>NC_058520.1:398580992-399836492 GCF_904849725.1 Hordeum vulgare subsp. vulgare | reverse complement strand
CTTGGCAACCAAAATGGTACTTTTCTTGACACCACTTTGAGTACCAACAAACTTGGCAAACACATTGCCAACCTTATCCTTCCCAAGAGAATAGATATCTTCAATAATGATTGGGTTGGATAAATTACCTCTCATGCAAGAAGAGGCGAAGTGACCCTTCTCACGACATAAGTGGCAACATCTACCCTTTAATTTCTTCCCTATTGATTTCTCAACATGAGAAGTGTTGGCTTGGGTATTCTTGGGAAGAGGCCTTTCTTCAACTTGTAGTTGAGTATGTGATTTAACTTGTGGCCACTTCCCTTGTTGCTTGTGACTTTGGGGCTTCTTCTTTAGGGCGCAAGATCTAACATGGTGCCCTTCAATTTTGCACTTGAAGCAAATAATCTTGGCCGAATTCTTCACTTGTTCTTGGCCCTTCTTCTTGAAGTTTTTGGACTTATTCTTCTTGTTCGATTTGAATCCAATTCCATATTTGTCATTCGGGGATTTTTTTCCGACACAAGACATTGTTGAGTGTGGACATCCCTTCATGACTCTTTTCCAAGTATTTCTTCAAGGAAGTGACTTGGGCCTTGAGCTCTTTGATTTCCTTTACATGGTTAGTATCAACACAAGTACTAGAGGAAGTATAAGCTTCATTGTTAGAGCAACAAGGAAATGGAAGTAATTCATCACAAGAGGTAGCAACATTATGAGTAGAAGAATTACGAGGACTAGCATGGCAATATAGCATTTTGACTAGAAGTAGTGCCATTGTCCACATGAGGCTCACTTGATGTTACCTTGGTAGTAATAGCCTCATGAGCTAACTTTAGCACATTATGGGACGGTAGAAGATCATCATGAGAGATTGTGAGCATTACATGACTTTCTTCCAGTTTCCCATAATTGCTAGATAGCAACTCAAGTTGAGCCCTTAGTTCAACATTCTCCTTTTAAAATGGATGCTTCACAAGAAGTAGAGTTAGTAGCACAAGCATCATCATTAGCAATAAGAGGAAAAGGCAACTTGGCAAGCTCTTTAGCATATGAAGCTTCAAGTTGAGCATGGGACTCGGTGAGTTCGATGAGTGAATTCTCAATAGCCCTTGAGCCATTTTCAAGGTGCTCATAGTCCTCAAGGAGTTTAGCATGTGCAACTTCAAGCTTATCATTTTTAGTTCTTAAATCATTAGCCACCTCGAGAGATCTATCATGGGATTCCTTTAATATAGATAATTCTAGAGCAAAGGTTTCCTCAAGAGATTCCTTGGTGGTTTGTTCATTTTCTAGAGCTTGAGATAGCTCCGCGATCTCATTAGCATAATCACGCTCATGACCTTCCATTGTCTCAACGGTGGCCTCATGCTCCTCAAGATGAGCTTCCAACTCCTCAATGTATTTCTTGCCCTTAGTGGTAATAGACATGATTTCCAAGAAGTGGGAACAAGCAAGTTTATTCTTATAAATAAATTTAAAAATCATTTCACCTTAATTTTTAAGGATGCAATATCATCACTCTCTTCATCTTTATCCTCATCCTTATTATCATCAACATCATCATCATGAGATATATTGGGATTCAAAGTAGGAGATACCTTTGAAGCCTTAGCCATAAGGCAAAAGTGAGAAACAAAAGATGATGATGTGGGATCCCTTGAAGCACCATTTAAGGCCACATATTGTTCCATGGAGTGATGTATTTCCTCTACATTGTTAGCACAAAAACTCGGGGAAATAGATACATTTTTATGATGGCAACAAGATATAGAAAGCATATCATCATGAGATTTAGTCAAGCAGTTTTTACAGGATATGCACGGACTATCAACACAAGCATGTAAAACATTAAAGTGCTCAAAGTGCTAAAATCCAAATATGAAGCATTGCAATAATATAGTGATGAAGGATCATCAACAATAAGCCCACTATCATCATTGCAATGATCTCCACTAATCACCATATCATTACCTTCTGGCAATTCACATGTAGGTGAAGTAGATGAAGTTGAGAAGACCACATGACCGGAGGTGGAGGGAGAACAATCATTCCCACAAATCTTGGACGTACCATATTTATCTTGAAGCTTTCTCCACAACTCATGAGCATCCAGGAATGGCATGAGTTAAAATATAACTACATTGCTCAAAGCATCAAAAAGCACATTAGAAGCTAGAGCATTGAGATAATAGTTTTTCTAATCCTATAAATATATATTTTGAGAATCCTTTGGAGGAGAAAAACCCATATCTACAATTCGCAACGAATTTGGGTCCATGACCCTAAAGTGATTAAGCATGCGAATTACCCAGACATCAAAATTTGTGCCATCGAAACTAAGAGCATCAAAGAATCCTAAACCCCTAGTCGAAATCCTTACTCTCTAAGTGGTTAAACCTAATAAAGAGAGACCTAGCTCTGATACCAATTGAAAATACATGGATGTCGCCTAGAGGGGTGTGTGTGTGAATAGACGCTTTAAAATAATTATGGTTTAGGCTTGAACAAATGGGGAATAAAACTAACGTTTAATTTGTCAAGCAGAAAACCTAAAACAACTGGGCTCAACTATGTGCACCAAAAAGTTATGCTAAGCAAGATAAACAACTAAGTGATAGCAAGATATATGACAAGAAACAATATGGCTATCACAAAGTAAAGTGCATAAGTAAAGGGTTCGGGTAAGAGATAACCGAGGCACGCGGAGACGATGATGTATCCCGAAGTTCACACCCTTGTGGATGATAATCTCCGTTGGAGCGGTGTGGAGGCTGATAACCCACAAGTATAGGGGATAAATTGTAGCCTTTGTCGATAAGTAAGAGTGTCGAACCCAACGAGGAGCTAAAGGTAGGACAAATATTCCCTCAAGTTCTATCGACCACCGATACAACTCTACGCACACTTTACGTTCGCTTTACCTAGAACAAGTATGAAACTTGAAGTACTTTGTAGGAGTGATAGGATAGGTTTGCAAGAAAATTAAAGAATGCGTAAATGAAAACTAGGGGTTGGTTAGATAAAGAAACAATTACGTTAGTTTAACGAGTGTGGAAAAGTGGTGGTAGGAGTTGCAGAATTGTCCCTAAGCAATTGACTACGTTACTAGACCGATAGCAACTTTTATGTGGGAGAGGCCACTGCTAGCATGTCATCCCTTACTTGGAATTCTATGCACTTATAATTGGAACTATTATCAAGCATCCACAACTACTAGCGTTCATTAAGGTAAAACCCAACCGTAGTAATAAGATATATTGGCCCCGCTTCAATCCCGTATGCATCAATTTCTATGCTAGGTTGAAGCTTCTATCACCCTTGCCTTCCAATACATAGTCCTATCAACATACTACTAACCCTATGGTGTGATCCACGCGCGCATTCATATGATGGGCACCAAAGGACAGCAACATAACCACAAGCAAATTAACCAATCACAGCAATTCATCAATCACCGATAGGACAATGAAAATCTACTCAAACATCATAGGATGCTAACACATCATTGGATAATAATATGAAGCATAAAGCACCATGTTCAAGTAGAGGGTACAACGGGTTGCGGGAGAGTGTACCTCTGAATATAGATGGGGGAAGGTGATGGAGGTGTTAGTGAAGATGACGGAGGTGTTGGTGTAGATCGCCGTCACACGATGATGTCCCGGGTGGCGTTCCGGCGCCGCCGGGAGAGAGCCCCCCTTCTTCTTATTCTTACTTGACCTCCTCCCTAGATGGAAGAAGGGTTTCCCCTCTGGTTCATTGTATCCATGGTAGCAGAGGGGTGAGAGCCCCTCCGAGATTGGATCTCTCTCTCTCTGTGTCCTTCTGTTTCTGCGCTCCCAGATTTTGCCTTTCACCGTTTCTTAATTTCCCAGAGATCCCTAACTCTGATTGGGCTTATATTTTAACACGATTTTCTTCCGGATATTTTCTTTCTTGCGGCGAAAGAAGGGCACCAACCTCCTTAGGGATTGGTCACAAGCCTGCCAGGCGTGGCCCCACCCCCAGGCCGCGGCTAGGGGTCTTATGACCCCCTCGGGCATCGTCTCGCGTTGATTCTTCTTCCCAAAAATCATAAATATTCCAAAAAAATCATCATAGGTTTTTTTATTGCGTTTGGACTTCGTTTGGTATGGATAATCTGCGAAACAAAAAACATGCAACAAACAGGAACTGGCACTAGGCACTGCATCAATATGTTAGTCCCAAAAATAGTATAAAAAGTTGCCAAAAGTATATGAAGGTTGTAGAATATTGACATGAAACAATAAAAAATTATAGATACGACGGAGACGTATCAGCATCCCCAAGCTTAATTCCTACTCTTCCTCGAGTAGGTAAATGATAAAAAAGATAATTTTTGATGTGAAATGCTACCTAGCATAATCTTGATCATATAATCTAATCATGGCATGAATACTAAAACACAAGTGATTCAGAGCAATAGTATATCATTTGACATAAAGACAATAATATTTCAAGCATACTAACAAAGCAATCATGTCTTCTCAAAATATCATGGCCAAAGAAAGTTATCCCTACAAAATCATATACTCTGGCTATGCTCCATCTTCCCCACATGACGTATTTAAATCATGCACAACCCCGGTTTTAGCCAAGCAATTCTTGCATACTTTAGTGTTCTCAAACTTCTTCAACTTTCACGCAATACATGAGCGTGAGCCATGGACATAGCACTATAGGTGGAATAGAATATGGTGGTTGTGGAGGAAAAAAAGGAGGAGATAGTCTCACATCAACTAGGTGTATCAACGGGCTATGGAGATGCCCATCAGTAGATATCAATGTGAGTGAGTAGGGATTTCCATGCAACAAATGCACAATAGCTATAAGTGTATGAGAGTTCAAAAAGGAACTAGTGGATGTGCATCCAACTCGCTTGCTCACGAAGACCTATGGCAATTTGAGGAAGCACATCATTGGAATATACAAGCCAAGTTCCATAATGAAAATTTCCCACTAGTATATGAAAGTGACAACATAGGAGACTCTCTATCATGAAGATCATGGTGCTAATTTGAAGAACAAGTGTGGTAAAGGATAGTAGCATTGTCCCTTCTCTCTTTTCTCTAATTTTTTTTCTTTTTTTCTTTTTTTTGGTGGGCTTCTTTGGCCTCTCTTTTTTTGGGCTTCATTGGCCTCTTTTATTACTTCCTCACATGGGACAATGCTCTAATAATGATGATCATCACACTTTTATTTACTTACAACTCGATATTTAGAATAAAATATGACTCTATATGAATGCCTCCGGCGGTGTACCGGGATGTGCAATGATCTAGCATAGCAATGACATCAAAACACGGACAAGCGATGGAAACATCATGCTAGCTATCTTACGATCATGCAAAGCAATATGACAATGATGGTGCGTGTCATAATAAATGGAACGATGGAAGTTTGCATGGCAATATATCACGGAATGGCTATGGAAATTCCATAATAGGTAGGTATGGTGGATGTTTTGAGGAAGGGTATATGGTGGGTGTAATGCACCGGCGAAAGTTGCGCGGTACTAGAGAGGCTAGCAATGGTGGAAGGGTGAGAGTTCGTATAATCCATGGACTCAACATTAGTCATTAAGAACTCACATACTTATTGCAAAGGTCTATTAGTCATCGAAACAAGGTACTACACGCATGCTCCTAAGGGAAGGGTTGGTAGGAGTTAACCATCGCGCGATCCCGACTTCCACACAAAGGATGACAATCAATAAATAAATCATGTTCCGACTTTGTCACATAACGGTTCACCATACGTGCATGCTACGGGAATCACAAACCTTAACACAAGTATTTCTACGAATACACAATTACTCACTAGCATGACTCTAATATCACATCTTCATGTCACAAAACTATTGCAAGGAATCAAACATATCATATCGAGTGATCTACAAGTTTTATGTAGGATTTTATGACTAACCATGTGAATGACCAACTCTTGTTGACTCTCTAAATAGGTATAAGTGAAGCATGAGAGTTTAATTCTTTATACAAAATATATGCCCTGCTCTAACGAATATAAGTGAAGCAAAAGAGCATTTTACAAATGGCGGTTTTCTATGTGTGGGGAAACAGGAAATCCAAACTTCAAATGATATAAGTGAAGCACATGAAGCATTCAATAAAGCCGTACTCAAAAGATATAAGTGAAGTGCAAAGAGCATTCTATAAATCAACCAAGGACTATCTCACACCAGCATGGTGCTTAAAATAAAAAGGAAAAGTAAACACAAAAGACGGTCCAAGCATTTGCACATATCATGTGATGAATAAAAATATAGCTCCGAGTAAAATTACCGATAGATTGTAGACGAAAGAGGGGATGCCTTCCGGGGCATCCCCAAGCTTAGACGCTTGAGTCTTCCTTGAATATTACCTTGGGGTGCCTTGGGCATCCCCAAGCTTAGGCTCTTGCCTCTCCTTATTCCGTCATCCATCGTGGTCTCACCCAAAACTTGAAAACTTCGATCACATAAAACTCAACAAAACTTTCATGAGATCCGTTAGTACAATAAAGTAAATCACCACTTTAAGTACTGTTGTGAACTCATTCCAAATTAATATTAGCATTATATCTACTGTAATCTAACTTTACCATGGTTCATACCCCCCGATACTACCCATAGATTCATCAAAATAAGAGAACAATGCATAGAAAACAGAATCTGTCAAAAACAGAACAGTCTATAGTAATCTGAACTTATACCATACTTATGATTCTCCAAAAATTCTGAATAATTATGACAATTAGGGAAATTTCCATATAAATCAGAAACAAAAAGAATCAACTCAAAACCTCTTTCTGGATAGGAATTAAAAATGATTTTGTGAGCACAGAGTTTCTGTCTTTTTCAGCATGATCAAACAACTATGACCTAAACTAATCATAAAGGCTTTACTTGGCACATTATTTTTATAATACAATGGAATTTTACAAGGGGTTAATTGTTTTTGCGATAAACTTCCATGAAAAATTCTACATTGTTTCCATGAGCATGAACACAAGTGTTCAAGGTCGACCCTCACTTCCGCAATGCATCACCTTTCAATCGCTTCTCTTTTTGAAAAAGTTTTAAGTTCCCCTCTATATTTTTTTGTTTTTAAACTAGATAAAAGCACTCAACAGAAATAAATGACTCTCTAAAACTTCCGGGTCTTCTCCCAGACAGCGCTTTCTTTAAAGCCATTAAGCTAGGCATAAAGTGCTCAAGTAATGGATCCACCCGGATCCCAAGGTATATCAAAGCCAATTTTGGTTAACAATGATTTGTAATTTAGTAGTGAGCACAAGGTAACATATATCATGCAATGACGAAGTCTAACTCTCTTCCTATGCATTGGCATGTCATAAAATAACAATTCATGCACATCAAGTAATGGCCAATACATAGCATAAGCACTTTCTTGCAATTTTATCGTATTGGAAACATAGAGAGGTGGAGATGTAGTTCCTCTCTCATAATAATTACAAGTAGGAGCAGAAATAACATGGATATTATATTCATCAAAATCATCATGTGTAATAGTACAAGGCAACCCATCTATGTAATCCATGATAAGAGCAAACTTCTCCGATATAGTGTAGTTGGGAGAGTTCAAAAAGATAAAAGGACTATCATAAGTGGGTGCGATAGCAACAATTTCATGTTTAACATAAGGAACTATAGAAAGTTCATCTTCATAAGCATCCTTCATATTGGCATCATGGCCATAAGCATATCAAGCATCAAGTTCATCAAAAAGGGATATTTCAAATGAA
This sequence comes from Hordeum vulgare subsp. vulgare, assembly GCF_904849725.1. Taxonomy (NCBI): domain Eukaryota; kingdom Viridiplantae; phylum Streptophyta; class Magnoliopsida; order Poales; family Poaceae; genus Hordeum; species Hordeum vulgare. The sequence continues at coordinate 399,828,725 of NC_058520.1, read as the reverse complement.
TCTGAGGGATCATAGCAATCAACATAGCATTCATCCTTCAAAGGGAAATTAAACAATGTATGAGTTTAAGAGTTACTCTCATTAGAAGGTGGGCACGAGTAGCTATTCCTCTCTTCCTCCTTTTGTTCTTCGCTCTCCTCGTCATCTTTTTCATCTAATGAGCTCATAGTTTCAGCATTTTCTTCTTCCATAGTTTCCTGCAAAATATTAATCTCTTCTTGGGCAGCGTAGAATTTCTCCATAAATCGATAAATATGGGCATTATATTCATAATTAGTATAAATATAATGAAGCATAACCAAATTTTCAGATCAGTAAGCAGCATCATCATTATCATCACACCCTTCAAATAGAGCTTCAATTTCATAAGCACCCATAAAAGCAACAAACTCTTATATTTGTTCCACATCATAGTAATCATATATACCATTAGCATAAGAAGCCAAGGTTTCATTAGCATTAAATTTACAAGAAAAGGGAAGGTGTTTAGCCTTCATCCTAGAGCAACAAGTAATATCATATCTCGAGCATAGCTCCCAAGCATACCATTTCAACATATGAATTTGATCCCATAATAGTTTACCTTTTTGAGTCAAGCGATAATCCCTAAAGTATTCACGTTGATCCAAAGTGTATCCCATTAGATAATTTAATGGGTTTTCTTAGGATTATTAAAGAAGTGCATAATATTTTCCACATAACGAGCATCGAGGGTTTTAGGAGGTTCCCCATCTCCATGAGTAGCAAGTACACCTAATTTTTTTGTACTTCGTGGTCCATATCCATAACTAAAAATAGAGAACAACTTAGAACAGCAAATAAATCTACTTAGTGATAAAGCAAACAAGCACACACAAGAATATTCACCCCACGCTATCTCCCCGGCAGCGGCGCCAGAAAAAGGTCTTGATAACTCACAAGTATAGTGGATCAATTCTAGCCTTTCTCGATAAGTAAGAGTGTCGAACCCAACAAGGATCTAAAGGTAGGACAAATATTCCCTCAAGTTCTATCGACCACCGATACAACTCTACGCACACTTTACGTTCTCTTTACCTAGAACAAGTATGAAACTAGAAGTACTTTGTAGGAGTGATAGGATATGTTTGCAAGAAAAGTAAAGAACACGTAAATAAAAACTAGGGGCTGGTTAGATAAAGAAACAATTACGTTAGTTTAACGAGTTTGGAAAAGTGGTGGTAGGAGTTGCGGAATTGTCCCTAAGCAATTGACTACGTTACTAGACCGATAGCAAGTTTTATGTGGGAGAGGCCACTGCTAGCATGTCATCCCTTACTTGGAATTCTATGCACTTACGATTGGAACTATTAGCAAGCATCCGCAACTACTAACGTTCATTAAGGTAAAACCCAACCATAGCAATAAGATATATTGGTCCCCCTTCAATCCCATATGCATCAGTTTCTACGCTAGGCTGAAGCTTCTGTCACCCTTGCCCTCCAATACATAGTCCTATCAACATACTACTAAACCCTATGGTGTGAGCCACGTGCGCGCTCATATGATGGGCACCAAAGTACAGCAACATAACAACAAGCAAATTAAACCAATCATAGCAATTCATCAATCACCGATAGGACAACAAAAATCTACTCAGACATCATAGGATGGCAACACATCATTGGATAATAATATGAAGCATAAAGCACCATGTTCAAGTAGAGGGTACATCGGGTTGCGGGAGAGTGGACCGCTGAATATAGATGGGGGAAGGTGATGGAGGTGTTGGTGAAGATGACGGAGGTGTTGGTGTAGATCGCCGTCACACGATGATGTCCCGGGCAGCGTTCCGGCGCCGTCGGGAGAGAGGGGGAGAGAGCCCCCCTTCTTCTTCTTCTTCCTTGACCTCCTCCCTAGATAGGAGGAGGGTTTCCCCTCTGGTTCATGGTCTCCATGGCGGCGGAGGGGCGAGAGCCCCTTCGAGATTGGATCTCTCTCTCTCTCTCTATGTCCTTCTGTTTCTGCGCTCCCAAATTTTGCCTTTCACCGTTTCTTAAATTTCCAGAGATCCATAACTCCGATTGGGCTGAAATGTTAACACGATTTTCTTCCGGATAATATCTTTCTTGCGGCGAAAGAAGGGCACCAACCGCCTTAGGGATTGGTCACAAGCTTTCCAGGTGTGGCCCCACCCCTAGGCCGCGGCTAGGGGGCTTGTGACCCCCTCGGGCATCGTCTCGCGTTGATTCTTCTTCCCAAAAATCATAAATATTCCAAAAAAATCACCGTAGGTTTTTTATTGCGTTTGGACTCCGTTTGTTATGGATAATCTGCGAAACAAAAAACATGCAACAAACAGGAACTGGCACTGGGCACTAGATCAATATGTTAGTCCCAAAAATAGTATAAAAAGTTGCCAAAAGTATATGAAAGTTGTAGAATATTGGCATGAAACAATCAAAAATTATAGATACGATGGAGACGTATCAGAGGCACAATTCTCCCCAAGATGCCACTAAGGCCACCATAATCCCCTCACGCCCTCGCACAATGGAAGATACTGTGATTCCACTAAGGGACCCTTGAGGGCGGTCACCGAACCCGTACAAACAAGGTTGGGGCAATCTCCACAACTTAATTGGAGTCTCCCAACAACACCACAAAGCTTCACCACAATGACATATGGCTTCGAGGTGACCACAAATGCTCGGGGAAATCTCCACAACTTAATTGGAGACCCCGACGCTTGCCCAGAGCTTTACACCAGAATGATTGAGCTCCGAGGCACCACCAAGCTTCTAGGGGTACCAAGTACCCAAAGGTAATAAGCTTCTCAACTTCTCACTTCCATGTATCACCGTGGAGAACTCAAACCGATGCACCAAATGCAATGGAAAGGGCACACGGAGTGCCCAAGTCCTTCCCTCCCAAATCCCACCAAAGCAACTAATGCTAGGGAGGAAAATGAGAGGAAGAATGAAGAAGAACATGAAGAACTCCAAGATCTAGACCCAAGGGGTTCTCCTCACCAGCCCCCATCTAGGGATGCCCCCCCAGGAGAGGGAAACCCTCAAGGGGGCGCAGCCCCTCCCTCCCCCTATATATATGGGCACTTTTGGCCATTGGGAGACAGACTTTTCCCTCTCTCTCGGCGGAGCCCTACCCTTCTTTCTCCTCCTCTCTACCGGTGCTTGGTGAAGCCCTGCCGGGAGACCTCGTCTCTCCATCGACACCACGCCGTCGTGCTTCTGGAGTTATTCCCAATCTCTCCCTCCTCCTTGCTGGATCAAGGTGCGGGAGACGTCACCGGGCTGCACGTGTGTTGAACGCGGAGGTGTCGTAGTTCGACACTAGATCGGAATCACACCGCGATCTGAATCGCTGTGAGTACGACTCCATCAACGCTTCCGCTTAGCGATCTTCAAAGGTATGAAGATGCTCTTACCCCTCTCTCGTTGCTCGTCTCTCCATAGGAAGATCTGAATATGCGTAGGAAAAATTTAGAATTTATGCTACGTTACCCAACAGTGGCATCCGAGCCAGGTTTTCTATGCGTAGATTCTATGCACGAGTAGAACACAAAAGTTGTGGCGATGATTTGTCAATTTGCTTGCCGCTACTAGTCTTATTCTTTTCCGGCGGTATTGTGGGATGAAGCGGCCCGGACCGACTTTACACGTACGCTTACGTGAGACTGGTTCCACCGACAGATATGCATACTGTGCATAAAGGTGGCTAGCGGGTGTCTGTCTCTCCTACTCTAGTCGGATTGGATTTGATGAAAAGGGTCCTTATGAAGGGTAAATAGCTTTGGCATATCATCGTTGTGGCTGTCACGTAGGTAAGAAGTCGTTCTTGCTAGAAACCCAAATCAGCCACGTAAAACTTGCAACAACAATTAGAGGACATCTAACTTGTTTTTGCAGGGTTTGACATGTGATGTGATATGGCCAAAGTTGTGATGTTGCATGTATGATGTATGAGATGATCATGTTATTGTAATAGGTTTCACGACTTGCATGTCGATGAGTATGACAACCGGCAGGAGCCATAGGAGTTGTCTTAATTTATTGTATGATATGCAACGCCATGTGCTTACTACTTTTACTTCATTGCTAACGGTTAGCTATAGTAGTAGTGATAGTAGTAGTTGGCGTGACGACTTCACGGAGACACAATGATGGAGATCATGGTGTCACGCCGGTGACGATGATGATCATACGATGCCTGAAGATGGAGATCCAAAGGGCAAAGATGATAATGGCCATATCATGTCACTATATGATTGCATTGTGATGTTTATCATGTTTTTCATCTTATTGCTTAGAACGACGGTAGCATAATAAGATGATCCCTCTTAAAATTTCGAGAACGTATTCCCCTAAGTGTGCACCGTTGCGAAGGATCGTTGTCTCGAAGCACCACGTGATGATCGGGTGTGATAGATTCTAACGTTCGTATACAACGGGTGTAAGCCAGATTTACACACGCGAAACACCTAGGTTGACTCGACGAGCTTAGCATGTACAGACATGACCTCGAATACAAGAGACCGAAAGGTCGAACATGAGTCGTATGGTTGAATATGATCAGCATGAAGTTGCTCACCATGGTGACTAGTCCGTCTCACATGATGATCCGACACGGGTTAGTCAACATGGATCATGTATCACTTAGATGACTAGAGGGATGTCGATTTAAGTGGGAGTTCATACTTAATTTGATTAAATGAACTTAATTGTCATGAACTTAGTCTAAAAGTTGTCTTTATAAATATTGTAGATGGCCAACGTCAACCTCAATTTCAACGCATTCCTTGGGAAAAACAAGCTGAAAGATGATGGTAGTATCTATGCGGACTGGGTTTGCAACTTGAAGCTCATCCTTGAAGCAGCTAAAAAGGCTTATGTCCTTGATGCGCCGCTAGGTGACCCTCCCGCTTCCGTAGCAGCCCAGGACATTCTGAACATCTGGCAAACGCGGAGTGATGACTACTCTCTGGTTAGGTGTGGCATGTTATACAGTTTAGAAACGGGGCTCCAAAGGCGTTTTGAGCAACACAGAGCATATGAGATGTTCCAGGAGCTGAAGCTAGTTTTTCAAGCTCATGCCCGTGTCGAGAGATATGAAGTCTCCGACAAGTTCTTTAGCTGTAAGATGGAGGAGAACAGTTCTGTCAGTGAGCACATACTCAAAATATCTGGGTTACACGGTCATCTAACTTCACTTGGAGTCGAACTTCCGGATGATGTTATAATTGACAGAATCCTCCAGTCTCTCCCACCAAGCTACAAAGGCTTTGTGCTTAACTACAACATGCAAGGGATGGAGAAGACCATTCCCGAGTTGTACTCGATGCTCAAGTCTGCAGAAGTAGAAATCAAGAAAGAGCATCAAGTGTTGATGGTCAACAAGACCACTAGTTTCAGGAAAGGCAAGGGTAAGAAGAACTTTAAGAAAGACGGCAAAGCTGTTGCCGCGCCCGGTAAGCCAGATGCCGGGAATAAGAAAAAGAATGGAGCCAAGCCTGAGACTGAGTGCTTCTATTGCAAGGGAAAAGGTCACTGGAAGTGGAACTGCCCCAAATACTTAGCGGACAAGAAGGTCGGCAACGTTAAAGGTATATGTGATATACATGTTATTGATGTGTACCTTACCAGCGCTCGTAGTAGGTCCTGGGTATTTGATACCGGTGTTGTTGCTCACATTTGCAACTCAAAGCAGGAACTGAGAAATAAGCGGAGACTGGCCAAGTACGAGGTGACGATGCGTGTCGGGAATGGTTCCAAGGTCGATGTGTTCGCCGTCGGCACGCTACCTTTGCATCTACCGTCGGGATTAGTTTTAAACCTTAATAATTGTTATTTAGTGCCAGCTTTAAGCATGAACATTGTATCAGGGTCTTGCTTGATGCGAGACGGCTACTCATTTAAGTCAGAGAATAATGGTTGTTCTTTTTATATGAGTGATATGTTTTATGGTCATGCTCCGCTGGTGAATGGTTTATTCTTGATGAATCTCGATCGTGATGTTACGCATATTCATAGTGTGAGTACCAAAAGATGTTAAGTTGATAATGATAGTCCCACATACTTGTGGCACTGCCGCCTTGGTCATATCGGCGTTAAGCGCATGAAGAAGCTCCATACTGATGGACTATTAGAGTCTCTTGACTTTGAATCATTTGACACATGCGAACCGTGCCTCATGGGCAAGATGACTAAGACTCCATTCTCAGGAATAATGGAAAGAGCAACCGACTTATTGGAAATAATACATACTGATGTGTGTGGTCCGATGAACGTTGAAGCTCGCGGTGGCTATCGTTATGTTCTCACTCTCACCGATGATTTGAGTAGGTATGGGTATATATACTTGATGAAGCACAAATCTGAGACGTTTGAAAAGTTCAAGGAATTTCAGAGTGAGGTTGAGAATCAACGTGACAGAAAAATTAAATGTCTACGATCTGATCGTGGAGGAGAATATTTGAGTCACGAGTTTGGCACACACCTAAGGAAGTGTGGAATCGTTTCACAACTGATGCCGCCTGGCACACCACAACGCAACAGAGTGTCTGAACGTCGTAATCACACTTTATTAGATATGGTACGATCTATGATGTCTCTTACCGACCTACCGCTATCATTTTGGGGATACGCATTAGAAACTGCAGCATTCACTTTAAATAGGGCACCGTCTAAATCCGTTGAGACGACACCGTATGAACTATGGCTTGGCAAGAAACCTAAGTTGTCGTTTCTTAAAGTTTGGGGCTGCGAATCTTATGTGAAGAAACTTCAACCAGAAAAGCTCGAACCCAAAGCGGAGAAATGCGTATTCATAGGATACCCTAAGGAACTATTGGGTATACCTTCTATCTTAGATCCGAAGGTAAAACCTTTGTTGCCAAGAACGGATCCTTTCTAGATAAAGAGTTTCTCTCGAAAGAAGTGGGAGGAAGGTAGAACTTGATGAGGTAATTACACCCCCTCTCGAACAGGATAGTAGCGCAGCGCGGGAAGTTGTTCCTGTGGCGCCTACACCAACTGAAGAGGAAGTTAATGATGATGATCATGAAGCTTCGGATCAAGTTACTACTGAACCGCGAAGGTCCACGAGGGCACGCTCCGCACCAGAGTGGTACGGCAACCCTATGATGGAAATCATGTTGTTAGACAACGGTGAACCTTCAAACTATGAAGAAGCGATGGCGGGCCCGGATTCCAACAAATGGCTTGAAGCTATGAAACCCGAGATAGGATCCATGTATGAGAACAAAGTATGGACTTTTGTGGACTTGCCCGATGACCGGCGAGCCATAGAAAATAAATGGATCTTCAAGAAGAAGACTGATGCAAACGGTAATGTAACCGTTTACAAAGCTCAACTTGTCGCAAAGGGTTTTCGACAAATTCAAGGAGTTGACTATGAAGAGACTTTCTCTGCCGTAGCGAAGCTGAAATCAGTCCGAATCATGTTAGCAATTGCCGCCTTTTATGATTATGAAATTTGGCAAATGGACGTCAAAACAGCGTTCCTTAATGGGAACCTTAAGGAAGAGTTGTATATGATGCAACCAGAAGGTTTTGTCGACCCTAAGGGTGCTAACAAAGTGTGCAAGCTCCAGCGCTCCATCTATGGGCAGGTGCAAGCATCTCGGAGTTGGAACATTCGCTTTAATGAGGTGATTAAAGCGTTTGGGTTCATACAGGTTTACGGAGAAGCTTGTCTGTACAAGAAAGTGAGTGGGAGCTCTGTAGCTTTCCTCATACTGTATGTGGATGACATATTATTGATGGGGAATGATATAGAGATGTTGGAGAGCATAAAGGCCTATTTGAACAAGAGTTTTTCAATGAAGGACCTTGGAGAAGCTGCATACATATTAGGCATCAAGATCTATAGAGATAGATCGAGACGCCTCATAGGTCTTTCGCAAAGTACATACCTTGACAAGATATTGAAGAAGTTCAATATGGAAAACTCAAAGAAAGGGTTCTTGCCAGTTTTGCAAGGTATGAGATTGAGTAAGACTCAGTCGCCGACCACGGCAGCAGATAGAGAGAAGATGAGTTCTGTCCCCTACGCTTCAGCCATAGGCTCTCTTATGTATGCCATGCTGTGTACCAGACCTGATATAAACCTTGCCATAAGTTTTCTAGGGAGGTACCAAAGTGATCCCGGTATGGAACACTTGACAGCGGTCAAGAATATCCTTAAGTACCTGAAAAGGACTAAGGAAATGTTTCTCGTTTATGGAGGTGACGAAGAGCTCGTCGTAAAGGGTTACATCGACGCTAGCTTCGACACAGATCCGGATGACTCTAAGTCATAGACCAGATACGTATATGTGTTGAATGGTGGGGCAGTGAGCTGGTGCAGCAGCAAGCAAGAAGTCATGGCAGCATCTACATGTGAAGCGGAGTACATAGCTGCTTCAGAAGCGGCTCATGAAGGAATTTGGATGAAGGATCCCATCACCAACCTTGGAGTGGTTCCAAGCGCGTCGGGTCCAATGACACTCTTTTGTGATAACACTAGGGCCATTGCCATAGCCAAGGAGCCCAGGTTCCACCGGAAGACGAAGCACATCAAACGCCGCTACAACTCCATCAAGGACCATGTCCAGAGTGGAGTAATAGATATTTGTAAAGTACACACGGATCTGAATATTGCAGACCCGTTGACTAAACCTCTTCCACGAGAAAAACATGATCAACACCATAATGCTATGGGTGTTCGATACATCACAATGTAACTAGATTATTGACTCTAGTGCAAGTGGGAGACTGTTGGAAATATACCCTAGAGGCAATAATAAAATGGTTATTATCATCTTTCCTTGTTCATGATAATCGTCTATTGTTCATGCTATAATTGTATTAACAGGAAACAGTAATACATGTGTGAATAAATAGATCACAATGTGTCCCTAGCAAGCCTCTAGTTGGCTAGCTCGTTAGTCAATAGATGATCATGGGCATTGGATGTCATTGATAACGGGATCACATCACTGGGAGAATGATGTGATGGACAAGACCCAATCCTAAGCATAGCACTAGATCGTATTGTTCGTATGCTAAAGCTTTTCTAATGTCAAGTGTCTTTTCCTTCGACCGTGAGATTGTGCAACTCCCGGATGCCGTAGGAGTGCTTTGGGTGTATCAAATGTCACAACGTAACTGGGTGACTATAAAGGTGCACTACGGGTACCTCCGAAAGTGTCTGTTGGGTTGGTACGAATCGAGATCGGGATTTGTCACTCCGTGTGACAGAGAGGTATCTCTGGGCCCACTCGGTAGAACATCATCATAAGCTCAATGTGACTAAGGAGTTAATCACACGATGACGTGCTACGGAATGAGTAAAGAGACTTATGGGTAACGAGATTGAACAAGGTATTGGTATACCAACGATCGAATCTCGGGCAAGTTCTATACCGACAGACAAAGGGAATTGTATACGGGATTGATTGAATCCTTGACATCGTGGTTCATCCGATGAGATCATCATGGAGCAAGTGGGAGCCACCATGGGTATCCGGACCCCGCTGATGGTTATTGACCGAAGAGGTGTCTCGGTCATGTCTGCCTGTCTCCCGAACCGGTAGGGTCTACACACTTAAGGTTCGATGATGCTAGGGTTATAGGGAATTTTTATACGAGGTTATCAAAAGTTGTTCGGAGTCCCGTATGAGATCCCACACGTCACGAGGATCTCCGGAATGGTCCGTAGGTAAAGATTGATATATAGGATGGATGGTTTCGGACACCGGAAGTGTTTCGGGCATCGCCGGTAACGTACCAGGACCACCGGGACCACCGGAGGTGGCCCCGGGGGTCCATCGAAGGGGGGAAACGACCCCGGGAGGTAAGATGGGCCAAGTGGGAGTGGGAACCAGCCCCTAGGTGGGCTGGTGCGCCTCCCCACTCAGCCCAATGTGCAGGGGAGAGAAAAGGGGGGGGGGGCAAACCCTAAGCCAGGTGGGCCTAAGGCCCACCAAGGGAGCGCCACACCCCTCTTCCCCCCCCCGCTTGGCCGCCGCACCAGCCCCCATCTAGGGCTGCCGCCCCCCAGGAGAGGGAAACCCTCAAGGGGGAGCATCCCCTCCCTCCCCCTATATATATGGGCACTTTTGGCCATTGGGAGACAGACTTTTCCCTCTCTCTCGGCGCAGCCCTGCCCTTCTTTCTCCTCCTCTCTGCTGGTGCTTGGCGAAGTCGTGCCGGGGGACCTCGTCTCTCCATCGACACCATGCCGTCGTGCTGCTGGAGTTCTTCCCAACCTCTCCCTCCTCCTTGCTGGATCAAGGTGCGGGAGACGTCACCGGGCTGCACGTGTGTTGAACGCGGAGGTGTCGTAGTTCGGCACTAGATCGGAATCACACCGCAATCTGAATCGCTGCGAGTACGACTCCATCAACCGCGTTCTAGCAACGCTTCCGCTTAGCAATCTTCAAAGGTATGAAGATGCTCTTACCCCTCTCTCGTTGTTGGTCTCACCATAGGAAGATCTGAATATGCGTAGGAAAAATTTAGAATTTATGCTACGTTACCCAACAAAAACTCCCAACATCGAAAAGATCATAGAAGATGCATATGGACTCCGTTTTCGATGAACTAGAGATTGTCATGAAGATGACCATAATCTCTAAAACTCACAAAGATAAAAACCAAACAAGAACTAGGAAGTATGATGCAAGGATGCAAATGGTTTGAGCTGTTAACGAACGATGCGGTCAAGCTACTGACTTGAGAGCCCCCCTTGATAGTACAACAATCTATCCTAAAACAGAAAACCTATCAAGGGAAACCTATACCTTTCACCTCATCCTCTTGATCTAGGTGACGATGATCTTGGCTTCCTCAAGATGGACCACCTTTCTTGATTGCGTTGGCTTGATGAAGACTAGTTGATTGCTCCCCCATACACACTATGGGTGAGCCGCTCTTCAACATATCTTCACAAGTCCATTGCCACCATCCCCCACCACTTGACGTCATCCTCCATGGGTTATATGAGATCTTCCTCTTGACGCAAGCCCATGGAAACACACCTAACCCCACATAGAACTCTCACGAAGACCATGGGTTAGTACACAAATACATAATGGATAATGTTTACCATACCATGGGATCACTTGATCCCTCTCGGTATATCTTGTACGCTTTGTGTGTTGATAATCTTGATTTAATCTTTGTCTGACGATCTTGATCAACCTTGTGTCTCTATGACCATTCTTTGGATAATACCTTGAATACCACCTTGGTCATCATAGGAACTCCTTGAACCCAACAGATGGACTTCAAGAAGTGCCTATGAATAAATCCTATACATATAACTTAAGGCAACCGTTAGTCCATAGGAATTGTCATCAATTACCAAAACCACATATGGAGATATATGTTCTAGCATCAAAGATTACAACTCGATATCTAGAACAAAATATGACTCTATAAGCAATATGGAAGTGATGGTGCGTGTCATAAGAATGGGAGTGTTGTGTTGCATGGCAATATATCTCGGAATGGCTATGAAAATGCCATAATATGTAGATATGGTGGCTGTTTTGAGGAATATATGGAGGCTTTTTTGAGGAAGGTGGGTTTAATGTACCGGCGAAAGTTGCGCGGTACTTAGAGAGGCTAGCTAAGGTGGAAGGGCGAGAGTGCGTATAATCCATGAACTCAACATTAGTCATAAAGAACTCAGATACTTTTTGCAAAAGCTTATTAGTTATCGAAGCAAAGTACTAGACGCATGCTCCTAGGGGAAGGGTTGGTAGGAGTTAACCATCGCGCGATATCGACCTCCATACAAAGGTTGACAATCATTAAACAAATCATGCTTTGACTTCATCACATAACGGTTCACCATACATGCATGCTACGAGAATCACAAGCTTTAGCACAAGTATTTCTTCTAATTCAAAATTACTTACTAGCATGACTCTCATATTACCATCTTCATATCTCAAAACTACATGCAAAGAATCAAACTTCTCATCATATTTAATGCACTTAATATGAAAGTTTTTATTATATCCCTCTTGGATGCCCATTATATTAGGACTAAATTCATAACCTAAACCAATTACCATGTTGTTTAAAGAACTCTCAAAATAATATAAGTGAAGTACGAGAGTTTAATAATTTCCATAAAATAACACACCGTTGTGCTCTAGAAGATATAAGTGAAGCACTAACGCAACATTGCCTAGCTCAAAAGATATAAGTGAAGCACAAAGAGTATTCTAACAAATCATGGTGAACATGTGTCTCTCCCAAGTGGGTGTGTCTAGAAAACAATGATTGTGTAAAACTAAAACAAAAGAAAACTGAAGCAAACGACGCTCCAAGCAAAATTCATATCATGTGATGAATAAAAATATAGCTCCATGTGACATGCTGATGGATTGAGACGAAAGAGGGGATGCCTTCCGGGGCATCACCAAGCTTAGACGCTTCAGTATTCCTATAATATTGCCTTGGGGTGCCTTGGGAATCCCCAAGTTCAGTCTCTTGCATGTCCTTATTCCTTCATCCATCGTGATAACACCCAAAACTTGAAAACTGCAGCACACAAAACTCAACAGAAAGCTCGTCATATCCGTTAGTAGGCTAGGCGAACCAAAAGCATTAGGTACTATATAAATTGATTCATACTTTATTATTGAATAAGGTAGTGCATTCTAACTTCTCCATTACTTATACATCCCCTCTATAATCCATAGCATCATCAAAACAAGAAAACTATGCAAGCAAAAAGCAGTATATGTCTAAAATAGAACAATCTGTAGTGATCAACAAAGACACCCTACTTCTGTAACTCCAAAAATTCTGAAAAATTAGTACAACCCGAGGAATTTGTACAAAAATACTATGTAAAAAATTCAGATCAAAAATATGTTCCAATAAAATTGGAGAAAAATTCTACACCGGATGCAAAAGTTCCTGTTTTTGCACTTTATCAATTGTACTTATCATTGAAATCATCCCAAAGGATTTACTTGGGACAAACACTAAATTAAACATAAAACATAATAATTACAGTATGAATAACCATGTTATCTCACACAAACAGAAAGTAGAACAAGAAAAATAAGATAACTATTGGGCTGCCTCCCAACTAGCGCTACTGTTTTACGCCCCTAGCCAGGCATAATGCATATGATCAAGTGTGGTTATCTTTGATGCTCCACCAATAAGTAGCCCTCATGATAGATTAATAAGGTTGCTTAATTTATTTCTAGGGAAGTTTTTAATCCCTTTATTTAATGGTAATTGGAACCTTATGTTTCCCTCTTTCATATTAATGATTGCACCTATAGTTCGTAGAAAAGGTATCCCAAGTATTATTGGACAAGATGGGTTGCATTCAATATCAAGAACTATGAAATCTACATGCGCATAATATCTTTTAGCAAGTATGAGAACATCATTTATTCTTCCCAGAGGTTTCTCGATAGCAGAGTCCACAAGATGTAAATTAAGGGAACACTCATGTATATCGATGAGACCAAGTACATCACTTAAATATTCAGGTATATTTGAAACACCAACACCTAGGTCACACAAAGCATTGCATTCTAATTCTTTGAGCTTAATTTTAATATTAGTCTCCCACTCACGATGCAAATTTCTAGGAATAGAGACTTCTAGCTCAAGTTTCTCATCGTAGGCTTTTATCATTGCTTCTACTATATGTTCAGTAAAAGTTTTGTTTTTTCATAAGAATTGGTTGAGATAAAAATGGATTGCAGAAAGGAAATACATTCTACTAAATAGAAAGTTTCATAGTTAAAGTACTTTTGATCCAAGATAGTGGGCACATCACTATTTAAAGTTTTGACCTCTCCAAACCCACTTCTTTCAATTTTATCATTATAATCATCACCCTCCAAGAAATTGAGTCGACTTCTAGCTAAAGTTGACTCATATCGAGTCCCTTTTCATCTATTTTGATATTATTAAACAAATATTCAATGGGAGAAGTTCCAATCATTTTAAGATCTTCATCATGATTACGATGAAAACCGGGTGGAAGAGCCTTTTCTAGGAATTCTCGTTTGGCTCTCAACCTTGCGGCCCTCTCCTTAATCTCATTAATAGATATTTGAATGGATTTAATGGACTCATTGATATTATGCTTTGGCGGCATGTTTTTATTTTTAAGAGTTTTCACATCAAGAGCAATTCTATCCATGTTCCTCACTAAATCATCAACTTTATGCAACTTTTCTTCTACCATAGTAGTAAAAACAACTAATGAATTCCATAATTGTGTTATCAAGATAAGAGGAAAGCCTATCATTATTTGTTGAAGAATTTCAATAAGAATTGCCATAATTGTTAGAGGAATTATAGGGTACGGTCTAGTGTTGAATTTTCCTCTATATGCATTGTTATTGAAGTTCTTTCGCAAGATAAAATTCACGTAAATGGCATTATCATTTTGCTCAATCAAAGTAGACAAGGGCATGCCATTGTTATCAACATAAGAATTTTTACTAGCAACCAAATCAATAAGAGCATCGACTTTCTCACTTAAAGTATCGATATCCTCAACATAATTTACCTTATTACTAGTTGGAACTCTTCCAGTATGCCATTGAGAATAGTTTGTCATAATATTTTCCAGAAGTATGGTGGATTATCCTAATGTCACCACCATGAAGGTACCACCTGGGGGAAAACCTAGAAGATTTCCGGATAAGCTTAGTCCAACATAGAAATTTTGGATAATAATCCACAAGTTCAAACCATGAGTAGGGAAATATTTAATCATCAATTTCATCCTCTCACAAGCTTGTGCACATGTTCTTGGTCATGTTGCTTAAAATTCGTAATTTGATTTCTAAGGGAGATGATCTTAGCAGGAGGAAAATACTTGGTAATAAAAGCATCTTTACACTAATCCGATGTTCCAATACTATTGCCTGTAAAGATGAGAACCAAGATTTAGCTTTATGTTGTAAACAAAAAGGAAATAATTCTAATTTGACCTCATCATTATCCATGTCCTTTTTCTTTTTCATATCACATAATTCAATAAAGGTATTGAGTTGAGCAGCGGGATCCTCATTAGGACTTCCCGAAAACTGTTCTTTCATCAAAAGATTCAGAAAAGCAACATTTATATCATAAAACTTCGCACTAGTGCTGGCTGGTATATGAGTACTAATAAAATCATTGGTATTAGTATTTGAGAAGTCATGCAACTTAGTATTGTCTTGCGACATGGTGACCGAGCAAGCAAAGTAACAAGCACACCAAGTAAGCTAGCAAGTAAAGCAATCAAACAAGTGAACCTGCAAAAGTAAATATTTTTGTATTTTTATATAGAAAGCAAAATATAATAGAAAATAAAAATTAGAACAAGTGAATGCTAATTTGAGAAGGTACTTGATAGCAAGTTAGTGATACTCCCCGGCAACAGCGCTATAAATCCTTCCTGATACTTGTGATATGCGTTGGGTTCCCCCGAAGAGGAGGGATGATGCATCATAGTGTAGATAAGTCTTTCCCTTAGTGAGAACCAAAGTTATATAAGCAATATGAGGACCACACAACTCCTGTCTTCAGCGCCTACATACAAAAGAGCAGACACTTGCACCCAACACGTGCAAGAGGGTTGTCAATCAACTTGAACTCGTTACTTGCAAGTAATAAGTAGTGATAGATAGATAGCTGAAATATATTAAATATAACAAGTAAATGCAAATAATAAAAGGCAGTGACGTATTTTATTTTTTTGTAAATATATTTGTGAATAGACCGGGGGCATAGTGTTCTCTAGTGGCATCTCCCTCAAAGAAGGCATATGATGGGTAAACAAATTACTGTTGGGAAACTGATAGAAAAGTGCATAGTTATGAAATATTTATTCACGAAAATGATTATTTGTATATAGGCATCAAGTCCATAAGCAAGTAGACTGACTCCTGCGTGCATCTACTGCTATTAGTCCACCCATCGACCGCTATCCAGCATGCATCTAGAGTATTAAGTAAAACAGAGTAATGCTTGGAGAACAATGACATGATGTAGACAAAGAAAATACAATTAATATGAATCAACCCCATAGTTTTATCCTTAGTGTATGTCACATCCCTAACCCTTAAGCAAGATAGCATTGTGCTCATGTCTTCTTTGCATTTGCATCTAAGAAGTTTCAACAAAAACAACAAAGTGGCAAAGGAAAAACTCAAAACCCTAGCCACCATTTCAATTAAAGGAAATTTCAAACTAGTTCAAAATCATGAACCCAAAATGGCCTCAAGAAATGTTCAAACTTTCTGATAAATCATGAAAGTAAATGAGCATTGGAGAAAAGTATTTTCTTGACACTTTAAGCATTTTAAATAAATGCAAAAGCCACTGGTTTCAAATTTAAAAATTGAAATCAGAAACTATAATTTTCCAAAAATGTTGAAAACCTTGGAAATGAGTGGGGATATTATAACAAATATTTCAGGAGGTCTAAAATAGTTTTTACTTTTTGTTTTGGAGCTGAATTAATTATCAATACAATAATTAGTAAAACAGAAAAACAAAAACAGAGAAAATGGGAAAAAGCTTACCTGTCGCCCAAGCCTGGCCCGGCCCATCGCCCCGCTCGTCCCCTCCCTCGCGCCAGTAGGCAGCAGGAGGTGGCCGCCGCCTCCTCCAGCGCAGCCACGCACCTGCGTGCTTGCCTGGCCGCCGGTTCGCGCTGGCGACGACGGGGATAAGCTCCCCAGAGCCTCCCCTATCCATTCCCCACCTCGGTTCTCCTCCTCCGCCCGGATCTCCTCCCCCTCCTTGCTGCCGCCATTAGAGCCGAGCTCGAGCTCGAGCTGCCCGTGCCCCTGGCCATAGGATCCCCTCCCAGAGCACGCCATTAGCTCCGCCTCGTCGCCCTGGTCATCTCTGCAGAAGCCGAAGCTTCCTCGAGCCCTGCAACGCTCGCAACGCCGTCGTCTTCCACCTCCGACCGCCGGACCTCTCCTGTCGATTCGTCGCCCCCAGGCCTTCCCCGAGCCGTCTAAGCTCTGCTCTACACTCCCCGTGAGCATGCGATCGTTTCCCCTAAGTTTTCCCCCTCGATCCCCTCCTCTAGCCCTAGTTTCACCGGAGCCCGACGAGGACCGCCGCTGCCGCTCCTCGCCGGTAGCCCTCCGATGATCAGCTCGTCCTTCCGAGGGCACCAGCAGCTCCAGGACGACGCGTAGATGCCGTAGCAGCTAAGAACCGAGCGTAGATCCCTCTGATTCAAAGCCCCCGATGACGCCCGAGCTTCGGCCGCCGCTCCGACTCGTCGCCAACGCATCTTCCGGCGACCCTAGCCTCCCCAGATGGTCCTGCCAGATCGGCCACTTCGCGAGCTTGCTGTAGCTGCCAACCGCGTGCGTTTTGGTGCTGTGCAGCGTCGTCTAGGTCGCCTCCGGCGAGCCCTCCGCCGCGGGTCTGGTCGCCGGCGACCACCCTCTGGTGGGCGTCGACGTGGCCGACCATTAGGGCGTAATCGCCCTCCCCTCAGTCGCTGCCAGAGGGCCCCACGCCTGGTCAAACCCCAATTAGGGGCTGGTCAGCGCGGGATTAGTCCCAGAGAGGCTGACCAGTGGGGCCCCCCTGTCAGGTTTGACCTGCACAGGTCGGCTGACCTGCTGACGTAAGCCTGATGCAATAAATAGAATTTCTAGTTTAAAACTAATTCAGGAAATTGCTAAAATTTGTAAAAATCATAGAAATTAATCTGTAACTCCAATGAAAATAATTTATATATGAAAAAGTATCAGAAAAATTCAGGGATTCTGATTATGCTATTTTAAACTATGTTTGAAAAAGTTACAGAACCCTAAATTGTGAAATAAGGAATAATTCAATTCTTTAATCACCTTATAAATGGAATTTGCAAAAATATTCAAATTTCATTATATATGCAATGATCACACACTGCCCTAGATACAAATCAGTATCATAACATGACAATTCTTGCATGTTAACATCAAGATGAACCGAGCATCAGGTCGAATCAATTAAACCGATATCCGAAAATACCCGTTTGAATTGCTATTCGAATGTGATTCAAATCAACTCTAAACCTATTACATGTTGGAAATAATAACTTATCAGCTTGCATTCTCATTCCATGCTCATGCATCATTTTGAGTGCATATGATTGTTATTGAATGTTGCCATTCATTTCGGTAGGCTCCGCACCCCCGGATTCCACCGAATATCCGTCCGACGGATATCGTTCCTCCTCTGAGCAACAAGGCAAGCAACCCTTTTGATCATCCCGATAACTCCTATGTTCTTGCTCCTGCACCTATTTATTGCATTAGGATCAAATGCTTCAACTGCTTTTGCCACGATAGTTGGACCCACTTCCTTTGCATGACTTAACCTTGTCACAGTAAATAGCCAAACCTTGCAACCTAGCATACCTGGTAGTTGCTTGAGCTATGATGTGCCTTATCCTGCTATGCATGCTATGCTTAGAGTTGTGTATGGTCTGTCATCTGGGAGATGAACAGAAATGTGGAATGTGTTTGGTGAGCAAAGGTTGTGTGTTGAACTTGTTTTGGTAAAGGTACCGGTGAAAGGCTGTGTAGGAGTACATGGCGGGTTGTTTCATTGGAACCGTCCTTAGGAACTGAGTTCCGTGTATGTAATCCAAGACTAGATACTACCACATGCTGGGCCCTGAAATATGACCCCGCTCGGCCTATTAATCGCGTAGTACTCGGTCCAGGAGTTGCAAGTAGTTTCTGGTGTTTATAGTAATGCTGGAGGCCGTGCATGGTGCTGACCTGAGAGGTGGACCGTGATGCGGTAGGCAGTGGCACGGTGTGCCAAGTGTCACCCGAATGGTGGGCTTGGGAACCCTGCACACATCGTTTGAGGCCGTGGCGGAAACCTCGGCCGGACTTCCGTACGGGTTACTCTCAGATAGGCGATAAACCTGGACTAGGTACTAGTGTGGTTAACGGTCGTGGCCGACTCCCTCGCTGGGCTTCCGCTTGAAGGTTGCCGAGGTGCATGACGTGCACATGGCGATAAGTGGCGAGAGCGTGTGTGACGAAGTACACCCCTGTAGGGTTATGATCTATTCGAATAGCCGCGTCTGCGGATATGGACTACTTGGAGACATATGTTGTTCATAGATAACTTCAATGGCTACTCATAAAATTGTCAAGATAAGCGTGAGTGTCGTGGACGGCATTTCCGTATGGAGACGGAATGATTCCACGATAGTGTATTGTTGTGGTGTTAGTGGACTCGTGTGCGAGAAATCAAGTTGTCAAAACTAATTTCAAAGTGCAAGTTGTCTAGCCACGAGTCAAATGCTGGCTTTCCGCCTGAAACCCCACAATACCTTTTGATACCTTGCATGTGTAGTTAGTTCTCCTAAAGTCTTGCTGAGTACCTTCGTACTCATGTTTGCTTAATAAATGTTGCAGAGGTTGCTAATGACCCTAACGGAGGGTTCTTCGTAGACATCGACGACGACGAGTAGCTGGTGTCCCAGCTACGATCTGGCCTACGTCGGCTCTGTAGTATAGTCAGGCCACGTGCCTACTAGTTGCCCTGTCTGTACCCAGACAGTTTATAACTCTTCCGCTGGCTTGTATTGTATGACTGCTATTATGGGTCGTGAGACCCTTAATGTGTAATATTATGAGTGTGGCTCTTCCGAGCCTCTTAAATAAAGCTTGTATGTTTATGGTTATGTTGTGATGCCATCGATGTATCTATACATGTCGGTATGCCATGCGTACGTGTGTCTTACCTGGTATGTATGGGGTTCGAATACCTAGTCGTGAACTTTAGTAGCACTCCTTACAAGGAAATGCCCCTTTGTGATCCAACGAGCCTTGGTAGTTCGCTACTGCTCTGGACACATTGGTTGACCGGCATGTGTCCTTCTTAGCTGCTGTGTCTGTCCCCTTTGGGGAAATGTCACGCGATGTAATGGAGTCCTTGTAGCTTGCTACGACTCGTCTACATTCGCTGATGACCGACACCTGCTTTGTTGGGTCATGTATGTCTGTCCTTGTGCGGTACTGCCACTTTGGTTTATGACTAGACATGTCGATCCGGGTTCTTTGACATTGTATTGCTAGCGATACTATCGCATACGTGAGTCAAAAGACGCAAACGGTCCCGGCTAAGGTAAGGCTGCAGCCATGGAGTTAACCGTGCGTGAGACCACAAAGGGATGCGATGTGTTACAGGCTAGATTCCTATGGCTTAGGATCGGGGTCCCGACAGTGTAAGAAGTACAAATACGCTTCATGTCCCTTTCTATCACTTGGGTTAAGCATCTCAAGATTGAACCCGCTAAAACGCACCCCTCTCAATGAAGATAAATCAATCTAGTTGGTCAAACCAAATCGATAGATCAGAGAGATTTAGAAAGCTATAATAATCATGCAAATAAGAATCAAATAATAATTCAAAGAAGACTAATGCACCGCACAAAGTGGTTACATCGAATAGATCATCATGAAGATACGATGAGCTTTGTTTGGAAGAACATAAAGAGAGAGAGAGAGCCATCTAGATACTAGTTATGGACCGGTAGGTCTGTAGTAGACTACCAGCACATCACCATGTGAGCAGCAAGGTTGATGTAGAGGCCCTTCGTGATGGATCCCCCCTTCGGTAGGGCATCGAAACATGGCTCCATATGGGCACACAGCGGAACAAAGACTTCCAGCGGCGGAAAAAGTGTTTCAGGAGCTCCCCTCGGGTTTTTGGAATATACGCGAATTTATAAGCCAGAAAACAAGGTTCGGAGAGCCGAGGGGCCCCACAAGTTAACATGGCGCAACCGCCCCTAGGCGCGCCGTGTTGTCTTGTGGGCCCCTCGTGCAGCCTCTGGTCTTCTCCTGAAGCTTCCAGGTCTTTTTTGGTTTAGAAAGAATCATCAAAAAGATACATGGTATTTGGACTCCGTTTGGTACAGTAAACCTGAAAAGCCAAAAACATACAGAAAACATCAACTCGCACTTGGCACTAGGTTAATAGGTTAGTGCTAAAAAATAATATGAATCAACAAATAAATGCCCAAAATGTATCCTATAATCATAATATATTTTTTGACCAACTACTGTAGGGAATGACCCCACAACCTTTTCCTTTATTCCAGTAAAAAGAGAGTATATGTACATGAGAGGATTGGGATATACAATGGGGATTGGGGGAGGAGATACAAACCTGAAGGAGGTAGAAAGAAGATCCACTTAAGGAGATCATCCCTAAATCTAGCCTTAATCCTACGAGCTAAAAGGGAGATATCATGAGTGAAACTAGACTTCCATTTACCGAACCTAGGACGCTCATTGTTGAAAATCCTTGCATTTCGGAATGTCCTAATATTCCAGCAAGCAGTGAACACTACTTCAAAGAAAAAAGGATGCTAAAAATCTTTCCTGGCTGCCAATGAAGTGGTCCACATGGAGGTACCCTGCCAGGAGATCTGAAGGTAGTTCCAAACCCTGATGCTGAAAACGCAGTTGAAAAACAGATGATCCCTATCTTCTTTGACCCTGGCATGACAAAGAACACATAGATTTTAATCAGACACTTTCCAGTGACGGCGTTCGAGCATATCCTGTGTGTTGAGTCTGTCCATGATGAGCATCCAGGCAAACATTTTGATTTTCATGGTGCAGCAACTCTTCCAAATCCAACATAGCAAGGGGTTGGGAACAATGGGCAGATGCATGTGGATGTAGTATTTCTTAGCAGAATAGGCTTTACAGTCACTACCCCACAGCCAAATATCATTGCAATACGGATCTCTATCAAGATTCTAGAGTAAGCAGGTGACTGATTCCAACTCTCGGTGGGCCCTGTCAGAGAGAGGCAGGTGAAACATGTTGATCGTGCTATTTGTCTGAAAAGCCTGGAAGACCTACTCAGCAGTGCAGAAAGTGTCAATAACAAAGGAGAAGAATCTTTGGAACCTAAGAGCTAGAGGCATGTTAGAATCTCCTAATGCATAGGAATCAGACCAAAAAAGGAAGGTGTCTCCCCTGTTTGGCTGGACATAGGTGACAGCTCTAAAGTTGCCATCCTCTTACAGATGTCCTTTCACCAAAAAGATCCACAAAGGGAGGTACCCTGAGGAACTATGTTGTGGGAATAGGTGCTCCATATTAAATCAACCCAGGGCACATAAGCTTTGTTTAAGAACTTATCCACATGTTTAAGCAACATAGCCTCATTCTGGACAGATAGGTTCATAATTCCCAAGCCACCTTTCATTTTTGGCCTGCACACTAGGTCCCAGGCAGCAAGGGAAGGGGCATGGTCTTAACCATTCTTCCTCCACAAGCATTATCTTTGTATCCTTTCCAACTGTTTGAGAATCCCTAGTGGTATATCCAAACTGCAGAGAAAAAATGGGAACAGAGGACAAGGCAGAATTGAGATATTGCAAACATCCCCCTGTGCCAGAAAGGAGGAGCTAGCAGAGAGTCTCCCTTCCATACTGTCTACCAAGGGCATTAGATCAATAATCCTTGGTCTGGTTGTCCCAACAGGCAAACCAAGATATGAGAAAGGTAGTGATTGAACCTTCCAACCAAGAAAGTCAGCAAGTCTGTGAAGTTCTCCCTGATCAATGTTGATAGGCAACAGAGCAGACTTGTGATAGTTTACTTGGAGACCTGTGGATTGGGAGAAGAGCAGAAGCATCTTTTTGAATTCTAGCGGCTGAGACTCCACAACGGGCAAAATGATAAGAGTGTCATATGCATATCGAACAATTGGAAAGTCTTTGTCATGACAAGGTATTTGAAGCTGGATGATGCCATCCTGCAACAATTGATTCACCAAGGTTTGGAGAAAATCAGCAGCAATGGCAAAAAGAAGAGGGGACATGGGATCCCCCTGCCTAACCCCCTTCTTGCACATAGATTTTTTACCAGGAACTCCATTGAGAAGAACAGAAGACAAGTTAGAACTGAGCAACTGCTGCACCCATAATATCCACTTAGCACTAAAACCTTTGTGCTTAAGGATCTGAAAAATGAACTCATGTTCCACAGAGTCAAAGGCCTTTTCAAAATCCAGTTTGAGGATGACAATGGTTTTTTTTGGAGTGGTGGCATTGGTGAAGGTATTCCAGTGTCCATCCAACACAATCTTGTATGGTTCTGGACTTGATGAAACCATACTGATTTTTATGGATGCATTTCATAATTCATAACTGCAGTCTATTGGCAATCATCTTGGCTAGAAATTTAAGTCACATACCAATGAGGGAGATAGGTCTGAAGTCACCAACTTGCTCAGGAGAACTCTTTTTGGGCACCAACGTAATATAGGATGAGTTCATATTTTCCAACTGTGCAATCCCTGCATGGAAGTCAGCTGCAAGCTGGTAAAATTCAGGACAAATAATATGCCAACATTTCTTGAAGAAAAGGACATCGAAGACATCTGGACCAGGAGTCTTATCAATGGGCATTTCTTTGACAGTCCTATCCATTTCTTCTTTGGTAAAAGGCAATGTTAGAACATCAAGCCCTTCCACTCTATGAAGGAGAGACTGAAGATTGAAAGCCAAATTAATTCCTGGAGAGGATCCCATCCTGTTCTTGAAGGAGGTCCAAAAACATCCTGCAATCTGCTCATGATCAGTTATAACAGACCCATCTGCTAATTTAAGAGATGAAATGGAGTTTCTTATGTATCTTTCAGTAGCCATGTCATGGAAGAACTTAGTATTTTCCTCTCCAACCTTCATGAATCTGATGGTATCTCTCTTTTTCAGTAGAGGAACTGCAAATGTATTAGGTGATCTAGGTGTAGTTTGACAATCAGTCTGAAATTGGCTTCAGGTCTGAAAAGGGGTCTGAGCTCCTCTAGATCATCCCGACATAGCACCACTTTATTGCACTTATCAATGAGTGCTTTGAGCTGTGAGAGACAAGTCTGCCATCGCTTCAGAGCCTGTCTTAGGTGCTTAAACTTATCCATGATGATGGTAGTGATGTGACCTTTCTTGGAAGGGAGCTTCCAAGAATTTTGTACACAGTCCATAAACCCATCCATCTCCACCCAATAATTTTCAAACCGAAAGAGGTTACATTTGGGGATGTAAGTGTTGACTCTCACCACACACGGAACATGATGAGATGCAGATTTGTGAAGGGGTAAGATGATATCGAATTGGCAGAAGTGAAGAACCAATCCAATTGCTCTAGAAGGGGTGAGTCATGCATATTGGACCAAGTGAAAGACCTTCCTTTGAGGGGTAATTCTAATAGACCCAGATGGCCAATGATCTCATTAAAGATGAACATGTCATTCACATCAGCACCAGGGAGATTTCTATTAGAAGGTGAGCGAATAAAGTTAAAGTCGCCAAGCAACAACCAATTGTCATTTGCAGGGATATTAAGATTGTATAGCCAGTTGACGAACTGATCCCGAGCCTCGCCCTCACAAGGACCATTGACATTAACCAGAGTCCAAGCTTCAGAAGTGTGATTTGAGGCGAATGATACAATTAAACCAAAAGACTGAGAATCAACCAAAGTGCCTGTTAAAACAGAAGAATTCCATAGGGTGATCAATCCACGAGAGGCACCGCGTGATGGAATATAGGCAAATTGATCAAATCTTTTGGGGCAAAAACTTCGAACAGTCCGAAAGTCAATATGCTGCATTTTGGTTTCCTGAAGATAAACAAGCATAGCCAAGCTTTCATCTATTTTGTTTCGAACTGCCCTTTGTCGAGAGTCAGAATTTAAACCACACACATTCCAGCAAAGAACACGCGAGCTTCTTGTAGATCGACTATCCATAGCAAGGAGGTAAAATAGAAAAAGCGTAGTTACATAATAACCCACGCAACAAAAGTTCAGATAGCTGTGACACACATCGAGCAGTAGCATGATAAACTGAACAACAGGAAAAACATAGATACATAGACATTTGTCTAATCATCAGCAGGTGGAGGCTTGGAGACAACAGGATCTTCCATAAGTCGATCCTCCGATAGCTTCTCAGGTGCGATTCCAAGGCTTTGGCCAAACGGCTTGGATCACTCGAACTGGAGTCTCCGGTGGGAAAGACTCCTCCTGAGCTGATGATGGTGCTGCCAGAACCTCCGGGACGTCCATGGGTTTAGCTCTTGGCTTCCTCTTCTTGGGCACGTTCATAGGAAGTTCCTGCAGTACCGGCTTGAAACCATCCCTCTTGATCGATCCTATGGTGCATCTCCGTACCGAGGAGTCCATAGTGGGTGTGGCCTTCTTGCGAGGCCCCTTCTTCGTGACAGCTGGAGATTCAAAGGAGAAAAGATCCCCTGTTTGTGTAGAGATGTTGTTAGATGGTGGAGTTAACTTAGGAACGGGCGCAGGTGTGCCTTCCTTGTACATAATGCTGGGCTCCGCACGATCTTCATCAAAATCCAAAGACCAGGAGCGCTTGGAGAGCACAATAGGCATGGCCGCAGGCATCTGAAGATGACGGGGGACATGCATCGAACTGAAAACCCCCATGAGTGCTTCGAAAGACCGTGTCCAGTAGACGATGGGTGGCAGCGGAGGTCCATAGGCATCCCAAACCGCCCCAATCATCAGGTTAGCAGGCCGAACCAGGGGCTGCTGATAAGGGACGATCGCCAGAGGATTGAAATCTTCAGGAGCCTCTTCTTCAGCAGCCTCCTCCTCAACAGCATTACCCCCATTGGGAGGGGCATGATCAGCAGTGGCAGCATCATCAACAGCATCATCATCGTGATCAGCTTCAGCAGCATCCTCAGCAGCAACTTCAGCATCATCTTGCTGGGGTCAACAACCACAATCTCCTGAACAGAATCAGAAGATGTTGGCTGGTCGATGACCATAGACTCCTAATCTTGCTCAGGTGTGGCGGGTTCAGCAGCAGGAACTTCAGGTTGCCAGCACCAACCGCCGTCATCTTGTTGAACCGGAGGCTCTGGCATTGGTGGTGGTGGTGGCGGCGGCACAACGTTCCACCCCAGAGCAGGGTATGGTGGTAGAGCGAAGAGCAAATTATCTTGCTCTAGCTGACCTGGTAACGGGTGGGATTGCCATCAAGGGGCATGCGGTCCTCATCATTGGTCATCTGTTCTGCAAATCCTGCACCCAAGATGAACAGAGGTGCAAACCAAGAAACCCTCGCTCCACCCCAAGCAGCATATTCAGAGAAAGTGACACTTCGAGGAACCAGAAAATCATCTGGGAAAGATGCAAAAACAATGGAGCGTTCTAGATATGGATCATCACTGACCCAATGCTGGAATTCACCAAACGTGTTTACCGCAACACGAAGATCATTGGTGTTGTGGAAATCCAAAGGTACATCCAAAAACATTAAGGAGCCCTGACAAAAACCTGCAGCACCTCTAAAACTTGCGCCCCCATTGTGCCTCATGCATCTAACAAAAGAATCATTCCCCAAATCTTGGGGAACCATCTGGACAACAACAAAACTCTCACCAGCATCTCTAAGCTCAATTAAACCTACCCCCTCAATCTAGGGTTGAGCAGAACAAACATGGAAGCCCAAGTTGTGCAGAAGATCAACAACCTCTTGTCGTACCTGAGCAACTTGATCAGCAGGCGGGGCAGGCATCACCTCTGTGATGACATACTTTTCATCTCTACGGGCAATGGGGATTGCCGGTGTGATGAATGTCCTTGGGAGGCGGTCAGGGCCGTTGTCGATGATGTGATGGCCCAGAGGGACATACCGCTCGGGGTCTAACTCGAAGTTGGCCATGTCTGGGAGTGTAGCAGGCAGAGGTGGCATCAATGGCGGTGGCTCTGATGGAGTCCTGGGAGGTGATGAGTGCGACAGGACAGGGAGGAACTGTTCGGCAGGCTTCGCGGTTTCCCCAAGATCAGCAGAGGTTCCCGAGAAATCGGCGACAGGGGGGTGGTGGGGCTCTTACGTTTCCAAGTAAGACAATTATCACACATAAAAGAAGCACAGTTAGATTTGGTATGGCCCACCCTGCCGCAGGAAGAGCATATCAGCGAAGCTATGCAGTTGGGAGCTAGTTGCCCATGATTCGAGCAGATCGTGCAAGAAAATATCTCCTGAACCATGCCGTTAATAAAATCGTCAAATAGCTGATGGACTTCTTGCGAGGAAGGAATATCCAGTCCATTCGAGGATGAGGCCACCGATGGCCCATTAGGGTGAGCAGGGGGAGGCCCACAGTCTAAGCCCTCAGTCGTCGACAGTTTGAAAGAATTTGAAATCCCGCTCGAAGTGGAGGGTGGCACCGAATCAGCACAAAGAGAGGAACAAATCCCGTTGATTTCGCTGATAGGATTTTGAATGCCGGGCAACACGGAAGGTGACACCGGCTGACAAACTGTCCTGAAAGTAATGTGCGGCGTCGCCGTCGTCCACCGGAGTTCAACCGGCGGTGGTACACTGATAATGACATGCTCCTGCTAAGGAACAGAATAACCAGCATTTTGCAGCATCATAAGCTCATCTTGTGTGACAGGCACCTATAACCTTTGCAAACCTCATACTGGTGGAGGGTTGCGAAAGAAAGCTTCTTGCGTGTAGATGATCCAGATTTAAAAGATGATTTTGCAGGCCAGGAATGCATTGCCATCAGACCTAATGCTGCTCTTCTCTTAGATGGGCTAACCAATATCCATTCAGCATCTCACTGTTTCTTCCACAGAGAAAATTCCCGATGCCAATTTGGGACACCATTACCCCATAGATGAAAGAAACACTTAAAACTGGAACATTTATAAGAACGCAAATCCAGAATATGAAAACCAACTTGCTTGCAAGAAACCATGAAGGAGAAACCGAGTCTGTGACCTTAGTGACCATAAGATCAATGGTCGAACCCCCAATAGCAAAACCCAGCGCCGCAGTGATTGAATCCTCCGAGAGACGGAAAGCATGACGACCGAAAGATACCACCATGATGAAAGAGCGGCGATGATTCATCGGATGCACAGAGAAGCCATAATGATAGAAAACCTCATCCGCAAAAGTCACACGAGGTGAAAAATCCAGATCCCACATGGAGCCACCCATGCAGGCTATGAAAAAGCACATTCGGGATCGTGGGAGTGCACCTGAGTTGATGAGCGGAGGGAAAGAGATGCATGCCGGCTAGAAATCCAGATCACCATGGTGTCGCTAGTGTAGGAGGTGGGAGGTGGGAGTTGCCATCTTTCAGAATAGATCTAATTACCTTGTTGAAAACCGCATGCCATTTCTATAATGATAATATTATAGCATGGAACAATAAAAAATTATAGATACATTCGATACGTATCAAGACTCTGCCTCCTCATTTTATTGGTAGTAGGGAAGACCTTGAAGATGCATTTAGGGCAAATTGCGAAGACACTTACCTCCGACCTCCACAGGCCGATGACCTGAGTCCTATCACCTGATGCGTCTCCAATGTATCTTTAAATTTTTATTGTTCCATGATATTATGTTATAATTTTATAACACTTTTTATGTACTTATCTACCAATTTATATTATTTTTGAGCACTAACCTATTGACTCGGTGCCCAGTGACAGTTGGTGTTTTCTGCGTATTTTTCCACTTTTCAGGTTTTCAGTACCAAACGAAGTCCAATTGACGTGAAACTTTATGTGAATTTTTATGGACCAAAACAAGACCATGGAACATCGGAAGGAGGCAGGAGGGTGCATGAGGGCCCGACAAACCAACAGGGTGCACCCTAGGGGAGACCCCGTTGTCCGGCCTATAAATTCCTATCTACCCTAAAAACATCGAGGGAGGTCCTATAACACTTATTACGCTGCCATAAGTCTGTGTTCCAACGGGAGACCATCTAGAGCTCCGTTGTAGCTGTGACATCCTCAGCTTTTGCTATAGTAAATTTAGGTAATTAGGCTACATTAATCCTGTGCTAAGGATGCCATGTCACCATGGTTACTATTGTTGAACTTGCGTCGGTTCAAACCCCGTTCAATTTCGTTGCAAATTGAATTCGTCCGAAAAGTGGATTTAAAAGTTCTGTGAAACTGAAAATAAAAATGTTGGATGGGCTACAAATATTCCCTAAGATTTTATAAATTTGGAGCGGGCATTTTTGAAAGTAAATTAGAGCCTCTAAATAAATAAAATAGAAACTGTTAAAAGTAAAAAAATAAAAATAAAAAAGGAAAACCCCTCGCCAACTAGGCCAGCCGGCCCAGGTGACCAGCCCACCCCAGCCCCAACCGGCCCACCTCCACCTGCGGGTATAAGACCCCCAGGAAAACCATAAGCGAGCCCCTCCCCACTTCCTCACCCCGCCGCCAGATCGAACGAGGGGAGCTAGCCCGTCGTTCCTCGCCCCTCGCGCCCCGTTTCCCTCGCTCGACCGAGCCCCTGGCTCATTGCCCCGTCGGCCCTCGACCCTTCCTCCCTTGCTCCAGCTCGCCCTCGCCGCTCCACCCCACGCCCCGTTCGAGCCCAGCCCCATTGCTCCCTCGCCAGCCTCGCTCGACCTCCCATCGCCAGCCTCGCTCCGTTCCACTTCCCGTTGCCCGATCTCCCTCTGGCCACCACGACACCGGCCGGCGCCGGACCCGACCCCGCCGGATCTCCTCGGGCCGCCTCCACCGGCCACCGACGCCACCCTCGACCACCGTGGGCCGCCATGCCACGGGGCCTCCTCGCCCCTTCCTCGAACCGCCACGACGCCGGCCCTGACCGCCTCCGTCACCGGAACGCCACCTTGCCTCCCCACCGTCGTCGGCCGCCGCCCTCCCTCGAGCTCGCTTTGCACCTCTACCGGCTCGATGTGAGCCACCCTGCCTCCTTCCCTTCCTGTCGCCGTTGTCCACCGGGGCCTCGCCCCTCCCACCGGCCCTGGCTGCCGGCGAGCCCCTAGAGCCGTTGACCGCCGGTGCCGGCTCGCCCTAGCCCCTCGTCGGGGCCTGTCTCCCCTTCCTGGCTGATTTGGTTAGTGGGGGGCTAACCACCCCCACTACCCCCGTGGGCCAATGTCGTGTGGGGCCACCTTCCCCCCACTCTATATGGTAGAGGGGGCCCACGACCCCCCTCTAAACTGTTATTTTTTTATGATAATAACAAATATTAATAATAATAGATGATTAATTAGTTATATTAAGTAATTAATTAGTTAATTAGTTAATTAGATAATTAAGTATTAATTAGACTAGTTAATTACTGTGTTAATTAGTTAATAATGTTTTAGATCAAATAGAAAAATTAATTAAAAGCTGTTAATTAATTCTGCTAATTAATTAACCTAAACAGTATGACAGGTGGGTCCCACCCCACTAGATAACCTGATTAGTCTTAATAAAATCTTAATTAATAAACGTGTTTATGACACATGGGACCCACTGGGCATTTTGACTAGTCAACAACCGTGTTGACTGTTGATGTGAGCATGACATTATGTTGATTTCATAATTGCATTTAATTGATTTAATTTAATCTGTTTTAATTCCAGAGTATTATTAAAACTTTAAAAATTAATATAAAATAAACTGTGGCTCAGATGAAAATATTTTGAACATGAAAGTTGATGAGTAGAACGAGATGAGCCGAGACATGTTATCCGTTCGTTTGTCACGCGGCCCTAGCATAGCAAACGTGGAACTTTTCCATCGTTTTTCGTCAGACCGGTAGTAGCCAAAGACTCGGGAAATTCCATCTGATATTTTCCCGACACGTCTAGCTCATGCCTAGACCTGCATATTGCCATGTCATGCTTAGTGTTGCACTCTTGCTATTATTTATTGTTTCTTCCCCCTCTTCTTACCAGTAGACCCCGAGACTGACGCTGCTGCCAGGTACATCTACCCTCCTGACGACCAGCCCTTTGCCGCAGAGCAACAAGGCAAGCAAACCCCCCTTGATCATCCCTATATCGCCTATTCTCTCCCCCTCATGCTTGCATTAGAATTTTTGCTACTGTTGTAGTTAGCTCCTATATGTGATGCATAGCCTAATTTTGATGAACTGCTACTTTCGGTACCGCACCTTTTAAACTGCTTAGTATAGGTGGAGCGGTCCTCCCCTCTGACCCCTTAGTCCAGTTGACACGCTTTATTGTCAAGTCTTGATCCTTGATCGACGAGCCAAGACCCGACACAACACTTACACCCCATTAGTTGCACGACGCTGCGGAGCTACTATTGGGTACCGAGGGTGACACCTCGCGAAGTACTCATGATGGTATCTCTGTAGTGCAGCTAGTCGGTCGTGGTTATTGAGGGTGATTCCTCCTTCACCACTCCCGGCGATGACTCTATCGTGCAAGCCCTCAAGTGTGAGACCCTCGAGGGTGATTCCTCTAAGTCCACCTTGATGGTTACATCGTTCAGAATCCAACGAGGCTGATGCCTCGGATCCCCCCCCCCCCGATGTTACAACCACACAATTACTTGACCATGTTACTCGGAACATTGATAAATAATGTTAGGCGAGTGGATTCCCGCGTGGATGTGTAGATGAGTGAATTAAATTTTTAATTGATTTGGGTATTTGATCTGGGTTGATCGGAGACCTTTTCGCACTATCCGGCT
This sequence comes from Hordeum vulgare subsp. vulgare, assembly GCF_904849725.1. Lineage (NCBI taxonomy): Eukaryota > Viridiplantae > Streptophyta > Magnoliopsida > Poales > Poaceae > Hordeum > Hordeum vulgare. Next base: position 399,797,224 of record NC_058520.1, on the reverse strand, counting down.
ACGCGGGAGAGGTTATGGGTACTCGGCGTTGTGGTATCAGCCGAAGCTCTTCACATGTCAGCAATGGAGCAGCGCGCCCGAGTGGTCCCGAGATGCATCGCGCTTGTATTAAGGGGTGCTAAGACTGATATCGGCTGCCCTTGCATCGTGCAGGAGCACAGAGGGCAAGTGGGTCGACGACCCCTTTGTGCTTAGGATTTAGACCAGCGGGCTGGCCTCTCTCTTGAACTTAGGTGGGGCTGCGACGTGTAGATATTCCGAGGCTGGGCAGGACCCAGAAAAGTGTGTGTGGCCAGAGTGTTATTGAGCGTGACGGGAAACTTGGTGCACCCCTGCAGGGATGAAAATTAACTATTCAGATAGTCGTGTCCACAGTTACAGGACGACTTGGAGTTGTGCCCTGATCTTATACAACTACACCTTTTATTGAACTGGAAATAGTTGCTCCAGGATTGCCTCCTCGCAGGGAGTCGAGGGTGAATCTATGGGCGTGACCTCATTTAATTATTGCTGCAACAATATGACTATTTAATTGTGTTACCTATTCTACTCTCGTCTATTGCTGCAAGACACCTGAAGATGCTAGTCTTTGATAGGACCAGGCCTTCTCTCTCTATTCTCGCATTGCTGCAGTCAGTCCACATATAAACCCCTCCCTTTGATATGGTTGCATACTTAGCATAGTTATGATGTCAGTCTTGCGAGTACTTTGGATGAGTACTCATCGTTGCTTTGCTCCCCCCTTTTATCCCCTTGATCCGTTGCTGCGACCAGATGATGGAGCCCAGGAGATGGAGTATCCCGCCGACGATGACTTCTACCCCAACGATGCCTACTACTACGTGGAGGCCGCTGAAGACCAGGAGTAGTTAGGAGGCTCCTAGGAAGGAGGCCTCGTCTCGTTCGATCATTGTATCTTTAATACTAGCCTTCTCTAAGGCACCTCATGTTTAGTGTCTGTACTCAGATATTTGTTGCTTCCGCTGACTTGTGTGTCTATCGAGCGTCTGTATTCTAGCCCTTGAGGCCCCTCGCTTGTAATATGAAGCTTGTATGTTTTATTTTGTGTCTAGAGTCGTGTTGTGATATCTTCCTGTGAGTCCTTGAGCTTGGTCGTACGCATTTGCGTGTATGATTAGCGTACGATCAAATCGAGGGCGCCACAAGTTGGTACCAGAGCCAACTGCCTGTAGGTAGCCCCCTTTTCAACTCCTTGGGCGAAGTTGAGTCTAGTGTTTGAAAAACTTACTAACTTTGATGTTGTGGCTTATGGGCCCACATCTCAATTGGGTGGTATTAGTGTCTTTTACTCCTTTTCTATACTTTGGGTTCTACTCTCTCCTCTCTTCCGGGTTGAAGAAGGTACTAACTCGAACATTAGGTTCTCGTAATCACATCGACCCGGAGGGCTAGACTATCTACTCTTATTCTTCTGATAATATATTACACACACTGTAATTTGATATCCTTGAATCTTTCTTTTCATATGCGTCCCGCAGGATAGCACGTGCGCCTGACACTGGCCACTGAGACGACCGGGTTCCTGGCCATTTTGGTCGACCTCTTGACCAGGCTGGATATCGCTAGTACCCCGAGTACACTATGTACGAGGACTTCCACGAGTTCAACCAGTACCAGTACCAGGCTGAGGTTCGCATCTTTGATCATATGGGCAACTCCACCTGCGAGCGCCACACCTTCTTCGGTATTGGATTGTCGATCGAGATGGCCGTCCATGATGCGGCCTATATCACTATCACCCGTCTCCGTGGAGCGTACCCTCACCTGGAGGGGTGTGCTTTCAGAAACATCCCGTATGCTCCTGTTGGGGATGACACTGGGTCTGATCTCACTGCCTACACTACTCGTGTTCGGGAGCGCGACTACCGGTCCTACGTCACTATCTGCGCCCCCTACATGACGCGTTGCTACGACGAACAGGTTCTGGTGCAGTACATGGAGGCATTGGATCGTGCTTTTTGAGCTTTGACTGTGGAGCCGTACGCTACGCGTGCCCGTCTTTACGACGCGCTGACATAACTACAGCCAACAGTCCACCCGAGGGTCCACCCTGCGCATATCCTCGAGCCGAGCAGGACAGAGCTACCACCAGGTCTTGAGTGGACTGATGTTGGGGGGTAGTACCCCTGCACTTGGACCTCTGCTCCCCGATTGGATGCGGTACCCACACCAGAGTCACCACGGAACGCAGGGTCCTGTTCCTACCTTCTACCGACAGCAACCTAGCTTTGATTGTTTTCCCCGACATTGATGTAGCCTTATCGCTATGTCTCGTTGTGGTACTCTTCGACCGCGTCCATGCGTGCCGCCTAGTGAGTCCAGGTTATCGTCTAATGCGTCCAGGTTATCGCCAAATTTCGAATTTGTAATCGATGGTTTGGAATCGAACTTATGTATGGGTCTGTATGTCGAACTCAACTACTATGAAGTATCTATCGCATTTCCCTTTCGTCATGCTTGATTACTTCATGAATGACTACAATGCCTTTGCAATTACATTAAGCCAAACTACCCCTGTTAAATATTTAGCAGGATGGTTAGACCAGCTGGCTGCCCCCGTGGCCCCGCCAACGATGCACCACCCCCGCCTCCTGAATATATGGCAGGGATCATCCAACATTTTGAACTGAACCACCAGTTTATGCAAGGACTCATGGATCAATTCCAAAGGTCGAACATGAACCAGCAGCAAGGCATGTGTCGTGGTTTTGTCGCGACATATGTCGTCGTGCAAGGACTTAGGTGTGAGGCCATCGCAACCATGTGGCGGCTTGAGAGGGGTTGGTCGGAATCGAGAGACGCGGATTTACCCAGGTTCGGCCCCTCCGATGGAGGTAAAAACCTACGTCCTGCTTGTGTTTCATTAATGAATATGATGATCTCGATTACAAGGGTGCAGATTCGCCACCTCTAATCTCGTGGGTGTCTAATCTGTCTATCTCATGATTTGTCTTGTCTAGACCTAAGTTGTGAATCTTGTCCCTCTTGGGGTGCCTTACCCCTCCTTATATAAGTGGAAGGGGTAGGTTTATATGTAGAGTCCTACTAGGAGTAGGAATAAGACTAGTCTCTTTTGAATCCTAATCCGAGTCTTGTTTCCTTTGTGAGGGAGTCTCTCCTCTTCTTGGGCCTTATCTTGTGAGCCGGCCCTCCTGGCCTCTCTATGAGCCGCCTTATGCCAGGGTATACGCCGGGCCTTGGGCCTTCGTCATTTATCTAAGTCGCATGTGGGGTCAAGTATGAGTCGCCCGCCAGGTCACTGCTGAGTCACCGGTGAGTTGCCAAGTCCTTGGCGGGTCATACTTCAAGCCGGGCTACACTGCGGGGTATATCCCCGACATTAGCCCCGAGGTTAGCTTGAATTTATTCATGGTAAGATCCTGAAATAATAAATATGTTAAGGGACCGGCTTGCTCCTCTAGCGGCTTGATTTACTGAAGTGGCTCCTTGAAAAATCCGGGTTTCTTCTTCATAATAACGAGTCGTCTTCACAATCATCTTGTTGGTACGTGTCCTTTTCAATAAAATACATATGCCATTGAGTCGGCCTCCAATGCTTTGGCTTGATGAAAATTTGGGGAATAAGAAATCCACACAATGTTGAACCAGCTTCTCTTGCTCCGGCGGGTTATGATTGACAATGGCTGGTCATGATTGCTAATTGCGGGTCATGATTATTGGTAATGCCCCGTCAAACAACTAAACTCCAATTGACTATATCGAATTATTGGGGATAAAGAAATCCGTGTGATGTTAAGCCAGTCTTTCAATGCTTCACCGTCATGATGAAATGAAATGTGCTCTTCAACTTTTTGATATATCCATATTACTTGTAGCCCCCAAGGGCCAGGTCATCAGTGTGTGATGGGCTGGATCTTCAATTTGAACCTCATGATCTTTAAACAACTTAGTGATGTAGCCCCCAAATGCCGGGTTGTCTTGCCTGTGGAAACCTCAGACTTTAGGGGTTATGATCTGAATAGTGTAGCCCCCAAGTGACAGGTCGATTGCTTGTAGCGACTCGAGACTTCCACGTTCTTCTCCTTTGAAAATAAAACATCATATGATGTAGCCCCCATGGGTCGGGTCATTATGCAATAATGAGCAGGGACTTTGTAAATCTGATGATGTAACCTTGAGCAGCAAGGTGTAGCCCCCAAGGGTCGGGTCATTATAAAAATGATGAGCCGGTTCTTCCTTGAATCCATACTTGAATAATGCTCAACCTGTAGCCCTCCAAGGCCGGCTTATCTCCTTGAGGTAGCGGGGCATGTTGATGATGTGATGATTTGAAAAGCAGATTGCATTAGCCCCCAAGTGTCATGGTGCATGCTTGCAGCGACATGGGACTTTCATACTTTGATGTAATCTTGATTTGAATAATGTAGCCCCCAAGTGTCGGGTTGTGTGCCTGCAGCAACTCGGGACTATTCCTTCCATTGTAGAATAAAATCATATCCAGTCTGTGAGTAGATGATGCCTTTGTGATAAAAGAAATCCTTGACCGTGGTTTGCAATGTAACCCGGCAAATATATCCTTGAGAAATCCATATGTTTGAAAAATCCATAAGTGTTGTAGTTTACTACAAAGCACAAGTTGAAGAAATCCAAGGGCCGGTCAATTAGATGACTTGTCATTATATGTGATAGGGCGGCTCTTCGACAATAGTCAATTCTTCCGAGCTGGCTTAAAAACTCCAATCATTTAACACTGGTTAAGATAAACCATGATGAATATCCAGCCAAATTGGCTGTTCAAAGATTTATTTGCACCTGCAAGAATTTATGCTTTGACCCGGTTTGAAGACCAGCATGATATGTATGTATGATGCATGATGCAATGAAAGATGATGCATGTATATGACAGAATAGTGCTAGTATATGAGACTTGAAACTTATTCAATGAAACTAGCTTGATAGCCACTAGTTTATCCTTGTTCTCTGTAAGCCGGCCCTCACTACCAAATCAATGTTTTAACCTGGAAGTCAGGGCCAAATGGATGACTTATCAAGAGTACACGGGGTTCGGAGTAGCATCATGCACACAGGCAGGTTTAACCAAGTTTCAAAGAAGGCGACTTAATAGCCCATGGAATATCCTCGCTTTCTGTAAGCCAGCACTCACGACCAATCGATGTTTTAACTTGGATAGTTCAGGGTCCAACTGGATTGACATATCGAGAGTACGCTGGGTTCGGAGTAGCGTCATGCAAACAGGCAGGTTTGACCAAGAAGGTGGCTTAATGGCACATGGAGTATCCTCGCTTTCTGTAAGCCGGCACTCACGACCAGTCGATGTTTTAACCCGGATAAGTTCAGGGTTCATATGGATTGACTTATCATGAAACGGAGTACATGGAGTTCGGGGTAGCATCACGCAGACATGCATGTTTAACCATGAATTCTTGCCATTAAGCCGGGCACCCATGTTTGAACTGCGCATCGTGGCGACTCATCCTCCTGGGCGACTTTAAGATACCTGCCAATGAAGCAGGGCACCCATGTTTGAACGACGCATCATGGCGACTCGTCCTCTTGGGCGACTTTAAAATGCCTGCCAATGAAGCAGGGCACCCATGTTTGAACGAGGCATCGTGGCGACTCGTCCTTTTGGGCGACTTTAAAATACCTGCCAATGAAGCAGGGCACCCATGTTTGAACGACGCATCATGACGACTCTTCCTCTTGGACGACTTTAAAATGCCTGCCAATGAAGCAGGGCACCCATGTTTGAACGGTGCATCATGGAGACTCGTCTTCTTGGGCGACTTTAAAATGCCCGCCCATGAGTCAATAGTCCTCGGGGCCGGGTTATCTTGCCTGCAATGACCCGGTTTTCTTGAATTATTCAGCCTGGTTGGATCTAGCGAGCCATGTCTATGTAGCCCCCGAGTCTTAGGTCGACTCAAGGAGGCGGCTCGAGATTCTCCATACTTGATTGTGGCAAAAGACGGTAGAGAAACATGTTGTTACCCTCTCCATCTCCGGGATATCAAGCCACTTATTGTAATGAAGAAATCTCCTGATGTGTTGATGTAGATTGGACCATGGGAACGGCGGATTGCGCACGTCTGTTGGGCGACTCGTATAAGCAGCACCGCACCAATATGTTGATGTCGTCCGGACCCCGAGGTCGGCGTCTCGCATCCGTCTATTGGGCGGCCCGTACGGGCGAGCAATTGTAAGCCGCCTTGGTTGCGCGGACATGAGAGTTGGCCGCGTCATTGTAAGTCTTACTGGTTGCGCGGATATTGTAAACCGGCTGAACTCACGAGTGGGTCCATAATATTATATCACATTTGTAGTGAGTACTTGTCCCGCACAGAAAAAATATTACAGACAGAGTAATTATTCTAAAAATAAAGATTATACTGATAAAATAAATAAGGTGGATAGCACCTAGTAATTTTCACGGATGAGCGTCAGAAGATCTTCTGACATATCTGGTATAGACCAGGCCGCAGGGATGGCGGCTCGCGCATCCGTTGGGTGGCTCGAGCGAGCAAGCGCGACACCGGCGTGATGATGTAGACGCAAGAGTCGACCGCAGAATTGAAAATGACGCGGATGCGAGGCAGCCATGTTGTTGTATGTCGGCGTGGACACACTGGTCAGCCAGAGGAATGTAAATCGATATGAACTCACGAGTGGGCCGCGACGTTGTGGAAGTTGACCGGGCTCTGTGCGCACAATGTAACGCCATCTTTGTACCAAATAGTTATCTTGCATAAAACATGCCGCTGTGCAGAGTAATTGTCATCGGATAAATAACGTGTACTCGAAAAAATAGAGAGAAAAGATTGCACCTGATATATTTTGTCGATACATAATCTATATGCAGACGTAAACATGGATGTATTCTCCTTTAGCTTGTGCAATCAGTCTATACTTAAGCCTTGTTTGAAACCACAATAGATTATGATAATCTGAATTGTGAAAATAGATTATATAATCTGGTTTATAAAAATAATCCAGGTGAACATGTTTGGAGGTCAGATTATATAAACTGTCATCCAAGTTTTACATTGCCTAATGACCTGTTCGCCTTCTGTTTTATTTTAAAAAAGAGGAGGGTGGCGGTGGTATGAATGTAATAATCTTCAACTTTGCAAGGGTAATGGGTCATTAGCAATCCATAATCTGATTTTAGCTGGTGTAGAGTAGATTATGAGTTTTTAATAATCTGTCTATCTAGTTTTTATAATCTATTGTATAATCTGTCATGTTTGGTGACATAATAAATTATAAAAACTAGATTATATAATCTGGGTGGTTTCTGTTTCTTAACCGATTGGAGAATTTTGGGAACAGCGGCCGATGGAGACTCGCAGGGACTGGTTTCTGCCGCTGGGCGTCATAAGACTGAAAAAAGGTTTGGTCCTGGATTGATTCACTTCGGATTATTCGGCTAGTACGATCTTTGGGTGGATGTGGCAATTGGAGCTTGGAGTAAAAAATAATTTATTTTGGCTTTCACGTGGTAGAACCTTGACGTAGTGAATTAAACTAGTACTGTACTTTGTTGCTTCTGATCAGTGAACAACAATACTAGTTGCCTTCGGTCAAATCGCTCTGTACTCCCTTGTCACTTTTCGTCTGATCCGTGAAAATACCCGCGACAGCTCACTTAGCGGCCACAGCCTCGGCGTGAGACTCTTTCTCCTTCACGCGGACGAGAAGACATAGTAGCAGTCGGACACGGTCGGCCAACAGGTCGAATTGTCAGCGGAAAAACCCTCTGCGTGCTCGATTGACAGACGGTCATCATCATGGCAAATTGCACGACGACGAGTTCACGGATTGCGCTATTTTAAATTAATTTGGATGAGGACTGATTTGACGCCCCTGCTTCTGCTCACAAAACCTGCTAATTCTTTTTATGGATCACAGGCGGTGGTGACCGCTCGAAACCAATCTCCTTTCTGTCTCTCCGGATCATAGTGCTGGAATTTTATGTATTTATGGGCCAGCCTAATATGTAATTTCAGAAATTTCTAATAAATTCTAGAGGCCCACGCAGCCCATTTGTGCAAGGCAAGAGGTGAAAATGTTTAGTCCCACATCGTTAGTTTAGTGGGAGTTGGACCTCCTTATAAGGGAGGATGTTTTCACACATGTATGAGCTTGAGAACAAGAGAGACATACACGCGCGCTCCTCCCCCTTTGCTGTCCGCCTCGTCACGACGTGGGTTGCCGACTGGTATATGAAAGGCCACTCGGAGAAGCCGAACGACCAATCCTCCTGCTGCTTCAACTCAGTACGTACTCATGTGCTTCTTCTTTGAATTCCTATCACACCTTTTTGCTATAGTTTCTTTGCTAGATATGTTCCGTTTCTACTCATTACTCCATATGATATCTTATCTTTGTAGAACGATTTTACATATGCTCTTTTCTGGATCCTACGTGCTCATGTCTTGCGTCTTGTCATCTCTATATAGCTTGCCTTCTTTCGTTGTTGTATGTTGGTTATGTTTTTCCTAATTTTTCCTGTAATAAAATCCTATGATAAATTGCTCATATTTCCAACAATCCAAAAACCTTATTATAGGCAATTTACTCCGAGTAGTTTTGTTGCCTCCATGAGGCCTCCTATGTTTGAGGGTGTTCACTACAAGAGATGGCGCATGACAGCTGTTCTATGGTTTCAAACCATGAGCTGCTATGACGCCACTCTTGGCAAACCTGAAGGAGATCATGATGCTCAACATGAGCTAGCTTTTCAGAAAATGGATACCTTGTTTAAGGCTGCTCTCTTGAGCGTTCTTGGTGAGAACATAGTTGATGCTTATGCGTCAATTGACAATGGAAAAGATATGTGGGATGCACTCCAGACCAAGTTTGGGGTCTCGGATGCTGGCACTGAGCTGTACATCATGGAACAATTCTATGACTACAAGATGACTGAAGAGCGCTCCGTGGTTGAGCAAGCTCACGAAATACAATCATTTGCAAGATAACTTGAGCACTTCAATTGCATGCTACCGGACAAATTTGTTGCCGGAGGCATCATAACTAAACTTCCTCCTTCATGGAGGAACTTTGCTACCTTACTGAATCATAAGAGACAGGAGTTTTCCGTTCCGGATCTCATAGGTACTCTTGATGTGGAAGAAAAGGCGAGAGCAAAAGACACTCGTGCTCGAGCTATTGAGGGAGGTTCTAGTGCCAATCTGGTACAGAAGAAAAACTTCCAGCCCCAAAATTTCAAGAACAAGGGCAAGTTCGATGGTAAAGCAAAGTTCGATGGGAAAAACAAGGCTGTACAGCACACCAACTTCAAGAAGAAAAATGACAAGAAGAAAGGTGTTTGTCATGTGTGCGGAGATCCTGATCATTCGGCACCTAACTGCCCTAATCGTTATGACAAGCATCAACATGGGAAAGGCGGCAAGTCTGCTAATGTCGTTATTGCTGACACTGACGTGGAGGATGTTGGGTATGGTATATTACCCACTATTCTTTCAGTATGTCATTTTCCTGATTGGTTAATTGACACGGGTGCTAATGTGCATATATGCGGTGATATTTCCATGTTTTCATCTTATCAGTCCGCAGGGACTTCCACCGTCCTGATGGGCAACGGTTCACGTGCTTCTGTTCATGGTGTTGGCACGATCGATCTGAAGTTTACTTCGGGAAAAGTCGTGCGGCTGAAGAACGTGCATTATGTCCCCTCCGTCAATAAAAATCTTGTTAGCGGATCTCTTTTGTGTAGAGATGGCTACAAGCTTGTCTTTGAGTCTAATGAATTTGTAATATCCAAGTATGGAACTTTTGTTGGTAAGGGCTACGAGTCAGGAGGCATGTTCCGTTTATCCTTGGCAGACGTTTGCAATAAAGTTGTTAATCATGTTTACAACAATAGTGAATCAAATGTGTGGCATTCACGTCTTTGTCATGTTAACTTTGGTTGCATGTCGCGACTAGTCAAATTGAACTTAATCCCTAGCTTTAACACCGTCAAGGGATCTAAGTGTCAAGTTTGTGTGCAAGCCAAACAACCTCGTAAGTCTCACACGACTGCCGAAACGAGGAATCTTGCACCACTAGAACTCATACATTCAGATCTATGTGAAATGAATGGTATTTTGACAAAAGGTGGAAAGAAATATTTCATGACACTAATTGATGACTCCACTAGATACTGCCGAGTGTATCTTTTGAAATCTAAGGATGAGGCTTTGAACTTTTTCAAGATCTATAAAGCTAAAGCAGAAAACCAACTTGATCGAAAGATCAAGAGGCTTAGGTCCGATCGTGGTGGAGAGTATTTCTCAAATGAATTTGATTCCTTTTGTGTGGAACATGGTATAGTCCATGAGAGGACGCCTCCCTATTCACCTCAATCAAATGGGATAGCCGAAAGAAAGAACCGTACTCTAACTAATTTGGTTAACGCCATGTTGGACACATCGGGTCTCTTCAAGGCATGGTGGGGGGAGGCGATATTGACTGCATGTCATGTCCTAAATTGAGTTCCCACAAAGAACAAAGAGACAACTCCATTCGAGGAATGGGAAAAGAAAAGGTTAAAACTCTCTTATCTACGAACCTGGGGTTGTTTGGCAAAAGTCAATGTGCCAATCCCAAATAAGCGCAAGCTAGGACCAAAAACTGTGGATTGTATTTTTCTGGGATATGCTTTTCATAGCATTGGATATAGATTATTGGTTGTAAAATCTGAGGTATCTGACATGCATGTCGGTACATTCATGGAGTCGAATGATGCGACTTTCTTCGAAGATATCTTTCCCATGAAGGATATATCTACCTCATCTAATCAGGAGATGCCTAATTCATCAAACCATGAATTAGTCACATTTACTGAACCTATCATTACGATGGAACACTTTGAAAATATTGTGGAGGAGAACAATGAAGTTCCTACCAGGAGCAAGAGACAGAGGACTGCAAAGTCCTTTGGTGATGATTTTCTTGTGTATCTCATAGATGACACTCCCAGTTCTATTTTAGAGGCCTATGCGTCTGAAGATGCTGACTACTGGAAGGAGGCAGTCCGTAGTGAGATGGATTCCATCTTGGCAAATGAAACTTGGGAGATCACTGATCGTCCTTATGGGTGCAAACCTGTAGGATGCAAATGGGTATTCAAGAAGAAGCTTAGGCCTGATGGTACTATCGAAAAGTACAAGGCACGGCTCGTGGCGAAGGGTTATACCCAAAAGGAAGGTGAAGACTTCTTTGATACTTACTCACCCGTGGCTCGACTGACCACTATTCAAGTACTACTTTCACTAGCCGCCTCACATGGTCTTCTCGTTCATCAAATGGATGTTAAGACTGCTTTCCTAAATGGAGAGTTGGATGAGGAAATTTACATGGAACAACCAGATGGGTTTGTAGTACATGGCCAGGAAGGGAAAGTATGCAAGTTGCTGAAATCTCTATATGGACTTAAGCAAGCACCAAAGCAGTGGCATGAGAAGTTTGAAAGAACTCTAACTACTGCAGGCTTTGTAGTAAACGAAGCTGATAAATGTGTGTACTATCGCCATGGTGGGGGCGAGGGAGTTATCCTTTGCTTGTATGTTGATGACATACTGATTTTCGGAACAAATCTGAATGTTATTAAAGAGGTCAAGGATTTCCTATCTCAGTGTTTTGAGATGAAGGATTTAGGAGTGGCTGATGTCATTCTGAACAGCAAGTTGTTGAGAGACGAAGATGGTGGGATTACATTGCGTCAATCTCATTATGTGGAAAAGATCTTGAGTCGCTTTGGGTATAGTGACTGCAAGTCCTCTCCCACACCATATGATGCGAGCGTGCTGCTTCGAAAGAATCGAAGAATTGCTAGAGATCAATTGAAATATTCTCAGATTATTGGCTCGCTTATGTACTTAGCCAGTGGTACAAGACCTGACATCTCTTTTGCTATTAGCAAACTGAGTCGGTTTGTCTCAAAACCAGGAGATGTGCATTGGAAAGCTCTAGAGAGAGTTTTGCGTCATTTGAAAGGCACTGCAAATTATGGAATTCACTATACTGGAAACCCAAAGGTGCTTGAAGGGTATAGTGATTCAAACTGGATCTCTGATGCTGATGAGATAAAGGCCACTAGCGGATATGTATTCACTCTTGGAGGTGGCGCTGTTTCTTGGAAGTCTTGCAAGCAAACGATCTTAACAACGTCAATAATGGAAGCAGAACTCACAACACTAGATACAGCTACGGTCGAAGCAGATTGGCTTCGTCGGCTCTTGAGTGACTTGCCGGTTGTTGAGAAACCAGTACCTGGTATCCTTATGAACTGCGACAATCAAACTGTGATCACGAAAGTGAGCAGCTCAAAGGATAACCTGAAGTCATCAAGACACATACAGAGAAGGTTAAAATCTGTCAGGAAAATGAGAAACTCCGGAGTTATTGCATTGGATTATATCCAAACATCTAACAATCTGGCAGATCCTTTTACTAAGGGTCTATCACGTAATGTGATAGATAATGCATCGAGGGAGATGGGTATCAGATCCACAATTTGAGTTGTTCACAGTGGTAACCTATTCTTTGTGATCGGAGATCCCGTGAATTAGATGTAGAAGACAAGCTGTTGGTCAACTGAGAGGAAAGTATCCTTATCATTAATGATACCACTCCATGAAGATGCAATACTTTCCTGAACTCCATGGCAGGTTGATATACATCTTAATTTGTTCTAAGTTGCTTACTGAAGCAGAGATGTTGTCCTGCAGAACATCTTTTGAAGAACATACCTATATGAGTCAGATTGTTAAACGTCGCAATCTATGAGAGTAGGGTGCTCTCTAGTATACTCACGAAAGGTCTCGGAGTATGACGCATAAGCTCCATCCGCGGGGAAGTCCCACGGCAGCCTAGTATCGGTCAAGGGTCTGTGTGAAGCTAGATTCGCAGAAAACTTGCAGTTCAAGGCCTAGTCCACTGTTCAAGTTGCTTACTAGTGTAGCATAGAATTCTAGGTGGAAGTTCAACTTAACAATCTCCACTGTAGTATCGGTATATAAAACAGTGTTTTGGAACCAAAGGCAAATTTTGTGTGCCCCTGGGATCTGGTGGGGGATTGCTGGAATTTTGTGTATTTATGGGCCAGCCCAATATGTAATTTCAGAAATTCCTAATAAATCCTAGAGGCCCACGCAGCCCATTTGTGCAAGGCAAGAGGTCGAAATGTTTAGTCCCACATCGCTAGTTTAGTGGGAGTTGGACCTCCTTATAAGGGAGGATGTTTCCACACATGTATGAGCTTGAGAACAAGAGAGACATACACACGCGCTCCTCCTCCTCCGCCGCCCGCCTCGCCTCGTCACGACGCCCGCGGGTTGCGGGAACGAGCCGAACTAAATTTTTGCCACGCACGACTGGTATATGAAAGGCCACTCGGAGAAGCTGAACGTTTTCTGCTGTAGTGGATATTGAAAGCTCACGCCGCAGTTTCATCGCTGCGTCTGTTCGCTTCACATCCCGTCGCTGGCCTCTCGTCTCCTTCTCCTGCGCCTATAAGAGAGAGGTCGCTCCTCTCCAGAGGAGACGCATCAGAAGTTCCCACTCACCACCGGTTCTTCTCTCTGTGCTGCTGCTATGTTCTTCCTCATCCCGTCCTGCGGCGTGCACCGTTCGTCGGGACAGTAGGCCTCCGGAACTCCGTCTCTTCGTGTCTTGTACGGGAGAAGGGCGATAAGGTTTTTGGGGAGCGCTCAGTGCGACTACTGGCTTCCATCACGGACTCCGACGATCTCTTCCCGAACGACGACTACTTCCCCGACGTCGACCACCTCCTCGGTACCATGGACAACGACAACGCCAACACCAATCCTCCTGCTGCTGCAACTCAGTACATACTCATGTGCTTCTTCTTTCAATTCCTATCACACCTTTTTGCTATAGTTTCTCTGCTAGATATGTTCCATTTCTACTCATTACTCCATATGATATCTTATCTTTGTAGAATGGTTTTACATATGCTCTTTTCTGGATCCTACGTGCTCATGTCTTGTGTCTTCTCATCTCTATATTGCTTGCCTTCTTTCGTTGTTGTTATGTTGGTTATGTTTTTCCTAATTTTTCCTGTAATAAAATCCTATGGTAAATTGCTCATATTTCCAACACATAGGTCCCAAAGGTAATACACAAACGCAACCCTAATTTCCCTTGAATCCAAAACTCATACCAACAACTCCAGAATTGATCAAGATTCTGATCAGAAAACAATGAATTGACCGGCTCTATCCAAGGTTGCCCCATGCAGGGTTATCCACTGCAACAGTTCCTTGTCGTCTCTTCTTTATGCGACCAATCTCGAGCTCTTTGATTCCTGAAAATTTCCTTTCAAAACACAATACCACCGTCCAATCAGCCCACAGTGGGCGCAAAATGTCGTGATTTTGTCACGGCATATGTCCTCGTGCAAGGACTTAGGTGTGAGGCCATCGCAACTATGTGGCGGCTCGAGAGGGGTTGGTCGGAATCGAGAGACGCGGATTTACCCAGGTTCGGCCCCTCCGATGGAGGTAAAAACCTACGTTCTTCTTGTGTTTCATTGATGAATATGACGATCTCGATTACAAGGGTGCAAATTCGTCACCTCTAATCTCGTGGGTGTCTAATATGTCTATCTCATGATTTGTCTTGTCTAGACCTTGTTGGAAATATGCCCTAGAGGCAATAATAAATTAGTTATTATTATATTTCTTTGTTTGTGATAATCGTTTATTATCCATGCTATAATTGTATTGATTGGAAACTCAAATACATGTGTGGATACATAGACAAAACAATGTCCCTAGTAAGCCTCTAGTTGACTAGCTCGTTGATCAAAGATGGTGAAGGTTTCCTAACCATAGACAAGTGTTGTCACTTGATAACGGGATCACATCATTAGGGGTGTGTTTGGTTGCTGTCACCAGGTGGAACGGCACGGGTCTGACCCGCACCAGAGGCGCGTTCCTGCGTTTGGTTTATAGGTGGAACCGGAACCAGGCCATTCCCACGAAGCGAATATTCCTCCAATATGCGGAATGCGCTGAGACCTCCAACTCGGAGGAATCACGCGGAATCGCTCCTCCCTACTCGACCTCCTCCTCCCTCCTGCTCGACCCCGCCCGACCTCCTCATCCCTCTTGCTCGACCCCGCCCGACCTCCTCCTCCCTCCTGCGCACGTGCGCCGCCGACCCTTTCCCTCCCTCCCCTCCCTCCTTCTGCAGCGCCGCCGGCCCCCTTCTGATGTGTCGCCGACTCTTTCCCTCCCACCCCTTCCTCCCTCTACAGTGCCGCGGCCCCTCTTCTGCAGCGTCGTCGCCCCCTCCATATGTTGCGCCGTTGGACACAAGCGTTGCGCCGCCGGCCACCTCCATATGTTGCGCTGTCGGACACAAGCGCTGCGCCGCTGGCCGCTCCACATCAAGCGTTGCCGGCCCCCTGTTCTGCACCGCCGGACGGCTCTCCTCTCCTCCTTCCCTCATTCGATCTGCGCAGAAGGGCTGATCCATCTCCTCCTCTTTCGATCTGCGCAGATCGAGGCTTGGGGAGTCCATTCCCAGCTACAAGAGCTCGATTCGGTGACGGGGATTGCACAAGCTGTGAGCTCCCGATCCATGGTGGGGTGGTGGTGCACCTGCTGGGCATGAAAGGTACGGAACCAAACCAAACACTGAAATGGAACCAACCCCTTCTACTATTTTGCACAAACCAAACACAGAAACGGAACCGACCCGTTCCTCTGGAATGGAACCATTCCATTCCATGACAGTTGGTTCCTCAACCAAACACAACCTAGAAGAATCATGTGATGGACAAGACCCAAACTATGAACGTAGCATATTGATCGTGTTGTTTTATTGCTATTACTTTTTGCGTGTCAAGTATTTGTTCCTGTGACCATGAGATCATATAACTCACTAGCACCGGAGGAATACCTTGTGTGCATCAAATGTCGCAACGTAACTGGGTGACTATAAAGGTGCTCTACAGGTATCTTCGAAGGTGTCCGTTGAGTTAGTATGGATCAAGACTGCGATTTGTCACTCCGTGTGACGAAGAGGTATCTCGGGGCCCACTCGGTAATACAACATCACACACAAGCCTTGCAAGCAATGTGACTAAGTGTAAGTCACGGGATCTTGTATTACAGAACGAGTAAATAGACTTGCCGGTAACGATATTGAAATAGGTATGCGGATACCGACGATCAAATCTCGGGCAAGTAACATACCGAAGGACAAAGGGAATGACATACGGGATTATATGAATCCTTGACACTTAGGTTCAACCGATAAGATCTTCGGAGAATATGTAGGATCCAATATGGGCATCCAGGTCCCGCTATTGGATATTGACCGAGGAGTGTCTCGGGCCATGTCTACATAGTTCTCAAACCCGCAGGGTCTGCACACTTAAGGTTTGGTGACGTTTCGGTATAGTTGAGTTAGAGGTGTTGGTAACTGAAAGTTGTTCGGAGTCCCAGATGAGATCTAGGACGTCACGAAGAGCTCCGGAATGGTCCGGAGGTAAAGATGGATATATAGGAAGTCCTGTTTTTGTCACCGGAAAAGTTTCGGGCTCATCGATAGTGTACCGGGAGTGCCGGGAGGGGTGCCAGGGACCATCGGGAGGGGTGTCACGCCCCAAGGGGTCTCATGGGCTATTTGAAGAGATAAACCAGCCCCTAGTGGGCTGGAATAAGTTCCCACTAAGGCCCATAAGGTTTGAGAAGGAAAAAACACAAGGTGGAAAGAGTTTCCAAGTGGGAAGATGGAATCCTACTCCAAGTAGGATTGGATTAGGACTCCTCCACCTCCAATTTCGACCAAACCTTGAGGGTTTGAGGCTGCCTCCTCCCCTCCCTCCCTCCTATATATACTAGAGGTATTGAGGGTTTTGAGACACAACTTTGCCACGTGCTACTCGACCCTATACCACGCAGTTTTTCCTCTAGATCGTATTTCTGCGGAGCTTAGGCGAAGCCCTGCCAGAGTAGATCATCACCACCACCGGCACGCCGTCATGCTGCCGAAGAACTCTTCTACCTCTCCGCCCCCTCTTGCTGGATCAAGAAGGTGCAGATCGTCATCGAGCTGTACGTGTGCTGAACGCGGAGGTGCCGTCCGTTCGGTACTAGATCGGAACGGATCATGAGACGGATCGCGGGACGGTTCGTGCAACGGATCACAAGACGGTTCGTGGGACGGATAGTGGGACGGATCGCGGGGCAGTTCGTGGGACGGTTCGAGGGACGTGAAGACGTTCCACTACATCAACCGCGTTTCTTAACGCTTCCTGCTGTGCGATCTACAAGGGTACGTAGATCCAAATCTCCTCTTGTAGATGGACATCACCATGATAAATCTTTGTGCGCGTAGGAAAATTTTTGTTTCCCATGCGACGTTCCCCAACAGTGGCATCATGAGCTAGGTTCATGGTTTGATGTTATCCTGAGTAGAACACAAAGGGTTTTGTGGACAGTGATGTTCGATTTGCTTCCCTCCTTAGTCTTTTCTCGATTCGGCGGTATTGTTGGGTTGAAGCGGCCCGGACCGACATTATTCGTACGCTTACGAAAGAGTGGTTTCATCGATTGACATGCAACCTCGTTGCATAAAGATGACTGGCGGGTGTCAGTTTCTTAAACTTTAGTTGAATTGGTTTTGACCGAGGCGGTCCTTGGAGAGGTTAAATAGCAATTTGCACATCTCCATTGTGGTTTTTGCATAAGTAAGATGCGATCTACTAGATACCCATAGCAACCACGTAAAACATGCAACAACAATTAGAGGACGTCTAACTTGTTTTTGCAGGGTATGCTTGTGATATGATATGGCCAATGACGTGATGTGATATATTGGATGTATGAGATGATCATGTTGTAATAGTTAATATCGACTTGCACGTCGATGGTACGGCAATCGGCAGGAGCCATAGGGTTGTCTTTAAACTAACGTTTGTGCTTGCAGATGCGTTTACTATATTGCTAGGACGTAGCTTTAGTAGTAATAGCATGAGTAGCACGACAACCCGGATGGCGACACGTTGATGGAGATCATGATGATGGAGATCATGGTGTGGCGCCGGTGACAGAAAGATCGTGCCGGTGCTTTGGTGATGGAGATCAAGAAGCACATGATGATGGCCATATCATGTCACTTATGAATTGCATGTGATGGTAATCCTTTTATGCACCTTGTTTTGATTAGAACGACGGTAGCATTATGAGGTGATCTCTCACTAAAATTTCAAGACAAAATTGTGTTCTCCCCGACTGTGCACCGTTGCGACAGTTCGTCATTTCGAGATACCACGTGATGATCGAGTGTGATAGACTGAACGTTCACATACAACGGGTGCAAAACAGTTGCACACGCAGAACACTCGGGTTAAACTTGACTAGCCTAGCATGTGCAGACATGGCCTCGGAACACAAGGGACCGAAAGGTCGAGCATGAATCATATAGTTGATATGATTAGCATAGAGATGCTTACCACTAAAACTATTCTCGACTCACGTGATGATCGGACTTGAGATAGTGGATTTGGATCATGTACCACTCAAATGACTAGAGAGATGTACTTTTTGTGTGGGAGTTCTTAAGTAATATGATTAATTGAACTAATTATCATGAACATAGTCTAATGGTCTTTGCGAATTACGATGTAGCTTGCGCTATAGCTCTACTGTTTTTATATGTTCCTAGAGAAAATTTAGTTGAAAGTTGATAGTAGCAACTTTGCGGACTGAGTCCGTAAAATTGAGGATTGTCCTCATTGCTGCGCAGAAGGCTTATGTCCTTAATGCACCACTCAGTGTGCTGCACCTCGAGCGTCGTCTGTGGATGTTGCGAACATCTGACATACACGTTTTTGATGACTACGTGATAGTTCAGTACGCAATACTTAAAGGGTTAGAAGCGAGGCGCCGAAGATGTTTTGAAAACATCGCGGAACATAAGAGATGTTCTAAGAGATGAAATTGAGATTTCATGCTCGTGCCCTTGTTTGAGAGGTATAAGACCTCCGACAAGATTCTTTGACTACAAAGTAAAGGAGAAAATCTCAAATCGTTGAGCATGTTCTCAGATTGTCTGAGTAGAACAATCGCTTGAATCAAGTGGGAGTTAATCTTCCAGATAAGATAGTGATGGTTCTCCAAAGTCACTGCCCCTAAGCTGCTAGAGCTTCGTGATGAACTATAAACATATCAAGGATAGATATGATGATCCTTGAGTGATTCGCAATGTTTGACACTGCGAAAGTAGAAATCAAGAAGGAGCATCAATTGTTGATGGTTAGTAAAACCACTAGTTTCAAGAAGGGCAAGGGCTAGAAGGGATACTTCATGAAACGGGAAACCAGTTGCTGCTCCAATGAAGAAACCCAAGATTGAACCCAAACCCGAGACTAAGTGCTTCTGTTATGAGGGGAACCGTCACTGAGGCGGAGCTACCCTAGATACTTGGTAGATAAGAAAGCTAGCAAAGTCGACATAATTATATTTGATATACATGATATTGATGTGTACTTTACTAGTACTCCTAGTAGCACGAGGGTATTGGATACCGGTTCGGTTGCTAAGTGATTAGTAAACTTGAAATGAAAGCTACAGTATACATGGAGACTAGCTAAAGGCGAGGTGACGATACGTGTTGGAAGTGTTTCCAAGGTTGATGTGATCAAACATCGCACGCTCCCTCTATCATCGGGATTGGTGGTAAAACCTAAATAATTGTTATTTGGTGTTTGCGTTGAGCATGAACATGATTGAATCATGTTTATTGCAATACGATTATTCATTTAAAGAGAATAATAGTTATTCTATTTGCTTGAATAATTACCCTCAATGGTTTATTGAATCTCGATCGTAGTGTTACACATGTTCATAATATTGGTGCCAAAAGATACAAAGTAATAATGATAGTACCACTTAGTTGTGGCACTGCCACTTGAGTCATGTTGATATAAAATGCATGAAGAAGCTCCATGCCGATGGATCTTTGTACTCACTCATTTTTGAAATGTTTGAGACATGCAAACCATACGTGTTGGTATAAATGGATGAAGAAACTCCATAGAGATGGATCGTTTGGACTCACTTGATTTTGAATCACTTGATACATGCAAAACATGCCACATGAAACAAGAGAGTAACTTGTTGGGCGTAATGCATTTTTTATGTGTGTAGTCCAATGAGTGCTAAGGCACGCAGTGGATATCGTTATGTTCTTACTTCACTGACGATTTGAGTAGATACAGGAGTATTTACTTGATGAATCACAAGTCTCAAATATTGAAAAGTTCAAAACAATTTCACAATGAAGATCGTCGTGACAAGAGGATAAACTGTCTACGATATGATCATAGAGATGAATATCTGATTTACGAGTTTTTGGTACAAAGTTAAGACAAAAGTGAAAATTGTTTCGCCGTTCATGCCACCTGGAAAACCATAATGTGATGATGTGTGTGAAAGTCATAGCCACACCCTATTTTGATATAGTGCATACTATGATGTCTCTTATCGAATTACCACTATTGTTTATGGGTTATGCATTAGAGACAACCGCATTCACTTTAAATAGGGCACCGCATATTTCCGTTGAGATGACACAATATAGACTATGGTTTAGAGAAACCTAAGATGTCGTTTCTTGAAAGTTTGGGGCTGCGATGCTTATGTGAAAAGGTTTCAGTGTGATAAGCTCGAACCAAAAGCAGATAAATGCATCTTCATAGGATATCCAAAACAGTTGGATACATCTCCTATCTTAGATCCGGAAGCAAAGTGTTTGTTTCTAGAAACGGATCCTTTCTCAAGGAAAGGTTTCTCTCAAAAGAATTGAGTGGGAGAGTGGTGGAACTTGATAAGGTTATTGAACCGTCACTTCAACCAGTGTGTAGCAGGGCAAAGGAAGTTGTTCCTGTGGCGCCTACACCAATTGAAGTGGAAACTGATGATGGTGATCATTGACCTTCGGATCAAGTTACTACAAACCTCGCAGGTCGACAAGGTCGCGTACTGCTGCAGAGTGGTACGGTAACCCTGTCTTGGAGGTCATGTTGTTGAACAACAATGAACCTACGAGCTATGAAGAAGCGATGGTGGGCCCGGATTCCGACAAATGGCTGGAGGCCATGAAATCCGAGAGTGGATCCATGTATAAAACAAAGTGTAGACTTTGGAAGAACTACTTGATGGTAGTAAGACTATTGAGTAAAGATGGATCTTTAAAAGGAAGACAAACGATGATGGTGATAAGTCACTATTAAGATAAGCTCGACTTGTCGCAAAGATGTTTTCGACAAGATCAAAGGGTTGACTATGATGTAACTTTCTCACTCGTAGCGATGCTAAAAGTATGTTGGAATTACGTTAGTAGTTGCTGCATTATTTGTGAAATATTGCACATAGGAAGACAAAACATTGTTTCCTCGACGGTTTCCTTGAGGAAAGATTGTATGTGATACATTCAGAAGGTTTTGTCGATCCTAAGGATACTAACAAGTATGCAAGCTCCAGAGATTCTTTTATGGACTGGTGCAAGCATCTCGGAGTTGGAATATACGCTTTGATGAGATGATCAAAGCTTTTGGGTTTGTACAAGGTTTATGAGAAACTTGTATTTCCAAAGAAGTGAGTGGGAGCACTATAGTTCTTCTGATAAAGTATATGTGGTTGAAATATTGTTGATCAGAAGTAATGTAGAACTTCTGTATGTGGTTGAAATATTGTTGATCAGAAGTAATGTAGAATTTCTGTGAAGCATAAAGGTTGTTTGAAAGGGGGTTTTCAAAGGAACACCTGGATAGAGCTACTTAAAACATTAAGCATCAAAATCTATGGAGATAGATCAAAATGCTAAAACAGAACTTTCAAATGAAATGCATACCTTGACAAGTTTTTGAAGGAGTTCAAAATAGATCAGCAAAGAAGGAGTTCTTGGATGTATTGTAAGGTGTGAATATGAGTAAGACTCAAAAGCCCGACCATGGCAGAAGAAAGAGAAAGGACGAAGGTCGTCCCCTATGCCTTAGTCGTAGACTCTACAGTATGTCATGCTGTGTACCTCACCTGATATGTGCCTTGCCACAAGTCTGTGAAGAGGTACAGAGAGTGATCCAGGATTGAATCACTGAACAACTGCCAAAGTTATCCTTAGTAACTAATGGACTAAGGAATTTTCTCGATTGTGGAGGTGGTTAAAGAGTTCGTCGTAAAGGGTTATGTCGATGCAAGCTTTGACACTAATCCGAATAACTATGGGTAGTGAAACGGATTCCTATAGTAGAGCAGATATTTGGAGTATTTCCGAATAGCACGTAGTAGCAGCATCTATAAGATGACATAAAGATTTGTAAAGAACACACGGATCTGAAAGTTTCAGAACCGTTGACTAAAACCTCTCTCACGAGCAAGACGTGATCAGACCCCAGAACTATATGGGTGTTGGATTCGTTGAAATCACATGGTGATGTGAACTAGATTATTGACTCTAGTGCAAGTGGGAGACTGTTGGAAATATGCCCTAGAGCCAATAATAAATTAGTTATTATTATATTTCTTTGTTCGTGATAATCGTTTATTATCCATGCTATAATTGTATTGATTGGAAACTGAAATACATGTGTGGATACATAGACAAAACACTGTCCCTAGTAAGCCTCTAGTTGACTAGCTCATTGATCAAAGATGGTGAAGGTTTCCTAACCATAGACAAGTGTTGTCACTTGATAACGGGATCACATCATTAGGAGAATCATGTGATGGACAAGACCCAAACTATGAACGTAGCATATTGATCGTGTCGTTTTATTGCTATTGTTTTCTGCGTGTCAAGTATTTGTTCCTATGACCATGACATCATATAACTCACTGGCACCGGAGGAATACCTTGTGTGCATCAAATGTCGCAGCCTAACTGGGTGACTATAAAGGTGCTCTACAGGTATCTCCAAAGGTGTCCGCTGAGTTAGTATGGATCAAGACTAGGATTTGTCACTCTGTGTGACGGAGAGGTATCTCGGGGCCCACTCGGTAATACAACATCACACACAAGCCTTGCAAGCAATGTGACTAAGTGTAAGTCACGGGATCTTGTATTACAGAACGAGTAGAGAAACTTGCCGGTAACGAGATTGAAATAGGTATGCGGATACCGACGATCAAATCTCGGGCAAGTAACATACCGAAGGACAAAGGGAATGACATACGGGATTATACGAATCCTTGACACTGAGGTTCAACCGATAAGATCTTCGGAGAATATGTAGGATCCAATATGGGCATCCAGGTCCCGCTATTGGATATTGACCGAGGAGTGTCTCGGGCCATGTCTACATAGTTCTCGAACCCGCAGGGTCTGCACACTTAAGGTTTGGTGACGTTTCGGTATAGTTGAGTTATAGGTGTTGGTAACCGAAAGTTGTTCAGAGTCCCAGATGAGATCTAGAACGTCACGAGGAGCTCCGGAATGGTCCAGAGGTAAAGATGGATATATAGGAAGTCCTGTTTTTTTCACCGGAAAAGTTTTGGGCTCATCGGTAGTGTACCGGGAGTGCCGGGAGGGGTGCCGGGGACCATCGGGAGGGGTGTCACGCCCCAAGGGGTCTCATGGGCTATGTGAAGAGATAAACCAGCCCCTAGTTGTCTCGAATAAGTTCCCACTAAGTCCCATAAGGTTTGAGAAGGAAAAAACACAAGGTGGAAAGAGTTTCCAAGTGGGAAGGTGGAATCCTACTCCAAGTAGGATTGGATTAGGACTCCTCCACCTCCAATTTCGGCCAAACCTTGAGGGTTTGAGGCTGCCTCCTCCCCTCCCTCCCTCCTATATATACTAGAGGTATTGAGGGTTTTGAGACACAACTTTGCCACGTGCTGCTCGACCCTATACCACGCAGTTTTTCCTCTAGATCGTATTTCTGCGGAGCTTAGGCGAAGCCCTGCCGGAGTAGATCATCACCACCACCGGCGCGCCGTCATGCTGCCGGAGAACTCTTCTACCTCTCCGCCCCCTCTTGCTGGATCAAGAAGGTGGAGGTCGTCATCGAGCTGTACGTGTGCTGAACGCGGAGGTGCCATCCGTTCGGTACTAGATCGGAACGGATCATGAGACGGATCGCGGGACAGTTCGTGCAACAGATCGCAAGACGGTTCGTGGGATGGATCACGGGTGGGAAAGATCGCGGGGCGGTTCATGGGACGGTTCATGGGGCGGTTCGAGGGACGTGAAGACGTTCCACTTCATCAACCGCGTTTCTTAACGCTTCCTGCTCTGCGATCTACAAGGGTACATAGATGCAAATCTCCTCTCGTAGATGGACATCACCATGATAGATCTTCGTGCGCGTAGGAATTTTTTTGTTTCCCATGCGACGTTCCCCAACAGACCTAAGTTGTGAATCTTGTCCCTCTTGGGGCGCCTTACCCCTCCTTATATAGGTGGAAGGGGTAGGTTTACATGTAGAGTCCTACTAGGAGTAGGACTAGGACTAGTCTCTCTTAAATCCTAATCCGGGTCTTGTTTCCTTTGTGAGGGAGTCTCTCCTCTTCTTGGGCCTTCTCTTGTAAGTCGTCCCTCCTGGCCTCTCTATGAGCCGCCTTATGCCAGGGTGTACGCCGGGCCTTGGGCTTCGTCATTTATCTAAGTCACTTGTGGGGTCAAGTATGAGTCGCCCGCCAGGTCACTGCTGAGTCGCCGGTGAGTCGCCAAGTCCTTGGCGGGTCATACTTCAAGCCGAGTTACACTGCGGGGTATATCCCCGATAGCATGACACTGCAAGACTTCTGCCGTCTCAACCCTGTGATCTACCGCAGCTCAACTCAGCCTCTTGATGCTGATGACTGGCTCCGTGACATTGCTTATGAGCTGGAGTGTGTCAATGTGCCCCTGGTGAGCTATGTCAACTTTGCCGCCTACTTCCTGAAGGGTCCCGCTGCTCAATGATGGGACAGTCACCGACGCTCTCAGCCCATTGGGACTGTCATCACTTTGACAGAGTTCAAGGCTCCCTTCCGTGCTCGCTACATTCCTCAGGGAATTATGGACCGGAAGAAGCGTGAGTTCCGCAACCTTGTCCAAGGCAACAAGACTGTGGATGCTTATCATGGTGAGTTTCTGGACCTATCTCACTATGCTGAAGAAGGCATTGCAACTGATGCACGCAGACAGGAGAAATTCCGTGAAGGCCTCCACCCTAATATCAGGATGGCACTCCTTGTTCAGGACTATGCTGATTTTGCCACCCTGGTGAACAAGTCCATTCAGGTTGAGACTGGTCTACAGGAATACAAGGATAGCAACAAGCGCAATCGTGACATGGGCTCATCTTTGGGATCATATGCACATAAGCGGAAGATCTGGATTCCCAACAACATGTACCATGCACCTGCTCCTGCTCCGAGGCCGTCCTATGTTGCACCTCGTCTGCCTCCTCCACCACCCATGCAGCCGAGGCTTCTAGCTCCACCGCCTCGAGTTCCTCCTTCCTGTCCCGAGGACGGACTATGTTTCAAGTGTGGCCGTCCAGGTCACCGTGCTAGAGACTGCAGGCAGAATCCGAATCAACTGGCACTTCCTTCAACTGGCAGTGGCAACAACCAGAAACGCAACAACAATGCCAAGCCTTCTTATGTTCGTGGTGAGGCCAACAACATTGACATGGGTCAAGCTCAAGATTAGCCTGCTACCGTGATGAGTACACTTCTCGTTAACTTAGTACCTGCTTCTGTATTGTTTGATACAGGAGCATCGCATTCCTTCATGTCAGAAAATTTTGCATTCATGCATGGCATTAAGTACGAAGAGATGAACATCCCGATAGTGGTAAACACCCCCGCAGGCCAATGCTGACTGATACGTCTCCAATGTATCTATAACTTATGATGGTTTCATGCTATTATGTTGTCAAACTTTGGATGTTTTGTATGCCTTCTATATCTTTTTTGGGACTAACTTATTAACTCAGTGCCAAGTGCCAGTTCCTGTTTTTTCCGTGTTTTTGACCCTTTTCAGAGGAGAATTTTAAACGGAGTCCAAACGGAATAAAATCTGCGAAATGATTTTTTCCATAACAGAAGACATGTGGGAGACTTGAGAACCAAGGCAGGGGACGTCGGAGGAGGTTGAGTTGGTTGCTTGTTTTGATGAAACTATGGATAGTATCGGGGGGTACTAGCCATGGGAAAGTGAGAATACAGTAGCCCAACACCAATATAAATAAAAAATCAAGATTGCTACAGTACCTAATGTGGTGGTAGTTTGTTTTCTTGTGCTAATGTTATCCCGAGTTTTTGGTTAAGTTTTGTGTTGTGAAGTTTTCAAGTTTTGGGTGATGTTCTCATGGACAAGGAGATAAGGAGTGGAAAGAGATCAAGCTTGGGGATGCCCAAAGCATCCCCAGCCAAATTCAAGGACACCAAAAAGCCTAAGCTTGGGGATGCTTGATGTCAGCTATGCTAATGCACAAAAGTCCTTCCAATGGCGCCAGAAAAAGGTGTGTCGACGGCACCAGGATTCCTTCAGCTGCGGCTACGCCTTAAGAGACTTCCTAGGCAAGTATGCAAAGGATTTCCCCCGTGGCCTTGGAGCCTTGCGTTGGTGTTCCCTTGAAGCGGAAAGGGTGATGTAGCACAGTGACGGTAAGTATTTCCCTCTGTTTGAGAACCAAGGTATCAATCCGGTGGAGGAGTATCACAAGATCCTGCACAAACACAAAAGCTTGCTCCCAACGCTATGAAGGGGTTGTCAATCCCTTATAGATTGTTTGCCAAGTGAGAACTGAAAGCAACAAAGTAACAAAGCAAAGTAAAAGCGGAGGTGTAAACGATGGATGTGAATAGACCCAGGGGCCATAGTGTTTACTAGTGGCTTCTCTCATGAAAGCAAGTAGACGGTGGGTGAACAAATTACTGTCGAGCAATTGATAGAACCGCGCAAAGTCGTGACGATATCTATGCAACGATTATATCTATAGGCATCACGTCCAAAACAAGTAGACCGATACTTTCTGCATCTACTACTATTACTCCACACGTCGACCGCTATCCAGCAGGCATCTAGTGTATTAAGTCCATAAGAACAGAGTAACGCCTTAAGCAAGATGACATGATGTAGAGGGATAATCTCTAACCAATGATAAAACCCCCATCTTTTTACCCTTGATGGCAACTACTTGATGTGTGCCTTGCTGCCCCTACTGTCACTGGGAAAGGTCACCACATGGCAGAACCCAAAACCAAGCACTTCTCCCATTGCAAGAATCATAGATCTAGTTAGCCAAACAAAACCCAAGACTCGGAGAGACTTACAAGGATATAAAATCATGCATATAAGAAATCAGCAAAGACTCAAATATATATCATAGATAATATGATCACAAATCCACAATTCATCGGATCTCGACAAACACACCGCCAAAGAAGATTACATCGGATAGATCTCCATGAAGATCATGGAGAACTTTGTATTGAAGATCCAAGAGAGAGAAGAAGCCATCTAGCTACTAACTACGGACCCGTAGGTCTGATGTGAACTACTCACGAGTAATTGGAGGGCCGATGATGATGATGAAGAAGCCATCCAACTCCAAAGTCCCCTCCGGCAGGGCGCCGGGAAGGGTCTCCAGATGAGATCTCGCGGAAACGGAAGCTTGCGGCGACGGAAAAGTATTTTCGAGGCTCCCTCGATTTTTTGCGGAATATTTGGGAATTTATAGGCCAAATACCTAGGTCAGGGGGCGGCCAGGAAAGCCACAAGCCTGCCCACCGCCGCCTCCCCTGGTGGCGGAGTGGGGGCTTGTGGGCTCCGTGGAGCCCACCTGGCTTGGCCCAAAAGCCCCCTGGTCTTCTTCCGTTAGGCAAAAAAATCATTTCGGGGTTTTTCTTCCGTTTGGACTCCGTTCCAAAATCAGATCCGAAAAGAGTCCAAAACATGGAAAAACAAGAACTGGCACTTGGCACTGAATTAATAAGTTAGTCCCAGAAAAGATATAAAAGGTACGTAAAACAACCAAAGAAGACAAGATAATAGCGTGAAACCATCAGAAATTATAGATACGTTTGAGACATATCAATGCCCCGGGAAGGCATCCCCTCTTTCGTCTTCAATCCATCGGTAACATTACTTGGAGCTATATTTTTATTCACCACATGATATGTGTTTTTGCTTGGAGTGTCTTGTATCGTACGAGTCATTTCTTTTTGTTGTGTCACAATCATCCTTGCTGCACACGTTTAGAGAGAGACATGCACTCATCGTGATTTTGCTAGAATGCTCATCGTGCTTCACTTATATATTTTGAGCTAGATAATTTTGCTCTATGTGCTTCACTTAGATCTTTTAGAGCACGGCAGTGCGTGACTTGGTAGTTGGCTTATGCTATGAAAGTAGTCCCAAAGGTGATAGGTACCCAAAGAGGATACAAAAACCTCCACCTTTATGTGTATTGAGTAGAAAGAGAAGTCATGATTTCTCTCAATTAGTTTTGAGACGTGGATTTGGTAATATTAAGAGTTATGTTAGTAGGGTGTTGGGAATCTAGAAATACTTGTGTTGAAGCTAGTTATTACCGTAGCATGCACGTATGGTGCACCGCTATGTTAGGAAGTTGGAGCATAATTGATCTATTGATTTTCATCCTTTGTGTTGCGGTCGGGATCGCACGATGGTTAACACCTACAAACCCTTCCCCTAGGAGTATGCGTTTAGCACTTTGTTTCAAATACTAATAAAAACTTCCGCAACAAGTATGTGAGTTGTTGATGACTAATGTGAGTCCATGGTATAGATGCACTTTCACCTTCCACCATTGCTAGCCTCTCTAGTGCCGCGCAATTCTTGCCGGTACACAAACCCACCATATGCCTTCCTCAAAACAGCCACCATACCTACCTACTATGGCATTTTCATAGCTATTCCGAGATATATTGCCATGCAACTCCCACTGTTCCGTCTCATGACTTCTGTCGTCACTCTCCTATTGCCATTGCATGATCGTAAGATAGCTAGCGAGATGTTTCAACGTCATACGCCAAGTTAGATCGTTGCACATCCCGATACACTACTGGAGGCATTTCCTATAGAGTTGTCATCATTTTGAGCTTTGAGCTGTGAGTAAATAAAAGTGTGATGATCATCATTATTAGAGCATTGTCCCGTGTGAGGAAATAATAATAAAAAAAGAGGGCAAAGAGCCCAAATAAAAAAAAAGAGGCCAAGAGCCCAAATAAAAAATAAAAAAAAGAGAAGAGAGAAAAGGAGAGAAGGGACAATGCTACTATCTTTTTCCACACTTGTGCTTCATAATAACACCATGTTCTTCATGATTGAGAGCTTCTTGCCTTGTCACTACCATACGCTAGTGGGAATCTTCATTATATAACTTGGCTTGTATATTCCAATGATGGGCTTCCTCAAAATTGCCCTAGGTCTTCGTGAGCAAGCAAGTTGGATGCACACCCACTAGTTCTCCTTTTGAGCTTTCACATACTTATAGCTCTAGTGCATCCCTTGTATGGCAATCCCTACTCATTCACATTGATATCGATTAATGGGCATCTCTATAGCCTTTTGATACGCCGAATCAATGTGACCATCTCCTCCTTTTTGTCTCACAACCACCACCACACTCTATTCCACCTATAGTGCTATATCCATGGCTCACGCTCATGTATTGCATGATAGTTCTAAAAAGTTTAAGAAAGTAAGAGTGCGAAAAAAAGTACTTGGCCAATACCGGGGTTGTGCATGATTTACGTTAGTTGTGTGAGGATGATGGAGCATAGTGAGACTATATGATTTTGTAGGGATAACTTTCTTTGGCCTTGTTATTTTGAAAGTTCATGATTACCAGCTAGTTTGCTTGAAGTATTATTGTTTTTTATGTCAATAGCAAACTATTGTTTTGAATCTTACGGATCTGAACATTCATGTCACATGAAAGAAGTTGCAAAGGACAACTATGCTAGGTAGCATTCCACATCAAAAATTCAGTCTTTATCACTTCCCTACTTGAGGACGAGCAGGAGTTAAGCTTGGGGATGCTTGATACGTATTCAACGTATCTATAATTTTTGATGGTTTCATGCTATTATCTTGTCAAACTTTGGATGTTTTGTATGCCTTTTATATCTTTTTTGGGACTAACTTATTAACTAAGTGCCAAGTGCCAATTCCAGTTTTTTCCGTGTTTTTGACCCTTTCCAGAGGAGAATTTTAAATGGAGTCCAAACGGAATAAAATCTGCTGAATGATTTTTTCCATAACAGAAGACACGCGGGTGACTTGAGAACCAAGGCAGGGGACGTCGGAGGAGGTCACAAGCCCACCAGGCCTGGCCTACGGGGGGTGGCCTAGCAGGCTTGTGAGCTCCCCGTGACTCCCCTGCCCTAGGTTTTTTGCCTATATATTCCCTAAAATCCTAGAAAAAATCAAGAGATCATCGAAAGTACTTTTCCGCCGCCACAAGCTTCTGTCTTCGCAAGATACCATCTGGGGCACGTTCTGGTGCCCTGCCGGAGGGGGATTCGGATACGGAGGGCTTCTTCATCAACACCATGACCTCTCCGATGATGCGTGAGTAGTTCACCATAGACCTACGGGTCCATAGCTAGTAGCTAGATGGCTTGTTCTCTCTCTTGGATCTTGAATACAAAGTTCTCCATGATTTTTATGGAGATCTATCTGATGTAATCTTCTTTTGCGGTGTGTTTGTCGAGATCCGATGAATTGTGGATTTATGATCAGATTATCTATGAATCTTATTTGAGTTTCTTCTGATCTCTCTTATGCATGATTTCATATCCTTGTAATTCTCTTCGAGTTGTGGGTTTTGTTTGGACAACTAGATCTATCATTCTTGCAATGGGAGAAGTGGTTGGTTTTGGATTCATACCGTGCGGTGACCTCACCCAGTGACAGAAGGGGTAGCGAGGCACGCATCATGTTGTTGCCATCATGGGTAAAAAGATGGGGTTTTCATCATTGGTTTGAGATTATCCCTCTACATCATGTCATCTTGCTTAAGGCGTTACTCTGTTCGTCATGAACTCAATACACTAGATGCATGCTGGATAGCGGTCTATGTGTGGAGTAATAGTAGTAGATGTAGAAAGTATCGGTCTAGTTGTCTCGGACGTGATGCCTATATGTATGATCATTGCCTTAGATATCGTCATGACTTTGCGCGGTTCTATCAAATGCTCGACAGTAATTTGTTCACCCACCGTAATATTTTCGATTTTGAGAGAAGCCTCTAGTGAACACTATGGCCCCAGGGTCTACTCCACAATATATTTTCAGCCTTATTCTTTTTCTCCGTTGCACTTTCCGCCTTCAGATCTCACTTTGCAATCAATCTTGAAGGGATTGACAACCCCTTTATAGCGTTGGTTCAAGCTCTTTTGTGTTTGTGCAGGTACTCCGGACTTGACGAGATTCTCCTACTGGATTGATATCTTGGTTCTCAAACTGAGGGAAATACTTACTGCTCCTGTGCTGCATCACCCTTTCCTCTTCAAGGGAAAAACCAACGCAAGCAAGTCTCCGTCAATGTGTCAATTTCTGGCGTTGTTGTTTGAGAAGTAGCACCGACCCTCCATGGTCTGCCCCCAATGTGCCCCTTGAAATTGAAGGATTGGAATTCCTTGCCGCTCCCATGTTACCGAGTTCTTCCAACATTGATCTCATACTGGGAATGGACTGGTTGAAAGCTCATACGGCTTCAATCGTTTGTGCCACCAAGACCGTCCACCTCCTACACCCTTCAAATGAATTAATAAGCTACCATGTTCATCTCGTCCGAGATGCTGAGGCATGGCTGTATGCCTTGAATGCATCAAATGTGTCACCTCTTAAAGGGATAGAAAACATTCCAGTTGTCCGGGAATTCCAAGATGTCTTTCCAGAAGAACTTTCGGGATTCCCCCTGCTCGAGCTATCGAGTTTGTCATGGACTCGGTAACCGGTACCACTCCCATCGACAAGCATCCTTATAAATGCCACCACGTGAACTTCTTGAACTTAAGCAAGAAATTGACTATTCGCTTCGTCTGGGTTTCATTCGTCTGAGTTCCTCTGCTTGGGGAGCACCTTTTCTCTTTGTTAAGAAGAAAGATGCGACAAATCATTTGGTTCAATACTATCGTCCTATCAACGAGGCCACTATTCAAAACAAATATCTTCTTCCTTGGATAAATGATCTGTATGATCAAGTTGTTGGTTCCACAGTCTTCTCCAAGCTCGACTTGAGGTTGGGATACCACCAGATCCATGTTCGCAAGGAGGATATTCCAAAGACTAACTTTGTTACTCGCTATGGATCATACGAGTACACCGTCATGTCCTTCGGCTTAACCGATGCCCCGGCAACCTTCTCTCGATTGATGAATTATATATTCATGGACTACCTCCACAAATTCGTCAGGATATATCTAGATGATATTCTGGTATTTTCAAAGAATAAAGAAGAGCACAGTGAACATCTTCGTCTTGTGTTGGATAAGCTTTGGGAGCTTAAACTTTATGCAAATTATTATAAATGTGAATTCTGGATGGACGAAGTGACATACCTTGGTCATGTGATATCCAAGGATGGTATTGCAGTCACCCCTGAAAGAATTCAAGCTATTCGTGACTGGACTCCCCCGAAGAATGTCAAGCAAGTCAGAAGTTTTCTTAGACTCGCCAGCTATTACCATCGATTCGTCGAGAACTTCTCCAAGATTGCAAAGCCCTTAACCAATCTGCTTCACAAAGGTGTTAAGTATGAGTGGACTGATAAATGCCAGGAAAGTTTCCAGGCACTCAAGGACAAACTGACATCCGCTCCGGTACTTGCTCCTCTGGATACGAAAAGAGATCTCGTCATATATTTTGACGCTTCTCGTCAAGGTATAGGTTGTATCCTGATGCAGGATCGCAAGGTGATTGCTGACGCCTCACGTAAGCTACGTGCTCATGAAGAGAACTATCCAGTTCATGATCTCGAACTTGCCACACTTATACATTCACTGAAAGAATGGCGAAAATACCTTATCGGTAATCATTGTGAGATCTACACCGACCATCAAAGTCTGAAGTATCTGTTCACCCAACCGGATCTGAACCTCCGTCAACAGAGATGGATGGAGCATATAGCAGATTTTGACTGTAATATATCATATACCCCCGGCAAGGCTAACATAATGGCTGATGCCTTGAGTCGCAAGTCATACTGGAATCACCTCCAAATTCATAAGGTTCATGGTCGTCTGCAAGAGGAATTCCGTAAGCTGAACCTCCTATTGTTCCTTAGGGTTATCTTGTTCCCCCTCCTGAAGAGTTTCACAAGATGAATCTCCGTGTAGTAAATCAGGGTTCCCTCAGTAACCTGGTTGTTGAACCAGATCTTGTGGGCACCATCAAGACTGTTCAAGGTTATGACAATGATGTTGAAAAAATGAAACATTACCTTACAGAAGGTAAATCCTCCTTATTCAGTGTTGCTGAAGATGGCACCTTGTACTTCAAGGGTCGCCTATTTGTCCAAAATAAGGAGGAAAATCTGAGAATGACCGGAAAGGTGATAAAAGAAGCTCATGACACATCATAGTCTATTCACCCGGGTAGTACCAAGATGTACCAAGACATACGTGAAAGATTCTGGTGGCCCAACATGAAGCAAGACATTGCACGCTATGTGGCAGAATATTTGCTGGCGAATCAAAGCAGAACATCAAAACCCTGCTGGAACTCTGCAACCTATCTCTATTCATGCGTGGAAATGGGACCATGTTGAAATGAACTTTGTCACTGGTTTTCCCAAATCTCAAAAGGGTAATGATGCTATTCTTGTCGTCATTGACCGACTGTCCAAAGTTGCACATTTTCTAGCCGTCAAAGAAACAATTAATGCTAGTCAACTGGGAGATCTTTATATGTCAAGAATTGTTTCACTTCATGGTATTCCGTTGGTAATCAGCTCGGACCATGGCAGCTTGTTCACTTCAAAATTCTGGGAAAGTTTTCAGAAGGCTATGGGGACTCATCTGTCCTTCAGCACTGCATTTCATCTTCAATCCGAGGGACAAGTTGAACGAGTCAACGAAATTCTTGAGGACATGCTTCGAGCTTGTATTTATTTTGGTAAGAAATGGGAGGAATCTCTCCCGTATGCCGAGTTCTCCTACAACAATAGCTATCAAGCTAATCTGAAGATGGTCCCTTTCCAAGTATTGTATGGACGAAGGTGTCGAACTCCTATGAATTGATCAGAAACTGGGGAATGGTCACTCTTCGGTCCGGATATTATCCAACATGCCGAAGATCAAGTCCGCATTACTCATGAGAATTTGAAGGCTGCTCAGTCTCGTCAGAAGAGTCATATGACTGTCATCATCAAGATATGGTCTATCAACATGGCGAAAAGGCTTATCTTCGAGTCACAGTAATGAGAGGTGCACACCGTTTTGGGATCAAGGGCAAGTTAGCTCCTCGCTATATTGGTCCTTTCACTGTTATCGAAAGGCGTGGAAAAGTGGCTTATCAATTGGAACTGCCGGCGAATCTTTCTCAGGTTCACGATGTCTTCCATGTGTCTCAGCTCGGTCGTTGCTTCAAAGATCCTATTCTTGCAGTGGATCATGATATGCTTGAGCTCAAACAAGACCTCTCTTATAAAGAGCATCCGGTCCGCATTCTCGACCAGGATGAAGGTCAGACTCGTCACAAAGTCACCAGGTTCCTTAAAGTGTAGTGGTCAAATCATTCTAAAGATGAAGCCACTTGGGAACGCGAGGATCATCTTCGTGATGAATACCTCGAGTTCTTTCCTTCTACCTCTTAATTCTCGGGACGAGAATTCTAGTTAGTAGGGGAGAGTTGTGACATCCACCGGGGCCTCGCCCCTCCCACCGGCCGCACCGGCCCTGGCCGCCGGCAAGCCCCTAGAGCCCCTGACCGCCGGTGCCTGCTCGCCCGAGCCCCTCGTCGGGCCTATCTCCCCTTCTTGGCCGATTTGGTTAGTGGGGAGCTAACCACCCCCACTAAGCCCCTAGCCCAATGTCGTGTGGGGCCACCTTCCCCCCACTCTCTATAGTAGAGGGGGCCCAAGACCCCCCTTCTAAAATGTTAAAAAAATGATGATAATAACAAAATAATAATAATAATAATAATTAAAAAAGGTGATTAATTAGTTATATTAAGTAATTAATTAATTAGTTAATTAATTAAATATGTAATTAAGTATTAATTAGACTAGTTAATTACTCTGATAATTAGTTAATAATGTTTTTAGATGAAATAGAAAAATGAATTAAAAGCTGTTAATTAATTCTGCTAATTAATTAACCTAAACAGTATGACAGGTGGGTCCCACCCCACTAAATAACCTTATTAGTATTAATAAAATCTTAATTAATAAATGTGCCTATGAGACATGGGACCCACTCGTCATTTTGACTAGTCAACAACCCTGTTGACTGCTGATGTGAGCATGACATCATGCTGATGTCATAATTGCATTTAATTGATTTAATTTAATCAGTTTTAATTCCAGAATATTAATAAAACTTTAAAAACTAATATAAAATAAACCGTAGCTGAGATGAAATTTTTTTGAACATGAAAATTGATCACTAGAACGAGACTAACCCGGATATGCTATCCGTTCATTTCTCACGCGGCCCCAACATAGCAAACTGGGAAGTTTTCCATTGTTTTTCGTCTCACTCGTAGTAGCCAGAGACCCGGGAAATATAATGTGGTATTTTCCCGACCCGTCTATGATGGATGTTACTGCGTTAGCTCATGCCTAGACCTGCATATTGCCATGTCATGTGATACGTCTCCAACATATCTATAATTTTTGATGGTTCCATGCTATTATCTTGTCAACTTTGGATGTTTTGTATGCATTTTATATCTTTTTTGGGCTAACCTATTAACTCAGTGCCAAGTGCAAGTTCCTGTTTTTTTCCGTGTTTTTGACCATTTTTAGAGAAGAATTTTAAACAGAGTCCAAACGGAAAAAAAATCTTCGGAATGATTTTTTCCGGAACAGAAGATACGCAGGGAGCTTCAGAACCAAGGCAAAAGGTCCCGGGGGAGACCACAAGCGCCCTAGCCGCGGCATGGGGGGCGCCTAGTAGGATTGTGGGCCCCCGTGGCTCCTTTGCCCTACCTCTTCCGCTTATAAATTCCCTAAAAATCTGAAACCACGAAAGAGAGCCACGAAAATACTTTTCCGCCACCGCAAGCTTCTGTCTCCGCAAGATCCCATCTCGGGCACGTTCTGGTGCCCTACCGGACGGGGGGTTCGGACACGCAGGGCTTCTTCATCAACACCATTGCCTCTCCGATGATGCGTGAGTAGTTCACCACAGACCTTTGGGTCCATAGCTAGTAGCTAGATGGCTTCTTCTCTCTCTTGGATCATCCATACAAAGTTCTCCATGATCTTCATGGAGATCTATCCGATGTAAACTTCTTTTGCGGTGTGTTTGTCGAGATCCGATGAATTGTGGATTTATGATCAGATTATCTGTGAATATTATTTGAGTTTCCTCTAATCTCTTATATGCATGATTTCATATCCTTGTAATTCTCTTCGAGTTGTGGGTTTCGTTTGGCCAACTTGATCTATAATTATTGCAATGGGAGAATTGCTTGTTTTTGGGTTCGTACCGTGCGGTGTCCTCACCCAGTGACAGAAGGGGTAGAGAGGCACGCATTATGTTGTTGCCATCAAGGGTAAAAAGATGGGGTTTATATCTATTGCATGAATTTATCCCTCTACATCATGTCATCTTGCTTAAGGCATTACTCCGTTTGTCATGAACTTAATACACTAGATGCATGCTGGATAACGGTGAGTGTGTGGAGTAATAGTAGTAGATGTAGATGATACATCCATTTTGCATCATGCTTTCATGTTGATATTTATCGCTTTATGGGCTGTTATATTACCTTGTGGTACCATACTTATGCCTTTTCTCTCTTATTTTGCAAGGTTTATTTGCAGAGGGAGAATACCGGCAGCTGGAATTCTAGACTGGAAAAGGAGCAAGTCTGAGTCCTCTATTCTGCACAACTCCAAATGCCTGAAAATCAACATGGAATTTTTTGGGATTAAATAAAAAATACTGGGCGAAAGAAGTACTAGAGGGGAGCTACCAGGGCCCCACAAGCCTGGTAGCCAATCCAAAGAAGTACCAGGGGGTGGCGGCTACAGGGCTTGTGGGCTCCCTAACGGCCCACTGGCCCCCCTCTTTTGCTATATGAAGGGTTTCGTTCCAAAAAAATCAAGGATGAACTTTTTCGTGGTTTCGCCGCCGCCACGAGGCGGAACTTGAGCAGATCCAATCTAGAGCTCCGGCAGGACGATCCTGCCGGGGAAACTTCCCTCCCGGAGGGGGAAATCATCGCCATCGTCATCACCAACACTCCTCTCGTCGGAGGGGAGTCATCTCCATCAACATCTTCATCAGCACCATCTCCTCTCCAATCCCTAGTTCATCTCTCGTAACCAATCTCCGTCTCGCGACTCCGATTGGTACTTGTAAGGTTGCTAGTAGTGTTGATTACTCTTTGTACTTGATGCTAGTTGGATTACTTGGTGGAAGAGTTTATGTTCAGATCCTTGATGCTATTCATTACACCTATGATCATGATTATGATTATGCTTTGTGAGTAGTTACTTTTGTTCCTGAGGACGGGGGATAAGTCATGCTGATAATAGTCATGTGAATTTGGTATTCGTTCAGTATTTTGATATGCTGTATGTTGTCTTTTCCTCTAGTGGTGTTATGTGAACGTCGACTACATAACACTTCACCATATTTGGGCCTAGAGGAAGGCATTGGGGAGTACTAAGTAGATGATGGGTTGCTAGAGTGACAGAAGCTTAAACCCCAGTCTATGCGTTGCTTCGTAAGGGGTTGATTTGGATCCACTAGTTTAATGCTATGGTTAGACGTTGTCTTAATTCTTCTTTCGTAGTTGCGGATGCTTGCGAGAGGGGTTAATCATAAATGGGATGCTTTTCCAAGTAAGGGAAGTACCGAAGCGCTGGTCCACCCACATATCAAACTATCAAGTAACGAACGCGAATCACATGAACATGATGAAACTAGCATGAAAGAAATTCTCGTGTGTCCTCGGGAGCGTTTTTCCTCCTATAAGACTTTGTTCAGGCTTGTCCCTTGCTACAAAAGGGATTGGGCCACTTGCTGCACCGTTGCTACTACTTTTTACTTGTTACTTTTCGCTTGCTACGTTTCATCTTGCTACACCATCACTTGTTACCACTACTTTCAGTGCTTGTAGTTATTACCTTGCTGAAAATTGTTTATCAGAGCCTTTTGCTCCTCGTTGGGTTCGACACTCTTACTTATCGAAAGGACTACGATTGATCCCCTATACTTGTAGGTCATCAAGACTCTTTTCTGGCGTCGTTGCCGGGGAGTGAAGCGCCTTTGGTAAGTGGAATTTGGTAAGGAAACATTTATATACTGTGCTGAAATTTATTGTCACTTGTCACTATGGAAACTGTTCCTTTGAGGAGTTTGTTCAAGGTATCTTTACCACGAACAGAAGCACGAGGAGTTGTTCCTCAACCTGAGGTACCTACTGAAAATATCTT
Organism: Hordeum vulgare subsp. vulgare; assembly: GCF_904849725.1. Taxonomy (NCBI): domain Eukaryota; kingdom Viridiplantae; phylum Streptophyta; class Magnoliopsida; order Poales; family Poaceae; genus Hordeum; species Hordeum vulgare. The sequence continues at coordinate 399,758,601 of NC_058520.1, read as the reverse complement.
TTATGAAATTCCTTCGGGTATGCTTGAGAAACTGCTGGCTAATCCTTTTACAGGAGATGGATCTTCACATCCAGACTTGCATCTGATCTATGTAGATGAAGTTTGTGGTCTATTTAAGCTTGCAGGTTTGCCCAAGGATGAGGTAAAGAAGAAAGTCTTTCCTTTATCTTTGAAGGATAAGGCGTTGACATGGTATAGGCTATGTGATGATACTGGATCATGGGACTACAATCGGTTGAAATTGGAATTTCATCAAAAGTTCTATCCTATGCATTTAGTCAATCGTGATCGGAATTATATTTATAACTTTTGGCGTCGTGACAGGGAAAGCATAGCTCAAGCTTGGGGGAGGCTTAAATCAATGTTATATTCATGCCCCAATCATGAGCTCTCGAGAGAAATTATAACTCAAAACTTTTATGCTCGGCTTTCTCATGAAGATCGTACCATGCTTGACACTTCTTGTACCGGTTCTTTATGAAGAAGGATATTGATCACAAGTGAAAATTATTTGAAAGAATCAAACGTAATTCTGAAGATTGGGAGCTTGAAGAAGGTAATGAGTTAGGTATGAATTTCCAGTTTGATTGCGTTAACTCTTTTGTTGAAACAAACACTTCTAGAGATTTTAGCGCTAAGTATGGACTTGACTATGAGATAGTAGCTTCTCTATGTGAATCTTTTGCTGCTCATGTTGATCTTCCCAAAGAGAAGTGGTTTAAATATCATCCCCCTGTAGAAGTCAACATAGCTAAACACAATCTAGTTGAGGAGAAAGTCATTGCCTTTAGTGATCCTATTGTTCCTTGTGCCTACGCTGAGAAACCACCTTACCCTGCTAGGAAAAGGATTATTCTAAAGCTCCAACTGTGATACGTAGGGGTTACATTAGACCACTTGCACCCCGTGAGGAAATTAGAGTTGAACCTAGTGTTGCTATTATCAAAGATCTCTTAGCCGAAGACATAGAAGGGCATGTTATCAAATTCTGTGAGGACTCTGCTAGAATTGATAAACCTCACGCGAAAGACAAATACGAACCTGTAGTTGGCCTGCCCGTTGTTTCTATCAAGATAGGAGACCACTGTTACCATGGTTTATGTGATATGGGTGCTAGTGTTAGTGCAATACGCCATTCCCTATATGATGAAATCAAATATGAGATTGCACCTACTGAGTTAGAACCCATTGATGTCACTATTAAGCTAGCTAATAGAGACATTATCTGCCCTCTCAGAATTGTGAGAGACGTAGAAGTCCTATGTGGTAATACAAAGTATCCTACTGATTTGCTCGTCCTTGCTACTGTACAAGATAGCTTTTGTCCCATCATATTTGGTAGAACCTTTCTCAACACTGTCAATGCTCACATTGGTTGCATTAAGTAGACTGTCACTGTTAGTTTCGAGGGTGTGTCTCATGAATTTAACTTCTCCAAGTTTGGAAGACAACCCCATGAAAAAGAGTCATCTGGTAGGGATGAAATCATTGCTCTTGCCTCTATTCCCGTACCTCCTACGGATACTTTAGAGCAATATCTGCTTGAGCATGAAAATGATATGCATATGGATGAAAGAGATGAGATAGATAAAATTGTGTTAGAGCAATATCCTATTCTCACGAATAATCTGCGTGTTGAACTGCTTGGGGATCCTCCCCCATCGAAGGGTGATCCTGTGTTCAAGCTTAAACAATTGCCTGATACTCCTAAGTATGCTTATCTTGATGAGAAGGAGATACATCCTATTATTAATACTGCTCTCCTCTCGAATCACGAAGAGAAGAAGTTACTAAAAACTTTGAGGAAGCATCGTGCGGCTATTGGATATACTCTTGATGATCTTAAGGGTATTAGTCCCACTCTATGTCAGCACAAGATTAAAACTGGTCCTGACTTCAAACCAGTTGCTGATCATCAAAGGAGATTAAATCCTAAGATGAAAGAGGTCATGAGAAAAGAAATATTAAAGCTTCTGGAAGCAGGAATCATTTATCCTGTTGCTCATAGTGATTGGGTAAGTCCAGTACATTGCGTACCTAAGAAGGGAGGTCTCACCGTCGTTCCTAATGATAAGAATGAATTAATCCCACAAAGGATTATTACTCGCTATAGGATGGTGATAGACTTCCAGAAACTGAACAAGGCAACCAGGAAAGACCATTATCCTTTGTCGTTTATCGACCAAATGCTAGAAGGCTATCCAAACACACACACTTCTGTTTTCTAGACGGTTATTCAGTTTTCTCGCAAATACCTGTTGCACAATCTGATCAGGAGAAAACCACTTTCACCTGCCCCTTCGGTACCTTTGCTTATAGACGTATGCCTTTTGGCTTATGCAATGCACCTGCCACCTTTCAAATATGTATGATGGCTATATTATCTGACTTTTGTGAAAAGATTGTCGAGGTCTTCATGGATGACTTCTCCGTTTACAGGTCTTCCTTTGATGATTGCCTCAGCAACCTTGATCGAGTCTTACAGAGATGCAAAGATACCAACCTCGTCTTGAATTGGGAGAAGTGCCACTTTATGGTTAATGAAGGCATCGTCTTAGGACACAAAATTTCTGAAAGAGGCATTGAAGTTGATAAGGCTTGCCCCACAGATATCAGAGGTATACGCAGTTTCCTAGGTCATGCTGGTTCCTATAAAAGGTTTATTAAAGACATCTCTAAGATTTTTAGGCCTCTTACCAACCTCTTGCAGAAGGATGTTCCTTTTGTTTTTGATGACGATTGTGAGGAAGCTTTCGAAATACTTAAGAAGGCCTTGATAACCGCACCTATTGTTCAACCACCTGACTAGAACTTACCCTTTGAAATCATGTGCGATGCTAGTGACTATGCTGTTGGTGCTGTTCTAGGACAAAGAGTTGACAAGAAGTCTCGGGACCCCGATCCTAGGCCATAGGAATCTAGCCTGTAAGACATCGCATCCCTTTGCGGTCTCACGCACGGTTAACTCCTCGGCTGCAGCCTTACCTTAGCCGGGACCGTTTGCGTCTTTTGACTCACGTATGCAATAGTGTCGCTAGCATTCCCATGTCAAAGAACCCGGATCGACATGTCTAGTCATAAACCAAAGTGGCAGTACCGCACAAGGACAGGCATACATGACCCAACAAAGCAGGTGTCGGTCATCAGCGAATGTAGACGAGTCGTAGCAAGCTACAAGGACTCCATTACATCGCGTGACATTTCCCCAAAGAGGACAGACACAGCAGCTAAGAAGGACACATGCCGGTCAACCAATGTGTCCGGAGCAGTAGCAAACTACCAAGGCTCATTGGATCACGAAGGGGCGTTTCCTCGTAAGGAGTGCTACTAAAGTTCACGACTAGGTAATCGAACCCCATACATATCAAGTACGACACACGTACGCATGGCATACCGATATGTATAGATACATCGATGGCATCACAACATAACCATAAACATACAAGCTTTATTTAAGAGGCTCGGAAGAGCCACACACATAATATTACACATTAAGGGTCTCACGACCCATAATAGTAGTCATTCAATTACAAGCCAGCGGAAGGGTTTAAACTGTCTGAGTACAGACAGGACAACTAGAAGGCACATGGCCTGACTATACTACAGATCCAACGTAGGGCCAGATCGTAGCTGGGACACCAGCTACTCGTCGTCGTCGATGTCTATGAAGAACCCTCCATTAGGGTCATTAGCAACCTCTGCAACATGTATTAAGCAAACATGAGTACGAAGGTACTCAGCAAGACTTTAGGATAACTAATTACTCATGCAAGGTATCAAAAGGTATTGTGGGGTTTTATGCGGAAAGCCAGCATTTGACTCGTGGCTAGACAATTTGCATTTTAAAATAATTTTGACAACTTGATTTCTCGCACACGAGTCCACTAACACCACAACAATACTCTATTGTGGAATCATTCCGTCTCCGTACGGAAATGCCGTCCACGACACTCACGCTTATCTTGGCAATTTTATGAGTAGCCATTGAAGTTATCTATGAACAACATATGTCTCCAAGTAGTCCATATCTGCGGACGCGGCTATTCGAATAGATCATAACCCTGCAGGGGTGTACTTCGTCACACACGCTCTCGCCACTTATCGCCATGTGCACATCATGCACCTCGGCAACCTTCAAGCGGAAGCCCAGCGAGGGAGTCGGCCACGACCGTTAACCACACTAGTACCTAGTCCAGTTTTATCGCCTATCTAAGAGTAACCCGTACGGAAGTCCGGCCGAGGTTTCCGCCACGGCCTCAAACGATGTGCGCAGTGTTCCCAAGCCCACCATCCGGGTGCCACTTGGTACACCGTGCCACTGCCTACCGCATCACGGTCCACCTCTCAGGTCAGCACCATGCACGGTCTCCAGCATTACTATAAACACCAGAAACTACTTGCAACTCCTGGACCGAGTACTACGCGATTAATAGGCCGAGCGGGGTCATATTTCAGGGCCCAGCATGTGGTAGTATCTAGTCTTGGATTACATACACGGAACTTAGTTCCTAAGGACGATTCCAATGAAACAACCCGCCATGTACTCCTACACAGCCTTTCACCGGTACCTTTACCAAATCAAGTTCAACACACAACCTTTGCTCACCGAACACATTCTCACAATTCTGTTCATCTCCCAGATGACAGACCATACACAACTCTAAGCATAGCATGCATAGCAGGATAAGGCACATCATAGCTCAAGCAACTATCAGGTATGCTAGGTTGCAAGGTTCGGCTATTTACTGTGATAAGGTTAGGTCATGCAAAGGAAGTGGGTTCAACTAACGTGGCAAAAGCAGTTAAAGCATTTGATCCTAATGCAATAAATAAGTGCAGGAGCAAGAACATGGGAATTATCGGGATGATCAAAAGGGTTGCTTGCCTTGTTGCTCAGAGGAGGAACGATATCCGTCAGACGGATATTCGGTGGAATCCGGGGGTGCGGAGCCTACCGAAAGAATGGTAACATTCAATAACAATCATATGCAATCAAAATGATGCATGAGCATGGCATGAGAATGCAAAGTGATAAGTTATTATTTTCAACATGTATTAGGTTTAGAGTTGATTTGAATCACATTCGAATAGCAATTCAAACGGGGTATTCTCGGATACCGGTTTAATTGATTCGACCTGATGCTCAGATCAACTTGATGTTAGCATGCATGAAAAGTCATGTTAATGTACTGATTTGTAATTAGGACAGTGTGTGATCATGGCAACCATATTATAATTTGAATATTTTCCAAATTCCATTTATAAAGTGATTATAAGAATTAAATTATTCCTTATTATACATGTTAGGGTTCTGTAACTTTTTCAAACATGGTTGAAAGTAGCATAATCAAAATCCTTGAATTTTTCTGATACTTTTTCATATATAAATTATTTTCACTGGAGTTACAGATTAATTTCTATGATTTTTACAAGTTTTAGCAATTTCCTGGAATTATTTCTATACTGATAATTCTCTTTATTGCATCAGACTGACATCAGCAGGTCAGCCGACCTGTTCAGGTCAAACCTGACAGGGGGGACCCACTGGTCAGCCTCTCTGGGACTAATCCCGCGCTGACCAGTCCCTAAACCGAGTTGACTTGGCCTTGGGCCCACTGTCAGCGAGAGATTAAGCTCCTTATCTACTGGGTTAGCTTTGCCACGTCGACCCCCACCGGAGCATGGCCGGCGGCGACCACGGGCGCGGCGGAGGGCTCGCCGGAGGAAGCTAGACTGCGCATCGGCCGTCGGTTTTGGGCGCAGAAAGCAGCTACGGATAGGTGGTGCAACGCCGCATCTAGCGGGGGCATCAGGGGAAGCTAGGGTCGCCGGGAGGGGCGCCGGCGCTGAGCCGAAGCGGCGGCCGAAGCTCGGCCTTCTATGAGAGATGGCTCTAGGGCACGGGGAGGGCAGCTGGAGGGCTCATCACGCTCCTGGAGGCTCCAGGAGCTCGATCCCTAGGTCGAGCGCGTGGATCAGACACCACAGCGACAGCGACGACATGACCGGCGGCGAGGAGCTCTCGGCCTTGGTGGGGAACGGGGCTACGATGCACGGGAGAGCGTGGGGCGAGAGGGGAAACGATGACGAGCTCACGGCGGTTCCGATGGTGTTGTTGAAGGGCTCGGGGGTGCGCCGGAGGGAGCGAATCGACGGGAGAGGTCCGGCGGCCGGAGGTGGAAGACGATGGCGTTGGGGGCGATGCAGAGCTCGGAGAAGCTTCGGCTTCTGCAGAGAGGACCGGCGCGACGAGGCGGAGCTAATGGCGTGCTCAGCAAGAGGAGGCTAAGGCTAGGGGCACGGGCAGCTCGAGCTTTGCTCGGCTCCAATGGCGGCAGGAGGGGGAGGAGAGATCCGAGAGGAAGGGAAGGAACCGACGATGGGAATGGATAGCGGTGGCCTCGGGGAGCTTATCCCCGGCCTTGCCAGCGCGAGGCGACGGCCAGGCAGGCGCACAGGTGCGTGGCCGCGCCGGAGAAGGCGGCGCCCACCTCCTGCTCCTACTCGCGCGAGGGAGGGGACGACTCGGGGAGATGGGCCGGGCCAGGCTAGGCGTCAGGTAACCCTTTTTCCATTTCCTTCTGTTTTATTTCTGTTTTAATTTCTGACATTGATTTGCTATTTATTTCAGCTCCAAAAAGGTTGTAAAAACTGATTTAAACACACCTGAATATTTGTTATAATATTCTCAACCATTTCCAAAGTTTTCAACATTTTTGAAAATTTATAGTTTCTGATTTCAAATTTAAAGTTTGAAACGAGTGGCTTTTTGCATTAAATTAAAATGCTTAAAGTGTCAAGAAAATAGTTTTCTCCAATGCTCATTTACTTTCATGATTTATCAGAAAGTTTGAACATTTCTTGAGGCCATTTTGGGTTCATTGATTTTAACTAGTTTGAGATTTTCTTTATTTGAAGTAGTGGCTAGGGTTTTGAGTTTTTTTTCCTTTGCCACTTTCTTGATCTTGTTGGGAAATCTTAGATGCAAATGCAAAGAAGACATGAGCACAAGACTAACTTGCTTAAGGGTTAGGGATGTGACAACTCACCCCCACTCAAAAGAATCTCGTCCCGAGATTTAGAAGTCGTCGGGAATAACGCAGGATACTCAAGTCGGAGACGATCCTCTCTTTCCCAAGTTGCCTCCTTTTCAGAATGATTTGACCACTGAAGTTTAAGAAACTTGAGGTTTCGACGTCGAGTGGTACGCTCAGCTTGATCAAGAATATGCACGGGGTATTCTCGGTATGAAAGGTTATCTTGGAGATCAAGCGTTTCGTGGTCCACTTCACGGATAGGATCCGAAAAGCAACGCTTGAGTTGCGAGACGTGGAAAACATCATGAACCTTGGAAAGATGCGGAGGAAGTTCCAACTGGTAGGCAACTTCTCCTCGTTTGGCAAGAATGTGAAAAGGACCAATGTAACGAGGAGCCAATTTGCCCTTGATACCGAAACGATGGGTACCCTTCAAAGGTGTAACCCGAAGGTAAGCCTTCTCATCAACTTCAAAGGTCACAGCCTTATGATGACGATCATATTGGCTCTTTTGACGAGACTGGGCTGTTTTCAACTTTTCACGAATAATGCGAACCTGCTCTTCTGCATCCTGGATCATATCCGGGCCAAAGAGTTGCCTCTCTCCGGTTTCTGACCAATTAAGAGGTGTTCGACATCTTCGTCCATAGAGTACTTCAAAAGGGGCTTTGCCCAAGCTTGATTGGTAACTATTGTTAGAAGCGAATTCGGCGAATGGAAGACACTTCTCCCAATTCGTACCGAACGATATAACACAAGCTTGGAGCATATCTTCTAGGATTTGATTCACTCTTTATACTTGACCACTTGATTGAGGATGGAAAGCAGTGCTAAAAGATAAGTGAGTCCCCATGGCATTCTGAAAACTTTCCCAGAAGCGAGAAGTAAAGATACTTCCACGGTCCGAGTTAATCTCCAGGGGAACACCATGAAGAGACACTATTCGGGAGATATATAACTCTGCTAGCTGGCTAGCTGTTATACTCTCACGAACCGGAAGAAAATGAGCCACTTTGGAAATACGGTCAATGACCACAAAGATAGCATTATTTCCTTTCTCGGTCTTGGGAAATCCGGTAATGAAATCCATGCTAACTTTATCCCATTTCCATTCAGGAATAGCTAAAGGCTGAAGGGTGCGAGCAGGCCTTTGATGTTCTGCCTTGACTCGACGACAAACGTCGCAGTTAGCAACGAACTCAGCAATTTCTCTCTTCATCCTAGTCCACCAGAACCTCTGGCGTAGGTCCTGATACATCTTAGTACTACCGGGATGAATGGTGAGAGGAGAATCATGAGCCTCCTTAAGGATTAACTGCCTTAGATGTGGGTTCTTAGGAACCACTAGACGATTCTGGAAGAACACAACACCTTGATCATTCATGGAAAATTCCTTAGCGTTTCCGCTAAAAATATTCTCCTTGATCCGTGAGATACCCTTGTCACGCTTTTGGCCAGCTATAATTTGATCCTTAAGAGTAGGCTTCGCCACCAGGGTAGAAAGGAATCCTTGAGGAACAATATGAAGATTTAACTTCCGAAAGTCCTCATGGAGATGTGGTTGACCTTGTTGTAGCATCAAATTGTTACAATAAGATTTACGACTTAGCGCATCGGCCAGAACATTGGCCTTCCCCGGGGTGTAAGTTATCCCTAAGTCGTAATCCGAGATCAACTCAACCCACCGTCTTTGCCTGAGATTCAAATCCGGCTGGGTGAAAATATATTTCAGACTTTGGTGATCAGTGAATATTTCGCAACGATTACCTAGAAGGTAATGTCGCCAGGTTTTTAGTGCATGGACCACAACTGCAAGCTCAAGGTCATGTGTGGGATAATTATCCTCATGTGGACGCAACTGTCGAGATGCGTATGCGATCACATGACGATCTTGCATGAGAATGCAACCTAATCCTTGTCGTGAGGTGTCGCAATAGATAACAAAGTCCTTAGAAAAATCTGGTGGTAGCAACACAGGTGCGGAAGTCAGGCGTCTTTTCAGTTCCTGAAAACTATGCTCGCACTCTGGTGTCCACTCGAACTTTTTATCTTTCTTGAGGAGTTCGGTTAGAGGCTTTGCAACCTTGGAGAAATTCTCGACAAAGCGGCGACAATAGCTCGCTAGACCAAGAAAACTCCTAACTTGCTTAACCGATTCAGGTTGAGTCCAATCAAGGACAGCTTGAACTCTCTCAGGATTGACAGCAATACCCTTACTAGAGATTACGTGGCCTAGATAGGTCACTTCTGGTAACCAGAATTCACATTTTAAAAATTTGGCATAAAGGCGATGCTCTCGAAGTTTCATCAATACCAGCCTTAGATGCTCGGCATGTTCTTGTTCATTCTTCGAGTAGATGAGAATATCATCGAGGTATACCATGACAAATTTATCCAAATACTCCGTGAAGATTGAATTCATCATACGAGAGAAGGTGGCTGGGGCATTGGTTAAACCGAAGGACATAACGGTGTACAAATATTGGCCATAACGAGTAACAAAAGCCTTTTGGAATGTCCCCGTTCTTAATCTTGATTTGATGGTATCCCAACCTCAAATTCATTTTGGAGAAGATTGAGGATCCAGCGAGCTGATCGTACAGGTCGTTGATCCTGGGGAGCGGATACTTGTTCTTAATGGTGACCAGATTAACTGGTCGGTAATCTACAACCATCCGATCCGTTCCGTCTTTCTTCTTTACGAAGAGGACGGGACAAGCCCAAGGAGAAGAGCTAGGACGAATGAAACCTTTGTTCAAAGCCTCATCTAATTGCTTCTTAAGTTCGGCTAGCTCCAGGGGTGCCATCTTATAAGGTCTTCTGGCTATTGGGACAATTCCCGGAACAAGATCTATTACGAACTCTACATCTTTGTCAGGTGGAATTCCTGGCAGTTCCTTTGGAAAAACATCCGGGAAGTCACGGACTACCGGAATGTCTTCAAGTTCCGGAAGAGGGTTGGCATTTAGGGAATAGAGTTGGCATTTGGCAACTCGAGTAGAGACATTTACTATCTCACCCGAGGGATGGGTAAGTTGGACATTTCTAGAATGAGTATCAATCTTGGCATAGTGAGCTGACATCCAGTCCATGCCCAAGATGATATTAATATACGAAGATTTCAAGGCTATCAATGAGGCTAGAAAAACTAGCCTATCTACTAGAATTTCATTGTCATAGGTTATCCTAGAGGTTTGCCATTTACTACCAGGGGTTTGGACAACCAATGGGATTGGCATATCACAAAAAGACATGTTATGCAACTGTGCATAACTTTCTGAAATGAAGGAATGAGAAGACCCAGTTTCAAAGAGAACGGATGCTGGGTGATGATTAACAAGAAGCGTACCCAGCATGACGTCGGGATCCTCTGCAGCTTCTTCTGCTGACACATAGTTCACACGGCCTCGTGCAGGAGTTGGCTTCACATAGTAAGCTTTGCCCGACTTGGCTTGCCTGACGGACTTTCCGGGTTGCTTGGCACCCACATTCTGAGGACACTCACGGGAATAGTGCCCTGGTTCTCCACACTTGTAGCATATCACCTGGTTGGCACGTGGTGCAGCATTGTTAGCTGGGCCACCATAAGCTTTTGCTGGAGGGTTGGCCTGATTCATCTGAGGCGCCACGTAGGATAGCCTCGGAGTGTATCTTGGTGGCAGAGAACTGTTTGGAACCCACAGCCTGCGTTTTGGGAACGCGGAACGAGAAGACGAGCCAAAGTCACTGGAATGCTTCCTTGTGGCTTCGAAGTCAGTATGACTAGTCTCGGCACTGATTGCTTTGTTGACTAGGGCTTGAAAACTTGCACACTCATGGAGGCGCAGATCACGACGGAGCTCAGGGCTCAGACCCTTACGAAACCTTGCTTGCTTCTTGGCATCAGTAGACACCTCCTGTGTTGCATAGCGGGCGAGGTTACCGAACTCGCGGCTATAGGCATCCACAGACAACTTGCCCTGAGTGAAGGCACAAAACTCCTCTCTCTTTCTGTCCATCAGGCCCTCTGGAATATGGTGCAGACGAAAAGCTGCACTGAAGTCTGCCCATGTGGCCACTGGTTCAGCGGGACGCATAGCTTCAAAATTCTCCCACCACAGATTGGCGGGTCCTTCCAGGAAATACGCCGCAAGGTCACCTTGTTGGCCTCAGACACATTCGCAGAGCGAATCTTGCGTGAGATGCTGCACAACCAGTCATCAGCGTCGAGGGGATTGACGGAATGATGAAACTTTGGAGGATTCAGCTTCACAAAGTCATTGAGGGACACTACGGCATTCCTAGGCTGTCGAGCCGTATTCTGCTCAATACGCTCTAGTAGTCGATTGGTCTCCCTTTTGTTTCTTTCTGCCTCAAGCATCACTTCCACCAGAGAAGGTGGGTGAGGCAGGTCTTCCTGCGACGCTTGACTACCCTCAGCTTGCTCATGAGCAGGGGCACGGTTCAACCTGGTGAACACCATCCTGACAAACAAACTCATAGCTTAGACCAATATCATATCAATACTAACTATGGATTAAGAATGTACTGAACACACGGAATGCGGAAATGAATATCCGAACAGCATGGTAACAAGCAACTGCTATATATACACCATGGTTCATACACACCCTTACATAGTTCAGTACACCCTTAACCAAAGAGCAAACTACTGAAATTGTGAAACTACTCATCAGAGGCTTACAAGCTGCCTATACATTATTTATCTAGGCCTCCGGAATTCATTTCACATTACATACATACTTCACAAGTCACGCAGGACTGTGAACGTACGGCTACTACCATACTATCCTTCCGCTCACAGCTCAGGCATCCGCATAGAACATCTCGTAGAGATTACCTCCATGGCCTGGAAGCTCAACCTGCGGATCAAGAAACACTCTAGCCTGAGATCCCTGGGATCCATCAGGACACGGATGTGGCCTTGGTCCCCTGACTGGTGGTAAGAGGGGTCCCCGAAGAGGTGTGACTCCTCCTATAGCTGGCCAGTCAACGTGGGCCGGAAGATAGGTCCTAACAGGGTTCAGCATCTCCATCTCTCCATACCCTGTCTGGACTACCGGTGCCAGCTTCTTCAAGGCTGTCCACAGACGGGCACGGGTAGCATAAAGCTCCATGCGGAGAGCACGAGCATCCCTGTCTCTGTTCTCTAGCATTTCAACAGTGGACTACAGTAGTGGATCCTCCATAGAAGAATCAAAATAGACTCCACTGAGGTATCCCTCTTCACCAGGCTGAGAGGCCGGAACATAGCAGAACTCTAAAAGCAGCAGTGCATGTCTCGCTCTCATAATGGTCAACATTGAATAGGCAGCATCCTGTACTGCCATGTCAACAGTGACCCCCAACCCATAGGACCAATGGATTGGCTTCTCAGCTCCAGAGTAGTCTGGAAATACCCTAACAGTGCAGATGTACTGGCTCTGGTTGAAGTCTCGGTACTGTTCCTCCACTGTGTACTCGGGGTACCAGCGGTAACCGCACACCGACATCACCCTGACCAGCATGGCCGTATGACCCGGTACATCAATGCACCTGGTCAGACGTACCACCTGACGAGAAGGATGGCCACACATATGTAAATAGAGAGTAATGCAAAAGCATTAGAGCTCTGAATGCAAAATTGGGCAGCATAACGGCTGTAAATGCTCAAAAACAAATTTTGAGACAACCCAAAATGGAATAGCGTAACCACTCAACTATCAACTTCAACTCTCTGATCATCAAACTTACTTCCTTTTTCCTAGGAATAGAAGAAACCCAATGTCTCTTGACCCGTAGTCCTATAATCTACCGATCAGAAACACGAGCCTAGAAGAAGATGAGTAACCTAGTCCTTAATTCCCGCAGAAAGACGAGGATGACCAGAATAGAATAACTTGAGAAGAGAACAAGAGTCTTACGTTCCCTTCCACAAACAATTCCCTTATATATAACTAAAGCAATTCTAGACTCAACTTTGACCAGTTTGGCTTAGTAATCCTACAGTCAGTCAGGCTCTGATACCAACGCTGTCGGGACCCCGATCCTAGGCCATAGGAATCTAGCCTGTAACACATCGCATCCCTTTGCGGTCTCACGCACGGTTAACTCCTCGGCTGCAGCCTTACCTTAGCCGGGACCGTTTGCGTCTTTTGACTCACGTATGCAATAGTGTCGCTAGCATTCCCATGTCAAAGAACCCGGATCGACATGTCTAGTCATAAACCAAAGTGGCAGTACCGCACAAGGACAGGCATACATGACCCAACAAAGCAGGTGTCGGTCATCAGCGAATGTAGACGAGTCGTAGCAAGCTACAAGGACTCCATTACATCGCGTGACATTTCCCCAAAGAGGACACACACAACAGCTAAGAAGGACACATGCCGGTCAACCAATGTGTCCGGAGCAGTAGCGAACTACCAAGGCTCATTGGATCACAAAGGGGCATTTCCTCGTAAGAAGTGCTACTAAAGTTCACGACTAGGTAATCGAACCCCATACATATCAAGTACGACACACGTACGCATGGCATACCGATATGTATAGATACATCGATGGCATCACAACATAACCATAAACATACAAGCTTTATTTAAGAGGCTCGGAAGAGCCACACACATAATATTACACATTAAGGGTCTCACGACCCATAATAGCAGTCATTCAATTACAAGCCAGCGGAAGGGTTTAAACTGTCTGAGTACAGACAGGACAACTAGAAGGCACATGGCCTGACTATACTACAGATCCAACATAGGGCCAGATCGTAGCTGGGACACCAGCTACTCGTCGTCGTCGATGTCTACGAAGAACCCTCCATTAGGGTCATTAGCAACCTCTGCAACATGTATTAAGCAAACATGAGTACGAAGGTACTCAGCAAGACTTTAGGATAACTAACTACTCATGCAAGGTATCAAAAGGTATTGTGGGGTTTTATGCGGAAAGCCAGCATTTGACTCGTGGCTAGACAATTTGCATTTTTAAATAATTTTGACAACTTGATTTCTCGCACACGAGTCCACTAACACCACAACAATACTCTATCGTGGAATCATTCCGTCTCCGTACGGAAATGCCGTCCACGACACTCACGCTTATCTTGGCAATTTTATGAGTAGCCATTGAAGTTATCTATGAACAACATATGTCTCCCAGTAGTCCATATCCGCGGACGCGGCTATTCGAATAGATCATAACCCTGCAGGGGTGTACTTCGTCACACACGCTCTCGCCACTTATCGCCATGTGCACGTCATGCACCTCGGCAACCTTCAAGCGGAAGCCCAGCGAGGGAGTCAGGCACGACCGTTAACCACACTAGTACCTAGTCCAGGTTTATCGCCTATCTGAGAGTAACCCGTATGGAAGTCCGGTCGAGGTTTCCGCCACGGCCTCAAACGATGTGCGCAGGGTTCCCAAGCCCACCATCCGGGTGCCACTTGGTACACCGTGCCACTGCCTACCGCATCACGGTCCACCTCTCAGGTCAGCACCATGCACGGCCTCCAGCATTACTATAAACACCAGAAACTACTTGCAACTCCTGGACCGAGTACTACGCGATTAATAGGCCGAGCGGGGTCATATTTCAGGGCCCAGCATGTGGTAGTATCTAGTCTTGGATTACATACACGGAACTCAGTTCCTAAGGACGGTTCCAATGAAACAACCCGCCATGTACTCCTACACAGCCTTTCACCAGTACCTTTACCAAATCAAGTTCAACACACAACCTTTGCTCACCGGACACATTCTCACAATTCTGTTCATCTCCCAGATGACAGACCATACACAACTCTAAGAATAGCATGCATAGCAGGATAAGGCACATCATAGCTCAAGCAACTATCAGGTATGCTAGGTTGCAAGGTTCGGCTATTTACTGTGACAAGGTTAGGTCATGCAAAGGAAGTGGGTTCAACTAACGTGGCAAAAGCAGTTAAAGCATTTGATCCTAATGCAATAAATAAGTGCAGGAGCAAGAACATGGGAATTATCGGGATGATCAAAAGGGTTGCTTGCCTTGTTGCTCAGAGGAGGAACGATATCCGTCAGACGGATATTCGGTGGAATCCGGGGGTGCGGAGCCTACCGAAAAGAATGGTAACATTCAATAACAATCATATGCAATCAAAATGATGCATGACCATGGCATGAGAATGCAAAGCGATAAGTTATTATTTTCAACATGTATTAGGTTTAGAGTTGATTTGAATCACATTCGAATAGCAATTCAAACAGGGTATTCTCGGATACCGGTTTAATTGATTCGACCTGATGCTCAGATCAACTTGATGTTAGCATGCATGAAAAGTCTTGTTAATGTACTGATTTGTAATTAGGACAGTGTGTGATCATGGCAACCATATTATAATTTGAATATTTTCCAAATTATATTTATAAAGTGATTATAAGAATTGAATTATTCCTTATTATACATGTTAGGGTTCTGTGACTTTTTCAAACATGGTTGAAAATAGCATAATCAAAATCCTTGAATTTTTCTGATACTTTTTCATATATAAATTATTTTCATTGGAGTTACAGATTAATTTCTATGATTTTTACAAGTTTTAGCAATTTCCTGGAATTATTTCTATACTGATAATTCTCTTTATTGCATCAGACTAACGTCAGCAGGTCAGCCGACCTGTTCAGGTCAAACCTGACAGGGGGGACCCACTGGTCAGCCTCTCTGGGACTAATCCCGCGCTGACCAGTCCCTAAACCGAGTTGACTTGGCCTTGGGCCCACTGTCAGCGAGAGATTAAGCTCCTAATCTACTGGGTTAGCTTTGCCACGTCGACCCCCACCGGAGCATGGCCGGCGGCGACCACGGGCGCGGCGGAGGGCTCGCCGGAGGAAGCTAGACTGCGCATCGGCCGTCGGTTTTGGGCGCAGAAAGCAGCTACGGATAGCTGGTGCAACGCCGCATCTAGCGGGGGCATCAGGGGAAGCTAGGGTCGCCGGGAGGGGTGCCGGCGATGAGCCGAAGCAGCGGCCGAAGCTCGGCCTTCTATGAGAGATGGCTCTAGGGCACGGGGAGGGCAGCTGGAGGGCTCATCACGCTCCTGGAGGCTCCATGAGCTCGATCCCTAGCTCGAGCGCGTGGATCAGACACCACAGCAATGGCGACGACATGACCGGCGGCGAGGAGCTCTCGGCCTTGGTGGGGAACGGGGCTACGATGCACGGGAGAGCGTGGGGCGAGAGGGGAAACGATGACGAGCTCACGGCGGTTCCGATGGTGTTGTTGAAGGGCTCGGGGGTGCGCCGGAGGGAGCGAATCGACGGGAGAGGTCCGGCGGCCGGAGGTGGAAGACGATGGCATTGGGGGCGATGCAGAGCTCGGAGAAGCTTCGGCTTCTGCAGAGAGGACCGGCGCGACGAGGCGGAGCTAATGGCGTGCTCAGCAAGAGGAGGCTAAGGCTAGGGGCACGGGCAGCTCAAGCTTTGCTCGGCTCCAATGGCGGCAGGAGGGGGAGGAGAGATCCGAGAGGAAGGGAAGGAACCGACGATGGGAATGGATAGCGGTGGCCTCGGGGAGCTTATCCCCGGCCTTGCCAGCGCGAGGCAGCGGCCAGGCAGGCGCACAGGTGCGTGTTCGCGCCGGAGAAGGCGGCGGCCACCTCCTGCTCCTACTGGCGCGAGGGAGGGGACGACTCGGGGAGATGGGCCGGGCCAGGCTAGGCGTCAGGTAACCCTTTTTTCCATGTCCTTCTGTTTTATTTCTGTTTTAATTTCTGACATTGATTTGCTATTTATTTCAGCTCCAAAAAGGTTGTAAAAACTAATTTAAACACACCTGAATATTTGTTATAATATTCTCAACCATTTCCAAAGTTTTCAACATTTTTGAAAATTTATAGTTTCTGATTTCAAATTTAAAATTTGAAACCAGTGGCTTTTTGCATTAAATTAAAATGCTTAAAGTGTCAAGAAAATAGTTTTCTCCAATGCTCATTTACTTTCATGATTTATCAGAAAGTTTGATCATTTCTTGAGGCCATTTTGGGTTCATTGATTTTAACTAGTTTGAGATTTTCTTTATTTGAAGTAGTGGCTAGGGTTTTGAGTTTTTTTTCCTTTGCCACTTTCTTGATCTTGTTGGGAAATCTTAGATGCAAATGCAAAGAAGACATGAGCACAAGACTAACTTGCTTAAGGGTTAGGGATGTGACAAGAAGTTGAATGTTATTCACTACGCTAGTAAAACTCTAGACAGTGCCCAAAGAAACTATGCCACTACGGGAAAGGAGTTTTTAGCAGTCGTGTTTGCATGTGAAAAGTTCAGATCTTATATAGTTGACTCCAAAGTCACTATTCACTCTGATCATGCTGCTATTAAGTACCTTATGGAGAAGAAGGACGCTAAGCCTAGGCTAATCAGATGGGTTCTCCTGCTAGAGGAATTTGATTTGCATGTTGTTGACCGAAAGGGTGCTGATAACCCTGTAGCAGATAACTTGTCTAGGCTAGAGAATGTCCTTGATGAACCACGACCTACTGATCACAACTTTCCTGATGAGCAACTAAATGTCATCCGTACTTCACATAGTGCACCGTGGTATGCTGATTACGCAAATTATATCGTAGCCAAATACTACCACCCAGTTTCACCTACCAGCAAAAGAAGAAATTCTTCTTTGATTTGAGACACTACTTTTGGGATGATCCTCACCTTTATAAGGAAGGAGTAGATGGTGTTATTGGACGTTGTGTGCCTGAACATGAACATGGACAGATCCTGCAGAAGTGTCATTCTGAAGCCTACGTAGGACACCATGCTGGAGATAGAACTGCTCATAAGGTATTGCAATCAGGATTCTATTGGCCCACTCTCTTCAAGGATGCCCGTAAGTTTGTCTTGTCTTGTGACGAATGCCAAAGAATAGCGAACATCAGTAAGTGCCAAGAAATGCCTATGAACTATTCACTTGTCATTGAACCATTTGATTTTGGGGGCTTTGATTATATGGGACCCTTCCCGAGTTCCAATGGGTATACTCACATCTTAGTTGTTGTGGATTATGTCACTAAGTGGGTGGAAGCTATCCCCACTAGAAATGCTGATCACCACACCTCCATTAAGATGCTTAAAGAGGTCATTTTCCCAAGATTTGGAGTCCCTAGATATCTGACGACTGATGGCGGTTCACACTTCATTCATGGTGTTTTCCGCAAGATGCTCGCTAAGTATGATGTCAACCATAGAGTTGCATCTCCTTATCATCCTTAGTCTAGTGGTAAAGTGGAGTTGAGTAATAGGGAGATCAAATTGATCTTACAAAAGACCGTCAATAGATCTCAAAAGAATTGGTCTAGCAAACTTGACGATGCACTATGGGCTTATAGGACTTCTTGTAAGAATCCGATGGGCATGTCGCCGTATAAAATGGTTTACGGTAAGGCATGTCATTTACCTCTTGAGCTGGAACACAAAGCTTATTGGGCAATCAAAGAGCTCAACTTTGATTTCAAACTTGCCGGTGAGAAGCGGTTGTCTGATACCAGCTCATTAGATGAATGGAGGGCCTAGGCATATGAGAATGCCAAGTTGTTCAAGGAAAAGGTTAAGAGATGGCATGATAAAAGAATACAGAAACGAGAGTTCAATGTAGGTGATTATGTCCTGCTATATAATTCTCGTTTAAGATTCTTCGTAGGCAAGCTTCTCTCTAAATGGGAAGGTCCCTACGTTGTTGAGGAAGTATATCGTTCCGGTGGCATCAAAATCAATAACACGGAAGGTAATTTTTCTAGAGTGGTAAATGGGCAAAGAATCAAGCATTACATCTCTGGTACTCCCATAAATGTTGAGACCAATATCATCAATATCATAACTCCACAGGAGTACATAAGGGATGTTTATTAGCCTCTTTTAGACCCTGAAAATTAAGAGGTATATGTTTCAGTAAGTAATTGGACTCCGAAGCTTTTCCAATAGGAAATTTCCTCCGTTTTGGAATTTTTGGAAAACTAGAAAAATAAAAAGCAGTCCGGAGAGCGCACGAGGCGGCCACAAGCTTGGTAGCCGCCACCTACCCCCCCTAGCGGCAGCTACAAGGCTTGTGGGCACCTTGTGTGCCTCCCGGACTCTGTTTTCTTGCGAAGCACTCCTTCAGGTCCAGAAAAAATCATTATATATACGCCCGAGGGTTTTGATCTCCGTATCGCGCAGTTTTCCTTTGTTTTCGTTTTGAGCGTGTTGTGTGCTGCAAATTTAGAGCAAAGATGTCTCAGGAATCTGTTGGGGAGAATGATCTCCCCCAAGTTTATGAAGAAGTAGATGCTGATCTGGAAAGATTAGAAGTCATGGAAGCCAGGGACAAAGCTAAGGAGAAAACCCAAGCTAGGGAGGAAGTTCAACCTATGTTCAACATTGAAGACGTTGAAGGAGTAGATTTTCTCCAACCCTTTCTCCACATGCTGTCTCCATCCTTGATTGAACTCTTTAGGTTTTGCGAAACAAATCGTGCTCGCAATATTTCCCTTTCTCGTGAAGTTGTTTTGCTGGAAAACCATGTCGCATATCTCAAAGGTATAAATCAAAGATTGATAGCTCTCTTGGAATCAAAGGCAAGGACTCCACCACCATCACCACCAAAGGAAGACAACTAAGCATTGGTATGGGCAATCCCCTTGGATTTTGCCAAGCTTGGGGGAGTTGCCCTGGTATCGTATCACCTTTATATCTTTTGCTTTTACCTTTGTTTTAGTTCTTTCCTTTTCAGTTTTTATTTCTTCTCTTAGTGGAATAAGTCTTTAGTGTTTAGTTTGAGTCTTTTGCTTTGTGTCTCCCCCGATGTATTTGAGCTTGTGAGCTATATAATAAAGAGTATCTTAGTCAAGGGCTTTGTTTTGTGCCATGATCAAAAGTATGAAAAGAACGATAGTATGAAAGATCATGAGATGATCTTATGGAAAGTGATAGCTTCACATATAACAAGTATGATGATTGAAACTTGTTGATAATAAACCAACATAGACCCCAGTCATTGTTGCAATTAATAAGAAGTAATAAGGAAAGAGAGGTTCACATATAAATATATCATCTTAGACACTTTCTATAATTGTGAGCACTCACCAAACTATTACATGCTTAGAAGTAGACGTTGGACAAGGAAGACAACATAATGAATTGTGTTTGCTTGGTTCCAAACAATGTTATATGATTAGAGATAGCTTAGCATGTGACGATTGCTTCCACCTCATATTAGCCAAAACACCCGCACCAAGTAGAGATACTACTTGTGCATCCATAAACCTCCAACCCAGTTTTACCATGAGAGTCCACCATACCTACCTATGGATTGAATAAGATCCCTCAAGTAAGTTGTCATCGGTGCAAGCAATAAAAATTGCTCTCTAATATGTATGATCGATTAGTGTCTGGAAAATAAGCTTTAAACGAACCTGTGATGAGGAAGACATAAAAGCGACAGACTGCATAATAAAGTTCTTTATCACAAGAGGCAATATAAAGTGACGTTCCTCCGCACTAAGAGGACACGCATCCAAACCTCAAAAGCGCATGACAACCTATGCTTCCCTCTGCGAAGGGCCTATCTTGTACCTTTACTTTTTGCCCTTGTAAGAGTCATGGTGATATTCACCAATTCCCTATTTTGCCTTTTTCTTGGATACCGTCACATGCTTGGGAAAGATCTATATTCACATATCAACTTGGAGATGAGTACTTATGCTTTATTATTGTTGACTTTACCCTTGAGGTAAATGGTTGGGAGGCAAAACTATAAGCCCATATCTTCCTCTATGTCCAGCTGAAACTTTGATACCATGGGTACCATGTGAGTTGTAACAATTGTGGATAACAAAAGAGATGATTGAGTATGTGGGTTTGCTTTACAAGCTCTTATTTGAATCTTTCTGATGTCATGATAAATTGCAATTGCTTCAATGACTATGGACTGTTGTTGGTTACTTCTCGGTAAGGTTTTTTGCTTCATACTTTGCTTTGTGAAGGAATTGTTACTTTCCCATAAGAATCTTTATGATGTATTGCTGTTCTATGTGTGATCATGATGCCCTCATGTCCGTTTTATGTTTTATCGACACCTTCGTCCCTAAACATGTGGACATGTTTATGGAACTTTGTTTTTGCTTGAGGACAAGCGAGGTCTAAGCTTGGGGGAGTAGATACGTCCATTTTGCATCATGCTTTAATGTTGATATTTATCGCTTTATGGGTTATTATATTACCTTGTGGTACCATACTTATGCCTTTTCTCTCTTATTTTGCCAGACTTATTTGAAGAGGGAGAATACCGGCAGCTGTAATTCTGGACTGGAAAAGGAGCAAGTCTGAGTCCTCTATTCTGCACAACTCCAAATGCCCTGAAAATCAACGTGGAATTTTTTGGGATTATATAGAAAATACTGGGCGAAAGAAGTACCTGAGCGGAGCTACCAGGGCCCCACCAGCCTGGTAGCCGCCACCCCCTGGTGGCGGCTACAGGGCTTGTGGGCTCCCTGACGGCCCACTGCCCCCCTCTTTTGCTATATGAAGGGTTCCGTTCCAAAAAATCTAGGAGGAGCTTTTTCGTGGTTTCGCCGCCGCCACGAGGCGGAACTTGAGCAGATCCAATCTAGAGCTCCGGCAGGACGATCCTGTCAGGGAAACTTCCCTCCCGGAGGGGGAAATCGTCTCCATCGTCATCACCAACACTCCTTCGTCGGAGGGGAGTCATCTCCATCAACATCTTCATCAGCACCATCTCCTCTCCAATCCCTAGTTCATGTCTTGTAACCAATCTCCGTCTCGCGACTCCGATTGGTACTTGTAAGGTTGCTAGTAGTGTTGATTACTCTTTGTAGTTGATGCTAGTTGGATTACTTGGTGGAAGAGTTTATGTTTAGATCCTTGATGCTATTCATTACACCTTTGATCATGATTATGATTATGCTTTGTGAGTAGTTACTTTTGTTCCTGATGACATGGGATAAGTCATGCTGATAATAGTCATGTGAATTTGGTATTCGTTCGGTATTTTGATATGTTGTATGTTGTCTTTTCCTCTAGTGATGTTATGTGAACATCGACTACATAACACTTCACCATATTTGGGCCTAGAGGATGGCATTGGGGAGTAGTAAGTAGATGATGGGTTGCTAGAGTGACAGAAGCTAAAACCCACTCTATGCGTTGCTTCGTAAGGGGCTGATTTGGATCCACTAGTTTAATGCTATTGTTAGACGTTGTCTTAATTCTTCTTTCGTAGTTGCGGATGCTTGCAAGAGGGGTTAATCATAAGTGGGATGCTTGTCCAAGTAAGGGCAGTACCCAAGCGCCGGTCCACCCACATATCAAACTATCAAAGTAACGAACGCGAATCACATGAACATGATGAAACTAGCATGACAGAAATTCCCCTGTGTCCTCGGGAGCGTTTTTCCTCCTATAAGACTTTGTTCAGGCTTGTCCCTTGCTACAAAAGGGATTGGGCCACTTGCTGCACCGTTGCTACTACTTGTTACTTGTTACTTTTTGCTTGCTACGTTTCACCTTGCTACACCATCACTTGTTACCACTACTTTCAGTTCTTGCAGTTATTACCTTGCTGAAAACTTTTATCAGAGCCTTCTGCTCCTCGTTGGGTTCGACACTCTTACTTATCGAAAGGACTATGATTGATCCCATATACTTGTGGGTCATCAGCAGACAGTATCGGTCTACTTGTCTCGGACGTGATGCCTATATGTATAATCATTGCCTTAGATATTGTCATGACTTTGCGCGGTTCTATTAATTGCTCGACAGTAATTCATTCACCCACAGTAATACTTGCTATCATGAGAGAAGCCTCTAGTGAACACTATGGCCCCCGGGTCTACTTCACATCATATTTTCAGCTCTACGCTTTTACTCTGTTGCACTTTCCGCCTTGAGATCTCTCCTTGCAATCAATCGTGAAGGGATTGACAACCCCTTTGTAGCGTTGGGTGCAAGTTTGCTGTTTTTGCGTAGGTACTCTGGAGACTTGCCTTGATACTCCTACTGTATTGATACCTTGGTTCTCAAATTGAGGGAAATACTTACTGCTACTCTGCTGCATCACCCTTTCCTCTTCAAGGGAAAAACCAACGCAAGCTCAAGAGGTAGCATCATGCTTAGAGTTGCACCGTTGCTATTATTTATTGTTTCTTCCCCCTCTTCTGACCGGTAGACCCCAAGACTGACGCTGTTGCCGGGTACATCTACCCTTAGAAATCCAATTATGTTGAACCAATTGCTAGTGAGTTGAGTGCACTTGACTTTCTCTATGGATTTTTGCTTGAGATGCGTGAATCTGAAAATCGTGATGAAGAAATTTATGAAGTGATTCACGAGGTCTCCTTGAATGAAAGGCATGATTGCAATGGCTTCACTATGAATCCTATTAATGGCAATCATGCTAAAAATATGCAAAACCCTAAGCTTGGGGATGCTAGTTTTGCTATGTCCACTAGTTGTTGCAATAATCGTGATTGGGGTGATAATTTTTATTATTATCTTGAAAAATTGTTAAAGCCTCATGATGAATATGATATTTGCAATAATGTTGAAAGTGGGTTTGGAGAAGTCATGACTTTAGTTGATGATAATCCCACTATTTTTAAAGAGCGTCAGCTTTAAATGCATGTGGATCATGAAAAGAATATCCTATGTGATAGCTATATTGTTGAATTCGAATATGATCCCACATGTAATTGTTATGAGAGAGGAAAATATTGTGGTAGAAACTTTCATGTTACTAATTTACCTCTCATTATGTTGAGATTGACATTGTCTCTTTCTTCTTCCTTGCATATGGTAGTTATTGCTTGTCTTGATAATTTGTTTTCCTGTAAAATGCCTATGCATAGGAAGTATGTTAGACTTAGATATGTTTGTCACATGTTTCATGATGCTCTCTTCGTGTCCGATTGCTATCTTTTATGTGAGCATCATTGAATTATCAATGCCTAGATAAAAGGCTTTAAAGAAAAGATTTTGTTGTGAGGCAACCCAATGAATAAATTTATTTTTGCTTTCTGTTTTGTTGTGTCCACACCATCATAATTCTGTTATGATTGTGTTTTTTTTATGTTTCTTTTAGTGTTTGTGCCAAGTAGAACCTTTATGATTAGTTTTGGTGATGGTTGTTTGATCATGCTGAAAAAGATAGAAACTTTGCGCTCACGAAATTATTTTTAATTCCTATCCAGAAAGAGATTTTGAGTTGATTCTTTTTGCTGTTGGTTGATATTCCAATTTCCCCAATTGTCATAATGTTTCAGAATTTTTGATATAGCAGAAGTATACGAAGTATACATATTGCTACAGACTGGTTTGTTTTTGACAGATTCTGTTTTTGTTGTGTCGATTGCTTATTTTGATGAAACTATGGATAATATCGGGGGGTACTAGTCATGGAAAAGTGAGGATACAGTAATATAACACCAATATAAATGGAAATCAAGTTTGCTACATTACCTAAAGAGGTGGTGGTTTGTTTTCTTATGCTAATGATATCATGAGTTTTTGTTTAAGTTTTGTGTTGTGAAGTTTTCAAGTTTTGGGTGATGTTCTCATGGACAATGGGATAAAGAGTGGAAATATATCAAGCTTGGGGATGCCCAAGGCATCCCAAGCCAAATTCAAGGACACCAAAAAGCCTAAGTTTGGGGATGCCCCGGGAAGGCATCCCCTCTTTCGTCTTCAATCCATCGGTAACATTACTTGGAGCTATATTTTTATTCACCACATGATATGTGTTTTTCTTGGAGCGTCTTGTATCGTAGGAGTCTTTTCTTTTTGTTGTGTAAAAATCATCCTTGCTGCACACCTTTTTGAGAGAGACACGCACGCATCGTGAATTTGCTAGAATACTCTTTGAGCTTCGCTTATATCTTTTGAGTTAGGCAATTTAGCTCGCATGTGCTTCACTTATATCTTTTGAGCTAGATAACTTTGCTCAAGTGCTTCACTTAGATCTTTTTAGAGCTTGGCGATGTTATATTTTGGATCAATAAGAACTCTTGATCTTCACTTATATCTTTTTGAGAGTGCTCTCTCTGAGTAACTTGGGAATTGGCTTGTGCTATGAAATTAGTCCTAAAGTTGATATGCATCCAAAGAGGATACAATAAAAACTTCCATATTCATGTGCATTGATTAGTAAGAGAAGTTTGATTCCTCTCAATTAGTATTGAGACATGGATTTGGTGATATTAGAGTTATGTTAGTAGGGTGTTGTGAATCTAGAAATACTTGTGTTGAAGTTAGTGATTCCCGTAGCATGCACGCATGGTGAACCGCTATGTTAGGAAGTCGGAGCATAATTGATTTATTGATTGTCATCCTTTGTGTGGCGGTCGGGATCGCGTGATGGTTAACACCTACCAACCCTTCCCCTAGGAGTATGCGTTTAGCACTTTGTTTCGATTACTAATAAAAACTTTTGCAATAAGTATATGAGTTCTTCATGACTAATATGAGTCCATGGTATAGATGCACTTTCACCTTCCACCGTTGCTAGCCTCTCTAGTGTCGCACAACTTTCAACGGTGCACAAAACCACCATATACCTTCCTCAATACAGCCACCATACCTACCTATTATGGCATTTTCATAGCCATTCCGAGATATATTGCCATGCAACTCCCACCGTTCCGTATCATAACTTGTGCCATCACTTTCAGATTGCCATTGCAAGATTGTAAGATAGCTAGCGAGTTGTTTCAACGTCATACGCTAAGCTAGATCGTTGCACATCCCGGTACACTGCCGGAGGCATTTCCTATAGTCATCATTGCTCTAAGTGTTGAGTTGTGAGTAAATAAAAGTGTGATGATCATCATTATTAGAGCATTATCCCATGTGAGGAAAAATGAAAAGAGGCCAAAGATGCCCACCAAACAAAAAGAAAATGGAAAAAGAGAGGCCAAAGAGCCCAGAAAAATGAGAGAAAAAGAGAGAAGGGACAATGCTACTATCTTTTTCCGCACTTGTGCTTCATAATAGCACCATGTTCTTCATGATTGAGAGTCTCTTGTTTTGTCGCCACCATATACTAGTGGGAATCTTCATTATATAACTTGGCTTGTATATTCCAATGATGGGCTTCCTCAAAATTGCCCTATGTCTTCATGAGCAAGCAAGTTGGATGCACACCCACTAGTTCTCCTTTTGAGCTTTTACACACTTATAGCTCTAAGTGCATCCGTTGCATGGTAATCCCTACTCATTCACATTGATATCTATTGATGGGCATGTCCATAGCCCGTTGATACGCCAAGTCAATGTGACCATCTCCTCCTTTTTGCCTCACAACCTCCACCACACTCTATTCCACCTATAGTGCTATATCCATGGCTCATGCTCATACATTGCGTGAGAGTTGAAAAAGGTTTGAGAAAGTAAGAGTGCGAAAACAATTAGTTGGCAAATACCGGTTTTGTGCATGATTTAAATTCGTTGTGTGGGGACGATGAAGCATAGACAGACTATATGATTTTGTAGGGATAACTTTCCTTGGCCTTGTTATTTCAAAAGTTCATGATTACCTTGCTAGTTTGCTTGAAGTATTATTGTTCTCATGTCAATAGAAAACTATTTTTTTGAATCTTACGGATCTAAACATTATGTCACATGAAAGAAGTTGCAAAGGACAAATATGTTACGTAGCATTCCACATCAAAAATCCAGTCTTTATCACTTCCCTACTCAAGGACGAGCAGGAGTTAAGCTTGGGGATGCTTGATACGTCTCCAACGTATCTATAATTTTTGATGGTTCCATGCTATTATCTTGTCAACTTTGGATGTTTTGTATGCATTTTATATCTTTTTTGGGGCTAACCTATTAAACGGAGTCCAAACGAAAAAAATCTTCGTAATGATTTTTTTCCGGAACAGAAGATACGCAAGGAGCTTGAGAACCAAGGCAAAGGGTCCCAGGGGAGGCCACAAGCCCCCTAGCCGCGGCCTCGGGAGGGGGGGGCGCCTAGCAAGCTTGTGGGCCCCCGTGGCTCCTTTGCCCTACCTCTTCCGCCTATAAATTCCCTAAAAATCTGAAACCACGAGAGAGAGCCACGAAAATAGTTTTCCACCACCGCAAGCTTCTGTCTCCGCAAGATCCCATCTGGGGCACGTTCTGGTGCCCTCCCGGAGGGGGGATTCGGTCACAGATGGCTTCTTCATCAACACCATTCCCTCTCTGATGATGCGTGAGTAGTTCACCACAGACCTTCGGGTCCATAGCTAGTAGCTAGATGGCTTCTTATCTCTCTTGGATCTTCAATACAAAGTTCTCCATGATCTTCATGGAGATCTATCCGATGTAATCTTCTTTTGCGGTGTGTTTGTCGAGATGCGATGAATTGTGGATATATGATCAGATTATCTATGAATCTTATTTGAGTTTCCTCTGATCTCTTATATGCATGATTTCATATCCTTGTAATTCTTATGGAGTTGTGGGTTTCGTTTGGCCAACTTGATCTATAATTCTTGCAATGGGAGAAGTGTTTGGTTTTGGGTTCATACCGTGCGGTGTCCTCACCCAGTGACAGAAGGGGTAGTGAGGCACGCATCATGTTGTCGCCATCAAGGGTAAAAAGATGGGGTTTATATCTGTTGCATGAATTTATCCCTCTACATCATGTCATCTTTCTTAAGGCGTTACTCCGTTTGTCATGAACTTAATACACTAGATGCATGCTGGAGAGCGGTCGATGTGTGGAGTAATAGTAGTAGATGCACACATTATCGGTCTACTTGTCTCGGACGTGATGCCTATATGTATGATCATTGCCTTAGATATCGTCATGACTCTGTGCGGTTCTATCAATTGCACGATAGTAATTCGTTCACCCACGTAATACTTGCTATCATGAGAGAAGCCACTAGTGAACACTATGGCCCCTGGGTCTACTTCACATCATATTTTCAGCTCTACACTTTTACTCTGTTGCACTTTCTGCCTTCAGATCTCACCTTGCAATCAATCGTGAAGGGATTGAAAACCCCTTTGTCGCGTTGGGTGCAAGTTTGCTATTTTTAGGCAGGTACTCTGGAGACTTGTCTTGATACTCCTACTGGATTGATACCTTGGTTCTCAAACTCTGGGAAATTCTTACTGCTACAGTGCTGCATCACACTTTCCTCTTCAAGGGAAAAACCAACGCAATCTCAAGAGGTAGCATCATGCTTAGTGTTGCACCGTTGCAATTATTTATTGTTTCTTCCCCCTCTTCTTACCGGTAGACCCCGAGACTGGCGCTGCTACCGGGTACATCTACCCTCCTGACGACCAGCCCTTTGCCGCAGAGCAACAAGGCAAGCAAACCCCCCTTGACCATCCCTATATCGCCTATTCTTTCTCCCTCATGCTTGCATTAGAATTTTTGCTACTGTTGTAGTCTATACCTATTAATAAAAGAAATAGGTATTCTTAGTCTGTCTTGCTATTTTATAGAAACCCCCCTAATGTTTCTAACATTAAACCCGCAGTATATATTAATTTTTTTAAAATTTCTAAATCATAGCTCCAAATTTAACATATTATATATGAAATTTGATTCGAAAAATATGTAGAATTTCAATATGATGTTATTTTACATGTTAAACAGTTAATAATTTTTTTATCTAGGGTGCAATTTTAATAAATAATTCGTTATTCGTCTTTCTTTCATAGCGGTACTAATCCTGATTGGGATGAACACGTCAACAAAATCTGGATTGGAGATGAAATTGATGGTCAGTTGCCCGTTTCTTTATATGTATTAATTCTACATGCAAGCCGTGTTAAAATAGAAGACCCGTGGAATCTTGAACTGAACTGTTATAGTGTAAGACTATATCTGTTTGTGTCGTAACTCCGAAGACTCACATTATAGACCATTTTTTATAAATTAAGAGCGTATGGTTTTTTTTCTCCCGTTGCAACGCACGGGCCGTTTTGCTAGTTAGCTCCTATATCTAATGCATAGCCTAATTTTGATGATCTGCTACTTTCATTACCGCACCTTTTAAACTGCTTAGTATAGGTGGAGCAGTCCTCCCCTCTGACCCCTTAGTCCAGTTGCCCCGCTTTATTGTCAAGTCTTGATCCCTGATCGACGAGGCAAGACCCGACACAGCACTTACGCCCCCTTAGTTGCACGACGCTGCAGCGCTACTATCCGGTACCGAGGGTGACACCTCGCGAAGTACTTATGATGATATCTCTGTAGTAAAGCTAGTCGGTTGTGGTTATCGAGCGTGATTCCTCCTTCACCACCCCCGACGATGACTCTGTCGTGCAACCCATCAAGTGTGAGACCCTCGAGGGTGATTCCTCTAAGTCCACCTTGAAGGTTACATCGTTCGGAATCCAATGAGGGTGATGCCTCGGATTCCCACCCCGATGTTACAACCACATAGTTACTTGACCGTGTTACTGGGAACATTGATAAATAATGTTAGGCGGGTGGATTCCCGCGTGGATGTGCTGATGAGTTAATTAAAATGTTAATGGATTTGGGTATTTGATCTGGGCTCGTCGGAGACCTTTTCGCACTAACCGGCTACGCGGGAGAAGTTATGGGTACTCGGTGTCGTGGTATCAGCCGAAGCTCTTCACACATCAGCAATGGACAGGCGCGCGCCCGAGTGGTCCCCAGATGCATCACACTTGCATTAAGGGGTTCTAGGACTGACATCGGCCGCCCTTGCATCGTGCAGAAGCGCAAAGGACAAGTGGGCCCACGACCCCTTTGTGCTTAGGATTTAGACCTGCGGGCTGGCCTCTCTATTGAGCTTAGGTGGGGCTGCGATGTGTCGATATTCTAAGGCCGGGCATGACTCAGAAAAGTGTGTCCGGCAAGAGTGTTATCAAGCGTGATGTGAAACTTGGTGCACCCCTATAGGGATGAAAATTAACTATTCGGATAGCCTGTCCACGGTTATAGGACGACTTGGAGTTGTGCCATGATCTTATACAACTACAACTGTTACTTAACTGGAAATAGTTGCTCCGGGATTGCTTCCTCGCAGGGAGTCGAGGGAGAATATGTGGGCGTGACCTCATTTAATTATTGCCACCAAAATATGACTATTTAATTGTGTTACCTGTTCTACTCTCGTCTATTGCTACAAGACCCTTGAAGATGCTAGTCTTTGATAGGACTAGGCCTTCTCTCTCTATTCTCGCATTGCTGCAGTCAGTGCACATATAAACCCCTCCCTTTGATACTGTTGCATACTTAGCATAGTTCTGATGTCAGTCTTGTGAGTACTTTGGATGAGTAGTCATCGTTGCGTTGATCCCCCTTTTGTCCCCTTGATCCATTGTTGCGACCAGATGATGGAGCCCAGGAGATGGAGTATCCTGTCGACGATGAATGCTACCCCGATAGTGTCTACTACTACGTGGAGGCCGCTGAAGACTAGGAGTAGTTAGGAGGTTCCCAAGCAGGAGGCGTCGCCTCGTTCGATCGTTGTATCTTTTGTGCTAGCCTTCTCTAAGGCACCTCATGTTTAATGTTTGTACTCAGATATTTGTTGCTTCCGCTGACTTGTGTGTTTATCGAGCTTCTGTATTCTAGCCCTTGAGGCCCCTGGCTTGTAATATGAAGCTTGTATGTTTTATTTTGTGTCTAGAGTTGTGTTGTGATATCTTCCCGTGAGTCCTTGAGCTTGGTCGTACGCATTTGTGTGTATGGTAGTGTACAATCAAATCAAGGGCACCACACCGGCCCTCTGTCCGAGGGGGGATCGATCATAGAGGGCTTCTTCATCAACCTTGTGAGTTTCTTTGTGTTGCTTCTACTAAGGTTTAAACGACGGGGTTTATTCACATTGGTTTAGTTTAGTTTGTTGACATCATGTCATCTTAATCCAAGCATTACTTCGTTTGTCATGAACTTAATGCATAGAGAGATAAGCATAGAAGAGCTCTTTAAGTGAAGTAATAGTCATAGGTGCAGGCAGGATTCGGCTTATTTGTTTATGAACATGATGCCTATATTTACATGATCATTTCCATAAAAATCGCATGACTATCCGCTCTTCTATCAATTGCCCAACAGTAATTTGTTAACCCACCGTGTGCTATTTTCATGAGAGATGCCATTAGGGAAAACTATGCCCCCGGGTCTATTCACAACATATTGCTAAGACCTCCAATACCTTGCTGTCATTTTTATTTTTTTATTTGTTTGCATTTGACAATTATCTACAATTATCTACACACCTCATTGCTTGCAAATAACGAGACAAAGGGGATTGACAACCCTCTTGTCCGCCTTGGGTGCAAGCTGTTTGTTCTTTTGTGTGCAGCCGCTGAAGACGGATATGGTTGATATTCCTATTGGTTCAATAAACCTTGGTTTCATAACTGAGGGAAATACTTACCTGCATTGTGCTACGATAACCCGTTCCTATTCACGGAAAACCCAACACAGATCACAAGTATCAGGAAGGATTTCTGGCACCATTGGCGGGGAATATCGTCACCAACTATCATGTAACCCCACACAAAATTTCATTCACTTGTTCCTCTTTTTATTTGCTGGTATATTTAGTTTGTCTGATAAAAAGAAAAATACAATTTTTTTTATCTTCGCTTTCTACTTGTTTGTAGTCATGGCTAGTTCTTCCTTTGTTCTTGTTACTCCTAATAATGATGTTGTCCATTTTAAGCAAAGGGGAGGAGAAAGTTTGAAAGATGCATGGTATAGGATTTGCTACGCTCAAAATAAAGCAACTAATAAGCTATCCACTACTACCTTGCTCCATAATTTTTATGTTGGTGTGACAACTTGGTATAGGTTTGTCCTTGAAACCATCACCGGTGGGAATTTCCTTATGTGTCACACTTTGGATGCCTATAATGCCATTGAAAATCTTGTTGGAACACCACCTGTTATCATTAATGAAACCAATTTAACCTTGGAACATGTTATGTAAAGACTTGATGCTATTGAAAGGAAAATGGTTACTCACAAACCAATTGAGGAGTTATATAAAAAATGCATAATCATATCACTCAACTTGGGTCACGTGTAGGAATGACTTTGAAATACTTAAAGGAAAAGGACATTGTTATTGATGAGAGATTGGAACAAGGTTTGAGTAGAATTTATAAATTGGAGGAGGTGATTGAAAAAGGAGGTTCCGCCTTTACACCATCTAAAACTAATGATGTTACTTCTCGAAGCAAGACTCCTAAATTTATTTACATTCCTAAGAACGTTAGTACACCTCCTACCAAGAGAAGCGGATATGTTAAAATGATTAGTGTTCACCCCGACTTTATAAACCTAATAAAAGAATATATTTTAAAGTCTCCTATGATTCGTATTATCCCTGGTTGTACTATTAAGGAGCTTGATGTCAAGGATGAAAACACTTGAAACTATGATATATGCCTAGCTAGGGTTGTAAAACAATAACGCTTGTTGGGAGGAAGCCCAATAGTTATCTTTATTTTTTGCTTTCTAGTTTCTGTTTGATTGTGATGAAATAATTGTTGCTATTGTAATGATTTTTTTAATGTTTGAATTAGTGTATGTGCCAAGTAAAGCCTTTGGGATGATTTGCATGATGATTAGATCTGATACGGTGCAAAAATAGAAACTTTGACGCCCACTACCAAATTTCTATGATTTCACTCGAACGTCTTTTAAGATGAATTTTTCACACAGTATTTCTATACAAATTCCTCAGGCCTTTCTATTTTTTCAGAAATATGGAGTTACAGAAGTATGGAAATTAAATATATTACTACAAACCATTCTCTTTTAAACAGATTCTATTTTTGCATGCATAGCTTGCCTGTTTTGATTATGCTATGGATTATATCGGGGGGGGGGGGGATCAGCCATGGATAAGTTAGAATACAGTACCTTATGATAAAATAACAGAAGAATCAATTTATTACAGTACCTGCAAGTATTTATTATGTTGCCTATACTAACGGATCTCACGAAGTTTTGTTGAGTTTTGTGTGGTTGAAGTTTTCAAGTTTTGGGTATTATCTCGATGGACAAAGGATGAGAAGTGGAAAGAGCCTAAGCTTGGGGATGCCCAAGGCACCCCAAGGTAATATTATAGGAAGACTTAAGCGTCTAAGCTTGGGTATGCCCTAGGAAGGCATCCCCTCTTTCGTCTCAATCCATCGGTATGTTACTTCGAGCTACATTTTTATTCATCACATGATATGAGTTTTGCTTGGAGCGTTGTTTCATTTTGTTTACTTTTACTTTCAGTTTGCCACAATCATTGTTTTATGGACACACCTTTTTGATAGAGAGGCACCATGATCATAATTTGTTAGAATACTCTATGTGCTTCACTTATATCTTTTGAGCTTAGTAGTTGCTCTACTACTTCACTTATATCTCTTTGAACACGTTGGCGTGTAGATTTTATAGAAATAATACGATCTCATTCCTCACTTATATTTTTTTGAGAGCTAATAAATAGTGATGGTAATTTGCATGGGTCATAGAACTAGATCAAAAATATTGAGTGTTCAATGAGTGATAATTAAAACCATCATGTAGCACATATAGAGAAATTGTGGTTAATGATATTGATGTAGTGATATGAAAGGGTGTGAGTGCATAATCATTAATTCAAAGAGGGGTCGATACTTTGAGATGTCAAAACTTCTAGAACATGTGAAAAATTAAAAGGGCATGGTGATGATGTGTGAGCATTTCTATTCCTCGTTGAAAACATAGTGTTGTTTCGAGTCGGAGTCACGCGATGGTTAATTTCTACCAATTCTCTCCCTCAGGGCATGTGAGTAGTACTTTGATTTGTGATAAAATTAATAAAACTTTGCAATAAGTATATGAGTTCTTTATGAGTAATGCGAGAATATGGAGATACACAATCTCACCTCCTCATATTTGCTAGCCTCTCCCGTACCGCGCATAGCCCATTCTCACCTCGAGGATTGGTGCAACTTTCGCGGTGCATCCAAACCACGTGACATGACACGCTCTGTTGCACATAATCCTTATTATATCCTCCTCAAAATAGCCACCATACATACCTATTACGACATTTCCATAGCCATTCTGAGATACATTGCCATCCAAATTCCAGCATCCCTTCACATGACTAGTTCGTTCGTCATCATATTGCTTTGCATGATCATATAGAGCTGACATAGTATTTGTGGAAAAGCATCTATTCATAATAGAATTTGTGGAAAATTCACCAATTATCATATGCTTAATACATGTCATGCTAGATCATTGCACCTCCTAGTACACTGCCAGAGGCATTCATATTTGAGTCATGTTGCTTCATAGTTCATCATATCGAGTTATCAATGAGTTGTAAGTAAATAAAAGTGTGATGATCATCATTATTAGATCATTGTCACAGTGAGGAAATAAATATGGGGGAGGCCAAATGAGACCACCATATAAAAAAATGAATGACAGAAAAAGAGAGAAGAGACTTTGCTAGTATCCTTTACCACTCTCGTGCCTCAAAGTTGCACCATGTTCATCGTATAGAGAGTCTCATGTTATATCATTCATATGCTAGTGGGAATCAAAAAAATTATAAACTTGGCTTGTATGTTACGATGAGGGCTTCCTCAAATGCCCGAGGTCTTCATGAGCAAGCAAGTTGGATGCACACCCCACCTAGCTTCAATGGAGCTTTCAACACTTATAGCTCTAGTGCATCATTTGCATGGCAATCCCTACTCTTTGTGTCAATATCTATCGACGGGCATATCCATAGCCCGTTGGTACGCCTAGTTGATATGAGACTATCTTCTCCTCTTTTCAACCCCTTTGAAACCTACCACCTTATTCTATTCCACCTATATGCTATATCCAATGGTTCACGCTCATGTATTGGGTGAAGAATAAAAAGTTGATGCATATTGAAAAGGTACGATCCAATTGCCTGACTTGGGCACCGTGGTGCTTGATATTTGTAGTTATGTGGTGAATATGGAGCCATGCCTTGCTATTATAATAAAGATGGATAGGGGTGAAACAATCTTTGAGTATCACACACTTTGAAAGATTAATTGTTTTGCTGCTTATACTTATAAATATTGTTGTGTTAATATTTGTTAATTTATCGTTTCTCAATGAGCCTACATGCATAATATTACACCATGGATAGCATGTCACATAAAAAATTCCGTTTTATCATTTACCTACTCGAGGACGAGCAAAAAATTAAGCTTGGGGATGCTTGATACATCTCCAAAGTATCTATACTTTTTGATTGTTCTATGCTATTACATTATCATTTTAGAACACTTTTTATGTATTTATCTACCAATTTATATTATTTTTGAGCACTAACCTAATGACCCAGTGCCTAATGTCAGTTGTTGTTTTCTGTGTGTTTTTCCACTTTTTAGGTTTTCAGTACCAAACAAAGTCCAATTAACCTGAAACTTCTTTTGATTTTTTTTGGACCAAAATAAGACCGTGGAGCATCGGAAGGAGGCATGAGGATGCACGAGGGCCCCACAAGCCAACAAGGCACACCTTAGGGTGGCGCCCTGATGGCTTGTGGCCCCCTCGTGGCTCTCTCGACTCCGTTCTCTGGCCTATACATTCTTATCTACCCTAAAAACATTAAGGGAGATCCCGAAACACTATTTACCCTTCCGCAAGTCTCTGTTCCGACGGGAGGCCATCTAGAGCTCCGTTCTGGCACTTTGCCACAAGGGGATCGATCACGGAGGGATTCTTCATCAACCTTGTTTCCTTGATGATGATGTGTATAGCTCACCACAGACCTACGGGTCCATAACCAGTACCTTGATGGCAATCTCTCTCTCTTTGGTCTTCGATACAATGATCATCAAATCTTCACTTTGATCCATATGATGTAACTCTTTTGTGCGGTGTGTTTGTTGGGATCCGATGAATTGTGGGTTTATGTTTAGATTATTCATGATAAATATTTGAGTCTCCTATGATATATAATATGAATCTTATGTGCATGATTATGATAGCTTCGT
The DNA here is from genome assembly GCF_904849725.1 of Hordeum vulgare subsp. vulgare. Taxonomy (NCBI): domain Eukaryota; kingdom Viridiplantae; phylum Streptophyta; class Magnoliopsida; order Poales; family Poaceae; genus Hordeum; species Hordeum vulgare. The sequence continues at coordinate 399,722,598 of NC_058520.1, read as the reverse complement.
AATTATCTCTGATCTATTGAAATAGTTTCGCCGACTAGACTGATATTTCTTTGGTGAGAGAGGTGCATTATAGTAGGTTCAACCTAATGAGTTTCTATATCCTAGTGATAGAAGTGGAAAAGTTGTGTATTTGTGTTTCTGCTACTAAGGGTAGAACGATGGAGTTCATTCATATTGGTTGAGTTTACTTTGTCAACATCATGTCATCGTCCTCCAAGCATTACTTCGCTCATGATGAACTTATTACGTAGAGAGGCAAGCATAGAAGCACTCTTGAAGTGAAGTAATAGTAATAGGTGCAGACAGGAGTGGTCCCATTTTCTTATGGATGTGATGCCTATATATACATGAAATTGTCGTGAATATCACATAACTATGCACTTTTCTATCAATTGCTCAACAATAATTTGTTTACCCATTGTGTACTATTTTCATGAGAGATGCCATTGGGGAAAACTATGGCCCCAGGGTCTATTAACAACATATTGCGAAAACCTCCAATACCTTGCTGCCATTTATTTGTTTTTATTTTATTTTGCATTTGAAAATTATCTACACACCCCATTTGCTTTCAAATAACGAGACCAAGGGGATTGACAACCCTCTTGCCACGTTGGGTGCAAGCTGTTTGTTCTTTTGTGCGCAGTCGCTGAAGACGGTTGTGGTTGATATTCTTATTGGTTTGAAAAACCTTGGTTTCATAACTCAGGGAAATACTTACATACATTGTGTTGCCATAAGCCGTTCCTCTTCATGGAAAACCAACACAGATAACAAGTATCATCACCCAACAACCAAGAGAATCGGCTCAGAAATTCTAGAACAAGTTCCTCACTAAAAAGAAGCAGATCATAAACTGCTCCAATGCCGAAGCCATCACTTCATTGAAAAATAACATACGATATGAATTGCTTGGCTGCAAGCTTAGCCAAGACAATCCTAGGACCATGGCATCCCTCACTTCGCTATTGACCCGCTTTTGCATGGGAGAAGACAATTGGCTCGCCCAAAGCACTCACAATGGTGAGGCAGGCACTTTGGAGACACACAACGCCGATGGAAAGCCTTGACACAATAAATAAAAGCACAAGTATTGTCACAGCCCAAGTTTGCCTTGCTTGCCATTGCATTTCATGCATGCATTCAAATTGCATTGAATCTGGAAATGGAAGTGATCAAGCCAAATGAGTTGAAATTGACAAAAAGGCAATAAAAATATTACCTTAAAAGGAACCAGAAAAATGTTCCAAATATTGGGAAAATAGTGACACGGAATAAATTTGTCAAACCAAATTTCGAAGTCACAGGAACTTATGAACATGATTTTTGATTGGATTAAATAACTGTTTGGAATGGAGTTATTTTGTTTTCTTTTAAAATAAAAGTTTCAAAAATGTTGAAACTATTTTGTGGCAATGATTATTTTTATTACTGTCACATAATACTATTTTAGGGTTTTATAAAATGATTAAATGTTTTATTAAAATCCTGAATCTAAATGCCAGAAAGAAATAAAACAAAAATAGGAAAGGAGAGAGAGAGAAACTTACCTAGTGCCTACCTGCTGGCCCAGCCTACCAGGGGGGTCTCCCCTGTCGTCTTCCTCCTCGTGCCAGAAGGAAGAGGAGAAGGAAGGCACGACGCCCCCTCGCCACCTCCTGCTTGTCCGTGGAGCCATCTCCTGCCTCCACCGCGTCAGCACGAGGCTCCTCTCTCCCTTATCTCCTCCCCTCTCTCCATTCCCCTCCTCTTCTCCGTGTTTCCTCTCCTCTCTCACCGCCGTTGCCGAGCACTGCTCAAGTTCGTCGCCGTCAACCGCGGCCACCCCTTGCTACCTTGTCGCGCTCTACACCTCCGCCTCGACGAGCTGCTTCTCTCCATCAACAACCCCGAGCTCCAGGGCCTCCACATTGTCGCATCGCCGTCTTCCCCATCCCCGGCCGCCGGCAACCTCGAGGCCGATTCGCCCTGCCCCGATCTTATCCTCCGTCGCTGTTGCCTCCTTTGGAACCGCCATGAGCTCCTGCTCCTCCTCCTGTGCTGTCCCCCTCCGTTCCTGCCCTCTAGCACCAACCCCCACCATGGCCGACTCCAGCCATCGCCCGACGTCGTCGCTGGCCTCGCTCCGGCCACCTTCTGGCCCATGGCTTGGTCGGAATGGATGCTGCGCTTCATCAGCTAGCCGTAGAGCCAAACCGCGACCAAAATGGATGCTCGTAGGGATTTTCCGATGAACTCCGCCGCGTCTGTAGTCGCCGGCGTTGAGCCGCCGGTGGTCTCGACCCCGTGTGACCGTGGGTGACTCCCCTGAGTCACAGACAGGTGGGGCCCAACCCTGTTTAAATTAAGTCAATCACAAAATTATCTAACCATATTAATTAACCTAAAGACTCACTGACAGTGGGCCCAGACCCTAATTAGGAATAAAATTAAACCGTTCTTAACATGTGTGTCACTCACTAGTGGGCCCTAGCTGTTAGGTTTGACCTGGCCGGCCAGTTGACCTGCTGACGTCAGTGCTGATGCAATAATAGTACTTTCTGATTATAAAATAATTCCAGAAATGTCTAAAAGTTCTAAAATTCATATTAAATAATCTGTAAGTCCAATGAAAACAATTTATATATGAAAAAGGATCATAAAAATCCAAAGAATCTGATTATGGCATTTTCATGCATGTTTGGAAAAGTTAACAACACCAAATAGGCAAAATGATGAATAGGGTAAATATAATAAATAGTTTGGATTTGGAAATTGATACTTATTTGAATTCCACTTCAATTGTTATAACCAAACATTGGTCAATGCAAATCAGTACCTCAAAATACTAACTCCGTACATGTTGGAAAAATTTGTTGTGAGCATCAGGTCGAATCAATTATAAGGGTACTTGGAAAGATACCCGGCTTGACGTGATGTTTGAATCCTAATTCAAACCAACTTCAACTTAAGAAATGATAGCCACATTAGCCCTGCCACCTTTCATTTCATGTCTTGAGCATTAATCATAGTGTTGCATTTCCGTGAAGTAATTGTTGTTCTTTCTTGTTTGCCGGTGTTGTTCCCTCTCGGTAGACGATGTTTCCGACGATGTGATCGTTGACATTGATGAAGACTCATTGCTATCTTCAGACGTGTCAGGCAAGCAAACCCCCCTTGAGCATATTGATATAAACCCACTATCTCGCTCCTTCTCTCTTTTTCTGCATTAGGACAAACACGATTCAACTGTACACGTTATCGGTAGTTGAACCCATTCCTCTGCATGACCTGATTTTGTCACAGTAAATAGTTGAAACCACTTAGCATGAGTAGCAACTGCTGGAGCCTTGTTGTGCTTACTCATCCATGCTTGATTACAATGCCTGCTATGCTTAGAGTCGTGTCGGGTCTGATCCATCTGAATGATGAATCGGAATGGTTTTGATCATGTTCTACAGTGTGAGAGTAAAAGTGTGAATCCGATTTGGTAAAGGTAGCGATGAGAGGCCATGTAGGAGTACATGGTGGGTTATCTCATTGGGACCGTCCTTAAGAACCGAGTTCTGTGTATGTTATCCAAGACAAGATACTACCATGCATTGGGCCCTGAAATATGACCCCGCTCGGCTTATTAATTGCCTAGATCCCTGTCCAGGAGTTGCAATTAGTTTTTGGTGTTTGTAGGAAAAGTGTTGGCGGCCGTGTTTAGCTCTGCCCGACAGGGTAGGATTCACTACGGTAGATACACAGTGGCACGGTGTACCAAGTGGCACCCGAATAGTGGGCTTGGGAACCCTGCGCACATTTTTTGGGGCCGTAGAGGAAACCTCGGCCGGACTTCCTTGCGGGTTCAGTCTCAAATAGGTGATAAACCTGGAGTAGGGTCTTGTGTGGTTAATGGTCGTGGCCGACACCCACGCCAGTGCTTCCGCTTGAAGGTTGCCGAGATGCATGACGTGCATATGGTGCTAAGTGGTGAGAGCATGTGTGAAGAAGTATACCCTTGCACGGTGATTCAATCTGTTCGAATAGCCGCGTCCTCGGATATGGACTACTTGGAAACATTACATGGTATATAGACAATTTAAATGGATACCCTAAAACATGCAAGATAAGTGTGAGTGCTATGGAAGGCCTTCTCGTTGGGAGACGAGAGTGGATCCATAGTGGTGTATTGCATTGGTGAATATGTGGACTCGGGTGCGCTATCCCACCTCAAAGAAAGAACTTGTAGTCATAGTACAGGTTAGCCAAGAGTCAAAGCTGGTTGCTGCAATCAAACCCCACAATCCTTTCATTGAAACATGATGCATATGTAGATAGCTCTGATGTAAGACTTGCTGAGTACCTTTGTACTCACGGTTGCTTTATTTATGTTTTTGCAGAGAAGGCTTAGACTCATTAAAAGGTTCTACGCGATGTGTTCGGTGTTGACCGGAATAGCTTGGGAATCCCAGACAGAGGTCTGGCTCCTTTGGTAGGGTCATAGTAGCTTTCAGGCTCTTCCAGCCACTTTTATTAGATGTCTGTACCCATACATGATTTGCTTCCGCTTGTTGTTTGTATGACTTGAGTGTCGGGTCACGAGACCCCTGTTTGTAATATCACACTATGTTGATTCTTATGAGTCTTTAATAAATGCTTGAGTCATAGAGTTATGTTGTGATGCCATGTTGTATCTACACATATCGTGCATAATGTGTGTATGTTTGAAATGCATTATATGTGTGGGATTCGACACCTAGTTGTTTGCCTTTAGTAGTACTCTTTACAGGGAAATGCCTCTTTGTGTTTCCATTGGGCCTTGGTAGCTTACTACTGCTCGGAACACATTGATTGACCGGCATGTATCCTTCTTTGCTGATGTGTCTGTCGCCTCGGGGAAATGTCACGCGGTGTAATGGAGTCCTTGTAGCTTTCTATGAGTCGTCTACACACGCTGATGACCGACACCTGCTTTGCTGGGTTATGTATGCATGTCCCTGTATGGATGTACCGCTTGGGTTTATATCTAGTCATGTCGACCCGGGTTCTTTGTCGTTTGAACACTAGCAACATATTCATATACGTGAGCCAAAAGACGCAAACGGTCCCGGCCAAGGTAAGGTGTCAGTCGTGGAGTTTACCGTGCGTGAAGCCGCAAAGTGATGTGATGTGTTACACGCTAGGTTCTTATGACTCAGGATCGGGGTCCCGACAGCTTTGGTATCAAAGCTTGACTGCGTGTAGGATAACCAAGCCAAACTGGTCGATCTTGAGTCTAGCAATTCTTTAGTTATATAAGGGAATTGTTCGTGGAAGGGAACGTAAGGCTCTTTTTACTCCTTTCCTTGTTTCATTCTTACTCTGAGTCACCCTCTTCTTTATTCTACGGGGTTTAAGAATTAGGCTTTCTCATCTATTCATTAGGATGGCGAGTTACTATGTTGGAGACTTATAGAGAAGTTGTTGTCTTCCTAGATCAGTGTCTCCATAAGAATTCAATTGTTATGTTGTTAGTTTTATTGCAGGTTGCCTCATATTTCATGCCCGTACAGCCGTTATGCTGTCCGAGTTTTCCAAAGTTTCCAAATAATCTAATGCAATTGCAAATTCCTTCCTCTTTTTCCAATGTCTTTGGCCAGACAAAGCACACTAATCATCGTGATGAGGTACTCTATTACCTCGACGTTTTGTGAAGTATTAGGAAACCATGTTACTCCAATAACTACCCAATGGTCTAGATGTGTTTTGTCTTCCAGTGTGATAGTTCTGGCCATCATTTTCGAAAGACATCTCGTGATGTTAAATAGCTTGTAGGTACTCTATTTCCGGGTCTTTGAATCCAAGGATCATTCTGCTCATCTCTGTTGGTAGTGTTGCTAGTTCCTACATAATGATTAGTAACCTTGTTGTAGCTCCCAAGGTTCATGGTATATCATTCTTCCAACACCATGAATCATCTTTGGTAGTAGTTCTCCGTGAACTAAAGATCATAACAAGAGTGCTCGTGATGTGTTCTCTACTCCATATCGTGATTCTGCCTACTCCGCTCTTCTGCATGGGTTATCTGGAAGAATTATGTTGAACTCGTTTGACATTCTAATCCATGCATCCATAACTCAAGAAAATCATGTGCTCTTGAGCTGGCCCTATCTAGTTGTATTTTGACCTTCATCATTGAAAGGATAGTCAAGAGTAGTTGTGCATTCATGTCATCAATGTCTTCTATTTTGTGGTCTGTCAAGTTGTTCTATTCTCGAATGACTGGGAGAAGCAAACTGCAGTACCACATCCATCTCTTGGATTGGGTCAAAGTAGTTGTATTCCGCAGATCGAAATGCTAAACCAGCTTTTGTTCTGTTCTATCTTGGAGTATTACCCTCTTTTTGTCAAGAGTGTTATGAGAATTGCACCATCTCTTATGAGCTCTTGATATAGCGATACTTCTCGCTATCATTGTTCATCCCTCGGTTTTCGTGTTGGTTGTAACCGGAATATCGACAAGTGAACCATGATGTGTGAAATCAATACTCCTAGCAATGCTATTGCTTGGTAGCTAATGGACAATAATTTCACTCTTATGGTGATGGTGATTGAATCATCATCCTAAGATTGAGTGTGCTACCTAGTCCATGTTTCATGGTGCACTTTTCGATCGATGGGTTAGGATTGTGTCAATCCCTCACTGTATTGATCACATCATCTTGCCCTGAAAAGCAAGATTGTTCCCGAGCTTAATAATATATCGATGGTTCGTGATTTTTTGAATATGTTCTCGGAAGTATTACCAGGTTGTTTCCTGACTGTTATGATAGAGCTCGTGATCAAGTTGGTTTCTTTATAAGCCATCTTCTCCAAGAATCCGTGTTGGATACCCCGAGCTAGTTGGTTAAGCTAAACAACAACTTGGAGAGTTGGAAGATAAAAGCTTCGACTAAACTTAGCTCATTTAAAAAGGATATTTTTCCTGTTGTGTGAGTCTGAAGAACGATGATATTTTCATCGGTTGATTCGTGTGATCAATTGTTTCATATACTATCTTGTTCAATTTTGATTTGACCATGGGCTATTGTCAAATCAAACTCAGAACCAAAGATTTTCGTAGCGGTGTCTTACTCAGGGTTTTCCTTGAGCCTACACCATTATATTCTTTGATCTGACCAATGCTATTATCTTGCTCACATAGTTGTGGAAATCCATTTATATGGGTATCTTGATGAATTGTTGTTGATCCCATCGGCAACATTCTAATTTGTTCCATGATCTATATTGGACATCAAGCTAGTGCTGGAAACTTTGTAGACATTGTCTTCGTGTCTCGAGTACGAGGTATATGTTAGGTGTAAGAAGTGACTTCCTCTAATTCATGTGCATCTGATACAAGTTGCCGCCGTGAATTCGAGAAAAGTTAATTTGTTTCTTGGGAATCATCCCAAGTCAATCATGCACGTGCGAAGTATTCTATGGTTTGATAGACTGATCATCTTCACTCCATATGTATCTCCTAGCACACTAAGCCACTGATTGATTTGTTCAAGGAAAAGAAGGTAAGTGCAATTCCTGAAGGTACCATACGGACTTGCACATGTCTTCGTCATCCGCAATGATGGTTCCCATCAAGAACTCAGTAGTATTTTGTTGTAAGATTTATATGTGCTCACAGTTGTCTTGGGCAGTGTGTTCACGTGGGTCTTGCGATCCAGCTCATGTTTTGGAGTTGTCTTCCGTAGTTCATTTCCTGAGAATCACGCAACGTTATCTCGTCGATTTGTGTTGCAAACTTTCTTTTTGGACGTGCTGAGTCTGAAGCATCGTGTCACCAACCGGAGCTGAATCTCAGGCAGTTATAATGGTTGGAACTTTCCCCAAGAATTATAATATTGGTCTCTATGTAACCCGGTAAAGTGATGTAATGGCTAACACATCTAGCCGGAAGACTTGATATTATAATATCTTGTATCAGCAATCTTAGCCATCTCCCGTGAGGTTTTGTATGACTTATTTGGAAGTTGTTCCTCATGGACTCCCTTTGATGCCCCAAATTCCGACCTATACTTGATGTGCTAGATATCAAGCATGATCTATAATTTTGTTGTGCTAGTGCATCAAGGAGAACATTAGAAGCGGAGGGCTAAATGTTTCTCGGTCGATCAACCAGATTTCGTTTCCTTGGCACAGCTAAGGTGAAATCTGAGGAAGTGTTGTCTTCCTTTGCATCTGCATCCTCCATCACTGTTCATCATGGTAGTATGTTGTGTCACCAGGATCCTTGGCACGGATGTTGGTAAACTTTGATGAATATGGAAATCCTCAAGTTCTTGGGAGCACGCTCAGACACTAGGTTATATCCTCGGTAATACTTGGAATGTGCCTTCCATTCGCCGAGTTGTTCTATAACCCTAGTTTCTTTCCAACCTTAGTATGCCATTCTTTCAAATTACTTCAAACAATCATTTGTGAATTGCCTTACTTTGGTATGAAGAGTTTCAATGATATTTGGATCAAAAGTAATTCTTTTTGCCACTTAAAGGAATACCTCTATGAGTCATCTTCCTAAGGTGCCCTGTTGTGGTATGAAGGGCAACTTAATCCTCGCTACTTTGAAACCTCGCCACCATCTGTTTTAAGCCTGGATTTGTTGCCTACCAATTGAACCTCTCTCATATGTCTCATTTCCTCGTCCGTGTTATGTGTGTTGTGTCTCACCTCAAGGGACGTTCCTACGTCTCATTCTATGAGTTGATCTTGAGTTGCTCGATCTTCGAGGAGATTGAATCTAATATCGTTTCTATATTATTTTGTCGACAAGCTAGATGAAGACCTCAAGTACAAAGATTTCAAGATCAACATGATGCGATGAATCAACCTCCTTGAGACGAGCAAATGGATCGTGAAGATTGTGATAGTTTAGTGCCCTTTTCCTCTTCCTGACTACGCCTGAATCTCGGGACGAGATTCTTGTTTAGTGGGGGTGAGTTGTCACAGCCCAAGTTTGCCTTGCTTGCCATTGCATTTCATGCATGCATTCAAATTGCATTGAATCTGGAAATGGAAGTGATCAATCCAAATGAGTTGAAATTGACAAAAAGGCAATAAAAATATTACATTAAAAGGAACCAGAAAAATGTTCCAAATATTTGGGAAAATAGTGACAGGGAATAAATTTGTCAAACCAAATTTCTAAGTCACAGGAACTTATGAACATGATTTTTGATTGGATTAAATAACTATTTGGAATGGAGTTATTTTGTTTTCTTTTAAAATAAAAGTTTCAAAAATGTTGAAACTATTTTGTGGCACTGATTATTTTTATTACTATCACATAATACTATTTTAGGGTTTTATAAAATGATTAAATGTTTTATTAAAATCCTAAATCTAAATGCCAGAAAGAAAATAAAACAAAAATAGGAAAGGAGAGAGAGAAACTTACCTAGTGCCTACCTGCTGGCCCAGCCCACGAGGGGGGTCTCCCCTATCGTCTTCCTCCTCGTGCCAGAAGGCAGAGGAGAAGGAAGGCACGGCGCCCCCTTGCCAGCTCCTGCTTGGCCGTGGAGCCTTCTCCTGCCTCCACCGCGTCACCACGAGGCTCCTCTCTCCCTTATCTCCTCCCCTCTCTCCATTCCCCTCCTCTTCTCCGTGTTTCCTCTCCTCTCTCGCCGCCGTTGCCGAGCACTGCTCAAGTTCGTTGCCGTCAACCCCGGCCACCCCTTGCTACCCTGTCGCGCTCTACACCTCCGCCTCGACGAGCTGCTTCTCTCCATCAAAAACCCCGAGCTCCAGGGCCTCCACAGCGTCGCATCGCCGTCTTCCCCATCTCCGGCCGCCGGCAACCTCGAGGCGATTCGCCTTGCCCCGAGCTTATCCTCCGTCGCTGTTGCCCCCTTTGGAACCGCCGTGAGCTCCTGCTCCTCCTCCTATGCTCTCCCCCTTCGTTCCTTCCCTCTAGCGCCAACCCCCGCCATGGCCGACTCCGGCCACCGTCCAAGGTCGTCGCCGGCCTCGCTTCGGCCACCTTCTGGCCCGTGGCTTGGTCAAAACGGATGTTGCGCTTCATCAGCTAGCCGTAGAGCCAAACCGAGACCAAAATGGATGCCCATAGTGATTTTCCGATGAGCTCCGTCGCGTCTGTAGTCGCCGGCGTTGAGCCGCTAGTGGTCTCGACCCCCTGTGACCGTGGGTTGACTCCCCTGAGTCACAAACAGGTGGGGCCCAGCCCTGTTTAAATTAAGTCAATCACGAAATTAACTAACCAGATTAATTAACCTAAAGACTCACTGATAGTGGGCCCAGACCCTAATTAGGAATAAAAGATTAAAATTAAACTGTTCTTAACATGTGTGTCACTAACTAGTGGGCCCTGGCTGTCATGTTTGACCTGGCCGGCCAGTTGACATGCTGACGTCAGTGCTGATGCAATAATAGTACTTTCTGATTATAAAATAATTCCAGAAATGTCTAAAAGTTCTAAAATTCATAGAAAATAATCTGTAAGTCCAATGAAAATAATTTATATATGAAAAAGGATCAGAAAAATCCAAATAATCTGATTATGGCAGCATGTTTGAAAAAGTTAACAACACCAAATAGGCAAAATGATGAATAGGGTAAATTTAATAAATAGTTTGGATTTGGAAATTGATACTTATTTGAATTCCACTTCAATTGTTATGACCAAACATTGGTCAATGCAAATCAGTACCTCAAAATACTAACTCCGTACATGTTGGAACAATTTGTTATGAGCATCAGGTCGAATCAATTATAAGGGTACTTGGAAAGATACCCAGCTTGACGTGATGTTTGAATCCTAATTCAAACCAACTTCAACTTGAGAAATGATAGCCACATTAGCCCTGCCACCTTTGATTTCATGTCTTGAGCATGCATCATAGTGTTGCATTTCCGTGAAGTAATTGTTGTTCTGTCTTGTTTGCCGGTGTTGTTCCCTCTCGGTAGACGATGTTTCCGACGATGTGATCGTTGACATTGATGAAGACTCATTGCTATCTTCAGACATGTCAGGCAAGCAAACCCCCCTTGAGCATATTGATATAAACCCACCCTCTCGCTCCTGCTCTCTTTTTCTGCATTAGGACAAACACGATTCAACTGTACACGTTATCGGTAGTTGAACCCATTCCTCTGCATGACCTGATTTTGTCACAGTAAATAGTTGAAACCACTTAGCATGAGTAGCAACTGTTGGAGCCTTGTTGTGCTTACTCATCCATGCTTGTTTACAATGCCTGCTATGCTTAGAGTCGTGTCGGGTCTGATCCATCTAAATGATGAATCAGAATGGTTGTGATCATGTTCTACAGTGTGAGAGTAAAAGTGTGAATCCGATTTGTTAAAGTTAGCGATGAGAGGCCATGTAGGAGTACATGGTGGGTTGTCTCATTGGGACCGTCCTGAAGAACTGAGTTCTGTGTATGTTATCCAAGACAAGATACTACCATGCATTGGGCCCTGAAATATGACCCCGCTCGGCTTATTAATTGCCTAGATCCCTGTCCAGGAGTTGCAATTAGTTTCTGGTGTTTGTAGGAAAAGTGTTGGCGGCCGTGTTTAGCTCTGCCCGACGGGGTAGGCTTCACTACGGTAGATACACAGTGGCACGGTGTACCAAGTGGCACCCGGATGGTGGGCTTGGGAACCCTGCGCACATCGTTTGGGGCCGTAGAGGAAACCTCGGCCGGACTTCCTTGCGGGTTCAGTCTCAAATAGGCGATAAACCTGGACTAGGGTCTTGTGTGGTTAACGGTCGTGGCCGACACCCACGCCAGTGCTTCCGCTTGAAGGTTGCCGAGAAGCATGACGTGCATATGGTGCTAAGTGGTGAGAGCATGTGTGCAGAAGTATACCCCTGCATGGTGATTCAATCTGTTCGAATAGACGCGTCCTCGGATATGGACTACTTGGAAACATTACGTGGTACATAGACAATTTAAATGGATACCCTAAAACATGCAAGATAAGTGTGAGTGCTATGGAAGGCCTTCTCGTTGGGAGACGAGAGTGGATCCATAGTGGTGTATTGCATTGGTGAATATGTGGACTCGTGTGCGCTATCCCACCTCAAAGAAAGAACTTGTAGTCGTAGTACAGGTTAGCCAAGAGTCAAAGCTGGCTTGCTGCAATCAAACCCCACAATCCTTTCATTGAAACATGATGCATATGTAGATAGTTCTGATGTAAGACTTGCTGATTACCTTTGTACTCATGGTTTCTTTGTTTATGTTTTTGCAGAGAAGACTTAGACTCATTAAAAGGTTTTACGCGATGTGTTCGATGTTGACCGGAATAGCTTGGGAATCCCAGACAGAGGTCTGGCTCCTTTGGTAGGGTCGTAGTAGCTTTCAGGCTCTTCCAGCCACTTTTAGTAGATGTATGTACCCAGACATGATTTGCTTCCGCTTGTTATTTGTATGACTTGAGTGTCGGGTCACGAGACCCCTGTTTGTAATATCACACTATGTTGATTCTTATGAGTCTTTAATAAATGCTTGAGTCATAGAGTTATGTTGTGATGCCATGTTGTATCTACACATATCGTGCATAATGTGTGTATTTTTCAAATGCATTATATGTGTGGGATTCGACACCTAGTTGTTTGCCTTTAGTAGCACTCTTTACAGGGAAATGCCTCTTTGTGTTTCCATCGGGCCTTGGTAGCTTGCTACTGCTCGGAACACATTGATTGACCGGCATGTATCCTTCTTTTCTGTTGTGTCTGTCCCCTCGGGGAAATGTCACGCGGTGTAATGAAGTCCTTGTAGCTTGCTACGACTCGTCTACACACGCTGATGACCAACACCTGCTTTGCTGGGTTATGTATGCCTGTCCCTGTACGGATGCACCGCTTGGGTTTATAACTAGTGATGTCGACCCGGGTTCTTTGTCGTTTGAACGCTAGCAACATATTCATATACGTGAGCCAAAAGACGCAAACGGTCCCGGCCAAGGTATGGTGGCAGCTATGGAGTTTACCGTGCGTGAAGCCGCAAAGTGATGTGATGTGTTACAGGCTAGGTTCTTATGACTCAGGATCGGGGTCCTGACAAGTATGAAAATGGCGGGAGTGACATAGAGGATGCCACAGTCAATGAGGGATCACCGGACCTAGATCCGAACAAAAAAGGATACCCTTTAAAGGGAATAAGGTTGGACCTAGTGAGCTAGATAAGATACTGGATCGACCATGTCAAATTCATGGCACCCAGGACAAACTGGCAACCCACACCAACAAGAATTGTTGGGTCTTCAAACAAGCTGACAAGGTAACATTGGAGGGCCAACATAAAATCCAAAACCGCAGTGAAGACGACAATGAACCTTGGCGACCTAATAACGGAGGCCAAAAGAAGTTTCCTAATAAGGTAATAGAGGTGAACATGATGTATGTTACCCACATACCCAAGAGGGAGAGGAAGCACATACTTTGGGACATCTATGCATTAGATCTAGTCACCCCGAAGTTCAACCCGTGGTTGCCTTACCCGATCATATTCGACAAACATGACCATCCGACCAGCATCATGCATGACGGATTGTCTACACTCATCCTAGACCCAATCGTTGATGGCTTACATCTGATGCACGTCCTTGTGTATGGAGGAAGCAGCCTCAACCTAATATACGAGGATACGATTAGGAAGATGGGCATCGACTCATGTCGAATCAAGGCGAGCAACACTATCATTAAAGGTGTCATACCATGCGTCGAGGCTCGTTGCACCGGAACTGTGTTAGTGAAAGTTGTCTTCGGACATCCAAGAACTTCAAAAGCGAGGAGTTAATCTTCAACATTGTCCCCTTTCAAAGTGGATACCATGCGCTCTTATGGCGCACATCATTCACTCGCTTCAACGTGATCCCACACGGTGTTTCCTCAAACTAAAATGTTGGGACCAACGGTATTATCACAATCCATGCTAACACGGAACGCTCCCTGTGTACTGAGGAGTAGACCGCGACTTTCGTAGCCCTCATGCAGGCATCTGAGGACGCAACCCGCGACGGTAAACACAATTCTTGCTCCTCAAAGCTTACGCGTGCCACGTCGGTCGACCTTGGACTCTGAAAGCACAACTTCTCCCTAGGTAGTTTTGGTAATTAATAACAACATATACTTCATTGGGTAATGATTCTACCAAATATATTTCACGAAAAGTTCAATGAATGGATTGGCTAAGGATTGTGAGGAGATTCTGTAGATGCAAGCAACATCTATTGGAAACAAGCTTCAAGACTCTACATTTTGCATTTTGTGAGAAATGACACTTAAGTCCATAGGAAAGTCAATATTATTAAAAGGGGATAAGGTGTCTATGATGACCTGGTTGCTCAAAGTTCTTAGAAATTAGCCACCAAAAATACTCATGGAATTCTGCCACAAATATTCTGTCCAAACCCCAAAGTCCAAATTCGGTGTCACCAATATTTCCAATGCGACCCCACTGAGTTTGACCCTAGACACATCCTATGCCAAACCCTAAGATATCGGTACCACCAAGTTCCATTTTTGTGAAGCCGAAATCAATGACCAACTTTCTGTTGTCCCATTTCTAAAAATTGGATTTTCTGAGTTTTAGGAATCGGTGAAACCGAAACAGGTAACTACCTAGGGTAGGAAAAATCGGACCCACTGAGATTTATATATCAGTCTCACCAAAATACCAAAAGTTCCCACATTTTGCACTAGTCGGTGCAATCGAGTTGGGCAATAATGTTGTAACGGTTGGATTTTTGGAGGTGCCTATATATACACCTTGATGGTCCTCGCAGGTTCATTGATTTCCCTCCAAGATTAAAGGGTGATGTAGCACAACGACGACAAGTATTTCCCTTAGTTAAGAAACTAAGGTATCAATTCCGTAGGAAGATCCACAAGACTATATAAGCAACATGTGCACACAAATAGCAAATCCTCGCAACCTAACGCGTAGAGGGGTTGTCAATCCCTCATTGGGAAAGTAAGAATAAACTGATAGATACAAATAAGAGAGAAAGCAAATAGAATGTATCAACATATTTTTGGGGTTTTGATAATATATATCTAAAAACAAAAGAGCAAATAAAGTAGAAAAGAAAATACCAAAGTAGAGATTGCAAATAGATGATGTGAAGTAGACCTGGGGGTCGTAGGTTTCACTAGCGGCTTCTCTCCAGAAAATAGCATGCGGTGTGTAGACAAATTATTGTTGGGCATTTGATATAAAATCAAATAATTATGACGATATTCAAGGCAATGATCATGTATATAGGCATCACATCCAAGATAAGTAGACCGGGTTTTGCCTGCATGTACTTCTATTACTCCACACATCGACCGCGATCTAGCAGGCATCTAGTGTATTGAGTTCATGGATAGACGGAGTAATGCCTTAAGAATGACAACATGATGTAGACAAGATCTATTCATGTAGGAATAGACCCCATTGTTTTATCCTTAATGGCAACGATACATGTGTGTCATGTCTGTTTCTGTCACTGAGATTAAGCACCACAAGATCGAACCCATCACAAAGGACCTCTTCCCATTGCAAGGTAAAAGATCAAGTTGGCCAGACAAAAATGAAATATCAGAGAAAAATACGAGTCTATAATAATCAAGCATGTATATGTTTTCATATATTTGATCATAAACTCACAATTCATCAAATCCCAACAAACACACTACAAAAGAAAGAGTTACATCATATGGATCTCCAAGAGACCATTGTATTGATAAACAAAATGAGAGAGAAACTATCTAGCTATTGCCTACGGACACGTAGGTCTAATATGAACTACTGACGCATCATGGGAGGAGCACCAATGAAGCTGGTGAACCCCTCCATGATCGTGTTCTTCTCTGGATGAGGCTCTATTAGTTTTTGTGGCTATGGAACTTGCGGCGGCTGAAATGATTTTTTTGACTCCTCTAGGGTTTTATGAATATTGGGGTATTCATAGATCTCAGAGGTAGTGGAGGGGGTGCTCGAGGCCCCCACTAGATACCAGGCCGCACCAGGGGCCTCTAGCGCGCCCTAGTGTCTAGTGCCCCCTAGGCCTCTTGT
Organism: Hordeum vulgare subsp. vulgare; assembly: GCF_904849725.1. NCBI lineage: Eukaryota > Viridiplantae > Streptophyta > Magnoliopsida > Poales > Poaceae > Hordeum > Hordeum vulgare. Next base: position 399,706,570 of record NC_058520.1, on the reverse strand, counting down.
GCTACTCATTCTTGGCTTCCAAGTTTCCCTTGGTTCCAAAAAATATCCATAAAGTTTCATGGCAATTGGACTCATGTGATATGGATTTTCTGCAGAGGAAAAAACAACGAAAAATAGCAACTGGCATTAGGCACTATGTCAATAGGTTAGTCCCAAAAAATGATATAATGTTTCTATAAAATGATCATAAAACATCCAAGAATGATAACATAACAACATAGAATAGTAAAAAAATATTCACCCCTCCACGTGCCTCCCATTCAAAGAGGAAGCACTCAGAATGAACCAACACTTGCCCCATCAACTTTTCTGAAAGAGAGCCACCTACTCATGTGTTGAGATCAAGATATTCCATTCCTACCATACAAATATTGATTTCTAGCCTCCCCAAGTTGCTTTCCACCCAATCAAACCCTTCTACCCAAGCCAAATATGAGAGAGAGTGATTGAGTGTAGAGGAGACTATATTTTGAAGCACAAGAGCAAGGAGTTCATCATACTACCACATCTATTACCTTTTGGAGAGTGGTGTCACCTAGATTGGTTAGGTTTCGCTTGTGTCCTGGTTTTGTCACGGCAGATGTTCTCATGAGAGAACTTAGGTGTGAGGCCATCGCAACCATGTGGCGGCTTGAAGGGGTTGGTCGGAATCGAGAGACGCGAGTTTACCCAGGTTCGGCCCCTCCGATGGAAGTAAAAGCCTACGTCGTGCTTGTGTTTCATAGATGAAGATGATGATATTGGTTACAAGGATGCATAATCGCCACCTCTAATCTCGTGGGTGTCTAATCTGTCTATCTCATGATTTGTCTTGTCTAGACCTAAGTTGTGAATCTGTCTATTGAGACATCTAAAAAACCTAACCCTCTTGGGGTGTCTCGCCCCTCCTTATATGAGCTGAAGGGGCGAGTTACATATAGAGTCCAAGCCGGATTTAGGCTTAGCATATTATGACTCTCCATCATGGGCTTCTCTTCATGGGCTTATGAATCCGGGCGACTTACGAACAGATTGCTGAGTCCTGGGCTACTTACAAACAAATTGCTGAGTCCGGGGCGGCTTACGACCGGGCTACTTACGACCGGGCTGCTTACGACCGGGATGCTTACGACCGGGATGCTTACAACCAAATTGCTGAGTCCCCGGGCGGCTTACGACTAGGATGCTTACAACCGGGCTGCTTACGACGAGATTGTTGAGTCCCCGGGCGGCTTACGACCGGGCTGCTTACAACCGGGCTGCTTACGATCGGGCTGCTTACAACCGGGCTTCTTACAAACAGATTGCTGAGTCCCCGGTGAGTCGCCAAGTCCTTGGCGGGTCATACTTCAAGACGGGTTACACTGTGGGGTATATCCCCGACAGCTTGGGAGACTCTGACTTCGTGTGGAGTTGAACCAACAAGTTTGTAAGGGCAAGGAGATCGCGTACTTCGTGAAGATTAACACTGAGTGAGGCTAGTCCTTCGTGGATATAAGTCAGGGTGGAATAAACAAGGTTCCTTCTCTGTGGACCCTTCGTGGGTAGAGCCCTCCATGGACTCTCGCAACCGTTAACTGATAATTGTGATTTGCGTTGGCTTTTCCATGAAGAGGAATGGGTAATCGCAGCACAATGCGGGTAAGTATTTCCCTCGATTAAGAAACCAAGGTTTATCGGGCCAATTGGAATATCAATCCCCAACTGTCTTCACCGATTGCACACAAAAGAGCAACCAACTTGCACCCAACGCGGGAAAGAGGGTTGCCAATTCCCTTGATCTCGTTATTTGCAAACAAATGAGGTGTGTGAATAATTGTAGAGAGTTGTGACTTGCAAAAATATATAAATAATAACAACAAGGAAATTATATGTTTTTTGAATATATAAGTGAACAGACCCGGGGTCGTAGTGTTGTCTGGTGGCATCTCTCATGAAAGGAACATATGGTGGGTAAACAAATAACTGTTGGGCAATTGATAGAACATCAGATAGTTATGCGATTTTCACGACAATGATCACATGTATGTAGGCATCCCGTCCATAAGCAATTAGGTCGACTCCTGCCTGCACCTATTAATATTACTCCACCTATCGATCGCTATCCAACATTGAAAGCACGCATGCTCCCTTGGTGGTTTTGATAATTCATGACAACATACATTGTCTCTTGGACTAACACTTTTACCTAGTATATTTCAGATATGTCCATAGAGAGCATTGGCCAAGTATTGTGTGGAGAAGCCCCAAGGAAAGGAATATGATTGGCCAAGCTTCAAGCTATAGGACTATACATTTTATATTTGTGAGAAATCGCATTTGGGTCCATAGGGAAGCCAACACTATTAAAAGGCGATAAGGTATCTATGATGAATTGGTTTCTCAAGTGCTTAGTGATAGCCACCAAAAATTCTCATCCATTCTCCCAAAAAATTCTCTGTCCAAAGCCTAAACATAGAAATCGGTGCCACCAATATTATACACTCGGCTCTATCAATTTTTCCACAGACGGAACCTTTGCCAAACCCTAGAATCTCGGTACCAGCAACATTCCATTTGGTGCCACCGAAACTAGTGACCAATTTTCTCGTATGTTGATTTCAACAATCGTAATTTCCGAGTTTTGGAATCGGTCTCACCGAGATTTGGAAACTGCCTTGGACACCCATATCGGCACCACCATGATTCCTATGTCAGTCTCACCGAGAATTCAAAAGTTGCCACATTTTGTGCAAATCGGTGCCACCATGATTCACTTCGGTTACATCGAGTTGGGCAATAATGTTGTAATGGTTGGACTTTTGGAGATGCTTATATATACCCATCCACCACCTACTCATGTGTTTGTTGGAGATATGCCCTAGAGGCAATAATAAATTAGTTATTATTATATTTATTTGTTCATGATAATCGTTTATTATCCATGCTATAATTGTATTCACTGGAAACACAAATACATGTGTGGGTACATAGACAAAACACTGTCCCTAGTAAGCCTCTAGTTGACTAGCTCGTTGATCAAAGATGGTCAAGGTTTCCTGACAATAGACAAGTGTTGTCACTTGATAACGGGATCACATCATTAGGAGAATCATGTTACGGACAAGACCCAAATTATAAACGTAGCATGTGATCGTGTCATTTCGTTGCTATTGTTTTCTGTGTGTCAAGTATTCATTCCTATGACCATGAGATCATGTAACTCACTGACACCGGAGGAATACCTTGTGTGTATCAATCGTCGCAACGTTACTGGGTGACTATAAAGGTGCTCTACAGGTATCTTCGAAGGTTTCTGTTGAGTTGGCATGGATCAAGACTGGGATTTGTCACTCCGTGTGACGGAGAGGTATCTTAGGGCCCACTCGATAATACAACATCACACACAAGCCTTGCAAGCAATGTGACTCAAGTGTGAGTCACGGGATCTTGTATTACAGAACGAGTAAAGAGACTTGCCAGTAACGAGATTTAAATAGGTATAGGGATACTGACGATCAAATCTCGGGCAAGAAACACACCGAAGGACAAAGGGAATGTTATACGGGATTATATGAATCCTTGGCATAGAGGTTCAACCGATAAGATCTTCGCCGAATATGTAGGATCCAATATGGGCATCCAGGTCCCGCTATTGGATATTGACCGAAGAGTGTCTCGGGTCATGTCTGCATAGTTCTCGAACCCGCAGGGTGTGCACACTTAAGGTTCGATGATGTTTTAGTATAGTTGAGTTACATGTGTTGGTGACCGAAGGTTGTTTGGAGTCCCGGATGAGATCACGGACGTCACGAGGGTCTCCGGAATGGTCCGGAAATGAAGATTGATATATAGGAAGTTGGTGTTTGGATTCCGGAAAGCTTTCAGGCATTGCCGGCAGTGTACCGGGAATGACGAATGGGTTCCAGGGGCCCATTGGGTGGACCCACCACGCCCTAAGGGGTCCACATGTGTTTATTGGATGCACAATCTTTACCTAATAATAAAAAGGCTATCGCTTCCGTCAGAAAACCCACCGAGGTGATTTTACAAAAAAGCCCTTACTCTTTATGACATTAAACTCGTAGTATATATTAAATGTTTTTTAAAATACTCATATCTTTTAAACTGTATCTTCAAATTTAACATATTATATATGGAATTTGATTAGAAAAATATGTAGAATTTAAATATGATATTATTTTATCTGTTAAACGTTTAATAAAAATACAATCTAGGGTGCAATCTTAATAAATAAGTCATTATTCGTCTTTCTTTCATACCGGTACTCATCCGGGTTGGGGATGAACACGTCAACAAAATCAGGATTAGAGATGAAACTGAAGGTCACTTTACTGATTCTTTGTACGTATTAAATCTACATGCAAGCCGTGTTAAAATAGAAGACCTGTGAAATTTTGAACTGCATCTTTGTAGGATAAGACCATCTTTATTTGTGTCGTAACTACAAATTCTCAGATTATAGACCATTTTTTATAAATTAAGAGTGTGTGGTATTTATTTCTCCCGTTGCAATGCATGGGCCCTTTTGCTAGTAAGGTATAATGGGCCGACAAATTCATCCAAGGAAAGCTCATGAGGAAAAAGTGGAAAATCCAAAGAGGTGGGAAAATAAGGAAGGAGTCCTGATCCAAGTGGGATTGGAGAAGGACTCCTCCCTTCCCCAAGTCGGCCGACCCAAGGAGGCCTTCTTGGCTGGCACCCCAAGGACTTGCCCCACCCCTTGGATCCTTCTATATATACTTGAGGTTTAGGGCTGTTTGAGACACAACTTTGCCACGTGCTGCCCTCTTCTCTAGATCGTAGTTCTTCCTCTAGATCGGTTTTTTGCGGAGCTCGGGCGGAGCCCTGCAGGAATAGATCTTGCTGGATCAAGAAGGCCGAGATCATCATCGAACTGTACGTGTGCTAAACGCGGAGGTGCTGTCCGTTCGGCGCTAGATCGAATCGGATCGTGGGATGACGGTGATTTGAATCACGAAGCTGTACCACTACATCAACCGCGTTTCTTAACGCTTCCCACTGAGCGATCTACAAGGGTATGTGGATCAAATCTCCCTCTCGTAGATGAACATCACCATGATAGGTCTTCATGTTTGTAGGGAATTTTTTGTTTCCCATGCAACGTTCCCCAACAATGGTATCAGAGCTAAGTTCATGCGTAGATGTTATCTTGAGTAGAACACAAAAGTTTTTGTGGGCGTTGATGTTCGATTTGCTGCCCTCCATAGTCTTTTCTCGATTCAGTGGTATTGTTGGATTGAATCGGCCCGAACCGGCATTACTCGTACGCTTACGAGAGACTGGTTTCATCGACTAACATGCAACTCGTTGCATAAAGATGACTGGCAGGTGCCTGTTTCTTCAACTTTAGTTGAATTTAATTTGACCGAGGCGGTCCTTGGAGATAGGTTAAATAGCAATTTGCACATCACCGTTATGGTGTTTGTGTAAGTAAGATGCAATCATACTAGATACCCATAGCAGCCACGTAAAACATGCAACAACAAATTAGAGGACGTCTAACTTGTTTTTGCAGGGTATGCTTGTGATGTGATATGGCCAAAGACATGATGTGATATATTGGATGTATGAGATGATCATGTTGTAATAGTTAATATCGACTTGCACGGCGATGCTACGGCAACCGGCAGGAGCCATAGGGTTGTCTTTAAACTAACGTTTGTGTTTGCAGATGTGTTTACTATATTGCTAGGTTGTAGCTTTAGTAGTAATAGCATAGATAGCACGACAACTTCGATGTCCGCATGATGACGGAGATCTTGATGATGGAGATCATGGTGTGGCACCGATGACGATGAAGATCATGCCGATGCTTTGGTGATGAAGATCAAGAAGCACAAGATCATGGCCATACCAAGTCAGTTATGAATTGCATGTGATGTTAATCTTTTTATGCACCTTATCTTTCTTAGAACGACGGTAGCATTATAAGGTGATCCCTCACTATAATTTCAAGATTAAATTGTGTTCTCCCCGACTGTGCACCATTGCGACAGTTTGTTGTTTCGAGACACCATTGCGACGGTAGCATTGTCCTCATTGCTGCGCAGAGGGCTTTTTTCCTTAATGCACCACTGGGTGTGCTGCACCTCAAGCGTCGTCTGTGGATGTTGCGAACATCTGACATACACGTTTTTGATGACTACGTGATAGTTCAGTGGGTAATACTTAATGGCTTAGAAGCAAAGCGCCGAAGACGTTTTGAAACGTCTCAGAACATAAGAGATGTTCTAGGAGATGAAATTGAGATTTAATGCTCATGCCCTTGTTGATAGGTATGAGACCTCCGACAAGATTCTTTGTCTATAAAGTAAAGGAGAAAAACTCAATCGTTGAGCATGTGCTCAGATTGTCTGAGTACAACAATCGCTTGAATCAAGTGGGAGTTAATCTTCCAGATGAGATAGTGATGGTTCTCCAAAGTCACTGCCACCAATATGCTAGAGCTTCGTGATGAACTATAAGATACCAAGGATAGATATGATGATCCTTGAGCGATTCACAATGTTTGACACTTCGAAAGTAGAAATCAAGAAGGAGCATAAATTGTTGATGGTTAGTAAAACCACTAGTTTCAAGAAGGGCAAGGGCTAGAAGGGATACTTCATGAAACGACAAACCAGTTGCTGCTCTAATGAAGAAACCCAAGACTGAACCCTAACCCGAGACTAAGTGCTTCTGTTATGAGGGGAACGGTCACTGAGGCGGAGCTACCCTAGATACATGGTAGATGAGAAGGCTCGCGAAGTAATAATGATAGTACCACTTACTTGTGGCACTGCCGCTTGAGTCATGTTGGTGTAAAATGCATGAAGAAGCTCCATGCTGATTGATCTTTGTACTCACTCATTTTTGAAATGTTTGAGACATGCAAACCATACCTGTTGGTATAAACGCATGAAGAAACTCAATGCAGATGGATTGTTTGGACTCACTTGATTTTGAATCACTTGATACATGCAAAATCATACCACATGGAAGAAGCAAGTAACTTGTTGGATGCAATACATTTTTTATGTGTGCAGTCCAATGAGTGCTGAGACACGCAGTGGATATTGTTATGTTCTTAGTTCTGTGATGATTTGAGTAGATACATGAGTATTTACTTGATGAGTCACAAATCTGAATTGAAAAGTTCAAAGCTACTTCAGAGTAAAGATCATCATGACAAGAGGATAAACTGTCTATGATATGATCATAGAGATGAATATCTGAGTTGTGAGTTTTGGTACATAGTTAAAACAATGTGGAAATTGTTTTTCAGTTCATGCCACCTAGAACACCATAGTATGATGGTGTGTCCAAACGTCATAGTCGCGCCCTATTTGATATGGTGCATACTATGATGTCTCTCATCGAATTACCACTATCATTTATGGGTTATGCATTACAACCGCATTTCACTTTAAAAAGGGCACCGCGTATTTCCATTGAGATGACACAGTATAGACTATGGTTTGGAGAAACCTAAGTTGTCGTTTCTTAAAAGTTTGGGGTTGTGATGCTTATGTGAAAAGGTTTCAATCTGATAAGCTCGAACCCAAAGCAGATAAATGCATCTTCATAGGATATCCAAAACAGTTGGGTACATCTCCTATCTCAGATTCGGAAGCGAAGTATTTGTTTCTAGAAACAGGTCCTTTCTCGAGGAAATGTTTCTCTCGAAATAATTGAGTGGGAAGGGTGGTGGAACTTGATGAGGTTAGTGAACCATCACTTCAACCAATGTGTAGCAGGGCCCAGGAAGTTGTTCTTGTGGCGCCTACACCAATTGAAGTGGAAACTGATGATGGTGATCATTGAGCTTCGGATCAAGTTACTACAAACCTCGTAGATCGACAAGGTCGCGTGCTACTACAGAATGGTATGGTAACCTTGTCTTGGAGGTCATGTTGTTGAACAACAATGAACCTACGAGCTATGGAGAAGCGATGGTGGGCCCGGATTCCGACAAATGGCTGGAGGCCATGAAATCCGAGAGAGGATCCATGTATGAAAACAAAGTGTAGACTTTGGAAGAACTACTTGATGGTCGTAGGACTGTTAAGTAAAGATGGATCTTTAAAGGGAAGATAGACGATGATGGTGAAAAGTCACCATTAAGAAAAGTTCGACTTATCGCAAATATGTTTCCGACAAGTTCAAATAGTTGACTATGATGAGACTTTCTCACTCGTAGTGATGCTAAAAATCTGTTGGAATTATGTTAGCAATTGCTGCATTGTTTGTGAAATATTGCACATAGGATTCAAAACATTGTTTCCTCGATGGTTTCCTTGAGGAAAGGTTGTATGTGACACAACCAGAAGGTTTTGTCAATCCTAAGGATGCTAACAAGTATGCAAGCTCCAGCGATCCTTCTATGGACTGGTGCAAGCATCTCGGAGTTGTAATATATGCTTGATGAGATGATCAAAGCTTTTGGGTTCATACAAGGTTTATGAGAAACTTGTATTTCCAAAGAAGTGAGTGGGAGCACTATAGAATTTTTGATAAGTATATGTGATTGACATATTGTAGATCGGAAGTAATGTAGAATTTCTGTGAAGCATAAAGGGTTGTTTGAAAGGAGTTTTCCAAAGGAAAACCTGGATAGAGTTACTTGAACGTTGAGCATCAAGATCTATAGAGATAGATCAAAACGCTTAACAGAACTTTCAATGAAATACATGCCTTGACAAGTTTTTGAAGGCGTTCAAATTAGATCAGCAAAGAAGGAGTTCTTGGCTGTGTTGTAAGGTGTGAATTTGAGTAAGACTCAAATCCCAACCACAGCAGAAGAAAGAGAAAGAATGAAGGTCATCCCCTATGCCTTAGTCGTAGGCTCTAAAGTATGCCAAGCTGTGTACCGCACCTAATGTGTGCCTTGCTATGATTCTGTCAAGGGGTACAAAAGGTGATCCAGGATTGAATCACTAAAACAGCGGTCAAAGTTATCCTTAGTAACTACTGGACTAAGGAAATTGTCTCGATTATGGAGGTGATTAAAGAGTTCGTCGTAAAGGGTTACATCGATGCAAGCTTTGACACTAATCCGAATAACTATGAGTAGTAAAATGGTTTCGTATAGTAGAGTAGATATTTGGAGTATTTCCAAATAGCACGTAGTAGCAGCATCTATAAGTTGACATAAACACTACTGAAATCCAGAAATTTGCCGTCCGCCAAAGCGGACGGCAAAGGGGGCAACCACGGACGGCAAAGGCTTTGCCGTCTGCCCCCTCATGGCAAAGTAGGCGGTAAAAAAATCCGGTGAAGAGGCTCTTTGCCGTCTGCCTCTGCAAAGCGGACGGCAAAGAATCTTGGCCATGAGGGGGCAGACGGCAAAATAAATGGGACGGCATATATTGCAATGTCCCCGTTAAGTGTTAATGGCAGGCCTCCTCTCTTTGCCGTCTGCCAAACCCTCTTTGCCATGAGGGGGCTGACGGCAAAGAGGGGAAAGAGAGAGGGGCAGATTCCCCCTTTGCCGTCTGCCTTCCCCCCTTTGCCATGAGGGGGCAGACGGCAAAGAGGGGAGAGAGAGAGGGGTAGATTCCCCCTTTGGCGTCTGCCTTCCCCCCTTTGCCATGAGGGGGCAGACGGCAAAGAGGGGAGAGAGAGAGGGGTAGACGTGATCAAACCGTTGACTAAAACCTCTCTCACGAGCAAGACGTGATCAAACCCCAGAACTGTATGGGTGCTGGATTCGTTAAAATCACATGGTGATGTGAACAAGATTATAGACTCTAGTGCAAGTGGGAGACTGTTGGAAATGTGCCCTAGAGGCAATAATAAATTAGTTATTATTATATTTCTTTGTTCATGATAATCGTTTATTATCCATGCTATAATTGTATTGATTGGAAACCCAAATACATGTGTGGATACATAGACAAAACACTGTCCCTAGTAAGCCTTTAGTTGACTAGAACATTGATCAAAGATGATCAAGGTTTCCTGACCATACACAACTGTTGTCACTTGATAACGGGATCACATCATGAGGAGAATCATGTGATGGACAAGACCCAAATTATAAACGTAGCATGATCGTGTCATTTTGTTGCTATTGTTTTTTGCGTGTCAAGTATTCATTCCTATGACCATGAGATCATATAACTCACTAACACCGGAGGAATACCTTGTGTGTATCAAACGTCACAACGTTACTAGGTGACTATAAAGGTGCTCTACAGGTATCTCCGAAGGTGTCCGTTGAGTTAGCATGGATCAAGACTGGGATTTGTCACTCCGTGTGACGGAGAGGTATCTCGGGGCCCACTCAGTAATACAACATCACACACAAGCCTTGCAAGCAATGTGACTCAAGTGTGAGTCACGGGATCTTGTATTACAGAATGAATAAAGAGACTTGCCGGTAACGAGATTGAAATAGGTATAGGGATACCGACGATCAAATCTTGGGCAAGTAACATACCGAAGGACAAAGGGAATGTTATACGGGATTATAAGAATCCTTGGCACAGAGGTTCAACCGATAAGATCTTCGTAGAATATGTAGGATCCAATATGGGCATCCAGGTCCCGCTATTGGATATTGATCGAGAAGTGTATCGGGTCATGTCTGCATAGTTCTCGAACCCGTAGGGTCTGCATACTTAAGGTTCGATGATGTTTTAGTATAGTTGAGTTACATGTGTTGGTGACCTAAGGTTGTTCGGAGTCCTGGATGAGATCACGGACGTCACGAGGGTCTCCCGAATGGTCCGGAAACGAAGATTGATATATAGGAACTTGGTGTTTGGATTCCGAAAAGTTTTCAAGCATTGTGGGCAGTGTACCGGGAGTGACGAATGGGTTTCGGGGGCCCACTGGGTGGGCCCACCACGGCCCAAGGGGTCCACCTGGGTTTATTGGATGCACAATAAGGTATAATGGGCTGACAAAGTCATCCAAGGAAAGCCCATGAGGAAAAAGTGGAAAATGCAAAAGAGGTGGAAAAATAAGGAAGGAGTCCTAATCCAAGTGGGATTGGAGAAGGACTCCTCCCTTCCCCAAGTCGGCCGACCCAAGGAGGCCTTCTTGGCCGGTGACCTAAGGGCTTGCCCCACCCCTTGGCTCCCCCTATATATACTTGAGGTTTAGGGCTGTTTGAGACACAACATTGCCACGTGTTGCCCTCTCCTCTAGATCGTAGTTCTTCCTCTAGATCGGTTTTCTGCGGAGCTCGGGCGGAGACCTGTAAGAGTAGATCATCACCAGCGCTGGAGCACCGTCAAGCTGCCGGAGAACCATTCTACTTCTCCGTCTCTCTTGCTGGATCAAGAAGGTCGAGATCGTCATCGAGTTGTACGTGTGCTGAACGCGGAGGTGCCGTCCATTCGGCGCTAGATCGGAACGGATCGTGGGACGACGGTGATTTGAATCATGAAGCTATACCACTACATCAACCTCGTTTCTTAACGCTTCCCGCTGAGCAATCTACAAGGGTATGTGGATCAAATCTCCCTCTCGTAGATGAACATCACCATGATAGGTCTTCGTGTGCGTAGGAATTTTTTTTGTTTCCCATGCAACGTTCCCCAACAGTGTCAAGATGAGATATTCCAATCCATCCATTTGAAACTTGATCTCTAGCCTCCCCATGTTGCTTTCCACCCAATCAATCTCTTCTACCCATGCCAAATCTATGAGATACTGATTGAGTGTTCAGAAGACTATCTTTTGAAGCACAACAGCAAGGAGTTCATGGTACTACCACATCTATTACCTTTGGGAGGGTGGTGCCTCCTATATTGGTTAGGTGTCGCTTGAGAGCCTCCTACTTCGTGTTGTGGAGTTGAACCAAGAATTTTGTACAGGCAAGGAAAATGCCAACTTCATGAAGATCTACCCTGAGTGAGGCTAATACTTCGTGGACGTAAGCCATAGTGAAATAGACAAGGCCAGTTCTTCGTGGACCCTTTGTGGGTGGAGCCCTCCGTGGACTCTCGCAGTCGTTGCCTTCCGTGGGTTGAAGTCTCCACTGACATGGACGTACGATAGCACCACCTATCGGAACCATGCCAAAAATCATCGTGTCTATCTTTGCGTTTGATCTTCCTAAACTCTTCTCCTTACTTAAATGTGCAATGTCTTTACTTTTTGCTGACATATATGTTGACTAGCATGTCTAGGGTGCATTAGACTGGTTAGAATTGCTAAAATCTGCTAACTATTAAAATTTGGAGAAGGCTAGTTTTTAATTTATCCAAGTAGTCTATTCACCCCCCTATAGAGACCCCTTCTAGTGATCCCACATTTGGTATCAGAGCATTGTTCTCCATAGCCATGGTTTAATCACCATTGGATGAAGATGAATGTGTCTAGTTTGGGGAATCTTAGTTGTAGAGAGCCTATTCTCATGGAGAGTACTATAGACAATGGAAAGGTGAAATGGTTGATATATTTGATGAATTCCATTTGAGCAAATATATTAAATAAACCTATGTGCCTCTCATTGATCCCTTACGTCCTTCTCATGATAATGAAGTTAATATGCTTGGTAATCTCAAAACTATTAATCTCATCACTAGAGGACTCCAAAGAAATTTTCTTAACAAAATGAAGTATTTTGAGTGTCCTTATTCTTTATGGAAAGATTTGGAGAAAAGATATCCCGACTACTCCTTGAAAAATCTTTTTTTTTCGAAAATCTATCATCTTTCACAAAATGAAGCCCAATAATCCCAACTTTGATAATTCTCTATTTGAGCTTTGTGACCACATGCATTCTAAAGGAGATCTCATTACCATTAGTAACGTCATTGTTGAAGCCATTCACATGCAAAAACATGAACATTGTCGTAGTCCAAATTCTAACGAATCTCTTGATTCTTATGACGAGGAAATTCCATTTGATGATGACAATTTGGAGCATAACTACTACGTTGTAGACAAGGAGCTTGACACCGAATATGAGAAGAACATGAGGAGCCTAAGTCTTATGGCAAACCTTAGAGACTACATGGCCGGAGGAAAGGAGTGGATACTCGACAATGGATGAAGTGATCACATGACCAGAGATAAATACATGTTTCATGAGATCACAACAAACCATGGACCACGAAGGTATGTGAGTTTTGGGGACAACTCCAAGGGTAAGGTACTAGGTCTTGGTAAGGTGGCCATATCTCATGATAGTTCCATTCAAAATGTCATTCTTGTTGAATCCCTTGTCTACAATCTTCTTTTTGTATCTAGGTTAGCGGACTTTGTTTCAATGTGCTATTTATGAAAGTTGATTGCCAAGTGTTTCATCGCGATAATCATAACATGGTCTTTACTGGTTTTCATAGAGGTGATCTATACATTGTCGATTTCACTAAAAAATCTAAACCTCGTACATGTCTTATTGCAAAATCATCGAAAGGTTGGTTATGGCATAGAATGCTAGGACATGTTGGTATGCGTAATCTAGACAATCTTATCAAAGGTGATCATATTCTTGGTGTTAAAGATGCTATCTTTGACAAAGATAGACTTTGTAGTGCCTATCAAGCAAGGAAACAAGTAGGTGGAAGTCATCCCGTGAAGAACATCATGACTATGAGAAGGCCACTTGAGCTACTTCACATGGATTTATTTGGTCCAGTGCTTGCAAGAGAGTCGATGGAAATTATCTTGGTCTAGTTATTGTTGAGGATTTTTCCAGATTTATGTGGGTATTCTTTCTTAATGACAAGTCACGGGTACAAAAGATCTTCAATAACTTAGCTCGGAAAGCTCAAAATAAATTTGAAGTGAAGATTAAGAAAGTTCAGAGCGACAACGGATCGGAGTTCAACAACACAAATGTGGATATTTTCTTGAGGAAGAAGGCATCTCACATGCGTTCTTTGCGACGTACACACCTCAACAAAATGGAGTTGTTGATAGGAATAAATGGACTCTCATAAAGATGGCTAGAACGATGTTTGACGAATACAAGATGCCAAGACACTTTTGGAGAGAAGCCGTGGAAACAGCTTATCATTCCACAAACCGACTCTACCTCCACAGGCTGCTCGGTAAAACGACATACGAGCTACTCACCGATAACAAACCCCAAGTTAGATACTTTCGAGTATTTGACTCTAAGTGATACATTCTTGATAAGCATCGTCGTTCTAAATTTGCTCCTAAATCTCATGAAGGTTTCCTACTTGGTTATGGACCAAACTCTCACACTTACCGTGTCTACAACAACTTCACTCGAAAAGTTGAAGAGACGGTAGATGTGAAGTTTGATGAATCTAATGGTTCGCAAGTCAAACAATTACCAAAAGAAGTAGGAGATAAGGAACCTTCGAAAGCCATCCAAGACTTGTCCATTAGCAAGATTCATCCCATGGAGGTGAAGGAAAGTACTTCATCAACACAAGTGGAAGCTCCTACTTTGCGTCAAGGCGAACCACAAAAAGACATGGAGGCATCCACAAGTGGTACACCACATGATGAAGAGGAGGAAGAAGTACATTGTGATGATCCACCTCAAACTTCTTCACAACAACCTCAAGGAGATGACACCTTCAACGACAACGAAGAATAAGATGATGATGAGGAAGCTCCACCATCCAACAGGAAAAAGGTGTCACGAGTTTGAGCAAGAGTGGACATGGATCATCCGCTGAATCAAATCTTCGGTGACATACGAACCGGGAGAATCACTTGCTCTAAAAATCGTTAGCTCACTTTTGTGATCATTACTCATTCATCTCTACCATTGAGCCTATGAAGGTAGAAGAAGCACTTCAAGACCCGGATAGGGTGAATGCGATGCATGAAGAGCGATACAACTTCGAGACAAATGAAGTTTGGGCACTCGTGGAAAAGCACAAGGACGAGAACAACATCATTGGTACAAAATGATTGTTTCGCAACAAGCAAGATGAAGATAGTTAAGTTGTATGCAACAAGGCGCGTCTCGTAGCTCAAGGTTAAATGAAAGTCGAAGGTATGGACTATGGTGCGACCTATGCCCCCGTTGCAAGACTTGAAGCCATTCGTATTGTTCTCGCTTATGCCAATCACCATGATACTACTCTTCACGAAATGGATATCAGAAGTGCCTTTCTGAACGGTGAAATTGAGGAGGAAGTTTATGTCAAACAACCTCCCATATTTGTGAACCCTAAGAAACCTAATCATGTTTACAAACTTCGTAAAGCTTTATATGGTCTTAAACAAGCCCCTCATGCTTGGTACAAATGCCTAAAAAAATTCTCATCAAGGGTTTTAAGTTCGGTAAAATTGACGCAACCTTATTCATTAAAAGAGTTAATGAAGAACTATTTGTGTGCAAAATATATGTGGATTATATTATCTTTGGTTCTACTAACCCACATTTTAGTGAGAAGTTTGGAAGGTTGGTGTCCGAGAAGTATGAGATGTCTATGATGTGTGAGCTGAAATACTTCCTTGGCTTGCAAATCAAACAAACGAGAGAAGGTACGTTTATCTCTAAAACCAAGTACACCGAGGACTTAATCAAGAAGTTCAGCATGCAAGAGTGCAAAGGTATGAAAACTCACATGCCTGCTAGTGGGCATGTTGATCTTACCAAGGAGGACCAACCAGTTCATTAAAAAGTTTACCGATCAATGATCGGTTCAT
Organism: Hordeum vulgare subsp. vulgare; assembly: GCF_904849725.1. NCBI lineage: Eukaryota > Viridiplantae > Streptophyta > Magnoliopsida > Poales > Poaceae > Hordeum > Hordeum vulgare. The sequence goes on along the minus strand of NC_058520.1, from coordinate 399,690,991 downwards.
TGCTATATCTATGTGCCTCCCGTCCCGATATCATGTTGAGTGTTTGGATGTGTGCCTCGTATCAAGTAGCACCTAAGGAGTGTCATCTAAAGGTTGCGAAAATAATTGTGAGATACTTGATACATACACCAAACTTTGGCATATGGTATCCAAAGGGATCTGCTTTCAATCTTGTTGGCTAATCCTACTTGGACTATGCGGGAGACAAGGTTGATTGAAAATCCACCTTGGGTACATGTAAATATCTTGGGAGATCTGTTGTGTCTTGGTCATCCAAGATACAAAACTCGGTATCTTTATCTGCCGCCGAATCAGAATACATTGTCGTTGGATCATGTTGTGCACACTTACTATGGATGATACAAACTCTTAAGGATTATGGCATTCATGTGATACATGTTCAATTGTTGTGTGACAATGAAAGTACTACTAATATTGCCCACAATCGAGTCCAACATTCTCGAACTAAACATATTCAAGTGCGACATCATTTTAGTTATGATCACGTAGGTAAAGGAGATATTAATCTCAAGCATGTTCATACCGACAAACAATTGGTTGGTATCTTTACCAAACCACTTGATGAGGCAGTTTTTTATCATTTCAGAAGTGATTTGAACATCATTGATTCTTCAAACTTGATCTAGACTCACTGGAATGCATGCAAGGGCATGAGCTACTTGCTTAGTTCATGATGCTATTGATATGACACTATCTTATATCTTGAAAAACTATGCTCCCTTGTATTGCCTCTAACCTCTTGTAGGTACTTGGAAGAACTACACTCCGAAAGATTGCCATCAAGTCACACGAAAAGCAATCTTTTCATGGCCAAGTATCAACAACCCCTTTCTTCAGAGATGACGGAAGAAGGCACCAAAATCGTATCCTTGACAATCATTTGATGAATAAATTCACCCTTGTCATTTGGATATATTATGTTATTCCTTGCATGACTAACCAATGTAGGTGAAAAGTGAAGCAAAACAACAAGTATAGCTCCCAACTCAAGATGATGTTCATCAAAATTGAGCATCCACAACAAGTTCACCTACACACCACGTCATCAACATCATTCGAAGGTATGTACTCATATCCTTGATAAAGCTTTACACTGAGTCATGAGGTAAAGCAACTCAAGTGATATGAAGACATTAAAATGCTTAATCAAAAATAGGTAACCCCATTTTATGCTTAACTATGAGTATGACCTATGATCAAGCATTCTTTCTAGACTCCTCAAGTCAATACTCTAATGTAGGTGACCTAGTCACCGCCAACATGCAGATGAAGATTCTTGTATGGTTCATGTTTTTGTTGCTTGCCTTCTTGCAACCATTGAATTTTCATCTATATGGATGTAATTATTAAAAAACTGGATATTTTCTATCTATTTGAGTTGATTAGTTGAATTTTTAATTGCAACTCAGTCTCTCCAATCTGGGAAACTGGGTCCAACCGATATCTCCGAGAGGCCAATATTCATTCTTGGTTCTACTGAATCACGTTGCCTTGGAGACTCCGACTTTTGGTGCTACCTGTGTTCTTAGATATTATTTCCATATTTTCCAAAGGGGGATTCCTTCATCAAATATCTCAAGATTACAAAGGGGGAGAAACTTCTTAGTGATCCCACAAAGGCAGAGAAATTTCTAGGAACCCTTATCCATATAACACGGGGAGAACTCTCAATGAATCCTTACCCTCTGACCTTTTTGGAAATTAATGCCAAAGGGGGAGATATATCAAAGCTTGTAAATGCTTATACCAAAGGGAAGGTCTACCAAAGGGGAGATATGCCAAAGGGGGAAATATGTCAAACCTTACACATTCAGAGGTAGAGATACCATTAAGGGGAGAAATATATAAAGTCTTATTTGAGTTTTATTGCCTACTTTGGATTTTCCTTATCTCACTCTACCTACTCCCCATATCTACATGCTATGATTCAGGGGGATAGTATATCCTACATATTTATGCTTAGGGGAGAAAGTTCTAAATGCTCTTGGAGACATATCTATCATGATATCCTATTTTCAATATGTCTTCCATGTATTGGTACTATTGAAGCTCTTTGCGTCTTCACAATAGGATACTCTTATGTTATCTAACTTTTGTTTTCTCAAGTGTGTTCCCACTGCTAAGATGCTCATGAACCTCAAGGTAAGTATATGCATCATATCCTCGTTGAGGATGATCTCTTTTTTCTTGCACATATTGTTTGCAAGAGGGAGTCTTGAACATGGAAACCTTTCAATCACATTTGTTTGATGCATATAGCCAATATTCACATGAATTGTCTTCTCCCTTCTACCATGTGTGTGACCACGCAGTCCAAAGCAAACATCCTTTTAAAAAGGGATTGCACACATTTAGGGGGGGGGGCTTGTATGAGTCATGTATCCTTCAAAGCTATCACATTCTAATGCATATATCTATTTTAAGCTTTGATTGTATGTTGTCATCAATTACCAAAAAGGGTGAGATTGAAAGCACATATGTTCCCTTGGTGGTTTTGATAATTCATGACAACATACATTGTCTCTTGGACTAACACTTTTACCTAGTATATTTCAAGTATAATCTATAGAGAGCACTGATTAAGGATTGTGTGGAGAAGCCCCAAGGAAAGGAATATAATTGTCCAAGCTTCAATATACAAGACTCTACATTTTGTATTTGTGAGAAAACACATTTGAGTCCGTTGGGAAATCAAAACTATTAAAAGGGGATGAGGTATCTATGTTGAATTGGTTGCTCAAGTGCTTAGAGATAGCCACAAAAAATACTCAACTATTCTCCTACAGTATTCTTTATACAAAGCCTAAAAATCAAATTAGGTGCCACCAATATTTTCCGCTCAACCCTACCAATTTTTCCAAAGACAAAACCTTTGCCAAACCCTAGAATCTCGGCACCACCAAAATTCCATTCGGTGCCATCGATACGAGTGCCAACTTTCTAGTATGTCGGTTTAAAGAATCGGAATTTACAAGTTTTGGAATCGTTCTCACCGAGATTTGGAAACTGGCTAGGACACCCATATCGGTACCACCGAGGTTCCTATATCGGTCTCACCGAGAATTTGAAAGTTGCCACATTTTGTCCAAATCGGTGCCACCGAGATTCACTTCGGTTTCACTGAGTTGGCCAATAATGTTGTAACGGTTGGATTTTTGGAAAGGCCTATATATACCCATCCACCATATGTCACTCATAGGGGAAGCACTGAGAACACACATACACTTGCCATATCCATATTTCTGAGAGAGAGCCACCTACTCATGTCTTGAGATCAAGATATTCCAATCCATCCATTTGGAACTTGATCTCTAGCCTCCCTAAGTTGCTTTCCACCCAATCAATCTCTTATACCCATGAAAAATATAAGAGAGAGTGACTGACTGTTGAGGAGACTATCTTTTGAAGCACAAGAGCAAGGAGTTCATCGTACTACCACATCTATTACCTTTTGGAGGGCGTTTCCTCCTAGATTGGTTAGGTGTCGCTTGGGAGCCGCCTACTTCGGGTTGTGTAGTTGAACGAAGAAGTTTGTACATGCAAGGAGATCGCCTACTTCATGCAGATCTACCCGAGTGAGGCTAGTCCTTCGTGGACATAAGCCATGGTGGAATAGACAAGGCCGCTTGTTCGTGGACCCCTTGTGTGTGGAGCCCTCCATGGACTATCCCAACCATTACCCTCCGTGGGTTGAAGTCTCCACTAACGTGCATGTACGATAGCACCACCTATTGGAACCACGCCAAAAATCACCATGTCAATCTTTGCGTTTCATCTTCCTAAACTCTACTCCTTACTTACATGTGCAATTCTTTACTTTCCATTGCCATATATGTTGACTAGCATGTGTAGGGTGCACTAGACTTTATAGAATTGCTAAAGTCTACCTACCATGAAAATTGGGAAAAGGTTAGTTTTAAATTTATGCAAGTAGTCTATTCAACCCACCACTAGACACCCCTTCTAGTGATCCCACGGGCATGCATCTAGAGTATTAAGTAAAACAGAGTAATGCTTGGAGAACGATGACATGGTATAGATAAAGTAAACTCAACCAATACGAATAAACCCCATCGTTTTATCCTTAGTGGTAGCAACACAAAGATGCAACTTGTCCCCTTCTGTCACTGGGATATAGAGACTCGCTGGGTTGAACCTACTACAACGCATCCCTCTCACTGAAGAAATACCAAACTACTTGGCCAAAGAAATTCAATAGATTAGAGAGAATTACAAAGCTATGATGATCATGCAAATGAGAATCATAAAATTCAGAGAAGACTCAAATACTTTTCATGAATAATACGAACATAAACCCATAATTCATCGGATCCCAACAAACACGTCATACAAAATAATTACATCAGATAGATCACAACGAAGATGTGATGATCATTATAGTGAAGATTAAGATCTAGATACTAACTATAGACTTGGAGGTCTATGGTGAACTACTCACACATCATCATGAGGGCACCAAGGTTGATGAAGAGGCCCTCCGTGATCGATCCCCCTACGACAGGGTCACAGAACGGAGCTCCGGATGGGGTCGCTGTGGAACAAAGACTTGCGGCGGCATAAATATTGTTTTGAGATTATATTTATGGTTTCTGGAATTTTTTTTTGAATTTATAGGCTAGAGAATGGAGCAAGAGGGGTATCTAGGGAGGGACAAGGCACCAGGGCTCGACCACCCCTACCCCCTCCATGTTGCCTTGTGCCTCCCTCCTGTGTCTCTAGGACTCCTCCCGAGGTTTCCATGTCTTGTTTTGGTCCAGAAAAATCGTAAAAATGTTTCGTGGCAACTGGACATCGTTTGTTACTGAAAATCTGAAAAAACAAAAAACAGGCAAAAAAGAACAACTAGCATTGCGCACTAGGTTAATTGGTTAGTGCTAAAAAATATTATAAATTGGTGAATTATGACCCAAATATTATCCTAGGATGATAATATAACAGCATGGAACAATAAAAATTTATAGATACGTTGGAGACATATCATTACCCTCCATGGGTTGAAGTTTCCATGAACGTGGACGTACGTTAGCACCACCTATCGGAACCACGCCAAAAATCTTTGTGTCATCTTTGCGTTTGATCTTCCTTTCCCTACCCTCTACTTACATGTGTGTGTGTTTACTTTCCGGTGATATACTTTTAGACTTGCATGTGTAGGGCGTGCATGACTTGCTACAATTTCTAAAACTTGCCCACAACTAAAATTGGGAAAATGCTAAGTTTTGATTTGGTCAAGTAGTATAATCACCCCCTCTAGACATACTTCGGATCCTACAAGTGGTATCAGAGCATTGGTGTAACAGCCCGAGACCGATGCTCCAGAAGATTCCCCTCTTATTCCAATGCCGTCGTGCGATTGGATTGTTTGTCGCATTCATCTTTGCATCATCCGCAATGCATCGGCACTGTGTTGCCGCCAGTTTTCAAAACTTGCATCCGTTACTTGTTGCCGGTTCTCTCCATTCTTATCGTAGACCGTTTGGAGACAAACCACACACGCACGCGCCCGCGGCATCACTTAAATATTGTTTTAAAGGTGTCCAAAAAAATATTATCAAATTGGGTTGAAAATTTGCATGCGGTCTTATTATAGTGTAGGTAGGACGCATGCCAGATTTCGTCGCAATCGGGGTCCGTCTAATACCGGAAACGGTCGACCGTAGCGGCACCGTCATCGGTTTATTGTCGGACAATTTTTCCATGTTTAAAATCTTCTTCCCGGGCTGCAACCTCCCTCTATTCCCCACAAAGACCATCTACACAGCCCAACACCACTCACCTAGCCTACCCCTCCATTTCGGACTAACCGATCAAGATCCGACGGTCCAAAAACGGATTAAATTCGCTAACCCTAGGCCCCTAATTCAGTCCCTCCCTATAAAAGGAAGGGAAAGCCCTCCAAATCCGGCTTCCCCTCGTTTTCCGCGCCCCACCAACCCCAGCCGCCTCAACAACCAGCCTCTCCTCCCACCTCCAGTGCCACGCGGGCCCGCCAGTGTCGGGACCCCGATCCTAAGCCATAGGAATCTAGCCTGTAACACATCGCATCCCTTTGTGGTCTCACGCACGGTTAACTCCACGGCTGCAGCCTTACCTTAGCCGGGACCGTTTGCGTCTTTTGACTCACGTATGCGATAGTGTTGCTAGCATTCCAATGTCAAAGAACCCGGATCGACATGTCTAGTCATAAACCAAAGTGGCAGTTCCGCACAAGGACAGGCATACATGACCCAACAAAGCAGGTGTCGGTCATCAACGAACGTAGACGAGTCGTAGCAAGCTACAAGGACTCCATTACGTCGCGTGACATTTCCCCAAAGGGGACAGACACAACAGCTAAGAAGGACACATGCCGGTCAACCAATGTGTCCGGAGCAGTAGCGAACTACCAAGGCTCGTTGGATCACAAAGGGGCATTTCCTTGTAAGGAGTGCTACTAAAGTTCACGACTAGGTATTCGAACCCCATACATATCAAGTAAGACACATGTACGCATGGCATACCGATATGTATAGATACATCGATGGCATCACAACATAACCATAAACATACAAGCTTTATTTAAGAGGCTCGGAAGAGCCACACACATATTATTACACATTAAGGGTCTCACGACCCATAATAGCAGTCATACAATACAAGCCAGCGGAAGAGTTATAAACTGTTTATGTACAGACAGAGCAACTAGAAGGCACATGGCCTGACTATACTACAGAGCCGACGTAGGGCCAGATCGTAGCTGGGACACCAGCTACTCGTCGTCGTCGATGTCTACGAAGAAACCTCCATTAGGGTCATTAGCAACCTCTGCCACATTTATTAAGCAGACATGAGTACGAAGGTACTCAGGAAGACTTTAGGATGACTAAATACTCATGCAGGGTATCAAGAAGGTATGGTGGGGTTTCATGCGGAAAGCCAGCATTTGACTCGTGGCTAGACAACTTGCTTTTTGAAATTAGTTTTGACAACTTGATTTCTCGCACACGAGTCCACTAACACCACAACAATACACTATCGTGGAATCATTCCGTCTCCATACGGAAATGCCGTCCACGACACTCACGCTTATCTTGACAATTTTATGAGTAGCCATTGAAGTTATCTATGAACAACATATGTCTCCAAGTAGTCCATATCCGCGGACGCGGCTATTCGAATAGATCATAACCCTGCAGGGGTGTACTTCGTCACACACGCTCCCGCCACTTATCGCCATGTGCACGTCATGCACCTCGGCAACCTTCAAGCGGAAGCCCAGCGAGGGAGTCGGCCACGACCGTTAACCACACTAGTACCTAGTCCAGGTTTATCGCCTATCTGAGAGTAACCCGTACGGAAGTCCGGCCGAGGTTTCCGCCACGGCCTCAAACGATGTGTGCAGGGTTCCCAAGCCCACCATCCGGGTGCCACTTGGTACACCGTGCCACTGCCTACCGCATCACGGTCCACCTCTCAGGTCAGCAACATGCACGGCCTCCAGCATTACTATAAACACCAGAAACTACTTGCAACTCCTGGACCGAGTACTACGCGATTAATAGGCCGAGCGGGGTCATATTTCAGGGCCCAGCATGTGGTAGTATCTAGTCTTGGATTACATACACGGAACTCAGTTCCTAAGGACGGTTCCAATGAAACAACCCGCCATGTACTCCTACACAGCCTTTCACCGGTACCTTTACCAAATCAAGTTCAGCACACGACCTTTGCTCACCGAACACATTCCACATTTCTGCTCATCTCCCAGATGGCAGACCATACACAACTCTAAGCATAGCATGCATAGCAGGATAAGGCACATTATAGCTCAAGCAACTACCACGTATGCTAGGTTGCAAGGTTCGGCTATTTACTGTGACAAGGTTAAGTCATGCAAAGGAAGTGGGTCCAACTATCGTGGCAAAAGCAGTTGAAGCATTTGATCCTAATGCAATAAATAGGTGCAGGAGCAAGAACATAGGTGTTATCGGGATGATCAAAAGGGTTGCTTGCCTTGTTGCTCAGAGGAGGAACGATATCCGTCGGACGGATATTTGGTGGAATCCGGGGGTGCGGAGCCTACCGAAATGAACGGCATCAATCAATAACAATCATATGCAATCAAAATGATGCATGAGCAAGGCATTAGAATGCAAGTGATAAGTTATTATAATCAAGATATTTTAGGTTTAGAGTTTATTTGAATCACACTCGAATAGAAATTCAAACGGGTATTCTTGGATACCGGTTTAATTGATTCGACCTGATGCTCAGATCAACCTAATGTTAACATGCATGAAATGTCATGTTATGTTACTGATTTATCTCTAGGGCAGTGTGTGATCATTGTATTTATAATGAAATTTGGATATTTTTGCAAATTCCATTTATAAAGTGATTAAAAGAATTGAATTATTCCTTATTTCACAATTTAGGGTTCTGTAACTTTTTCAAACATAGTTGAAAATAGCATAATCAGAATCCTTGAATTTTTCTGATACTTTTTCATATATAAATTATTTTCATTGGAGTTACAGATTAATTTCTATGATTTTTGCAATTTTTAGCAATTTCCTGAATTATTTTTATACTGGAAATTCCATTTATTGCATCAGGCTGACGTCAGCAGGTCAGCCGACCTGTTCAGGTCAAACCTGACAGGGGGGCCCCACTGGTCAGCCTCTCTGGGGCTAATCCTGCGCTGACCAGCCCCTAATTGGGGTTTGACCAGGCGTGGTGCCCTCTGTCAATGACTGAGGGGAGGGCGATTACGCCCTAATGGTCGGCCACGTCGACGGCCACCGGAGGGTGGTCGCCGGCGACCAAACCCGCGGCGGAGGGCTCGCTGGAGGCGACCTAGACGGCGCTGCACAGCACGAAAACGCACGCGGTTGGCAGCTACAGCAAGCTCGCGAAGTGGCCGATCTGGCAGGACCAACTGGGGAGGCTAGGGTCGCCGGAAGAGGCGTCGGCGATGAGCCGGAGCGGCGGCCGAAGCTCGGGCGTCGTCGGGGGCTTTGAATCAGAGGGATCCATGCTTAGATCTTAGCTGCTACGGCATCTACGCGTCGTCCTGGAGCTTCTGGTGCTCTCGGGAGGACGAGCTGGACATCGGAGGGCTACCGGCGACGAGAGGCAGCGGCGGTGCTCGTCGGGCTCCGGTGAAACTAGGGCTAGAGGAGGGGACAGACGGGGAAAACTTAGGGAAAACCACCGCATGCTCACAGGGAGTGCAGAGAAGAGCTCAGACGGCTTGGGGAAGGCCTGGGGGCGACGAATCGACGGGAGAGGTCCGACGGCCGGAGGAAGAAGACGACGGCGTTGCGGGCGTTGCAGGGCGCGAGGAAGCTTCGGCTTCTGCAGGAATGACCAGGGCGACGAGGCGGAGCTAATGGCATGCTCGCGGAGGGGATCCTATGGCCAGGGGCACGGCCAGCTCGAGCTCGAGCTCGGCTCTAATGGCGGCAGCAGGGAGAAGGAGGGGATCCGGGAGGAGGGGATGAACCATGGCGGGGAATGGATAGGGGAAGCTCTGGGGAGCTTATCCCCGTCGTCGCCAGCGCGAACCGGCGGCCACGCAGGCACGCAGGTGCGTGGCCGCGCCGGAGGAGGCGGCGGCCACCTCCTGCTGCCTACTGGCGCGGGGAAGGGGACGAGCGGCGAGATGGGCCGGGCCTGGCTTGGGCGACACGTAAGACTTTTTTCCATTTTCTCTTTTTTTCTTTTTCTGTTTTGCTATTTATTGCTTTGCTAATTATTTCAGCTCCAAAACAAAAACTAAAAACTATTTTAGACCTCCTGAAATATTTATTATAATATCCCCACTCATTTCCAAGACTTTCAACATTTTTGGAAAATTATAGTTTCTGATTTCAATTTTTAAATTTGAAACCAGTGGCTTTTGCATTTATTTAAAATGCTTAAAGTGTCAAGAAAATAGTTTTCTCCAACGCTCATTTACTTTCATGATTTATCAGAAAGTTTGAACATTTCTTGAGGCCATTTTGGGTTCATTGATTTTGAACTAGGTTGAAATTTCCTTTAGTTGAAATGGTGGCTAGGGTTTTGGGTTTTTCCTTTGCCACTTTGTTGTTTTTGTTGAAACTTCTTAGATGCAAATGCAAAGAAGACATGAGCACAATGCTATCTTGCTTAAGGTTTAGGGATGTGACAACTCACCCCCACTCAAAAGAATCTCGTCCCGAGATTTAGAAGTCGTCGGGAATAACGCAGGATATTCGAGTCGGAGACGATCCTCTCTTTCCCAAGTTGCCTCCTTTTCAGAATGATTTGACCATTGAACTTTAAGAAACTTGAGGTTTCGACGTCGAGTGGTACGCTCAGCTTGATCAAGAATACGCACGGGGTATTCTCGGTAAGAAAGGTTATCTTGTAGATCAAGCGCTTCGTGGTCTACTTCACGGATAGGATCCGAAAAGCAACGCCTGAGTTGCGAGACGTGGAAAACATCATGAACCTTGGAAAGATGCGGAGGAAGTTCCAACTGGTAGGCAACTTCTCCTCGTTTGGCAAGAATGCCAAAAGGTCCAATGTAACGAGGAGCCAACTTGCCCTTGATACCGAAACGATGGGTACCCTTCAAAGGTGTAACCCGAAGATAAGCCTTCTCGTCAACTTCAAAGGTCACAGCCTTATGATGACGATCATATTGGCTCTTTTGACGAGACTGGGCTGTTTTCAACTTTTCACGAATAATGCGAACCTGCTCTTCTGCATCCTGGATCATGTCCGGGCCAAAGAGTTGCCTCTCCCCGGTTTCTGACCAATTAAGAGGTGTTCGACATCTTCGTCCATAGAGAACTTCAAAAGGGGCTTTGCCCAAGCTTGATTGATAACTATTGTTATAAGCGAATTCGGCGAATGGAAGGCACTTCTCCCAATTCATACCGAACGAAATAACACAAGCTCGGAGCATATCTTCTAGGATTTGATTCACTCTTTCTACTTGACCACTTGATTGGGGATGGAAAGCAGTGCTAAAAGATAAGTGAGTCCCCATGGCATTCTGAAAACTTTCCCAGAAACGAGAAGTAAAGATACTTCCACGGTACGAGTTAATTTCCAGGGGAACACCATGAAGAGACACTATTCGAGAGATACATAACTCTGCTAGCTGGCTAGCTGTTATACTCTCACGAACAGGAAGAAAATGAGCCACTTTGGAAAGACGGTCAATGACCACAAAGATAGCATTATTTCCTTTCTTGGTCTTGGGAAATCCGGTAATGAAATCCATGCTAACTTTATCCCATTTCCATTCAGGAATAGCTAGAGGTTGAAGGGTGCCAGCAGGCCTTTGATGTTCTGCCTTAACTCGACGACAAACATCGCAGTTAGCAACGAACTCAGCAATTTCTCTCTTCATCCTAGTCCACCAGAACCTCTGGCGTAGGTCCTGATACATCTTAGTACTACCAGGATGAATGGTGAGAGGGGAATCATGAGCCTCCTTAAGGATTAACTGCCTTAGATGTGGGTTCTTAGGAACCACTAAACGATTCTGGAAGAATACCACACCTTGATCATTCATGGAAAATTCTTTAGCGTTTCCGCTAAAAATATTCTCCTTGATCCGTGATATACCCTTGTCACGCTTTTGGCCAGCTATAATTTGATCCTTAAGAGTAGGCTTCACCACCAGGGTAGAAAGGAATCCTTGAGGAACAATATGAAGATTCAACTTCCGAAAGTCCTCATGGAGAAGTGGTTGACCTTGTTGTAGCATCAGATTGTTACAATAAGATTTACGACTTAGTGCATCGGCCATAACATTGGCCTTCCCCGGGGTGTAAGTTATCCCTAAGTCGTAATCCGAGATCAACTCAACCCACCGTCTTTGCCTGAGATTCAAATCCGGCTGGGTGAAGATATATTTCAGACTTTGGTGATCAGTGAATATTTCGCAACGATTACCCAGAAGGTAATGTCGCCAGGTTTTTAGTGCATGGACCACAGCTGCAAGCTCAAGGTCATGTGTGGGATAATTATCCTCATGTGGACGCAACTGTCGAGATGCGTATGCGATCACATGACGATCTTGCATGAGAATGCAACCTAATCCTTGTCGCGAGGCGTCGCAATAGATAACAAAGTCCTTAGAAAAATCTGGTGGTAGCAACACAGGTGCGGAAGTCAGGCGTCTTTTCAGTTCCTGAAAACTATGCTCACACTGTGGTGTCCACTCGAACTTTTTATCCTTCTTGAGGAGTTCAGTCAGAGGCTTTGCAACCTTGGAGAAATTCTCGATGAAGCGGCGACAATAGCTCGCTAGACCAAGAAAACTCCTAACTTGCTTAACCGATTCAGGTTGAGTCCAATCAAGGACAGCTTGAACTCTCTCGGGATGGACAGCAATACCCTTACCAGAGATTACGTGGCCTAGATAGGTCACTTCTGGTAACCAGAATTCACATTTTGACAATTTGGCATAAAGGCGATGCTCTCGAAGTTTCATCAATACCAGCCTTAGATGCTCAGCATGTTCTTGTTCATTCTTAGAGTAGATGAGAATATCATCGAGGTATAGTACGACGAATTTATCCAAATACTCCATAAAGATTGAATTCATCAGTCGAGAGAAGGTGGCTGGGGCATTGGTTAAACCGAAGGACATAACGGTGTACTCATATTGGCCATAACGAGTAACAAAGGCCGTTTTTGGAATGTCCCCGTTCTTAATCTTGATTTCATGGTATCCCAACCTCAAATCCATTTTGGAGAAGACTGAGGATCCAGCGAGCTGATCGTACAGATCGTTGATCCTGGGAGCGGATACTTGTTCTTTATGGTGACCAGGTTAACTGGTCGGTAATCTACAACCATCCGATCCGTTCCGTCTTTCTTCTTGACGAAGAGGACGGGACAAGCCCAAGGAGAAGAGCTAGGACGAATGAAACCCTTGTTCAAGGCCTCATCTAATTTCTTTTTAAGTTCGGCTAGCTCCAGGGGTGCATCTTATAAGGTCTTCTGGCTATTGGGACAGTTCCCGGAACAAGATCTATCACAAACTCTACATCTCTGTCAGGTGGAATTCCTGGCAGTTCCTCTGGAAAAACATCCGGGAAGTCACGGACTACCGGAATGTCTTCAAGTTCCGGAAGAGGGTTGGCATTTAGGGAATAGAGCTGGCATTTGGCAACTCGAGTAGAGACATTTACTATCTCACCCGAGGGATGGGTAAGCTGGACATTTCTAGAGCGAGTATCAATCTTGGTATAGTGAGCTGACATCCAGTCCATGCCCAACATGATATTAATATCCGAAGATTTCAACGCTATCAATGAGGCTAGAAAAACTAGCCTGTCTACTAGAATTTCATTGTCATAGGTTATCCTAGAGGTTTGCCATTTACTACCAGGGGTTTGGACAACCAATGGGATTGGCATATCACAAAATGACATGTTATGCAAGTGTGCATAACTTTCTGAAATGAAGGAATGAGAAGACCCAGTGTCAAAGAGAACGAACGCTGGGTGATGATTAACAAGAAGCGTACCCAGCATGACGTCGGGATCCTCTGCAGCTTCTTCTGCTGACACATAGTTCACACGGCCACGTGCAGGAGTTGGCTTCACATAAAACGCTTTGCCCGACTTGGCCTGCCCGACGGACTTTCCGGGTTGCTTGGCACCCACATTCTGAGGACACTCACGGGAATAATGCCCTGGTTCTCCACACTTGTAGCATATCACCTGGTTGGCACGTGGTGCAGCATTGCTAGCTGGACCACCATAAGCTTTTGCTGGAGGGTTGGCCTGATTCGTCTGAGGCGCCACGTAGGATGGCCTCGGAGTGTATCTTGGCAGCAGAGAACTGTTTGGAACCCACAGCCTGCGTTTTTGAAATGCGGAACCAGAAGATGAGCCAAAGTCACGGGAGTGCTTCCTTGTGGCTTCAAAGTCAGTATGACCAGTCTCCGCACTGATCGCTTTGTTGACCAGGGCTTGAAAGCTTGCACACTCATGGAGGCGCAGGTCTCGACGGAGCTCAGGGCTCAGACCCTTACGGAATCTTACTTGCTTCTTGGCGTTAGTAGACACCTCCTCTGTTTCATAGCGGGCGAGGTAACCGAACTCGCGGCTATAGGCATCCACAGACAACTTGCCCTGAGTTAAGGCACAGAACTCCTCTCTCTTTCTGTCCATCAGGCCCTGTGGAATATGGTGCAGACGAAAAGCTGCACTGAAGTCTGCCCATGTGGCCACTGGTTCAGCGGGACGCATAGCTTCAAAATTCTCCCACCATAGATTGGCGGGTCCCTCCAGGAAATACGCCGCAAAGGTCACCTTGTCGGCCTCAGACACATTCGCAGAGCGAATCTTGCGTGAAATGCTGCACAGCCAGTCATCAGCGTCGAGGGGATCGACGGAATGATGAAACTTTGGAGGATTCAGCTTCACAAAGTCATTGAGGAACACTGCAGCATTCCTAGGCTGTCGAGCCGTATTCTGATCAATACGCTCTAGCAGTCGGTTGGTCTCCCTTTTATTTCTTTCTGCCTCAAGCATCACTTCTACCAGAGAATGTGGGTGAGGCAGGTCTTCCTGCGACGCTTGACTACCCTCACCTTGCTCATGAGCGGGGGCACGGTTCAACCTGGTGAACACCATCCTGACAAACAAACTCATAGCTTAGACCAATATCATATCAATACTAACTATGGATTAAGAATGTACTGAACACACGGAATGCGGAAATGAATATCCGAACAACATGGTAACAAGCAACTGCTATATATACACCATGGTTCATACACACCCTTACATAGTTTAGTACAAACTTACTCGAAAAGCAAACTACTGAAATGGTGGAACTACTCATCAGAGGCTTACAAGCTTCCTATACATTATTTATCTTGGCCTCCGGAATTCGTTTCACATTACTACCATACTCCACAAGTCACGCAAGACTGTGAACATACGGCTACTACCATACTATCCTTCCGCTCATAGCTCAAGCATCCGCATAGAACATCTCATAGAGGTTACCTCCATGACCCGGAAGCTCAACCTGCGGATCAGGGAACACTCTAGCCTGAGATCCCTGGGATCCGTAAGGACACGGATGTGGCCTTGGTCCCCTGACTGGTGGTAAGAGGGGTCCCCGAAGAGGTGTGACTCCTCCTATAGCTGGCCAGTCAACGTGGGCCGGAAGATGGGTCCTAACAGGGTTCAGCATCTCCATCTCTCCATACCCTGTCTGGACTACCGGTGCCAGCTGCGTCAAAGCTGTCCACAGACGGGCACGGGTAGCGTAAAGCTCCATGCGGAGAGCACAAGCATCCTTGTCTCTGTTCTCTAGCATCTCAACAGTGGACTGCAGAAGTGGATCCTCCATAGAAGAATCAAAATAGACTCCGCTGAGGTATCCCTCTTCACCAGACTGAGAGGCCGGAACATAGCAGAACTCTGAATTCTGCAGCAGTGCATGTCTCACTCTCATAATAGTCAGCATTGAATAGGCAGCATCTTGTACTGCATGTCAACAGTGACTCCCAACCCATAGGACCAATGGGTTGGCTTCTCCGCTCCAGGGTAATCTGGAAATACCATAACAGTGCAAATGTACTGGCTCTGGTTGAAGTCTCGGTACTGTTCCTCCACTGTGTACTCGGGGTACCAGCGGTAACCGCACACCGACATCACCCTGACCAGCATGGCCGTATGACCCGGTACATCATTGCACCTGGTCAGACGTACCACCTGACGAGAAGGACAACCAGGCATCTGTAAATAGAGAGTAATGCAAAAGCATTAGAGCTCCGAATGAAAAATTGGGCAGCATAACGGCTGTAAATGCTCAAAAAAAAATTTTGAGACAACCCAAAATGGAATAACGTAACCACTCAACTATCAAGTTCAATTCTCTGGTCACCAAACTTACTTCTTGCTTCCTAGGAATAAAAGAAACCCAATATCTCTCGACCCGTAGTCCTATAATCTACCGATCAAAATCCGAGCCTAGGAGAAGATGAGTAACCTAGTCCTTAATTCCCGCAGAAAAGACGAGGATGACCAGAATAGAATATCTTGAGAAGAGAACAAGAGTGTTACGTTCCCTTCCACAAACAATTCCCTTATATATAACTAAAGCAATTGTGGACTCAACTTCGACCAGTTTGGCTTAGTAATCCTACAGTCAGTCAGGCTCTGATACCAACGCTGTCGGGACCCCGATCCTAAGCCATAGGAATCCAGCCTGTAACACATCGCATCCCTTTGTGGTCTCACGCACGGTTAACTCCACGGCTGCAGCCTTACCTTAGCCGGGACCGTTTGCGTCTTTTGACTCACGTATGCGATAGTGTTGCTAGCATTCCAATGTCAAAGAACCCGGATCGACATGTCTAGTCATAAACCAAAGTGGCAGTTCCGCACAAGGACAGGCATACATGACCCAACAAAGCAGGTGTCGGTCATCAACAAACATAGACGAGTCGTAGCAAGCTACAAGGACTCCATTACGTCGCGTGACATTTCCCCAAAGGGGACAGACACAGCAGCTAAGAAGGACACATGCCGGTCAACCAATGTGTCCGGAGCAGTAGCGAACTACCAAGGCTCGTTGGATCACAAAGGGGCATTTCCTTGTAAGGAGTGCTACTAAAGTTCACGACTAGGTATTCGAACCCCATACATATCAAGTAAGACACACGTACGCATGGCATACCGATATGTATAGATACATCGATGGCATCACAACATAACCATAAACATACAAGCTTTATTTAAGAGGCTCGGAAGAGCCACACACATATTATTACACATTAAGGGTCTCACGACCCATAATAGTAGTCATACAATACAAGCCAGCGGAAGAGTTATAAACTGTCTGGGTACAGACAGAGCAACTAGAAGGCACATGGCCTGACTATACTACAGAGCCGACGTAGGGCCAGATCGTAGCTGGGACACCAGCTACTCGTCGTCGTCGATGTCTACGAAGAAACCTCCATTAGGGTCATTAGCAACCTATGCAACATTTATTAAGCAGACATGAGTACGAAGGTACTCAGCAAGACTTTAGGATGACTAACTACTCATGCAGGGTATCAAGAAGGTATGGTGGGGTTTCATGCGGAAAGCCAGCATTTGACTCGTGGCTAGACAACTTGCTTTTTGAAATTAGTTTTGACAACTTGATTTCTCGCACACGAGTCCACTAACACCACAACAATACACTATCGTGGAATCATTCCGTCTCCATACGGAAATGCCGTCCACGACACTCACGCTTATCTTGACAATTTTATGAGTAGCGATTGAAGTTATCTATGAACAACATATGTCTCCAAGTAGTCCATATCCGCGGACGCGGCTATTCGAATAGATCATAACCCTGCAGGGGTATACTTCGTCACACACGCTCCCGCCACTTATCGCCATGTGCACGTCATGCACCTCGGCAACCTTCAAGCGGAAGCCCAGCGAGGGAGTCGGCCACGACCGTTAACCACACTAGTACCTAGTCCAGGTTTATCGCCTATCTGAGAGTAACCCGTACGGAAGTCCGGCCGAGGTTTCCGCCACGGCCTCAAACGATGTGCGCAGGGTTCCCAAGCCCACCATCTGGGTGCCACTTGGTACACCGTGCCACTGCCTACCGCATCACGGTCCACCTCTCAGGTCAGCACCATGCACGGCCTCCAGCATTACTATAAACACCAGAAACTACTTGCAACTCTTGGACCGAGTACTACGCGATTAATAGGCCGAGCGGGGTCATATTTCAGGGCCCAGCATGTGGTAGTATCTAGTCTTGGATTACATACACGGAACTCAGTTCCTAAGGACGGTTCCAATGAAACAACCCGCCATGTACTCCTACACAGCCTTTCACCGGTACCTTTACCAAATCAAGTTCAGCACACGACCTTTGCTCACCGAACACATTCCACATTTCTGCTCATCTCCCAGATGGCAGACCATACACAACTCTAAGCATAGCATGCATAGCAGGATAAGGCACATTATAGCTCAAGCAACTACCAGGTATGCTAGGTTGCAAGGTTCGGCTATTTACTGTGACAAGGTTAAGTCATGCAAAGGAAGTGGGTCCAACTATCGTGGCAAAAGCAGTTGAAGCATTTGATCCTAATGCAATAAATAGGTGCAGGAGCAAGAACATAGGTGTTATCGGGATGATCAAAAGGGTTGCTTGCCTTGTTGCTCAGAGGAGGAACGATATCCGTCGGACGGATATTCGGTGGAATCCGGGGGTGCGGAGCCTACCGAAATGAACGGCATCAATCAATAACAATCATATGCAATCAAAATGATGCATGAGCAAGGCATTAGAATGCAAGTGATAAGTTATTATAATCAAGATATTTTAGGTTTAGAGTTGATTTGAATCACACTCGAATAGCAATTCAAACGGGTATTCTTGGATACCGGTTTAATTGATTCGACCTCATGCTCAGATCAACCTAATGTTAACATGCATGAAATGTCATGTTATGTTACTGATTTATCTCTAGGGCAGTGTGTGATCATTGTATTTATAATGAAATTTGGATATTTTTGCAAATTCCATTTATAAAGTGATTAAAAGAATTGAATTATTCCTTATTTCACAATTTAGGGTTCTGTAACTTTTTCAAACATAGTTGAAAATAGCATAATCAGAATCCTTGAATTTTTCTGATACTTTTCATATATAAATTATTTTCATTGGAGTTACAGATGAATTTCTATGATTTTTGCAATTTTTAGCAATTTCCTGAATTATTTTTATACTGGAAATTCCATTTATTGCATCAGGCTGACGTCAGCAGGTCAGCCGACCTGTTCAGGTCAAACCTGACAGGGGGGCCCCACTGGTCAGCCTCTCTGGGGCTAATCCTGCGCTGACCAGCCCCTAATTGGGGTTTGACCAGGCGTGGGGCCCTCTGTCAGCGACTGAGGGGAGGGCGATTACGCCCTAATGGTCGGCCACGTCGACGGCCACCGGAGGGTGGTCGCCGGCGACCAAACCCGCGGCGGAGGGCTCGCCGGAGGCGACCTAGATGTCGCTGCACAGCACGAAAACGCACGCGGTTGGCAGCTGCAGCAAGCTCGCGAAGTGGCCGATCTGGCAAGACCAACTGGGGAGGCTAGGGTCGCCGGAAGAGGCGTCGGCGACGAGCCGGAGCGGCGGCCGAAGCTCGGGCGTCGTCGGGGGCTTTGAATCAGAGGGATCCATGCTTTGATCTTAGCTGCTACGGCATCTACGCGTCGTCCTGGAGCTTCTGGTGCTCTCGGGAGGACGAGCTGGACATCGGAGGGCTACCGGCGACGAGCGTCAGCGGCGGTGCTCGTCGGGCTCCGGTGAAACTAGGGCTAGAGGAGGGGATCGACGGGGAAAAACTTAGGGCAAACCACCGCATGCTCACAGGGAGTGCAGAGAAGAGCTCAGACGGCTTGGGGAAGGCCTGGGGGCGACGAATCGACGGGAGAGGTCCGACGGCCGAAGGAGGAAGACGATGGCGTTGCGGGCGTTGCAGGGCGCGAGGAAGCTTCGGCTTCTGCAGGAATGACCAGGGCGACGAGGCGGAGCTAATGGCGTGCTCGCGGAGGGGATCCTATGGCCAGGGGCACGGCCAGCTCGAGCTCGAGCTCGGCTCTAATGGCGGCAGCAGGGAGAAGGAGGGGATCCGGGAGGAGGGGATGAACCGAGGCGGGGAATGGATAGGGGAAGCTCTCGGGAGCTCATCGCCGTCGTCGCCAGCGCGAACCGGCGGCCAGGCAGGCACGCAGGTGCGTGGCCGCGCCGGAGGAGGCGGCGGCCACCTCCTGCTGCCTACTGGCGCGGGGAAGGGGACGAGCGGCGAGATGGGCCGGGCCTGGCTTGGGCGACAGGTAAGACTTTTTTCCATTTTCTATTTTTTTGTTTTTCTGTTTTGCTATTTATTGCTTTGCTAATTATTTCAGCTCCAAAAAAAAAAGTAAAAACTATTTTAGACCTCCTGAAATATTTATTATAATATCCCCACTCATTTCCAAGACTTTCAACATTTTTGGAAAATTATAGTTTCTGATTTCAATTTTTAAATTTGAAACCAGTGGCTTTTGCATTTATTTAAAATGCTTAAAGTGTCAAGAAAATAGTTTTCTCCAATGCTCATTTACTTTCATGATTTATCAGAAAGTTTGAACATTTCTTGAGGCCATTTTGGGTTCATTGATTTTGAACTAGGTTGAAATTTCCTTTAGTTGAAATGGTGGCTAGGGTTTTGGGTTTTTCCTTTGCCACTTTGTTGTTTTTGTTGAAACTTCTTAGATGCAAATGCAAAGAAGACATGAGCACAATGCTATCTTGCTTAAGGTCTAGGGATGTGACAGCCAGGCCCATTCGGGGACCTCCTAGCCCCGAAGCCACCTAAGCCAGCCGCCGCCAGCACCTCCTCCTCCCGAGTTGTTGCATCCCGCACCTCGATCTGCCCCGCGCCTGCTACCTCGCTGCGCCGCCGCCGAAGCCCCGACCACCTGCACGAGCGCCAGTGCAACGTCGCCGCCGCAGCCCCGCAGGCCGAAGCTCCCCTGCCCCTGAGCCCTGAGGTCCTCCCTGTGTGTCGCCCCACTCCTCCCAAGAGCGTGGCCAGGGGCAGCTCCTCTGCCCGACCCGCCGGTGGGTGCCGCCGTCGCCCCACTCCCGCAACCGCCGGCCACCAGAGTACGCCGCCGCCGGGCGCCGCTGCAAATGCCTGCCGCCGGCGCCTCCTCTCAATCTGGATTTGGATCTAGATCCTGAACGCCGCCGCCTGCCCGTTGACCCATCGCCTGCGGTGCCTTGCCCCAGCCCAGCTGGGTGCAACCGGCCCAGCCGCACCCCCCACCGACCAGGCTCGAGCCTGCCCAAGTGGCAAGGGTGAGCACCCCATGCGCATATTTGTTTTTCTTTGATGTGTTAAGCTGTGTTAGGCCTAGTAGCAGATCCGGCCCAAATAGTTTTTTTAGGTCGTGTGAATTTATTATTTTCAGAAAATTGCATGATTTGAAAACCCGCGTAACTTTTAAACCGTGCGCCGGATTGCGACAAGTTAGACATGTAGAATGTGGGGAATTTTGCGTAGATTAATATTTTCTAACTCTCATGCATATTTCAAATTGTTAGCCGTGCTATTTGCATTGGTTTGCGTGACAACATCTTAGAAATGGTTTAGTTCGTAATTATTTAACTGTAGCTCCATTGGAGACGATCCATACATGTAAATGGACTAAAATGACGAGTAGAATAACATGAACCAATTTTTTTGTTTAACAAACATAAAATATGTTTAGGTCAGATACGGACAAATTTTGAAGTTAATGCGTGGGGTCGTTTCAGAAATACTATGTCGTTCCCGACCCCATTTAAAATGCCTAGATAGGTAGTTTATTAGTGCTTCACCTCTTGCCGTGTTTAAAAAACATTTAATATTGTTGTGCACCTAAATGGGAGTGAACTAAATAATTAAATGTGAAGTTTCGTTAATATGCAACTCGTTGCATATGGAGCTTCACTTAATGTGTAGTATCTGTTGGTGTGATTTGCCATGCCATACCTTGCATAATTGAACTGATCTTGCATCATATTAGGGTGTGCATCATATCGTGCATGTGTCGTGCTATATATCGTGTGTTGATTCTTGTTTCTGGTTTTCTTTGTCTCGATAGAGTTCCGCAAGTGTGTTGGAATGTCACGATCCGTTCGACTACGTCGGTTCGTCTGCTTCACGGTGTCGTTCTTCTTCCAAGCGGGATTATAGGCAAGATGATCATTTCCCTAGACACCATTACTATCATTTCCATGCTAGTTGTCTTGTTTCCTTCGCTATGTCTCACTGCCTACCACCTGTTAAATATCAGCCTCGCAACTTTGCAATAAAAACCTCTAATCTTTCCACTACCCAGCAAACCTTGTTTGGCTATGTTACCACTTGCTCAGCCTTCTTATAGTGTTGCTAGTTATAGGTCCAATTTCTTCCATGTGAAAACATGGGTTCCTTGTTATATCACCATATTATAGCTAATTAATTTAATGCAACTATATACTTGGTAAAAGGTGGAAGGCTTGGCCTTCTATCCTGGTGTTTTGTTCCACCTTTGCCGCCCTTAGTTTCGTCTACTAGTGTTATTTCCATAAATGAGCACTCCTAACATGCTTGGGGTTATTATGGGGACCCCCTAGATTCTCGTTTTGGGAAAAAACTTGTTTGGCAAGGCCCAACATTGGTACTATATTTGCCCAACATAATAATTCTGATAATACTGAAAACATTGGGCGTCATGAACCCGAGGAGTAATTCAACATAATACAAGGGGGCCAGTGCCACTGATGCTGGTCCAAAACTAGAGTTGTTTGCGGGGCCAACCCGGGGCAACTCGAGAGATTTCTATCAGGCCACCATACGCTATGCTTATTCGTCGTGTCCCAAGACGAGATACGCGGCTCCTATCGGGATCGTCGACACGCCGGGTGGCCTTGCTAGACTTGTTTTACCTTTCTCGAGAATCTTGCGCGAGTGATTCTGAGGATACTTTGGGCTATCTCGAGGTTGAGGTTTTCCAATAGGAACCCGAGGAGATCACGGGTTTCCCTGATTGAGGTCATTCCATCGATGCGCGTGGTAGTTTGTGATGGACTAGTTGGAGCACCCCTGCAGGGTTATATCTTTGGGAAAGTCGTGCTCGCGGTTATGTGGCAAACTTGGAACTTTGTTTAACATCCGGTTCTAGATAACTTGAAGTAAACTTAATTAAAAACTTGCCAACTCAGTGCGTAACCGTGACTATCTTTTCCACAAGCTCCTTCTCCGACCGAGGATACGGTGGGGTTATGTCTGACGTAACTAGGTGTTCACGATCATTCATTTGATCACCAGTAGTTCACGTCTACTATGCGTAGATCATCCCCCTCTTTTATTCTTGTACTCGTAAGTTAGCCACCTCAAATAAATGCCTAGTCGCTTGCCGCAGCCTCACCACTTAACCATACCTCACCCATTAAGCTTTGCTAGTCTTGATACCTTTGGAAATGAGATTGATGAGTCCCCTGTGGCTCACAGATTACTACAACACCAGTTGCAGGTACATGTAAAGGGTTACTTTGACGTCAGCACGATGATTGTTCTATTTGGAGTTTCTTCTTATTCTTCTTCTTCATCGATCTAGAATGGGTTCCAGGCTAGCATCTTGGGATAGCAAGAATGGACGTCATTCTTTTATCGTTTGTTTTCGTCCGTAGACAGACCTTGCTCTTCTTCATGATGACTGGATATTGCTGTATTGATGTGAACTTGATGAAGCTTGTGGCGATTGTAAGCCAATTCCATATACTCATCTATTCTGTACATGTACTTTTAACGATATCCATTCTTGCGAAACGACGAGATGCGTTTCTATCCCCGTCGAGGCCCTCGCGCCAAAATAAGGATAGGATCGCATCTTGGGCATTACAATTGGTCGCCATTGCATTGATTTCACAACCTAGGAGAGTATGGCGTCTAGTGAGAGAAATTACCACCGTAGAGGTCCATATTTTGATGGTACAAACTTTGCTTGTTGGAAGCATAAAATGAAAATGCATATCCTTGGTCATAACCCCACCGTTTGGGATGTTCTTCGTGTTTGATTGCAAGGTGAATTGTTTGGCAATGGAAGGGAACCAGATCGTGAAGAGACCATGGAAGAATTGAAGATGTTCAATACAACGCTCAAGCATGCAACATTCTACTTAACTGCCTATGCCCCGAAGAGTTCAACAAGATTAGTCGTCTTGAGAATGCTAAGGAAATTTGGGATACTTTGGTTGATATGCACGAAGGTACCGAATACGTCAGGGAATCTTAGTTATATGTGCTACAAAGTCAACTTGACAATTTCAAGATGAATGATGGTGTAGGAGTCACTAAAATGTACTCTAGGACCGCTCTCATCAGAAATGAGGAAGCGAAGAGATGACCGACAAATTCATCATCAAGAAGATCGTTAGAGCCTTGGATGGAAAATATGACACCGTGTGCACATTGATCCAAATGATGCCAAAGTACAAAGATCTGAGGCCAATGGAGGTCATTGGAAGGATTGTTTCTCATGAGATGTCACTCAAAGACAAAGAAGAGCTTCATAACAAGTCAAGCGGTGCATACAAAGCTTCAAGTGACACTCCCACTACCTCAAATGACAACCTTGTTGCGAATAAATAGGTAAGCCACATGATCAAGAAATTCAACAAGTTCTACAAGAGTAGAGGCAAAGAGAGAAGCTCCAAGTAAAGATATGAAGAGAAGTGTTCATCTAGTCGTGACCGAATTGTTACAATTGTTGATGGCCTGGACAGTATTACAATGCGTACCCCTCCCTCACCCCAGAAAAGAAGAGAAACCTAGAATAATAATCTGAAGATATGAGTCACCTCGAAGAGAGAGAAGGAGTAGATAAGATCATTATGAACGAAGACACTCTCGGAGAAGCAAGGACTCAGTGAAGAAGGACAACTACACCAAGAGCCACTCGAGAAGAATACATCAAGATCATTTTGGTGAATGGGTATCCGACTCCAAATCTGACAACCAGTATTAGAGAAGCTACCACTCCAACTCTGACTATAGTCATGATGAAGGTGTTGCCGGATTAGCACTCGTATTCTCCAATTCCTATGACATATTTGATTCATCAAATGAAGGAATTTGAAGTTTCTTCATGGCTAAAGGCCCCAAGGTATAAGACCCCGAATACGTTGACTGTAATAGTGATGAGGACGACTTACTTGGAGATGATGACTTGCTCTTTTATAAAACTAGTAATGTTAGTCAATATGAACTTGATTATAATCATACTAGTCAAGATAAGTCGCATGATGATGATAAGAAGGAGATTGTGCGTCTAACTAAAGAATAAAAAACTCGTAAGTTAGCTCATTAATCTACTCAATAAGAACATAGAGGGCTTGTAAGACCTCATGAGAAGTTATGCTTCGAGTAACAATGTTAGAAATAAGAGTTCTTCTTATCTAGGCAAATTATTACTCTTGTCTAATTTTGTTCCACAAGTTAAAGCTAAGAAAACCAGTAACAACAACACTAATGCTAATTCCAATGATATTGTTTCTAGTATCTCTATTGATTCCACTGAGCAAGGGTTGGGTCGCCGCATCCTTAGTGGCGCGCTGCACCGACGCCCCGGTGTAGTGAAAAATGAGCAAGGGTCTTCGTATTTGACTCGACGAGTGCGGAGGGTAAGGAAGTTAGCCGAGCCTAGGAGGATACGCTTAGGTAGCTAGAACGTAGGGTCCCTGACGGGTAAGTTACGAGAGCTAGTTGATACGGTGGTGAGGAGGCGTGTTGATGTCCTATGTGTCCAAGAGACCAAATGGAAGGGACAAAAGGCGAAGGAGGTGGAGGATACCGGCTTCAAGTTGTGGTACACGGGGACAACTTCAAACAAGAATGCAGTAGGCATCTTGGTCAACAAGATCCTTAGGGATGGAGTTGTGGACGTTAAGAGGCAAGGGGACCGGATGATCCTTGTCAAGCTGGTAGTTGGGGACATGGTCCTCAATGTTATCAGCGCGTATGCCCCGCAAGTAGGCCACAATGAGAGCACCAAGAGGGAGTTCTGGGAAGGCCTGGAGGACTTGGTTAGGAGGGTACCTATTGGTGAGAAGCTCTTCATAGGAGGAGACCTCAATGGCCATGTGGGTACATCTAACACAGCTTTTGAAAGGGTGCATGGGGGCTTTGGCTATGGCATCAGGAACCAAGAAGGAGAAGATGCCCTGAGCTTCGCTCTAGCCTATGACATGGTTGTAGTTAACACCCTCTTTAGAAAGAGAGAATCCCATCTAGTGATGTTCATTAGTGGTCTACACTCTAGCCAGATTGATTTTGTCCTCTCTAGAAGAGAAGACAGACGCGCTTGCATTGATTGTAAAGCAATACCTGGAGAGAGTGTTGTCCCTCAACATAAGCTTGTGGTTGCTGACTTCCGCTTTAGGGTTCGTGTCCAACGGGATAAGCGTGCCAAAGTCGCTAGAACGAAGTGGTGGAAGCTCAAGGGGAAGGCATCCCAGGCTTTCAGGGAGAGGGTCATTAAGGAGGGCCCTTGGGTGGAAGGAGGCGATGCAAACTAGATGTGGACGAGTATGGCGACCTTCTTGCGGAAGGTCGCTGTAGAGGAGTTTGGGGTGACCAAGGGAAGTAGAAGGGAAGCTAAGGACACCTGGTGGTGGAACGATGAGGTCTAGAAGGTTATTAGGGAGAAGAAGGGTTGTTTCAGATGCCTATATCTGGACAGGAGTGCAACTAACATGGAGAAGTATAAGGTGGCGAAGAAGGCAGCAAAGCGGGCGGTGACTGAAGCAAGAGGTCGGGCGTATGAGGACCTCTACCAACGTTTAAACAATAAGGAAGGCGAAAGGGACATCTATAAGATGGCCAAGATTAGGGAGAGGAAGATGAGGGATGTCGACGAAGTCAAATGCATCAAGGACGGAGATGATCAGCTTCTTGTGAAGGATGAGGCGATCAAGCGTAGATGGCGGGAGTACTTTGACAACCTTTACAATGGAGAGGTTGATAGCTCTACCATTGAGCTAGACGACTCCTTTGATGATACCAGCATGTGCTTTGTGCGACGTATCCAGGAGTGTGAGGTTAAGGAGGCGTTAAAAAGTATGAAAGTAGGCAAAGCGATGGGTCCTGATGGTATCCCCATCGAGGTGTGGAGAAGCCTTGGAGACATAGCGATAGTATGGCTAACTAAGCTTTTCAACCTCATTTTTCGGTCAAACAAGATGCCCGAAGAATGGAGGCGGAGTATTTTAGTACCAATCTTTAAGAACAAGGGGGTTGTTCAAAGTTGTACTAATTACCGCGAATTTAAGCTGATCAGCCATACTATGAAGTTATGGGAGAGAGTCATTGCACACCGCTTAAGAAGGTTAACAAGCGTGACCAAAAACCAATTTGGTGTCATGCCTGGGAGGTCTACCATGGAAGCCATCTTCTTGGTACGACAGCTGATGGAGAGATACAAGGAGCAAAAGAAGGACCTTCATATGGTCTTCATTGATTTGGAGAAGGCCTATGATAAGATACCTCGGAATGTCATGTGGTGGGCCTTGGAGAAACACAAAGTCCCAATATAGTACATTACCCTCATCAAGGATATGTATGATAATGTTGTGACAAGTGTTCGAACAAGTGATGGCGACACCGATGACTTTCCGATTAGAATAGGGCTATAACAAGGGTCATCTTTGAGCCCTTATCTTTTTAATTTGGTGATGGATGAGGTCACAAGGGATATACAAGGAGATATCCCATGGTGTATGCTTTTTGCGGATGATGTGGTGCTAGTCGATGATAGCCGAACGGGGGTTAATGGAAAGTTAGAGTTATGGAGGCGGACTCTAGAATCGAAAGGTTTTAGGCTTAGTAGAACTAAAATTGAATACATGAGGTGCGGTTTTAGTGCTACTAGGCACGAGGATGGAGAGGTTAGCCTTGGTGGGCAGGTGGTACCGGAGAGAGACACGTTTCGATATTTGGGGTCCATGTTGCAGAAGGATGGCGATATCGATGAAGACGTGGGCCACCGAATCAAGGCTGGGTGGATGAAGTGGCGCCAAGCTTCTGGCGTACTCTGTGACAAGAGAGTGCCACAAAAGATAAAAGGCGGGTTTTATAGGACAGCTATCCGACCTGCGATGTTGTATGGCGCACAGTGTTGGCCAACCAGGAGACGACATATCCAACAGTTAGGTGTAGCAGAGATGCGCATGTTAAGATGGATATGTGGCCACACAAGGAAGGATCGGGTACGGAATGACGATATACGAGAGAGACTTGGGGTAGCACCGATTGAAGAGAAGCTGGTCCAGCATCATCTGAGATGGTTTGGACATACTCAACGGAGGCCATCGGAAGCGCCGGTGCACAGCGGACGGTTAAAGTGTGCTGAGAATGTTAAGAGGGGTCGTGGTAGACCAAACTTGACATGGGAGGAGTCCGTTAAGAGAGACCTGAAGGTTCGTAATATCGACCAAGACTTAGCCATGGACAGGGGTGCGTGGAAGTTAGCTATCCATGTTCCAGAGCCTTGACTTGGTTTTGAGATCTTATGGGTTTCCACTCTAGCCTACACCAACTTGTTTGGGACTGAAAGGCTTGGTTGTTGTTGTTGTTGTTGTTGTATCTCTATTGATTCCACTAATGATTCTCTTAGCCAAGTTACACTTGAGTATGAAAACAATTTATTGAAAGTAATTATAGAGAAATGTGTCTACAAGTGTCTTGTCGGAAGTAAGAAATACGAGGTGATTGTACGCAAGCAAGGAGGGCACCGGAAGAAACAAGGCAATGGCTACATCAATGCCAATGGAGTTGAATGGAAAGAAGGTCAATACCCTAAGGCGAAGTTTGCTTCACAAAAGGAGAAGTATGATCCCACTCTCCAAAAGGGAACAAATGCTCAAGATGACCTTCCACCACAAGACCACAAGCTTAAGGGCAAGGACAAGCCTCAAGTGGAGATTGAATCATTTGAAGAAGAATCCAAAGCCATGGTCAAGTTGGTTCCCAAGACCACCACTAGATCTACTTCATCAAGCACTACTTAAACTCCAAGGATATCCATCAAGTTGATGTGGGTCCCTAAGAAGAAGAACTACAGAAGTTCTTGAGGGTGACTCTGCCAATGAAATTCACTCTTATTCATTTTGGCAAGAACTATATGCAATTGACTCCAACCATATGCATTAGTTCAAGGAGTGACACATTCCCTCAAAGGTAAGCAACAAGGTAGTTAATGGATCAATGGACTTCATCTCATATGTACTTCAATCCATGTCCATAGATATCCTTGTATTTGTACCTTGTGTTTGGGACTAACCAATGTAGGTGATTACAGTAAGAAACAACAAGGATTGATCCCAACTCAAGATGATCTCCATCAACCATGAGCATCCACCACTACAACACATATATGAAGTCTTCTACGACAAAACCCAAGGTTAGTTTGTCCCTCTTAGTGGCGATGTCACATCAACGGGGAGATTTACTTTAAGACTTGAGTCCAAGCATCTCACAAGATGTGAACACATCAAAATCTCTATGTAAAAGTGGTAACCCCACTTGTGCTTAGACAATGAATATGACCTATGATCAAGTATCCTGACTTCGCCCCTAAGTCAATATACTTATATATAGAGGACTTTGACATTGCCAAAATGCTTGGTAGATACTAGAGTGGTTCTGCATGTTTTCCATGCTTCATTTAATATCTTATCGCGTGAACATGTTGGTATGGATATATTTACTCATTCGAGAATACCCAATTGTTGTTATTTGGATTTCATTTTCTTTGGAAAGTTGTATGTACAAGAATGCCTAAGTACCCCTATCTAGCTATCTATGATTTCTCGTCTCAAATTCTATTCATGCTTCGTCACAAAATTTGAGCAAGCACTTTCCGGACCCTTTGTGTGAGGAGCACTCGGAGTTCCATTTTGACAAGGCATGACTTCCAAAACCTCCCATCTGCCACTCGATGTAACGTACTCCAAAAACTTGGTTCCACCAAAGCACTAGGGTTGATCTGGTTTTTGCACCTCGATACCACCAAAATAAAAATCTCGGCCTCACCGAGTTTCTTTGTCCTCTCGCAATTAGGAAACTCGGTGGCAGTGATACATTGAACTCGGTGCTACCGATAGTAGAAGGGTATATATACCCGTGGACCCTAAATTGAAAATTTCTTCAATCCATCAACCTCCCGCAACCTCTGCCATCGTGATCGAAGTCTACAAACGACAACCTCATTTCTCGTGCGACCTCGCCACCAGAGTCCACCTCCGTTGACCGCAATCTGCCCTGCATCACCGTCGTAGCGAATTCTTCGCCGAACTAGGGTAAGAACTCGACCCCTCTTACGCTCCAAGCTTCAAATCTTGCGCATTAGGTCATGTTCACTATCTAACCTTGAATTGACATGCATCTATCCACGAGAAAACTCTATTAGTTTAGTCAATCAACTTTTTCTAGGTTTAGGGTTCCTCTATATGCATCTCGGTGTCACTGAGTGCAAATGAAGCGGTACCACCGATTTGGGTTTTAGGGTTCCGAGAACATTTCCGGTGAGACCGAGCCACTATTTTTGGTGAATTGAAAATAGTGACCAAGTCTCTGTAAAGGAGAAAGTCAGTCTTGGAGCCTCCGAAAACCAAAACTTGGTGGAACCGAAACCCACATAGCCGAATTCTGAAACTAAGATTTTGAGTTCAATTTTTTCAAGAAACAGCTGTATTTTGTGATGCTCATCTTTTGTACTCTTCTATATCTATTCACATGGTTAGCTTGTCAGTGCAACATGCCATGTTCAAAGGACAGTCATAATGCTTTGAGAGAGCCCAAAGTTGAGCTTGAGGCTGGCACTAGCCCAGAAGCCAGTTTTTCAAACCCAGGCACCCCTAGTTCACATGGCTTGCCCGAGGCACCCACCAGGGCCAGGATAAATCACAACTCAGATGAATAGGATGAATATTTGATCCCAAATGATGCTTCTTACAAGAGGAAGACTGTCAGAAAGGAGTATGTTCGCACTGATGAAATGAGAGTCCGTGAGTCTGCTAAAGGGGGAGCAAAATCGCTATTGGCTCCTACCACATCCAAGCAAAGTAAGAAGCTTGCAAAGAAGATAGAGAGGAAGATAACTATTCATGTGGTTGGGAGGCCAACCTCCATTGTAAGAACACCAGAGTAGAGTGAGGCGGAATAGGAAGACGAGGAACCTGCTCCAAAACAACCTCCTTCCAATGCAGAGAAAACTGATGAAAGATGACATGCCAAGCAAGCCTGGTCTAAGGCTAAACCTTCAGATCCCAAGGTCAAGAAGCCAACTGCCACCAAACCCATGAAGACCACAAGAGACATTCCAGTAGCTGAGAAGAACAGATGAACAACTTCTAGGGATTTGCTGCTGAGGAAGACGAGATTGCTGTTTTGAGGAAGCTGAGACCTTATTTTCCAGAGCACAATGATGATAATCCTATAGCCAAGAACATGAAGGAGAGGAAGTATAAAGGATTCAAAAAGTGGAGAGCTGCTGATCCCTATGCTATCAGAAGAAGGATTGTTGTAGATGCTCATTTCCAAACTAAGGAGCAACAAGATTTCTATGAGATTGGCTTATTAGACAGGACTCCAGCTGTCGGTTGATACTTGCGATCTGCATTGGGTTTTTCTTGAAGAGGAACGAGTAATTACAACACAATACAGGTAAGTATTTTCCTCAGTTAGGAAACCAAGGTTTTAGAGCATATTTCTCCATGTGTGGTATTGGTAATTGATGACAATCCCTATGGACTAATGGTTGCCTTAAGTTATATTTGTAGGATTTGTCCATAGGCACTTCTTGAAGTCCATCTATTGGTTTTAAGGAGTTTATATGATGACCAATGTGGTATTCAAGGTGTGTTTCCATGGGCTTGCTCCAAGAGGAAGATCTCATACAACTCATGGAGGATGACGTCAGGTGGTGATCGTCATCAAGATTGCGGTGTGCAAGCACAAGTGGAGCATCACAAAGATATCATGCTTGAAGCTTACCATCCATTGTGGTGACAATGGACTTGTGAAGATGTGGTGAAGAGTTGCTCACCCATAGTGCAGTATGGGGCAGCAATTTACAAGTCTTCATTGAGCTAGCGCAATCAAGAAAGGTGGTCCATCTTGAGGAAGTCAAGGTCATCATCATCTAGATGAAGAAGGACTATGTTCACGGTATAGGTTTGTCCTTGATAGGTTTTCTATTTTAGGATATATTGTTGTATTGTCAAGGGGGGCTCTCAAGTGAGTAGCTTGATCCTATCGTTCGTTGAGAGCTCAAATCATTTGCATCCTTGCATAATCTTTCTTGGTTCTTGTTTGCTGATTCTCTTCATGAGTATTAGAGCTTATGGTCATCTTTATGAGAAGCTCGAGTTCATCAAAAATGGAGTTCATGTGCATCTTCTATGATGTTTTTGATGTTGGAGTTTTTGCCGGTTCTTCATTCATAGAGGTCTCACATCTCTATATCATTGGCATTTTCATAAGGGATTATTACTCCTATGCCCCTAGTTCCTTACCTTACTCAGCCATCCCCACGTTCTAAAATTTAGCTCACTTTTCCCCACTCGGTTGTCCGAAACCCTCATAAAAGCCGAAACTGGTCGTTTGCCATGGAGTCAAGCTTTGACCGTTAACTCTGACGAGTGGGCTCGACCGTTGGTCCTTACAGGTGGGGTGGGTTGAAGTGTGCTTCTTTGACCGTTGGCCCGCCGTTGGACCTGAAAGGTGGAGTCGCATCAAAGGGTGCTTCTTTGACCGTTGCTTACTCACGTGTGGGGCTGGATCTGCAACTGGAACCAGATCGAGCCACTCCACCGTTGTCGTGCAGCCTCTACCGCAGTCGTGTCGCCTTAGCAGCCGTCGTTCCGCCTCCACCGCCGTCATGCCGCCTCCATCGCCATCGTGCACTGCACCTACCCTAGTTCACCCCACCACCATCATGCCCTCCGCCACATTTACCCCACCCCATCTGGATGGCTATAGGAGAGGGTTGGGTGGAATTGGCGGCGTACAATTCATGGATTACCCCTGGGTAAGCATCGTTTCCTCTTTAATTGATGTGTTGATTCGTTTGTTAGGCCATATTTAACCGGTGGTCGTGTGAATTTTTCCAATTTTTCTGGCCATACTCGCACCTTTATTTGCTAATCAAATAGGATTGATCCTAGACTTGCTTTCTGGATGGTAGTTATAATGGAAGTTAGTGTGCTACATGGTAGAAACCGCATTTGATGACTAGATTTATCTATCCGAAGGTGGTAGAAACCAGCATTTCTTTCAAATCTTTGTGAGATGCAATCAGTTCTCCTTCATATGGGTGGACTAAAGTCGATGTTGTTGAACTGAAATATTTCAACACTATCAAGCAAAAAATTGTCCCACTAACTTGCATGAGCATCTAGGATTGATGTTCACTTTGAATGCTCAAAGCCGCTTTGGTAAAATTCTTGTCGAGGTGCTTCAGCCACGGGGAAATGACTCGGACAGTGGGTAGTGTGTTGGGAAATCTGGTGTCTCTACTAATGGCGAGCGCCTTGGCACTCCTTGTAGGTCGAGACCAAGAACAGCTAGTGGTTCTAAAAGTCACAATATGACTGCCGCCTCTTCTTATGCCAATTCTCCTGTTGTCGCTTCTGTGGCAAAGGTGGAACAATATGCAGAGCCAGACGAGGAAGTGCCTCGGCTTGATGATGAGGATGAGAAGATGTACCCTGAACTTGTAGATAAAGTCAGTCAACAAGCAATGAAGGATGAATATCAGGAGTAACCTATCACCGATGCTAGATTTTATGACATTGAGGATGAAGAGTGGGAGGAGAATATTGATGGCTTACTAAATGAATATGATGGTGATGACATGCCAACAATTGAGTGGAACAAGGAAGATCCTTAGCTTGATGTTGGCACTGTATTCCAATTGATTGTGAACTGTCATAATGCAGTGACAACATTCTCCATTCTCACTGAAAATGAATATGTGGTTATCAGGAGTGAGCCAAAAAAGGTTTACTGTTAAATGCTCATACACCATGTGTAGATGGAAGTTGCATTCATCAAGAATGTTGAGGAGCAAGGTTATTCAGGTTTGTGTGATTCTACTTTTAGGTAATTGTGTGTTGTTTTATTAACTGTACTTGACATCATTTTTTAATTTGATTTAGATAAAAAAGAATGAACACCAACACACTTGTCCACCCGGTGGGGGAGGGCGAAAGGATAAAACAAAGCTAGCAAAGACTAGGTGGGTGGGAGATGCAATCTTGGAATTGTTGAGATAAACACCAACACTTGGTCCAACAGCACTCCATGGAAAGATATTTGAGAAGTACAAGATTGATATTCATTACATGAGGATATTTTATGATAGGGAAATAGCTCTTGACAGGATTAATAGTTCATGGAATGAGAGATTTCAGTTGCTTTATACATATAAAGCTGAAGTGGAAGCTGCTAGTATAGGGAGTGTTGTAGAGATTGACAAGCATAGAGTTAAATACAAAATAAAAGGAAAGTCATTTGAGAAGGAGTGCTTGAGTAGGGCTTTTGTTTGTTTCAAGGCTTGTTGGCATGGGTTTCTGGATGGTTGCAGGCCCTATTTGGCCATTGATGCAACTGCTTTGGATGGAAAATGGAGAGGTAGCTAGTGGCAGCTTCTGAAGTTGATGGACACAACTCGCTATTCCCGGTTGCATGTGGTGTGGTGGAGGCAGAGTAGGAGGGAAGTTGGGTCTGGTTTTTGCAGCAGTTGCGCAACGTTATACGTACACCCCCAGGTTTAGCTATACACACAGATGCTTGCAAGGGTTTGGAGAGTGCAGTACAAATTGTATTCCATGGAGTTAAGCATAAGGAATGTATGCGACACCTAGCTCAGAATTTCAAAGGTAAAGTTTATGATGAGAATCTATGGCCAGCATCATACACATGCAGTGATAGGAAGCATGTGCACCATTTGAGAGTTTTGTATGCTTACAACCCTTTGGTGAAGGAGTACATGGATGCATATCATGGAAAGTTGTGGTTTAGAAGCAAATTCAATGAAATCAGCAAAGTAGACTATGTGACCACATGCAAAGATCAAGTCACTGAAAGGGCTTATGTTGTGGCAAGAATTTGATAAGATTAGGTAGATGATCATGATAAAAATGGCTCTTCGCAAAAGAATTCAAGAAACACAATATGTTGGCCATTTGATGTTGCCATCTCTTATTAAGGCATTGCATGTCAAGGCAAGAGGACTCAAAATGAAATGCATTCGAACTTCCACATACGAAGTAGAGGTAACATGTATTGACAGTAAAGATAGGGAATGCAGGTATCCAGTGAACCTAACAACTAGGCAATGCAGTTGTAGGCAATGGCAGATCCGTAGGAAGCCATGCATACATGCCCTACATCTCATGACTGTTATTAGCGGTGAAGAGGGTGAAGTAGATCAGTGCATATCTGAATATTTCTAGGTTGCCAAGTTTAGGGCTTCTTATGCTTCCAATGTGCCTCCACTCTTGAGAAAAGACCAACGGAACATAGTAGATCCACGGTTCAAGCTCAATTCTCCTGTACTGACTAGACCGCTAGGAAGACCAAGGAAAAAACAGGTACACATCAGGTGAAGAGGGTCGGGTTCCAAAACAACGTAAGTGCAAAATATGTTGAATCCTAGGGCACATTGCTAGGACTTGTACCACCGCAGTGGATGCATCATTTGGAGAAGAGGAATGATGGCCAGCAGCAAATGCAGAGGAAAATGCAGTAGGAGAGGAGATTGCGACAATTGCAGAGGAGAATGCATTTGAAACATTATCTGAATTTGAAGCCATCTCTTATGAAGGTTTTGAAGCCTTACGGGATGATGAAGATGCTCTGGTTCCTTTCAGGATTGTTGAGCCTGCAGATGACCGACGAATGGTCATTACTTGCTCGGGCGGTGCTCCATCAGCATCTCCAACCCCACCACCCTGAGTGAAGAGGAATAAGAAGCTGATTCAGCACCCTATCCCATTTAGGGAAACCAGGATGAAGACGATGAAGCCATCTCGGCACACAAGAATCAAGTCAAAGATTTAAATTTGAATTTGAATTTTGCATGCTAGTCATAAACTTTGAGGTTTTAGGAATTGTGCTAAGGTTATGTTGTCAATTTGAACTTGAATGTGTAATAATGCTATTTTTATGATGATGTGTAATAATGCTATTTTGAATGTGTAATAATGCTATTTGTATGATGATGTGAAATTTGTCAATTTTGAATGCTAGTCAGGCAAAATTTGTGGTGTGAAGTTACTACATTTTATTTACCAAAATTTGAGGTAAAGTTTTTTTTCCCGTAGTGAAACTCGTAGCAATGACAAATGTGTTAGAAATGAGCTCTAAAGCTAGGGTAAACGGCCCCATTTGTAATCATTTTTTTGACCTTGTCTAAACGAGTCAAATATTTTTAGTAAGAGTTATTCAATCTATAGAGTGTTAATTCGAAGTCCCAATATTTACTGAATTAAACTTCATATTTTTTATTTTTTATGTTTAAAAAGATGCTTTAATAGAAAACCGTAAGAAAAACAGTTATAATTTTGAAAACTGAAAAACTAAGTTCATATCCTTCTTATTCACTCAAAGATGAAGCTTTGGTGATTTTTCTGACTTTTTTTGAATTTTTTGTTAACCTAAACCTCTCTCGCTCTCATCCTTGAATTCTATACATCGTCGTACATGATACCTCATATTTGTGAAGGGTTTTTTACTCAAATATTCTAAAAATTGTTTCTTATTTTTTGTCTAAGCCTTGTTACATAACACGACATTATGCGCACATTTTCCAAATTTTCAATTTTTGGAATTAGTTCTACCCATTTTAAGTTGATTGTGGTGCCTCAATTCAAAAAAATGATTTTTCATAAAATTATCTGTATACCAAGTTTATATATTTTTATAGTTACCATGTCTTATAAAACAACGACCCGCGAAGGTTCAATAATTTTTCAATTTTTTTTAATTAGTTATCATTGGTCAAACCTCAGATAACCTAGTTGACCAGCTCAAAACCCCACAGCATCTCTCAAAACCCTAGCGTCGCACTGCAGCCATCCGATCATACCCTAGCGCCAAATTACAGCCGTCGGATACATTCTTCTAGAAGGTATTCCGTTGGCACACTTCTCGCCATTGGATCGGTTGGGGATCCGCGTCACTTGATCAGTTTACCATCCATGTCTTTCGATCAGTTGGCGATCCGCGAGCACCCTCCTTCTCCACGCCACAGACAAAGCAACCACTCTGCCCACCATAGCCTCCCCTTTCTGCTGCTCCTTCTTCTACCTCGACGAGATCACCACTCATATGCTTCTTCTTCTCAAGTGACGAGAGATGTCCAGCTCCACTTCAGCCTCCCACCCCTCGTGGCCCATGTATGGTCCAGTGCCCATGGAGCCATGTCCTGAATGCCCATGCACCGCGCCATTGGGACGGTGGACCTCGAAGGATACCAAGAATGGCAACTATTAGTCTGACTTCGTGAAAGGTGAAAGCTAGCGAGAGGGAAAGGTTAGATCCCATCATTTCGCTTTGATTTCCTTCATTCTTTATCTGAACTCTTTTTGTTTTTCCTCAGATTTCGTTTCAGATCATGGAGGTATGCAATCATTTTGAATGGATAGATGAATACGTTACGAGGATACAACGGGAGGGCTTGCTTGATTTGAAGGGGGCCGCAACACGGGAGCTCAGTCTGTCGTCAGCCATGTAAAATTTGGTCTCTCACAGTGTTGCTCCGATAGTGGCGGATGCGGATCTAATGGGGGGAATTTGAAGCCAATCTGATATCTTCAGGATTTTATATTTCTATAGTTGCTCTAGGACTTGCTTACTTGCTAGTCATCTCTCGCTAAGAGATGCTATGACCTTGGTCATCTCTTGCTTAAATGCTTAATGTGTGGATCATATGCTTAATGGTGGTGTAAGCTTAAACTGTCTCTGAATCTCTAAATCTATTTGGACTTGCTTACTCGATCTCTCAATCTCTATAGGTGTTAGTTTTCGACAGTTTTAGTTTCTTCAGAACACACGAGTGGAAGGAAATAAAGTGATTTTTTGGGCCCAAACGTAAACCAAGATTTTGTTGGGCCGTGGCAAGGTGACTCTGAAACCCCCCAAGCCCCAAAGATAAAAGACACCCACAAAAAATAGTACACGTGATGGCTCTGTTTTTTCTACTTCATTTATTTGAAATTTAATCTCCAATACGACATTTCAAAAATTAGGCACCAACATTTATTTGATTGCTCTTTCATGCATTATGGCGACCAACATTTCAAAAATTAGGCACCAACATATTTTTTGATAGATTTGATTTTTTTTTTGCTCTTTTTTCTCTCGCTTTTGTATCCTTTTTTGAAAAATTTGAATATGTTGTTTTTAATAAAATCCAAATATAAAACAACATGAATCAAAGCTTCATAATTGTTTTTGCTCTTTTGCTCTAGCTTTTGTATCCCTTTTTGACAGATTTGATTATGTTGTTTCTTATAAAATCCAAATATAACACAACATGAATAAAAGCTTCATTTTTTTGCTCTTTTTGCTCTAGCTTTTGTATCATTTTTGAAATATTTGATTATGTTGTTTCTAATAAAATCCAAATATAGCACAACATGAAAAAAAACTTCATAATTTTTTTTGCTCTTTTTGCTCTAGCTTTTGTATCCCTTTTTGACAGATTTGATTATGTTGTTTTTAATAAAATCCAAATATAACACAACATGAATAAAAACTTCATAAATTTTTTGCTCTTTTTTCTCTAGCTTTTTTACCCTTTTTGACACATTTGATTATGTTGTTTCTAATAAAATCCAAATATGACACAATACGAATAAAAGCTTCATAATTTTTTGCTATTTTTGCTATTGCTTTTTTATCCTTTTCTGACAGATTTGATTATGTTGTTTCCTATAAAATCCAAATATAACACAACATGAACAAGCCCTTACATGCTAGCCAAAAAAACCAAATATAAGACAAGCATATAGCATAACATAACACGACATAGCATAATATAACATGGCAATAATAAAGATAAGTGCACCTTAAAGATAAAGGGTACACCAAGTTCATGGTACAACTTTAAAATAATACAATAATAATAGAAATTAAAAGCCCTAACAAACTAGGGCAACACCATCTTCACGACAAACCGGCCTGCCTTGAGCGCCATCTTTAGTTGTCCTCCTCCATGCCATTCTCGCCGACGTAGTATGGGAGGCTGTGCATAGCGTTGAGGGTGGGGAAGATGATGTCGATGTCGGTCAAGAAGTTGTAGGTTGTGAAAGTGATGAACTCGTAGCCACACCAAAAAACCTTCTCTAGAAGATAGAAAGCATCGAAGCGGTTGGTGAAGTTCGTGAGCAGCACAGTCGGCGGAGAGCATGCATTCAGACGCATCTCTTCCAGGTGGAACATGACATACGAGGTCGCCGGGAGGTGACCAAAGCTCGCATGGAGGAACGCGTGCGCCAACTCCCTAGGACCCCTCCACCTTGAGATTGCCCACACATGCAGCGTGGTCTCCATGACGATGCCGACGGGGTACCTCCTCTCCGGCACAGTGGGTGGGAAGCGGAAGGTGGGGCCGTTGTAGTTCATCTTCTCTACTCGCCTCACTTCAAAGCTGCTTTGGGGTTGGATGAAGAAGAGAAGGAGCGGCGGCGATGGAAGTTGTGGAGAAGAGATGGAGGGGTGGGTGGTTAAAATAGAGTGTGGTTGGGCTTGGTATGCCATGGGATTTCATTGCCAACTGACTCGATGCGAGCCACTGAATCGACACCAGCCATTTAATCAAGACACCAACCATTGAATCAACACGAGCAGACCGAGGAGATGCCAGACGCGTGTGCCATAGCGTGGCTACGTGCGGCCTAGGGAGACATGGCTGCGTGCGGCCAGACGCGTGCGCCCTAGAGATGTTGCCGCTCTAAAATGCCGCCGCCCTGAACCAAGGAGACGCGAGATGCGTCTGCATGCTAGTATGTGGCTAAATGTTAGTCCGTGGTGAGGAAATGTCGGTTCGTGGTGGCGCCTGCACTCTGGCGTCGCACGCGTGTTATGGAAAAGGTAGGCTATGTCCCTGAAGGCGCGCGAGACACGAGGCAAGGAGAAGCGAGCGAGGTGAGGCAAGGCTACGTCCCCGGCGGCGCGCGCATGCATGCAAAAAAGCTACGTCGCATGCATGCATAACATGCCAAGGCTGCATCGGCGGCATAACACATGTTGCATGCAATTAAGAGTGGGCCAACAGTGATCAGAAGCCCACCGGTCCAACCAGCGCAATGACCGTAGCTGTCAGGTTCAACGGCCGAACACAGTCCACTGCCAACATGGCCTCACTCGTCAGAGTTAACGGTCAAAGCTTGACTAAACGGCAGACGACCAGTTTGGGCTTTTGTGAGGATTTCAGACAAGCGAGTGGGGAAAATTGAGCTAAACTTTAGAGCGTGGGGTTCGGTGAGTAATACTAAGGAATGAGGGGCACATATATAAAAAACCATTTTCATAATCGCTCTTGGATAGCTCTTGTCGTCATAAATCCAACAAGCTTGAGTTTTCTCAATTCGGAGCTCATTTGCAGAAGTTATTGCAGTTTTGGTCTTACCTGTTTTCTTGATATGATTGTACCGATCGCTAGTGTCTTCTGGTCTAACCACAACTCCACGAGTGATACCATGGTGGTGCTGCCATTGAGTGGTCCCCAGCTGTGTACCATTGCCCCCGGGAAGATGTACTACCCACAACTGGGTGACCCAGGGTGGTAGCCCTGGGAGGTTGAACCGACCTAGCACCAGGCTTCAACCGTACATGTTTCTGTTGAGCTCTGGTTGTTGGGCGAAGGTGGACTGGTTGTACTGCTATATTATATAGCCCGGTACTACCGGTGTTCTAAGAGGTTGTACACCTTGGGACTTTGTCATGTCCAGTGCTCGAGTTGGGCAGTGGTTGGGCGGTTGTACCGGTCATAGCGGTTGTATCGCCCTCATCACCAGTTGTACCGCCCATGTGTAATTCTACACATATCGGGAAAATTTGTGGGGACCTATTTGAGGGGGTCTTCCTCCCCAATGGTTCCCCAACTCTTGAGCTCGTTTTTGCCCCCAATTGTTGACCTTCTTAGAGCTTGCTAACTCTCAATCCCTCCAATGATTCTTTCTCATTCTTGAGGGAAAAGAGAGAGGAGATCTAGATCCACATTTCCACCAATCACTTTCTCCTCCTTGTGAGGGGAACCACTTGGATCTAGATCGTGAAATTCTTCATGTTCTTCTTCGTTCTCCCTCTCATTTTATTCCATAGAATTAGTTGTTGTGGAGGGATCTGGGATAGAAAGACTTGGGCACTCTGTGCTCCCTTGCCATTGCATTTGGTGCATAGGTTTGAGTTCTCGATAGTGATATGTGGAAGTGAAGTTTGAGAAGATTATTACTCTTAGGTGCTTGGTACCCTAATACTTATTCTTTTTGGGTTCTTTGGAATCCTAGAAGCTTGGTGGTGCCTCAGAGCTCAATCATTGTGGTGTAAAGCTCTGGGCAAGCATTGAGGTCTCCAATTAGGTTGTGGATATTGCCCCGAGCATTTAAGGTTACCTCGAAGTAATATTCCATTGTGGTCAAGCTTCATGGTGTTGTTGGGAGCCTCCAATGAAGTTGTGTAGATTGCCCCAACCTTGTTTGTACGGGTTCGGTGACCGCCCTCAAGGGTCCCTTAGTGGAATCACGACATCTTGCATTGTGCAAGGGCATGAGGAGATTAAAGTGGCCTTAGTGGCTTCTTGGTGAGCATTGTACCTCCACACCGTTCCAAACGAGATTAGAATCCGCAAGGGTGTGAACTTAGGGGTGCATCCTCGTATATACGTGCATCAGTTATCTCTTACCCGAGCCCTTTACTTATGCACTTTACTTTGTGATAGCCATATTGTTTCTTGTTATATATCTTGCTATCAATTAGTTGTTTATCTTGCTTAACATAAATTGTTGGTACACATAGGTGAGCCTAGGTGTTTTAGTTTTGTGCCTGACTAATTAAACGTTAGTTTTATTCCGCATTTGTTCAAGCAAATGAGGTGTGTAGATAATTGTAAATTGCAAAATAAAATAGAAGACAAATAAAGGCAACAAGGTAAATATATGTTTTCTAAATATATAAGTGAATAGACCCGGGGGCCATGGTGTTCCCTAATAGCATCTCTCATGAAAGCAACATATGATGGGTAACAAATTATTGTTGGGCAATTGACACAAAAGTCGATAGTTATGTGATGTTCATGGGAATGATCATGTGTATATAGGCATCACGTACATAAGCAAATAAGCTGACTCCTGCCTGCACCTACTACTATTACTCCACTTTAAGAGCGCATCTAGGCTTGCCTCT
The DNA here is from genome assembly GCF_904849725.1 of Hordeum vulgare subsp. vulgare. Taxonomy (NCBI): domain Eukaryota; kingdom Viridiplantae; phylum Streptophyta; class Magnoliopsida; order Poales; family Poaceae; genus Hordeum; species Hordeum vulgare. Next base: position 399,648,963 of record NC_058520.1, on the reverse strand, counting down.
CTACATATCAAGTTCATGACAAACAGAGTAATGCTTGGAGAATGATGAAATCATGTAGACAAAGTAAACTCAATCAATATGAATAAACCCCATCAATTTATCCTTAGTAGCAACAACACAAAGACGTATCTTGTCCCCTTCTGTCAGTGGGATACAAAAACCCGTCAGGCTAAACCCACTACAACACACCCCTCTTGTCGGGACCCTGATCCTAAGCCATAAGAATCCAGCGTGTAACACATCACATCTCTTTGCGGTCTCACGCACGGTTAACCCCACGGCTGCCACCTTACCTTAGCCGGGACCGTTTGCGCCTTTTGACTCACATATGCATTTGTGTCGCTAGCATTCCAATGTCAAAGAACCCGGGTCGTCATAACTAGTCATAAACTCAAGTGTACAGAGACAGGCATACATAACCCAGCAAAGCAGGTGTCGGTCATCAGCGAGTGTAGACGAGTCGTAGCAAGCTACAAGGACTTCATTACACCGCGTGACATTTCCCCGTAGGGACAGACACAACAACTAAGAAGGATACATGCCGGTCAACCAATGTGTCCGAGCAGTAGCGAACTACCAAGGCTCGTTGGAATCACAAAGGGGCATTTCTCTATATAGAGAGCTACTAAGGGTATACGACTAGGTGTGTTGAATCCCATACATATCACAGTGCATCACACGTATGCATGACATACTCGATATTCATAGATACAACAATGGCATCACAACATAACCATACAACATCACAACATTTATTTAGAAGACTCGAAAGAGTCTTGCATAATATGTTCATACAGGTAGGGGTCACATGACCCGACACTCATGTCATACAAGCAGAGTCATACAAACCAAGCGGAAGCATAAAAGCTGTCTGGGTATAGATAGTTGAAAGGAAAAGGCATAAAGCCTGACTATCTACATATGCCTTCTAAAAGGGGCCAGGTCGTAGCTGGGACACCAGCTACTCGTCATCATCGATGTCTAGAAAGAACCCACCTGTTGGCTCGTGGGTATCCTCTGCAACATTTATTAAGCAAACATGAGTACAAATTACTCAGCAAGACTTAGAATAGATCTATCTACTCATGCACATGTATCAATAAAGGGGTTGTAGGGTTTCATGCAGCCAGCCAGCTTTGACTCTTGGCTAGACTAAACTACAATTTTAAAAAGTTTAAACAACATTAATAAGTTGTACACGAGTGCACTACCACCACAACAATACACTGTCATGAACTCCTTTCCGTCTCCCCGCGGGAATGCCATACATGATACTCACGCTTATCTTGATACTTTTTGTGAGTAGCCATTAAGGTTGTCTATGAACAACATATGTCTCCAAGTAGTCCATATCCACGGACGCGACTATTCGAATAGATCATAACCCTGCAGGGGTGTACTTCTTCACACACGCTCTCGCCACTTATCGCCATGTGCACGTCATGCACCACGGCAACCTTCAAGCGGAAGCCCAGCGAGGGAGTCGGCCACGACCGTTAACCACACTAATACCTAGTCTAGGTCTATCGCCTATTTGAGGGTGAACCCGCACGGAAGTTCGACCAAGGTTTCCGCCACGGCCCCAAAGGATGTGTGCGGGGTTCCCAAGCCCACCATCCAGGTGCCACTTGGTACACCGTGCCACTGCCTACCGCATCATAGCCCACCTCTAAGGTCAGCACTATGCACGGCCTCCAGCATGACTACAAACACTAGAAACTACTTGCAACTCCTAAACCGAGTACTAGGCAATCAATAAGTCGAGCGGGGTCATATTTCAGGGCCAACATGTGCTAGTAACTAGTCTTGGATTACATACACGAAACTCAGTTCCTAAGGACAGTTCCAATGAAACAACCAGCCATGTACTCCTACATAGCCTTTCAACGGTACCTTTACCAAATCAGGTTCCACACTTATTCTTTGTCACTAGAACACATTCATCCATTCCTGTTCATCACCCAGATGAAATAGACCTGACACTACTCTAGGCATAGCGAGCATAGCAGGATAGAACACATCACAGCTCAAGCAACTACCACGTATACTAGGTTGCAAGGTTTGGCTATTTACTATGACAATGACAGGGCATGCAAAGTAATAGATTTAGCTACAGAAGTAAAGCATTTGAAATATTTTGTCCTAATGCAATAACTGGGAGCAGGAGCAAGAACATGGGATTATATCGGGATGATCAAAAGGGTGCTTGACCTGTTGCTCAACAGAGGGGTTATATCCGTCAGTCGGATATTCGGACGTATCCGAAAGGGCAGAGCCTACCGAAACAATAACGACAATCAATAACATTCATATGCAACAATATGATGCATGAGCATGGCATGATATGAAATGTACCATGAGCTAGTGTGGGTATCAAACCTTTGGGTTGATGCTGATTTGAATTCAAATTCAATATTAGTTGAAAAAGTATATTTATCATGTTCATTTAATTGATTTGACCTGATGCTATTTCATAACTTTGTTTGTCATGCATGAAAGTAGCACCATTGTGTTCACTAAATTTTTCTGATCAATTTGCATTTATTATTTGTCAAATTTTGAGTTATATTTAATTTTCTATGAATTTCCAAAGTTTTGCACTTATTCTACAATTATTTAAATCACATAATTGGATTTACTGCGTCAGCATGACATCAGCAGGTCCAACTGGCCGTTGAAAGTCAAACCTGACGAGTGGGACCCACTAGTCAGTGACTCTGGTCTGATTCCAGTTAAACTTTAAATTAATTAGTTAGTTAAAAGTGGATGGCCCACATGTCAGTGACTGATTGGTGTTTATTATTTTATTTATTTCTGTTTAGACTAACGCTAATTAACAAGGGGCTGGTCCCACTTGCCTCTGACTCTGGGGAGTCGACCCACTGGCGCTGGGGGTCAAACCCACTGGCAACGAGCCGCCGGTGGCTCCAGCGACGGCGGAGGGCTTCGGGATTGCTCCCCCGGCGACCAAAAGGACGGCGGAGGGCACCACGGGAACGACACTTCACCCGCGAGTCCATTTTGATAGTCTCTCGGGCTGAAGTGGCCGGAGCTGACAGCGGCGACGAGCTCGGCGGCTGCCGGAGCTCGGGCAACGATGGCCTCAATGAAACAGGGGGCAAATGGATAGGGGATTGGTTCCTACGACACCTACGCAGCACGTTGAAGTTTCTCGTGGTCTCAGGATGATGAACCGATCATCGGAGCATCACCGGCGACGACCTCCCTCGACGGATCTCGTCGTGCTCCGGTGGAATCGGGCGCTAGGGCACGGGATCGAGGGGGAAACCATCCTGGGCTCACAGAGATTCCAGAGACGTCGAGAGCGGGCTCGGGGACGGCCTGGAGAAGGAGAACGACGACAGCGATCAACGGCAGCCCAAGGAAGAAGACGAAGGCAATCTGACGATGGACGGCTCGGGGGCTCTTTTCCTTTGGCAGGGACGACGTGCTCGATGAGGCGGAGCCAACGGCGTGCTCAAAGAGGCTTGGGGTGGCCAGGAACGACGACGAGCTCGAGCTTGAGCTCGGCTCTAATGGCGGCCGCGAGAGAGAGAGGCACACGGGGCGAATGAGGAGAGGGAGAGAGCTGGAATGGGTAGCGGGAGGTTATCCCTTCGCGGCCAGCCCGACGGGGAGGCCAGGCAGGCACCCATGTGCGTGGCCGCGCCGAAGAGAGCAGTAGCCACCTCCTGCTGCCGACTGGTGCGAGGAAGACGACACGGAGAAGAGCTGGGCTGGGCGAGGTGAGCGACATGTAAGAGTTTTATAAAAAAAATTCATTTGTGTTTTCTGTTTTAAACTTTCTGACATTTGTTTGATTTTATTGTTGGCTCCAAACTATTTCTAAAATAGTGAATAAACTCTAGGGTGTTATTTGGAATATTTCCAACCCCATATAAAAGATTCAACATTTTATGAATTTCTGAAATATTTGAAATCACATATATAGTTGATTTCAGTGGATTTTGTGTTTTAAATAAAATGCCAAAATTATTTTAAAAAAGAAATCCACCTTGAATTGTTGTTTCCATTATTTATCAAAAATAATGGACTTTTATGAAGGCCATTTTGAGTTCATTGATTTGTCACAATTTTGGATTGTTTTGAATATAGAGTTGCTAGGATTTTTCTCTTTGATTTCCATTTTCACTTTTAAATGCAATAATAAACATGAGCACAATCTTTCTAGACTTCAAAGGGTATCTAAGGATGTGACAACTCACCCCCACTCAAAAGAATCTCGTCCCGAGATTTGGAAGTCGTCGGGAATAGCGCGGGATACTCAAGTCGGAGACGGTCCTCTCTTTCCCATACTGTGTCTTTTTCAGAATGGTTTGACCATTGAACTTTAAGAAACTTGAGGTTTCGACATCGAGTGGTACGCTCAACTTGATCAAGAATACGAACAGGGTATTCTAGGTATGAAAGGTTATCTTGGAGAACAAGCGTTTCGCGATCCACTTCACGGATAGGATCCGAAAAGCAACGCCTGAGTTGCGAGACGTGGAAAACATCATGAACCTTGGAAAGATATGGAGGAAGTTCCAACTGGTAGGCAACTTCCCCTCGTTTGGCAAGAATGAGAAAAGGACCAATGTAACGAGGAGCCAATTTGCCTTTTGATACCGAAGCGATGGGTACCCTTCACAGGTGTAACCCGAAGGTAAGCCTTCTCGTCAACTTCAAAGGTCACACCCTTATGATGACGATCATATTGCTATTTTGACGAGATTGGGCTGTTTTCAACTTTTCACAAATAATGCGAACTTGCTCTTCTGCTTCGTGGATCATATCCGGACCAAAGAGTTGCCTCTCTCTGGTTTCTGACCAATTAAGAGGTGTTCGACATCTTCGTCCACAGAGAAGTTCAAAAGGGGCTTTGCCCAAGCTTGATTGATAACTATTGTTATAAGAAAATTCGGCGAATGGAAGGCACTTCTCCCAATTCATACCGAACGATATAACACAAGCTCGAAGCATATCCTCTAGGATTTGATTCACTCTTTCTACTTGACCACTTGATTGAGGATGGAAAGTAGTGCTAAAAGATAGGTGAGTCCCCATGGCATTCTAAAAACTTTCCCAGAGGTGAGAAGTAAAAATACTTCCACGATCTAAGTTAATCTCCAGAGGGACACCATGAAGAGACACTATTCGAGAAATATATAACTCTGCTAGCTGGCTAGCTGTTATACTCTCACGAACCGTAAGAAAATGAGCTACTTTGGAAAGACGGTCAATGACCACAAAGATAGCATTTTTTCCTTTCTTGGTCTTGGGAAATCCAGTGATGAAATCCATACTAACTTTATCCCATTTCCATTCAGGAATAGCTAGAGGTTGAAGGGTGCCAGCAGGCCTTTGATGTTCTGCCTTAACTCGATGACAAACGTCGCAGTTAGCAACGAACTCAGCAATTTCTCTCTTCATCCTAGTCCACCAAAACCTCTGGCATAGGTCCTGATACATCTTAGTATTACAAGGATGAATGGTGAGAGGAGAATCATGAGCCTCCTTAAGGATTAACCGCCTCAGATGTGGATTCTTAGGAAGCAATAGACGGTTCTCGAAGAACACAACATCTTGATCATTCATGGAGAATTCCTTAGCGTTTCCACTAATAATATTCTATTTGATCCGTGATATACCTTTATCACGCTTTTGGCCAGCTATGATTTGATCCCTAAGAGTAGGTTTCGCCACCAGGGTAGAAAGGAATCCTTGAGGAACAATGTGGAGGTTTAACTTCCGAAATTCCTCATATAGACGTGGTTGACCTCGTTATAACATCAAGTTGTTACAATAAGATTTATGACTTAGTGCATCAGCCATAACATTGGCCTTCCCCGGGGTGTAAGTTATTCCTAAGTCGTAATCTGTGATCAACTCAACCCATCGTCTTTGCCTCAGATTCAAATACGGATGGGTGAAGATATATTTCAGACTTTGGTGATCACTTCATATTTCGCAACGATTACCAAGAAGGTAATGTCGCCAGGTTTTATGTGCATGTACTACAGCTGCAAGCTCAAGATCATGTGTGGGATAATTATCCTCATGTGGACACAACTGTCGAGATGCGTATGCAATCACATGATGATCCTTCATGAGAATGCAACCTAATCCTTGTCGCGAAGCGTTGCAATAGATAACAAAGTCCTTAGAGAAATCTGGTGGTAGCAACACAGGTGCAGAAGTCAGGCGTCCTTTCAGTTCCTGAAAGCTATGCTCACACCGTGGTGTCCACTCAAACTTTTTATCTTTCTTGAGGAGTTCAATTATAGGCTTTGCAACCTTGGAGAAGTTCTCGACAAAGCGGCAACAATAGCTCGCTAGTCCAAGAAAACTCCTAATTTGCTTAACCGATTCAGGTTGAGTCCAATCAAGGATAGCTTGAACTCTCTCGGTATTGACATCAATACCCTTAATAGAGATTACGTGGCCTAGATCGGTCACTTCTGGTAACCAAAATTCACATTTTGAGAACTTGGCATAAAGACGATGCTCTCGAAGTTTCATCAATACCAGCCTTAGATGCTCGGCATGTTCTTGTTCGTTCTTTGAGTAGATGAGAATATCATCGAGGTATACCACGACGAATTTATCCAAGTACTCCATGAAGATTGAATTCATCAAGCGAGAGAAGGTGGCTGGGGCATTGGTGTCACACCCAAGATGCGACCCTATCCTCAATTTGGCACGAAGGCCTCGTCAGGGATAGAAGCGCATCTCGTCGTGTCGCAAGAATGGATATCGTTACAAGTACATGTACTGAAAAGAAGAGATATATTTAGAATTGGCTTACACTCGCCACAAGCTACATCAGAGTCACATCAGTACATTACATAATCATCAATAGTAAGAGCAGGGTCCGACTATAGACGAAAACAAACGAGAAAAATAAGAACGACGTCCATCCTTGCTATCCCAGGCTGCCGGCCAGGAACCCATCCTAGATCGATGAAGAAGAAGAAGAAGAAGCAACTCCAAATGAACAATCAACGCGCTCGCGTCAAGTAACCTTTACCTGTACCTGCAACTGGTGTTGTAGTAATATGTGAGCCACAGGGCACTCAGCAATCTCACTTCCAAAGGTATCGAGACTAGCAAAGCTTAATGGGTGAGGCATGGTAAAGTGGTGAGGTTGCAGCAGCGACTAAGCATATATTTGGTGGCTAACTTACGAGTACCAGAAATAAGAGGGGGAAAATCTACGCATAGCAAACGTGAACTACCGTTGATCAAATGAATGATCCTGAACACCACGTCCGACATAACCCCACCGTGTCCTCGATCGGAGAAGGAACTCACGAAAGAGACAGTCACAGTTACGCACACAGTTGGCATATTTTAATTAAGTTCACTTCAGGTTATCTAGAACCAGTGTTAAACAAAGTTTCCACGTTTCCACATAACCTCGGGCACGGCTTTCCGAAAAGATTTAACCCTGCAGGGGTGCTCCAACTAGTCCATCACAAATTACCACAAGCCGCATAGAAATCCTCAATCACGAAGCTCGCGATCTCGTCGGATTCCCTAGTGGAAAACCTCAACTCTGAGATTACCCAAAGCATCACCGGAATCCCGATGCACAAGATATCTCGTCAAAGGTAAAACTAATCCAGCAAGGCCGCCCGGCGTGTCGACGATCCCGATAGGAGCCGCGTATCTTGTTCTCAGGACACGACGGATGGAACTAGCTACGGGTGCCAAACCTCGAGTTTCCCCGCGGTGGCCCCGCAGGCAGACCGTTTGGGACCAACACCATCAGCACTGCCCCCCTGTTTATGTAAAATTACTCCTCGGGTTCATGACGCCCTACGCATTTCAGTATTAAAAAATTATTATGTTGGGCAAATGTAGAACCAATGTTGGGCCTTGCCGGACCAGCTTTAATCTAAAACGAATTATCAAGGGGGTCCCCATAACAACCCCGATCTTGTTAGGAGCGCCCGTTTATGGAACATAACACCGGTAGCCGAAACTAAGGGGGCAAAGGTGGAACAAAACACCAGGCTAGAAAGGCCAAGCCTTCCACCTTTTACCAAGTATATAGGTGCTTTAAATTAAATAGCATAAAATATGGTGATATGACAAGGAACCCATGTTTTCACATGGAAACAATGCACCTGCAACTAGCAACGCTAACTCAGGGTTAAGCAAGCGGTAACATAGCCAATCAGTGGTTTGCTAGGTCGAACAGGTTGAAGGTTATCATGGCATTGTTGAGAGGCTGATATTTAACATGTGGTAGGCAACGAGACATAATCGATAGAAGCGATAAAACTAGCATGGCAATGATAGTAATGGTATCTAGGGAAATGATCATCTTGCCTGAGATCCCGCTTGGAAGAAGAATGCCTCCGTGAAGCAGACGAACCGACGTAGTCGAACGGGTCCTCACAATCCGGCACGTTGCGGAACTCTATCGAGACGAAGCAAACCAGAAACACAAATCAACACACGGAATTCACCACACGGTGCAACAACACAAATGATGCATGAGCATCTGAATACATGCAAGTCACGGCATGACAATTCACAACAACCAAATACTACACATTAAGTGAAGTTCAATATGCAACGAGTTGCATATGGACGAAACTCCACATTTATTTATTTAGCTATATCCCGATTAGATACACGACAATATTAAATGTGGTTAAACATGGAAGAGGTGAAGCGTAATTAAACTACCTATCTAGGCATTTTAAATGAGGTCGGAAATGACATATAACACCTCCGAGACGACCTCACATGTTAATTTACAATTCTGTCCAGATCTGAACTAACGCATTTAATTGGTTGGTAAACAGAAAAAAATAGGTTCACGTGATTCTACGCGTCTTTACAAGCAATTTACACATAGAGAACATCTCCAACGGAGCTACGGTTCAAAAGATACACGCACCGCAAGATATGATGGCATGAATGCAATATGTGTGCAACGGCGGTCACGAGCACTTCAAAACATACAACCAGCAAGAGAAAATGAAACGACATAAGATTCTAAGCAAGTTTCATGTAGGACACGATCAAATCGGAGCTACGGTTCAACAACTACGAGCAAAACAAGAAACACTACAATCTGCCAAAATCAGCCACATAGCATATTCTACACCCCACAACTACGAGCTACACAACTCCGATATGCTCAAGCAAGGCATGGCATAGAAGAGGGCAAGAAGCACTACTACAAACAACTAACAACAACTAGCATGGCAGCAAGGAACACTAGGAAAAGAAGTCACAAAATGGCATCCCACACACTATTTCAGACTTAGTGAAAATTACACCTCATGAAAGTGCAGTTTTCGATCTGAAGCCATATTGACAGCAGCAAAACCTATAGCTACAGGACTCCAAATGGCATGTAAATTTACAGCATGCTAGAGAAACACAAGGGCTACAACTAACTCCATTGCACCATCCTCAAAAGAGCTACAGATCACACGATAGAAGCAAAACAAAACAACAACAAAAAATAACAGAATCCAGACATAGAAATATTTTAGCTCCTCCAACACAGCACTATTTCTAGCAACTTGAGAGCAAGCAAACCACACCTAAACATGCATTTCTATTGCAACCAAAAATACCAGGGGCTAGAGTAAACACCCAAGGACAACTCCCTAGTTGACAACTCCGTCAAACGAAGCACGGAATAAATCCTACGGAATAAACAAAAGGGCATCACGGCAAAATATCGCGCGAACTAACTTCCTCGAAAGCTAAAACTAATTGCACAGAAATATCCCATGGGCTTTTCTACCCCGAAAACATATAAAAATATGCGGGGTTGCAACACAACAATATCTCCACACATAAATGCGAGAGAACGTCCTAAACACGGAAAATAATCTAGCGACAAATCCCTACGTGCAAAAATACAAATGACCGCTCTCAAATACATGCAAAAATGGTTCCTAAAACATGGACATTTAATATAAGGCATACGGGCAGTCCGGACACGCACGAGAAATAACTACGGAACAGATCCTAGTGAAACAGCACGCAAAACAATGCATTAGGCACTCTAAACGGCGTCAAATAAATATGCAAGTTGTGGAATCGTGTTCTAATCGCGAAGCCACCCCAAAACCATATAAAATACGTCTCGATCCGATCTACGGTTTAAAAGTTACGGGGGTTTAAATATACGTATATCTCTGGAATAAATCTAATTCGGAAAACACCTAAATACATAACTGGCCAAATCTACCTAATGCTACAGGGGGGAAGAGGCTCACCTTGGGCTCGGGTTAGCGGCCCAGGAGAGGAGGCCGAGGCAGCCGCTGGGGAGGCTTGGGAGGAGCTGGGCCGTCGGGAGGTAGGGCGCTGGCCCAACCCGCAGGCGAGGCCCAGGCGCACGAGGCGTCGGTCGTCGTTCCTGGGGAGGCCTCCTCGTCCTCCCGTGAGGAGCCATGGCGGTGTAGGAGGGAGCCGCCGGAGGAGCTCCGGTCTCGGCAGCGAGGGGGAACCGGTGGGGAATGGCGGCATGGGACGGATCCGGCCACCGGGGCTCCATTCCCGATGGTGCCGGCGCGAGGAGGAAGCCGGGCAGGGAGATCGGCCGGCGGGGCGGCGAGCACTAGTTGCAGACACAGGCGGCGGCGCGACCGAGATCCAGGTGGCGCGGCTCAGGGACAGCATTGTCCTGGCGCGGCCGGCGGGGCTCCGGCCGGCGACGGGATAGGGCGCGGGAGGCCCGCGCGGTGGCTGGCAGCGGCGCGAGGGGAGCACGAGGAACGGGAGGCGGCGGCGGCGGATGGGCCTCGCCCGGGCCCGATCTGGGCTCGGCGGGCCCGGGGGCTGGTGGGAGGCTGAGGGGGGAGAGAGACGGGGTGGAAGGCGGCTAGGGTTTGCACGGATTTCGAGGTGGAGGAGGAGGCTGTCTAAAAAAATATGATGGAGGGGGTATTTATAGAGAGAAGAGGGGCTCGGTTAACCGGAATCGCGTTCCGGATCCAACCGTGCGGTCGGATTCGGATGATTCCGCACGCGGGAATGGGTACGAGGCCGTGTAGAGGGGATATCCAGAGACGAGAGGGAGAACGGGCGGCGCGGCAACACAATTTAAAACACCGGGACACGTCTGACGGTAGACCGAATACGGTGCCGCCACGGTCGACCGTTCGGGTACCAGACGGTCTCCGATCGCGACGAAATTCGACAGGCGGCCTAGCTATATCTAATTTCGACCGCATGCCAAGTTTCACCTCGATCAGAGAAAGTTTTAAAACACACTTTGAAAACAGGGTTTCGACAATGCCGCGGGCGCGTGCGAGTGCGGTCGGGCTCAGAACGGACAGCGACGAGACCCGGCAATTAACAGCGGATGCAAATTTGAAAAACTGGCGGCAACGGAGATGCCGATGCAATGCAGATGATGCGCATGATGTGATGATGGTGCAACACAAGGAAATAGACACACGACGAAAACGGAAAGAAAGGGGAATCTTCTGGAACGTCGGCAACGGGCTGTCACAATTGGTTAGACCTTAGGACATGATGGTATACTCGTATTGGCCATAACAAGTGACAAAGGCCGATTTTGGAATGTCCCCATTCTTGATATTGATTTGATGGTAACCCAACCACAAATCCATTTTAGAGAAGACTCAGGACCCAGCGAGCTGATCATACAGATCGTTGATCCTGGGGAGCGGATACTTGTTCTTTATGGTGACCAGGTTAACTGGTCGATAATCTACAACCATCCGATCCGTTCCATCTTTCTTCTTGATGAAGAGGACGGGACAAGCCCAAGAAGAAAAGCTAGGACGAATGAAACCTTTATTCAAGGCCTCATCTAGTTGCTTCTTAAGTTCGGCTAGCTCCAAGGGTGCCATCTCATAGGGTCTTCTTGCTATTGGGATAGTTCCTGGAACAAGGTCTATCACAAACTCTACATCCTGTTAGGTGAAATTCCTGGCAGTTCTTTTCGAAAAACATTCGGAAAGTCACGAACTACCAGAATGTCTTCAAGTTCTGGAAGAGGACTAGCATTGAGGGAATAGAGTTGCCATTTGGCAACTCTATTTGAGACGTTAACTATCTCACCCGAGGGATGGATAAGCTGAACATTTCTAGAATGGGTATCAATCTTGGCATATTGAGCTGACATCCAGTCCATACGCAAGATGATATTGATATCTGAGGATTTCAGGGCTATCAATGATGCTAGAAAAACTAGCTCGTCTACTAGGATTTCATTATCATAGCTTATCCTAGAAGTTTTCCATTTTCTACCAGGGGTTTGGACAACTAATGGGATTGGCATATCACAAAAGGACATGTTATGCAACTGCACATAACTTTTGAAAATGAAGGAATGAGATTACCCAATGTCAAAAAGAACAGACGTTGGGTGATGATTGACAAGGAGCATACCCAATATGACGTCGGCACCCTGTGCAGCATCTTCTGCTGAAACATAATTCAAGCGGCCGCGCGGAGGAGTTGGCTTCAAATAATATGCTTTGCCTGACATGCCTTGCCCAAGAGACTTCCCAGGTTGCTTGGCAACTATATTCTGAGGATACTCTCATGAATAGTCTCCTGGTTCTCCACACTTGTAATAGATCACCTGATTGGCACGTGGTACAACATTGCTAGCTGGACCACCATAGGTCTTTGCTGGAGGGTTGGTCTCGTTCGCCTCAGGCGCCACATAGGATGGCCTCGGGGTATATGTTGGCGGCATAGAGCTAGTCGGGACCCACAACCGGCGCTTTGGAAACGCGGAACCGGATGAGGAGCCTGAATCGCGAGAGTGCTTCTTCGTGGCTTCATAGTCGGTATGGCCAGTCTGGGCACTAATCGCCTTGTTGACAAGAGATTGAAAACTTGTACATTCATGAAGGCACAGGTCACGAAGAAGTTTGGGGCTCAGACCCTTGCGGAATCTTGCTTTCTTCTTGGCGTCGGTTGACTCCTCTTCAGTTGCGTAGCGAGCGAGATTACCGAACTCGCAGCTATAAGCATCCACGGTCAACTTTCCCTGGGTGAAGGCACAAAATTCCTCTCTCTTATGGTCCATCAGACCCTCTGGAATGTGGTGCATATGGAAGGCTGCACTGAAATCCGCCCATGTGGATGCTGGTCCAGCAGGGCGCATAGCTTCAAAATTCTCCCACCACAGATTGGCGGGGCCTCCCAGGAAATACGCAGCAAAGGTTGCTACTTCTTGAGCTTGCGTTGGTTTTTCCCTTGAAGAGCAAAGGGTGATGCTTCAAAGTAGAGATAAGTATTTCCCTCAGTTTGAGAACCAAGGTATCAATCCAGTAGGAGTATCAAGACGAGGCACCAAGGCACCTGCAAAAAACAAACAAACTTGCACCCAACACGATAAAGGGGTTATCAATCCCTTTACGATTACTTGCAAGGTGAGATCTGATAATGATAATAGGTAAATATAAATAAATAAATAAAATTGCAGCAAGGTATTTTTGGTATTTTTGTATGTAAATCTGAATATATAATGTGTAAAATAGACCCGGGGGCCATAGTGTTCACTAGAGGCTTCTCTCATGATAGCAAGTATTACGGTGGGTGAACGAATTACTGTCGAGCAATTGATAGAATCGCGCAAATTCATGATGATATGTATGGCAAATGAACATACATATAGGCATCACGTCCGAGACAAGTAGACCGATACTTTCTGCATCTACTACTATTACTCCACACATCAACCGCTATCCAGCATGCATCTAGTGTATTAAGTTCATAACAAACAGAGTAACGCCTTAAGCAAGATGACATGATGTAGAGGGATAAATTCATGCAATATGATATAAACCCCATCTTTTTACCCTTGATGGAAACAACATGATGCGTGCCTCGCGACCCCTTCTGTCACTAGCTGAGGACATCGCACGGTATGAACCGAAAACCAAACACTTCTCCTATTGCAAGAATTATAGATCAAGTTGGCCAAACGAAACCCATAACTCGAAGAGAATTACAAGCATACGAAATCATGCATATAAGAAATCAGAGGAGACTCAAATAATATTCATAGATAATCTGATCATAAATCCACAATTCATGGGATCTCGACAAAGACACCGCAAAAGAAACTTACATCGGATAGATCTCCATGAAGAACATGGAGAACTTTGTATTGAAGATCCAAGAGAAAGAAGAAGTCATCTAGCTACTAGCTATGGACCCGAAGGTCTATGGTGAACTACTCATGCATCATCGGAGATGCAATGGTGTTGATGAAGAAGCCCTCCGTGTCCGAATCCCCCTCCAGCAAGGCACCAGAACGGTCCCTAGATGGGATCTCACGGAAACACAAGCTTGCAGCGGCAGAAAAGTATTTTCGTGGCTCTCTCTGTTGGTTTTGGGATTTTTGGGAATTTATAGGCGAAAGAGGTAGGGCAAAGGAGGCAAGGGGGCCCACGAGCCTGCTAGGCGCCCCCCTGGGGCGCGCCTAGGGGGCTCGTGACCTCCCACGAGACCCCTGCCTTGGTTCTGAAGTCTTCTGGGTATCTTCTGTTATGGAAAAAATCACCCCGTAGGTTTTATTCCGTTTGGACTCCGTTTAATATTCTTATCTGGAAAAGGTCAAAAACACGAAAGAAAACAGAAACTCGCACTGGGCACTGTGTTAATAGGTTAGTCCCAAAAATGATATAAAATAGCATACAAATGCATATATGACATCCCAAGTTGATAATATAATAGCATGGAACAATCAAAAATTATAGGTACGTTGGAGACGTATCAAGCATCCCCAAGCTTAACTCCTGCTCGTCCTCGAGTAGGGAAGTGATAAAGACCGAATTCTTGATGTGGAATGCTACCTAACATATTTGTTCTTTGTAACTTCTCTATTGTGGCATGAATGTTCAGATCCATAAGATTCAAAACAATAGTTTAATATTGACATGAAAACAATAATACTTCAAGCATACTAGCAAAGTAATCATGAACTTTTGAAATAACAAGGCCAAAGAAAGTTATCCCTACAAAATCATATAGTCTGGCTATGCTCCATCATCCCCACACAACTAATTTAAATCATGCACAACCCCGGTAATGGCCAAGTAATTGTTTTCACACTCTTACTTTCTCAAACTTGTTCAACTCTCACGCAATACATGAGCATGAGCTATGAATATAGCACTATAGGCGGGATAGAGTGTGGTGGAGGTTGTGAGGCAAAAAGGGGGAGATGGTCACATCGACTCGGCGTATCAACACGCTATGGAGATGCCCATCAATAGATATCAATGTGAATGAGTAGGGATTACCATGCAACAGATGCACTAGAGCTATAAGTGTATGAAAGCTCAAAAAGAAAGATTGTGGGTGTGCACCCAACTTGCTTGCTCACGAAGACCTAGGGCAATTTTGAGGAAGCCCATCATTGGAATATACAAGCCAAGTTATATAATGAAAATTCCCACTTGTATATGAAAGTGACAAAACAAGGGACTCTCTATCATGAAGAACACGGTGCTACTTTGAAGAACAAGTGTGGAAAAAGATAGTAGCATTGTCCCTTCTATCTTTTTCTCTCATCATTTTTTTTGTTTGGGCTCTTTGGCCTGTTTTTTTGTTTCATTTTTTTCTCTTTTTTCTGGTGGGCATATTTGGCTTTTTTTATTTCCTCACACGGGACAATGCTCTAATAATGATGATCATCACAATTTTATTTACTTACAACTCGATACTTGGAACAATAATGACTCTATATGAAATGCCTCCTACAGTGTACCGTGATGTGCAACGATCTAGCTTAGCGTATGACGTTGAAACATCTCACTAGCTATCTTACGATCATGCAATGGCAATATGAAAATGATGGCACATGTCATGAGACGGAATGGTGGAAGTTGCATGGCAATATATCTCAGAATGGCTATGAAAATGATGGCACATGTCATGAGACAGAACGATGGAAGTTGCATGGCAATATATCTCGGAATGGCTATGAAAATATCATAATAGGTAGGTATGGTGGCTGTTTTGAGGAAGGTATATTGTTGTTTTGTGCACCGGCGAAAGTTGCGCGGCACTAGAGAGGCTAGCAATGGTGGAAGGGTGAGAGTGCAACTATACCATGGACTCACAATAGTCATGAAGAACTCATATACTTATTGTGAAAGTTTTATTAGTAATCGAAACAAAGTGCTAAACGCATACTCCTAGGGGAAGGGTTGGTAGGAGTTAACCATCGCACGATCTCGACCGCCACACAAAGGATGACAATCAATAAATCAATTATGCTCCGACTTCCTAACATAGCGGTTCACCATACTTGCATGCTACGGGAATCACTAACCTCAACACAAGTATTTCGAGATTCACAACACCCTACTAACATGACTCTAATATTACCATATCCATATCTCGAAACTAATTGTGAGGGATCAAACTTCTCTTCCTAATCAATGCACTTGAATATGAAAGTTTTTATTATATCCTCTTTGGATGCCTATCATATTTAGGACTAATTTCATAACACACGCCAATTACCAAGTTACTTAGAGAGAGCGCTCTCAAAATGATATAAGTGAAGATCGAGAGTATTTATTTCTACAAAATATGACACCGCCATGCTGTACAAAGATTTAAGTGAAGCACTAGAGAAAAATTATCTAGATCAAAAGATAAAAGTGAAGGTCATGGGAGCAAAATCATCTAGCTCAAAAGATATAAGTGAAGCACATGCGAGCTAAATTGCCTAACTCAAAAGATATAAGTGAAGCTCATTGAGTATTCTAACAAATTCACGATGAGTGCATGTCTCTCTCAAAATGTGTGCAGCAAGGATGATTGTAATAAAACAAAAAGCAAAGACTCCTATAATACATGACGCTCCAAGCAAAACACATATCATGTGGTAAATAAAAATATAGCTCCAAGTAACGTTACCGATGGATTGAAGACGAAAGAGGGGATGCCTTCCTGGGGCATCCCCAAGCTTAGGCTTTTTGGTGTCCTTGAATTTGTATTGTGACGACTTGGGCATCCCCAAGCTTAGGCTCTTTCCACTCTTTATTCCATTGTCCATAAGAACATCACCCAAAACTTGAAAACTTCACAACACAAAACTTAAACAGAAACTCGTGATATCATTAGCATAAGAAAACAAACCACCAACTTTTTAGGTACTGTAGTAAACTTAATTTCCATTTAGATTGATCTTATATTACTGTATTCTCACTTCTCCATGGCTCGGACCACCCGATACTAACCATAGTTTCATCAAAATAAGCAATCAACACAACCAAAACATAATCTGTCAAACACATAACAGTCTGTAGCAATCTGTATATTTCGTATACCTCTGCTATCCCAAAAATTCTTAAACAATTATGAAAATTAGGGAAATTTTCATATCAATCAGCATAAAAATGAATCAACTCAAAATCTCTTTCTGGATAGGAATTAAAAATAATTTCATGAGCACAAAGTTTCTGTCTTTTTTCAGCATGATTAAACATCTATCACCAAAACTAATCATAAAGGTTATACTTGGCACAAACACTTAATTAAAACATAAAAAAACACAATCATAACGGTATCATGATGGTGTGGACTCAACAAAATAGAAAGTAAAAAAGCAAAAATAAATTTATTCATTGCGTTGCCTCCCAACAAGCGCTATTGTTTAACGCCCTTAGCTAGGCGCAAGGCAATAGAATCAAGTATTGTCATCTTTCCTTGGGGACCAAGGGAGGACCTTTTTATCGAGAGCATCTATCTTCCTATTTTGTGAAAGCACGTGACCATTTATAGTGGAGGAAAGATTAAGCACATGACGGAAGTTCACGTCTAAACTAGCTTTCATTTCTTTTATTGATTCATTTTGATAAAAACACATGAGGGTGGTAGACTCATTTTCTCCTTTGGGATGCCCAAATATTGCTTTCATCATTTCATAAGTGTCAAAGGCATCTCCAACAAGGAAACCCTTATTAAATATAGAATCCAAGACTTGTTTAAAAGAGTGGGGCAGCCCCGCGTAAAAACCTTTTAAGTACAGCTCAATATGATAAGGAGGCATATGACTGGCTTGAATATTTACCAGTCTATCCCAAGCGTCTTTTAAGGATTCATTAAGCGAAAAATGGAAAAGTACAAGATCCCCATCATCAACATTACTAAAGGTATCTCTAGCCACCTCGGGACGTTTTCCCATAGACTCATTATTTATGAGTTTGGAAAGGACACACGGGCTATCCAAGGCATTGAACCCAGGTAGAGTATTCTTGTGTTTGAACAATTCAGACATGATGACTTAGCAAGCAGTCAAGCAAGCAAAAGAAAGGGCGAATGAAAAAGGCAAATAAAGAAAGGAAAATATTTTTGTAAATTTTGTTTTAGAAGTGGGGGAGAAGAAAATGAGAGGCAAATGGAAAATAATGTAAATGCAAGAGATGAGTTTGCGATAGGTACTTGGTAGATATGCTTCACTTGAATACTCCCCGGCAACGGCGCCAGAAATTCTTCCTGCTACTTCTTGAGCTTGCGTTGGTTTTTCCCTTGAAGAGGAAAGGGTGATGCAGCAAAGTAGAGATAAGTATTTCCCTCAGTTTGAGAACCAAGGTATCAATCTAGTAGGAGTATCTAGATGAGGCACCAAGGCACCTGCGCAAAAACAAACAAACTTGCACCCAACGCGATAAAGGGGTTGTCAATCCATTTACGATTACTTGCAAGGTGAGATCTGATAGTGATAACAAGTAAATATAAATAAATAAATAAAAGTGCAGCAAGGTATTTTTGGTATTTTTGTATGTAAATCTGAATATATAATGTGTAAAGTAGACCTGGGAGCCATAGTGTTCACTAGAGGCTTCTCTCATGATAGCAAGTATTACGGTGGGTGAATGAATTATTGTCGAGCAATTGATAGAATCGCGCAAAGTCATGATGATATCTAAGGCAATGATCATACATATAGGCATCACGTCCAAGACAAGTAGACCGATACTTTCTGCATCAACTACTATTACTCCACACATCGACCGCTATCCAGCATGCATCTAGTGTATTAAGTTCATAGCAAACAGAGTAACACCTTAAGCAAGATGACATGATGTAGAGGGATAAATTCATGCAATATGATATAAACCCCATCTTTTTACCCTTGATGGCAACAACAAGATGTGTGCCTTGCTACCCCTTCTGTCACTAGGTGGGGACACCGCATGCTATGAACCCAAAACCAAGCACTTCTCCCATTGCAAGAATTATAGATCAAGTTGGCAAAACGAAACCCATAACTCGAAGAGAATTACAAGGATACGAAATCATGCATATCATAAATCAGAGGAGACTCAAATAATATTCATAGATAATCTGATCATAAATCCACAATTCATCGGATCTCGACAAACACACCGCAAAAGAAAGTTACATCGGATAGATCTCCATGAAGATCATGGAGAACTTTGTATTGAAGATACAAGAGAGAAATAAGCCATATAGCTACTAGCTATGGACCCGAAGTTCTATGGTGAACTACTCACGCATCATCGGAGAGGCAATGGTGTTGATGAAGAAACCCTCCGTGTCCGAATCCCCTCCGGTAGGGCACCAGAACGGTCCCCAGATGGGATCTCGCGGAAACGGAAGCTTGCGGCTGCGAAAAAGTATTTTCGTGTCTCTCTCTGATGATTTTGGGATTTTAGGGAATTTATAGGAGAAAGAGGTAGGGCAAAGGAGGCAAGGGGGGCCCACGAGCCTGCTAGACGCGCCCCCTGGGGCGCGCCTAGGGGGCTCGTGACTTCCCACGAGACCCCCTGCCTTGGTTTCTCAAGTCTTCTGGGTATCTTCTGTTATGGAAAAAATCATCCGGCAGGTTTTATTCCGTTTGGACTCCGTTTAATATTCTTATCTGAAAAAGGTCAAAAACACGAAAGAAAACAAAAACTGGCACTGTGCACTGAGTTAATAGGTTAGTCCCAAAATGATATTAAATAGCATATAAATGCATATAAGACATCCCAAGTTGATAATATAATAGCATGGAACAATCAAAAATTATAGATACGTTGGAGACGTATCAAAGGTCACCTTGTCAACCTTAGCAACATTGGCAGAGCATATCTTGCGCGATATACTGCAAAACCAGTCATCAGCATCGAGAGGATCGACGGAGTGATGAAACTTTGGGGGATTCAGCTTGACAAAGTCATTGAGGGACAATGCGTCATTTCGCGGCTGACGAGCCGTATTTTGCTCAATACGTTCTAGCAGACGGTTGGTCTCCCGCTTGTTTTTTCTGCCTCAAGCATAACTTCCGTTAGAGAAGGCGGGTGAGGCAGTTCCTCCTGTGCTGCCTGACTACCTTCTCCCTGCTCATGGTTAGGGGCACGGTTCAGCCTGGTGAACACCATCCTGGCAAACAAACTCACAGCTTAGACTAATATCAACATCAATACTAACTATGGATTAGGAATGCACTGAACACATGGAATGCGGAAATGAACATCCAAACAACATGGTAACAAGCAACTGCTATATATACACCATGGTTTATGCACACCATTACATAGTTCAGTACAATCTCAAACTAAAGAGAAAACTACTAAAAAGATGATACCACTCATCAGAGGCTTTCCAAGCTTCCTATACATTATTTATCTATGCCTCCGGAACTCATCTCACAACATAGTCATACTCCACAAGACACACAGGACTGTGGAAGTACAACTACTACCATACTACTCTTCCACTCACGGGTTCAAGCATCCGCATAAAACATCTCATAAAGGTTGCCTCCATGGCCTGGGAGCTCAACCTGCGGATCAGGAAATACTCGAGCCTGAGACCCCTGGGAACCGTAAGGGCACGGGTGTGGCCTTGGTCCCCTGACTAGTGGTAGTAGAGGTCCCCGAAGAGGGGTGACTCCTCCTATAGCAGGCCAGTCAACATGAGCTGGAAGAGGAGTCCTAACGGGGTTCAACATCTCCATATCCCCATACCCTGTTTGAACTACACGTGCCAGCTGTGTCAGGGCTGTCCACAAGCGGGCACGAGTAGCATAGAGCTCCATACGAAGGGCACGAGCATCTCTGTCTCTATTCTCTAACATCTCAGCGATAGACTGCAGCAGCGGATCCTCCAAAGAGGAATCAAAGTAGACCCCACTGAGGTATCCTTCTTCTCCTGGCTGAGAAGCGGGAACATAGCAAAACTCTGAATTCTACAGCAGTGCATGTCTGGCTCTCATGATGGTCAACATTGAATAGGCAGCATCTTGTACCGCCATGTCAACAGTAACCCCCAATCCATAAGACCAATGGATCGGCTCCTCGGCTCCAGGGTAATATGGGAATACCCTAACAGTGCATAGGTACTAACTCTGATTGTAATCCCAGTACTGCTCTTCCACTATATACTCTAGGTACCAGCGGTAACCGGCTACTGACATCACCCTGACCAGCATGGCCGTGTGACCCGCACATCAATGCACCTAGTCGGACGGACCACCTGACGAGAAGGGCGGCCAGACATCTGAAATAGAGAGTAATGCAAAAGGCATTAGAGCTCTGGAGATAAAATTGGGCAGCATAACAGCTATTAATGCTCAAAAACAATTTTTGAGACAACCCACAAAAGATAGGATAGCATAACCACTCAACTATCCAGTTCAATTCCATGGTAATCTATAATTATTTTCTTTTCATTGGAACAAAGAAACTCGGATTAACTCTCGAACCGTTTTCCTACAATCTACCGATTAGTAACACGCGAACCTGAGAGTTAGATAAGTAACCTAGTTCTTAATCCCCGTAGAAAATACGAGGATGGCCAGAATAGGATGACTTGAGAAGAGAAGCAAGAAACTTACGTTCTCTTCCACAAACAATTCCCTTATATATAACTAAAGCAATTCTAGACTCAACTTCGACCAGTTTGGCTTGGTAATCCTACAGTCAGTCAAGCTCTGATACCAACACTGTTGGGACCCCGATCCTAAGCCATAAGAATCCAGCCTGTAACACATCGCATCTCTTTGCGGTCTCACGCACGGTTAACCCCATGTCTACCACCTTACCTTAGCCGCGACCATTTGCCCCTTTTGACTCACGTATGCATTTGTGTCGCTAGCATTCCAATCTCAAAGAACCCAGGTGGACATAACTAGTCATAAACTCAAGTGGCTCAAGTGTACACAGACATGCATACATAACCCATCAAAGCAGGTGTCTGTCATCAGCGAGTGTAGACGAGTCGTAGCAAGCTACAGGGACTCCATTACACCGCGTGACATTTCCCCGTAGAGACAGACACAACAACTAAGAAGGATACATGCCGGTCAACCAATGTGTCCGGAGCAGTAGCGAACTACCAAGGCTCGTTGGAAGCACAAAGGGGCATTTCTCTATATATAGAGCTACTAAGGGTATACGACTAGGTGTGTCGAATCCCATACCTATCAGAGTGCATCACACGTACGCATGACATACTTGATATGCATAGATACAACAATGGCATAACAACATAACCATACAACATCCCAACATTTATTTAGAAGACTCCGAAGAGTCTTGCATAATATGTTCATATAGGTAGGGGTCACATGACCCGACACTCAAGTCATACAAGCAGAGTCATACAAACCAAGCGGAAGCATAAAAGTTGTCTGGGTAGAGACAGTTGAAAGGAAAAGGCATAAAGCCTGACTATCTACAGATCCCTTCTGAAAGGGGCTAGGTCATAGCTGGGACACAAGCTACTCGTCATCATCGATGTCTAGAAAGAACCCACCTGTTGGCTCATGGGTATCCTCTGCAACATTTATTAAGAAAACATGACTACAAAGTACTCACCAAGACTTAGAACAGATCTATCTACTCATGCACAGGTATCAATAAAGGGGTTGTGGGGTTTCATGCAGCAAGCCCGCTTTGACTCTTGGCTAGACTAAACTACAATTTTAAGAAGTTTAAACAACATTAATAAGTCGTACACGAGTGCACTACCACCACAACAGTACACTATCATGAACTCCTTTCCGTCTCCCTGTGGAAATGCCATACATGATACTCACGCTTATCTTGATACTTTTATGAGTAGCCATTAAGGTTGTCTATGAACAACATATGTCTCCAAGTAGTCCACATCCGCGGACGCGACTATTCGAATAGATCATAACCCTGCAGGGGTGTACTTCTTCACACACGCTCTCGCCACTTATCGCCATGTGCGCGTCATGCACCTTGGCAACCTTCAAGCGGAAGCCCAGCGAGGGAGTCGGCCACGACCGTTAACCACACTAATACCTAGTACAGGTCTATCGCCTATTTGAGGGTGAACCCGCACGGAAGTCCGGCCGAGGTTTCCGCCACGTCCCCAAACGATGTGTGCGGGGTTCCCAAGCCCACCATCTAGGTGCCACTTGGTACACCGTGCCACTGCGTACCGCATCATAGCCCACCTCTAAGGTCAGCACTATGCACGGCCTCCAGCATTACTACAAACACTTAAAACTACTTGCAACTCCTGGACCGAGTACTAGGAAATCAATAAGTCGAGTGGGGTCATATTTGAGGGTAGTAACTAGTCCTAGATTACATACACGGAACTCAGTTCCTAAGGACGGTTCCAAGGAAACAACCCGCCATGTAATACCACATATCCTTTCATTGGTACCTTTACCAAATCAGGTTCCACACTTACTCTTTGTCACTAGAACACATTCATCCATTCCTGTTCATCACCCAGATGAAACAGACCTGACACTACTCTAGGCATAGCAAGCATAGTAGGATAAACCACATCACAACTCAAGTAACTACCAGGTATGCTAGGTTGCAAGGTTTGGCTATTTACTGTGACAATGACAGGTCATTCAAAGGAATAGGTTCAGCTACCGAAGTAAAGCATTTGAAATATTTTGTCCTAATGCAATAAGTGGGAGCAGGAGCAAGAACATGGGATTATATCGGGATGATCAAATGAGTGCTTGCCTTGTTGCTCAGCGGAGTGATTAAATCCGCCAGTCGGATATTCGGACGTATCCGGAAGGGCAGAGCCTACCGAAACAATAACAAGAATTAGTAACATTCATATGCAAAAATATGATGCATGATCATGGCATGATATGAAATGTAGCATGAGCTAGTGTGCGTATCAAACCTTTGGGTTGATGCTGATTTGAATTCAAATTCAACATTAGTTGAAAAAGTATATTTATCATGTTCATTTGGTTGATTTGACCTGATGCTGTTTCATAACTTTGTTTGTCATGCATGAAAGTAGAACCATTGTGTTCATTGAATTTTTCTCATCAATTTTCATATATTATTTGTCAAATTTGGAGTTATATTTAATTTTCTATGAATTTCCAAAGTTTTGCACTTATTCTGGAATTATATAAATCACAGAATTTGATTTACTACATCAGCATGACATCAGCAGGTCCAACTAGCCGTTGAAAGTCAAACCTGACCACTGGGACCCACTGGTCAGTGACTCTGGTCAGATTCTAGTTAAAATTTAAATTAATTAGCTAGTTAACAGTGGATGGCCCACATGTCAGTGACTGATTAGTGTTTATTATTTTATTTTATTCTGTTTAGACTAATGCTAATTAACCAGGGGCTAGTCCCACTTGCCAGTGACTCTAGGGAGTCAACCCACCGGCGCTGGGGTTCACACCCACCGGCGACGAGCCGCTGGTGGCTCCAGCGATGGCGGACGGCTTCGGGATTGCTCCCCCGATGACCAAAAGGACGGCGGAGGGCACGAGGGGAATGACACTTCACCCGCGAGTCCATTTTTTCTAGTCTCAGGGGCTGAAGTGCCCGTAGCTGATGCCGGCGACGAGCTCAGCGGCCGCCGGAGCTTGGGAAACGATGAGCTCAATGAAACAGGGGCAAATGGATCGGGGATTGGTTCCTACGGCATCTACGCAACACGCTGAAGCTTCTCGTGGTCTCAGGATGACGAACCGATCCTCGGAGAATCATCGGTGACGAGCTCCCGCAGCGGATCTCGTCGGGCTCCAGTGGAATCGGGTGCTAGGGCACGGGATCGAGGGGGAAACGAAGGGGAACCATCCTGGGCTCACAGAGATTGCAGAGACGTCGAGAGCGGGCTCGGGGACGGCCTGGAGAAGGATAATGACGGCGGCGATCAACAGCAGCCCGAGGAAGAACACGACGGCGATCTGCCGATGCAGGGCTCGGGGGATCTTTTTCTTTGGCAGGGACGATGTGCTCGATGAGGCGGAGCGAACGGCGTGCTCACAGAGGCTTGGGGTGGCCAGGAACGACGGCGAGCTCGAGCTCGAGCTCGGCTCTAATGGCGGCCGCAAGAGAGAGAGAGGCACAGGGGGCGAATGAGGAGAGGGAGAGAGCTGGAATGGGTAGCGGGAGGCCAGGAAGGCACCCAGGTGCGTGGCCGTGCCAGAGAGCGGCGGCCTCCTCCTGTTGCCGACTGGCGTGAGGAAGACGACAGGGAGAAGAGCTGGGCTGGGCAGGTGAGCGACAGGTAAGAGTTTTCTATTTTTTTCATTTCTGTTTTGTGTTTTAAACTTTCTGACATTTGTTTGATTTTATTTTTGGCTCCTAACTATTTCTAAAATAGTGAATAAACTCTCGGGTGTTATTTGGAATATTTCCAACCCCATATAGAAGATTCAACATTTTATGAATTTCTGAAATATTTAAATCACATATATAGTTGATTTCAGTGGCTTTTGTGTTTTATTTAAAATGCCAAAATTATTTTAAAAAAGAAATCCACCCCTGAATTGTTGTTTCCAATATTTATCAAAAATAATGGACTTTTATGAAGACCATTTTGAGTTCATTGATTTGTCACAATTTTGGATTGTTTTGAATATAGAGTTGCTAGGGTTTTTCTCTTTGATTTCCATTTTCACTTTTAAATGCAATAATAAACATGAGCACAATCTTGCTAGACTTCAAAGGGTAGCTAGGGATGTGACACCTCTCACTACACAAATATCAATCTACTTGGCCAAAGCAATTCAATAGATCTGAGATATTTACGAAGCCATGATGATCATGCAATTAAGAATCATAATAATTATTAGAGGCGACTGAAATAATTTTCATGAATAATCTGAACATAAAACCATAGTTCATCAAATCCCAACGAACGGACCATACAGAAGTATTACATCAGATGGATCAAAGTGAAGATGTGATGATCATTGTATTGAAGATCATAAGAGAGAGACATAGACATCTAGGTACCAACTACACACACGCAAGTCTGTGATGAACTACTCACACATCATCGTGGGGGCAGTGAGGTTGATGAAGAGGCCATTCGTGACCCACCACCCTCCAGCAAGGTGCCGAAATAGACTCCAGATGAGATCATCATGGAACAGAGACTTCTGGTGGTGGAAAAAGAGTTTTGCAATATGTGTGAGGGTTTTTGGAATATATGTGAATTTAGAGGACAAAGAATTAGGGTTGGAGGGCCACCAGGGAGGGACAACACATCAGGGCGCGCCGACCCCCATGGTTGCGCCCTGTTGGCTTGTGGCTTCCTCATGTGACCTCCGGTCTTCTCCCCTGGCTTCCAGGTCTTCTTTTGGTCCAGAAAAAATCACAACAAAGTTTCGGGGCAATTGAACTTCATTTGGTACTGTAAACCTGAAAAGTAAAAACCACGCAGAAGCAACTGGCACTCGGCACTTGGTTAATAAGTTAGTGCTCAAAAAAATATAAATTTGTAAATTATTACTCAAAAAGTATCCTAGAATGATAATATAATAGCATGTAACAATAAAAAATTATAGATACGTTGGAGAAGTATCAAGCATACCATGCTTAATTCCTGACGTCCTCGAGGAGGTAAATGATAAAAACAGAGTTTTTAATATGATATATGCTACCCAATATGTAATCTTTTACATGTATGCTCATTAATAAACAATGAACTAAAAAATCAAATAGTAATATTGATAAGCACAAGCAACAAAATCATCAATCGTTCAAAGTACATGATCCTAAAGGAATGGTTACCCCCATTCATCTTATCATATTAGCAATGCATGGCTCTGTATTCACCACATTAATACAAATGTCTAGTACCACACTGTCAAAGTCAGGCAATTGGATCATACTTTTTTAATGTGCACCAAATTTTTATTCTTCATGCAATACATGAGCGTGAACCATGGACATAGCATAAAAGCAGAATAGAATATGGTGGTATCTATCAAAGGGGTAAAAAGTGGAGAAAATAGTCACTAGGCGTACCGGCGGGCTATGGAGATGCCCATCGATAGATGCCAATGCAAGGAATATGTATTGCCATGCAAATTATGCACTTGAGCTATAAGCGTATGAAAGCTCAACTAAAGCTAAGTGGGGTGTGCATCCAACTTGCTTGCTCATGAAGACCTCGAGCATTTGAGGAAGTCCGTCATTGGAATATACAAGCCAAGTTTATAATAATGAAGAAGTGAATCCCACTAGCATACGAAAATAACATAACATGAGACCCTCTATGTGAAGAACAAGGTGCTACTTTGAGGCACAACTATGGTAAAGGATAGTAGCAAAGTCCCTTCTCTCTTCTTCTCTTATTATATTTTTTATGGTGGGATCATTTGGCCCCCTTCACTGTTATTTCCTCACTAGAATAATGCTCTAATAACTATGATCATCACACTTCTATTTACTTACAACTCAATGAGAACTCGATATGAAGAACTATGAAGCAATATGAGTCAACATGGATGCCTCTAGCAGTGTATCAAGATGTGCAATGATGTAGGTGACATGTATCAGCAATATGATGAATGATGGCTTTGCCACAAATGCTATGTCAGCTCTATATGGTCATGCAAAGCAATATGATGATGAACGAACTAGTCATTTGATGTAACAGTGGAATTTGCATGGCAATATATCTCAGAATGGCTATGTCATAATAAGTAGGTATTGTGGCTGTTTTTAGGAAGATATAAGAAGGCTTATGTGTGACAGAGCATAGCATGCCAAAGGGTTTGGATGCACCAGCGGAGTTTGCACCAATCCACGAGGTGAGAATGGGCAATGCACGATACCGAGGAGGCTAGCAAAATATGCGGAGATGCGATTGCGTATGTACATAATTTCACATTAGTCATGAAGAAATCGTATACTTCTTGCAAAGTTTTATTAGTATTATCACAAATCAAAGCACTACTCGCATGCCCCGAAGGAGGAGGTTGGGAGGAGTTAACCATCGCACACCTCCGACCCGAAACAACATTAGGATTTTAACGAAGAATAGAAATGCTCACACATCCCCACCATGCCTTTTTAATATTCACGCAAACAAGAAATTAACACCTATTAATACTGATACTTCTAGAAATCAACAACAATGCACTCACACCTTTTCTATATTACCACATCATTATCATTAACCCACAATTTCTCTTTGTGTGCTACATGATGGTTTTGATTATCACTCATTGAATACCTACTGTTTTTGGACTAGCCTTATGACCCACGTAAATTACCATCACTATTAATACACTCTCAAACAAATATAAGTGAAGAATGAGAGTGCAAGTATTTCTATAAAATCTATACGCCACCATGGTCAAAAACATATAAGTGAAGTACTTGACCAACTTCTAAGCTCAAAAGATATAAGTGCAACACATAGAGTATTCTAGCAAATCATGATGAAGGTGTGTATCTCACTCAAATAGGTGTGTCCAGCAAATGATGATTGTGGCAAACTAAAAATAAAAAACAATCAGAAGCAAACGAGTCTCCAAGCAAAACTCATATCATTTGACGAATAAAAATGTAGCTCCAAGTGACATACCCATGGATTGAGACGAAAGAGGGGATGCCTTCCGGGGCATCCCCAAGATTAGACGCTTGAGTCTTTCTAGAATATTACCTTGCAGTGCCTCGAGTATCCCCAATATTAGACTTCTGCCACTCCTTATTCCTTTGGCATCATGATAACACCCAAAACGTGAAACCTCCAATCACACAAAACTCAACAAAACTTTGTGAGATCCGTTAGTATAAACAACATATCAAATAGTTTCGGTACTGCTATAAATTGATTAATATTTCATTATTGCATAGTAGGTACTATATTCAAACTTCTCCATGGCTTACCCCCCCCCCCCCCCCCCGATAAAATCCATAGCATCATCAAAACAAGCAAATTGTGCAAGCAAAAACAGAATCTGTCTAAAAGAGAACAGTCTATAATGGTGTGTAAAGAACCTATACTTGTCTAAATTCAACAATTCTGATAACTTAGGAAGACCCGAGGAAACTATGCAGCAATACTATGTAAAACATTAAACTTAAAAATAGGTTCCAGTAAAGTCATAGAAATTCTACACTAGACGTTAATGTTTTTATTTTCGCATCGTATCAATTCTACTTATCATACAAGTCATCCCAAAGTTTTACTTGGCACACACACTAATTTAAACATAAAAATACGATCATTACAGAGGCAATAATAATTTCATCACACCAAAACAGAAGGTAAAAATAAAAAATAAAGATAACTATTGGGTTGCCTCCCAACAAGCGCTATTGTTTTATGCCCCTAGCTAGGCATAATGCATATGATCAAGTGTTGGACCCCTTCTTGTCTTTCAAAATTAGATCCTCCAAAAATTTACTTAATAAATCACCTTTGTCAAACCTAGTTGAAGATCTCAAGTGTTTCAAAGGATTTATAATATCACTATTCACATCACTATCATCAAAGTGTTCCTCAAATAAGACATGGATTTCATCACTAATAGGTTCCCTAATATTGTTTTCTTGCCAATATTTAATAAAACCTTCACTAATTCCTTTCTAAATACATTCAAATATATCACAAGCATGGAGAAAGAAAGGACTATATTAATTCTTTGGGAAGCACATTCCTCCTCATATTCATATCAAATCTGTGGTAGTCATTAGATTCCAATCTACGCATAGCATCTTTGTTATGGAGGATCACTTCTATGGGAATATGTTCAGATTTTATTCCATAGAAGGCAAAAATTTCTTTCGCTTCATGCAAATAGAGTCAAATTCATGCAGAAGGATAGTGATAGAAAATTTCTTAATCTCGGGACCGTGCAAGCTAGGGAGTCCCAAAAATATCTTTTGAAGCATAGGATGGAGATGCACAAATTTTCTTTACATTTTAAATATAAGCATGCTAATAGCATCCACATAACAATTTGTTTAATCAAGTATGGATCCTTTAATAATAGGTGAAACTACCGAACACTCAAAGAATTGGATGACATGATTTCCTACAATGTTCCCATTGCCCACATGATAAATTTTAGAATTTAGAGTCGTCTGAGTATTATTAGTAGGGACTTGATTTGTAGGAGGATCATGAGTGGAACCATTAAATTTTAGTCTTTATTCATCCAACTCACTAGCGCTTTCGATGATAACTTTCTCAAATTCTAACATGATAGCAACTTTCAAGCAAGCAGGGTAACAAGCAGGACAAGTAAACTAGCGAGCAAAGAAGTAAAGTAGTGAAAAGAAAAGCTAAATATTTTTGTATTTTTGATTTTTATGAAGCAAACTACATATAACAACAAATAAAAAGAATAACAAATGAATGATAATTTGCGTGAAGTTACTTGATAGTTGGTGATGATATTCCGTGGCAATGGCACCAGAAATCCTTCCTCATACTTGTGATCACCGTGGGGTTTTCCGTGAAGAGGAATAGGTAATTGCAACACAATGCGGGTAAGTATTTCCCTTAGTTAAGAAACCAAGGTTTGTCTAACCAATAGGAATATCAATCCTCAACCGTCTTCAACGGCTGCACACAAAAGAGCAAACAACTAGCACCCAACTCGGGCAAGAAGCTTGTCAATCCCATTAATCTCGTTATTTGCAAGAAAATGAGGTTTGCAAATAATTGTAAATCCTAAAATAAAATAAAAGACAAATAAACGCAGCAAGGTAATGATAGGTTTTGTAAATATATAAGTGAATAGACCCGGGGGCCATAGTGTTCTGTAATGACATCTCTCATGAATGCAACATACGATGGGTCACAAATTATTGTTGGGCAATTAACACAAAAGAGACCAGTTATGCGATGTTCACGACAATGATCATCTGTATATAGGCATCACGTCCATAAGCAACTAGGATGACTACTGCCTACACCTACTACTATTACTCCACTTCAAGAGCGCTTCTATGCTTGCCTCTCTACATATGAAGTTCATGCCAAACACAATAATGCTTGGAGAACAATGACATGATGTAGAAAAAGTAAACTCAATCAATATGAATAAACCCCATCATTTTATCCTTAGTAGCAACAACACAAACATGTATCTTGGCCCCTTCTGTCACTAGGATATGGAAACCCGTGAGGTTGAACCGACTACAACGCACCCCTCTCACTTAAGAACTATCAATCTACTGGACCAAAGCAATTCAATAGATTAGAGAGATTTACGAAGCCATGATGTTCATGCAATTAAGAATCATATTAATTATTAGAGGTGACTCAAGTAATTTTCATGAATAATCTGAACATACACCCACAATTCATCGGATCCCAACAAGCGCACCATACAAAAGCACTACATCGAATGGATCAAAGCGAAGATGCGATGATCATTGTATTAAAGATCATAAGAGAGAGAGAGAGAGAGAGAGATAGCCATCTAGGTACTAACTACGAACCCGTAGGTCTATGGTGAATTACTCACACATCATCGTGAGGGCAGCAAGGCTGATGAAGAGGCCCTCCAGGATCGATCCCCCCTCCCACAGGGTGTGGGAACGGAGCTCTAGATCAGATTGCCATGGAAGAGAGACTTGTAGTGGCAGAAAAAGTGTTTCACAATATGCCTAAGGGACTTTGGAATATATGTGAATTTATAGGCCAGAGAATGAGGGTAGGAGGGCCACCATGGAGGTACAAGCCATCAGGGCGCGCTGACTCCCCTCGTTGCACCCTGTTGGCTTGTGCCTCCCTCGTGTGGCCTCCGGTCTTCTCTCGAGTCTTCGAGGTCTTCTTTTGGTACAGAAAAAATCGCAAAAAGTTTCGGGGCAATTGGACTTTGTTTGGTACTGTAAACCTGAAAAGTAAAAGACACACATAAAACAACAATTGTCACTCGACATTGGGTCAATAGGTTAGTGATCAAAAATATATAAATTGTTAAACTGTTACTCAAAAAGTATCCTAGAATGATAATATAATAGCATGGAACAATCAAAAATTATAGATACTTTGGAGACGTATCATCAGTCACATGAGGTATGTTGACTGGAAGTACGTTAAGGAGAATGAAGACTACTTCCCTCATGTGCAAGAGAACTTCAGGGCCATAGACACTGGAAACTTTGTTGGTAGAGATATGATAACGTAGAATAATGAAATAATCATGCAATTTTACTCTACAACTCATTTCTACCCCGATGGGAAAATTGTATGGATGATAGAAGGCACCAGGTATCAATCTTCTGTTGATGAGTGGGCTACCATCTTAGGAGTCCCAGAGGTACATGATGGAGATGTGGATGTTGATACGTCCCAAATGTATCTATAATTTCTGCTTGTTCCATGCTCTTTGGGGTGACATTGTTATATGTTTTGCTACACTTTTATATCATTTTACACATATTTGGACTAACCTACTAACTCAGTGCACCCAGGCCAGTTTATGTCTGCTGATGTCTTTTTTGCAGGCGCTTTTACCCAAATTTCCAAAGCCCGGAAAATTCCAGGAAAAATATATAAAAAATCCGTGAAACAAAAGCTTCCGGCTAACCGAAGATGGGCTAGAGGGTGGCCAGTGGCTGCCCACGCGACCTCCTAGCGCGGCCTGACCCTAGGCCACGCCAGGAGGCCCCTGGGTGGGCCCCACCTCCTCCGATGCCCTCCTTTGGCCTATATTTAGAGTCCCGATAGGAAACCCTTCCACAACTTCCATATTCGCGAATTTCTCCATCGTTCCGCAGCCACAGGGCTTCCGAGGTTGGGAGCGTCACGAGACCTCTTCCTGGCACCCTGCCGGAGGGAGGATTGACCTCTGGAAGCTTCTTCACCCCATGGATGCTTCCTGGACGTGCCGTGAGTAGTCCTCCTTGGGCCATGGGTCCATGACCAGTAGCTATGTGATGTCTTCTCTCCAATCTTGTGCTTCAATGGTTAGTCCTTGTGAGCTGCCCTACATGGTCAAGGCATCTATGTAATTCTCTTGCTATTGCTATGCTCGGTTTGTTGGGATCCGATGGATTATGAGATTATGTTCAGATTTTTATGAGTTATATATTGATTACACTTTTATATTATGTTCCTTAGTGATTCATGCATGTTCTCCATTGCTATTTATTGCTTTGGACGAGTAGTAGATTGTAACTCCAAGAGGGGGCGTTATGCATGATTGTGGGTTCATGCCCCTCGATGGCTAGCTTGAGTGATAGAAACATGAGATTAGGGGATGTTCTGTTGCCACCGTGGAGAAAACAATGGTGCTTGTGACCATGGTTGCAAGGATTGTTTACCTTACGCATAGTTCGTTAATGCAGTTGTCCGTTGCTTTGAGTTTACACTTTGGGTGGGGCTTGAAACTTAATACCAGAGAGATGTTCTGGATAGATATCTCAAGGTGGAAGATTAGTAAGTAGATGTTGATGAATAAACAGTCTACTTGTCTTCGCATACTGCCCATTACTATTGAACCTCTAACTATCAAGTAGCATAATTAGCATTGCGGTCCGTTCATAATTTGGTCAATTGCCCAACTGTGATTTGTTTACCCAAGCATAGTTGTTTATCGTCTTTTGGGAGAGAGACATCACTAGTGAACATCATGTGACTCCGGTCCATATCACCATTATTGTTTACACCTCCACCATTTATCGCTTTCATTTACTTTTCCGTTGCAACCACTGTTTCTTTCTCGCTTGTGTTTTGATCCTTTGCAAACTACAAGGCCGGAGAAATTGACAACCTCTCTGTACTCGTTGGGAGCAAAGTTATTTGTTATGTGTGCAGGTCCACGTCTTCTGCTAACCAGGACAGAAGACACCTACTTGTTGATCCTAGGAATCCTCCTGGTTTGATAAACCTTACAGTTCCCGTGTGAGGGAAAACTTGTTGCTGACTACATCTCAACCTTCCACTTGGGGTAACCAACGGGTTGCGAGAAGTATATACATCATCTCGTCTTCAAGCAAAGTTTTCTGGCACCGTTGTCGTGGACTCCAGTCTTCAAGATAGGGGAGTTGCACGCTATCTTTTACCTTCGCTTTTTAGTCTTGTTAGTTTGCTTTTCATGATCGGCATGACTAGTTAGGCTTATGGAAAACTGCACTCTTAGTTCGCTGCTTGGGGAAGTCCGCTTTACCACACCCTTGGTAGAGAAGTTTCCTCCACCTACTGATTGTATCCCATTCAAAATACCACTTGGGATAATTGAAATAATTAGGAATGATTGTTATGCAGGAGATGGAATAGTCCATCCTAGTATTCATTTGTTGAAACTTACAAAACTTTGTGAGTTGTTTAATATTTCAGGTTTGACAAGAGGTGGAGTCATGAGGAAATTATTTGCCTTGTCACTGAAAGGAAAAGCATTGCAATGGTATAGGCTACTAGATGATTCTCACCTACGGGATTGGGAAGAGATTTAGTCTCTCTTTTACTCCAAGTTTTATCCTCTTCATGAAGTCTATGTGGATCATGGTAACAATGCATTATGTGATACTTATATTGTTGAGTTTATTCATGATCCCACTAAATTTTATTATGAGAAGGGAACATATGCTTATAGATATTTCAATAATATCAAGTTCCCTCTCTTTATGTTCAAGGTTTTGAAGTTGTACTTGTTTTGCCTTCCTATGCTTATTGCTTTGTGCTTCAATGAATTATTCTATTGCAATATTCATATGCATATGAAGCATGTTAGACTTAAATGTGTTTGGTATTTTCTTCTTGATGCTCTCCTTTGTTCTACAACTCTTATTCCTACAAGAGCATCATTAAAATCTTAGGCCTATCTTTATGGCTATAAAGAAAGAGCTCTAGGGAGACAACCCTTGTTATCTTTACTTTGAGTTTTTACTTTATGTTTTCGTGGTCTTGATGCTTGTTACTACTGTAGCAACATCATTGTATCTTTATTTTTAAGCTTTGTGCCAAGTTTTAGCCTCCGATTGCAAGAAAGTTCAAAAATTGTGACATGCTGTCTAGAAACAAATTATGTGTGCTTGACGGAAAAAATCCCAAAAATCACCAGATCATCTTTTTGATCTGAATTTTTTTTGACAGCATGCTCTATATAATTTTCTTTCTGGCATATGTTCTGAGTTCTTTCTATTTGAGTTGCAGAAGTGCCCCGAATAAATTATTTACTACCCGATGTTCTGTTCTTCACAGATTCTTCCATGTTTTGCCTTTCCATTGTTTTGCAAATCCTAAGCTTACTTTTTATTTGCAAAAACCTTTTTGCAATCATGAGAAGCAGTAGCTTTTCATGAAAATCATTATTTCCAGCAGGTAGTGAATTAATTTATTAAGGGTACTAACCACTCTAATCAGCTTATGATGAGTTTCGTATGAAGGGAGTTTTCAAGTATGCAATGGGAGATGATGAAAGAAGATACATGAGTGTCAAGCGCTCAAGCTTACGGATACCCCCGTGCGCCCCAAGAAATATTCAAGGAGACTCAAGCGTCTAAGCTTGGGGATGCCCCCGTGCATCCCCTTCTCTATCAACAATCATGAGTTCGTCCATATCCATGCTATATTTTTATCACTTCATATGTTATGTGCTATGCTTGGAGCGTCCCGCTATTTGCTTTTTAGTTTGTTTTAGTTTGGCTTGCTGTTCATAACAAGTCGTAACCTAGACTACCTTGTTTGGGAGAGAGACACGCTCCATTCCACTCTAGAACACAACATAAGTTTTCATGCTTATCTTTTATGTGTGTTCTCTATCTTTTCGTAGCTACTGTCCTGCCTAGCTCTTAGTTTTCATGCTTATCTTTTTAAGAGCTTTTATTTAGGTTACTTTTGTAACTCTCTTGAGTTATCATTCGTATCTTGTTTAAAGATTTGGCTCGTTGCACTGAGTTGTGTGTCTTGCATGAGTAGGTAATTGAGATTGCTATTTAAGTATAGTAGTAACTTGCAATAGTTTTGAGGTATTGATTTGAGTAATGTTTGGACTATTGGTGCCAAGAGCTTGAGCCAATTAGTTATAAGTGTCGTATTTTGGGAAATCCGTGTGTTTTTCAAAAAACTAAAAATTAGTTGAGAACTCTAGCTACTAAATTGATCGCTAACCTCTCGAGGGGTTGGAATATATAGAGTACCCTCACGTTACCATGAGTCAAGGATGCGCAAGGATAACCAAACCCCCAAACACTCCTCCTCGGGGTACTCGTCTCTTTGTGAATTTCCTAACTAGATAGAGAGTTACCGATAATAAGCGTATGAGTTCTTCAGACTGATGTGAGTATTCGATTGTTGGCACTTCCACCATCCATATTTTGCTAGCCTCTTCGGTACCGTGCATTGCCCTTTCTCACATTGAGAGTTGGTGCAAACTCCGCCGGTGCATCCAAACCCATGACATGATATGCTCTGTCATACATAAGCCTCATTATATCTTTCCTCAAAACAGCCACCATACCTACCTATTAAGGCATTTCCATAGCCTTTCCGAGATACATTGCCATGCAACATCCACCATCTCATGACTTGATCTTCATGTCATACATGCTTTTGCTTGATTGTAGAGCCGCATGATAGTTGGGCCTTACCCCAATTACTGCTACATGACACACTAGTATCATTGCATATCCTGCTACACTGGCAGAGGCATACATTTGCATACATCATGATAGTTTTCATTTGTCTTTATGTTGAGTACTTCTTATAAAGTGTGATGATCTTCTTTTTATTCATGTAAAACATAGAGTGTTGCCCTTAAGTGAGGTAAAGGTCCCAAATAGGACAAACAAAAGATCCCAAAGAGGAAAAATGAGAGATAAAAGAAAGAGCCAAAGAGGCCACAAAAAATAAAAATAAAGAAAGAAAAGGAAATAAAAAGCGAGAAGGGGGCAACACTACTATTCCTTTTAAAGTTCCACACTCGTACTCCACTGCTATATTGGTACTACATATAGATTATCATTCATGCATAACTATGTGGGGACCCTTACACTATAGAACTTGGTTTGCATATTCCTGTGATGAGCCTCCTCAAATGAGCTCTAGGTCTTCATGAGCAAACAAGTTGGATGCACCCTACTAGTTCCATTAGAGAGCTTACTTTAGCTCATATGTGCATCCGTTACATGGCAATCCCTATTCCTCACATCATATGTATCATTTGGCTTCCTCGCCTATGGTTGTCCTCATTGATGTGAGCCTTTCACACCTTTTTGTCTTCCTTCCCCATTATTATTCTATTTGCCATCCTAAGTGCCAACATATCTTGCTTACGCTCATCCATTGCATGAGTGCTCAAAGTTGAAAGGGGGAGGATCATTTTGATTTGCGCGTGACTAGTGGTCTCGGAATGAGTCAAAATAAGATTTCGAAGGAGACCAAGTGTGAAATTTTAGTAGATTGAGTTCTTAATCAAAAAAATATTTTATGATCTCAACCCATCTCCCCTTCTTGCACACAAACACCATTTGGAGACATTCGAGTCACGGATAGCGAGAGCTCTTGCACCTTTATGTTCTTACTTTGCTAATCTCAATACTAGATATAAACTCTTGCTTATTATTGTCTTGACTTGAATTGCATATCTTACTTGCTTTACTTTGAAGTTCTTATATGTGTGTTAACATGTCACCACAGAAATTATTGTGTTATCATTTATCTACTCGAGGACGAGCAGAAATTAAGCTTGGGGGTGTTGATACGTCCCAAACGTATCTATAATTTTTTTCTTGTTCCATGATCCTTTTGGTAACACTGTTATATGTTTTGCTACACTTTTATATCATTTTACACATATTTGGACTAACCTACTAACTCAGTGCACCCAGTGCCAGTATTTGTCTCCTGATGTCTATTTTTCAAGGGCTTTTACCCAATTTTTCAAAGCCCAAAAAATTCCAGGAAAAATATATCAAAATTCAGCGAAACGGAAGCTTCCGGATCACCAAAGATGGGCCACATGGGGCCAGGGGCTGCCCAGGTGACTTGCTGGCGCGGCCAGGCCCTAGGCCGCGCCAGGAGGCCGCCTCAGTGAGTCGCACCTCCTCCGGTGCCCTCCTTTGGCCTATATTTAGAGTCCCGAGAGGAAACCCTTCCACAACTTCCAGAATCGCGAATTTCTCCATCGTTCCGCCGCCGCAGAGCTTCCAAGATCGGGAGCGTCAGGAGACATCTTCTCGTCACCCTGGCGGTGAGAGAATTGACCTCCGGGAGCTTCTCCACCGCCATGGACGCTTCCCGGACGTGCCGTGAGTAGTCCTCCTTGGACCATGGGTCCATGACTAGTAGCTAAGTGATGTCTTCTCTACAATCTTGTGCTTCAGTGGTTAGTCCTTGTGAGATGCCCTACAAGATCAAGGCATCTATGTAATTATCTTGCTATTGTTACGCTAGGTTTGTTGGGATCCGATGGATTATGAGATTATGTTCAGATTGTTATGAGTTATATATTTTATTATCCTTTTATATTATGTTCCTTAGTGATTCATGCATGTTTTCCGTTGCTATTTATTGCTTTGGCCGAGTAGTAGATTGTAACTCCAAGAGGGAGCGTTATGTATGATTATGGGTTCATGCCCTTGATGTCTAGCTTGAGTTACAGAAACATGAGACTAGGGGATGTGTTGTTGCCAAGAGGGAGAAAACAACGGTGCTTGTGACCACGGTTGCAAGGATTGTTTACCTTACGCATATTTCATTAATAAAGTTGTCTGTTGCTTTGAGTTTACACTTTGGGTGGGGCTCGCAACTTAATACTAGAGAGATGTTCTGGATAGATATCTCGAGGTGGATGATTAGTAAGTAGATGCTGATGAATAAATGGTATACTTGTCTTGGCGTACTGCCCATTACAATTGAACCTCTAACTATCATGTAGCATAATTAGCATTGCGATGCGTTCATAATTCGGTCAATTGCCCAACTGTGATTTGTTTACCCAAGCATAGTTGTTTATTGTCTTTTGGGAGAGAGACATCACTAGTGAACATCATGTGACTCCGGTCCATATCACCATCATTGTTTACACCTCCACCATTTACCGATTTCATTTACTTTTCCGTTGCAATCACTATTACTTTCCCGCTTGTGTTTTGATCCTTTGCAAACTACAAGGCCGGAGAGATTGACAACCGCTGTGTACTCGTTGGGAGCAAATCTGTTTGTTGTGTGTGCAAGTCCACGTCTTCTGCTGACCAGGACGGGAGACCCCTACTTGTTGATCCTAGGAGTCCTACTGGTTCGATAAACCTTACAGTTCCCGTGTGAGGGAAAACTTGCTGCTGACTACATCTCAACCTTCCACTTAGGGTAACCAACAGGGTGCGAGAAGTATATACATCATCTCGTCATCAGATGTTTATGCTGAGGCTAAGATGAACCACAACTCCATGGACAACATGTATAAGCCAGTTCCCAAGCAATATATGAAGACACACAAGCTTATACCTGTCTATTTCTTGCAAGCAGGACTACCCACCACAAACACTATTGCGAGGTACACCTTGATGCCCAAATCAGGTGATGACAAGATGATTAGGAGGTACTCCATTAATATGTTGCATCATATAGACACCCACACCAGGATTAGGGTGATGGATTTGATTGTTGAGATAGTCAAGAGGACTGCTGCTGACCAGAAGAGGTCACGTGGATATTGTCGGGATCCCGATCCTAGGCCAAAGGAATCCAGCCTATAACAC
This sequence comes from Hordeum vulgare subsp. vulgare, assembly GCF_904849725.1. NCBI lineage: Eukaryota > Viridiplantae > Streptophyta > Magnoliopsida > Poales > Poaceae > Hordeum > Hordeum vulgare. The sequence goes on along the minus strand of NC_058520.1, from coordinate 399,609,097 downwards.
ATCGCATCCCTTTGCGGTCTCACGCATGGTTAACTCCATGGCTGCAGCCTTACCTTAGCCCGGACCGTTTGCGTCTTTTGACTCACGTATGCAATAGTGTCGCTAGCATTCCAATGTCAAAGAACCTGGATCGACAAGTCTAGTCATAAACCAAAATGGCAGTACCGCACAAGGACAGGCATACATGACCCAACAAAGCAGGTGTCGGTCACCAGCGAGTGTAGACGAGTCGTAGCAAGCTACAAGGACTCCATTAGATCACGTGACATTTCCCCAAAGGGGACAGACACAGCAGCTAAGAAGGACACATGCCGGTCAACCAATGTGTCCGGAGCAGTAGCGAGCTACCAAGGCTCGTTGGATCACAAAGGGGCATTTCCTTGTAAGGAGTGCTACTAAAGTTCACGACTAGGTAATCGAACCCCATACATATCAAGTACGACACACGTACGCATGGCATACCAATATGTATAGATACATCGATGGCATCACAACATAACCATAAACATACAAGCTTTATTTAAGAGGCTCGGAAGAGCCTCACACATAATATTACACATTAAGGTACTCACGACCCAATAGCAGTCATTCAGTTACAAGCCAGCGGAAGAGTTTAAAACTGTCTGAGTACAGACAGGTGCAACTAGAGGGCACATGGCCTGACTATACTACAGACCCAAACCTAGGGCCAGATCGTAGCTGGGACACCAGCTACTCGTCGTCGTCGATGTCTACGAAGAACCCTCCATTAGGTTCATTAGCAACCTCTGCAACATTTATTAAGGAAACATGAGTACGGAGGTTGCTGAGTACCTTCGTACTCATGTTTGCTGAATAAATGTTGCAGAGGTTGCTAATGACCCTAATGGAGGGTTCTTCGTAGACATCGACGACGACGAGTAGCCGGTGTCCCAGCTATGATCTGGCCCTACGTTGGGTATGTAGTATAGTCAGGCCATGTGCCCTTTTAGTTGCACCTGTCTGTACTCAGACAGTCTTAAACTTTTTCGCTAGCTTGTAACTGAATGACTGCTATTATGGGTCGTGAGACCCTTAATGTGTAATATTATGTGTGTGGCTCTTCCGAGCCTCTTAAATAAAGTTTGTACGTTTATGGTTATGTTGTGATGCCATCGATGTATCTATACATATCGGTATGCCATGCGTACGTGTGTCGTACTTGATATGTATGGGGTTCGATTACCTAGTCGTGAACTTTAGTAGCACTCCTTACAAGGAAATGCCCCTTTGTGCTCCAACGAGCCTTGGTAGTTCGCTACTGCTCCGGACACATTGGTTGACCGGCATGTGTCCTTCTTAGCTGTTGTGTCTGTCCCCTTTGGGGAAATGTCTCGCGAGGTAATGGAGTCCTTGTAGCTTGCTACAACTCGTCTACACTCGCTGGTGAGCGACACCTGCTTTGTTGGGTCATGTATGCCTGTCCTTGTGCGGTACTGCCACTTTGGTTTGTGACTAGACTTGTCGATCCGGGTTCTTTGACATTGGAATGCTAGCGACACTATTGCATACGTGAGTCAAAAGACGCAAACGGTCCCGCTAAGGTAAGGCTGCAGCCGTGGACTTAACCGTGCGTGAGACCGCAAAGAGATGCGATGTGTTACAGGCTGGATTCCTATGACTTAAGATCGGGGTCCCGAAACTGGCGCTCCTGGAGGCCTCCAGCAGCGGGCAGGCAGGCAGGAGGTGGACGGCTCGGCCGCCGTGCTCATCTTCTCCCCTGCCTACTGGCAGGAGGAGGAAGATGACCGGGGAGCCCCTGGTGGGCTGGGCCGGCGACAGGTAAGGGTTTTCCTTTCTTTCTCTTTTGTTTTTTTTGATTTGACTCTATTTTTCTATTTCAATAACTTGCTATTTATTTCAGCTCCCAAATAGTTTGTAAAAACTATTTTAAACATACCAGAATATTGGTTGAAATATATCCAACCATTCCTAAAGTTTTCAACGTTTTTGAAAGTTTAAAGTTTCTGATTTCAAATTTAAAACTTGAAACAAGTAGATTTTTGCATTTATTTAAAATGCTTAAAGTGTCAAGAAAAAGGTTTTCTTCATTGCTTATTTACTTTCATGATTTATCAGAAAGTTTGAACTTTTCTTGAGGCCATTTTGGGTTCATTGATTTTAACTAGTTTGAATTTTCCTTCATTTTGAGGAGTGGCTAGGGTTTTAGCATTTTCCTTCATCACTTGCTTTATTCTTGTTGGAAATTTCCTAGATGCAATGCAAAGGAAAACATGAGCACAAAGCTAACTTGCTTAAGATGTCAGGGATGTGACAACTCACCCCCACTCAAAAGAATCTCGTCCCGAGATTTAGAAGTCGTCGGGAATAACGCAGGATATTCAAGTCGGAGACGATCCTCTCTTGCCCAAGTTGCCTCCTTTTCAGAATGATTTGACCATTGAACTTTAAGAAACTTGAGGTTTCGACGTCGAGTGGTACGCTCAGCTTGATCAAGAATATGCACGGGGTATTCTCGGTATGAAAGGTTATCTTGGAGATCGAGCGTTTCGTGGTCCACTTCACGGATAGGATCCGAAAATTAACGCCTGAGTTGCGAGACGTGGAAAACATCATGAACCTTGGAAAGATGCGGAGGAAGTTCCAACTGGTAGGCAACTTCTCCTCGTTTGGCAAGAATGCGAAAAGGACCAATGTAACGAGGAGCCAACTTGCCCTTGATACCGAATCGATGGGTACCCTTCAAAGGTGTAACCCGAAGGTAAGCCTTCTCATCAACTTCAAAGGTCACAGCCATATGATGACGATCATATTGGCTCTTTTGACGAGACTGGGCTGTTTTCAACTTTTCACGAATAATGCGAACCTGCTCTTCTGCATCCTGGATCATGTCCAGGCCAAAGAGTTGCCTCTCTCCGGTTTCTGACCAATTAAGAGGTGTTCGACATCTTCGTCCATAGAGAACTTTAAAAGGGGCTTTGCCCAAGCTTGATTGATAACTGTTTTTATAAGCGAATTTGGCGAATGGAAGGCACTTTTCCCAATTCGTACCGAATGATATAACACAAGCTCGGAGCATATCTTCTAGGATTTGATTCACTCTTTCTACTTGACCACTTGATTGGGGATGGAAAGCAGTGCTAAAAGATAAGTGAGTCCCCATGGCATTCTGAAAACTTTCCCAGAAGCGAGAAGTAAAGATACTTCCACGGTCCGAGTTAATCTCCAGGGGAACACCATGAAGAGACACTATTCGAGAGATATATAACTCCGCTAGCTGGCTAGCTGTTATACTCTCACGAACGGGAAGAAAATGAGCTACTTTGGAAAGACGGTCAATGACCACAAAGATAGCATTATTTCCTTTCTTGGTCTTGGGAAATCCGGTAATGGAATCCATGCTAACTTTATCCCATTTCCATTCAGGAATAGCTAGAGGTTGAAGGGTGCCAGCAGGCCTTTGATGTTCTGCCTTAACTCAACGACAAACGTCGCAGTTAGCAACGAACTCAGCAATTTCTCTCTTCATCCTAGTCCACCAGAACCTCTGGCATAGGTCCTGATACATCTTAGTACTACCGAGATGAATGATGAGAGGAGAATCATGAGCCTCCCTAAGGATCAATTGCCGCATACGTTTGCTCTTAGGACACAACACCTTTCTCATTGATGGAGAAATCCCTAGCGTTACCGCTAGCAATATTCTCCTTGATCCGGGATATACCCTTATCATAAGCCTGCACGGCTATGATTTGATCCCTAAGAGTAGGCTTCGCCACCAGGGTAGAAAGGAATCCTTGAGGAACAATATGAAGATTCAACTTCCGAAAGTCCTCATAGAGATGTGGTTGACCTTGTTGTAGCATCAAATTGTTACAATAAGATTTACGACTTAGTGCATCGGCCATAACATTGGCCTTCCCTGGGGTGTAAGTTATCCCTAAGTCGTAATCCGAGATCAACTCAACCCATCGTCTTTGCCTGAGATTCAAATCCGGCTGGGTGAAAATATATTTCAGACTTTGGTGATCAGTGAAAATTTCGCAACAATTACCTAGAAGGTAATGTCGCGAGGTTTTTAGTGCATGGACCACAGCTGCAAGCTCAAGGTCATGTGTGGGATAATTATCCTCATGTGGACGCAACTGTCGAGATGCCTATGCGATCACATGACGATCTTGCATGAGAATGCAACCTAATCCTTGTCGCGAGGCGTCGCAATAGATAACAAAGTCCTTAGAAAAATCTGGTGGTAGCAACACAGGTGCGGAAGTCAGGCGTCTTTTCAGTTCCTGAAAACTATGCTCACACTGTGGTGTCCACTCGAACTTTTTATCCTTCTTGAGGAGTTCAGTTAGAGGCTTTGCAACCTTGGAGAAATTCTCGACAAAGCGGCGACAATAGCTCGCTAGACCAAGAAAACTCCTAACTTGCTTAACCCATTCAGGTTGAGTCCAATCAAGGACAGCTTGAACTCTCTCGGTATTGACAGCAATACCCTTACCAGAGATTACGTGGCCTAGATAGGTCACTTCTGGTAACCAAAATTCACATTTTGAAAACTTGGCATAAAGGCGATGCTCTCGGAGTTTCATCAATACCAGTCTTAGATGCTCGGCATGTTCTTGTTCGTTCTTCGAGTAGATGAGAATATCATCGAGGTATACCACGACGAATTTATCCAAATACTCCATGAAGATTGAATTCATCAGACGAAAGAAGGTGGCTGGGGCATTGGTTAAACCGAAGGACATGACAGTGTACTCGTATTGGGCATAACGAGTAAGAAAAGCCATTTTTGGAATGTCCCCGTTCTTGATTTTGATTTGATGGTATCCCAACCTCAAATCTATTTTGGAGAAGACTGAGGACCCAGCGAGCTAATCGTACAGGTCGTTGAACCTGGGGAGCGGATACTTGTTCTTTATGGTGCCCAGATTAACTGGTCGGTAATCTACAACCATCCGATCCGTTTCGTCTTTCTTCTTAACGAAGAGGACGGGGCAAGCCCAAGGAGAAGAGCTAGGATGAATGAAACCTTTATTCAAGGCCTCATCTAGTTGCTTTTTAAGTTCGGCTAGCTCTAGGGGTGTCATCTTATATGGTCTTCTGGCTATTGGGACAGTTCCCGGAACAAGATCTATCACAAACTCTACATCTCTGTCAGGTGGAATTCCTGGCAGTTCCTCTGGAAAAACATCCGGGAAGTCACGGACTACCGGAATGTCTTCAAGTTCCGGAAGAGGGTTGGCATTTAAGGAATAGAGTTGGCATTTGGCAACTCGAGTAGAGACATTTACTATCTCACCCGAGGGATGGGTAAGCTGGACATTTCTAGAAGGAGTATCAATCTTCGCATAGTGAGCTGACATCCAGTCCATACCCAAGATGATATTAATATCCGAAGATTTCAAGGCTATCAATGAGGCTCTCGGCATGTTCTTGTTCGTTCTTCGAGTAGATGAGAATATCATCGAGGTATACCACGACGAATTTATCCAAATACTCCATGAAGATTGAATTCATCAGACGAGAGAAGGTGGCTGGGGCATTGGTTAAACCGAAGGACATGACGGTGTACTCGTATTGGCCATAACGAGTAACAAAATCCATTTTTGGAATGTCCCCGTTCTTGATCTTGATTTGATGGTATCCCAACCTCAAATCTATTTTGGAGAAGACTGAGGACCCAGCGAGCTGATCGTACAGGTCGTTGATCCTGGGGAGCGGATACTTGTTCTTTATGGTGACCAGATTAACTGGTCGGTAATCTACAACCATCCGATCCGTTCCGTCTTTCTTCTTAACGAAGAGGACGGGGCAAGCCCAAGGAGAAGAGCTAGGATGAATGAAACCTTTATTCAAGGCCTCATCTAGTTGCTTTTTAAGTTCGGCTAGCTCTAGGGGTGTCATCTTATATGGTCTTCTGGCTATTGGGACAGTTCCCGGAACAAGATCTATCACAAACTCTACATCTCTGTCAGGTGGAATTCCTGGCAGTTCCTCTGGAAAAACATCCGGGAAGTCACGGACTACCGGAATGTCTTCAAGTTTCGGAAGAGGGTTGGCATTTAAGGAATAGAGTTGGCATTTGGCAACTCGAGTAGAGACATTTACTATCTCACCCGAGGGATGGGTAAGCTGGACATTTCTAGAAGGAGTATTAATCTTCGCATAGTGAGCTAACATCCAGTCCATACCCAAGATGATATTAATATCCGAAGATTTCAAGGCTATCATTGAGGCTCTCGGCATGTTCTTGTTCGTTCTTCGAGTAGATGAGAATATCATCGAGGTATACCACGACTAATTTATCCAAATACTCCATGAAGATTGAATTCATCAGACGAGAGAAGGTGGCTCGGGCATTGGTTAAACCGAAGGACATGACGGTGTACTCGTATTGGCCATAACGAGTAACAAAAGCCATTTTTGGAATGTCCCCGTTCTTGATCTTGATTTGATGGTATCCCAACCTCAAATCTATTTTGGAGAAGACTGAGGACCCAGCGAGCTGATCGTACAGGTCGTTGATCCTGGGGAGCGGATACTTGTTCTTTATGGTGACCAGATTAACTGGTCGGTAATCTACAACCATCCGATCCGTTCCGTCTTTCTTCTTAACGAAGAGGACGGGGCAAGCCCAAGGAGAAGAGCTAGGATGAATGAAACCTTTATTCAAGGCCTCATCTAGTTGCTTTTTAAGTTCGGCTAGCTCTAGGGGTGTCATCTTATATGGTCTTCTGGCTATTGGGACAGTTCCCGGAACAAGATCTATCACAAACTCTACATCTCTGTCAGGTGGAATTCCGGGCAGTTCCTCTGGAAAAACATCCGGGAAGTCACGGACTACCGGAATGTCTTCAAGTTCCGGAAGAGGGTTGGCATTTAAGGAATAGAGTTGGCATTTGGCAACTCGAGTAGAGACATTTAATATCTCACCCGAGGGATGGGTAAGCTGGACATTTCTAGAAGGAGTATCAATCTTCGCATAGTGAGCTGACATCCAGTCCATACCCAAGATGATATTAATATCCGAAGATTTCAAGGCTATCAATGAGGCTCTCGGCATGTTCTTGTTCGTTCTTCGAGTAGATGAGAATATCATCGAGGTATACCACGACGAATTTACCCAAATACTCCATGAAGATTGAATTCATCAAACGAGAGAAGGTGGCTGGGGCATTGGTTAAACCAAAGGACATGACGGTGTACTCGTATTGGGCATAACGAGTAACAAAAGCCATTTTTGGAATGTCCCCGTTCTTGATCTTGATTTGATGGTATCCCAACCTCAAATCTATTTTGCAGAAGACTGTGGACCCAGCGAGCTGATCGTACAGGTCGTTGATCCTGGGGAGCGGATACTTGTTCTTTATGGTGACCAGATTAACTGGTCGGTAATCTACAACCATCCGATCCGTTCCGTCTTTCTTCTTAACGAAGAGGACGGGGCAACCCCAAGGAGAAGAGCTAGGATGAATGAAACCTTTATTCAAGGCCTCATCTAGTTGCTTTTTAAGTTCGGCTAGCTCTAGGGGTGTCATCTTATATGGTCTTCTGGCTATTGGGACAGTTCCCGGAACAAGATCTATCACAAACTCTACATCTCTGTCAGGTGGAATTCCTGGCAGTTCCTCTGGAAAAACATCCGGGAAGTCACGGACTACCGGAATGTCTTCAAGTTCCGGAAGAGGGTTGGCATTTAAGGAATAGAGTTGGCATTTGGCAACTCGAGTAGAGACATTTACTATCTCACCCGAGGGATGGGTAAGCTGGACATTTCTAGAAGGAGTATCAATCTTCGCATAGTGAGCTGACATCCAGTCCATACCCAAGATGATATTAATATCCGAAGATTTCAAGGCTATCAATGAGGCTCTCGGCATGTTCTTGTTCGTTCTTCGAGTAGATGAGAATATCATCGAGGTATACCACGACGAATTTATCCAAATACTCCATGAAGATTGAATTCATCAGACGAGAGAAGGTGGCTGGGGCATTGGTTAAACCGAAGGACATGACGGTGTACTCGTATTGGCCATAACGAGTAACAAAAGCCATTTTTGGAATGTCCCCGTTCTTGATCTTGATTTGATGGTATCCCAACCTCAAATCTATTTTGGAGAAGACTGAGGACCCAGCGAGCTGATCGTACAGGTCGTTGATCCTGGGGAGCGGATACTTGTTCTTTATGGTGACCAGATTAACTGGTCGGTAATCTACAACCATCCGATCCGTTCCGTCTTTCTTCTTAACGAAGAGGACGGGGCAAGCCCAAGGAGAAGAGCTAGGATGAATGAAACCTTTATTCAAGGCCTCATCTAGTTGCTTTTTAAGTTCGGCTAGCTCTAGGGGTGTCATCTTATATGGTCTTCTGGCTATTCGGACAGTTCCCGGAACAAGATCTATCACAAACTCTACATCTCTGTCAGGTGGAATTCCTGGCAGTTCCTCTGGAAAAACATCCGGGAAGTCACGGACTACCGGAATGTCTTCAAGTTCCGGAAGAGGGTTGGCATTTAAGGGATTGAGTTGGCATTTGGCAACTCGAGTAGAGACATTTACTATCTCACCTGAGGGATGGGTAAGCTGGACATTTCTAGAAGGAGTATCAATCTTCGCATAGTGAGCTGACATCCAGTCCATACCCAAGATGATATTAATATCCGAAGATTTCAAGGCTATCAATGAGGCTCTCGGCACGTTCTTGTTCGTTCTTCGAGTAGATGAGAATATCATCGAGGTATACCACGACTAATTTATCCAAATACTCCATGAAGATTGAATTCATCAGACGAGAGAAGGTGGCTGGGGCATTGGTTAAACCGAAGCACATGACGGTGTACTCGTATTGGCCATAACGAGTAACAAAAGCCATTTTTGGAATGTCCCCGTTCTTGATCTTGATTTGATGGTATCCCAACCTCAAATCTATTTTGGAGAAGACTGAGGACCCAGCGAGCTGATCGTACAGGTCGTTGGTCCTGGGGAGCGGATACTTGTTCTTTATGGTGACCAGATTAACTGGTCGGTAATCTACAACCATTCGATCCGTTCCGTCTTTCTTCTTAACGAAGAGGACGGGGCAAGCCCAAGGAGAAGAGCTAGGATGAATGAAACCTTTATTCAAGGCCTCATCTAGTTGCTTTTTAAGTTCGGCTAGCTCTAGGGGTGTCATCTTATATGGTCTTCTGGCTATTGGGACAGTTCCCGGAACAAGATCTATCACAAACTCTACATCTCTGTGAGGTGGAATTCCTGGCAGTTCCTCTAGAAAAACATCCGGGAAGTCACGGACTACCGGAATGTCTTCAAGTTCCGGAAGAGGGTTGGCATTTAAGGAATAGAGTTGGCATTTGGCAACTCGAGTAGAGACATTTACTATGTCACCCGAGGGATGGGTAAGCTGGACATTTCTAGAAGGAGTATCAATCTTCGCATAGTGAGCTGACATCCAGTCCATACCCAAGATGATATTAATATCCTAAGATTTCAAGGCTATCAATGAGGCTCTCGGCATGTTCTTGTTCGTTCTTCGAGTAGATGAGAATATCATCGAGGTATACCACGACGAATTTATCCAAATACTCCATGAAGATTGAATTCATCAGACGAGAGAAGGTGGCTGGGGCATTGGTTAAACCGAAGGACATGACGGTGTACTCGTATTGGCCATAACGAGTAACAAAATCCATTTTTGGAATGTCCCTGTTCTTGATCTTGATTTGATGGTATCCCAACCTCAAATCTATTTTGGAGAAGACTGAGGACCCAGCGAGCTGATCGTACAGGTCGTTGGTCCTGGGGAGCGGATACTTGTTCTTTATGGTGACCAGATTAACTGGTCGGTAATCTACAACCATCCGATCCGTTCCGTCTTTCTTCTTAATGAAGAGGACGGGGCAAGCCCAAGGAGAAGAGCTAGGATGAATGAAACCTTTATTCAAGGCCTCATCTAGTTGCTTTTTAAGTTCGGCTAGCTCTAGGGGTGTCATCTTATATGGTCTTCTGGCTATTGGGACAGTTCCCGGAACAAGATCTATCACAAACTCTATATCTCTGTCAGGTGGAATTCCTGGCAGTTCCTCTGGAAAAACATCCGGGAAGTCACGGACTACCGGAATGTCTTCAAGTTCCGGAAGAGGGTTGGCATTTAAGGGATTGAGTTGGCATTTGGCAACTCGAGTAGAGACATTTACTATCTCACCCGAGGGATGGGTAAGCTGGACATTTCTAGAAGGAGTATCAATCTTCGCATAGTGAGCTGACATCCAGTCCATACCCAAGATGATATTAATATCCGAAGATTTCAAGGCTATCAATGAGGCTAGAAAAACTAGCCTGTCTACTAGTATTTCATTGTCATAGGTTATCCTAGAGGTTTGCCATTTACTACCAGGAGTCGCGACAACCAATGGAATTGGCATATCACAAAAAGACATGTTATGCAACTGTGCATAACTTTCTGAAATGAAGGAATGAGAAGACCCAGTGTCAAGGAGAACAGACGTTGGGTGATGATTAACAAGAAGCGTACCCAGCATGACGTCGGGATCCTCTGCAGCTTCTTCTGCTGACACATAGTTCACACGGCCACGTGCAGGAGTTGGCTTCACATAGTAAGCTTTGCCCGACTTGCCTTGCCCGACAAACTTTCCGGGTTGCTTGGCACCCACATTTGGAGGACACTCACGGGAATAGTGCCCTGGTTCTCCACACTTGTAGCATATCACTTGGTTGGCACGTGGTGCAGCATTGCTTGCTGGACCACCATAAGCTTTTGCTGGAGAGTTGGCCTGATTCGTCTGAGGCGCCACGTAGGATGGCCTCGGAGTGTATCTGGCCGGCAGAGAACTGTTCGGAACCCACAGCCTGCGTTTTGGAAACGCGGAAACAGAAGACGAGCCAAAGTCACGGGAGTGCTTCCTTGTGGCCTTGAAGTCAGTATGACCAGTCTCGGCACTGATCGCCTTGTTGACCAGGGCTTGAAAGCTTGCACACTCGTGGAGGCGCAGATCACGACGAAGCTCAGGGATCAGACCCTTACGGAATCTTGCTTGCTTCTTGGCGTCAGTAGACACCTCCTCTGTTGCATAGCGGGCGAGGTAACCGAACTCGCGGCTATAGGCATCCACAGACAACTTGCCCTGAGTGAAGGCACATAACTCCTCTCTCTTTCTGTCCATCAGGCCCTCTGGAATATGGTGCAAACGAAAGGCTGCATTGAAGTCTGCCCATGTGGCTACTGGTTCAGCAGGACGCATAGCTTCAAAGTTCTCCCACCATACATTGACGGGTCCTTCCAGGAAATACGCCGCAAAGGTCACCTTGTCGGCCTCAGAGACATTCGCAGAGTGAATCTTGCGTGCGATGCTACACAGCCAGTCATCAGCATCGAGGGGATCGACGGAATGATGAAACTTCGGAGGATTCAGCTTCACAAAGTCGTTAAGGGACACCGCAGCATTCCTAGGCTGACGAGCCGTATTATGCTCAACACGCTCCAACAGTCGGTTGGTCTCCCTTTTGTTTCTCTCTGCCTCAAGCATAACTTTCGCCACAGAGGGCGGGTGAGGCAGGTCTTCCTGCGACGCTTGACTACCCTCGGCTTGCTCATGAGCACGGGCACGGTTCAACCTGGTGAACACCATCCTAACAAACAAACTCACAGCTTAGACCGATATCATATCAATACTAGCTATGGATTAAGAATGTACTGAACACACGAAATGCGGAAATGAATATCCGAACAACATGGTAACAAGCAACTGCTATATATACACCATGGTTCATACACACCCTTACATAGTTCAGTACAACCTTAACCGAAGAGCAAACTACTCAAATTATGAAACTACTCATCAGAGGCTTACAAGCTTCCTATACATTATTTATCCAGGCCTCTGGAATTCATTTCACATCACAGGCATACTTCACAAGTCACGCAGGACTGTGAACGTACGGCTACTACCATACTATCCTTCCACTCACAGCTCAGGCATCCGCATAGAACATCTCATAGAGATTACCTCCATGACCTGGAAGCTCAACCTGCGGATCGGGAAACACTCTAGCCTGAGATCCTTGGGATCCATAAGGACACGAATGTGGCCTTGGTCCCCTGACTGGTGGTAAGAGGGGTCCCCGAAGAGGGGTGACTACTCCTATAGCTGGCCAGTCAACGTGGGCCGGAAGATGGGTCCTAACAGGGTTCAGCATCTCCATCTCTCCGTACCCTGTCTGGACTACCGGTGCCAGCTGCGTCAAAGCCGTCCACAGACGGGCACATGTAGCATAAAGCTCCATGCGGAGAGCACGAGCATCCATGTCTCTGTTCTCTAGCATCTCAACAGTGGACTGTAGTAGTGGATCCTCCATAGAAGAATCAAAATAGACTCCACTGAGGTATCCCTCTTCACCAGGCTGAGAGGCCGGAACATAGCAGAACTCTGAATTCTGCAGCAGTGCATGTCTTGCCCTCATAATGGTCAGCACTGAATAGGCAGCATCTTGTACTGCCATGTCAACAGTGACTCCCAACCCATAGGACCAATGGATTGGCTCCTCAGCTCCAGGGTAGTCTGGAAATACCCTAACAGTGCAGATGTACTGGCTCTGGTTGAAGTCTCGGTACTGTTCCTCCACTGTGTACTCAGGGTACCAGCGGTAACTACACACCGACATCACCCTGACCAGCATGGCCGTATGACCCAGTACATCAATGCACCTGGTCAGACGTACCACCTGACGAGAAGGACGGCCAGGCATCTGTAAATAGAGGGTAATGCAAAAGCATTAGAGCTCCGAATGCAAAATTGGGCAGCATAACGGCTGTAAATGCTCAAAAACAAATTTTGAGACAACCCAAAATGGAATAGCGTAACCACTCAACTATCAAGTTCAATTCTCTGATCATCGAACTTACTTCCTTTTCCCTAGGAATGAAAGAAACCCAAATATCTCTTGACCCGTAGTCCTATAATCTACCGATCAGAAACACGAGCCTAGAAGAAGATGAGTAACCTAGTCCTTAATTCCCGCAGAAAAGACGAGGATGATCAGAATAGAATAACTTGAGAAGAGAACAAGAGTCTTACGTTCCCTTCCACAAACAATTCCCTTATATATAACTAAAGCAATTCTAGACTCAACTTTGACCAGTTTGGCTTAGTAATCCAACAGTCAGTCAGGCTCTGATACCAACGCTGTCGGGATCCCGATCCTAGGCCATAGGAATCCAGCCTATAACACATCGCATCCCTTTGTGGTCTCACGCACGGTTAACTCCACGGCTGCAGCCTTACCTTAGCCGGGACCATTTGCATCTTTTGACTCACGTATGCAATAGTGTCGCTAGCATTCCAATGTCAAAGAACCCGGATCGACAAGTCTAGTCGTAAACCAAAATGGCAGTACCGGACAAGGACAGGCATACATGACCCAACAAAGCAGGTGTCGGGTCACCAGCGAGTGTAGACGAGTCGTAGCAAGCTACAAGGACTCCATTACATCGCGTGACATTTCCCCAAAGGGGACAGACACAACAGCTAAGAAGGACACATGCTGGTCAACCAATGTGTCCGGAGCAGTAGCGAGCTACCAAAGCTCGTTGGATCACAAAGGGGCACTTCCTTGTAAGGAGTGCTACTAAAGTTCACGACTAGGTAATCGAACCCCATACATATCAAGTACGACACACGTACGCATGGCATACCAATATGTATAGATACATCGATGGCATCACAACATAACCATAAACATACAAGCTTTATTTAAGAGGCTCGGAAGAGCCTCACACATAATATTACACATTAAGGGTCTCACGACCCAATAGCAGTCATTCAGTTACAAGCCAGCGGAAGAGTTTAAAACTGTCTGAATACAGACAGGTGCAACTAGAGGGCACATGGCCTGACTATACTACACACCCAAACCTAGGGCCAGATCGTAGCTGGGACACCAGCTACTCGTCGTCATCGATGTCTACGAAGAACCCTCCATTAGGGTCATTAGCAACCTCTACAACATTTATTAAGAAAACATGAGTACGGAGGTACTCCGCAAGACTTTAGGATAACTATCTACTCATGCAAAGTATCAATAAGGTATTGTGGGGTTTCATGCGGAAAGCCAGCATTTGACTCGTGGCTAGACAACTTGCATTTTAAAATAATTTTGAGAACTTGATTTCTCGCACACGAGTCCACTAACACCACAACAATACACCATCGTGGACTCATTCCGTCTTCATACGGAAATGCCGTCCACGACACTCACGCTTATCTTGACAATTTTATGAGTAGCCATTGAAGTTATCTATGAACAACATATGTCTCCAAGTAGTCCATATCCGCGGACGCGGCTATTCGAATAGATCATAACCCTGCAGGGGTGTACTTCATCACACACGCTCTCGCCACTTATCGCCATGTGCACGTCATGCACCTCGGCAACCTTCAAGCGGAAGCCTAGCGAGGGAGTCGGCCACGACCGTTAACTACACTAGTACCTAGTCCAGGTTTATCGCCTATCTGAGGGTAACCCGCACGGAAGTCCGGCCGAGGTTTCCGCCATGGCCCCAAACGATGTGCGCAGGGTTCCCAAGCCCACCATCCGGGTGCCACTAGGTACACCGTGCCACTGCCTACCGCATCACAGCCCACCTCTCAGATCAGCACCATGCACGGCCTCCAGCATGACTATAAACACCAGAAACTACTTGCAACTCCTGGACCGAGTACTAAGCGATTAATAAGTCGAGAGGGTCAATTAAGTATCCCAACGTGTGGTAGTATCTAGTCTTGGTTTACATACACGGAACTCAGTTCCTAAGGACGGTTTCAATGAAACAACCCGCCATGTACTCCTACACAGCCTTTCACCGGTACCTTTACCAAATCAGGTTCAACACACCACCTTTGCTTACCGAACACATTCTCACAATTCTGTTCATCTCCCAGATGACAGACCATACACAACTCTAAGCATAGCATGCATAGCAGGATAAGGCACATCATGGCTCAAGCAACTACCAGGTATGCTAGGTTGCAAGGTTCGGCTATTTACTGTGACAAGGATAGGTCATGCAAAGGAAATGGGTTCACTAACGTGGCAAAAGCATTTGAAGCATTTGATCCTAATGCAATAAGTAAGTGCAGGAGCAAGAACATGGGATTTATCGGGATGATCAAAATGGTTGCTTGCCTTGTTGCTCAGAGGAGTGACAATATCCGTCAGACGGATATTCGGTGGAATCCAGGGGAGCGGAGCCTACCAAAAGGAATGACAACAATCAATATCAAGCATATGCAATCAAGATGATGCATGCGCATGGCACGAGGATGCAAGGTGATAAACTAATATAGATAGCATATATTTGGTTTGAAGTTGATTTGAATCAAATTCAAATATCACTTCAAACGAGGTATTCTCGGATACCATTTTAATTGATTCGACCTGATGATCAGGTTAACTTGATGTTAACATGCATGGGATGACATGTTAAGTTGTTGGTTTGTAATTAGAATAATGTGTGATCATGTCATTCATAAAGAAATTTAAATATTTTCCATATTCCATTTATAAAATATTTATAAGAATTGACTTATTCATTAATCTACGTGTTTGGGTTATGTAACCTTTTCAAACATGACTGGAAATACCATATTCAGATTACTTGAATTTTTCTGATACTTTTTCATATATAAATTATTTTCATTGGAGTTACAGATTAATTTCTATGATTTTTTGAAGATTTAAACATTTCTGGAATTATTTCTATACTGGAAATTCTCTTTATTGCGTCAGCCTGACATCAGCAGGTCAGCCGACCTATTCAGGTCAAACCTGACAGGGGGGACCCACTGGTCAGCCTCTCTGGGGTTAATCCCGCGCTGACCAGCCCCTTAACTGAGTTGACTTGGCCTTGGGCCCACTGTCAGCGAGAGATTAAGCAGCTAAATTGCTGGATTAGCTTGGCCACATGGGCCCACACCGGAGTATGGCCGGCGGCGACCACGGGCGCAGCGGAGGGCTCGCCGGAGAGAGCCAAACAGCGCTACGGCCGTCGGTTTTGGGTGCAGAATAGAGCTACATGCAGCTAGTGAAACGCCGCATCTAAAGGGGGTGGAGCTGGACCCGGTGGTCACCGGAATCCTTGCCGGCGATGAGGTCAGCGGCGGCTGCGGCTCGGGCATCGACAAAAGTGCCGATGCAGGGGGCTAGCGAGCTGGGAGAGACGCCCTACGCCATCTACAGAGCTAGAGGAGCTCATTCCTGAGCTCGGCCTCGCGAGCCGAGTACCACAACGACGGCAATGACATGGCCGGTGACGAGGTCCTTAAGGCTTCGGCGGCTAACGTGGTTAAAGGAGGGGGAAGGCCTCGGGAAGAGGGGGAACAGGAAGAGGAGCTCACGGTGGATCTTGTGAGGCTGCCGGCAGGGTCGGGGAGGACCGGGAGACGACGGATCGACGGCGACCGGAGCTTCGGGGAGAGAGAGATCCGAGAGGGGAAGAGGATCGAGAGGCCTAGGGGAGAGGATAGAGCCGCGGGGAGGAGGATAAGAAGACGCGGGCGTCACGCTAGCGCTCCTGGAGGCCTCCTGCAGCGGGCAGGCAGGCAGGAGGTGGCCGGCTCGGCCGCCGTGCTCATCTTCTCCCCTGCCTACCGGCAGGAGGAGGAAGATGACCGGGGATCCCCTGGTGGGCTGGGCCGGCGACAGGTAAGGGTTTTCCTTTCTTTCTCTTTCGTTTTTTTTATTTGACTCTATTTTGCTATTTCAATAACTTGCTATTTATTTCAGCTCCCAAATAGTTTGTAAAAACTATTTTAAACATACCAGAATATTTGTTGAAATATATCCAACCATTCCTAAAGTTTTCAACATTTTTGAAAGTTTCAAGTTTCTGATTTCAAATTTAAAACTTGAAACGAGTAGCTTTTTGCATTTATTTAAAATGCTTAAAGTGTCAAGAAAAAGGTTTTCTTCATTGCTTATTTACTTTCATGATTTATCAGAAAGTTTGAACTTTTCTTGAGGCCATTTTGGGTTCATTGATTTTAACTAGTTTGAATTTTCATTCATTTTGAGGAGTGGCTAGGGTTTTAGCATTTTCCTTCATCACTTGCTTTATTCTTGTTGGAAATTTCCTAGATGCAATGCAAAGGAAAACATGAGCACAAAGCTAACTTGCTTAAGATGTCAGGGATGTGACAGATATTCTCCATACATTCAGATGGTGATCAACTCCAAGGTTGGAAAGAGATTTTATCTACTTTATCCTCAACACCTACCACTCAAGATAGAATTTGAGTATAATATTGTGGTAATGGATCCAAGCCATCCCACTTCAGCTACATCACATGTTGATGTAGAGGCTGAGGCCCACGCACAGGAAGCCAGAGCCACTAGTGCTCTAGTGTCCAACACCAAGAGTGCTCAGATGACATTTCTTATCAGCACCATCCAAGGGATGGAGAAGAACATCAAAGACATTCTACTAAATCATAGGAGCCTTGAGAGGATAGTAGAAACAAAATTTCATGACCTGGATATCAAGGTGATTGACTTGACTACTACGGTCAACCAGTTGAAGCAGGAGGTAGAAGTAGTGCCTGCTCCCAGCTCCAGTGATGATGATGATGATAGTCCTCCTATCCAAACACACACTCAGTTCAGGACACAGGCGAGATACTCTATCGTGCCACTTGCAGAGTCAAGACAACATCCATTAGCTCCAGCATCAACTCCATCAACAACTACACCTCCAGTATCTACACCACCACCTCACTAGGACATCAGTTGAAGCCTTTGCCGATGCACTCCTCTCGACTCCATTCATAGCTACACGAGGAGACCGTGGCCATAGAGACGCTTAGCTCTATACCTTTGAACTTTTTGGTAACTTGTTGCCAAAGGGGGAGAAGTGTTATAGATCATAGGTGATACTTGTGATATTCGTTGTGTTTTCTGTGAAGAGGAACGGGTTATCGCAACATAATGCGGGTAAGTATTTACCTCAGTTATGAAACCAAGGTTTATCGAACCAATCGGAATATCCACAACAACCGTGTTGAGTAGCTGCACACAAAAGAACAAACAACTTGCACACAATGCGGGCAAGAGGGTTGTCAATCCCCTTGGTCTCGTTATTTGCAAGAAGTGAGATGGGTAGATAATTGTAGACTGCAAAATAAAATGAAAATAAGTAAATGGTAGAAATGTATATGGTGAATAGACCCGGGGGCATAGTTTTCCCTAATGGCATCTCTCATGAAAACAACATACGGTGGGTAAACAAATTACTGCTCGGCAATTGATAGAAAATCGGATAGTTATGCGATATTGACGGAATGATCATGTATATTTAGGCATCACGTCCATAAAAAATAGTCCGACTCTTGCCTGCACCTATTACTACAACTCCACTCATCGACCACTATCCAACATACATCTAGAGTTTTAAGTAAAACAGAGTAATGCATGGAGAACAATGACATGATGTAGACAAAGTAAACATAAGCAATATTAATAAACCCCATTGTGTTATCCTTAGTAGCAGCAACACAAATACACATCTTGTCCCCTTCTGTCAATGGGATATAGAAACTCGCCAGGTTGAACCAACTACAATGCACCTCTCTCACCGAAGAAATATCAATCTAGTTGGCCAAACTACTTCCATAGATCAGAGAGAATTACGAAGCTATCATAATCATGCACATAGGAATCATATTAGTATTCAAAGAAGACTAAAATATTTTCATGAGTAATCTGAACATAAACCCACAATTCATCGGATCCCAACAAATGCACCGCACAAAAGGATTACATCATATGGATCAAAGCGAAGATGTGATGATAATTGTATTGAAGATCAAGAGAGAGAGAGAGAGAGAGAGATAGAGAGAGAGATTTCCATCTAGGTACTAGCCATGGGCCCGTAGATTTGTGGTGAACTACTGACACATCATCATGAGGGCAGAAAGGTTCATGAAGAGGCCCTGCGTGATCGATCCCCCACCCACAGGGTGCCGGAACGAAGCTCCAGATGGCCTCCCGTTGGAATAGAGACTTGCGGCAGCGTAAAAAGTGTTTTGGGACTAGCATTTAGGGCTTTTGGGATATATAAGAATTTGTAAGCCACAAAACGGTGACGAGAGAGCCTCGAGGCTCCCACAAGCCACCAGGGTGCCCCCAGGCCATGTTGTGTTGGCTTGTGGGGCCCTCGGGTGGCCTCGAGCCTTCTTCCGATACTCATTGGTCTTCTTTTGGTCCAGAAAAAAATCTCCAAAAAGTTTCAGGTCAATTGGACTTCGTTTGGTATTGAAAACGTGAAAAGTGAAAACATGCAGGAAACAACAACTTGCATTGGGTAGTGGGCCAATAGGTTAGTGCTCAAAACTAATATAAATTGGTAAATAAATACCCAAAATGTATCCTAGAATGATAATATTTCAACATGTAACAACCAAAAACTATAGATACGTTTGAGTCGTATCAAGCATCCCCATGCTTAATTCCTGCTCATCCTCGAGTAGATAAATGACAAAAAACAGAATTTTTGATGTGACATGCGACCCCATTATGTAACCTTATGCATGTACGCTCATTGAGGAAAGATGAATTAACTAACATTAACATCGCAATACTTAGAAGTATAAGAAACAAAATCATTACTCTTTCAAAGTATACGATCCTCAAAGATTGTTTTACCCCCATTCATCTTATGATATTAGAAAGGCATGTCCCTATCTTCATTACATTAATACAAATGTCAAGCACCATTGTTTTCGATTCACGCAATTGGATCTAACTTTTTCAATATGCATCAACTTTTTATTCTTCACGCAATACATGAGCGTGAACCATTGGACATAGCATATAGGTGGAATAGAATATGGTGGTAGGTATCAAGGGGGTAAAAGTGGAGAAGATAGTGTCACATCAACTAGGCGTACCAACGGGCTATGGAGATGCCCGTCGATAGATATCGGTGCAAGGAGTACGGATTTCCATGCAAATGATGCACTAGAGCTATAATTATATTTAAGCTCAACTGAAGCCAAGTGGGGTGTGAATCCAACTTGCTTGCTCATGACGACCTCGGGAATTTGAGGCAGCCCATAATCGGAATATACAAGCATCGTTTATTAAAAAGTGATTCCCACTAGCATATGAATGGTATAACATGAGACTCTCTATACGAAGAACCAGGTGCCACTTTGAAGCACAAGTGTGGTAAAGGATAGTAGCAAAGTCCCTTCTCTCTTTTTCTCTCATTCATTTTTTATGGTGGGCTCATTTGGCCTCTCCCATTTTTATTTCCTCACTAGGAGAATGCTCTAATAATTATGATCATCACACTTCTATTTACTAACAACTCAATATGAAGACTAATAGGACGGTATGAATCTGTATGAATGCCTATGGCAGTGTACTAGGATATGCAAATATCTAGCGTGACATGTATCAAAAATATGATGAACGGTGGCTTTCCCACAAATACCATGTGAGCTCTATATGATCATGGAAAGCAAAATGATGATTGGTACATCCCCAACGTATCAATAATTTATGAAGTATCCATGCCATGTTTGCCTATGTTTACACTACTTTATATGGTTTTGCTTCACTTTATATGATTTATTTAGAACTAACTCAGACCGACGTTGTTTTTAGTAGAACTACCGTGGTGTTGTATTTTGTGCAGAAATTAAATTTCTCGAAATTGGACGAAACTTTTTGATGATTTTTTTGGAAGAAAAGAGAAATACTCGAGTAAAGAACTGATACCTCTTGAGCTTGCGTTGGTTTTTCCCTTAAAGAGGAAAGCGTGATGCAGCACAGTAGCAGTAAGTATTTCCCTCAGTTTGAGAACCAAGGTATCAATCCAGTAGGAGTATCAACGCAAGTCTCCAAAGTAACTGCGCAAAAACAGCAAACTTGCACCCAACGCTACAAAGGGGTTGTCAATCCCTTCACGGTTGATTGCAAGGTGAGATCTGAAGGCGGAAAGTGCAACAAAGTAAAAGTGTAGGGCTGAAAATATGATGTGAAGTAGACCCGGGGGCCATAGTGTTCACTAGAGGCTTCTCTCATGATAGCAAATATTACGGTCGGTGATCGAATTACTGTCGAGCAATTGATAGAACCGCGCAAAGTCATGACGATATCTAAGGCAATGATCATACATATAGGCATCACGTCCGAGACAAGTAGACCGATACTTTCTGCATCTACTTCTATTACTCCACACATCGACCGCTATCCAGCATGCATCTAGTGTATTGAGTTCATGAGAACAGAGTAATGCCTTAAGCAAGATGATATGATGTAGAGGGATGAATTCATGCAATAGATATAAACCCCATCTTTTTACCCTTGATGGCAACAACACGATGCGTGCCTCGCTACCCCTTCTATCACTGGGTGAGGTCACCGCACGGTATGAACCCAAAACCAAGCACTTCTCCCATTGCAAGAATCATAGATCAAGTTGGCCAAAAAAACCCACAACTCGACGAGAATTACAAGGATATGAAATCAAGCATATAAGAGACCAGAAGAAACTCAAATAAGATTCATAGATAATCTGATCATAAATCCACAATTCATCGGACATCAACAAACACACCGCAAAAGAAGATTACATCGGATAGATCTCCATGAAGATCATGGAGAACTTTGTATTGAAGATCCAAGAGAGAGAAGAAGCCATCTAGCTACTAGCTATGGACCCGAAGGTCTATGGTGAACTACTCACGCATCATCGGAGAGGCAATGGTGTTGATGAAGAAGCCCTCCGTATCAGAATCCCCCCTCCGACAGGGCACCAAAACGTGCCCCAGATGGGATCTTGCGGAGACAGAAGCTTGCGGCGGCGGAAAAGTATTTTCGTGGATCTCTCCCGTGGTTTTGGATTTTTCAGGGATTTATAGGCGGAAGAAGTGGGGCAGACGAGTCACAGGGGGCCCACAAGCCTGCTAGGCGCGGCCCCCCTGGCCGCGCCTAGGGGGCTTGTGGCTTCCCCTGGTGGCCTCTGCCTTGGTTTTCAAGCTCCAAGTGTATCTTCTGTTCTGGAAAAAATATTTTCGGAGGTTTTATTTCGTTTGGACTCCATTTAATATTCTCCTGTGAAAAGGGTCAAAAACACGGAAAAAACAGGAACTGGCACTTGGCACTCAGTTAATAAGTTAGTCCCAAAAAAGGTATAAAAGACATACAAAACATCCAAAGTTTGACAAGATAATAGCACGGAACCATCAAAAATTATAGATACGTTGGAGACGTATCAAGAACCACCAGAGTGAGCCCCCCTAGTGCCCAAGTTACACCAGGGCGTGCCATCTCAACTAGCGCGGCCTGGTATCTCGTGGGCACCTCGTGGCCTAGCTTGGCGTGATCACAACGCCCAAAAATCTTGTAATATAGAAACCTCTAGAAATAACCCTAGACGAGAAGTTCCACCACCGCAAGCCCCTGTAGCCATGAAAAAACAATTGGCGTCCCGCTCCGGCACCATGTCAGAGGAGGAGATTATCTTTGGTGGCTATCTTCATCATACCGGCAGAGGCCATGACGAGGACGGAGTAGTCCACCCTCGGTGCTAAGGGTTTGTACCAGTACCTATGTGTTTTATCTCTCTCGCTCTCTCTCGTGTTCTTGAGATGTCATGATCTTGATATATCACGGGCCTTGTTAATATAGTTGGATCATATGGTGTTTGTCCCATGCTATTGTTGTCTTGAATTGACTCTTTCACTTTAAGATCTCGTTATGTTGGATTGAATATTCAGGTTTGAGAGCACATGATATATGTCTTGCATGAGGATACCCGTAGTGACATTAGGGTATTCAAGTGATTCACTTGATATATGTTGTGGCATGAACTTGCGGATTCCGGTGACCTTGGGGATCTAGGCATAGGGGTTGATTGCATGTTTTCATACTACGTTTTGCGATAGAAATCTTGGTGTGCTCCTTGAAGTTCTTTGTGTTGGCTTGAATATGAAGAATCATAAATTGTTTTATGCATGTCTTATAATTAGCACATGGATACTTGAGGTGACATTGGAGTTTCTAGGTAACATCAGGGTTGATTGATATGTATCATTGGTGTTATTTTAGTACGAACTCTTTGATAGATCGATCAGGAAGGATAACTTGTTATCATAGAATGAACTCTTGAAAAGATTGATTGGATATAAGAACTTTGAGGTGGTTTCGTACCCTACAAACAATTTCTTCTGATGTTCTCCACTAGATACTAACTTTGGAGTGATTCTTCATCGCACGTTGAGGGATTGTTATGTGATCCAATTATATTAGTATTATTAAGAGATTGCACTAGCGAAAGTACGTACCTAGGCTTCATTTTTAAGCATTGCAATACTGTTTATGCTCACTTTTGTTACTTGCTACCTTGCTGTTTTTTATTGTTCCTATTATAAAAATCAATATCTACTATCATTACTACACTTGTATCACCATCTCTTCGCCGAACTAGTGCACCTATACAACTTACCATTGTTTTTGGTGTGTTGGGGACACAAGAGACTTTTTATTATTTGGTTGCAGGGTTGTTTGAGAGAGACCATCTTAATCCTACGCTTCCCACGGATTGATAAACCTTAGGTCATCCACTTGAGGGAAATTTGCTACTGTCCCACAAAACTCTGCACTTGGGGGCCCAACATGAGTCTACAAGAACAACTTGTGTAGTATACATCAAGCTCTTTTCTGGCGTCGTTGCCAGGGAGGTGAATGCTTGAATGTATATATTTAGATCTTGCAATTTAGTCCTTTAGTTTCTTTTTATGACTAATTTGGTTTATAAAATGAAAATTAAAAAAATGGAATTGAGGTGGTCTCATATTGTTCATCTCTATCATGTCTTTCTTGAAAATGATGGAAAGGAAAATTGTGCTCAATTGCTAGAGGAATAATTTATGAAAATGCTTAATTTGAATTCCTTGAATGATGAGCATGATAATAATATTGTTAGTATGAATTCTCTGAATATCCATGATGCTAATGACATGCAAAGCCATAAGCTTGGGGATGCTATGCCTGATGAAGATGATATTTTTAGTCCCCCGAGTTTTGATGAGAAACTTTATTATGATGAAAGCTTGCCTCCTATTTACGATGATTATATTGATGAAAGTGGTTTTGGAAGAGTGTCAACTCTAGGTACTAATGATTCCACTATTTTGGAGGGTGTTAAAATTTTCATAATGATAAAATTGGATTTGGAGAGGTTGTGACTTATTTAGTGATGAGTCCACTATTTTGGAAGAGGTTTAAATTGACTATGGCACTGAAGTTACTATCTATGATGATTATTGTGATGGCATGTATGCTATAAAGAGTAATAATAACCATGAAATCGTCATCATGATTTTAATTTTCATTTGAATTATGCGACTCAAGTATCCCATGATAGTTATTTTGTTGAGTTTTCTCCCACTACTATGAATGATAAGAATTTTGCTTGTGTATCTAGTAATAAAAATTCTTTGCTTGTGCATCATGAAAAGAATGTTGTATGTGATAGTTATATTCTTGAATTCCTTCATGATGCTACTGAAAATTATTATGAGGGAGGAAGATATGCTTGTAGGAATTGCAATAATATCAAGTTTCCTCTCTATGTGTTCAAAGTTTTGAAGTTATGTTTGTTTTTCCTTCCTATGCAAGATGATTCCTGCTACAATAAGTTGTTTTCTTGAAAAATCCCTATGCATAGGAAGTGGGTTAGACTAAAATGTGCTTTCCATGTGATTCATGATGCTCTCTTGCATGTTTAAACTATTATTCATATACGAGCATCATTGAAGTCATCTTGCCTAGCTAAAAGGCATTAAAGAAAAGCGCTTGTTGGGAGAGAACCCAACACTTTTACTTACTTTTTTTGAGTGTTCACATGGTTAATTGTAAGTGCATCTAGTGCCCCTTAGTGATTTTGGTGTATTGAAGACTTGTAGGTTAAGAGACTGATAAGTTTGTAAGTGTACACACACTCTATAAGTCGCTGAGGAGTTTGAGTTATTCGATGAATATCGACCCCTAAAAATGTATGTCTTCGAGTGAAGAATTTCGTCATTCCTTGAAGACTTTGATCGCAAAGAAATTGCGAAGAAAATAATATTCCTCATTAAGATATTGAAGATGAGGAATTCGGTGATTCCCGAAGAAAATACTCTGAAGATTTGAAGCTTGAAGATTTACTCTTTATGTTTCATTTTCTTTACTCTTGAGTCATAGGAACACCATACTGTTAAAGGGGGTCGAGGTAAAACTATGGAAAGAATTTCCTCATGATGCTCAACCCAAACCTACAACTACCAAATCCTTAAAGTGAGGAACATGAGAGACATGAGGACTTTCAGAGTTGAAAGTTCTGACTGTTATCGCGCCACGCGCCACCTGTCCCATATCTTATCCACCCAACGGTCATATCATTAAGGGCATTTATGTCAAACCATGTCGAGATGCTCCCAGGCTATAAATAGCCACCCCCACAACCACTAGCTAGTTGCCTGCTCCAAGAGAAACTGACACTTGTTATTTAGAGCAACCTAAATTCCTCAAAGTCTTTGAGCGAAAATCATCAAGTGAGGAAATTCCCCAAACACCCAAACCCAAACCAAACCCCAAGTGATTGAGCATCACTGACTACGTTTTCCCCTTGTGGAACTGACGCTTGTTACCTTTGAGGATTGTGCATCCTCCAGACTGCTAGGCGTAATGGTCTAGAGCATCCAACAGTCAATTGTGGATCGTCGGGTGAACGAGTTTGTGAGGGTTTGGAAGTCTGCCCTGAAGACTAACCACAAGTGTTGGGCGAGGACTATGTGTCCTTAGCTCAAGGAGAATACGGTAGGGACTTTATGTCCTGGGACTATGTGTCCTTTGGTTTCAATACCAAGCCACTCCAAACTAGATGTATAACTCTCACAGCAGTTGGAACTGGGTCAGCAACAACTGTCTTCATCGACGTGCTGGTTCTATTTCCTCAACTCGTGTGTACTGTTTGAAGAATTTGACTGAAGACTTTCTCTGAATTTCTCACCTCAAATTCTTCAACTGAGTTATTCTTCACCTGCTTATCCTGTACTCTTGACCTATGTAAACCGATTCTCTTAATTCACATTGAGTACTTTGTTGTAGACGTTTTTGCACTTTTGACTTAGTACGATCTCCGCTGCACTCAGTTCATGATTGAGGATTTTCCTCAGTGATGAAATTGTAAAAATTGTCTATTCACCCCCCTCTAGTCGATATAATGCACTTTCAGTAATCTACTATATTAATCATATTTTGTATCTTTTATTTCAATAAAGTGCCACGTAAAGCCTTTGAGATAGTGTGGATACTTGCTTTTTGATTCTGTGCAAAAATAGAAACTTTTACATCTAGTGCAGAATTTCTATGATTTTACTGGAGGATCCAAAAATACTAAATTTGTTAAACAATTTTTTATGCAAATTCTCTCTGTTGTACAAATTTTTTTGAATTATTAGAGACACTGAAGTATGGTTTTCATTCAGATCTTCAGAGACTGCTCTATTCTTGGTAGATTCTGTTTGCAATGCATAGTTTGCTTGTTTTAGTGTTTCAGTAGCTTATATTGAGTGATATAAATCATGGGAATGATATAATAGAGTAGGAATCATGTTATAACAATTATGAATCTTGTATTGTCATTATTTAAGTGAATGATCTCAATTTATCATATTAACCCATCTCACGAAGTTCCGTTAAGTTTTCTGTGATTGAAGTTTTCAAGTTTTGGCTCAGATGCCAGTATGAGGATGTAAATGCATCTAGTAACCGTTAGTGATATTTGGGTTTGAATACTTATAGGTCAAGAGACTGATATGTTTGTGATTGTACACAGGCTCTATAAGTTGCTGAGGAGTTCGAGTTATTCGATGAATATCGACCCCTAAAAATGAATGTCTTCCGGTGAAGGCTTTGGTCATTCCTTGAAGACTTTGATCGCAAAGAAATTGTGAAGAAGTTGATATTCCACATGAATATATTGAAGATGAGGAATTCGGTGTGTTCTCAAGAAAACACTCTGAAGATTTTGGAGCATGAAGATTTACTCTTTTTGTTTCATTTTGTTTACAGTTGAGTCATAGGAATACCGTACTGTTAAAGGGGGTCGAGGTGAAACTACAGAACGAATTTCCTCATGATGCTCAATCCAAACCTAAATCTACCAAAGCCTCAGAGTGAGGAATATGAGAGACATGAGGACTTTCACAGTTGAAAGGTTCGACCGTTGCCGCACCACGCGCCACGTGTCACAGATCTTATCCACCCAACGGTCATATTATTAAACGGCATTTATGTCAAATCATGTCGGGATACTCCGAGGCTACAAATAGCCACAACCCACAACCACTAGTTGGTTGGCTGCTCTGAGAGAAACTCACTATAGTCATTTAGAGCAACCCAAATTCCTCAGATTCATCGAGAGAAAATCATCAAGTGAGGAAATACCCCAAACACCAAACCCAGACCAAAAACCCAAGTGATTGAGCATCACTCAAGAAGTTGTTCTTGTGTGGAATTGACGCTTGTTACCTTTGAGGACTGTGTATCCTCCAGATGGCTAGGCATCATGGTCTAGAGCATCCAACAGTCAATTGTGGATCGCCGGGTGACCAAGTTTGCGAGGGTTTGGAAGTCCGACATGAAGACTTACCATGAGTGTTGGGCGAGGACCGTGTGTGCTTAGCTCAAGGAGAATACGGTAGGGACTGTGTGTCCCGGGACTGTGTATCCTTTGGTTTCAATACCAAGCCGCTCTGAACTAGACGTACAACTATCACAGCAGTTGGAACTGGGTCATGAGCAACTCTCTTCATCAAGCTACGGGTTCTATTTCTTCAACTCTCTCATTTCCTCAATTGTATGCTAAAGACTCTCATCTAACTATTTGAAGAATGTGTCTGAATACTTTATTTGAATTTCCTCAACCTCAAATTCTTCACCCGAGTTAATCTTCACCTGCTTATCCTGTACTTGTGACCTCTGCAAACCGAATCTATGAAAACTTGTTGAGTACTTTACTTTGAAGTTTTTGCTCCCCTGATTTGGTTCTACTTCCGCTGCACTTAGTTCATGACTGAGGGCTATCCTCGCTAGGAATTTCCTTAGTAATGAAATCGTAAAAATCACCTATTCACCCCCTCTAGTCGATATAATGCACTTTAAATTGGTATTAGAGCAAGGTACTCCCTTGTTCTGTGTGATTTTGGTTTAACCACCTGGAGTTTTTGTTATGTCAACCGCATGTATGATCAGGCTTACTCCTGGATGTCCTACCTTCGAAGGAAAGGACTTCCCTACTAGAAGACCA
Organism: Hordeum vulgare subsp. vulgare; assembly: GCF_904849725.1. Taxonomy (NCBI): domain Eukaryota; kingdom Viridiplantae; phylum Streptophyta; class Magnoliopsida; order Poales; family Poaceae; genus Hordeum; species Hordeum vulgare. The sequence continues at coordinate 399,580,737 of NC_058520.1, read as the reverse complement.
AGATACAAATGCATTTTCACGCAGTTGACAATGATCTCTGTTATATTGTGGAAAATGCTATTCCCTCCATCTGTGGTCATCTGAGCAAAGGTCGGTATGGCAGAGTGAGTGCTTTGGGCACAGCTAAGCTTATCTGGGATAGGCTGTCCAAAGTCAATGAGGGAGTCTCAACACAGCGTGACTCTCGTGTTGATCTTCTTCGCAATCTCTTCAATCGCTTCAAGAGGCTTGACAATGAAAGCTGCCAAGAAACCTTTGATCGCCTCACAGACATATCAAATGGACCACAAGCACTAGGAGCTAGAGACATCACTGACCATGAGGTTGTGAAGAAACTGTTACGATTTCTTGATCCATCATTTGCACACTGGTTCAGATGATTCAAGAACGAAGAGACTACAAGATGCTTGATCCTACTGATATACTTGAGAGACTCAATACTCATGAATTCCAACAAGAATAAAAGAGAGATCTGTATGGACCAAGCTACTCAAGACCTCGTGTGTTGAAGGCTAAGGTTGTTTCCTCATCTGATGTAGAAGACTCGGATTGTAGTCTTGGTGACCCTGAAGAACTTGGCCAGGAACTTGCAATGCTCGTGAGGAAATTCCTGAAGTTCACAAAGCATGGTTAGTTTGGAAAATCTTCAAGAAAAGATATGAGGAAATTAGAATCTTCATCTGACGACTACAAGAAAAGAACCTGCCACAAATGCAAAAAATCTGGTCACTACATTGTTTACTGTCCTTGCTGGATGAAAGAATCAAGGAAGAAGAAATACAAGGATGAAAGTTTTGATGACTCAAAGAAAAAGAAGAAATCTTCAAAATCCTCATCTTCAAAGTCCTCATCGCACAAGAAGACCAGTTTCAGAAAGGCCCGGGCACTCATTGGCGAGGAAATGGATTCTGAAGAAGAATCCGAGGAATCTGATGAAGAGGAAGGTTCTCAAGTGGAGTTAGAGTATGGTGTGGCAAGTCTTGCGCTGGCCACCACATTCATCAGCAAGTCAATCTTCAACCTATAAGAAAATGACAACACTATCTACACTGATGAATATGCTGATGATTCGCTCCAACCTATTGCTTCATGGCAAAAGGTTCAAACATACCAAACCACAATTCCTCCTCTGATTAGTGACTGTGAACCTGATGATTATCAAAAACCTAGTTACTATAAACTTGCCAACGTTGCCACTAAGCAACAAAGTGCCATTGAAAAGATTCAGAAACTGCTAGACAAAAGCGATGATCTGTTGAACAATGAAATGAATCATACTCAAGTCCTCACTAAAGATGTAAAAAGTCTTCAGTCTAGATTTGATAGTCTTCAAGATCGTTATGGCACAATCTTGGCTGATCATGAGAAACTTTCCTATGAATTTATTCAAAGGAAGCTTGATCTCGAGAAGTGAAGAATGTCTCATGATGATCATCGAATGGAAAACGATTCATTGCTTGCTCAAAAGATTAGTACACCTCAGGTTGAATTCATTCCACCATGTGTGAAATGCATCGAGTGTGGAACTGCTAATTCTTCACCAGAATCATCAAATGCTTCTATCGCTACAAATTCTTCAACTGCTCATGTGGTATCAAATTCTTCACTTGAGGAAGCCACAAATGATACTGACAAAAATGCAGCGTTGAAGGAACTGTATGTGATAGGCATATGCAAAAGTCTCAGAGGGCATCAAACCCTTTGTGATGTGCTCAAAAAGAAGATTCTGAACCGGAACCTGAGGAAAGAGGGCATTGCCTTCGAGAGGAAATTGAATGCTGATGGATCATACTGGAAACCTGAGCAATATCCCAAAAATTCAGGGGTTGCTGCTAAAGGCCCTTCCATTGATCCATCTACTCTAACAGGCTTTGCATGTGAAATGTCCTATTCCTTTGATGAGTCATTTGATAACAACTATAAACTGTTCAAAAATCAATCTGGTGAATTATTTGCTTAATATGTTGGAACTAACTACAGGAATGGACCACCCCTGAGGAAACTCCGGGTTCCCAAAAGTTCCTTGGAAAAATATTAAAGTAAATGACCTCATTACACCACCAGTGAAGAACCAGAACCCCAAATCAAATTCCTCAGGTGGACCAAAGTCTTCACGAGGATCAAATTCCTCAAGAGGTCAAAATTATGCTCGTACTCGCACTAATTCTTCTGATATGCATGGAAATTACAAGGGACATGAATATGAGCATTATGCCTCAAATCATTATGTTCATATGAGTACTCTAACCCCCTTATTGTGAAAAGAAGTGCATTAGCTTCAATGCCTCCATTCTCATATGGTGCTCGCAGGATGATGAACTCTTTGCCACCCCTTCATATGTGGGTGGTGAAGAAATCAAACTAATCACTTCTGCAGGTCTGGTCTCTAGATGAAAATCATCATCTAAAAAATTTGCTGGAGACATGAGGAAATTGCTTGATTGGACACAAGCTAAAAATGAAATGATATCATTTCACTCATCCTCAAATTTACCGTTTGTGATGAAATTCTTATATGATGAAATTGATATCATATTCTTCAAGTTTCAAGCATATGAGATGGTAAGCTATACTAATTCATCTGCAGGATGACAAATCCAAGAATACAGAGTGGGTTCTTGAAAATGGTTGCACAAATCACATGACTGGTAATAAAATCTTATTGATGAATATGCCACTGACTCCATTTCCACTGAAGCAAATCACTTACGCTTATAAAGGTAAAAGAGAGGTATTAGGACTTGGTAAAGTGGCTATCTCCAAGGACCGGCACATGGACAAAGTCATGCTTGTTGAATCCCTTGGATTTAACCTCATGTCAGTCTCAATGCTTTGTGATCTTGATATGATTGTCATCTTTGGAAAATATAGATGTGTAGTCATCATGGAATATGACAAATCCAAAGTCTTCTAAGGCTTTAGGAGAGGAGATTTGTATATTGTTGATTTTTCCACAGGTCCTCAACCAGCCACATGCTTACTAGCAAAAACCTCAGAAGGCTAGCTATGGCATCGACGACTTGGTCATGCACGCATGAGGAATTTGCACACACTAGCGAAGAAGAAGCATGTCATTGGCATCGAATCCATCAAATTCCTCAAGGACCATCTCTGCGGTGCTTGTGAGTCTGGAAAAATAACCAGATCCAAACACCCCTCGAAGACTATCATGACTACTACTCGTCTGTTTGAATTGCTTCACATGGATTTGTTTGGACCTACTCATTATGCTACTCTAACCAATGCAGCATCTTTATATGGCTTTGTCATCATTGAAGACTATTCTCGCTATACCTGGGTACACATCATTTTGTATAAAACTGAAGTGGAGGAAGTATTCAAACAATTTTCCTCAAAGGCCTTGATGAACTTTGGCCTCAAGATCAAACAGATCAGGAGTGGTAATGGGACAGAATTCAAAAACACTGGTCTTGATGATTATCTTGATGAACCTGGTATTACTCATGAACTGCATGCTCCTTATACTCCTCAACAGAATGGCGGCGTTGAATGCAAGAACATGACTCGGGTTGAAATGGCACGGAGAATGCTTGAAGAATATCAGACTCCTCATCGCTTCTGGCCTGAAGCAATCACACTACTTGCCACATCATCAACAGGGTATATCTTCACAAATTCCTCAAGAAAACCTCATATGAACTCCTCACTTAGAAGAAACCCAATGCAAGTTATTTCAAAGTCTTCACTGCAAGATGCTGGATTAGAGATCCTCACCATAGCTCAAAGTTTCCACCTAAACCACATGAGGGTTTTATACTTGGTTACGGAAAGGAATGGCACACCTACAGAGTCTTCAACATCTATCGCAACAAGGTTGTTGAAACTGTAGATGTGTGGTTCGATGAAACTAACGGCTCGCAAAGAGAGCAACTGCCTCATGTGCCAGATAAATTGACTCCTAAGGAAGCCATCAAGCTCAAAGCTACTGAATATATCATTCCTACTGAGGAACAACCCCTTGTTGAAGAAGTCATCCCCAACATTGATGAAATTCAAGCAGGTGCACATGAGGAAAATGCTACAGATCAAATTCCTCAGCCCAACCAAAGTCTTCAACGAACTCATCCAAGGATTGCAAATGAAGTAGTACTTGACAAAATCCTCGGTGACATCAATGCACCAGGTCCTCTCACTCGCTCAAAAGCTTCACATTTAGTTAACTTTTTTGGGCATTCCTCTTTCGTGTCTATCACAGAACCCTCAAAAATTGTTGAAGCATTCATGGAACCTGAGTGGATTCAAGCCATGTGAAAGTGTGTTATATCGACTAGAGGTGGGTGAATAGCCAATTTTTATAATTTCATCGTTGAGAAAAATTCCTTGTGAGGAAATTCCTCAATGATGAATAACATGCAGCGGAAATAGCATAGGATCAGAAGTGCAAATACTACTACAGTAGATTACTTGGTGAATATTACAACAATCGGTTTGCACAGTACGCAAGTACACATAACACAGGTGAATATTAACTTGAGTGAAGAATTTGAGGTTGAGGAAATTCAGAGAAAGTATTCAAACAAATTCTTAAAACAGCACAGTCAAAAGTCTTGAAAATACAATTTTGAGGAAATGAAAGAGTTGAAGAAATAGAACCCGTATCACGATGAAGACAGTTGTTGATGAGCCAGTTCCAACTGTTGTGACAGTTGTACATCTAGTTTGGAGCGGCTTGGTATTGAAACCAAAGGACACACAGTCCCGGGGCACACAGTCCCTACCGTATTCTCCTTGAGCTAAGGACACACAGTCCTCGCTCAACACTCGTGGTAAGTCTTCAGGGCAGACTTCCAAACCCTCACAAACTCGGTCACCCGGCGATCCATAATTGACTGCTGGATGCTCTAGAACAAGACGCCTAGCCGTCTGGAGGATGCACAACCCTCAAAGGTAAAAGGCTTCAGCACCACATAGGAACAAATTCTTGAGTGATGCTCAATCACTTGGTTTTGGGTTTGGGGTTTGGTGTTTGGGGTATTTCCTCACTTGATGATTTTCTCACAAAGACTCTGAGGAATTTGGGTTGCTCTAAATGACAAGTGTCAGTTTCTCTCGGACCAGCCAACCAGCTAGTGGTTGTGGGGGCGGCTATTTATAGCCTGGGAGCATCCTAGCATGATTTGACATAAATGCACTTAAATAATGTGACCGTTGGGTGGATAATATCAATGAGGTGGCGCATGTCGCGGCAACGGTCGGAACTTTCAACTGTGGAAGTCCTCATGTCTCTCATATTCCTCACTTTGAGGCTATGGTAGGTTTAGGCTTGGGTTGAGCATCATGAGGAAATTCATTTCGTTGTATTACTTCGACCCCCTTTAATAGTACGGTGTTCCTATGAATCAAGAGTAAAGACAATGAAACAGAAAGAATAAATCAGACAGTTTTTCTTCAGGAACCACCGAATTCCTCATCTTCAATATCTTCATGAGGAATATAAATTTCCTCGCAATTTCTTCGTGATCAAAGTCTTCAAGCTAAGACCAAAATCTTCAGCCGAAGACATGCATTTTTAGGGGTCGATATTCATCGTATAACTCAAACTCCTCAACGACTTATAGAGCCTATGTACAATTACAAACACATTAGTCTCTTAAACTATAAGTCTTCAAACCACCAAAATCACTAAGGGCACTAGATGCACTTACAATCTCCCCCTTTTTCGTGGTTGATGACAATTAGGTTAAGTTTTCAACGGGGATAAAAATATGAAATGTAAGTACTGGGTTTGAGGAATTTGAGATCAAGATACCGAGAGACTCCCCCTGAAGATGTGCATATTTTAAGGAATTTGCTTTGCACAGCAGATGCACATTGATGATATATATCATGGAGATCTCCCCCTGTATCCTGTAAATCATGCACACATTTGACATATAATATGAGGAATTTGAAAATGCATGATGAAAAATGGTGTCTGACGAATTTCAGCATGCCTGCATTAATATACTTTGAGGGATAAGCATGCAAAGAAAAATGCTCAAAAGAGTCAGAGCACCATCAGGCTTAAGTTACAACTGATTACATTAAAACACTTCAGAAGAACCAAGAGTTTGTAACTTAATAGAGTTTATAAGCCCCAAAATAGATCCCGCTTGAAGACTAACTCTCAGATTTCTCCCCGTTTGTCATCAAGTGATGAAAAGGGACAAAACTGAGGACTAGCGCCCTTTGAAGAAATTCACTTCTTGGCTGATGTAAAGGCGTGAGGATTCTTGGAGATAGGATTCTTCCTTGGACATGTCGTAGTTGAAAGTGCGTTATATCGACTAGAGGGGGAGTGAATAGGAGATTTTTAGAATTGCATCACTTAGGAAATTCCTTTTGAGGAAATTCCTCACTGATGACTAACTTACAGCAGAAATAGTAAAGGATCAGAAGTGCAAAGTTTCACAACAGCAGTTTTTCAGTGTGAGGAATGTGAAAACAGATTGCACAGTGAGCAGGCACGCAGAAAATAGATGAGGATTAACTAGCTTGAAGAATTTGGGGTTGAGGAATTTCAGAGAAAGTCTTCAGCAAATTCTTCAAACAGTAACAGTGAAAGTCATCAACACATAATTTGACGAAAGTAAGGAGTTGAGGAATTAGAACCCGTTTCACAGCGAAGACAGTAGTTGATGAGCCAGTTCCAACTGCTCTGACAGTTGTACATCTGGTTTGGAGCGGCTTAATATTGAAACCTAAGGACACACAGTCCCGGGACACACAGTCCCTACCGTATTCTCCTTGAGCTAAGGACACACAGTCCTCGCTCAACACTCGTGGTAAGTCTTCAGGGCAGACTTCCAAACCCTCACAAACTCGGTCACCCGGCGATCCATAATTGACTGCTGGATGCTCTAGAACAAGACGCCTAGCCGTCTGGAGGATGCACAACCCTCAAAGGTAAAAGGCTTCAGCACCACATAGGAACAAATTCTTGAGTGATGCTCAATCACTTGGTTTTGGGTTTGGGGTTTGGTGTTTGGGGTTTCTCCTCACTTGATGATTTTCTCACAAAGACTCTGAGGAATTTGGGTTGCTCTAAATGACAAGTGTCAGTTTCTCTCGGACCAGCCAACCAGCTAGTGGTTGTGGGGGCGGCTATTTATAGCCTGGGAGCATCCTAGCATGATTTGACATAAATGCACTTAAATAATGTGACCGTTGGGTGGATAATATCAATGAGGTGGCGCATGTCGCGGCAACGGTCGGAACTTTCAACTGTGGAAGTCCTCATGTCTCTCATATTCCTCACTTTGAGGCTATGGTAGGTTTAGGCTTGGGTTGAGCATCATGAGGAAATTCATTTCGTTGTATTACTTCGACCCCCTTTAATAGTACGGTGTTCCTATGACTCAAGAGTAAAGACAATGAAACAGAAAGAATAAATCAGACAGTTTTTCTTCAGGAACCACCGAATTCCTCATCTTCAATATCTTCATGAGGAATATAAATTTCCTCGCAATTTCTTCGTGATCAAAGTCTTCAAGCTAAGACCAAAATCTTCAGCCGAAGACATGCATTTTTAGGGGTCGATATTCATCGTATAACTCAAACTCCTCAACGACTTATAGAGCCTATGTACAATTACAAACACATTAGTCTCTTAAACTATAAGTCTTCAAACCACCAAAATCACTAAGGGCACTAGATGCACTTACAATCTCCCCCTTTTTCGTGGTTGATGACAATTAGGTTAAGTTTTCAACGGGGATAAAAATATGAAATGTAAGTACTGGGTTTGAGGAATTTGAGATCAAGATACCGAGAGACTCCCCCTGAAGATGTGCATATTTTAAGGAATTTGCTTTGCACAGCAGATGCACATTGATGATATATATCATGGAGATCTCCCCCTGTATCCTGTAAATCATGCACACATTTGACATATAATATGAGGAATTTGAAAATGCATGATGAAAAATGGTGTCTGACGAATTTCAGCATGCCTGCATTAATATACTTTGAGGGATAAGCATGCAAAGAAAAATGCTCAAAAGAGTCAGAGCACCATCGGGCTTAAGTTACAACTGATTACATTAAAACACTTCAGAAGAACCAAGAGTTTGTAACTTAATAGAGTTTATAAGCCCCAAAATAGATCCTGCTTGAAGACTAACTCTCAGATTTCTCCCCGTTTGTCATCAAGTGATGAAAAGGGACAAAACTGAGGACTAGCGCCCTTTGAAGAAATTCACTTCTTGGCTGATGTAAAGGCGTGAGGATTCTTGGAGATAGGATTCTTCCTTGGACATGTCGTAGTTGAAAGTGCGTTATATCGACTAGAGGGGGAGTGAATAGGAGATTTTTAGAATTGCATCACTTAGGAAATTCCTTTTGAGGAAATTCCTCACTGATGACTAACTTACAGCAGAAATAGTAAAGGATCAGAAGTGCAAAGTTTCACAACATCAGTTTTTTCAGTGTGAGGAATGTGAAAACAGATTACACAGTGAGCAGGCACGCAGAAAATAGATGAGGATTAACTAGCTTGAAGAATTTGGGGTTGAGGAATTTCAGAGAAAGTCTTCAGCAAATTCTTCAAACAGTAACAGTGAAAGTCATCAACACATAATCTGACGAAAGTAAGGAGTTGAGGAATTAGAACCCGTTTCACAGCGAAGACAGTAGTTGATGACCCAGTTCCAACTGCTCTGACAGTTGTACATCTGGTTTGGAGCGGCTTAATATTGAAACCTAAGGACACACAGTCCCGGGACACACAGTCCCTACCGTATTCTCCTTGAGCTAAGGACACACAGTCCTCGCTCAACACTCGTGGTAAGTCTTCAGGGCAGACTTCCAAACCCTCACAAACTCGGTCACCCGGCGATCCATAATTGACTGCTGGATGCTCTAGAACAAGACGCCTAGCCGTCTGGAGGATGCACAACCCTCAAAGGTAAAAGGCTTCAGCACCACATAGGAACAAATTCTTGAGTGATGCTCAATCACTTGGTTTTGGGTTTGGGGTTTGGTGTTTGGGGTTTCTCCTCACTTGATGATTTTCTCACAAAGACTCTGAGGAATTTGGGTTGCTCTAAATGACAAGTGTCAGTTTCTCTCGGACCAGCCAACCAGCTAGTGGTTGTGGGGGCGGCTATTTATAGCCTGGGAGCATCCTAGCATGATTTGACATAAATGCACTTAAATAATGTGACCGTTGGGTGGATAATATCAATGAGGTGGCGCATGTCGCGGCAACGGTCGGAACTTTCAACTGTGGAAGTCCTCATGTCTCTCATATTCCTCACTTTGAGGCTATGGTAGGTTTAGGCTTGGGTTGAGCATCATGAGGAAATTCATTTCGTTGTATTACTTCGACCCCCTTTAATAGTACGGTGTTCCTATGACTCAAGAGTAAAGACAATGAAACAGAAAGAATAAATCAGACAGTTTTTCTTCAGGAACCACCGAATTCCTCATCTTCAATATCTTCATGAGGAATATAAATTTCCTCGCAATTTCTTCGTGATCAAAGTCTTCAAGCTAAGACCAAAATCTTCAGCCGAAGACATGCATTTTTAGGGGTCGATATTCATCGTATAACTCAAACTCCTCAACGACTTATAGAGCCTATGTACAATTACAAACACATTAGTCTCTTAAACTATAAGTCTTCAAACCACCAAAATCACTAAGGGCACTAGATGCACTTACAATCTCCCCCTTTTTCGTGGTTGATGACAATTAGGTTAAGTTTTCAACGGGGATAAAAATATGAAATGTAAGTACTGGGTTTGAGGAATTTGAGATCAAGATACCGAGAGACTCCCCCTGAAGATGTGCATATTTTAAGGAATTTGCTTTGCACAGCAGATGCACATTGATGATATATATCATGGAGATCTCCCCCTGTATCCTGTAAATCATGCACACATTTGACATATAATATGAGGAATTTGAAAATGCATGATGAAAAATGGTGTCTGACGAATTTCAGCATGCCTGCATTAATATACTTTGAGGGATAAGCATGCAAAGAAAAATGCTCAAAAGAGTCAGAGCACCATCGGGCTTAAGTTACAACTGATTACATTAAAACACTTCAGAAGAACCAAGAGTTTGTAACTTAATAGAGTTTATAAGCCCCAAAATAGATCCCGCTTGAAGACTAACTCTCAGATTTCTCCCCGTTTGTCATCAAGTGATGAAAAGGGACAAAACTGAGGACTAGCGCCCTTTGAAGAAATTCACTTCTTGGCTGATGTAAAGGCGTGAGGATTCTTGGAGATAGGATTCTTCCTTGGACATGTCGTAGTTGAAAGTGCGTTATATCGACTAGAGGGGGAGTGAATAGGAGATTTTTAGAATTGCATCACTTAGGAAATTCCTTTTGAGGAAATTCCTCACTGATGACTAACTTACAGCAGAAATAGTAAAGGATCAGAAGTGCAAAGTTTCACAACATCAGTTTTTTCAGTGTGAGGAATGTGAAAACAGATTACACAGTGAGCAGGCACGCAGAAAATAGATGAGGATTAACTAGCTTGAAGAATTTGGGGTTGAGGAATTTCAGAGAAAGTCTTCAGCAAATTCTTCAAACAGTAACAGTGAAAGTCATCAACACATAATCTGACGAAAGTAAGGAGTTGAGGAATTAGAACCCGTTTCACAGCGAAGACAGTAGTTGATGACCCAGTTCCAACTGCTCTGACAGTTGTACATCTGGTTTGGAGCGGCTTAATATTGAAACCTAAGGACACACAGTCCCGGGACACACAGTCCCTACCGTATTCTCCTTGAGCTAAGGACACACAGTCCTCGCTCAACACTCGTGGTAAGTCTTCAGGGCAGACTTCCAAACCCTCACAAACTCGGTCACCCGGCGATCCATAATTGACTGCTGGATTGCTCTAGACCATGACCCCTAACCGTCTGGAGGATGCACAGTCCTCAAAGGTAAAAGGCTTCAGTCCCACACAGGAACAACTTCTTCAGTAATGCTCAATCACTTGGTTCTAAGTTCGTGGTTTGGTGTTTCGGGTATTTCCTCACTGATGAATTACTCTTGAAGACTCTGAGGAATTGGGTTGCTCTTATGACAAGTGTCAGTTTCTAACGGAGCAGCCAACCAGCTAATGGTTGTGGGGGCGGCTATTTATAGCCTGGGAGCATCCCGACATGATTTGACACTAATGCCCTTAAATAATATGACCGTTGGTGTGGATAAGACCAATGATGTGGCGTGGCTATCGAAACGCTTGGAACCCTCAACTGTGAGAGTCCTCATGTCACTCGGATTCCTCACTTGAGGCTTTTGGTAGGATTAGGCTTGGGTTGAGCATCATGAGGAAATTCATTCCAAAGTGTAACTTCGACCCCCTTTAACAGTACGGTGTTCCTATTACTCAAGTGTGAAAAAAATAAAACAGAAAGAGTAAATCTTCATGCTTCAAAGTCTTCAAAATGATTTTCTTCAGGACACACCGAATTCCTCAATTTCAATATCTTCATGAGGAATATCAATTTCATCGCAGATTCTTCGCGATTCAATTCTTCAGCTTCAGACCAATTTCTTCAACCGAAGATATACATTTTTAGGGGTCGATATTCCTCAAATATCTCAAACTCCTCAGTGACTTATAGATTTTGTGTACACTCATAAACACATTAGATACTTAACCTATAAGTCTTCAAACCACCAAAATCACTAAGGGGCACTAGATGCACTTACAATCTCCCCCTTTTTGGTGGTTGATGACAATTAGGTTAAGTCTTCAACAGGGATAACAATATGAAGTGTAAATACTTATTTGAGGAATTTGAAATCAAGATTCAGAGAGACTCCCCCTGAAGATGTGCATATCTTGAGGATTTTGCTTTCCACAGCAAATGCACATATATGATTTATATCATGGAGATCTCCCCCTGAGTCTTGTAAATCATGCATACATGTAACATATAGTATGAAGAAAATGAAGATGCATGATGACAAATGGTATCTGACGAATTCCAGCATGTGTGCATTAAGAACTTGAGGAATAAGCATGCGAAGAAAAACGTTCAAAAGCGTCAGAGTACCATCGGGCTTAAGTTACAACTCATTACATAAAAACTTCAAAAGAGCCAAGAGTTTGTAACTTAAATATAGTTCATAAGCCCCAAAATATCCCGCTTGAAGACTAAATCTCAAGTTTCTCCCCCTTTGTTATCAAGTGACAAAACGGGACAAACTGAGGACTAACGCCCGTGAAGACTTCATTTCTTGGCGGTTGATGAAGAGGTGTGATGCTTCTTGGGAGTAGTCTTCTTCCTTGGACCGGTGGCTGTGTTGAGTTGTTCTTCATCAGATTCAGCAGTGCGGAATGAAGAAAAGGAACTGTCTTCAAGGTCTGGAATTGGAATTGGCCTGAACTTCTTCTTGGGAGGCCACGACCAGTCAAAGTCTCGCTCAAAGTCCAATTCTTCGAGTTATGTCCGAGTCTTCAGATGAGCAAGTGTAGCCCAGGTGCGATCGAAAACCTCATGCTGATAGTGATGGTTAATCTTCACAAAGTTCTGTGTTTCAGTAAGGGTTTTCACAATGGCGCTGAACTGGCGTTTGACCCACTTGTGATTGCGATCCACCTTCTGGTGAAGACTGAGGAGAAGCTCTCTTGTATTCATCACGCGAGGAGCAACAGGGCTTGCCGGGTGAGTCTCAGTATCATCCCATGAAGAATAAGCTTCCGGCTCTCTGAACTGGCCATCAAGGGGCCTACGGCCTTCATCAATCACTGACTTGCCTTTTCCTTCAACTGGCTCGAAAGTCTTCTTGTTGACCCTGATAGGAGGCATATAACCAACATGGTTGTTGAAATCAGCGTGGAAGTTGATGCCAGTCCTTGTCCTGATGAATCTCATGATCCATGGGGCATATATCTTGTGATCAAATGGACACATAGCATTGTCGGCCAAAGTCCTCAAGAAGAAATCATGGATGTTGATAGGAATACCATGGATGATGTTGAAGAGGATATTCTTCATGATGCCTACGACATCTTCTTCATCATCGTGTCCCTTGATCGGTGCGAGGACGCTGCAGAGGATTCTGTAAACAGATCTTGGTTCATACTTGAGCTCATGGACAAGGAAGGTTTTTCTCGGTGGTTGCCCTTTAGCCAAAGGCTTCATGAGGACTTCCGTCATCCCGTTGGGCGGCTCACGCTCACCATAAAGCTTCACAGCATCCTCTGAGGGAATTGATGCTGGCAATTCAGGCAGTAGCTCAGTAGCAGGAGCCTTGTAGTGAGTGTTTTGTGTCATCCAGTCAAACACCCATGTGTTAATGTCTTCAGGATCGCTAGATATGTGAAGAGTGGCATAAAACTGAAGAATGAGCTCACTGTTCCAATCAGAGATGTCTGAGCACATTGGTAGCAGGCAAGCTTCATGAAGGACATTTAGGACTGGAGCTAGGCATGGTATTGCTTCAAGTTCAACGTGAGGAATATGCTTGTGCTGGAATATCTTGTTTCTTCCACATAGTACAGAGGCACAGTAATTCAGCTGTGTCCTCGTCCAAAACTTCAGATATCTGATTTGAGGCTTATCATAGGGATTTTCTCCAATGAAGTACATGCGTTCTTCAAAGAAGTTCTCCTTTTGAAACTGTGGTCGCTTGGAGAATGGCTGACGCTGCACTGGCTGAAGATTCTGCTGAGGAACTGGAGGGGAGACAACAATTGCAGTCTCTGGGTTCAGCACGACAAGAGCATTTTCTTGGTCTGATGCATTTTCCTCGGCATTTCCCTCAGGGTGAGGAATTTCATCAGCTTGGGCTTCAGGCTGAGGAGCTTGCTCATGTTGTGCTTCATGTTGAGGAATGGGATCTGGCTGGGCATCAGGCTTAGGAATGGGTTCATTCTGAGCCTCAGTGTGAAGATTTTGCTTAGGTGGAGGAGTTGGGTCAGCCTGTTCCTCATCTTGAGGATTTTTCTCAGGACTTTGAATTTCATCAGCTCGAGGAATTTCACTTTGCTCTTCCTCAACTTTCTTGGTGACAGAGGCAGTTTCATCAGCTGGTGCAGTTGATCCTTGTGTAGTGTCTTCCTGAGGAATGGAGGGCTGAGGACTATCGTCAATACGAATTTCTTCGTCAGTGTGTTCCTCAGATGCGGCATCCTTCATTTCCTCATCTGTCCCTTTCTCTTGGTCTGCAAGGGTGACCATTTCATAGGATGGAGCGACATTGAGGGGCACATGGTGCAGTGGAGCATTATCTTCAAGCGCTTTGAGGCGCTTGGCCTCAGTTTCTTCTTCTGCTGAGGAGGCCTTTCTCTTTTTGGCTTCCTTCTCAGCAGCCCTGGTTTTCTTCACGTATGATGCAGACGGAGTCATCTTCTTCACTTTTGAAGCTTTTGGTGAAGGGGTTCTCTCGACAGATTCATCAGCTTGCTTTGATGAAGCAGCTGGGTCAGGGGCAGTCTCACCAGCTGTAGCAGATTCATCAGCTGGATTTTCCATGGTGATTTCTTCAATAGCCGGTACATCCACACAGCTTTCTTGGGGTATTTCCTCAGCTTGAGGAGTTGCATCAGCTTGAGGAGATTCATCGGCTGGCTCTTCAATCAGAGGCTGAGGAGTTGATACTGGAGTGGCAGCCGTCTTGTTGTTGTCATCAACATCTTTAGTGGCAAATTTGATGAAACTGCTTTTAAGACTCTGACGAATAGATAGCTTGGAGTACTTATCTGTGAAATTCTTCAACTAAGCCTGTGTTGACACCAGTGCATCAGGCGTCAAGTTGAGGATATTCTGCTTGAGGAATTTCTCCTTTTTAAGCTTAGCAACCTTGGCCTGCTTGGCTTGCTGTTCTTTTCACTTGGCTTCATTGATGAATGTGGCCACCATGTGGCTGATGCCAGGGGGAAGTTTCAAATCATCAAGCGGAGTGTTTGGGTCCTCATACCAGATGTTTATATAGTCTAGGAGGACCTTGGGGTCCATGGCCAGAGGAATGGCGCTACCAGACGCTTGGGCTACCCTCTCCTGCTTGTTTTTGATTATAGGTTGCCGGGTTTGATCATCATATTCATCACTACCCTCTGATGCAGACGGGACTGTGATGATTTTGTTGGGGCTTGGTTGTGTTGCTCTTTCGGCACACACCTGAGTCTTCACACGAGGTGGTGAAGACTTTGTCTCCGAGCTGGTTGCATCTGGGAGTGAGGAGCTGGAGGTAGCGGGCAATGGCTTCATAACCGGCTTCAGTTCTGGTTTCTCTTGAGGCTTTGGTGGTGGTGCTGAGGATTTTTGCGCTGAGGATTTTGGTGCTGAGGGTTTTGTAACTGATGCCTGAGCTGGTTTCTCGTGAGGCTTTGGAGCCCTTGTTTTTGACGGCACAGACGTTGGTTGAGGAATTGCTGAACCAGAGGTCTCGCCGGCAGAGGAAGTAGCCGCAGTTGAAGCAGCAGCTGAGGATTCATTGAATTTCCTCACCGCAGCATCTGCCTGCTTCTTAAGCTTAGCCAAATGCTTGTCCTTTTCATCAGGATAGTCATCAAGTGTCTTGAGGCTTGAGGGATGTGCTATTTGATGAGCCTCAAGTGGGGCCCGTTTGCCACGAGG
The DNA here is from genome assembly GCF_904849725.1 of Hordeum vulgare subsp. vulgare. NCBI lineage: Eukaryota > Viridiplantae > Streptophyta > Magnoliopsida > Poales > Poaceae > Hordeum > Hordeum vulgare. The sequence goes on along the minus strand of NC_058520.1, from coordinate 399,565,182 downwards.
CTTCAGGGCGAATTTATTTGCATACTTGGCAGTTACAAATCTGTATTCCTTTCATTCCTTAGCCCATCGGCGTTCTATCTTCTGAAGCCAAATTTTTCTCTTGGCCATTGTTTCATTTTCATCAGGTGTACAATAGTCCAAGTAAATATCCTCAGGGATATCTAAAGCTGTGTTCTGCTCAAGTTTCTTCCCTCCCTTCTGTTTCTTGTAATCCTCCATTTTCTTCAGATGAGGATTTTGCTGATGAGATTGAATTCTTGAGGATTCTGATGGGACTTGAAGATTTTCTTCAAGAAACGCTGCAAATGAGTTAAGGTGATGAGAACCGAGACATTCATCAGCTGACATGTGTGTACCTGTGAACAGAGTATAGTTGCGAAGAATTTGGAGAGGTCATATGCGTTCTCAAATTTGAAGAAAATGAAAAAGTTTGACAGTTGAGGAATTTAACCAGTGGTTGAGGAATTTGCCTAAGCATACTGTTCTTGGGTTCCAGAGTTGTACCGATCCGAAAATTCGCACAATTGAAGAATCTCGTGAAAATCTTAGATGCTTAGTGAAGTTCATCAATGGTGTGGTGATAGGCAGTGTTTGAGGAATCAAGTGCATATCGATTCATGAGGAAAAACTGATTTCACATCGGAGATGTAAAATAGTAGATCTAACTTGCTGTAAAAATGGGGTTTTTATTTACCCTTGAAGGCGCGCACAAAGAACACAGAAAAGTTGTAGAGAGAAGCTCTTCGTTGTGTGTCCAATGCGCCCTAACCCGACGGCAGAGGACGTCTACGGCAGCGGCGGACGAAGATGGTCCGACTCCGGCGTGGTTCTGGCGACGGAGAAGTCGAGGCAGTGAAGCTCTGCTTCGCCGGCGACGAGACTTCCAGTGGTGGTGCTAGGGTTCGGTGCTTTTTGCTGTAAACGGAGAGCGATGGGGCGAAGAAGTGTTTGCTGAGGGGGATAAGGACATATTTATAGCCAGACAGTTACTGTTGGCGCGAACAATTTGGACCAAACAACCCATGCATCTACGTCTCCACAGGACACGTGTAGCTCCCGAGCAAGGAGGTGGAGATAGTGGAGATTGTGGTTATCCGAACGTGGGAAGTGGGTTTCAGTTACTATGCATTAAAGAAACATTTTTGAAGAGTTGAGGATTTTGTTACATAATCATCAGCTGACAAGGACGCATTGAGGATTTTGAACAAAGTTTCAAGTAGAACGCATATGAAGAATTGAATAGACTGGATGATAATAGCATAGAGGGAAAGTAGGGTCCGATCACATTCACTTAGATGAAATATCAGCTTGAAGAAATAGCTATAAGTGAATGCTGTTGAGGACTTGAAATCACAGTCTATCTAGTCAAACGAAAGTCATCAAGTGTTTTTGAAGATTTGAGTAACTTGAGGATTTTGTGATAAATCGTCATAATGAAGAACAATTGTTTTGAAGAAAAACACATTTTGAGGAAATGGAACATTGGAGAAAATCAACTCGAGGAATTTCACGTTGGGCGGTGGCGTGACCCACCATATAAGAATGTTGATTACAGACGCCGCGTACAACTGTCGTAGGGCCCTGAGAATTAATTTCTTCGTTGATTTCTTCACATTCAGAGTGACATTCTTCATCAGTTGAAGAAAATCGATTCATCATGTGTTGCACATCTAAGTCATCAATTTTGCATAAGTGTTAGGATGTGTGCATGTTTTTACAAAACATTTGAAGATTCTAAGATATTTAGCTCACACCGCAACTTGCAAAACCTTTTCTCATCCAAGGGCTTAGTGAAGATATGTGCCAGTTGATCATCAGTCTTCACATGGTCGATGAGGATATTGCCCTTGAGGACATGATCGCGAAGAAAATGCAAATAGATACATTTAATATATATATATATGTGTGTGTGTGTGTGTGTGTGTGTGTATGTGTGTGTGTGTATATATATGTATATATATATATACATATATATGTAGGTATATATATGCAAATGAAAATCATCAAACGTTTTGAAGAGTTTGAAGATTTTAAAAAAATGATGATTTTGTGACAAAGTGTCAGATTGATGAATTTCAACTTTGAAGAAAAACAGCTTGAAGAATTTCAAAGTTGTGTGGTAGCGTAACCCACCGTATAAGAACGATGATTTCAGGCGCGGCGTACAATTATCGTAGGGTCCTGAGAACCAAATTCTTCATTAATTTCTTCACACTAAAAGTGACATTTTTCATTGATTGAATAAAATCGATTCTTCGTGTGTTGCACATCTAAGTCATCAATTGTGCATAAGTGTTAGGATGTGTGCATGTTTTCATAAAACATTTGAAGACTCTAGGATATTTAGCTCACACCTCAACTTGCAAAACCTTTTCTCATCCAAGGGGTTAGTGAAAATATGTGCTAGCTGATCGTCAGTCTTCACATGATCGATGATGATATTGTCCTTGAGGACATGGTCCCGAAGAAAATGATGACGAATCTGGATGTGCTTAGTCTTCGAGTGTTGTACTTGGTTGTAGGTGATCTTGATTGCATTCTCATTGTCGCAGTAGAGAAGCACATTCTTCATTATGATGTCGTAGTCTCTGAGGGTTTTCTTCATCCATAGCAGCTGAGCAGAGCAGGATCCAGCAGCAATGTACTCAGCTTCGGAAGTGGAGAGAGAAACACAGTTCTGCTTCTTTGAGGACCAGCAGACTAATGATCTTCCAAGGAAATGGAAAGTGCCTGATGTTGACTTGCGATCCACACGTTCACCAGCATAATCAGAATCAGAGTATCCAACGAGGTGTTGGTGTGTGAGCTAAGTATCGAAGAATGTGCTTCACAGCCTTATGGTGTGATTCCTTCGGTTTTGCTTGAAAACGAAAGCACATGCAAACACTAAGCATTATATTTGGCCTAGATGCACATAGATACAATAAAGAGCCAATCATCGAGCGATATACCTGTTGATCCAAATCTTTACCATTTTCTTCACTTCAGATGTGGATGTTGGTAGGCATAGGAGTCTTGACGGCTTTGCATTCATGCATGTCAAATTTCCTCAGAACATCCTTGAGATATTTCTCCTAAGATATCAAGATACCATTGTGTTGTTCACGAATTTGAAGACCTAAGAAGAATTTCAGCTCCCCCATCATAGACATCTGATATTCTTCACTCAACATGTAAGCAAATTCATCACTGTAACATTTGTCAGTACAACAAAATATAATGTCATCGACATATATTTGGCACACAAATAGTTCATTGTCATAAGATTTTGTGAAAAGACTTGGATCGAGTGAACCAGGTTTGAAGCCGTTCTTCATGAGGATTTCCTTCAATGTGTCATACCAGGCCCGAGGGGCTTGCTTGACGCCATAGAGTGCCTTTTTGAGTCTGAAGACTTTGTCTGGTTGCTTCAGATCCTCAAAACCTGGGGGCTGAGCAACATATACTTCTTCCTCAAGCTTACCATTGAGGAATGCACTTTTCACATCCATTTGATATAGAGTAATGTTATGATGATTAGCATAAGCAAGTAGTATTCGAATAGCTTCAAGTCTAGCAACAGGTGCAAAAGTTTCACCGAAATCAATTCCTTCAACGTGTGTGTAGCCTTGGGCTACAAGTCGTGCCTTTTTCCTCACCACTTGACCATCCTCATCTTTCTTGTTTCGGAAAATCCACTTGGTGCCGATGATATTGTGCCTGCGAGGATCTGTTCGTTTGACGAGTTCCCACACGTAATTTAGCTTGAATTGAAGAATTTCATATTGCATGGCTTGAATCCACTCAGGTTCCATGAAGGCTTCAACAACTTTTGAGGGTTCTGTGATAGACACAAAAGAGGAATGCCCACAAAAGTTAACTTAATGTGAAGCTTTTGAGCGAGTGAGTGGACCTGGCGCATTGATGTCATCGAGGATTTTGTCAAGTTCTACTTCATTTGCAATCCTTGGATGAGCTAGTTGAGGATTTTGTCTGGGCTGAGGAATTTGAACTGGAGCAATTTCCTCAGGTGCACCTTCTTGAATTTCATTAGTGTTGGGGACGATTTCTTCAGCAATTTCCCTAGTAGGAACGATGTATTAAGTAGATTTGAACTTGATAGCTTCCTTAGGAGATAATTTGTCTGGCACAGGAGGCGGTTGCTCTCTTTGCGAGCCATTAGTTTCATCGAACCGCACATCTACAGTTTCAACAACCTTGTTGTGATAGGTGTTGAAGACTCTGTAGGTGTGCGAGTCCTTTCCTTAACCAAACATAAAACCCTCATGTGCTTTAGGTGCAAATTTTAAGCTATGTTGAGGATCTCTACTCCAGCATTTTGCACCAAAGACTTTGAAATAACTTACATTGGGTTTCTTGTCAGTGAGGAGTTCATATGAGGTTTTCTTGAGGAATTTGTGAAGATATACCATGTTGATGATGTGGCAAGCGGTGTTGATTGCTTTAGGCCAGAAGCGACGACGAGTCTGATATTCTTCAAGCATAGTTCATGCCATTTCAACCAGAGTCCTTTTTTGCGTTAACCGACGCCATTCTGTTAAGGAGTATAAGGAGCAAATAATTCATGAGTAATACCAAGTTCATCAAGATAATCATCAGGACTAGTGTTTTTGAATTTTGTACCATTGTCACTCTTGATGTCTTTGATCTTGATGTCGAAGTTCGTCGAGGCCCTTGAGGAAAATCATTTGAAGACTTCATGCACTTCAGTTTTATACAGAATGATATGTACCCAAGTGTATCGAGAATAGTCATCAACGATGAAAAAGCCATATAAAGATGCTGCATTGGTTAGAGTAGCATAATGAGTAGGTCCAAATAGATCCATGTGAAGCAATTTAAACGGACGAGTAGTTGTCATGATAGTCTTGGAGGGGTGTTTGGATCTGGTCATTTTTTTCAGATTCACAAGCACCGCAGAGGTGGTCCTTAAGAAATTTGACTGATTCAATGCCAATGACATGCTTCTTCTTCGCCAGCGTGTGCAAATTCCCCATGCCTGCATGACCAAGTCTTCGATGCCATAGCCAGCCTTCTGAGGTTTTTGCTAGTAAGCATGTGGCTGGTTGAGGACCTGTGGAAAAATCAACAATGTACAAATCTCCTCTCCTAAAGCCTTCGAAGACTTTGGATCTATCAGATTCCATGATGACTACACATCTGTATTTTCCAAAGATAACAACCATATCAAGATCACAAAGCATTGAGACTAACATGAGGTTAAACCCAAGGGATTCTACAAGCATGACCTTGTCCATGTGCATGTCCTTGGAAATAGCCACTTTGCCAAGTCCCAATACTTTGCTTTTACCTTTGTCATCATAAGTGATTTGCTTCAGTGGTGATGGAGTCAGTGGCATATTCATCAGCAAGCTTTTATCACCAGTCATGTGGTTTGTGCAACCACTGTCAAGAACCCACTCAGTATTCTTGGGTTTGTCATCCTGCAAATGAATTAGTACAGCTTACCATCTCATATGCTTCATATTTGAAGTATATGATTTCCATTTCGTCAGATAGGAATTTCATCATAAACACTAAATTTGAGGACGTGTGAAAAGTTATCATTTCATCAATTTTAGCTTGCGTCCAATCAAGCAATTTCCTCAGGTCTCCAGCAAATTCTTCAGATGATGATTTTCATCTGGAGACCTGACATGCATAAGTGATTAGTTCAATTTCTTCACCACCCACATCTGAAGGGGTGGCAAAGAGTTCATCGTCGTGCGAGCACCATATGAGAAAGGGGGCATTGAAGCTAATGCACTTTGTTTCACAGTAGAGGGGTTAGAGTACTCAAATGAGTAGGCAGAGAAGTTCTTTGAGGATTTATGAACAAAATGATTTGAGGAATAATGCTCATATTCATATCCCTTGTACTTTCCCTGCATATCAGAAACATTAGCACAATTACGAGCATAGTATTGACCATTTGAGGATTTTTATCATCTTGATGACTTTGGTCCACCTAAGATATTTGATCTGGGGTTCAGGTTCTTCATAGGTGGTGTCACAAAGATTTTCCAAGCAACTTTTGGGGACCCAGATTTTCCTCAGGGGTGGTCCATTCCTGCGGTTAGTTCCAACATATCGAGCAAATACTTCACCAAATTGATTTTTGAACAGTTTGTAGCTTGAGTCAAATGACTCATCTGAGGAATAGGATAATTCACATGCAAAGCCTGTTAGAGAGGATGGATCTACGGGAGGACCCTTAGTAGCAACCCATGAGGTTTTGGGATACTGCTCAGGTTTCCAGTATGATCCATCAGCATTTAATTTGCTCTTGAAGGGAATTCCTTCTTTCCTCGGGTTCCTGTTCAAAATTTGCTTTTTGAGCACATCGCAAAGGGTTTGATGCCCTTTGAGACTTTTGTACATGCCTATCACATACAATTCCTTCAGCCATGCATTTTCGTCAGTAGCATTTGTGGTTTCCTCAAGAGAAGAATTTGATACCACACGAGCAGTTGAGGAATTTGTAGCGATAGAAGCATTTGATGTTTTTGGTGAAGAATTAGCAGTTTCACGTTCAATGCATTTGAGACATGGTGGAGTAAATGCAACCTGAGCGGCACTGATCTGTTGAGCAAGCAATGAATCGTTTTCCATTCGAAGATCATCATGAGACATCTTCAACTTCTCAAGATCAAGTTTCCTTTGAAGAAATTCATAGGAAAGTTTCTCATGATCAGCCAAGAGTGTGACATAACGATCTTAAAGACTATCAAATCTAAACTGAAGACTTTTCACATCTTTAGTGAGGACTTCAGTGCGATTCATTTCATCATTCAACAGATCATCGCTTGTGTCTAGCAGTTTTTGAAGCTTTTCAATGGCACTTAGTTGTTTTCTTGCAATGTTTGCAAGTTTACTGTAACTGGGTTTTTTATAATCATCAAGTTCGCAGTCACTTGAGTCAGAGGAGGAAGTGTCATTCGGTACCTTTGAACCTTTTGCCATGAAGCAATAGGTTGGAGCGAAGTCATCAGCATAGTCATCAGTGTTGATAGCGTTATCATTTTCTTCAAGGTTGAAGATTGACTTGCTGACGAATGTGGTAGCTAGTGCAAGGCTTGCCACACCAGACTCTGAATCTTCTTCAGAACCTTCCTCTTCATCACATTCCTCAGATTCTTCCTCAGAATCCATTTCCTTGCCAATGAGTGCCCGAGCCTTTCTGAAACTAGTCTTCTTGTGTGATGAGGACTTTGAGGATGAGTGTTTTGAAGATTTCATCTTTTTCTTCGAGTCATGAGAACTTTCATCCTTGTATTTCTTCTTCTTTGATTCCTTCACCTAGCGAGGACAATTAGCAATATAGTGACCAAATTTCTTGCATTTGTGGCAGGTTCTTTTCTTGTAGTCCTTAGATGAGTATTGTGATTTCTCATATCTCTTCTTGAAGATTTACCAAACTGGCCATGCCTTGTAAACTTCTGGAATTTCCTCACGAGCAGTGCTAGCACTGTCCCAGATCTTCAGGGTCACCAATGCTGCAATCTGAGTCTTCTTATTCAGGTGAGGAAATTGCTTTGGCCTTCAGCGCGTGAGGTCTTGAGTAGCTTGGTCCATGCAGATCTCTTTTTTCTTCCTGTTGGAATTCATGAGTATCGAGGCTTTCAAGTATATTAGCAGGATCAAGCATCTTATAGCCTCCTCTTTCTTGAATCATCAGAACCAGTGTATCAAATGATGGATCAAGAGATCGTAGCAGTTTCTTCACAACTTCATGGTCAGTAATGTCTCGAGCTACCAATGCTTGCAGTTCATTTGAGATGTCAGTGAGGCGATCAAAGGTATCTTGACAGCTTTCATTGTCAAGCCTCTTGAAGCGATTGAAGAGATTGTGAAGAACATCAACACGAGAGTCACGCTAAGTTGAAATTCCTTCATTGACTTTGGACAGCCTATCCCAGATAAGCTTAGGTGTGCCCAAAGCACTCACTCTGCCATACCGACCTTTGCTCAGATGGCCATAGATGATATTCTTCGCTTGAGAATCAAGTTGCTTGAATTTGTTCACATCAGCAGTAGAGATAGTAGCAGTGATGGAGGGAATGCCATATTCCACAATGTACCAGAGATCATTCTCAATAGCCTGAAGATGCATCTGCATCTTGGTCTTCCAGTAGGGAAAGTCCTTTCCTTTGAAGGTAGGACATCCCGTAGTAACCTTGATCATACCTGCAATCGACATACCTAAAACTCCAGGTGGTTAAACCAAAATCACGCAGAACAAGGGAGTACCTTACTCTGATACCAATTGAAAGTGTGTCATATCGAATAGAGGGTGGTGAATTGGCGATTTGAGAATTTCATCGCTCAGGAAATTCCTTGTTCTGAATAAGCGATGATCTCAATGATGAATTACGTGCAGCGGAAATAGCGCAAGATCAGAAGTGCAAAGACTACTACAACAGATTACTTGGTGAAGATTATAAAAATTGGCTTGACAGTACGGAAGTACACAGAACGCAGGTGAAGATTAACTTGAGTGAAGAATTTGAGGTTGAGGAAATTCACAGAAAGTCTTCGGACAAATTCTTCAAAAAGCGCACAAAAAAGTCATCAACATACAATTCTGAGGAAATGAAAGAGTTGAACAAATAGAACCCGTATCACAATGAAGACAGTTGTTGATGACCTAGTTCCAACTGATGTGACACTTGTACGTCTGGTTTGGAGCGGCTTGGTATTGAAACCAAAGGACCCACAGTCCCGGGACACACAGTCCCTACCGTATTCCCCTTGAGCTAAGGACACACAGTCCTCGCCCAACACTCGTGTTAAGTCTTCAGGGCAGACTTGCAAGCCCTCACAAACTCGATCACCCGGCAATCCATAATTGACTGCTAGATGCTCTAGACCATGACGCCTAGCCGTCTGGAGGATGCACAGTCCTCAAAGGTAAAAGGCTTCAGCTCCACACAGGAACAAATTCTTCAATGATGCTCAATCACTTGGTTTTGGTTTGGGGTTTGGTGTTTGGGGTATTTCCTCACTTGATGATTTTCTCTCGAAGACTAAGGAATTTGGGTTGCTCTAAATGACAAGTGTTAGTTTCTCTCGGAGCAGCCAACCAGCTAGTGGTTGTGGGGGCGGCTATTTATAGCCTGGGAGCATCCCGACATGATTTGACATAAATGCCCTTAAATAACGTGACCGTTGGGTGGATAAGATCAGTGAGGTGGCGCGTGTCGCGGCAACGGTCGAAACTTTCAACTGTGAAAGTCCTCATGTCTCTCATATTCCTCACTTTGAGGCTTTGGTAGGTTTAGGCTTGGGTTGAGCATCATGAGGAAATTCATTCCGTAGTATTACTTCGACCCCTTTAACAGTACGGTGTTCCTATAACTCAAGAGTACAGAAAATGAAACAAAAAGAATAAATCTTCACGCTTCAAAGTCTTGAGACAGTTTTTCTTCAGGGACCACCGAATTCCTCATCTTCAATATCTTCACGAGGAATATCAATTTCATCACAATTTCTTCGCGGTCAAAGTCTTCAGTCGAAGACATACATTTTTAGGGGTCGATATTCATCGTATAACTCAAACTCCTCAGCAACTTATAGAGCATGTGTACACTTACAAACACATTAGTCTCTTAACCTATAAGTCTTCAAACCACCAAAATCACTAAGGGCACTAGATGCACTTACACCATGCAAGATGAACTTCTTCAGTTCAAGATAAATGACGTATGGGAACTTGTCAAAAGACCAGATCCTCACAAGCACAATATCATCGGCACCAAGTGTATCTACCGAAACAAGCATGATGAGGATGGTCAGATTGTGAGGAACAAGGCACGGCTTGTAGCCCAAGGCTACAGACAGGTTGAAGGAATTGACTTTGATGAAACTTTCACACCTGTTGCTAGACTTGAAGCTATTTGGATATTACCTTCTTATGCTAACCATCACAATATTACTCTATATCAAATGGATGTGAAAAGTCCATTCCTCAATGGTAAGCTTGAGGAAGAAGCATATGTTGCTCAACCCCCAGGTTTTGAAGACCCGAAGCATCCTGATACATTGAAGGTTTTCAAACTCAAAAAGGCACTCTATGGCCTCAAGCAAGCCCCTCGGACGTGGTATGATACATTGAAGGAATTCCTCAAGAAGAAAGGCTTCAAACCCGGTTCACTTGATCCTACTATTTTCACAAAATCCTATGACAATGAACTATTTGTGTGCCAAATATATGTCGATGACATTATTTTTTGTTGTACTGACAAACGTTACAGTGATGAATTTGCCTACATGATGGGTGAAGAATATCAAATGTCCATGATGGGGGAGCTGAAATTCTTCTTAGGTGTGCAAATTCCTCAACAATGCAATGGCATCTTCATATCTCACGAGAAATATCTCAAGGATGTTTTGAGGAAATTCGGCATGCATGAATGCAAAGGCGTCAAGATTCCAAGGCCTACCAACGGCCACCTCTGCACTGACCAAAAAGTGGTAAAGATTTTGATCAATAGGTATATCGTTCTATGATTGACTCTTTATTGTATCTATGTGCATCTAGGCCAGATATTTTGCTTACTGTTTGCATGTGTGCACGTTTTCAAGTAAAACCAAAGGAATCACACCATAAGGCTGTGAAACATATTCTTCGATATCTAGCTCACACAACAACACTAGGATTATGGTACCCCAAGGGCTCAAATCTTCACCTTGTTGGATACTCTGACTCTGATTATGCTGGTGACCGTGTGGATCGCAAGTCAACGTCAGGCACATGTCATTTCCTCGGAAGATCATTAGTCTGCTGGTCCTCAAAGAAGCAGAACTGTGTATCACCCTCCACCACGAAGTTGAATACATTGATGCTGGATCTTGTTGTGCCCAATTGCTATGGATGAAGCAAACCCTCAGAGACTACGACATCAACATGAAGTCTGTGCCCCTCTACTGCGACAATGAGAGTGTAATCAAGATCGCCTACAACCCAGTACAACACTCGAAGACTAATCACATCCAAATTCATCATCATTTTCTTCGAGACCATGTACTCAAGGGAAATATCATCATCGACCATGTGAACACTGATGACCAGCTAGCGGATATCTTCAAAAAGCCCTTGGATTAGGGAAGGTTTTGCAAGTTGAGGTGTGAGCTAAATATCCTAGAATCTTCAAATGTCTTCAAATGTCGAAATTTTTACACATTATTGTAGTAAAAAATATAAATTCCTAAAACTTCAGAAATTTTGGAGATACATAAGTACACTTTTTATATAGATTGCTACAAACTGTCTTGTTTAGATAGATTGTTGTCATACTTTTGTTACCTACTTATCCTATAGTTTCCATAGCTTATATTGATAGATATAAATTGTGAAAATGATAGTATACGGTACCTAATGTTTGAAAATTATTATGCAACTTGTCTTGGGAGTACATAAAGAGTCGATTAACTTTTATGTGTACTAACCTATCTCACGAGTTCTTTTCAAGTATTGTGTGGATGAAGTTTTTGATACTAAGGTGAAAACGGGATATATGAGGACTGAACGAGATACAAAAGCTCCAGCTTGGGGATGCCCAAGGCACCTCAAGTAAGTATTTCAAGAAGTTTCAAGCATCTGAGCTTGGGGATGCTACGCATCCCACCTCTCTTCACCAAACAAATATCGGTTAGCCTATGTTGAGCATAAATTTTTATTTGTCCATATGATATGTGCTATTCTTGGAGTGTACTTTGTTTTATTTGTTGCTTGAAGTAAAATATCATATACAAAAATGTTTATTGAGAGAGCGTCCTCACATAGCTACTTAATTGTTTGACTACTCAATTATCTTCACTTGTATCTTTTGAGAGTAGTTTGATTGAATTGCTCTAGTACTTCACTTATATCTTTTGAGCACGGTGGTGCTATTATTTTAAAATAAATATGCTCTCATGGTTCACTTAGATTATTTTGGGAGTTAGTAGAAACTTTGAAGAAATCCTCTCTTGCTTCACTTATATTATTTTGAGAGTTGGAGAATTTAAAGAAACGTGTGCTCTCGTTCCTCACTTATATTGTTTGAGAGATTATTATTAGCAATGGCAGTTTGTTTTAAGTGAAATTGGTTACAAAGTGAAAGATATCCAGGAGAAATATAATAAAAAATTCATGAAGACAATTGGATGTTAAACTTGATTCTTTTTAATAGTTTTGCGATATGAAGATAGTGATATGTGAGTTATGTTGATGAGTAATTGTGCTTTAGTAAGAATATTGGTGTTAAGGTTTGTGATTCCCTATGCATGCACATGAAGTCAATAATTATGCTATGAAATTACATCCTACTTGTGTTGCATTATTCGGTGTTAGTTATGTTTAACGTTCACTTATGATGATTTTTGTGCCTTGGTTGGGCGCTTCTCAATCTATTTGCTAGCCTTCACTTGTACTAAGCGGGAATGCTGCTTATGCATCCAAATACTAAACCCAAATTGTGCCAAATGAGTCCACCATACCTAACTATATGCATTATTTCAACTCCGTTCCAAGTAAATTTGTATGTGCCAACTCTAATGTTCAAAATAAACTTCTATTTTGTGTTCCCATACCGCTCATGAAGCGGCGAGGGGTGGTCGGTATCTTCCACATTAAATAGTTATTCTCAAGATGAGTGTTTATTCACTTGTCATTACACGAGAGTATGGTGGTAATAGGGATGCCTAGTCCCAAAATATAATGAAAATTTATTTTATGTTGTGAAATAATAAATTCCTTGGAAACTGTTGGTATGGACGGTACCCGTGGATGCGGCTAGCCGTGGAATGTGAAAGAATGGTGGAAAAATGAATAAACTTTATTTTGAATTTGGGAACCGCCTATGATTTGTTTAGCATCGAGATATTGGGAACTCTTAGTCGTTTTCGTTGACAGGAAAAGCATACCACCCAAAATATTTCGGTCTCTAAATTTTTCACTTCGATCTCTCGGACTTCTACAAATCCCTGCTCCCCTCTGCGAAATGCCTATATATTTACTTTATGCAATTTTTATTTTGAATTTGAGTCTCCAACTTCTCTTATAAAGCACCAACTATAGAACACTGTAATCATACTTGAGCATTTGATGTAGCTAATATGTGGTGTGTTGCATGAACGGATCAATGATGGAGCATGATGGGCTAGGGATAGCATTCTTTAGCATTGATATTCTGAAAGACTTGGTTGCTTGTTGATATGCTTGAGTATTAATGTTTTCTTATCAAATTATAGTCTATTGGTTTGAATCATCTACAAGTCCGTATGTCCATGCTATAAAGAAAATAATATGATGAATATGATAGGTAGCATTCCCCATCAAGAATTCCGTTTTCAATTGCCACTCCATCATGATAAGTTTTATGAGAAAGAGTTGTTGTTATGATGCTAGGAAAAGTGATTGAAATTATTATTGATCACACTTATGCACTATGCTAGCATTCACACTTCATAAATTATTTCTTTTATCATTTACCTACTCGAGGATGAGTAGGAATTAAGCTAGGGGATGCTTATACGTCTCCAACGTATTGATAATTTATGAAGTATTCATGCCATGTTTGCCTATGTTTACAACACTTTTATATGATTTTGCTGCACTTTATATGATTTATTTAGAACTAACCCGGACTGACGTTGTTTTCAGCAGAACTACCGGGGTGTTGTTTTTTGTGCACAAATAAAAGCTCTCAGAATTGGATGAAACTTTTTCAGGATTTTTTTGAAGAGAAGAGAAATACTAGAGCGAAGAACCACCAGAGGGGGGTTTGTGCCCACTAGACACCAGGGCGCACCATCCCCCTAGCACGACCTGGTATCTAGTGGGCACCTCATGGCCCATCTTGGCGTGATTCCAACGCCCAAAAATCCTATAAATATAGAAACCTCTAGAAATAACCCTAGAATAGAAGTTCCGCCACCGCAAGCCTCTATAGCCACGAAAAACCAATCGGGGTCCCGTTCCGGCACCCTGTCGGAGGGGAGATCATCTCTAGCGGCCATCTTCATCATCCCGGTGGAGACCATGACGAGGAGGGAGTAGTCCATCCTCGGGGCTGAGGGTTTGTACCACTAGCTACGTGTTTAATATCTCTCTTTCTCTTCTTTTCTTGAGATGTCATGATCTTGATATATCACGGGCCTTGTTAATATAGTTGGATCATATGGTGTTTGTCCCATGCTATTGTTGTGATGAATTGAATCTTTCACTTTAAGATCTCCTTATGTTGGATTGAATATTCAAGTTCGAGAGAACATGATATATTTCTTGCATGCGGATACCCATAGTGACATTGGGTTATTCAAGTGATTCACTTGATATATGTTGTGGCATCAACTTGCGGATTCCGGTGACCTTGAGGATCTAGGCATAGGGGTTGATTGCATGTTTTGATACTACATTCTGCGATACAAATATTGGTGTGCTCCTTGAAGTTCTTTGTGTTGGGTTGAATATGAAGAATCTGAAATTGTTTGATGCATGTCGTATAATCAGCTCATGGATACTTGAGGTGACATTGGAGTATCTAGGTGTCATTAGGGTTGATTGATATGTATCAATGGTGTTATTTTAGTACACACTCTTTGATAGATCGATCGGGGAGGATAACTTGTTATCTTAGTATGAACTCTTGGACATATTGATCCAAAAGGATAACTTTGTAGTGGTTTCGTACCCTACAAACAATTTCTTCTTATGTGCTCCACTAGATAGGAACTCTCGAGTGATTCTTCATCGCACGTTGAGGGATTGGTATGTGATCCAATTATATCAACATTGTTGAGAGATTGCACTAGCGAAAGTACGGACCCTTGGCCTCATTTCCAAGAATGCAATACCGTTTATGCTCACTTTTGTTACTTGCTACCTTGCTGTTTTTATTGTTGCTATTACAAAAATCAATATCTACTATCACTACTACACTTGTATCACCATCTCTTCGCTAAACTAGTGCACTGTAAAATTTACCATTGTATTTGGTGTGTTGGGGACACAAGAGACTTTTTATTATTTGGTTGCAGGGTTGCTTGAGAGAGCCCATCTTAATCCTACGCCTCCCACGGATTGATAAACCTTAGGTCATCCACTTGAGGGAAATTTGCTACTGTCCTACAAAACTCTATGCTTGGAGGCCCAACACGAGTCTACAAGAACAAGTTGGGTAGTAGACATTGATGATGAAAAAACTAGTCATGTGAAGTGACGATGAAATTTGCATGGCAATATATCTTGGAATGGCTATGGAAATGACATGATGTGTAGGTATGGTAGCTGTTTTGAGGAAGATATAATGACGCTTATGTGCACTAGAGCGTATCATGTGACGGGGTTTGGATGCACCGGCAAAAGCTGCACCAATCCTCGAGGTGAGAATGGGCAATGCACGGTACTGAAGAGGCTAGCAAATATGAGGAGGTGAGATTGCGTATGTCCATGGTATCACATTATTCATAAATAACTCATATAAGTATTGCAAAATTTTATTAGTTTTATCACAAATCAAAGTACTACTCGCATGCGAAGATTGTTTAACGCCCTTAGCTAGGCATTGATAATTCAATGATGCTCACACAAAAAGTAGTAGTTGAGATATGCAAAAGAGCATCATGAAACATGTGACAAACATATCTAAGTCTAACATACTTCCTATGCATAGGCATTTTATAGGAAAACAAATTGTCAAGACAACCAATAGTTACCATATGCAAGGAAGAAGAAAGAAACAATAGCAATCTCAACATAACGAGAGGTGATTTAGTGATATGAAAATTTCTACAACCATATTTTCCTCTCTCATAATAATTACATGTGGGATCATATTCAAATTAAACAATATAACTATCACATAGGGATTTTTTTCATGATCCACATGCATGCAAAGTTGACGCTCTTCAAAAATAGTGGGATTATCATCAACTAAAGTCATGACTTCTCCAAACCCACTTTCAATCTTATTGCAAACATTATTATCAATATCATATTCATCATGAGGCTTAAACAAATTTTCAAGATCGAAGAAAAATCATCACCCCAATCATGATCATTGCAACAAGTAGTGGACATAGCAAAACTAGCATCCCCAACCTTACAGTTTTGCATATTTTTAGCATGATTGTCATTAATAGAATTCATAGTGAAACCATTGCAATCATGCTTTTCATTCAAGGAGCCCTCGTGAATCACTTCATAAATTTCTTCATCACAATTTTCAGACTCACGCATCTCAAGCAAAACTTCATAAAGATAATCTAGTGCACAAAACTCACTAGCAATTGGCTCAACATAATTGGATCTCTTAAAGAGATTAGCAAGTGGATGAGGATCCATATCAATAGATTTTTAGCAAGTGAAGATGCAAGCAAATAGAAGGCACATGGCAACACAAGAGAACAGAAAGCAAGTGAACGAAAAGGCGAACGAACTGGCAAATATTTTGTAAATTTTGTTTTTTCAGAAGTGGGGGAGAGGAAAACGAGAGGCAAAAGGCAAATAATGTAAATGCAAGAGATGAGTTTTCGATAGTTACTTGGATAACCTTCATTTTGAATACTCCCCGGCAACGGCGCCAGAAATTCTTCTTGCTACCTCTTGAGCTTGCGTTGGTTTTTCCCTTGAAGAGGAAAGGGTGATGCAACACAGTAGAAGTAAGTATTTCCCTCAGTTTGAGAACCAAGGTATCAATCCAATAGGAGTATCAAGATGAGGCACCAATGTACCTGCGCAAAAACAAACAAACTTGCACCCAACGCTATAAAGGGGTTGTCAATCCCTTCACGATTATTTGCAAGGTGAGATCTGAAGGTGAAAAGTGCAACAAAGTAATTGTGTAGATCTGAAAATATGATGTGAAGTAGACCCGGGGGCCATAGTGTTCACTAGAAGCTTCTCTCATGATAGCAAGTATTACGGTGGGTGAACGAATTACTGTCGAGCAATTGATAGAATCACGCAAAGTCATGATGATATCTAAGGCAATGATCATACATATAGGCATCACGTCCGAGACAAGTAGAGCGATACTCTCTGCATCTACTACTATTACTCCACACATCGACCGCTATCCAGCATGCATCTAGTGTATTGAGTTCATAACAAACAGAGTAACGCCTTAATCAAGATGACATGATGTAGAGGGATAGATTCATGCAATATGATATAAACCCCATATTTTTACCCTTGATGGCAACAACACGATGTTTGCCTCGCTACCCCTTCTATCACTAGGTGAGGACACCGCATGGTATGAACCCAAAACCAAGCACTTCTCCCATTGCAAGAATTATAGATCAAGTTAGCCAAACGAAACCCACAACTCAAAGAGAATTACAAGCATATGAAATCATGCATATAAGAGATCAGAGGAGACTCAAATAATATTCATAGATAATCTGATCATAAATCCACAATTCATCGGATCTCGACAAACACACCGCAAAAGAAGATTACATCGGATAGATCTCCATGAAGATGATGGAGAACTTTGTATTGAAGATCCAAGAGAGAGAAAAAAGCCATCTAGCTACTAGCTATGGACCCGAAGGTCTGTGGTGAACTACTCACGCATCATCGGAGAGGCAATAGTGTTGATGAAGAAGCCCTCCGTGTCCGAATCCCCCTCCGGCAAAGCACCAGAACGGTCCCCAGATGGGATCTTGCGGAGACAGAAGCTTGCGGTGGCGGAAAAGTATTTTCGTGGCTCTCTCCGGTGGTTTTGGATTTTTAGAGAATTTATAGGTGAAAGAGGTAGGGAAAAGGAGCCACGGGGGGCCCACAAGCCTGCTAGGCGCCCCCCAGGCTGCGGCTAGGGGGCTTGTGACCTCCCCCAAGGTCCTTTGCCTTGGTTCTCATGTCCCGTGCGTATCTTCTGTTATGGAAAAAAATCATTCCGCAGGTTTTATTCCGTTTGGACTCCGTTTAATATTCTTCTCTGAAAAAGGTCAAAAACACGGAAAAATTAGAAACTGGCACTTGGTACTGAGTTAATAGGTTAGTCCCAAAAAAGATATAAAATAGCATATTCATGCATATAAAACATCCAAAGTTGACAAGATAATAGCATGGAACCATCAAAAATTATAGATACGTCGGAGACGTATCAAGCATCCCCAAGCTTAACTCCTGCTCGTCCTCGAGTAGGGAAGTGATAAAAACCGAATTTTTGATGTGGAATGCTATCTAACATATTTGTCCTTTGTGACTTCTTTCTTGTGGCATGATTGTTCAGATCCGTAAGATTCAAAACAATAGTTTACTATTGACATGAAAACACTAGTACTTCAAGCATACTAGCAAAGTGATCATGAACTTTTGAAATAACAAGGCCAAAGAAAGTTATCCCTACAAAATCATATAGTCTGGCTATGCTCCATCATCCCCACACAACGAATTTAAATCATGCACAACCCTGGTATTGGCCAAGTAATTGTTTTCGCACTCTTACTTTCTCAAAAAAAAATTGACTCTCACGCAATACATGAGCGTGAGCCATGGATATAGCACTATAGGTGGAATGTAGTGTGGTGGAGGTTGTGAGACAAAAAGGAGGAGATGGTCACATTGACTTGGCGTATCAATGGACTATGGAGATTCCCATCAATAGATATCAATGTGAATGAGTAGGGATTGTCATGCAACGGATGCACTAGAGCTATAAGTGTGTGAAAGCTCAAAAACAAAACTAGTGGGTGTGCACCCAACTTGCTTGCTCACGAAGACCTAGGGCAATTTTGAGGAAGCCCATCATTGGAATATACAAGCCAAGTTATATAATGAAAATTCCCACTAGTATATGGAAGTGTCAAAACAAGAGACTTTCTATCATGAAGAACATGGTGCTATTTTCAAGCACAAGTGTGGAAAAAGATAGTAGCATTGTCCCTTCTCTCTTTTTCTCTCATTTTTTTGTTTTGGCTCTTTGGCCTCTTTTTTCATTTTTTTGGTGGGCATCTTTGGACTCTTTTTTTTATTTCCTCACATGGGACAATGCTCTAATAATGATGATCATCACACTTTTATTTACGCACAACTCAATACTTAGAGCAATGATGACTCTATAGGAAATGCCTCCGGCAGTGTACCGAGATGTGCAACGATCTAGCTTAGTGTATGACGTTGAATCATCTCGCTAGCTATCTTACGATCATGCAATGGCAATATGAAAGTTATGGCACATGTCATGAGACGGAACGGTGGGAGTTGCATGGCAATATATCTCGGAATGGCTATGAAAATGCCATAATAGGTAGGTATGGTGGCTGTTTTGAGGAAGGTATATGGTGGGTTTGTGCATCGGCGAAAGTTGCACGGCACTACAGAGGCTAGCAATGGTGAAAAGTGAAAGTTCATCTATACCATGGACTCACATTACTCATGAAGAACACATATACTTATTGCAAAAGTTTTATTAGTAATCAAAACAGAGTGCTAAACGCATACTCCTAGGGGAAGGGTTGGTAGGTGTTTAACCATCGCGCGATCCCGACCACCACACAAAGGATGAAAATCAATAAAACAATTATGCTCCGACTTCCTAACATAGCGGTTCACCATACGTGCATGCTACGGGAATCACTAACTCCAACACAAGTGTTTCTAGATTCACAACACCCTACTAACATAACTCTAATATCACCACATCCATATCTCAAAACTAATTGTGAGGAATCACACTTCTCTTACTAATCAATGCACTTGAATATGGAAGTTTTTATTATATCCTCTTTGGATGCCTATCATCTTTAGGACTACTTTCATAGCACACGCCAATTACCAAGTTACTTAGAGAGAGCACTCTCAAAAAGATATAAGTGAAAATCGATAGTTCTTATTTCTTCAAAATATGACACTGTCGTGCTCTAAAAAGATCTAAGTGAAGCACTATAGCAAAATTATCTAGCTCAAAAGATATAAGTGAAGCACATGCGAGCTAAATTGCCTAAATCAAAAGATATAAGTGAAGCTCAATGAGTATTCTAGCAAATTCACGATGAGTGCATTCCCCTCTCAAAAAGGTGTGAAGCAAGGATGATTGTGACAAAAAAAGACTCCTATAATACACGACGCTCCAAGCAAAACACATATCATGTGGTGAATAAAAATATAGCTCCAAGTAACGTTACCGATGGATTGAAGACGAAAGAGGGGATGCCTTCCGGGGGCATCCCCAAGCTTAGGATTTTGGTGTCCTTGAATTTGGCTTGTGATGCCTTGGGCATCCCCAAGCTTAAGCTCTTTCCACTCTTTATCCCATTGTCCATGAGAACATCACCCAAAACTTGAAAACTTCACAACACAAAACTTAAATAGAAACTCGTGATTTCATTAGCATAAGAAAACAAACCACCACTCTTTAGGTACTGTAGTAAACTTGATTTCTATTTAGATTGATGTTATATTACTGTATTCTCACTTCTACATGGCTAGTACCCCCGATACTATCCATAATTTCATCAAAATAAGCAATCAACACAACAAAAACAGAATCTGTCAAAAACAGACCAGTCTGTAGCAATCTGTATACTTCGTATACCTCTGTTATCCCATAAATTCTGAACAATTATGAAAATTAGGGCAATTTTCATATCAATCAGCAGCAAAAAGAATCAACTCAAAATCTATTTCCGGATAGGAATTAAAAATAAGTTCGTGAGCACAAAGTTTCTGTCTTTTTCATTTGATCAAACAACTATCACCAAAACTGATCACAAAGGTTCTACTTGGCACAAACACTAAAAGAAACATAAAAAACACAATCATAACAGAATTATGATGGTGGGGACACAACAAAACAGAAAGCAAAAAGAAAAAATAAATTCATTGGGTTGCCTCCCAACAAGCGCTATTGTTTAACACCCTTAGCTAGGCATTGATAATTCAATGATGCTCACACAAAAAGTAGTAGTTGAGATATGCAAGAGAGCATAATGAAACATGTGAAAAACAGATCTAAGTCTAACATACTTCCTATGCATAGGCATTTTATAGGAAAACAAATTGTCAAGACAACCAATAGTTACCATATGCAAGGAAGAAGAAAGAGATAATAGCAATCTCAACATAACGAGAGGTGATTTAGTGATATGAAAATTTCTACAACCATATTTTCCTCTCTCATAATAATCCACATGCACGCAAAGTTGAGGCTCTTCAAAAATAGTGGGATTATCATCAACTAAAGTCGTGACTTCTCCAAACCATATTTCAATCTTATTGCAAACATTATTATCAATATCATATTCATCACGAGGCTTAAACAAATTTTCAAGATCATAAGAAAAATCATCACCCCAATCATGATCATTGCAACAAGTAGTGGACATAGCAAAACTAGCATCCCCAAGCTTAGAGTTTTGCATATTTTGAGCATGATTGTCATTAATACTATTTATAGTGAAACCATTGCAATCATGCTTTTCATTCAAGGGGCCCTCGTGAATTACTTCATAAATTTCTTCATCACAATTTTCAGATTCACGCAACTCAAACAAAACTTCAAAAAGATAATCTAGTGCACAAAACTCACTAGGAATTGGTTCAACAAAATTGGATCTCTTAAAGAGATTAGCAAGTGGATGAGGATCAATATCAATACATTTTTAGCAAGCGAAGATGCAAGCAAATAGAAGGCACATGGAAACACAAGTGAACAGAAAGCAAGCGAAAGAAAGGGCGAACGAAAAGGCAAATATTTTTGTAAATTTTGTTTTTTCAGAAGTGGGGGAGAGGAAAACGAGAGGAAAAAGGAAAATAATGTAAATGCAAGAGATGAGTTCGCGATAGTTACTTGGATAAGCTTCACTTTGAATACTCCCCGGCAACGGCGCCAGAAATTCTTCTAGCTACCTCTTGAGCTTGCGTTGGTTTTTCCCTTGAAGAGGAAAGGGTGATGCAGCACAGTAGAAGTAAGTATTTCCCTCAGTTTGAGAACCAAGGTATCAATCCAGTAGGAGTATCAAGATGAGGCACCAATGTACCTGCGCAAAAACAAACAAACTTGCACCCAACGCTATAAAGGGGTTGTCAATCCCTTCACGGTTATTTGCAAGGTGAGATCTGAAGGTGAAAACTGCAACAAAGTAATTATGTAGATCTGAAAATATGATGTGAAGTAGACCCGGGGGCCATAGTGTGCACCAGAGGCTTCTCTCATGATAGCAAGTATTACGATGGGTGAACGAATTACTGTCGAGCAATTGATAGAATCGCGCAAAGTCATGATGATATCTAAGGCAGTGATCATACATATAGGCATCACATCCGAGACAAGTAGACCGGTACTTTCTGCATCTACTACTATTACTCCACACATCGACCGCTATCCAGCACGCATCTAGAGTATTGAGTTCATAACAAACAGAGTAACGCCTTAGGCAAGATGACATGATGAAGAGGGATAGATTCATGCAATATGATATAAACCCCATATTTTTACCCTTGATGGCAACAACACGATGCGTGCCTCGCTACCCCTTCTATCACTACATGAGGACACCGCACGGTATGAACCCAAAATCAAGCACTTCTCCCATTGCAAGAATAATAGATCAAGTTGGACAAACGAAACCCACAACTCAAAGAGAATTACAAGGATACGAAATCATGCATATAAGAGATCAGAGGAGACTCAAATAATATTCATAGATAATCTGATCATAAATCCACAATTCATCGGATCTCGACAAACACACTGCAAAAGAAGATTACATCGGATAGATCTCCATGAAGATCATGGAGAACTTTGTATTGAAGATCCAAGAGAGAGAAGAAGCCATCTAGCTACTAGCTATGGACCCAAAGTTCTGTTGTGAACTACTCACGCATCATCGGAGAGGCAATGGTGTTGATTAAGAAGCCCTCCGTGTCTGAATCCCCCTTCGGCAGGGCACCAGAATGGACCCCAGATGGGATCTTGCGGAGACAGAAGCTTGCGGCGGCGAAAAGTATTTCCGTGGCTCTCTCCGGTGGTTTTGTATTTTATAGAATTTATAGGCGAAAGAGGTAGGGCAAAGGAGTCATGGGGGGCCCACAAGCCTGCTAGGCGCCCCCCAGGCTGCGGCTAGGGGGCTTGTGACCTCCCCCGAGGTCCTTTGCCTTGGTTCTCAAGTCCCCTTCGTATCTTCTGTTATGGAAAAAATCATTCCACGGGTTTTATTCCGTTTGGACTCCGTTTAATATTCTTCTCTGAAAAAGGTCAAAAACACGGAAAAAATAGAAACTGGCACTTGGCACTGAGTTAATAGGTTAGTCCCAAAAAAGATATAAAATAGCATATTCATGTATATAAAACATCTAAAGTTGACAAGATAATAGCATGGAACCATAAAAAATTATAGATATGTTGGAGACGTATCACATGCCCCTAGGGAGGAGGATGGTAGGAGTTAACCATCGCGCGCCCCCGACCCGAAACAACACGAGGATTTCAACGAGGAATAGAAATGTTCACACATCATCACCATGCCTTTTAAAATTTTAGATGAACAAGTTAAAATATCTTAATATCAACACCTCTTTGAATTAATAATAATGCACTCACACCTTTTTCATATCACCACATCAGTATCATTAACCCATAATTTCTCTATATGTGCTACATGATGGTTTTAATTATCACTCATTGAATACCTATTATTTTTGGTCTAGTATCATGACCCATGAAATTACCATCACTATTTATTTAACTCTCAGACAAATATAAGTGGAGAACGAGAGTTCAATTATTTCTATAAAATCTACATGCCACCGTGCTCAAAAAGATATAAGTGAACTAATAGAGCAACTTCTAAGCTCAAAATATATAAGTGAAGCACATAGAGTATTCTAAAAAATTATGATGATTGTATGCCTCTCTCAAATAGGTGTGTCCAGAAAATGATGATTATGGAAAACTGAAAGTAAAAGTAAACAAAAGCAAACATCGCTCCAAGCAAAACTCATATCATGTGATGAATAAAAATGTAGCTCGAAGTGACATAGTGATGCATTGAGATGAAAGAGGGGATGCCTTCTCGGGCATCCCCAAGATTAGATGCTTGAGTATTCCTATAATATTACCTTGGGGTGCCTTGGTAATCCCCAATCTTAGGCTTTTGCTGCTCCTCATTCCTTTGGCCATCGGGATAATACCCAAAACTTGAAAGCTTCAATCACATAAAACTCAACAAAACTTCGTGAGATCCGTTAGTATAAGAAACATAACAAATACTTTAGGTACTTCTATAAGTTGATTCTTATATTATTTTAGCATGAGATATTGTATTCTAACTTCTCCATAGCTTATACCCTCGATACAATCGATATCATAATCAAAACAGGCAAACTTATGCAAGCAAAAACAGAATCTGCCAAAAAAGAACAGTCTCTAAAGATACATTTAATTACCATACTTTTCTGAAAAAATAGGAAGGCCTGAATAATTTGTATTTCAGTACTATGTACACAATTCTATAAATTCTACACTGGACGTCAAAGTTTTTGTTTTTGCATCGTATCAATTCTACTCATCATACAAATCATCCCAAGGTCTTACTTGGCACAAACACTAAATAAAACATAGAAACACAAGCATTACTGTAGCAACAATCATGTTATCACAAACAAACAGAAATTAAGGGAAAAATAAAGATAACTATTGGGTTTCCTCCCAACATGCGCTATTGTTTTACGCCCCTAGCTAGGCATATTGCATAGTTTCAAGTGTTGTCATCTTTGACATCAAGATCCTTAATAACACAACCATGGAAAATAGGAACAATAGGAGTCTTGAGAATAGAATCTTTTATCAGGTTTATAAAGTTGGGGTGAACAGTAATCGTTTTGAGATATTTGTTTCTTTTGGTAGGAGGTGTATTAATGCTCTTAGGAATGTATATGAACTTGGGACTTTTGTTTCGATAGGTACTAGCATTAGTTTTAGATGGTGTGAAGGCGGAACCCACTTTGTCAATCACCTCCTGCATTTTATCAATTCTAGTCAAACCTTGTTCTACCCTCTCATCAATAATAGTATCCTTTTCCTTTAAAGTTTTCAAAGTCATTCCTACACTGACCCAAGTTGAGTGATATGGTTATGCAGGTTTTTATGTAACTCCTCAATTGGATTATTAGTAATCATTTTCCTTTCAACAGAATCAAGCGTTTGCATGGCATGTTCCAAGGTTAAATTGGTTTCATTAATGATAATAGGTGGTGTTCCAACAAGATTTTCAATGGAATTATAGGCATCCAAAGTGTGACACGTTAAAAAGTTCCAACCGGTGATGGTGTCAAGGACAAACCTATACCAAGTTGTCACACCAACAGAAAAATTGTGAAGCAAGGTAGTGGTGTATATCTTCTTGGTTGCTCTATTTTGAGTGCAGCAAATCATGTGACATGCATCTTTCAAACTTTCTCCTCCCATTTGTTCAAATTGCAACATCATTATTGGGAGTAACGCCAACAAAGGAAGAACTAGCCATGACTTCAAACAAGAAAACTAGTCACAAGCAAAGATAAACATTTTTGTATTTTTTATGAGACAAACTAAATATACCAGCAAATAAAAAGAGGAACAAGTGAATTAAAATTTGTGTGAAGTTACTTGGTAGTTGGTGATGATATTCCCCGGCAACGGCGCGAGAAATCCTTCCTGATACTTGTGATATACGTTGGGTTTTCCGTGAACAGGAACAGGTTATCGCAGCATAATATGGGAGCTCAGTTATGAAACCAAAGTTTATCGAATCAAGAGGAATATCAACAACAACTGTCTTCAGCGGGTGCACACAAAAGAACAAAAACTTGCGCCCAAAACGGGCAAGAGGGTTGTCAATCCCCTTGGTCTCGTTATTTGCAAGCAAGTAAGATGTGTAGATAATTTTAAATTGCAAAATAAAATGAAAACAAGTAAATGGAAGCAAGGTATTGAAGGTTTTTAAAATATAAGGCGATTAGACCCGGGGGCCATAGTTTTCCCTAATGGCATCTCTCATGAAAACAACATATAGTGGGTAAACAAACTAGTGTTGCGCAATTGATAGAAAAGCGCATAGTTATGTGATATTCATGGCAATGATCATGTGTATATAGGAATCACGTCCATAAACAAATAGGTCGACTCGTGACTGCACCTATTAATATTACTCCACTCATCGACCGCTATCCAGCATGCATCTAGAGTATTAAGTAAAACAGAGTAATGCATGAAGAACGATGACATGATGTAGACAAAGTAAACTCAAGCAATATGAATAAAACCCATCGTATTTTCCTTATTAGCAATAACACAAAGATGCATCTTGTCCCCTTCTATCGCTGGGATATAGAAACTCGACAGGTTGAACCTACTACAACGCACCCCTCACACCGAGGAAATATCAATCTAGTTGGCCAAACTATTTCAATAGATCAAAGAGAATTATGAAGCTATGATAATCATGCACATAAGAATAATATTAGTATTTAGAGAAGACTCAAGTATTTATCATGACTAATCTGAACATAAACCCACAATTCATCGGGTCCCAACAAACACACCACACAAAAGGATTACATCATATGGACCAAAGCAAATATGTGATGATCATTGTATTGAAGATCAAGAGAGAGAGAGATTCGCATCTAGGTACTAGCCATGGACCCGTAGGTATTTGGTGAAATACTCACACATCATCATGAGGGAAGCAAGGTTGATGAACGGAGCTCCATGATCGATCCACCCTCCGGCAGGGTGTCGGAACGGAGCTCCAGATGGCCTCCGAAGGAACAGAGACTTGCGGCGGCGTAAAAAGTGTTTTGGGGCTAGCATTTAGGGTTTTGGAATATATGAGAATTTATAAGCCAAAGAATGGAGCCTTGAGGGGCCCACAAGCCATCAGGGCGTTCCCCAGGCCACGCCGTGTTGGCTTGTGGGGCTCTCTGGTGGCCTCCGGCCTTCTTTCCATACTCATTGGTCTCCTTTTGGTCCAAAAAAATCTCCAAAAAGTTTCAGGTCAACTGGACTTCTTTTGGTATTGAAAACCTAAAAAGTGAAAAACATGCAGAAAACAGCAACTGGCAGTTGGCACTGGGTCAATAGTTTAGTGCTCAAAAATAATATAAATTGTTAAATAAATACCCCAAAAGTATCCTAGAATGATAATATATCAGCATGGAACAATTAAAAATTATAGATACGTTAGAGACGTATCAATAGGACTCACAGAGAGAGAGAGAGAGATGCATTTTAGTTGCTCTCTTTGGTTTCTAAAACATTTGGTTTATCATGTGGATGTCTTAAACCTTGTTGTGATTGATCATACGCTTTATGTTTGATGCTACTACTTATCTTTGAGATGTCTATGTGATGATCATTCACTCACTATTGGTGTTATGTGCTTTGTAATCCATTCATATCATTTATGTGCACAACCAAGATGTATGTGACATGGAAGAGAACCCATGATCCTAATCGATTGTGCATTTGCATTCAAATGCAAATTTAAAATAATGCACAAATTTAGGGGGACTCTTTCTTATCACATACTTCTCAAAGCCATGATGCTATTCATTGATTATAATTTATGTTGAAGCTTTGATCTATATGTTGTCATCAATTACCAAAACTGGGAAGATTGAAAGCACAACTTCTCCCTAGGTGGTTTTGGTAATTAATAACAACATACTTCATTGTACTAATGATTCTACCAAGTATATTTCAGGAAAAGTTCAATGAATGGATTGGCTAAGGATTGTGAGGAGATCCCCTAGAGGCAAGGAACATCTATTGACAACAAACTTCAAGACTCTACATTTTGCATTTTGGAAGAAATCCCACTTGAGTCCATAGGAAAGCCAATACTATTAAAAGGGGATGAGGTGTTTATGATGATCTGGTTGCTCAAAGTGCTTAGAGATTATCCACCAAACATACTCATGAAATTCTCCCACAAATATTTTGTCCAAACCCCAAAGTCCAAATTCGGTGCCACCGAGTTTGGCCCTAGACGGATCATATGCCAAACCCTAAGATATCGGTACCAACAAGTTCCATTTCTGTGAAACCAAAATCAGCGACCAAATATCTGTTGTCCCATTTCTAAAAATCATAATTTCTGAGTTTTAGGAATCGATGAAACCAAAACAGGTAGCTGCCTAGACTAGCCAAAATTGGACCCATCGAGATTTATATATCGGTCTCACCGAAGCGCCCAAAGTTGCCACATTTTTGGAGATTCCTATATATATACTCTTCCACGTGCCTCTCTCGAAGTGGAGGCACTCAGAATGAACCAACACTTTCCCCATCCATTTTTCTGAGAGAGAGCCACATACTCATGTGTTGAGATCAAGATATTCCATTCCTACCATATGAACCATGGTTTCTAGCCTCCCCAAGTTGTTTTCCACCAAATCAATCCCTTCTACGCAAGCAAAATCTATGAGAAAGTGATTCAGTGCAGAGGATACTATCTTTTGAAGTACAAGAGCAAGGAGTTCATCATACTACCACATCTATTACCTTTTAGAGAGTGGTCTGTCCTAGATTGGTTAGGTGTCGCTTGGGAGGATCTGACTTCGTGTGGAGTTGAACCAAGAAGTTTGTAAGGGCAAGGAGATCACCTACTTCCTGATGATCTACCCTGAGTGAGGCTAGTCCTTCGTGGACATAAGCCATGG
Source organism: Hordeum vulgare subsp. vulgare (assembly GCF_904849725.1). NCBI lineage: Eukaryota > Viridiplantae > Streptophyta > Magnoliopsida > Poales > Poaceae > Hordeum > Hordeum vulgare. The sequence continues at coordinate 399,536,546 of NC_058520.1, read as the reverse complement.
TGCAATAGACAAGGTTGCTTCTTTGTGGACCCTTCATGGGTGGAGCACTATCTATACTCTCGCAGTCGCTACCCTCCATGGATCGAAGTGTCCACGAACGTGGACGTACGATAGCACCACCGATCGGAACCATGCCAAAAATCTATGTGTCATCTTTGTGTTTGATCTTCCTTTCCCTACCCTCTACTTACATGTGTGTGTGTTTAGTTTCCGCTTCTATACTTTTAGACTTGCATGTGTAGGTTGTGCTTGACTTGCTACAATTGCTAAAACTTGCCCTCAACTAAAATTGGGAAAAGTCTAACTTTTTATTTGGTCAAGTAGTCTAATCACCCCCCCCTCTAGACATAATTTGGATCCTACAGACTCATACCCCCACACCCTAAATAGGGGTATGGGCTCCTCGCGTGTTTCCCACGGAAGGAGCATTACGTCCCCAGGGTGCACAGTTTTACACTAAAAATTCCTTGGGCTGCCGAGGAGCCAAATTTTATGAAAACACATGATCGATTAGACTGAAGAGTGGCCAAGCTTCGAGCTTCCATATCGGTGAAGTCCTGTCAAAGACCTGGCCAATAAAGTATACCCACTGGTCTTGACCACACAATGAACATCTATAGGCTTCTTCAAAGGACTCGGCCAACGGGCGCTTGGAGCACACGCAAGGCCGAGGTTGCATACAGTCCATCCCAGTCTTTGTCATCAATGTGCATAGACCAATCAACAACACGGAGACACAAATGTGAGGCAGGAAGCGGGTTGGGCTCATAAACCCGATAATAATATCTGCCCTACTTTTATATGCTCCTTTATTTGTTGTTTTTCTTGCATTGTATCTTTGTATTTTTTTATTGTTATAGCTCAGCATGTAAAGCTCGAATATATAAATAAAGAAATCATGTCCCTCAAGGCTCTTATCATATTTCTGTATATGCACAACCTATGAGCTAAAAGAATGTCTTCAAAACAAAACTGCTTAAGGTCTTCATTTTCCCTGTCTTGACATACAAGTCCAAAGTGCTTGGCATCTTGGATGTTGCACTATATGCATCAATTTCAAACCTATATATTGGTCAATAGTTGGGTTGCCCGGCTCCTGCGTGTAGCCCTTACGTTCCCGAACAAACTCGTCTAAGGGTGTAACGGGAGAACCACTACGATAGTGCCGCCAATACAATTGGCGAAGCAGCTCAGTCGAGAAAGCCGAAAACAGACTATCTGGGTAAGCAAAAATTGGTCGGCAATTCGAAGACCGTGTCGGTGCACTAGAAACTGGGGTCCCTTGTACCCCAGACTTGTGCACGGGCATCGATAACACCCCCGACAGCAGCGTACCGGGAAGAACAGCTGGGGGGCAATCCAATACCCACCAAGGCCACACCCTTCCATCACCAAGTGTGGCGTGGGATACAAGGGCTCCAGACGCAAGGCCCCGGCAAGCCCTCCTTGCCGGGAAGATTCCCAAGGCCCCGGCAAGACCGCTTCGCTAGCAAGAATACCCAAAGATTAGCAAGACCTCGGTAAGCTTCCCTTGTCGGGAAGACTCGCACAGACTAGTGAGGCCCCTGGCAAGCCCTCCTTGCCGGGAAAGTGTTCAAGGCCCCCGACAAGCCTTCCTTGCCGAGGAGGTGACCAAGTCACCCAAAGGAGGCTCCAGGCCAACAATCCCCTGTTCGCTTGCCAGGTGTCCCCACCAGTTTCTACCACAATCCGACAGCTCCAGCACACCCCTCGTGTGTCAGCGCAAGGCCCAGGTGTCGATTCACCTGGGTACGTGTTGCAACCATCTTGCGGCAGGTCAGGGGCCAGACAAGGCATTTACTGTCCCTGACACCACCGAGGAAGTAGAGCAGTGAACACTGTTCACTGTACATCCCGTGAGCACACTGTTGGTGACCCCTTTACCTATAAAAGGAGGCCCAAAGCTCATTCTTAGGGGTTGGACTTTTTGGGGATCAGCTTCTCCCTAATCATCTACTAAGTTACTGTAGCAAAACCGCCCTACAGTAAGCACACAATACAAACTAAGCAGGAGTAGGGTTTTACGCGCCAAGCGGCCCGAACCTGTGTAAAAAGAAACTTGCCGGTGTTGATCGCTAGTTCCGCTCTCGGTGCATACCTCTCTCTCCCCGCCAAACGATCAAGGGACTCCTCGAGTTTCCCATAGGTGTTGGTTTTCCCGACATCTTTGGTGCGCCAGGTAGGGGGACAGAGTTCGCGTTGATCCGACCTAGCCGTCAGCACATTAGTTCCTCTTCACCTCCATCGCCCCCAAGAAGAGGGACGCTCTGGTGACAGACACACCCGTGCCCAACGCTCCTGCTCCGGTGCGGGCAGGCGAGGGTGGGGGCGCAGGACAAGGAGGCGGAGGTCCCGAACCTCCACAACAATCTGAAGAGCAGACTCGGGTGAGTGGTATCGTCTGCGACCACGGCGACCGTCCACAAGCCGGGACGTCGAAAGATGCAGCTGTGCAGCCCACGGGTGGCATCGCCTCCCCGAAGGATGTGAGGGAATCCTCAAGGACGACGACGCGGACAAACCCACCACAGCTTTCTCAGGGTGCACACGGCGGGCCACGCCGGAGCGGCGGCAGGTCGCCGCCCCCGCGAAGGACTCTGGGGCCTCGCTCCCAAGATTCACACAGCCAACATGCTCGCTCTGCGACCGGCCAGGGCGGCGTGCCACCGCGACAGCAAGGGGGTGCTCCTTTTAACGCGGTTAGAAGTAAGAGCCCCTCGTGGTCTTCGCACATATCGCTGCCACCCACGCCGGCGAAATCCCTAAAGCAGGCCCAACTGCTCTTGGACTTCTCACCGACGGCACACGGGATCGAGGAATGGAGGGCTACCATCCAGAGTCTTGTCGCCCTCCCCAATGGGGACGGGCCCCAACCGGCGGGGACGTTGAAACGGCCCTCTAGAAAACGCGCCCATGACCGCACCGAGAAGACTGGAGCTACCAACACCACAGTGCACTCTCCTCCACGGCGGCGGCAAAGGATTGTCGTCTTTGACGATTCGACTGGGTCTTCTGACCCGCGGACCCGCCGCAATCAACGTGATGTCCTTCACGAGCGGCGCAAGGAGGATGCACGCACTCTCATCGAGCGACGGCGAGAGACATGCCGTCAGTCAGACAAACGAGCAGGAGCCGCTACTGACGCTCCCTCATCGGGGTATCCTGGTGACCTACCTTACAAGGTGGGCTGCCCGGCATTCACCCACGAGTTGCGGCAGGTCCAGTGGCCTAGATCCCAGACCTTCAAGCCGGAGATCCCAGAGAAGTACGATGGCAAGACCCACCCGTCCGAGTTCCTAAGCATCTACACCATCGTGGTGCATGCTTCTAGTGGTCGGGGCGACAAGATACTGGCCAACTACTTCCCGTTGGTGCTCAATCCCAACGTCAGGTCGTGGTTGATGCACTTACCCAAGAACTCCATTTCCTCTTGGAAGGAGTTGTGCCAGGACTTCGTTGGTGCCTTCACGGGCGGCCACCGGGCCCCTGGCCAGGAGAGCGACTTGCACATCATCCCCAAAAAGGAGGGAGAGACTCTGCGCAAGTACATCTAGAGATTCAGCCGCATACAGTACAACATCCCAGATGTTCACCTAGCCGCGGTCATCAGCATGTTCCACCAGAACGTGCAGAACCGGAAGATGTGCGAGGAGCTGGCGATGAATAAGGTTCGTGATGTCGCCGAGCTTTACGCTCCGGTGGACAAGTGTGCTCGAGTGGAAGAGGGGAGAATGATTTCCGGCAAAGACGCCGACGCCCCCACGAAGAGGGGGAACCGGCGCAACAAGAAACGGGAGGGGAAAGTCATATTCGCCGTCGAGACATCCGGTAGCGGGGACGCCTCCAAAAAGGTGAAGGTCGAGGCTTCCAGCAAAGGTGATGATGGATGCAGCTCTTGCCAAGCCTTAGCGACCGCCGACAAGCCGGAGGGCTCCGAGGCTCAGCACTGCAAGATCCACCGCACCAAGGGTCACGACCTCCAACACTGCTTGCAAGTCGAACAACTTGCTGAGAAGCAGAGGGCGGAGTACAAGAGACGCGACAAAGAAAAGGCCCGAGATGGAGGCGAAGGATCACGCGGGAAGAAGGGTGGCCAAGGGGGCCCCCGGCAAGTTCAAGAACAAGAAGTCGAAGCCCGCGCCAGCGCGGGAAAGAAAAGAAGGGGAGGAGGATGAAGACTTCCCAGACGAGGACTTCAGTGACCACGAGTTCTAGAAAGCCACAGACATGATGTGCCTTGATGGAGGGGCATCGCTTCACTCTTCCCACCGCCAACTAAAGAAGTGGGCGCGTGAGGTGAGCGCGGCGGAGCCCTCCATCGGCACTCATAGGCCTTGAAGTTGTCACACACACCAATCATCTTCGATTCGGAGGATCACCCAGACCGCGTTACGGCAGTCGGATGTCTGTCATTGCTGGTCTCCCCAACGATCCACAACCTCAAGGTGACGAAGATGTTGGTAGATGGCGGGTCAGCTCTAAACTCATCTCCCTCGACGTGATCCGGAGGTTACACATCCCCGAAGGAGATCTCAAGGAAATGGGAGCGTTCCAAGGGATCAACCCCGGGAAGATTCAACCGAAGGGAAAGATCACGCTGCCGGTAACTTTGGGCAGCGACCAGAATTACTGGACGGAGAAGATCGTCTTCGACGTTGCTGACAACCCGTTCGCCTACAATGGGATCCTCGGGCGCCCTGCACTGGCTAAATTCATGGTGGCCTCCCACTACGCTTATAACACCCTAAAGATGCCTGGGTCGGTCGGCATCATCGTCATCAACGCAGACAAGAAGGACATGCTCCTGTGCACCAACCACCTCTACCGGGAGGCAGTGGCGGCGCCTGCCGCCAAGGCGCCATCTCCCGGAGAGAAGAATCCCGGCAAGAGGGCTTCCCCCGCTGATCCCGGCAAGCACGTTTCTCCGGAGTACCTCGCTTCCGCTGAAGACGCGCCGGAAAGCTCTACTGCCCAGAACAAGAAGTCCAAGGCCACCTCACCAGAGACCAAAAAGGTGCCCGTCCGGGAGGACGGCACGGGTGGAACTTTCACCATAAGTTCCTCCCTTGACAGCGAATAGGAAAGCGAGCTCATCGCCTTCCTGCGGGCGAATCTCGATGTTTTTTCATGTCAACCATCAGATATCCCCGATGTTCCGAGGAAGATGATTGAGCACCACCTTGTTGTCTACCCCCACGCACGGACGGTCAAGCAGAAAGTGAGGAAGCAAGCCTTGGAGCGGCAAGAGTTCATCGCCAAAGAAATCAAGAAGTTAGAAGTAGCAGGACTCGTCAGGGGAGTCATCCATCCCACTTGGTTGGCCAATCCGGTTGTAGTGCGCAAGGCAAACGGGAAGTTGCGGCTTTGTATTGATTTCACCGATGTCAATAAAGCTTGCCCAAAAGACACTTTTCCCTTTTCCTGCATCGACCAAATTGTCGACTCCACAACTGGCTGCGACCTGCTGTCCTTCGTCAATGTCTATTCAGGATATCACCAGATTTACATGGTCGAGGAAGATGAAGAGAAAACCGCTTTCATCACCCCCTGTGGCACATATTGCTTTGTATGCATGCCCTTCGGCCTGAAGAATGCTGGCTCCACCTTTGCAAGAGTGATCCATATTGGTTTTGAGCCCCAGCTCCACAGAAACATGGAAGCCTCCATGGATGATATAGCGGTCAAAACCAAAGAGATGTCAACACTTGTGCAAGATCTGGAAGACACATTTGCCAACCTGCGCAAGGTCAACCTCAAGCTCAACCCCGAAAAGTGCATCTTCAGTGTCCCGTCCGGCAAGCTTCTCGGGTTCTTCGTGTCCCAGCGCGGGATCGAAGCAAACCCCGACCAGATCAAGGTCATTGAATAGATCGAGGCACCAAAGCGCGTCAAGGATGTGTGACGTCTTGCCGGCTGCGTAGCCGCCCTGAGCAGGTTCATCTCCAAGTCTGCTGAGCACGCCCTGCCTTTCTTCAAAATCTTGAAGAAGGCGGCACCGATGGAGTGGACCGCCGAGGCGGAAACAACACTACAAGACCTGAAGCGATACCTCTCCTCTGCGCCAGTCCTGGTAGCACCCAAACCACAAGAACCGCTGCTCCTGTACTTAGCGGTGACCAACCAGGTGGTTAGCGTCGCCCTGGTGGCGCAGAGGGAAGACGATGAAGGTACTCCAACCAAGGTGATGCCACCAGATGAGGAAGCGCACACCGGCAATCAAGGAGCCCCGGCAGAATCCAGGAGTAATAAGGAGGAACCCCCGCCAACGGGTGTGCTAGTGTAGAGGAAGAAGATGGTGCAGCGCCCGGTCTATTTCGTCAGTTCCCTCCTGCAGGGGGGCGGATCGAGATACTCCGGGGTGCAGACGCTGCTTCTTGTCCTTCTCATAGCCTCAAGGAAATTGTGCCACTACTTCCAAGCACACGAGATCACTGTCGTCACTCGCTTTCCGATGCAAAGGGTTTTGCGGAACCCCGGCGCAACTAGCAGGATTGTGGAGTGGGCTTTGGAGTTGTCCAGTTTCGGCCTCAAATTTGAAAGCACATCAACCATCCAAAGCAGGGCTTTGGCAGAGTTCATAGCCGAATGGACCCTGATGCGAGACGAAGAAATACCAGAATCAACCCTCCCGGGCAAGGAATCCAACCAAGAATGGATCATGTACTTTGATGGAGCATTCTCACTGCAAGGTGCTGGAGCCGGCGTGCTACTAGTTGCACCTACTAGAGAACACCTCAAGTACGTAATCCTGATGTACTTTCCCCGGGAGAAGTCCACCAACAACACCGCTGAGTACGAAGGGCTGCTTGTCGGCCTCAAGATCACGGTAGATCTGGGGATCAGGAAGCTCATTGTCAGGGCAGACTCTTAGCTGGTAGTCCGGCAGGTCAACAAGGACTACTAGAGCCCATTGATGGAAGCTTACGTCAAAGAAGTGAGGAAGTTGGAAGAGTGCTTCGATGGTATACATGCAGAGCATGTTCTCGTGCCGAAAACACCATCGCCGATGACCTGTCGAAGCACGTGGCTCTTAAGTTATGTGTGGAACTAGGAAGTTTCGTGCTACGACTAACTCAACCTTCCGTATCACCATCCACCAAGCCTGAAAAGAGGAGAAGGCTAAACTCTGGCAAGTACTTTCCGGAAAACCTGCCAAGGGACTCCGGCAAGGACCTTGCCGAAAAGGAAGCAGCCGGGGGAGATATAGAACCTGCCGGGGAGGAGACCATCCCGATAGAAGAGATGCATTTAGTCCTTGTTGTCGAATCTCAGGCTCCAGCATGGGCGCAACACATAGTCCAATACCTCAAGAATGGGGACCTTCCCGAAGGATAGGAAAAAGCGGAAAGAGTAGCCCATCAGTCTAGCATGTACCAATTTGTGGATGATGCCCTATACAGAAGACGACTGAACGGTGTGAAACTGAAGTGCATTCCCCAAGAGTAAGGGATGGAGTTGTTGGCCGAGATACATGGGGGGATATGTGGCTCCCACACAGGGTCGAGAGACCTTGTCGGCAAGGCATTCCGGCAAGGCTTCTTCTGGCCCACAGCCCTCTAGGATGCAACTGCACTAGTAACTAAGTGTGAAGCGTGCCAGTTTCTTTCAAGGAAGCTTAATCAACCAGCCCAAGCTCTCCAGACGATCCCTCTCTCCTGGCCATTCTCGGTCTGGGAGCTTGATATTCTCGGCCCCTTTCCCCGCGTTGTCGGGGGATTTGAGTACTTGTATGTCGCAATCGACAAGTTCACAAAGTGGCCAGAGGTAGAGCCGGTGATAGAGGTGATCGCTCAGTCAGCCGTCAAGTTCTTCAAAGGAATTGTCTGCCGTTTCGGAGTCCCAAACAGGATCCAGGTGATCACCATGCCTTCGTGAACTACGCCCAAGACCTCAGTAGCAAGATATGCTTCACTTTTGTTGCCCATCCAAGAAGCAATGGCCAAGCTAAAAGAGAAAATGCGGAGGTACTCTGAGGGCTCAAGACAAAAACTTTCGACAAGTTGAAGAGCCATCGAAAGCACTGGATTGATGAACTGCCGGCAGTTCTTTGGTCGATCAAAACGACACCAAATCGAGCCACCGGTCAGACACACTTCTCCCTGGTCTACGGGGTGGAGGCAGTTCTTCCCATAGAACTCGTCTTTGGGTCACTCCGAGTGCTCGCTTATGATGAGCTTGATCAAGAGCAATTGCGCCAAGACGACGCAGTGCTCCTCGAAGAAACCCGGATTCAGGCGCCTGTGCGAGCTACTCGCTATCAGCAAGCCTTGCTTTGCTATCATAACCGCAAGGTCCGAGCAAGAAGTCTTGAGGAAGGCGACCTTGTTCTTCGGCACGTTCAGTCGGACAAGAATTCAAACAAGTTGACACCAAAGTGGGAAGGCCCATATCGGGTAGTACGAGTCACCAGGCCCGGAGTTGTCCGCCTGGAGACATAAGATGGCACACCGCTGAGAAACTCCTGGAACTTTAAACATCTTCGAAAGTTCTACACGTAGGGAGAGGTTGCCGGGCCTCCCGGCGACCACCTTTTGTACAAGTCTTGCCGAAGTTGCATGTGATCCTTTGTACAAATCCAGGCGAAGACCCTCAGCGTAGTTGAATAAAACTTAGCGTCCCACAACATCATTTAGATTTTCATGTTAGACCATATGCATGCATAATCTGAGATTTTGTGAAACACTTGAACTAATGGACTACCGAGGTCCCGACACATGTTTTCTCCTCTTTCATTTTCTTAAAATACAGATTTAACCCCGCGCACAAATTTCCCGGGGGGGAGATAGTGGGGACGCCCACGGGAACAAAAAGAACAAGGACGGTCTACCAAATACAAAAGAAGAACCGCAGCCTAAAGATAAGTTGCGAAAACTTCAAGTAAGTCTTGGGGCAGACACGACCCTCCCCTTTACATGTCATCAACACATTTTTGTATGGAAAACTTGTGCACGAGGGAACTCCGCCGCAAGCCTCCTAAACGTTGTCTCGAAGCGCGCCCGATAGCTTAAGCGGCGCACCTGGCATGCCCCTTTCGCTTAGGGAGCGTGCTCGACAACATATGGTTAAATCCAGAGGGAAGCAAGGCACCTTTCTGGCGGTGTCGACTCCGGCAAAAGCCACCCCTCGGAGCGCTTGCGGCAAATCCAATTAAGCTAACGAGCCCTCAGCGGAACACAAGAACGAACCATGCAAAAATAGTAATAAGGGAGGAAAGTAGCACTCATCAAAAATGTATATTACAATACTAGCAGTATTAAGCAAGGTACAACAGCTCTCGGTTGAAGATCGCAACAACACAGGAACTAATCCCTGCGCGGGCCCTGCACCCTCTTGACCTGGTCCACCTTGTCGACGATAGGCATGACCAGATTCTCGAGTTCCTTGAGGTTTGCATCTTTTGGCAGATGCCCCAGGGAGAGGTCGATGCCGGGGTTCTTGTACTCCAACTTGGTGAGGACCTTGAGGAGGGAACCCCGGCACAACCTCCCGGACTCATTCGCCAGGCGCGCTGCCTCACTAGCCTGAATCTGCCTCAAAGCTTCGATCACGCTTTCGAAGAACAAGGTCAGCTTGGCGCTCAAAGACACCTCCGTGTCCGGGGAATAACTGAAACCCTGAAGATCCATAGAAGATAGTTGCGTGGTATTGACAAGACGCTCGGCCCACAGCTCCACGCCCCGCGTATAACCCTTGCGGGCGGGGGAGGCGGCCTCGAGCTGCTTTGTCATGTGAAGGAGCTTTTGAGCCAAGACCTCCTCGCGGGCCTTGTTTTCTTCAAGAGCCCGCTCCAGAGGAGCCAGCTTATCCTGCAAAGCGACAAGGGAGGCGTTCGCGGAGCTAAGCTGAGCACTCTTGTCGGAAACGGCAACATGGGTCTCCGCCAAGTCAGAGAGGGTCTTTTCTCTCTCTACTGTGAGGGCAGAGATCTTCTTGTCGAGGCCTTCAAGATCCTCTTCCAGTTTCTTCAGTTTGTCGGCAAGCTCCTCCCTGGCGGCCTCGATGCGGGCAACCTTGTCGGCAACCTCCTGCAACTCGCCGGCATGCTTCAAGGCCTGAGCGGCAAGGGCATCCCTATGCTGGTCTAAGAGCTCTTGGGTGCGCCGAGCCACGAGCCTCTCCACTTCTTCATCCTTGGCGTGAAGCCTTCCATCAAGCGCCTTCTCGCGATCGGCAAGTTCCTGCTCATGGGACTCGAGGCTAATCCGAAGCGCGTTGAGGCGAGCGTCTTCGTCGGAGATACGGCGACGAGCCTCTTCCTCGTCCTTTCGGATGTCAGACGACTTCAGGGGGAGCTCGTCCCGCTCGGCCCTCAACTTTTTGCGATCCACCTTCAGCTCCTGGTGAGCCTTGGTGAAGTGGGCCCGCGCCTCCTCAAAGCGCTTCTTGAAAGCCTCCTCTGCTTCCCTGACGAACGCCATCCGGGAATCCAGTTTCTCCTTCCACGCCTCGTAAAGGGCCTGGAGCTGACTGATGTTATCCCTCATGGACTGGAAGAGCTTCTCTTTTCTGAGCTTCCCGCCACGGGCCCCCGATCCATCCATGATCTCAAGCCCTGCACTGGTGGAGACTTCAGCGTCAAAGCTCTCCCCTTCCACGGCTATCCTGGTACGACACACCCCCAGCGGATTGATGTACTACCCCTCGCCGGCGCGAACATACTCGCTGGGTGGCGGACTCTGGCACACGAGGTTGGTCGCCACCAGCATCCTCACTGGTTGGCGGAGACCCTAGCGCGGGACGATCACCGGTGCGCGCCCCGGGACCCTCGATGAACTCCTCTATTTGTTCCCGGGTGGCCCGATCCCGCGCCTCCGTAGTAGACTCGCTCGCGGCAACCTCATCGGCCTCAGCGGTCGCGTCCCGCTCGGTCTCCTTGATGACGAAGTCGACATTCATCTCTTCTGCCGAGTAGAAGCTTGTGGTATAAGATAGAGAAAGAGATGATTAGAACAAGGCAAACATCCGAGAAGATAGCTGGAGAAACTTTCGGGCGTCCTTTGCCAGGACACTCACCGTCGTCAAGCTCGTGAGGGGCAGTTGTCCCCTCTCCGACAGCATCGGTTGCCGGGGGCTCGTCCTCGGGCGCCACAAGCCTTGGTGACTCTCACTGGGGGCTCTACCGAGGGCTCTGCTGGGGGTTGTACACCGGAGCGGTGGAAGCTGCCGGTAGCACCCCTGAGGCGCTCACCGAAGGATCACCGCCTGCTGACACCCTGGCCCTTTTCGCCATCCTCTGGGCCAACGTCTCCGTGTACCTGAGAAGAAGGACCGGCACCTGGTGAGTAGAGCACAAGGCGAGGGGTTCGAACGGGGTAAAAGTCAAACACTTACTCCTCCTCCTCCCCCAAGCTGAAGGCAGAAAAATCAAAATCCACGTCCTCCTCGGTATCCACCGGGGGGGCGTGGGTCTGCGACGCTTGGCGGGCGCGACAGGTGGAGTTTGCCAGACTGGGGTGTTGGAGCCGGCGTGTCGAAGCACTCGCCTGGGCCTCTGGCGAGCTAGAGGCTCCTCCTCTTCTTCCTCCTCCTCCTCGGCGCCGGGCACCCGCCCCTTCGAAGGGCCCCCGGTTACCAAGTTGCTGGGCCCTCGGGCAAGCTCATTGTCCTGCAGCGCTCCTCATCGGGCTCCCCCCCCCCCGGTCATAGAAGCCGACGCTCCCGACCGCCTCCGCAAGGGCCCGCTCCTCGGCCCGGCTGGGCGATATACGCCACCTCATCGTTGGTGGTCTCGCGGACGAGGCGAGTCTCCTCTTTGATGGGCTTCTCCGACAAGCAGTCGAAGAAGGACAAGACATCCTCCTCCCTAGGCTCGATCCAAGTCACAACCATGCCGTGAGCATTACACTTTGGCATCGTTGCCACGAGCAAACTCAGGGCGGAATTGTTGCACAACGGTTCGACGCCATGCAACAGCCGAGGCCTCGGGTCCGACTTGAACAGTCTGGCAAATGGAGGCATGCCCCATCACCGTCAGATTGTTGTTGAGGCCGGTCCGCAGTCGCATGATGTCAACAGCGTTCACATAGGCCGAGGCTAGCCTTCCTCCCTATACTGGAGGGGGCGATGCGCCTGCAGATAAAATCGGCACCCACCATCTCTATTGTCAGCCCTGCGGCCCGGAGACGCAGGATCCTGTTGACGGCAACAGTCAACTTCTTATCATCAGGGTTGAGGTCACTCCAATGCTTGTCGTGGGAGTCTATCTTGGCAGTCTTGGGCTCGCAGAAGGGCACATACTTCTCCTCGCAGATCCAACACCACCTCCCATGCCATTCCTCCCACTTCTCCCGAAGGGCTCCATCCAGATACATCTCCTTGCATCCGGTCCTCAGAATCCAAGTGAAGGAGCCCGAAAGAGCGTTCCCTCCCTGGATGCGGGGGATGAAATAATGGCGGAAGAGGGCAGTGTTGGGGGTAATCCCGATGAAATTCTCGCAGATATGCACGAATATGGACATGCACGTCACTGCATTCGGCGTGAAATCCAGAAGGTGGAAGCCGTAGGTATGCATGATGTCGACGAAGAACTCAGAGAAGGGCAGACAGAGCCCGCAATAAAAGTAATCAATGAAGAAGGGATACTTGTCTGGAGCACCGCCAGCTTCTCACGGGGTCACTTGGGTTGCCGGATGCGCTTTCACCTTGGCCGCCCACATCTGCTGATAGCGCTCCTTCAGGAAGAACGCGTCGGGCCCCGGGGGAAAATAGGTGAGCTCCTTCCGCATCTTCGCCAACTCCTTCTCTGTGACGACAGTTTTCCCCTTCTTGCATTTTGTTCCCTTGGGCGCCATGGCAAAAATGGAAGCTGCCGTCGTCCACAGCATGGCCTCGAGGGCAAGGGTGTAGGTTGGGGAAACTTCAGCTGGAAGAGGGAGGCGGCGGCATTTTCGAGATTGAAGAGAACTGGGAAGGAACAGAGGGCATGTGCGGCTGTGTTTCCTTTTCTTATGAGAAGAGAGGTGGGCGCATCGCCGAGCCTTGCGTTCCCAACCAACGGCTCGGCACGTGCGTGGCCACCTTGTCCACTTCACGCACGCCTCCCCACTTTGATCGATCAAAGCGCGACGTCGGGAAGGGCCGCGTGCAACAGATCCAAAGCTATAGGTTTCCCTGCTAAGGAAGCCCGTGCACTACTTTGGACCAAGCCCAGCAATGCCCAGCGTGCGTGCTTGGCCCAGGCCCGGGGGATCCTGTCGGTGCACTAGAAACTGGGGTCCCTTGTGCCCCATACTTGTGCACGAGCATCGATAACACCCCCGACAACAGCGTACCGGGATTAACAGTACGGAGGCAATCCAAGACCCACCAAGGCCACACCCTTCCCTCACCAAGTGGCGTGTGGGATACAAGGGCTCCAGACGCAAGGCCCCGGCAATCCCTCCTTGTCGGGAATATTCCCAAGGCCTCGGCAAGACAACTTTGTCGGAAAGACTACCCGAAGATTAGCAAGACCCCGGCAAGCTTCCCTTGCCGGGAAGACTCGCACAGACTAGCGAGGCCCCAGGCAAACCCTCCTTGCCGGGAAAGTGTTCAAGGCCCTCGGCGAGCCTTCCTTGTCGAGGAGGTGACCAAGTCACCCGAAGGAGGCTCCAGGCCAGCAAGCCCCTGTTCGCTCGCCAGGTATCCCCACCAGTTTCTACCACAATTGGACCGCTCCAGCACACCCCTCGTGTGCCAGCGCAAGGTCCAGGTGTCGATTCACCTGGGTACATGTCGCAACCATCTTGCGGCAGGTCAGGGGCCAGACAAGGCATTTACTGCCCCTGACACCACCGAAGAAGTAGAGCGGTGAACATTGTTCACTGTACATCTCGTGAGCACACTGTTGGTGACCACTTTGACTATAAAAGGAGGCCCAAAGCTCATTCTTAGGGGTTGGACTTTTGGGGGATCGGAGACTCCCTAATCATCTACTAAGTTACTATAGCAAAACCACCCTACAGTAAGCACACAATACAAACTAAGGAGTAGGGTTTTACACGCCAAGCGGCCCGAACCTGGGTAAAAAGAACCTTGCCGGTGTTGATCGCTAGTTCCGCTCTCGGCGCATACCTCTCTCTCCCCGCCAAACGATCAAGGTACTCCTCGAGTTTCCCACAAGTGTTGGTTTTTCCGACAACCGTGTTAAGCGACATGTCATTAGAGAGCACTCGTGTTAAACGAAGGGTGTATTCACAGCATAAGCCTAAGTGCACAACGGCATAGATTTTGGCCGCTTAAGGCCAACCACTTTAAATATTGTGCGCTCGTCATCAGCCCCCACAGTCAAACTCCTATGACTAAGTGAAAGTTCTAAAGCCGTTATAGTCTGATTGCCTAGTTCCTATGAGCACGAACCTCCTTCGGGTATCGAGACACCGACTAAGGATCAGAGTTGCCTCGAGGAATACCCTCTACATATTCAGTATTGGGGTCGAAGACGACGACTGGCCACTTTTTGTTAAACACAGCCGCACAGGAGGAAAATTAATTAAAACAAAGCACACACATATGAGGAAATCGAATGGCATTCTCATTCAAACAAAAGATATCCTTTTTCATGTGATGTACTTCGGTAATCTGAAGTACTAAAGTTGATACAAAGTGTCTCTCGGACACTAGGCCTCGGTAGCCCGGGCACCCTCTTCCACCTTGGCGTGGAATTATTCTGCGGTGCACTGTTTCCCTAGAAGAGGCCCCACAACAACGACATGTGATACGTCTCCAACATATCTATAATTGTTGGTTGTTCCATGCTATAATATTATCATTGTAGGATGCTTTTAGGGTGTTTATATACCAACTAATATTATTTCTTAGCACTAACCTATTAACTGAGTGCCCTGTGCTAGTTGTTGTTTTCTGCATGTTTTTGGCTTTTCAGGTTTACAGTACCAAACGGAGTCCAATTGCACAAATTTTTATGAATTTTTCCGAACCAAAAGAAGACCTGTAAGCTTTCGGGGGAGACCAGACATTGCACGAGGGAGGAAGCACACAACAGGGCACGCCTAGGGGGTGGTCGCGCCCTAATGTGTGTTGCTCCCATCGTGTGGCCCCGATATCCCTCTCTGCCCTATAAATTCTAAAATATCCCAAAACCCTACGGGAGCCACGAGAAACACTTTTTTGCCTCCGCAAGTCTCTTTTCTGTCGTGTGCCCATCTGGAGCCCTATTCTGGTGCCCTGCCGGAGGGGGTCGATCACGGTGGGCCTCTACATCAACCTTGTCGCTCCCATGGTGATGTGTGAGTAGTTTACCAAAGACATACGAGTCTGTAGTTAGTACTTACATGGCTATATCTCTCTTTCTTCAATACAATGATCATCACATCTTTGCTTTGATCTATCCGATGTAATTCTTTTGTCCGGTGCATTTGTTGGGATCCGATGAATTGTGGATTTATGTTTAGATTATTCACGATAAAGATTTGAGTATTCTCTAAATTCTATTAATGATTCTTATTTGCATGATTATTATAGCTTCATAGATCTCTCCATGTATTGAAATAGTTCGGCCAACTAGATTGATATTTCTTCAGTGAGAGGGGTGCATCATAGTGGGCTCAATCTGGCGGAGTTATATATCTCGGTGATACAAAGAGACAAGGACATGTCTTTGTACTGTTTCTACTAAGGATAAAATGATGGGTTTAATTCATATTGATTGAGTTCTCTTTGTCTACATCATGTCATTGTCCTCCAAGCATTACTATGTTTTACTTAATACTCTAGATGCATGCTGGATAGCGGTCGATGAGTGGAGTGATAGTAATAGGTGCAGGCAGGAGTCATCCCATTTTCTTATGGATATGATGCCTATATATACATGATCATTGTCGTGAATATCACATAATTATGTGCTTTTCTAGCAATTGCCCGACAGTAATTTGTTTACCCACTGTATGCCTACTACATGAGAGATGCCATTGGGCAAAACTACACTGCTAGGTCTATTCACTTATAAGTTTACAGATTCTACAATTACCTTGTTGCCTTTATTTACTTTGCAACTTACAACTGTAATCTACGCACTTTACTTGCTTGCAAATAACGAGTCCAAGGGGATTAAAGACCCTCTTGCCCGCGTTGGGTGCAAGTGTTTGCTTCTTTTTGTGCACTCGCTGAATATGAGGGTTGGTTGTTACTCCTATTGGTTTGATAAACTTTGGTTCTCTACTTAGGGATATACTTACCTATATTGTGGTGCATCACCCATTCCTCTTCATGGAAAACCCAACGCAGATCACAAGTATCAGGAAGGATTTCTAGCGCCGTTGTCAGGGACTATCATCAACCTACTATCAAGTAACTTCGCACAAATTTTCATTCACTTGTTCTTCTTTTTATTTTCTGTTATATTTAGCTTGCTTCATAAAAACCAGAAATACAAAAATAGTTATCTTTGCTAGTTACTAGTTTACTTATTTGCTTGCTAGTTTGTTAGTTTGCTTGTTTTATTTGCTTGAATCTGCTATCATGTTTGAATTTGAGAAAGTCGTTGTTGAGAATTTATTGATTCTACCCATGATCCTCCTAAAAGTCAAGTTCCCCATAGTGATACTCACATGTTTCTAAAATCCAAAATCCATCATGTGGGTAGTGGGAACATTATTGGAAAACATGTTATTCAAGAATTGTTTGAGTACTCAATAGCTTCTCCTAATATTAAAGGAACCATACTTAATAGAAAAATTGCTATGGGGATGCTATTTCCATGCTTATATTAAATATATAAAGGAAATTTGTGCATCTTCATCCTATTCTGCAAAAGATATTTTTGGGTGTCCCTAGCATACACGGTCCTGAGATTAAGAAATTTGCTATTAATATCCTCTTCATGAATTTGATTATATAGTACATGAAGCTAGATATAATCTATGAAATCAAATATGAACATCCTCCCATAGAATTGATCGTTCATAATAGAGATGCTATGTGTAAGTTGGAATCTAATGACTATCAAGGGTTTAGTGAGAACATGAGCAGGAAGGTCCCTCCTGAAGAATTAATGCAAGAACTATTCCTTAAAACTTGTGACAATTTGAATGGATTTCTAAGGGTACTAATGATGGTTTTAGTGAGCATTGGAATGAGGATTCTATTTGGGAACCCATTAATGATAAGATTCATGTTTTATATAATGACCCATATGATGATGACGATGCTAGTAATGATATCACCAATATTAAGAATCTCTTTGAACCTTTGGACTCCAAACTAAACTTTAAAAATGATATTTGTTAAGTGCTATTTTGTAAGACCTATTGCTAAAGTACATGAAAGGGTCAAACAGTTGAATCATATTCATTATGCCTAGCTAGGGGCGTAAAACAATAGCGCTAGTTGAGAGGCAACCCAATAGTTATCTTATTTTTTTTATTTACTTTATGTTTGTGTGTGATAACATGATTTTCCCTCTGTAATGATTGTGTTTTCATGTTTAAATTAGTGTTTGTGCCAAATAAATCCTTTGGGATGATTTGAATGATAGTAGAATTATTACGGTGCAAAAACCGAAACTTTGATGCCCAGTGCAGAATTTATGTGATTTTACTGGAACGTCTTTTCAATCTCAATTTGTTACACAGTATTTCTATAGAAATTCCTCAGCTATTCCTTATTTTTAGAACTGTTTGAGTTACATAAGTATGGTACTTAATTATATCATTACAAACGTTTTGTTTTAGACAGGTACTGTTTTTGCTTGCATAGTTTGCTAGTTTTGATGATGTCATGGATTGTATGAGGGGATATATGTCATGGAGAAGTTAGAATATAATACCTTATGAAATAATAAAATACAAATTAATTTATAACAGTACCTAAAGTATTTGATATGTTTATTATACTAACGAATCTCACGAAGTTTGTGTTGAGTTTTATGTGGTGAAGTTTTCAAGTTTTGGGTGCTATCACGAGGGATGAAGGAATAAGGAGCGGCAAGAGGCTAAGCTTGGGGATTCCCAAGGCACCCCAAGGTAATATTATAGGAAGATTAAAGCGTCTAAGCTTGGCGATGGCCCGTAAGGCATCCCCTCTTTTCTCTCAATCCATCAATATGCCATTTGGAGCTATATTTTTATTCATCACATGATATGAGTTTTGCTTGGACCATCGTTTTCTTGAGTTTGATTTTGTTTTACTTTTACACAATCATTGTTCTCTGAATATACCCACTTGAGATAGACATCAGATCACCATGATTTATTAGAATACTATGTGTGTTTACTCATACCTTTTGAGCTTAGTAGTTGCTCTAGTGCTTCACTTATATCTTTTCGAGCACGGTGGCGTATAGATTTTAAAGAAATAATTTCACTCTCGCTCTTCACTTATATTTTTTTGAAAGTTAACCAATAGAGATGGTAATTTTCATGGTTATAATACTAGTCCAAAAATAATAGGTATTCAATGAGTGCATATTTGAAACCACATGTAGCACATAAGAGAGAGATCATGGTTAATGATATGAATGTGTTAATGTGACAGGACATGAGTGCATGATCATTGGTTAATATAAGTATCGTGACTTAGAGGTTGTTAAGTTATTTTTCATACAAGTATTTTTATGGCATGGTGATGATGTGTGAGCATACTTATTCCTCGTTTAAATCCTAGTGACGTATAAGTCAGGGGCGCGCGATGGTTAACTCCTACCAACCTCCTCCCTACGGGCATGCAAGAAGTGCTTTTCTTCGAGGGAGCTAATAAAATCTTGCAACAACTATGTGAGTTCTTTATTGCTAATTTGAATCCATGGATAAATGCACCCTCACCTCCACATATTTGCTAGCCTCTTCGGTAATGTGCATTGCCCATTCTCACCTCGAGGATCGATGCAATCTTCGTCGGTGCATCCAAAACACGTGACATGATATGCTCTGTTGCACATAAACCTCATTACATCTCCCTCAAAACAGCCACCATACGTACCTATCATGACATTTCCATAGCCATTTCGAGATATATTGCCATGCAACTTTCACCGTCACATCATATGACGTGTTCTTCCATTGGATTGAAAGTATGTCTAGAGGGGGTGATTAGACTACTTGACACGCGGAGGGTAACTGCTGCGAGAGTCCATGGAGGGCTCCACCCACAAGGGGTCCACGAAGAAGCGGCCTTGTCTATTCCACCATGGCTTCCACCCACGAAGGACTAGCCTTACTCACGGTAGATCTTCACGAAGTAGGCGATCCCCTTGACCTTACAAACATCTTGGTTCCACTCCACAACATGAAGTAGGAAGCTCCCAAGCGACGCCTAACCAATCTAGGAGGCACCACCCTCCAAAAGGTAATAGATGTGGTAGATCAATAAACTCCTTGCTCTTGTGCTTTTAAAGATAGTCTCCTCAACACAAAATCACTCTCTCACAGAATATGCATGGGTAGGAGAGATTGATTTGGTGGAAAGAAGTTTGGGGAGGCTAGAGATCAAGTTCCAAATGGTTGGATTAGAATATCTTGGTCACAACACATGAGTAGGTGGTTCTCTCTCAGAAAATGGATCTGGCAATGAAGTGTGTGTTCTGAGTGCTTTTCCCACGAGTGAGAGGTGGGTTAAGGGGTATATATAGGCAGCACACAAAATCCAACCGTTACACCTAAAGTGGCAAACTCGGTGACACCGAAGTTACAAACTCAATGGTACAATTAGCACAAAAGGCAGAATTTTTGAATCTCAGTGGGACCGATATACACAACTCGGTGGCACCGAAACGGTGGCTAACATTCAGCAGCCCAAACTCGGTGGCACCGATACTCAAACTCGTAAATTCCGATTTTCTGTATCTTGGCAACAAAATGTTGGTCACACTAAACTCGGTAGCACTGATATGGATTTGGTTGCACCGATTTGGTGGGAATTGCTAGGGTTTCTGTGTGAGGTCAAACTCGGTGGGTCCAAAATGGGGAAGTTGGTGACACCGAATTTGAGTATGTGGAATTTGACAAAATGGATATGTGAGAAAATGACTGAGTATTTTGGTGGCTAACTCTGAGCACTTTGAGCAATCAGTTCATTTTACTAGCTCACCCCCTTTTAGTAGTATTGGCTTTCCTATGGACTCAAAAGTGATTTATCACAAATATAAAATGAATAGTCTAATAGCTTGAAGCTTGAGCCAATATTATTCCTTTCTTGCATCAAGGGGCATCTCCACATAAGCCTTTAGCCATAGCATCTTTTCAACTTTTCTGAAACATACTTGAAAAACATATTAGTCCAATGATGCATATGTTGTGATCAATTATCAAACCACCCTAGGGAGCAATTGTGCTTTCAATCTCCCCCTTCTTCGTAATTGATGACAACATATAGATCAAAGCTTCGACAAAATATATAATCAATTATTAGCATCGATGCTTTGAGAAGTATGTGAAAAGAAAGAGCTCCCCCTAAATT
This sequence comes from Hordeum vulgare subsp. vulgare, assembly GCF_904849725.1. NCBI lineage: Eukaryota > Viridiplantae > Streptophyta > Magnoliopsida > Poales > Poaceae > Hordeum > Hordeum vulgare. Next base: position 399,516,134 of record NC_058520.1, on the reverse strand, counting down.
TGTGCATTATTTAAAATTTGCGTTTGAATGCAAATGCACAATCAATTAGGATCATGGGTTACTCTTCCATGTCGCATACATCTTGGTGGTGCGCATACAAGATAAGAACGAATAGCAATGCACATGAAACCAACAAGATAAGTGAATGATCATCACATGGATAGCTAAAAGGATAATAATGTAGCATCAACCAGGTAAAGGTATGATCGAACACAGATAACAGGATAAAGTCATCCAAAAGACCAAAGTTTTGAAACCAAATGAGAGTAATTAAAGTCAAAAGTTCTCTCTCTCTCTCTCTCAGTCTATGATCTATATATTTCTCCCCTTTGGCAACAAGTTACCAAAAAGTTCAAAAAGTATAGAACTACTCATTTCTCTGGGAAACTGATGACGGAGTCAACAAAAGAGCGTCCACGAAGGCATCTCTTGAGTGTCCTATAGCTGGAGGAGTGGATACTAGAGGTGCTTGAGTTGGAGCTGGTGCTGAAGGTACTCATGCTTGAGCTGAAGATGTATGTCTCGTCTCCTGAGCATGAACAACAGCTGATCTAGGCTGAGTGCTGAACCTTGTGGTAGTGAGAGGAGATGACTCTTCTTCACCATCATCTTCATCATCTGAGCGCGGGATCTCCACTGAGTCAACTTCGTGTTGAAGTTGTTTGACAATGGTGGTCAACTCAGTAACCTTCACATCCATGTCATGAAACTTAGTTTCCACGACTCTCTCGAGGCTTTTTTGACTTTGTAGTATCTCATGGATGTTCTTCTCCATGCCTTGGACAGAGCTAACTAGAAATGCCATCTGCTCAGCTTGAATTTTGAGTTGTGGAACTAGTGGTGGCTCATTTCTAGCAGCCTCGGCTTCTGCTACCTCTGTTGCCATTCTTCATGCAGCTGAGCTGGGATCATTTTCATCCATCACCACAACATTGTCTTCAAATTCTAGCTGAAGGGGTAGATGGGGACGATAAAGAAGATATGCATGCTTGCCTAGCTTGGCATTGATAAGCATATGAATGTAAGGGGCATATCCACATGATCTTTTGTGATCAGCAGCAGTCCTCCAGATTGTCTCTACTATCAAATCCATCACTCTGACTCTAGTGTGAGAGTCCAAATGGTGCAGCAGATTGATGGAGTGTCCTCGAATCATCCTATTATCACCTGATTTAGGCATCAAGGTGTGTCTCAGAATGGTGTTAGTGGTGGGTATCCCTGCTTACACTGATTCCATCTTGTGACTAGCCAAATACTTGTGAGGAATTGGCTTGTACATATTTTCCATGGTCTTGTGGCTCATCTTCGCTTCGGAATACACATCCGCATCACTCTCTTTCTGCTTGGGGGAACCAATGATAGCGTCCCACTCATCAATCATAGACTCATATTTCTGACCATTAATCATCCAGACCAAAGAACCATCTCCATAGAAATGAACAGATGAGTAAAATTGCATGATCAGCTCAACATTCTATGCGGTCATCTCTTTTCCAACGAAGTCTTCAATGTCCACTAGCCTAAAATTTTCTTGGACATGGGGAAAGAAATTCTCATTTTCCTTGATATATTCCCAGTCAACATACCTCATATCGCTGACATATGGACTCTTGTCAAACATGACACTCTCATAAAAGTCTTGTTGTTCCTTGGTGTGAAACCTTGAATCAAATACAGTTCTTCTTCTGACAGCATATGGGTCAACGCCTCTCCGCTTCCTCAAACATGCATCCTTCCTCTTCCTCATATCCTCTGCTACTAGGTGAGCAACATTGTGTACTGGCAGGGTTGGTTGGAGCTTCCTGAGAAGAGGTGCATTCTTATCTTCTACCTCCTCTACAGCAGGGGCACTGGAAGCAGGGCCTTTCTCCTTGGCAGTTGCAGAAATGTCATTTGTAGTCTTTCTCCAAGCTACAACCTTCTTTGCCTTAGCAGGAGGCTTAGGAGCAAATTTAATGGCATCATCCATGAGCTTCTTCTTAGGAGGATCTGGGATCTCATCTTCTCGAGCATCTTCTTCACGGTACTCATACATGGAAGTCTTTCGCCCAACAAGGTCAACTGTGTGCTTCCTGGGCGTCTTCACACCAGCCTTCTTAGCAAGCTTGTCAGTGGAAAGTGCAGTGCTCTGCCTTGCAGATTCAGGTGCCCTAAGATCAACAGGAGTTGCATACTTTTTTCTGACAGTCTTCTTAGGAGCCTTAGGAGGAGCTGAAGTTTCCTCCGGCACAAAGTCTGGGTCTTCTTCATCGGAATCTAGTGCCGAACGGACGGCACCTCCGCGTTCAGCACACGTATAGTTTGATGACGACCCCCGCCTTCTCGATCCAGCAAGAGAGACGGGGAAGTAGATGAGTTCTCCGGCAATGTGACGGTGCGCCGGTGATGGTGGTGATCTATTCCTGCAGGGCTTCACCTAAGAACCGCAGAAATTCGATCTAGAGAAAGAACTACAAACTAGAGGAGAGGGTAGCACGTGGCTGAAATTGTGTGTCTCAAAAACCCTCAATACCTCTAGTATATATAAGAGGGAGTGGGGGGAGGAGGAAGCCTCAAACCCTCAAGGGTTGGCCGAAATTGGAGGTGGAGGAGTCCTACTCCAATCCTACTAGGAGTAGGATTCCTCCTTTCCACTTGGAAACCCTTTCCACCTTTTCCACCTTTGGGTTTTTGCCTCTCAAACCTCATGGGCCTTAGTGGGATCTTATGTAAGGCCACTAGGGGCTGGTTTGTATCCTCCCACGGCCCATAAGGCTCCTCGGGGCGTGAAACCCCTCCCGGTGGTCCCCGGTACCCTCCCGGTGTTGGAAATATGCCCTAGAGGCAATAATAAATAGTTATTATTATATTTCCTGTTTAAAGATAATCGTTTATTATCCATTCTATAATTGTATTGAATGAAAACATAGATACATGTGTGGATAAATAGACATAACAATGTCCCTAGCAAGCCTCTAGTTGGCTGGCCAGTTGATCAAGGATAGTCAAGGTTTTCTGACTATGTGCAAAGTGTTGTTGCTCGATAACTGGATCACATCATTAGGAGAATCATGTGATGGACTAGACCCAAACTATGAACGTAGCATATTGATCGTGTCATTTTATTGCTATTGTTTTCTGCGTGTCAAGTATTTGTTCCTATGACCATGAGATCATATAACCCATTGGCACCGGAGGGATACCTTGTGTGTATCAAACGTCACAACGTAACTGGATGACTATAAAGGTGCTCTATAGGTATTTTCGAAGGTGTCCGTTGGGTTAGTATGGATCAAGACTGGGATTTTTCACTCCGTGTGACGGAGAGGTATCTCGGGGCCCACTCGGTAATACAACATCACACACAAGCCTTGCAAGTAATGTGACTTAGTGTAAGTCACGGGATCTTGTATTACGGAACGAGAAAATAGACTTGCGGGTAACGAGATTGAAATAGGTATGCGGATACCGAAGATCGATCTCGGGCAAGTAACATACCAAAGGACAAAGGGAATGACATACGGGATTGCCTGAATCCTTAACACAGAGGTTCAACCGATAAGTTATTCGGAGAATATGTAGGATCCAATATGGGCATGCAGGTCCCGCTATTGGATATTGACCGAGGAGTACCTCGAGGCATGTCTGCATAGTTCTCGAACCCACAGGGTCTGCACACTTAAGGTTCGGCGATGTTTTAGTATAGTTGAATTATATGTATGGTTACCGAATGTTGTTCGGAGTCCCGGATGAGATCACGGACATCACTTGGGTTTCCGGAATGGTCCAGAGACAAAGATTGATATATAGGATCACCTCATTTTATTACCGGAAGGTTTTCGGGCATTACCGGGAATGTACCGGGAGTGAGGAATGGGTTCCGAATGTTCACCGGGAGGGGGGCCAACCCACCCGGGGAAGCCCATAGGCCCTAGGGGTGGCGCACCAGCCCTTGGTGGGCTAGTGGCACAGCCCAATAAGGCCTATGTGCAAGGGATAATAAAATCAAAGAGAAAAGAAGAAAAAAAGAGGTGGGAAGGAAGGGAAGGATTCCACCTTCCAATCCTAGTTGGACTAGGATTGGAGGTGGACTCCTCCACCTCCTTGGCCGGCGCACCCTTGGGGTCTTGGACCCCAAGGCAAGCCTCCCCTCCTCCTATATATAGTGGAGTTTTAGGGCTGATTTGAGACAACTTTTGCCACGGCAGCCCGACCACAAACACCACGGTTTTTCCTCTAGATCGTATTTCTGCGGAGCTCGGGCGGAGCCCTGCAGGAGTAGATTCCTCACCACCACTGGAGCATCGTCACGCTGCCGGAGAACTCATCTACTTCTCCGTCTTGCTTGCTGGATCAAGAAGGACGAGATCATCGTCGAGTTGTACGTGTGCTGAACGCGGAGGTGTCGGCCATTCGGCACTAGATGAGAGCGGATCGTGGGACGGATAGCGGGACGGTTCGTGGGACGGTTCGCGGGGCGGATCGAGGGACGTGAGGACGTTCCACTACATCAACCGCGTTTCTTAATGCTTCCTGATGTGCGATCTACAAGGGTATGTAGATCCAAATCTCCTCTCGTAGATGGACATCACTATGATAGGTCTTCGTGCGCGTAGGAAATATTTTGTTTCCCATGCGACGTTCCCCAACAGTGGTATCAGAGCTAGGTTCATGCGTAGATGTAATCTCGAGTAGAACACAAAGGGTTTTGTGGACGGTGATGTTCGATTTTCTGCCCTCCTTAGTCTTTTCTCAATTCGGTGGTATTGTTGGATTGAAGCGGCCCGGACCGGAATTATTCGTAAGCTCACGAAAGACTGGTTTCATCGCTTGACATGCAACCTCGTTGCATAAAGATGACTGGCGGGTGTCGGTTTCTTGAACTTTAGTTGAATTGGTTTTGACCGAGGCGGTCCTTGGAGAGGTTAAATAGCAATTTGCACATCTCCGTTGTGGTTTTTGCGTAAGTAAGATGCGATCTACTAGATACCCACTGCAACCACGTAAAACATGCAACAACAATTAGAGGACGTGTAACTTGTTTTTGCAGGGTATGCTTGTGATATGATATGGCCAATGACGTGATATGATATATTGTATGTATGAGATGATCATGTTGTAATAGTTAAATATCGACTTGCACGTCGATGGTACGGCAACCGGCAGGAGCCATAGGGTTGTCTTTAAACTAACGTTTGTGCTTGCAGATGTGTTTACTATATTGCTAGAACGTAGCTTTAGTAGTAATAGCATGAGTAGCACGACAACCCTGATGGCGACACGTTGATGGAGATCATGATGATGGAGATCATGATGATGGAGATCATGGTGTGGCGCCAGTGACAAAAAGATCGTGTTGGTGCTTTGGTGATGGAGATCAAGAAGCACATGATGATGGCCATATCATGTCATTTATGAATTGCATGTGATGTTAATCCTTTTATGCACCTTATTTTGCTTAGAACGACGGTAGCATTATGAGGTGATCTCTCACTAAAATTTCAAGACGAAATTGTATTCTCCACGACTGTGCACCGTTGCTACAGTTCGTCGTTTCGAGACACCACGTGATGATCGGGTGTGATAGACTCAACGTTCACATACAATGGGTGCAAAATAGTTGCACACGCGGAACACTCGGGTTACGCTTGACGAGCCTAGCATGTGCAGACATGGCCTCGGAACACATGAGACCGAAAGGTCGATCATGAATCATATAGTTGATATGATGAGCATAGGGATGCTTACCACCGAAACTATCCTCAACTCACGTGATAATCGGACTTGAGCTAGTGGAATTGGATCATGTAGCACTCAAATGACTAGATAGATGTACTTTTTGAGTGGGAGTTTAGAAAGTAATTTGATTAGTTAAACTCTAATTATCCTGAACATAGTCTAAGTCCACTTTGAAAATATTTGTGTTGTAGATCAATGGCTCACGCGACAGTCACCCTGAATTTTAATACGTTCCTACAGAAAGCTAAGTTGAAAGATGATGGAAGCAACTTTGTAGACTGGGCTCGTAATCTTAAGTTGCTCCTTCAAGCTGGGAAGAAGGATTATGTCCTTAATGCTGCGCTAGGAGATGAACCACCCGCCGCGGCTGACCAAGATGCTAAGAACGCTTGGTTAGCACGCAAGGATGACTACTCAGTAGTTCAATGTGCAGTCTTGTATGGCTTAGAGCCGGGACTTCAATGTCGCTTTGAGCGTCATGGAGCATATGGGATGTTCCAGGAGTTGAAGTTTATCTTTCAGAAGAACACCCGGATCGATAGGTATGAGACCTCTGATAAATTCTATGCTTGCAAGATGGAGGAGAATTCGTATGTCAGTGAACATGTGCTCAAGATGTCTGGGTACTCAAACCGTCTAGCTGAGCTCGGGATTGAACTCCCGCAAGAGGCTATCACTGAGAGAATTCTTCATCACTACCACCAAGCTATAAGAGCTTTGTGTTGAACTATAACATGCAAGGGATGAACAAGTCACCCGGTGAGTTATTCGCGATGTTGAAAGTCGTAAAGTCAGAACTCTGTAAAGAGCATCAAGTGTTGATGGTGAATAAGACCACTAGTTTCAAGAGAAATGGCAAAGGAAAGAAGGGTAATTCAAAGAAGAGTGGAAAGCCAGTTGCCAATCCGACGAAGAAGCCCAAAGCTGGACCTAAGCCTGAAACGGAGTGCTATTATTGCAAGGGTATGGGTCAGCGGAAGCGCAACTGCCCCAAGTATCTAGCTGATAAGAAGGCGGCCAAGGAAAAATCAGGTATATTCGATATACATGTTATTGATGTGTACTTAACCAGCTCTCGTAGTAGTGCCTGGGTATTCGATACCGGTTCTGTTGCTCATATTTGCAACTCGAAATAGGAACTGCGTAATAAGCAAAGGCTGGCGAAGGATGAAGTGACGATGCGCGTGGGAAATGGTTCCAACGTTGATGCAATCGCCATCGGCACAGTTTCACTTCAGTTACCATCAGGATTAGTTATGAACTTAAATAAATGTTATTTAGTGCATGCGTTAAGCATGAAAATTATATCTGGATCTTGTTTATTGCGAGACGGTTACTCGTTTAAGTCATAGAATAATGGTTGTTCTATTTCTATGAGTAATATCTTTTATGGTCATGCACCCAATGTGAGAGGATTGTTCATATTAAATCTTGATAGTGATAATACACATATACATAACATTGAGACCAAAAGAGTTAGAGTTAACAATGATAGCGCCATGTTTTTATGGCACTAACGCTTAGGTCATATTGGTGTAAAGCGCATGAAGAAACTCCATATTGATGGACTTTTGGAGTCACTTGACTTTGATTCACTTGACACATGTGAACCATGCCTCATGGGCAAGATCACTAAGACTCCGTTCTCCGGAACAATGGAACATGCAAGTGACTTGTTGGAAATCATACATACCGATGTGTGTGGTCCGATGAGTGTGGAGACACGCGGCGGATATCGTTATTTTCTCACCTTCACTGACGATTTGAGTAGATATGGTTATGTCTACTTGATGAAACACAAGTCTGAGACGTTTGAAAAGTTCAAACAATTTCAGAGTGAAGTGAAAAATCATCATAACAAGAAGATCAAGTTCCTACGGTCTGATCGTAGGGGTGAATATCTGAGTTTTGACTTTGGTGCTCACTTAAGACAATGTGGAATTGTTTCACAGTTGACACTGATACGTCTCCATCGTATCTACTTTTTCGAACTCTTTTGCCCTTGTTTTGGACTCTAATCTGCATGATTTGAATGGTACTAACCTGGACTGACGCTGTTTTCAGCAGAATTGCCTTGGTGTTATTTTTGTGCAGAAATCAAAGTTCTCCAAACATCCTGAAAGTCTACGGGGAGCAGTTTTGGAAAATATAAAAAATATCTGAGCCAAGTTCCACCTGAGGGGGTGGGCCAGTGGGCCACAAGCCCTGGCTCCGCCACCACCCCCCTGGTGGCGGTGGGCAGGCTTGTGGGGCCCACACGGCTCTGCCGCCCCCAACTCCAGCTCTATAAGTCCCCTTTCGCCCAGAAAAAATAAAAAGAGAAGTTTTCGTCGCGTTTGCGATACGGAGCCGCTGCCACCACCTGTTCTTCATCTGGAGGGCAGATCTGGAGTCCATCTTGGGCTCCGGAGAGGGGAAATCATCGCCATCATCATCATCAACCTTCTTCTCTCTCCAATTCCATGAAGCTCTTCATCGTCCGTGAGTAATCTATTCGTAGGCTCGCTGGGCGGTGATGAGTAGGATGAGATCTATCATGTAATCGAGTTAGTTTTGATGGGGATTGATCCCTAGTATCCACTATGTTCTGAGATTGATGTTGCTACTACTTTGCCATGCTTAATGCTTGTCACTAGGGCCCGAGTGCCATGATTTCAGATCTGAAATTATTATGTTGTCACCAATATATGTGTATTTTAGATCCGATCTTGCAAGTTGTAATTACCTCCTATGTGTTATGATCCGGCAACCCTGGAGTGACAATAACCGGAACCACTCTCGGTGATGACCATAGTTTGAGGAGTTCATGTGTTCACCAAGTGCTAATGCGTTGGTCTGGTTCTTTATTAAAAGGAAAACCTTAATATCCCGTAGTTTCCTTTTGGATCTCGCTGCCATGGGATGGATGGACAATAGATGTCATGCAAGTTCTTTTCCCTAAGCACGTATGACGACACACGGAATGCATGCCTACATCACATTGACGAACGGGAGCTATCCACTTATCTCTCCATGTTATAACTGTTGCATGATGAATATCATCCAAACAAATCACCGACCCATTGCCTACGAGTTTGTCCTACTGCTGCTGTTACTTGTCTTGCTCTGCTGCTATTGTTACTACTGTTGCTACTGTTGTTACTTGTCTTGCTCTGCTGCTACTGTTGCTACTACTGTCGCTTGCTACTGCTGTCACTACTGTTGTTCCTTGCCACTGCTATTGCTCGTTACACTACTGCTACCTGCTACAATTTTGGTTCGCTTGTAGTTGACGGGAACTGACAACTTCCGTCAACGAGGCAACTTGGCGTCATTGATACAATCATTAGGAATAGTCTGTCGTCAACAGATCGTTTCTGACACCGTTGTTATCATACTACTTTGCTACTGATACTTTGCTTGCAGATACTAATCTTTCAGGTGTGGTTGAATCTGACATATTCAGCTGCTAATACTTGAGAGTATCCTCTCACCTCCTATAGGCGTATCAACAAATTTGGGTCGAATACTCTACCCTCGAAAACTGCTACGATCCCATGCGCTTGTGGGCCGTCAACAACATTCTTCTAGTTTCGATTGCCGGAGAGTGCTAGCAGCATTCTTCTGGTGTCGTTGTAAAGGGGAAGAACAGTTGACATCAAGCATTTTTCTGGCACCGTTGCCGGGGAGGTATTGCTATATTCTCTGAGTCACTTGGGATTTATATCTGCTGATCACTATGAAGAATCTGAAGGATCCGAAGACCAAAGTCTTGCCCTCAACTACGAGGGGAGGTAAGGAATTGCCATCTAGCTCTGCACTTGATTCACCTTCAGTTATGAGTAAGTTTGCGACATCACCTCCTGCTAGAAATCTTGATATGTCGCTTGTGCTTGATGATGCTTATGATGCTACTGCTAGAGATGCTATGCTTGATACTATTCCTGATGATACTATGCTTGATACTATGCCTGATACTGCTAGAGATGCTATGCTTGATACTATGCCTGATGATACTATGCTTGATACTGCTAGAGATGCTATGCTTGATACTATGCTGATGATGTTATGCTTGATGATGCTAGATATACTGCTTTGCCTGATGTTCCTCTAGGAGTGTTCCTTGATGCTCATATTGCTAGAGTTACTGCCAATGCTCGTGATGCTTCTGATACTGCCAATACTATTGACATAGAACCTGCTTTTGCTCCTGCTAGATCTAGCTCTCCTAGATATGAATTGCCTGATATACCTGAGGGTTATGTTATGGAGGGAGAGATAGCTGAGGATTTTCTTGCGTGTAAGGATGCCTATGACACTGAGAAATTACTTCTCAAGTGGAAGGAAAAATCTCGGGAAGCTAGGATGAAATACGACCCGAAGTTTGCCACTTCACCTATCTTTATCACCGATAAGGATTATGAATTTTCTGTCGATCCTGAGATAATCTCTCTAGTCGAATCTGATCCTTTTCACGGTTATGAGTCTGAGACGGTCGTAGCCCATCTTGCCAAACTACACGATATAGCCACCCTTTTCACTAATGAGGAGAAGATCCGTCACTACTACATCCTTAAGTTGTTTCCTTTCTCTCTAAAGGATGATGCTAAAGCCTGGTTCACCTCTCTTGCTCCTGGATGTGTGAGTAGTCCCCAGGAGATGGTCTATTACTTCTGTGAGAAATACTTCCCTGCCCATAAGAAGCAAACTGCCTTGCAGGAAATATAAAACTTTGCTCAACTCCAAGAAGAGAGTCTTCCACAACCTTGGGGAGGCTCGTCCAGCTACAGAATGCTTTGCCTGATCACCCTCTTAAGAAGAACGAGATACTTGATATCCTCTATAACGGACTTACCGATGCCTCTAGAGACCATGTAGATAGTTGTGTCGGTTGTGTTTTTAGGGAACGAACTGTAGAACAAGTTGAGACGCTACTGAATAACATCTTGATCAACGATAATGCTTGGACTATTCCCGAACCACCTCTTAAGCCAACTCCTAAGAAAAGAGGTATTCTATTCCTCGGTCCCGAAGATATGCAAGAAGCCAAGAAATCTATGCAAGAGAAAGGCATTAGATCTGAAGATGTCAAAAATCTACCGCCATCGAAGAGATCCATGGTCTCGATAACCCGATACAGGTAGTAGAAGTTAATTCTCTGCGTAGGTTTGATGAGAGTGATATTCCTTTTGATAAACCTGCTAGCCTATGCTTTGATGAATTTGACAACTTTGTTGCCAAACAACAGAGTTTCAATGATTATGTTAGCAGACATTTGGAACAAAGTACTCGTATGGTTAGCCATTTAAGTGCTTGTGTAGACAGAAATTTCAATGATCTTAAGCTTCTGAGTAAACATGCTTCTATGATTACTACTTAGGTAGAACAAGTACTTAAAGCTCAGAATGACCTGCTCAATGAATTGAATGACAACTCTGTCAGAGTCATTACTAGAGGAGGCAAAATGACTCAGGAACCTTTGTATCCTCAAGGTCATCCTAAGAGAATTGATCAAGATTCTCAAGGAATCAATGCTGATACACCCAGTCATCCTAAGGAGAAGAAGAAGGATGATAGAAACCTACATGCCAGTTCACCAAATACTGTCACACCGGAAGAACCTAATGATATTTCTGCGTGTGATGCAGAAACACAATCTCGTGATGAACATGAACCTGGTGACAATATGGACAGTGATGTTCATAATAATGCTCAACCTAGCAATGATGAGGATGTGGAGATTGAACCTACGGTTAATCCTGATAACCCACAACCTAAGAGATACGATAAGAATGACTTCACTACTAGGAAGCATGGTAAAGAAAGGGAGCCATGCGTTCAGAGACCTATGCCCTTCCCTCCTAAGCCATCCAAGAAAAAGGATAATGAGGATTTTGAGCACTTCGTTGAGATGATAAGACCCATCTTTCTGCAGATGCGGTTAACTGATATGCTCAAGATGTCTGTGTATGCCAAGTACATGAAAGATATCGTGACTAATAAACAGAAGATACCAGATCTTGAGATCTCCACCATGCTTGCCAATTACACTTTCAAAGGTGGAACTCCTAAGAAACTTGGTGATCCCAGAGTGCCCACTATACCTTGCTCCATTAAAGGAAACTACGTAAGAACTGCCTTATGTGACCTTGGAGCCGGTGTTAGTGTTATGCCACTCTCTCTTTATCGTAGACTTGAGTTGGATAAGTTGACACCCACTGAAATTTCTCTACAAATGGGTGACAAATCAACTGCTTTCCCTATCGGCATTTGCGAGGATGTGCCTATTGTGGTTGCTAACACCACTATCTTAACAGACTTTGTTATCTTGGATATTCCCGAGAACGATGCCATGGTTGTCATCCTCGGAAGACCCTTTTTAAACACTGCAGGGGCTGTTATAGATTGCAACAAAGGCAATGTCACTTTCCATGTAAACGGTAATGAGCACACCGTGCACTTTCCGAAGAAACGATATCAAGTACATTGCATCTATGCTATCGAAAAGACTTCATCGATTCTCATTGGGAGCTTTGAAGGCCCTATCCCTCGTGTCAAGATGAAGTATGATTTGCTTGTTGGGGAGATACATATCCCCATTGAGGTGACTTAGTGGCTATTAGAAAATTCTCCGTTCTCTCTTGCAATTCGAGAAGGTTTTGTCATAAGGACTTGATCAATCCCATTGACGGATTTCTTTCGATGACCATGAAACGGATGAATCAAAGAGTCACATACCTCTGTTTTAAAGCTTTCATTTTCTGTTGCTTAGAAGAAAAATGATGGAATTAGTTTAGTTTTTCCTGTTTTCTGTTTTAGCGTCCCGGAGAAAAATATCTCAAAAATAAAAGTTCTCTGATGGTCCTGAAAATTTAGTATGATTTTTTTGGAATTTTTTAAAATTTTGGGGCCTGAGTGCTGGCCTGCGGGCCAGACGAGTGGGCCACAAGCCCTGCCACCACCACCTACCCCCTAGTGGCGGAGTGCAAGCTTGTGGGGCCCACAGGGTCCCCCTCCACTCATTCCAGCTCCCAGCCTCTTCTTCCACCTCCAAAAAAAATGTTTCGCAGCTCAAATCCGTGTTCTTGCTCATTTGGTTGTGATTTTCGATCTCCTTGCTCAAAGCACCATTCTCCAAACCGTTTTGGGAAAATTACTCCTTGGTAAGTGACTCTCCATTGGTCCAATTAGTTTTTGCTCTAGTGCTTTATCCTTCGCGTATTCTTGCTACCTTGGTGACCCTGTTCTTGAGCTTGAAAGGTTGATTTTAGCTGGTCCCAAGTAGTTTTAGCGTGTGATACGGTCTCTAGGCACTAGTAGGAGTAGTTGCTACAAGTTGGGTTAATATTTATTCACTTTTCTTTCGAAGTCTCTAAAAATTTCAGAATTTTTCAGAGCTAGAAAAAGGAAAAGATGAGAAGGTTCTTGAGAGGCTCTTCAAGCCGTAACCCCAAGGAGGATGAGAAGAACCATCCCAAGTACGTAGTCCCTCGAGTCACAGAAGTTCGAGCGTGCGAGTGGCCAAGTGATGAATTTTTGCGCGTCGTCGGACTTTATGAAGACTTTTATTACTTGGTGGAGAACGCATGTCTTACTGCGTTCGTTGAAGATAAGTGCTCACAATACCTCCTCCTCACCAATATTTTCGTTCAAAGCTTCAACTTTTATCCGAGGAAGAATCCTCCCATGGTTGAGTTCATGATATACGATGTCCCCCAGTGCATGACGTTGCATGATTTTTGCAATGTATGCAAATTACCTTATGTTGGGGATATCCGTGACCCTCGTCCATGGGACTTGGAGGATTTCATTGGTTCTATTGTTGTTGGAGAGGAGAGAGGAGTGTATCGCGCCAGAATTTCTAGCATACATTTTCCTGTGCTTCGGTACTTCTCACTATTTGTGGGAAAATGTTTGATTGGCTGTGGGGAGGCTGGATCACTTAGTTCTCCAGACCTTGCGGTTCTGCGCGAAGGCCTTTATAACGATAAGACTTATAGCTTGGGCGCTATAGTAGCTCAACGGTTGAACTTGAACCATTCTAAAGGTGTTGTCTATGGAGGTATCTATGCTACCCGTCTTGCCAGACACTTTGAGATACCCATTAGACCGGGAGAGGAAGGAGAGATGCTTCTCCCTGAGAAATATCTGGATTATGACAGCATGGTTCGCCATGATTTTCTGGATAGAGATGCTAGTAGACGGATGATTTATAACCTGGTATTTAGTCAGGGTACTCGAGAGACTATTACTTTGCCTGCTCCTTCTTTGTTCAATCTTCATGCACGCAGGTACACTATTATGCCCGCGGACATATACGCATATTGGGGCTTGGCCCAACCACAGGTGCCCATGCCCGAGCCGCCAGTCGAGTACCAGATGCCAGTTTATCAGTGGGAGCCAGAGGAGCTCACACAGCAGTGGCATCCACAGTCTGCTCCGGAGTATCCTGGAGCTGGTTATTTCCCGCCTTGGGAGTAGACCAAGCTAGGCCAAAAGCCTAAGCTTGTGGGAGTACGTGTTCTCACCGACTTTACATTCATGCTTATGCTTTCACTCTGTTAGCCGGTGTTCAGACTTTGCCACTGTATTATCCATGCTAGTTTATTTTTTTTTTCTTGTTTTCTTGTTTTGTGTCCTTTTGACAAAACCCAAAAATATTTTTCTTTCTTCTTTTGCTTGTTGGGAGCTTTCCCGTGTAAATAGTTTTCTTTTTCTTTGTGTCAAGGTAGAAGATATTGGTTACAATGTTTAGTGGTGCTTGCATGCTTACCTGTTTAGCTTTCAAAGAGCCATATTACTTTGTCTTCTCCTTTGTGTTTGCCTGCAGATTCAGCTTAGTCCAATGCATGAGCACTCTTATTATTGTTCACATCGTTCGATCGTGCAAATGAAAGGCAACAATGATGATATATGATGAAGTGACTCAGACTGAAAAGCTGGTATGAACTCTATCTATTTTGTTTTTGTAAATATGACTAGCTTGTCGACCCAGATTTAGCTTTGTTGTGAGAGAACCATGTTTGCAATGACAACTTAGAGATCATAGTTTCTGATGCCATGCTTATTTAGCTGAGAGCTTATAATGGTTTGTCTTGAATGCCAACATAGATTTTGATATGACTATGATGTAGTATGATAGGATGGTATTCTCCTTTGAATGTTTCAAGTGGCTTGACTTGGCACATTTTCATGCATGTAGTTGAAACAAAATCAACATAGCCTCTACGATGTTCGTGTTCATGGTGATTTATATCATGTTCATGCTTGCATTCAACGTTAGTCAAACTCATTGCATCTTCATGACTGTTGTCGCTCTCTAGTTGGTCGCTTCCCAGTCTTTTGCTAGCCTTCACTTGTACTAAGAGGAATATTGCTTGTGCATCCACTTCCATTAAACCCAAAAGTTTTTCCATGAGAGTCCACCATACCTACCTATTTGCGGTATCTACCTGCCGTTCCAAGTAAATTTGCATGTGTCATTCTCTAAACCTTCAAGAAATAATCTGTTTTGCATGCCCGAACCGCTCATGTGGTGACAGGGGGCTATTGGTATCTTCCATGCTAGGAGTGTTATCCTCGACATGTGTTTATTCACTGTCATTCATGACAAAGGGGCCGGTAATTGGAATGCCCAGTTCCACGCTTAAATGGAAAACATAATTGTAAAATAAGACTCCCCCCGGATTGATGTTAGTATGGACGATACCCGAGGATTTGGCTAGCCATGGAGTGTGATTGATTGGTGGTGGGGGAGTTAAAACTTTACTTTTCTGTTTGGGAACCGCCTATAGCATGAGTAGCATGGAATATATTGAGAACTCTTGGTCATTGCGTTGACAATGAAAGCATGCCACCCAAAATTATTATCTCTGTTTTCAAAGCTTGAGCTTTGGCATCTCTACAAATCAATGCTTCCCTCTGCGAAGGGCCTGTCTATTTATTTTCCTGTCGAGTCATCCTCCTCTTATATAATCACCAATTAGAGAGCACCTCTATCATTTTTATGCTTTGCTTTTGATTGATATTGAGTATGACTATGACTGGATCTTCGTTGCTATGAATTACAATGTTTAGTCAGCCCTTGATCTTTGAAAGTGCTCTGCATTTATGTTTTGCGGTCTCAGAAAAAGTTAGCGAGATACCACCTATTCACATTGCTTCATGCTTGTTTTGATTGAAGTGTTGGTATTTGAAACTCATTATTATTTGCTCGCTAGCTGATTATGCCATTGATATTAGCTTACCGTGAGACCTTTGTGTCATTTGCTTTTGTGGTTAACTTGTGATCTTGCTAAAATTCTGGTTATGAGTTAGACATAGTTGCAACAACAAGATCAAACACAGTTTGTCAAAGTTTTTCTTTCTCTCTCAGTTTATCAACTCAGTTGATTGAGGACAAGCAAGGTTTTAAGCTTGGGGGAGTTGATACGTCTCCATCGTATCTACTTTTCCAAACTCTTTTGCCCTTGTTTTGGACTCTTATTTGCATGATTTGAATGGAACTAACCTGGACTGATGCTGTTTTCAGCAGAATTGCCTTGGTGTTATTTTTGTGCAGAAATCAAAGTTCTCCAAACGTCCTGAAAATCTACGGGGAGCAGTTTTGGGAAATATAAAAAATATCTGCGCCAAGTTCCACCTGAGGGGTGGGCCAGTGGGCCACAAGCCCTGGCTCCGCCACCACCCCCTGGTGGTGGTGGGCAGGCTTGTGGGGCCCACACGGATCTGCCGCCCCCAACTCCATCTCTGTAAGTCCCCTTTCGTCCGAGAAAAAATAAAAAGAGAAGTTTTCGTCGTGTTTGTGATATGGAGCCGCCGCCACCACCTGTTCTTCATATGGAGGGAAGATCTGGAGTCCGTCTTGGGCTCAGGAGAGGGGAAATCATCGCCATCGTCATCATCAACCTTCTTCCCTCTCCAATTCCATGAAGCTCTTCGTCGTTCGTGAGTAATCTATTCGTAGGCTCGCTGGGCGGTGATGAGTAGGATGAGATCTATCATGTAATCGAGTTAGTTTTTATGGGGATTGATCCCTAGTATCCACTGTGTTCTGAGATTGATGTTGCTACTACTTTGCCATGCTTAATGCTTGTCACTAGGGCCCGAGTGCCATGATTTCAGATCTGAAATTATTATGTTGTCACCAATATATGTGTGTTTTAGATCCGATCTTTCAAGTTGTAGTTACCTCCTATGTGTTATGATCCGGTAACCCCGGAGTGACAATAACCGGAACCACTCCCGGTGGTGACCATATTTGAGGAGTTCATGTGTTCATCAAGTGCTAATGCGTTGGTCCGGTTCTTTATTAAAAGGAGAACCTTAATATCCTGTAGTTTCCTTTTGGACCCTGCTGCCACGGGAGGGATGGACAATAGATGTCATGCAAGTTCTTTTCCCTAAGCACGTATGACGACACACGGAATGCATGCCTACATCACATTGACGAATGGGAGCTAGCCACTTATCTCTCCGTGTTATAACTGTTGCATGATGAATATCATCCAAACAAAACACCGACCCATTGCCTACGAGTTTGTCCTACTGCTGCTGTTACTTCTCTTGCTCTGCCGTTGCTGTTACTACTGTTGCTACTGTTGTTACTTGTCTTGCTCTGCTGCTACTATTGCTACTACTTTCGCTTGCTACTGCTGTCACTACTGATGTTCCTTGCCACTGCTATTGCTCGTTACACTGCTGCTACCTGCTACAATTTTGGTTCGCTTGTCGTTGACGGGAACTGACAACTTCCGTCAATGAGGCAACTTGGCGCCATTGATACAATCGTTAGGAATAGTCTGCTGTCAACAGATCGTTTCTGACACCGTTGTTATCATACTACTTTGCTACTAATACTTTGCTTGCAGATACTAATATTTCAGGTGTGGTTGAATCTGACATATTCAGCTGCTAATACTTGAGAGTATCCTCTCACCTCCTATAGGCGTATCAAAAAATTTGGGTCGAATACTCTACCCTCGAAAACTGCTACGATCCCATGCGCTTGTGGGCCGTCAACAACATTCTTCTAGTTTCGATTACCGGAGAGTGCTAGCAGCATTCTTCTGGTGCTGTTGCAAAGGGGGAGAATACTTGACATCAGACACCGCCTGGAACACCACGGCGTAATGGTGTGTCCGAACGTCGTAATAGTACTTTATTAGAGATGGTGCGATCTATGATGTCTCTTACCGATTTGCCGTTATCATTTTGGGGTTATGCATTAGAAACAACTGCATTCACTTTAAATAGGGCACCATCAAAATCCGTTGAGACAACACCATACGAACTATGGTATGGCAAAACACCAAAGTTGTCGTTTCTTAAAGTTTGGGGATGTGATGCTTAAGTCAAAAAGCTTCAGCCTGAAAAGATGGAACCCAAAGCGGAAAAGTGTGTCTTCATAGGTTACCCAAAAGAGATAGTTGGGTATACCTTCTATCTCAAATCCGAGGGCAAAGTGTTTGTTGCTAAAAACGGAGCTTTTCTTGAGAAGGAGTTTCTCTCGAAAGAATTGAGTGGGAGGAAGATAGAACTTGATGAGGTTGTCGAACCTCTAATTCCTCTTGATGCTGGCGCGGGGCAAGGGGAAACCCCTGTTGCTGCGGCACCGGTTGAGGAACAAATTGATGATGATGATCATGAAACTTCGGATCAAGTTACTGTCGGCCCTCGCAGGTCGACAAGATCACGTACCGCTTCGAGTGGTACGGTAATCCTGTCTTGACGACTATGTTGTTGGACAACAATGAACCTACGAATTATGAAGAAGCAATGGTGGGCCCAGATTCCAGCAAATGGCTGGAGGCCATGAAGTCCAAGATAGGATCCATGTACGAGAACAAAGTGTGGACTTTAGAAGTACTACCTGAAGGCCGCAAGGCTATTCAGAACAAATGGATCTGTAAGAAGAAGACAGACGCAGACGGTAATGTGACCGTTTATAAAGCTCGACTTGTGGCAAAGGGTTTTTCACAAGTTCAAGGAATTGACTACGATGAGACTTTCTCACCAGTAGCGATGCTTAAGTCTGACCGAATCATGTTAGCAATAGCTGCCATTTACAATTATGAAATCTGGCAGATGGATGTCAAAACGGCGTTCCTTAACGGTTTTCTTAAGGAAGAGTTGTATATGATGCAACCCGAAGGTTTTGTCGATCCTAAGAATGCTGACAAAGTGTGCAAACACCAGCGATCCATTTATGGACTGGTGGAAGCATTTCGGAGTTGGAATAAGCGTTTTGATCAGGTGATCAAAGCATTTGGGTTTATACAAGTGGTTGGAGAATCTTGTATTTACAAGAAAGTGAGTGGGAGCTCTGTGGCGTTTCTAATATTATATGTGGACGACATATTGTTGATTGGAAACAACATGGAGCTTTTGGAGAGCATAAAAGGTTACTTGAATAAAAGTTTCTCTATGAAGGACCTAGGAGAAGCTGCTTACATTCCAGGCATTAAGATCTATAGGGATAGCTCGAAACACCTGATAGGACTTTCACAAAGCACATACCTTGATAAAGTTTTGAAGAAAAGTTCAAAATGGATTAGTCCAAGAAAGGGTTCTTGACATTGTTACAAGGTATAAAATTGAGTAAGACTCGGTGCCCAGCAACTGAGGAAGACAGAAAGACAATGAGTTCCGTCCCCTACGCTTCAGCCGTAGGTTCTATCATGTATGCAATGCTGTGCACTAGACCAGACGTCAGCTTGGCCATAAGTATGGCAGGCAGGTTTCAGAGTAATCCAGGAGTGGATCACTGGACGGCGGTCAAGAATATTCTGAAGTACCTGAAAAGGACTAAGGAAATGTTTCTCGTGTATGGAGGTGACAAGGAGCTCGTCGTAAAAGGTTACGTCGACGCAAGTTTTGACACCGATCCGGATGACTCTAAGTCTCAAACCGGATACGTATTTATTCTTAATGGGGGTGCGGTAAGCTGGTGCAGTTCCAAGCAAAGCGTCGTAGCAGATTCTACATGTGAAGCGGAGTACATGGTTGCCTCTGAGGCAGCAAAGGAGGGTGTCTGGATGAAGCAGTTCATGATAGATCTTGGAGTTGTGCCGAGCGCACTAGATCCATTAACTCTGTTATGTGACAACACTAGTGCCATTGCCTTAGAAAAGGAACCAAGGTTTCACAAGAAGACCAGACACATCAAACGACGCTTCAACCTCATCCGCGACTACGTCGAGTTAGAGGACGTGAATATTTGTAAAGTGCACATGGATCTGAATGTAGCACACCCGCTGACTAAACCTATTCCACGGGCAAAACATGATCAACACCAGAACTGTATGGGTGTTCGATTTATTACAATGTAAATCGCATGGAGATGTGAGGACTAGATTATTGACTCTAGTGCAAGTGGGAGACTGCTGGAAATATGCCCTAGAGGCAATAATAAATAGTTATTATTATATTTCATGTTTAAAGATGATCGTTTATTATCCATGCTATAATTGTATTGGATGAAAACATAGATACATGTGTGGATAAATAGACATAACAATGTCCCTAGCAAGCCTCTAGTTGGCTCGCCAGTTGATCAAGGATAGTCAAGATTTTCTGACTATGTGCAAAGTGTTGTTGCTTGATAACTAGATCACATCATTAGGAGAATCATGTGATGGACTAGACCCAAACTATGAACGTAGAATATTGATCGTGTCATTTTATTGCTATTGTTTTCTGCGTGTCAAGTATTTGTTCCTATGACCATGAGATCATATAACCCACTGGCACCGGAGGGATACCTTGTGTGTATCAAACATCACAACGTAACTGGGTGACTATAAAGGTGCTCTACAGGTATTTCCGAAGGTGTCCGTTGGGTTAGTATGGATCAAGACTGGGATTTGTCACTCCGTGTGACGGAGAGGTATCTCGGGGCCCACTCGGTAATACAACATCACACACAAGCCTTGCAATCAATGTGACTTAGTGTAAGTCACGGGATCTTGTATTACCGAACGAGAAAAGAGACTTGTCGGTAACGAGATTGAAATAGGTATGCGGATACCGACGATCGAATCTCGGGCAAGTAACATACCGAAGGACAAAGGGAATGACATACGGGATTGCCTGAATCCTTAACACTGAGGTTCAACCGATAAGTTATTCGGAGAATATGTAGGATCCAATATGACCCCAAGGCAAGCCTCCCCTCCCCTCCTCCTATATATAGTGGAGTTTTAGGGCTGATTTGAGACAACTTTTGCCACGGCAGCCCCACCACAAACACCACGGTTTTTCCTCTAGATCGTATTTCTACGGAGCTTGGGCGGAGCCCTACAGGAGTAGATTCTTCACCACCACCGGAGCGCCGTCACGCTGTCGGAGAACTCATCTACTTCTCCGTCTTGCTTGCTAGATCAAGAAGGCCGAGATCATCGTCGAGTTGTACGTGTGCTGAACGCAGAGGTGTCGTCCGTTCGGCACTAGATCGGAGCGAATCGTGGGACGGATAGCGGGACGGTTCGTGGGACGGTTCGCGGGGCAGATCGAGGGACGTGAGGACGTTCCACTACATCAACCGTGTTTCTTAACGCTTCCTGCTGTGCGATCTACAAGGGTATGTAGATCCAAATCTCCTCTCGTAGATGGACATCACCATGATAGGACTTCGTGCGCGTAGGAAAATTTTGTTTCCCATGCGACGTTCCCCAACACCCGGCACTCCCGGTACACTATCGATGAGCCCGAAACTTTTCCGGTGAACAAAACAGGACTTCCTATATATCAATCTTTACCTCCGGACCATTCCAGAGCTCCTCGTGACGTCTGAGATCTCATCCGGGACTCCAAACAACTTTCGGTTACCAACACCTATAACTCAACTATACCGAAACATCACTGAACCTTAAGTGTGAAGACCCTGGATGTACATATTGGCTCCTACATATTCTACGAAGATCTCTATCGGTTGAACCTCTGTGTCAAGGATTCAGTTAATCCTGTATGTTGTTCCCTTTGTCCTTCGGTATGTTACTTGCCCGAGATTCGATCGTCGGTATCTCCATACCTAGTTCAATCTCGTTACCGACAAGTATCTTTACTCGTTCCATAAAACAAGATCATGTAACTAACTTCTTAGTCACATTGCTTACAAGGCTTGTTGTGATGTTGTATTACCGAGTGGGCCCCGAGATACCTCTCCATCACATGGAGTGAAAAATCCTAGTCTTGATCCATGCCCACCCAACAGACACCTTTGGAGATATCTGTAGAGCACCTTTATAGTCACCCAGTAACATTGCGACATTTGATACACACAAGGTATTCCTCCGGTGTCCGGGAGTTGCATGATCTCATGGTCATAGGAACAGATACATTGCCATGCAGAAAAACAGTAGCAATAAACTGACACGGTCATATGCTACGTATATAGTTTGGGTCTTCTCCATCACATCATTCTCCTAATGATGTGATCCCGTTATCAAGTGACAACACTTCCTATGGCCAGGATACCTTGACCATCCTTGATCAACGAGCTAGTCAACTAGAGGCTCACTAGGGACAGTGTGTTGTCTATGTATCCACACATGTACTTTAGTTTCCAATCAATACAATTCTAGCATGGATAATAAACGATTATCATGAAGAAGGAAATATAATAATAACCAATTTATTATTGACTCTTTGGACCGGAAGCCCTATAGCGCCACGCCTATAAAGGCACGATGCTCTTCCTTAAGGGAGGAGCTCTTCAAGGTCTCCTTCATCTCCTTGGTCCACCTCGCACTAGCCCGCCCTTGGTCGGGAGGTGGAGGTGGCACAACCTCAGACCCTAGCACCTGCGTGTTGGGCGGAGGGGTCTTTGTCCACGGCACTCGAGCCGGGCCGGACTTCAACTAGACCCATGATTGGCCCAACGTGTGATAGCCCGATGCCGACGTTCCACAAGATTCCCCATTCTTTCCGTTTTCGTCGTGTGTCTATTTTCTTTTGTCGCATCTTCATCGCATCATGTGCATCATCTGCATTGCATCGGCATCTCCGTTGCCCCCAGTTTTCAAACCTTGCATTCGTTAGTAGTTGTCGGTTCTCGTCGTTGTCCGTTCTGAGTCCGACCGCACTCGCACGCGCCCGCGGAAACGTTTAAATCTTGTTTTCAAAAGTGTGTTTAAAACTTTCTCTGATCGGGGTGAAACTTGGCATGCGGTCGCAAATAGTTATCGCTAGGCCGCCTGTCGAATTTTGTCGCGATCGGAGTCCGTCTGGTACCCGAACGGTCGACCATAGCGGCACCGTCTTCGGTTAATCGTCGGATGTTTTCGGGGTTTTAATTATCGCGTTGCCGGGCTGCCCACCTCCCTCTCATCTTAGCCAACACCCCCTCTACATGGCCTAAGCCTAGCCACCTACCCTAGGACATTTCCGGAGCGTCCGATCGCAATCGGAGGGCCCAAAAACGCCCGAAACCCTAACCCTAACCCCTCGGTCTATAAATAGACAGCCAATCACTTCTTCCTCTCAATTTCCGCGCCCTGCCTAACCCTAGCCGTCACTTGGCGTTCCCTGATCCTCCCAGACTGCTCCTCCCCCCACCTCCAGCCTCAGGCCCGTCAGGACCCAAATCGGGCCCTAGAAAGCCCATCTAGGCCCGACCCCGAGCTTCCTTGCGTCCCTCCCATGGCAGCCCCTGCCTACCTGAGAGCCACCCACGAGCACCTCGCCTGCGCGCCGACCCAACTCCCCATGCCGCCCCGCAGCCGCCGACGGCAGCTTGCCGGAGCCCCGCGCCCCCTCAGGCCCCGCTGCAGCCCATCGCCCCGCCGTTTGCGGCCTCCCCGTTGCACCCCGTCGGACGCCGCATGTGCCAGATCCAGGACACTCGCCGCCGACCGCCCTCGATCCAGGATGGATCTCGATCCGCCGCCACCCAAGGGCCTGTGCAGCGCCGCCCCGCGTCGTTCCGCCGCCGGCTGCCGCGGCCTGGCCGTCCCCTCGTCGGTGCCTGTTAGCCGCGCCGCCATGGCCTCGTGGCCTCGCTCCCACGAGGCGAAGGGAGGAGACAGATCGAGGAGCCCCTCCTCCAGGCCGTGACCGCGCCTGGGCCCCGCGGCCCAAGACCCCAGTCCACTCCTCCGACCCTCCAACCGGCCCAGTGTCCTTCCCCAAGGTAATCCCCCACGTACTGCATTTTTATAATGTTGCGCCCTCTGTTCGGCCAATTAGGAAATTTAGGATATTTTAGGAATTAGTTAAATTCCACTAAAACATCCGTATATTAGAACGCCCGTAGAATTTAATCCGTAAGTCGGATCGCGACATGTAGCATATGGATTTCGTGTAGTTTTGCGCGTAGAATACGTTGGTGCAAATTGCATATTTGTTTAACGCCGTTTAGCATGCCGAATGCATCGTTTGGCGTGCTGTCTCAATAGGTTTAGCCACGTATTTAATTTTCCGCGCGTGTTCGAATTGCTCGAATGCCGTATTAGAAATTCCCATGTTTTAGGAACCATATTTCCATGCATTTTAGAGCGGTCATTTGTATTTTTGCGTGCAGGGTTTGCCGGTAGTTTATTTTCCCGTGTATAGGTTATTTTCTCGCATTTTCGTGTGGCTTTATTTTTTTTGTGCAACCACACATATTTTATATGTTTTCCGGGTAGTAGTTTTAGCTTTTGAGTAAGTTAGTTCACGCGATATTTTGCCGTGATGCCCTTTTGTTTAATTCGTAGGATTTATTCAGTGCTTCGTTTGAAGGAGTTGTCAACTAGGGAGTTGTTCTTTGATGTTTAGACTAGCCCCTGGTATATTTGGTTGCACTACAAATGCATGTTTAGGTGTGGTTTGATAGCCCTCAAGTTGCTAGAAATAGTGCTGATTTGAGGAGCTGAAATATTTCTAAGTCTAGAATCTGTTATTATTTTGTTGCTGTCTTGTCTTGCTTGTATCTTGTGAACTGTAGCTCTTTTGAGGTTAGTCCAATGGAGTTAGTTGTACCCCTTGTGTTTCTCTAAAATGCTGTGAATTTTCATGCCATTTGGAATCCTGTAGATTATGGTTTTGCTGCTGTCAATATAGCTTCAGATCGAAAACTGCACTTTCATGAGGTCTAATTTTCACTAAGTCTGAAATGGTGTGTGAAATGCCATTTTGTGTCTTCTTTCCCTAGTGATCCTTGCTTCCATGCTAGTTGTTGTTGGTAGTTTGTAGTAGTGCGTCTTGCCCTCTTTCGTGCCATGCCTTGCTTAAGTTTATCGGAGTTGTGTAGCTCGTAGTTGTGGGGCGTGGCAAATGTTATGTGGCTGATTTTGGCAGATTGTAGTCATTTCTTGTTTTGCTCGTAGTTTTTGAACCGTAGCTCCGATTTGATCGTGTCCTACATGAATCTTGCTTAGAATCTCGTGTAGTTTCATTTTCTTTTGCTGTTTGTATGTGTTTGTATGTTTTGAAGTGCTCGTCACCGTCGTTGCACACATTTTGCATTCATGCCATCATATCTTGCGGTGTCTGTATCTTTTGATCTGTAGCTCCGTTGGAGATGTTCTTTATGTGTAAATTGCTTGTCTCGATGCGTAGAATCACGTGAACCTATTTGTTTTGCTGTCTAACAACTAATTAAATGCATTAGTTCAGATCTGGACAGAATTGTAAATTAACATGTGAGGTCGTTCCGGAGGTGCTATATGTCATTTCCGACCTCATTTAAAATGTCTAGATAGGTAGATTAATTGCGCTTCACCTCTTGCCATGTTTAACCACATTTAATATTGACGTGTATCTAATCGGGATAGAACTAAATAATTAAACGTGGATTTTCGTCAATATGCAACTCGTTGCATATTGTACTTTGCTTAATGTGTAGTGTTTGATTGTGTGAATTGTCATGCCGTGTCTTGCATGCGTTCAGCTCCTCATGCATCATTTGTGTTGCGCATTGTGTGGTGAATATCGTGTGTTGATTCTTGTTTCCGGTTTCCTTCGTCTCGTTTGAGTTCCGCAAGCGTGTCGAAAAATGAGGACCCGTTCGACTACGTCGGTTCGTCTGCTTCACGGAGGCGTTCTTCTTCCAAGCGAGATCTCAGGCAAGATGATCATTTCCCCAGATACCATTACTATCATTGCCATGCTACTTTATCGCTTCTATCGTTTATGTCTCGTTGCCTACCACCTGTTAAATATCAGCCTCTCAACAATGCCATGATTACCTTCAACCTGTTCGACCTAGCAAACCACTGATTGGCTATGTTACTGCTTGCTTAATCCTGTTGATAGCGTTGCTAGTTGCAGGTGCAGTTGCTTCCATGTGAAAACATGGGTTCCTTGTTATATCACCATGTTTAAAAGCTATTTAATTTAATGCACCTATATACTTGGTAAAAGGTGGAAGGCTCGGCCTTTCTAGCCTGGTGTTTTGTTCCACCTTTGCCCCTTAGTTTTCGGCTACCGATGTTATGTTCCATAAATGAGCGCTCCTAACACGATCGGGGTTGTTATGGGGACCCCCCTGATAATTCGTTTTAGATTAAGACTGGTCTGGCAAGGCCCAACTTTGGTACTACATTTGCCTAAACACCTAATAAAATTGCATAGGGACTTTCCGGATCTCGAGGATAATTTAATC
This sequence comes from Hordeum vulgare subsp. vulgare, assembly GCF_904849725.1. Classification (NCBI taxonomy): domain Eukaryota; kingdom Viridiplantae; phylum Streptophyta; class Magnoliopsida; order Poales; family Poaceae; genus Hordeum; species Hordeum vulgare. The sequence goes on along the minus strand of NC_058520.1, from coordinate 399,489,853 downwards.
AACCCCCGGGGCCAGTGCTCCTCATGAGTGTTGGTCCAAATTGGCAGACTACGGGGCCACCGCGGGGCAACCCGAGGTTTGGTTCTCCTAGTGTGACCCATCCGTCGTGTCCTGAGAACGAGGTACGCGACTCCTATCGAGATCGTCGACACGTCGGGCGGCCTTGCTGGATTAGTTTTACCTTTGACGGAATATCTTGTGCATCGGGATTCCGGTGATGCTTTGGGTAATCTCAGAGTTGAGGTTTTCCACTAGGGAATCCGACGAGATCACGAGCTTCGTGATTGAGGATTTCTATGCGGCTTGTGGTAATTTGTGATGGACTAGTTGGAGCACCCCTGTAGGGTTAAATCTTTTCAGAAAGCCGTGCCCGCGGTTATGTCGCAACGTGGAAGCTTTGTTTAACACTGGTTCTAGATAACTTGAAGTTAACTTAATTAAAACTTGCCAACTGTGTGCGTAACCGTGACTGTCTCCTTCGTGAGTTCTTACTCCGATCGAGGACACGGTGGGGTTATGTCTGACGTAGGTAGGTGTTCAGGATCATTCTTTTGATCATCAGTAGACACGTCAGTTATGCGTAAGTCTTCCCTCTCTTATTTCTTGTACTCGTAAGTTTAGCCACCAAATATATGCTTAGCCGCTGCTGCAACCTCACCACTTAACCATACCTCACCCATTAAGCTTTGCTAGTCTTGATACCTTGGGAAATGAGATTGCTGAGTCCCCTGTGGCTCACAGATTACTACAACACCAGTTGCAGGTACAGGTAAAGGTTACTCGACGCGAGCGCGTTGATTGTTCTTTTGGAGTTGCTTCTTCTTCTTCTTCTTCTTCTTCTTCTTCTTCTTCTTCTTCGATCTAGGATGGGTTCCAGGCCGTCAGCCTGGGATAGCAAGGATGGACGTCGTTCTTCTTTTGTCGTTTGTTTTCGTCCGTAGTCGGACCCTGCTCTTACTCTTGATGCTTATGTAATGTACTGATGTGACTCTGATGTAGCTTGTGGCGAGTGTAAGACAACTCTATATATATCTCTTCTTTTTAGTACATGTACTTGTAATGATATCCATTCTTGCGACACGACGAGATGCGCTTCTATCCCTGACGAGGACCTCGTGCCAAATTGAGGATAGGGTCGCATCTTGGGCGTGGCAAGTTGGTATCAGAGCAGTATCGACCTAGGAACCCCCTTGATTGATCGAACTTGGCCGAGTCGAGTCTAGTGAAAAACTATTTGAGTCTTAGTTATATATCGGAGAGTAGGATTCTTTTTTCTCCTCTTCTATGCTCTGGTGAGGAATCTTAACGTAATAATTTATTCTACTCCTCTTCTCACTCAATTTTTTTAGGATAACGCGGATATTTTTGGAATCTATATGATGCCGATGTGACGGAGTTCTGTCTTGGTGCCTCCTATCTGCTTTAAGTTTCAGGGGAGTTGAGCTCCAGGGGATTCTTGAGCACATCGTTATCATTCAGATTTCTGAGTATCTAAGAACGAAGGATGTTCGTAATTGCTTCAATACTAGTAGTGGCGAGATAACCCCGATGTCCCCAGTACTGGTACAGATTGTTCGGGAGTACTGCCATACTTTGTATCGTTGTGATCACGAGGGTCTGTTGTAGATGAAGGTCCGAGATTCTAGTTGTGTGTTGACGGATGTGATACAGGTGACGGGTTAGTATAGGAGTTGTGTGATATTACTCCTTGTATCCGTGTACCAGATTGCATGACCATATATTTCGGGAATTCATAGGTGGGAATTCAAGTAGTTGCTTATAGGACAATCTTCCAACAAATGCATCATGTTAGGTTCGGGTTCGACATCTAGTGGATTCCTGTCCACGGAAATATCGAACGAAATCTTTCTCATGAGTTTGTTCTAGCTTGTTTCATAAGCCTCATCCTTTGTGTTGTTGAATGTGGTAATTCGTGTTTCTTCGATGTCAAGTGGTGATTTCAGATCTTTCCTAATCTGTGTTCTCATATTTTCATGTGAGAGTGCTAATCCTTTTGCTCAATCAATTGTCTCATCAATTTTGTTAACCGGAGTCGTCATGTTAATTCCTTTTCAACCGGTGTGCTTCTCTGCAACTGGATTCAATCCTCTCTAATTTTTTGCAGATTAATCTCTCAATTCTTACCGGAGTTTGTCTCATCTGTCCCAAGTTGTCTTTGTTTTCCCCCGCCCTCCCACCCTTTTTCTTCAGTGATTCAATTTTCATCCAAGAGTTTTATTTTCATTGTGCTTCCGCTGTCTGTTCTTTTCTCTCTTACCCGGTGATTCATTGTGAAGATTCTCAGGAGATTCGTGTAATATTTGTTCATTCTTGTCATCCTTACCGGCGAATTTAATTCAGTTGTCCGTGTTCATCATATCCTTTTTATCCTTGTAGATTCTTTCCTATGTTGGAGATTCTTATCAGCCTATCTTGCTTATTAATTCCTCTCTCTTTCTTTTCGGAGTGTTAAAGATATTTCAGAAGTTCTGGTTTTCAATCCTTCAGTTATTTCGAGGTTTTCAACCTCATCTAGTTCTCTTCATACCGGTGCCATATCTCTCTTCTAAGCAATCTTTTCTAACGATGGTTTCTTCGAGTGGGCCCATAACCCACAGGTTTTTCCCAGGATCTTTCCTGGCTCTTTTAATATTTTCCCGGAGATCCTTTAATTCTTTTCAACTATGACGTAAGTATGATTTCCATCAGTCATATCCCTTCGTCAAGATCTATTTGAATTAATTCTCATATTGGTTCAACCTTTCATTCTTCATTATTCCGGAGTGTCTCAGTATTCTTGGTGTTGTTCTCGTCATCATTCTTAGCTTGCAATTCGAAGGAGTGTTTCTCTCAGTCTTGTTCCATTCTTGTGAAGACTGTCATCTCAGCTTCGTGTATCCTCTCATTTGTTGTCAATCATGAGTAATCTCTTATTTGCTATCCGGTGCGTTTCTGAGTTGTTTTTATTTCTCGTTCCTCTGAAGGCCATCATTTCAGAAGACTCTTCGTTCTCAGCTTTCAGCTTTCATCCTCAATTCTTCTCAATTGTTGTCTCTTCGTTCGTCTCTCGGTTATTCCGGCGCTTTGTTCAAGTTTTTCTCTCAGGTGGATCATGATCTCTTCAGTTTCATGTGTTTCCATGCATTCTTGGTATCCCCATTCAATTGTGAATTCTTACCGGTGCTTCCTTCAATTATGCTTCAAATGGTGCTTATCTCTCTGCCTCTTCAAGATCCTTTCAAGAATAATTGCTACGCTAAATCCGTTGCTTGTCATCAATTAAAATTGATGAAGGATAAGCATAGCATAATTCTTATTCTTGTTCATAGTAATCTGAATTATTTTTCCGGAGTGGCTCATGATATCAATTCTTTTCTCAAGTGCTTATCTTTCTTTTCCGAAGTTCCAAGTTTTCTCAAGTATCTCTTCGTGTTGCTTCATCTAAATCATGGCAAGGTCATAATCTTATTCTTTTCTACCTTGTAATCTTTGCATCATTCATTTGTATACGGAGGTCCTTCATGGTGGTTCATCAAGGTTTCAATCCATTCTCAATAGTTCTTCAAGATTCTTGTTCGAGAACCTCAAGTATCATTTCTCTTGCATTTATATGTGCAATTGTTCTTCCGTTATCCTGTGAGGTGGTATTATAGCATTCTTCTTAGTGTAGGAGTTTCGAATAGATTTCCTTTCAAGAATGAGATAATTAAACCCACCAATTCTATGATCATGAGATATTTGCAACCCATGATTTCTTCATTGAGCTATCTTGGTTTGGATTTCACCTAAAGCTTTTCCTATGGATTGTTGCTATCATGGTGCTTGTCATTAATCCAACTTCTCAATGTATCCTCTTGGTGTAAGAAATTGTTCATATCTTGTTTCTCCCAATCAATCCTTGTTTCTTTTAGTGGCTGGTTGTCACTTCATTAGTTTGAAAGGTTTCCATAAGCCCACTACTATCTTGTTCTTTTCGTTGTTGTTTTTCCAACAACTCCGTCCAATTCTTCTTGCAAGGATGCTTGCCAAGTTCATTGGAGTTAGTAGTTGTCATTCTTTTCTTCATTCTCTTCTTCCGTTTGAGCTAGTTCCTATTCTATTGTTCCGGAGTCATTGTGATGTTGCTCTTTTGGGTCTATCTTGTTGTTCTATAATGATCATGGTGTTCCCTTGCTCTATTTAGTTGTTTGTTATGAATATTGTCTATTTCTTTCATCTTATCGAATTTTTTGTCCCATTTTCATACCGAAGTGCTGCCGAAATTTTCCGTGAATTCTTGCTTCTTTCTCATATCATTCCTCATCTCTTTGCAACTTTCAAGGATCGTTGGTTTCACTCGTTTGTCAAAGAAGCGACTAAGTTTTTACCTCTTGTTCTTCCTCATCCTCTTCCCCTTTCATTCTTGGATCTCGGGGCGAGTTCCTCTTGTAGTGTAGGAGAGTTGTGACAGCCCGGTGCCGACGTTCCACAAGATTCCCCCTTCTTTCCGTTTTCGTCGTGTGTCTATTTTCTTTTGTCGCATCGTCATCGCATCATGCGCATCATCTGCATTGCATCGGCATCTCCGTTGCTGCCAGTTTTCAAACCTTGCATTCGTTAGTAGTTGTCGGTTCTCGTCGTTGTCCGTTCTGAGTCCGACCGCACTCGCACGCGCCCGCGGCAACATTTAAATCTTGTTTTCAAAAGTGTGTTTAAAACTTTCTCTGATCAGGGTGAAACTTGGCATGCGGTCGTAAATAGTTATCGCTAGGCCGCCTGTCGAATTTCGTCGCGATCGGAGTCCGTCTGGTACCCGAACGGTCGACCGTAGCGGCACCGTCTTCGGTTATTCATCGGATGTTTTCGGGATTTTAATTATCGCGTTGCTGGGCTGCCCACCTCCCTCTCATCTTAGCCAACACCCCCTCTACACGGCCTAAGCCTAGCCACCTACCCTAGGACATTTCCGGAGCGTCCGATCGCAATCGGAGGGCCCGAAAATGCCCGAAACCCTAACCCTAACCCCTTTGTCTATAAATAGACAGCCAATCACTTCTTCCCCTCAATTTCCGCGCCCTGCCTTTCCCTAGCCGTCACTTGGCGTTCCCTGATCCTCCCAGACTGCTCCTCCCCCCACCTCCAGCCTCAGGCCCGTCAGGACCCAAATCGGGCCCTGGAAAGCCCATCTGGGCCCGACCCCGAGCTCCCTTGCGTCCCTCCCATGGCAGCCCCTCCCTGCCCGAGAGCCTCCCACGAGCACCTCGCCTGCGCGTCGCCCCAGCTCCCCGTGCAGCCCCGCAGCCGCCGCCGGCAGCTCGCCGGAGCCCCGCGCCCCCTCAGGCCCCGCTGCAGCCCGTCGCCCCGCCGTTTGCGGCCTCCCCGCTGCACCCCGTCGGCCGCCGCATACGCCAGATCCAGGAGACTCGCCGCCGGCCGCCCTCGATCCAGGCTGGATCTGGATCCGCCGCCACCCAAGGGCCTCTGCAGCGCCGCCCCGCGTCATTCCGCCGCTGGCTGCCGCGGCCTGGCCGTCCCCTCGCCGGTGCCTGTTAGCCGCGCCGCCATGGCCTCGTGGCCTCCCTCCCACGAGGCGACGGGAGGAGACGGATCGAGGAGCCCCTCCGCCAGGCCGTGACCGCGCGTGGGCCCCGCGGCCCAAGACCCAAGTCCACTCCTCCGACCCTCCAACCGTCCCAGTGTCCTTCCCCAAGGTAATCCCCCGCCTGCTGCATTTTTATAATGTTGTGCCCTCTGTTCGGCCCATTAGGAAATTTAGGATATTTTAGGAATTAATTAAATTCCAGTAAAACATCTGTATATTAGAACGCCCGTAGAATTTAATCCGTAAGTCGGATCGCGACATGTAGCATATGGATTTTGCGTAGTTTTGCGCGTAGAATACGTTGGTGCAACTTGCATATTTGTTTGATGTCGTTTAGCGTGCCGAATGCATCATTTGGCGTGTTGTCCCAATAGGTTTAGCCGCGTATTTAATTTTCCGCGTGTGTTCGAATTGCTCGAATACCGTATTAGAAATGCCCATGTTTTAGGAACCATTTTTTCATGCATTTTAGAGTGGTCATTTGTATTTTTGCGTGTAGGGTTTGCCGGTAGTTTATTTTCCCATGTATAGGTTATTTTCTCGCATTTTCGTGTGGCATTATTTTTGTTGTGCAACCCCACATATTTTATATGTTTTCGGGGTACAAAAATCCATTGGATTTTTCTGTGCAATTAGTTTTAGCTTTTGAGTAAGTTAGTTCGCGCGATATTTCGCCGTGATGCCCTTTTGTTTAATTCATAGGATTTATTTCGTGCTTCGTTTGAAGGAGTTGTCAACTAGGGAGTTGTTCTTTGATGTTTAGACTAGCCCCTGGTATATTTGGTTGCAATAGAAATGCATGTTTAGGTGTGGTTTGATAGCCCTCAAGTTGCTAGAAATAGTGCTGATTTGGAGGAGCTGAAATATTTCTAAGTCTGGAATCTGTTATTATTTTGTTGTTGTCTTGTCTTGCTTGTTTCTTGTAAATTGTAGCTCTTTTGAGGTTGGTCCAATGGAGTTAGTTGTACCCCTTGTGTTTCTCTAGCATGCTGCGAATTTTCATGCCATTTGGAGTCCTGTAGCTTATGATTTTGCTTCTGTCAATATAGCTTCAGAACGAAAACTGCAGTTTCATGAGGTGTAATTTTCACCAAGTCTGAAATAGTGTGTGAGATACCATTTTCTGTCTTCTTTCCCTAGTGATCCTTGCTGCCATGCTAGTTGTTGTTGGTAGTTTGTAGTAGTGTGTCTTCCCCTCTTTCGTGCCATGCCTTGCTTGAGTTTATCGGAGTTGTGTAGCTCGTAGTTGTGGGGCGTGGCAAATGCTATGTGGCTGATTTTGGCAGATTGTAGTCATTTCTTGTTTTGCTCGTAGTTTTTGAACAGTAGCTCCGATTTGATCGTGTCCTACATGAAACTTTCTTAGAATCTCGTGTAGTTTCATTTTATCTTGCTGTTTGTATGTTTTTATATGTTTTGAAGTGCTCGTCACCGTCATTGCACACATTTTGCATTCATGCCATCATATCTTGCAGTGTCTGTATCTTTTGATCCGTAGCTACGTTGGAGATGTTCTTTATGTGTAAATTGCTTGTATCGACGCGTAGTATCACGTGAACCTATTTGTTTTGCTGTTTAACAACTAATTAAATGCATTAGTTCAGATCTGGACAGAATTATAAGTTAACATGTGAGGTCGTTCCGGAGGTGCTATATGTCATTTCCGACCTAATTTAAAATGCCTAGATAGGTAGATTAATTGTGCTTCACCTCTTGCCATGTTTAACCACATTTAATATTGTCGTGTATCTAATCGGGATAGAACTAAATAATTAAACGTGGAGTTTCGTCAATATGCAACTCGTTGCATATTGTACTTCACTTAATGTGTAGTGTTTGATTGTGTGAATTGCCATGCCGTGTCTTGCATGCGTTCAGCTTCTCATGCATAATTTGTGTTGCGCATCGTGTGGTGAATATCGTGTGTTGATTCTTGTTTCCGGTTTCCTTCGTCCCATTAGAGTTCCGCAAGCGTGTCGGTAAGTGAGGACCCGTTCGACTACGTCGGTTCGTCTGCTTCTCGGAGGCGTTCTTCTTCCAAGCGGGATCTCAGGCAAGATGATCATTTCCCCAGATACCATTACTATCATTGCCATGCTACTTTATCGCTTCTATCATTTATGTCTCGTTGCCTACCACCTGTTAAATATCAGCCTCTCAACAATGCCATGATTACCTTCAACCTGTTCGACCTAGCAAACCACTGATTGGCTATGTTAGTGCTTGCTTAATCATGTTGATAGCGTTGCTAGTTGCAGGTGCAGTTGCTTCCATGTGAAAACATGGGTTCCTTGTTATATCACCATGTTTAAAAGCTATTTAATTTAATGCACCTATATACTTGGTAAAAGGTGGAAGGCTCGGCCTTTCTAGCCTGGTGTTTTGTTCCACCTTTGCCCCCTTAGTTTTCGACTACCGGTGTTATGTTTCATAAATGAGCGCTCCTAACACGATCGGGGTTGTTATGGGGACCCCCTTGATAATCGTTTTAGATTAAGACTGGTCTGGCAAGGCCCAACTTTGGTACTACATTTGCCTAAACACCTAATAAAATTGCATAGGGACTTTACGGACCCCGAGGATAATTTAATCAACCCCCGGGCCAGTGCTCCTCATGAGTGTTGGTCCAAATTGGCAGACTACGAGGCCACCGCGGGGCAACCTGAGGTTTGGTTCTCCTAGTGTGACCCATCCGTCGTGTCCTGAGAACGAGGTACGCGACTCCTATCGGGATCATCGACACGTCGGGCGGCCTTGCTGGATTAGTTTTACCTTTGACGGAATATCTTGTGCATCGGGATTCCGGTGATGCTTTGGGTAATCTCAGAGTTGAGGTTTTCCACTAGGGAATCCGTCGAGATCGCAAGCTTCGTGATTGAGGATTTCTATGCGGCTTGTCGTAATTTGTGATGGACTAGTTGGAGCACCCCTGCAGGGTTAAATCTTTTCGGAAAGCCGTGGCCGCGGTTATGTGGCAACGTGGAAGCTTTGTTTAGCACTGGTTCTAGATAACTTGAAGTTAACTTAATTAAAACTTGCCAACTGTGTGCGTAACCGTGACTGTCTCCTTCGTGAGTTCTTACTCCGATCGAGGACACGGTGGGGTTATGTCTGACGTAGGTAGGTGTTCAGGATCATTCTTTTGATCATCAGTAGACACGTCCGTTATGCGTAGATCTTCCCTCTCTTATTTCTTGTACTCGTAAGTTTAGCCACCAAATATATGCTTAGCCGCTGCTGCAACCTCACCCATTAAGCTTTGCTAGTCTTGATACCTCTGGAAATGAGATTGCTGAGTCCCCTGTGGCTCACAGATTACTACAACACTAGTTGCAGGTACAGGTAAAGGTTACTCGACGCGAGCGCGTTGATTGTTCTTTTGGAGTTGCTTCTTCTTCTTCTTCTTCTTCGATCTAGGATGGGTTCCAGGCCGGCAGCCTGGGATAGCAAGGATGGACGTCGTTCTTATTTTGTCGTTTGTTTTCGTCCGTAGTCGGACCCTGCTCTTACTCTTGATGCTTATGTAATGTACTGATGTGACTCTGATGTAGCTTGTGGCGAGTGTAAGCCAACTCTATATATATCTCTTCTTTTCAGTACATGTACTTGTAACGATATCCATTCTTGCGACACAACGAGATGCGCTTCTATCCCTGACGAGGCCCTCGTGCCAAATTGAGGATAGGGTCGCATCTTGGGCGTGACACAACGTCTCCTTGACGACCTCGGGGATTTTGTTCCCTTGGCCCTGCTAGACCTAGGTGTCAACCTCGGTCAGGAACTCATGATGATCGAACCTCGAGCCCCTGTTGTGTTGACCTAGGGAACTGGAGAGGAGGTAACCTCTCCCGGTCTTTCGTGAGCTGGCAGAGGAGTGGAGCGATCCAGGGCCCCGCTGGCAAGTGGCAGACCGCTGGAAGAGTCGATTGGGAGCACCTTCGGTGGACTATGGAAAAGATGCTTATATGAGTTCACTCCTACTAAATATCTAATGAAATACAAGACATGGGGAACGGTAACATACCCTCGAGGTGCTAGTTTTTTCCTCCCCAAAGCAAGGAGATCGTCTTTGGAATCGTCGGAGAGCGCCACCTTCTCTGACGGCTTACCGACAGCCCCGATCGAGGTTTTCTTTAACCTCTTTAGGCCTTCTGGTCGCGCTCCGGCTTTGGCGTCCTCTAACGCCGCCCTCTTACCTCTAGGGGAAGGGGAGTCCTCCTCCTCGTCCCCCCCATATTCATGGGTGGTGGAGGTGTAGGTTTCCTCGGACCGGGTAACCAATGTCTTCCGACTTCAGAGACCCGCATTGCCCTTCTTGGAATACGGTTTGTTAAGAACCACCACGTGAGGCTCCTTGACCAGGAGCATCATGAGCAGAGGGTATATCTCCTCCTATGGCAGTGGGACCGGGCACTACATTCTTTGCATCTTGGCAGACCATCTGCACATATCAAATAGAGCAATTTATCAAAAACGGTTTCACCATATAAAGACAAAACAATACAAATGTGTGTAGGAACGCTTACCGATGGGGTCCCATAGACGACCTCGAAGCCGAGGTCTTGCCCCTCCTTGGGGATCTTGTCCTTGTCTACCATGAGTAGCCATGTCCACATGACAAACAAGTCGGCATGAAAGAAATGGAGGACAGGACTCGTATCCCTGGATTTGTGCTCCCACATCGGCTTGGATCGAAATTGGAGTGGGAGGACCCTGGCGGTTAAGCATGACATTGACGATAGCTGGGAGTGTAAGCACAATTGCTCCCTAAGGTAGTTTTGATAATTAATAACAACATATGTTTCATTGAACTAATGATTCTATCGAAGTATATTTCAGAAAAGTTCAAAGATGCGTTGGCTAAAGGATTGTAAGGAGAACCTCTTGATGCAAGGAAAGGAATAGGATTGGCCAAGCTTCAAGCTACAAGACTCTGCATTTTGTATTTGTGAAAAATCACATTTGAGTCCATAGGAAAGACAATACTATTAAAAGGGGGTGAGGTATCTATGATTAATTGGTTGCTCAAGTGCTTAGAGATAGCCACCAAAAATACTCAGTCAATCTCCCACAAAGTTCTGTGTCCAAAGCCTAAACAACAAAATTGGGGCCACCAATAATTTCCATTCGGCCCTAACGATTTTTTCAGAGACGGAACCTTTGCCAAACCCTAGAATCTTGATACCACCAACTTTCATTTCGGTGCCACCGAAACCAGTGACCAACTTTCTGGTATGTCGTTTTCAAGAATCAAAATTTCAGAGTTTTGGAATCGGTCTCATCGAGATTTGGAAATAGTCCTAGGTCACCATATCGGTACCATCGAGATTCATATATGGGTCCCACCAAGAATTTCAAAGTTGCCACATTTTGTGCAAATCGATGCCACCGAGATTCACTTCGGTTTCACCGGGTTGGGCAATAATATTGTAACGGTTGGATTTTTGGAGATGCATATGTATACCCATCCACCACTTCTCATTCATAGAGGAAGCACTCAGAACACACACACACACACACACTTTCCAAATCCATATTTCTTAGAGAGAGTCACCTACTCATGTGTTGAGATCAAGATATTCCAATCCATCCATTTGAAATTTGATTTCCGGCCTCCCCAAGTTGATTTACACCCAATCAGTCTCTTATACGGTTCTACCCATGCCAAATCTGTGAGAGAGTGATTGAGGTTGGGGTGACTATTTTTTGAAGCACAAGAGCAAGGAGTTCATCATACTACCACATCTATAACCTTTTGGAGGAAGGTGCCTCCTAGATTGGTTAGGTGTCGCTTGGGAGGCTCCTACTTTGTGTTGTGGTGTTGAACCAAGAAGTTTGTAAGGGCAAGGAGATCGCCTACTTCATGAAGATCTACCCCGAGTGAGACTAGTCTTGCATGGACGTAAGCCATGGTGGAATAGACAAGGTTGCTTCTCCGTGGACCCTCCATGGGTTAAGCCCTTCATGCACTCACGCGACCGACCCTCCATGGGTTTAAGTCTCCACTAACGTGGACGTACAATAGCACCACCTATCAAAACCACGCCAAAAATCGTCGTGTCAACCTTTGCGTTTGATCTTCCTATCCCTACCCTCTACTTACATTTGCATGTCATTACGTTCTGCTGCTATACTCTTAGACTTGTATGTGTAGGGTGTGCTTGACTTTATACAACTGCTAAAACTAGCCCACAACTAAAATTGGGAAAAGGCTATGTTTTTATTTGGTCAAGTAGTCCAATCACCCCCCTCTAGACATACTTTATATCCTACAGGGAGCTCGAGGTTCTTCTCGGTGGACCACCACTTGATCTTCTTGATCAGTACCTCCACCTCCTCGAGGTTCCCCCAGGTGATGCTCTTCTCCCTCGAGGACCTGAACTTTTGTGGGGGCACCGACCGAGAAAGTTGGGACTTCCGCCGGGGCGAGCAGCTGACTGATGTAAAACCACTCGTGCTACCATTCCTTCACCATGTCGATGAAGGTTCCCTTGAACTAGTCAACATTTTTGGTCTTGTAGACCATGGCCCCTCCACACTCCGCCATCTCGGAGCCGCTGGACTTCGGCTTGACCCCGAAGATCTTTAGCCAGAGCCCAAAGTGCAGCTCATGGTGGAGGAACGCCTCGCAGACCATGATGAAGGAGTCGAGGTGGAGGATGGAGTTTGGAGCCATGTGGTGGAAGTCGAGCCCATAGTAGAACATCATATCGCGCACAAAGGGGTGCATCGGGAACCCCATACCTCGGATGAGGTGGGGGACAAAGATTACCCGCTCCCCTGGCTTGGGAGCGGGTACTTGCTAGTTGTCACCGTGAGTGTGGGTCCTGGTGCTTGCGGGGATGTATCCCACCGCCCACAGCTCTAGAATGGTGCCCTCCATCGGGAGAGAACCACCCAAGTGCCCTTGGATGGTATCAGCCATGGCTGGGTGGGGGAGTTTGAAGTTGTTGGAAGCTAGATTGGATCTGAGCGCTCGAGCTAGATAAAGCAGCGGGCGGGGGAATGAGAGTGTGGTTGCTTGCTTGCTCTCTTTTTGCTCTTATAGGTCGTCGAAAGGCCAAGAGTCCCCCTCACCGCGTTGATAAAAATGAAACTTCCGCAAAAGATGTCGTTGTGCATATGGGGGAAATAAAATCTTGACTATATCCCTAATAAAACGGACACGATCTCCATTTCAATGGGATGCATCAATAAAAAGATTGTCTCATGTTGCGATTTGGGGTATGCAGTAACGGCTCGACCCATCGCAGGGTGAGCCACTATAAAGTTGTCATGCTAGGAGGCACTATTCACAGCTACGAGGTCGGCCTTCAAGGAAAAGTTACCTCGCCTCTTCGGGTAAAATATGAGTATGGCTAGGTCTTGTTTGTCAGACGCCATTTCTTTCGAGAGCGGTTCACGAGTTTGGAAGTCATGAAGGAAACTCGTCTGTCGAGCCAAGGACTTTGGATCCGTGGTTATCTTCGTCAAGTGAGTCGTCCTCGGCATAGAAGAGCAGTTCGGGGCTACTGGCAGTGTCCTGGACTAGGGTGTACTAACCTAGTCGGCTCATGCTCCTCGGATTGGGCCAATGGGCCCTCATTCTTCTCAAGGTGGACTCCGGAAGTGGTTGCACGATGGGATGTTATCAAGACTACATCTGCCAGAGGCTTGACGTATACTCCAAGACTCCTCATGTTGCCTCTACGCTAGGATACCGACCTTGTAACCCTAGATACCCTCCCTGGCATGTATATAAGCCATAGGGTTTAGCTCGTAGAGGGGACATCAACACAATATCATCCATCTAGCCCTAGGGTTAGAACACAACTCACTATCTTGAGGTAGATCAAGCTTGTACTCGATACTTCATCATCAATATAAACAAGAGTAGGACATAGGGTTTTACCTCCATCAAGAGGGCCCGAACCTGGATAAACGTCGTCTCCCATGTTCATGTTACCATCTATGTGAGATCCACATCTCGGCACCCCCTACCCTAAGGTCTGTCGGGTTTCACACCGACAGTAAGTACTGAAGACTGGCATTGTTGTGGTCCTCCTATTGGTTCAATAACATTGGTTATCATTGAGGGAAGTACTTATCTCTACTATGATGCATCTCCTCTCCTCATCGGGGAAAATTCCAATGCAATTTACAAGTAGCGGGTGGTAGTCGCCCAGTTGTCCCAGCTACAATCTTTGTAGCGATACAACCGGCGTTCTTAGGCGGTTGAACCGCTCGTGACTTAGCCACCGTCGAAGCCCAGACACAGCGGTTGTTTCTCACCATGTATAGTTCTTTGTACCGCAGACGGGTGATCCCGTTCGGGTACCAGGGCGGTTCACGGCAATACTCGTCCGGTTGTCCCGGTTGAATTTTATTTAGCGGTACTATTGGTTGTACCGCACCGGACACCGCAGCTAGCATTTTCGCCTTGAGCGGTTGTACCGTTCGTGTGTAAATCTGTGTTGTAATGGTTAGATTCATGTGGTCCTATAAATGGGGGTCTTCTTTCCCCAAGTCAATAACGGATCTTGAGCAAGTTTTCCCCACCATTGTTGACCTCTTGGAGCTTGACTGCTCTCTATTCCTCCGATGAGTCTCACATCCTTTTTAGAAAAAAGAGAGAGTAGGGGTGGATCTACATTTCCACAAATCCATCTCTCCTCTAAGTGAAGGGAACCCTTTGTATCTAGATCTTGGAGTTCTTGTGTGCTCTCCTCCTTTGTTCTTCCTCTCATATTTCTTCATACATTACTTATTGTGGTGGGATTTATTACTCTTGGGGTGCTTGGTACCTTAGAGCTTGTTACCCTTGAGTGCTTGGAAGCCCTAGACGGTTGGTGTTGTTGCGAAGCTCAATCATTATGGTGTAAAGCTTTGGATGCTTTGGGAGCCTCCAATTAAGTTGTGGAGATTGCCTCGGGCAATTTGTACAGGCTCAGTGACCGTCCTCAAGGGTCGCCAATGTACGGGTTTGGTGACCACCCTCAAGGGTCCCTTAGTGGAGTCATGGCATCTTGCATTGTGCGAGGGCGTGAAGAGAATACGGTGGCCCTAGTGGAATTTTGGGGATCACTATGCCTCCACACCGCTCTAACGAAGATTACCATCAACGAAGGTGTGAACTTCGGGATACATCATCGTCTTTGCGTGCCTCAATTATCTCTTGCCCAAGCCATTTACTTATCACTTTACTTTGTGATAGCCTTCATGTCTCAAGTTATATATCTTGCTATCACATAGTGGTTTGTCTTGTTTAGCATAAGATGTTGGTGCACTTAGTTGAGCCTAGTATATTTAGGTTTTGTGCTCGACAAATTAAACGCTAGTTTTATTCCGCATTATTCAAGCCTAAGCCGTAATTGTTTTTAAACCGCCTATTCAACCCCCCCCCCCCTCCAGGTGACATCCATGTCCTTTCAATTACCATCCTACTACCACATTTCATAACATTGTATAATTTCACCTTCAGAAGCATACCATAATTACGATGAGCCCAATAGAAGCATGACGAGGGTTGCAACCTAAACATGGATAGTATAGTTGGGTAAGGAGATCATGCAATATGTGTGGATCAACATTAGTTATGAGATCATCTTCTACAACTACAAAGTCGTAACCTAGTGCGAGCATAAGTAAAAAGGTATTGGTAAGGCATGAACAAGGAGTGGGTTGTAAGTCTTTCCTGGAGTCTAAGAGCATCTACAATCACAGTTGGTAAATATGACCCCTCAAATCCCCGCGGACGCGCTCGGGCGCATCTGCCGAGACTGGTCGGGCACGCCTCAAGTTAGCAACACTGCATTCGGACACCTCATACTAAATTCTTGTATCCATACAAAAGCATGCAAAATAAAAACCTACGCACTATGTAGCTACTCTTCGATGGATACATGCACGACAGCTAGAGCTCTGCCCCCTTTGGCGCCTGTGGCTGCTCCACTCCGGCCTCCTCCTCCTCCTCCTTCATGTGTGCCTCGAGTTCGGCGAAGAGCGTGTCGGCCTCCTCCTGCTTCTGTCGGAGGAGCTCCCGGTTGGCCTCTACCTCGGCCTCATCCAGAATGGACTCCAAGATGGCATGTTGCTTCGTCATATCCTCGGCTTGGGTGACGGCGAACTCCGCCTCCACCTCCGCCATGTTGAACCCCGCAGCAGGCTGCTCCGCCTCGTCCTCCTTCGGATCCACCACCTTCGTCGGCTCCGACAGATGCTCGCCCTCCTCCTCCTCTGACTACTGTTGTTGCTCCTCCTCCAGCTCCCGTGAGTCCGGAGGCACACCCACAGCAATGCGGGCGACTCGCCAAGCCTGGATCTCCGCCTTGATCTGCATATGGCTCTCCGGCGTAAGCATCATGTAGGTGGTGATCTTACGCCGGACCATATCGACGCCGGAGAGCATGGGAGAGGAGGCGGAAGGGCTCGAGTGGCGGTGCAGAGAGAGAGGAGGTGGATGCGCTAGGGTTGGGGGACGCCGGCCGACTTAAATAGCTGGATTTTGCCTCGGGCGGCGAGCCATAGCGACGCCACGCGACGTTCACACCGTGGCAACCGGCGAGGCGTCCATCGGACCGCTCGTTTTCCATGCAAGTCCCGGTGGGACCCCGTCGTCAGGCCGACGTGGCGGGCATGCCCGGGCGCGCTCGGGCGCCCCCACCCATATTTAGGATGAATACGAGGGGTGTCGATGAGCCTGTGCGTTTGAGGGTCGTTTGAGGCGCCCGACTGGATCGATATTTCGTGACGAGTCAATGATGGGCGGACTGCCCTGATGTTTGAGACGGGTATGAGGGGTCCGGTTGTAGATGCTCTAAGGTTAGTACATCCATAAATCTTGCTCATAGTTGATGTCATATGAGAGTCCTATCCGTAAAGAAGCAAAGCAACAATGGAAAGAACAACAAATGCAATATTACTACCACGAGGAAGATACAACATGTTCATGACATGCAAGATGATCCAATGCAGTTTGCTAGCAACTTAAAGTGAAGTTGGACATGCAACTGTTAAACTTCACATTCAGGAAGGGTTTCATCTTATTTATCTACACATCAAGTTTAAAGTTTTTTTGCGGGGAACTTTAAATTTTGTTTAACATGAATAACAGCAACATAGATTGATAATGAATGAAACTACAACTATCCAGCTATTTTAAATGAAGTAGAGAGCAACATATAGTGCACTCCCAAATACCCCATAACAAAAGAGAGATTAAACATGGGTTGAGCCTAATCCCAATTTTAATTGAGACAAACATGCATGAATATGACATATTAATGATCTATGCATCACGATCATCAAGATGGCGTAGTTGTCAATTATTATATTAATGCTAATTACTGGATTATGCTCATGCAACATGTTGTTCTTTTTTAAACGGCTACAACTTTATTAATTAGAGACAATGATTACATTGTCTATTAGAAGAGATACAATATTTTGGGCGATGCTACGGATTAGTCGGATGATTTCTTAGAGAAATCATCCGCCTGCACAGCCATCCGATCCTTCCCTCGCAGTTGTTGGATTTACACTGAAAAAACAAACACGAGTCACCGCGGAAGCAGCGCCGCCCAACTTCGCAAGCAGGGGCCGCACACCCTCGTCGTTGGGGCTGGGCGTTCGTCAGCGCGGTGATGCACCATTGCAACAACAACACCGGCACAATGGTGCTCCAAGGCAACGCCGGCGGCCTGTCGCAACTCCGGCCATGTTTCATTGCAGCCGTAACAGCAGCACGCGGTGCTCCAACGCAACGCCGACGGCTCATCGCAGCTCTGGTCGTGCTTCATTGTAGTCGTGCCACAGGTGCACAGTGCTCCAATGCAGCCCCGGCCATGCTTCATTGCAGCCGCAAAATCGAAACGCGGTGCTCCAACACAATGCTGGCGGCCCATCGCAGCTCCGGCATGTTGCGATGCAGCTCTGCCTCTCCGGCGCGCATCACCACCCCGATGCACTGCATATCCACCGCCACACCTTCGTGTTCCACTGCAGCTCTGCTGTCGGCGCGCGGCACCACGTTTGTTACGCAGCTCTGCTTCTCTATTCTGCGGCAATGGCGGAGATCCCTCCCTCTCTCTCATGGATTGCAGCTGGGGAGCAACATGTACGGGCCAGATCAGAAGGCATGGCTAGCGGCGGTGGCTCACATCATCTCGCAGCTCGGCAACTGCGGCCATGGCGGTTGCGCAGCAGCGGTGCTGGAGGAGACTGCATAGAGAGATGAGGGGGAAAATAAGGAAGAAAACGAGCGGTGAGGAAAGAGATAAGGCAAGATGGGAGTGCGCGGTGGATGGGCCCTACAGGAGGATGTGTCAATCGGGAAAGGCGGCTTACGGAGTAGAGAAGGCGGTGGCTCACATCATGAGAGCGAGTTGCGCAGCAGCGGTGCTGGAGGAGAGCGAGTGCGCTGCAGAGAGAGATGAGGGGGGCAATGAGGAAGAAGACGAGCGGTGAGGAAAGAGATAAGGCAAGATGGGAGTGCGCGGTGGATGGGCCCTACAGGAGGACGTGTCAATCGGAAAAGGCAGCTTACGAAATAGAGAACGGAATAGAAAAATCAGCCGGTTGATTATAAACAATTTCCCAATATTTTTCATAGGCTCCTCGAACCAATTCCTAGTCATAAAACATTTAGGTAATCTAGCAAGCTCATAAGCTACTTTATTCATTTGAACCATCGGGCGGCTAGCAACGAGGCACTTAAGGCCTGCTGTGTCAACAACCTAAAGAGGAGCAAAGGGCGAATAATCAAGGACAGGGAACATCCGGACCGAATGAATCATACAGAAGCAGCAGAGCACCATGGCACCTCACCATAAGGTGGAGAAATTAGAGTAAGAATTCCTCAAAAAAAAAATTTGAGTAACAATGAAGTGGATCTCAAGAGCGCCGATGCTGCCGAGGAGTCGAAACTGGTACCACGAACCTTCATCGCCTTTCCTTTCTGGCCGTCTGCTATGTAATTTTCATGAGAATTACACCCCACGAGATAGGGAACTAAACTGAACTGCCCCATATGTAATTTTTAAGAAATGCACATATTATGCTAGACGTAAAAAAAACATACTATGACAAGTGCGTAAATTGTCATCTCGCAAATGAAATGCCATTTCAAATGCTTGCAGATATTTGAGTGTTTGCGCTAGATAACACGATGCTTAACATAGTATTCCTACAAGCCTAGCTGAGTTTTCCATGAAAATCTGAGGCACTCAAAACTTTATCCAACAACATATAGCGGCCTCATATACACACCATGAGCTTTTGAGCTCCTACCTTTTGCAGATGATTTTTTAGCAAGACCCGTAAAGGATGATTGAGAGCTCAGTCCTAGAAGAGTCTATATGTCAGTCGCTCATAATATCATTTCCATCTGAATGCTTCAAGGCATCGGTAACATCACCGAGCTCTTCACTCTCCCCATCAGTTTCCATAGCATCGATTTCAGATTCTTCGTCGTCTGTGTCCTTGTCCTCGTAGATAATCGGTGCGACCGCCTCTTCCTTGTCAGTTTCTTCATCAGCAATCTGGAAAATCTTCAAATTATTTCCAATACCAAAAACCAACATCTCTTTTTACAGGAAGGAAATTTTTACCTCACTGAAACGGTAATCAAGGGTGGTAGAGAGTTGAAGTGCTGATTTGAAGGTCGACGTTCTTGCATCAATAAGCTGAGAAAAAAATGCATTCAGTACAAACGAAAATGTGGTAATCTTGATCAAAGATTCTTGATCAAATATATATTTTTCGATGTACTGTTAGGGCAGCTGATAAAATTACTAACCTGATAGAGCGAATTGAGCAACAGCAGAGAAGACTCCTGCGACACTATGCTGCTCATGTGCCGGCTAAGTAAAGTTTGTAGCCACGGGAGCAAACAAACCAGCTTTGCACCCCTGTGGAGAATAAATATCCCTAAATAAGAACTTTTTGTAAAGCTGTGATATGTGTATGCATGCACGCAAAATAAAAAATCACCAAATAATAGGAGAAGTTACTAGAAGAGGCTAAGCATATTTTGGAAGCCGTATATTCTAGTCCTTCCCAAAAAAGATCGGGTCCAAAATATAGTAAGACCTTAACAGTTCAACGTATACATGGATACAGTTAAAGGTGTCTTGACTGAAGATAGTATCAGAGTCAATGGACTGGTGTTCTCTAGTTATTACTCCCTCTGTCCCATAATATAAGAGCGTTTTTGTCACTACACTAGTGTAAAAAACGCTCTTATATTACGGGATGAGGGAGTAGATCACTACATAGTTTAGTTTGTCCCACAAAAAGTACTAAAGAGACAAAATGCCTTGGAAGCTTTCCTACCTAGATTGTATTGATGACACGAAGAACTTGAGAAGCTTCAGGGCATCTCCTGGTGTTAGGAGTGATACTGACTTTACAATGACCTGCATGTAACGCAACAGTAAATTATCAGACAAGAGAAAATGTTGCATCAAATAGCAATAAGAATAAATAACATGGCAAATGCTGACTTTGGCAACTACTAATAACTGAAAGTTAAACCATTAGGTTTGTTATGGACCAAAACGCAGGCCAGTCCTTGGCCTAACCGACAACTTCTAGCAACGATGTTTATAAAGCCTGTTTATAAAGCCTCCCAACTTGACTGAATAAGACTAGAGGCGTAGTGCATTGGTCAAGAGTCAAGACCAGGAATAACTTTGTTTCTTCTCCGTTATCAATAACATCAGTGGTAGCAACTCTGGGTTACATATAATTTATCCTCTTATTTTCTGTGCGCCTTTACTTACTACGAGGATATTCATTAAACATGGAGCTGATAAGAAAAGAAAACCAGATGCTAGATTTGAATCACCAAATTCAGCTTCATCACTACTAAAAAATGTTGAGTCAATCAACTGTGATTGATCATGAGAACTTGAGCATGTCTCCAGTGTTTTGTGATTGTGACATAGAGAAACTCTATGAACCAGGAAATGGAACATATGAGGTGAAAAGTTGCATCACAACCAAGGGGAAAACATGTATCTGCAACATCATTGACTAAACTTGTGGAAAAAAAGTATGCGTACGACCATTGTTTCAAAGTAAAATTTCTTTCACGGTGTGACCAAGACAAACGGCAACGAAAGATTTGACCAAACATTGCACACCAAAGAGAAGAAAGCCATACCTTTTCGTCTCTATTGTACAAGCATTTCACCAATTCAGTGTGATCATCAGCACGCAAAGCTTGCTTCAGCAAAATATAGACTGAATCTGCACTTGGCGGCGCCAGAGAAGTTGATTGCTCTTCAAGGAATTCAGACTTGTTGAGCAAATTTAGACTTTCGAGTTTCTGCTCCATAGTTGGTTCATCTAGATTATACTCTGGAGTCCCCTCCTTGACTGTGTCTAAACTTTCCAGCAAAATAAAAAAGTTAGTGATCAGAAAGGTAGAAAATGAATGACACCTTAAATTTGTTTTTTCATTGTACACTCAATGTATATGACAACATCAGGTCTGGAGATACTTCGAATTAACCGGGCTAATTGTTACCAGTGATAGAATCCAAAACAGATGCTGTCCTTTTGTTTGGTCTTCCTTGATGAGTGAGGTTTGTATTCTCCTGTCGATCTTGTCCATCAGCCATTTTTTCATTTACTGGTGCCATCAAGAAATAAATAAACAGTTAAGATCAACGGTAGGCATTTAATGAAGTACATAATCTCTAGCTTTAATAGCATGACATATTAACATATAATCGTAAGAAAATATAGAAACAAAGTATAAATCCTATGATCAGTTTAAAAGGTACCGAGACCCAACAAAAATGCCATTAGCATCAAAACATGCATGCTGTAACCACAGGAAATCACCTCTCACGTGTTGCTTTGTTATTCTATTATTGTTGGCTACTGTATTATATCTAATCTGGCACACACAGTACTGCCTATTTTCTGCTTCCTACGATGTTGGTATCTCGCTTCCTCCAGCTGTAAATTAGCATTTGAGAACCCTGTGTAACCATCACATATAATAAAACAACAGAATAACACAATGATTCATTGTGCTAAACCATAATGTTTATAGACAGGAGTCGGAAATGGCATACTAAAAATTTGACAATAAATATAGAAATTAGAGTGGTCCTTCCATGATTTCAAAAATGCTAATTCCACAAAACTAAAACGGTGCAGTTACTATGTGTACTGATGATTGCAAATTACATCCTCGTTTTGCTTTTAAAAGTGTGCTTTTTGCTTGTCTGAAAAGCGCTGAAGCACTTCATCAGGTCATAAATTATGATAAAACATTCCAGTTTTACAACAGGTTATAGGTGTGCTTTATATTTATTTATTTCGAGAAAACGCAAAAGACTCTTTGCGTTTCGTTTCATTGAAAAGGTGGAAAGTACAATCATCCTAAGAGGCTTGTAGTCATGCAGCTACAAGTCACATAACAGGCCACAAGTGTTTGGCTAAGGGCGTGTTTGGTTCCTTGCGTCGCAGCTGGCTCGCATCCATCGTGCAATATTCTCAATGTTTGGTAGCCTGCATGTCTTACTGGGCCAGGCCCGACGGATGCATAAAGAGGCTCCCAGCCAGACTCAGCGGAAACGCAGGTTTCGGCCGTTTCCGCGAGCCTGCACCCGCCGCTGCAAGGGGATAGGGTTTCGCTCATTCCGAACTCACTCACGCGTGCTTTCCTCGCTCCCCTCCCTCTCCTGCGACAGAAGTGGATCTCGCAGTGCCGTCGCCTGTGTCAACATCGCCGGCGGGCATCCTCGCCGTTGTGGAGGTACAACCCTCCTCCTCCCCTCCCTCTCCATGTCTCCCCTCCCTCTCCATGTCTCCCATCCGTCCACATCCCTCTCCTCTCCTTCCCATCTCCATCTCTCTACCGCTCACCCTGCACTCGTGGTGCTTCTTCTCTGATGCAGATGGATGAAATGGCGGCCTCCAATGGTTACAGATTGGAAATAGATGTCTGTTCTCCGATGCGGATGGATGGATGCACCAATGCGTTCTCTTCCCATCGTCTGCCCTCTACTTTTATTATTGTGGATCAGATCTAGCACCAACCTACTTTTCCCCTATGGATTAGAGATGGCTGGGTAGTTTTGTATTACGCCAGGCTGGTCATTAGCATGGATATGTGCAGGCAATCCATGGCCAAAGACCGCACCCTGCCGACTGCTGTTTTGTTGGTTAGTAGGTAGACAAACAAGCAGCCATGGCCATGAACCAGAACACTTTGCTAGCTTCTGGAGATGCTCAGTAGGTAGACAAAATAGTTATGCAGATGGTGCAAATAGTATTAATAATCTGTGCATATATTTTTATTTTGTTTTGATGATGCAAATGATGCCAATATTATCAGTGCCCATGCCTTTATTAATTTATAAATCTGTACTGAATTATGTATTCTGTGTTCTAACATGTACTATGTATTATGTATTCTGTGACCAGGTTTAAAAATTATGTTCATTGTTCTAAAATTCTGTGACCAAGTTTGTTGTATGTTGCATCTCTCATACAACCCAAGATGCAACGTACCAAACAAAATCTGAGCTGAACCCGGCTCGTACCATGCAGTCCACCAAACACACATCTCATCTCTATTTTGCATCGGCTCAACCAGGCCAGGCCCAACCAAGCTCCTTCATGCAATGCATCCTGGATGCACCCAGGCAACCAAACACGCCCTAAGTGCATCACCTTTTCATCAACAGAATATGAGTACTTACATGTTCTGTCTACTTCCAAATTGGCCATACGTTATTTAGGCTAGCTGTTATCTAAGCAAGTCATTCGATCTGGAAAGGAGCAGTACTTGTTACTGTCACTATGCATGTTTACTGACCTTACTGTGCTAATAATGATGGCTGGGCAGCAACAGAGATTTGAACAAACCTTTTGCATCTTGCTCTTCCAAAGCTAATGCATCAGATTACGCAACCAAGTTGATGTCCTCACAATTCTCACCCAATACAATAATCTTGAACTGTAAACAGTCTAGTGATCCAAACACAACATGAACCTTGATTGTGTTGTCTTCTTCGGCATCACATAACTTAGCTAAAATAATTGGGACACGGCCCTTTTTATCAAATGATTTTTTTACTGAGATTTTGGTGGGCACTACTTCATCTTGGGTAAGGGTCTGCAAGTGCCACACATAAGCCACACCTTTCTTCGATACTGCAAGAACAATTCCCCCGGCTTCATATGATGTGCTCCTTTTACACTCTACTGTCTTTGGCTGAGTATGCATGACAAGGGAGACTGTAGAAATGATAGTGCAATTGTGGTGATCACAAGACCAGACTTTGACTTCTTTATTATTGTCAGTACAAGAAACTAATGTGCGCGCTTCATCGGACACAGACATCAGCTGGATAGGGCCCTGCAATCGCAATGGCGCCGATAAAACATTAAAAGTTAAAGCCTCTTTCATTACGTGACACAGCGAGAGGGGGGAGGGAGATCGGCGCAAGTACGAAACAAGAGTAAGAATAGCATACATCATCAGAAGGAATCTTCAGAATCTCTTTTTTATCCTTCATACTGTATAATTTTGCTGTCTTACCTGAGACAACCATAAACTTCTCATCTGCAAAGTGCACGGCTACAATGTAAGTCCAGAAAACACACAAAGTTGACAAGATAATATGTAAACCAAGATCTAAACAATAATGACCTAAGGTGCTATATTCAAGAAAGACTGGAAGTTAGACAGATATTTGCTCCAATACACTCGATCAACTAAATATATTTTCGCACTAAAGACGCAAACGTATAGTAGCCCTGACACTAAATATTTGTACTGCACTAAAGGTGGAGTACAATAGAGTACTTCCACCTGAGTTTGTTCCTGGCAGGGTGACACCCGCAGCTTGTGTTATTTAAAGAAAAAAATACTTTTACTGGCAATCCACATACGTGCTCTAAAGGCTAATACTTGGGCTAAAGAGGTTGCCCAGCATCGCAGCACGTGCATAGGCTATATTAGGAACCAGCCACATGAACATTAGGAGACATAAATAAGTTAATTAGGGAAAGAGTAATAGAATTAGGCAATATCAGTTTACTTGGGAAGATCAGAGATAGAGTCCGTGTCTTGTGGGACAAGTCTAGTTTCCTACAAAAGGGCTATCACATAACTTTTTTGATTAAGCAATGAAATAAACAAAAGTTTTACAGGCCTCCTTAGTCCTTAGAGGGGACTAGAGCTCTACCCTTGTTGAGGGTGAGTGCCATGTCTCTGGTCTTCAGGTCCTTACCCTGCCCAATATATATTGTTGTGGATCAAGGTCCATAACAGGCCCACATGACGATGAACAAATATTTAAGGAAATCATAATGAGATCCTTCCTAATGCAATTCACACTGCTTTACAAATAACCCATATATGTTGAAGACCTACCATGAATACAACAAACACGTATAAAAAGATCTTGTTAAGCATGCATAAAGAACACATGGAGACAAAAGTTGCACTTACCATGAGAAACTGTCAAAGAATTAATTGACTTCTTCGAAACTTTCAAAGTGCCGTTGGGTTTTCCAGTACAAGTATCCAATTCACATATAACTCCATCCATGCTAGCAGTAATAAGAACACGCCCTTGTTTCGAAAAGTGAAGAGAAATGACCTTGCTAGTAGAAAGAGAAAGGCATCTCAGTAGGCGTCAATGTTTTCACAGTGAAGTCGTTCTAAAGATATCTTGAACTAGCTAATGTTTTCTTACAGAATGCAGTTTCATCTTTGAAACCACATAAGTCGGCTTACGACCTAAAAAACTGAAGTGGCTTAAATTTTTGACATATAGGGTACAGCCTTGCTTGTGGCAATAGAATTAAGCTCATGTTGCATGTGTAAGTATGACCAACTTAACCTTCTCATTATTGAGTTCAAAAGAACACAAAAAATGAAGAGCAGATTCATCCTTTCTTGGACAGTTGGACTTAGGTGAGAAACTCTGAGTTAAGCATCTCAGAATGAAGAAGGAAACAGAAGCTTACGAATTGGCCAAAAGAATGTGTGGTTAGAAGATAGTGTATAGTCCTTCAGGAACTGCCACTATTTAATTTCAACTACCAAGGAGGTGCAAGGATTAGAACATGTGGTTACAAGATAGTGTATAGCCCTTTCTTTTCTAAGCATCTACAGCACTGAACATAATCAACATGGTAGTCCAACAAATAAATCAACATGGTGTTATCAAAGAAATACGAGGGCCCTTGTATTGCAGAAGGCGCCAACTACAAGGTACCGGCATGTGTGTTCATCAAGGAAAAGATTTATCCCAGACAATTTTAGACTTATGAAAATGAGTTCAGAGAGGAAAGTACTAAACGAAAGTTCAGCATCTGGTATGCTTCCTATTTTGCATGACATAAGAATAGAAACAGTGCAGAAGAAGCCTCATGTGATTAAACTTACAGAAATCAACAATCAAAGTTCGTACTAAGGTTTCACATACCCAGTGTGACAAGCATTTTTCCATATAACACCAGTAGAATCAAGAGCTAAAACTTCACCATTTGCAGTGCCAACAGCAACAACAATAAGGTCGCCATCATTTTTTTGCTGTAAAAAAACCAACAATCAAAACTAAATAATATGACAGTATAGGATACCACCTAAAGCTCAACACAAGGTACCTTCTTCCAAACAGAGCTGCAGGCAATGCAACTGTAGGAATCATCTTGGTCTGCTATTGGATCAGTCCATCCTGCTATCTTTTGTCCCCCTCTTGTACTCCATACCTTCCCAATTAACAATTTCAAGTGAAGAAAATGGAATATGACGGCATATACCGTAACTATGTTCTCACATACTTCCATTCAAATTCACAATGGAAAAAAGATGAGAAATGCAGTGTATCAAAAAGGCAGAAAGTAGAAATACTACCAAGAGATATTGTTTCCAATAGCGCCCTACTACTCCTACAATATTGCTGGCTAGATGGGACACTATGCCACAGAAATATTTACCACCGCTACAAGCAGCACATAAGACACCAGAAACTAGCTTCGCCCGGTAGCAACTATCAATCGTCATGATAAAATGAACATGGAAGGTAACCATCCAACCATACAGTAATTAGCAACTTGCTTGCATGTAACACTACATTTCAACCACAGGACATCTCGCAGGGACTAACAATCCAGATCAGAGAATTCCCCAATTCACAGCGAGAGACTAGAGAGCTACCCAGCTCGTAGGAATGGGGTTTAGGCGGGGGCACAGAGGCGAAGCGAGTACCTGGATCCGCCGATCGGAGACGGCCGCGAAGAGCTCTCCGTCAGGAGAGAAGGCGAAGGCGTCGGGCGGCGGCGGGGTTGCGGCCATGACTGGCGGTAACGGCGTAGGGAGGGCAGAAGCGAGGGCTTTTTCTTTTTCTTTTTGAGAGAGGACGGAGTTTTTTTTTTTTAGGGAAGGAGTTTTTCTTTAGTCCAACGAAATCATCAATTAGGCTGCGCAGTATCATAGCTAGTAGTATCATGCATGTCAACTAAGCAATTTTGATGAAATAAAATAGAATTAAATGAAGAAAGAGAGGTTGAGTATCGATACTACTGTATCATATTAAATGATGTGCTACTATGTGTCTTGCATGGCAATAAATGAACTACGTTATGATACTACCATATGATACTATGCATTACGGATGTGGTATCATACACTAGTATCATATGCATGATACTAGTATATGATACTACCTATTATAACCAGCCGGACACCTTCAACGGTGACACCAAAATCACAGTCGGACCACGTACAGTTTCACTAAACAAAACGGATTGAATTCATGTTCGAACATAATTTACATAGGACGACCCATATTTCGGCCTTTTAGTCTAAAATTAAAAAGAAAGAAAAACTAAACCTCGTAGCGGACGACGACCTCGTATGCGTGGGCGCCCTGCACGGCTGCACTACCATCGTCCATGTCGTCGGCCCTCTAGCGGTGGAAGGGCGCAAGTCTGCCGCGGCAACCTTCTCTCGGCACTGCGTGACGCTCGCAAAGGAGCCGCTCTGTTTCCTCCTGCGCGGTGCGAAGAGCCGCCATGACCAATGCTAACAACACTCGTGGAGCCCTAGCGACGGTCTTGCCCTTGCCGGCATTGACGGAGGAGTCGTTGAGCGACCTCTCCTTAAAGATAAAAGTCAAAAGTATGAATGTAGAACCCACAAGGAGCTAAAAGGTAAGATCAATATTCTTTCATGTTATATCTACTAGTGATGCAATAGCACATACACTTAGTGTTTGGTTCATCTAAAAAAAATAGAACCACTTTATGGGTATGAAAGTTAGGTTTTAAAAGATAATAGAGAACTTGAATATAAAAGATAGGTGATGTCTAGATAATTATAGAACACATTACAATATAATAAAAATAGCATGTGTGAAATAGGGATGATGAAGTGTGCGGAATTGTCCCTAGGCAATTAGCTACGAAATTAAACCGACCACGAGTTTATATGTGGGAGAGGCCTCTCGTAGCATATCATCCCTTACTTGGAATTATATACATTTATGATTAGAACTATTAGCAAGCATCTGCAACTACTAACAAGTTCATTAAGGTAAACTCAATCATAGCATTAAGATATATTAGTCCCCTTCAATCTCATATGCATCATTTTCTACGATGAGCCTCGGTAATATTTTTCACTCGGTCGCCCTATGCATACTCCTATCAACATACTAGTAGCCCTAAGATGTGTTCCACGCGCGCCCTCATATGATGGTGAAAGGACCATGATGTCGCCTAGTGGGGGTGAATAGGCGTTTTAAAATCTTTTACGGATTTGGCTATATCCTAATATGGAAATAAACTAAGTGAATATGTTTCAAGCACAGATCCTAAATAGAGTAGGCTCAACTAAGTGTACCAACAACTTGTTCTGATAAGATGAGCACAACAAGGATACTAAACAAGCACAAGTAAATTACACAAACTTACTTGAGCAATATCACGAGATATGGAAGTGTATGGTACAAGTTAGCAATTCACACTAAATACAAGATATATCAATAGTAGCAAGTATAAATTGTGAATATGAAAGTGTGTTATATCGACTAGAGTGGGGTGAATAGGCGATTTTTAGAATTTCATCGCTGAGGAAATTCCTTTTGAGGAAATTCCTCACTGATGAATTACGTGCAGCGGAAATAGCGCGGGATCAGAGGTCCAAAGATTACACGGCAGATTACTTGATGAAGATTATGAGAATTGGTTTGGACAGTACGCAGGTACACAGAATGCAGGTGAAGATTAACTAGACTGAAGAATTTGAGGCTGAGGAAATTCAGAGAAAGTCTTCACACAAATTCTTCAAACAGTACAAGTGAAAGTCCTCAACATACAACTATGAGGAAATGAAAGAGTTGGATAAATAGAACCCGTAGCTCGATGAAGACAGTAGTTGATGACCCAGTTCCAACTGCTGTGATAGTTGTACGTCTGGTTCGGAGCGCCCTGGTATTGAAACCAATGGACACACAGTCCCGGGACATAGTCCCTTCCGTATTCTTCTTGAGCTAAGGACACACAGTCCTCGCCCAACACTCGTGGTAATTTTTCAGGGCAGACTTCCAAACCCTCACAAACTCGGTCACCCGGCGATCCACAATTGACTGTTGAATTGCTCTAGCCCATGACGCCTAACCGTCTAGAGGATGCACAATCCTCAAAGGTAAAAGGCTTCAGTTCCACACACGAACAAATTCTTCAGTGATGCTCAATCACTTGGCTTTTGGTTTGTGGTTTGGTGTTTGGGGTATTTCCTCACTTGATGATTTACTCTTGAAGACTCTGAGGAATTTGGGTTGCTCTAAATGACAAGTGTCAGTTTCTCTCGGAGCAGCCAACCAGCTAGTGGTTGTGGGGGTGGCTATTTATAGCCTCGGAGCATCCCGACATGATTTGACATAAATGCCCTTAAATATTGTGACCGTTGGTGTGGATAAGATCGGTGAGGTGGCGCGTGTCGCGGCAACGGTCGGAACTTTCAACTGTGAAAGTCCTCATGTTTCTCATATTCCTCACTTGAGGCTTTTGTAGGTTTAGGCTTGGGTTGAGCATCATGAGGAAATTCATTTCGTAGTATTACCTCGACCCCTTTAACAGTACGGTGTTCCTAAGACTCAAGTGTAAAGAAAACGAAACAGAAAGAGTAAATCTTCATGCTTCGAAGTCTTCACACAGTTTTTCTTCAGGACACACCAAATTTCTCATCTTCAATATCTTCACGAGGAATATTAATTTCATCGCAATTTCTTTGCGATCAAAGTCTTCAAGTTTAGACCAATTTCCTCAGCCGGAGATATTCATTTTTAGGGGTTGATATTTATCGTATAACTCAAACTTCTCAGCGACTTATAGAGCATGTGTACACTTATAAACACATTAGTTACTTAACATATAAGTCTTCAAACCACCAAAATCACTAAGGGCGCTAGATGCACTTATAACCTCTCCCCTTTTGGTGGTTGATGACAATTAGGTTAAGTTTTCAACGGGGATAAAAATATGAAGTGTAAATACTGAGTTTGAGGAATTTGAAATCAAGATACTAAGAGAGTCCCCCTCAAGATGTGCATATTTTGAGGAATTTGCTTTTCACAGCAGATGCACATTGCTGATTTATATATGGAGATCTCCCCCTGTATCTTGTAAATCATGCATACATTTGACATATAAAATGAGGAATTTTGAGAATGCATGATGATAAATGGTGTCTGACGAATTTCAGCATGCCTGCACTAATATACTTTGAGGAATAAGCATGCGAAGAAAAACGTTCAAAAGAGTCAGAGCGCCATCGGGCTTAAGTTACAACTCATTACATAAAACATTGCAGAAGAACCAATAGTTTGTAACTTAATAATGTTTATAAGCCCCAAAATAGATGTCGTTTGAAGACTAACTCAGATTTCTCCACCTTTGTCATCAAGTGACAAAAAGGGACAAAACTGAGGACTAATGCCCCATGAAGAATTTCACTTATTGGCTGATGAAGAGGCGTGAGGATTCTTGGTGACAGGCTTCTTCCTTGGACCAGTTGCAGTGTCTTCTGGTTCTTCATCTGACTCAGCAGTGCGGAATGAAGAAAAAAAATTGTCCTCAAGGTCAGGAACTGGAATTGGCTTGAATTTCTTCTTGGGAGGCCACGACCAGTCAAAGTCCTGAGTAAACTCCAATTCCTCAAGTTCCTCTCGAGTCTTCAGATGAGCCAAGGTGGCCTAGGTATGATCAAACACCTCATGAAGACAATAGTGATTTTTCCTCACTGCGTTGTGAGTCTCGTTGAGGGTTTTCACAATGGCACTAAATTGACGTTTGACCCATTTGTGATTGCGACCGACATTCTGATGAAGACTGAGGAGTAGCTCTTTGTTGTTCATCACTCGTGGGGCAGTTGGGCTTGGTGGATTTTGGGTAGCAGTGTCATCATATGAAGAATATCACTCCGCTTGACGAAAATGGCCATCAAGGGGCCGATTTCCTTCATCAATCACAGATTTGCCTTTGCCTTCAACAGGCTCAAATGTTTTCTTGATGACTCTGATTGGCGACAGATATCCGATGTGATTAGGAAAATCAGCATGGTAGTTGATGCATGACCTGCTTCTGATGAATCTCATGATCCACGGTGCATAAATCCTCATTTCAAAAGGTGCCAGTGCATTATCAGCCAAAGTCCTCAGGAAGAATTCATGAAGATTCATTGGTATGCCATGGATGACATTGAAAAGGATATTATTCATGATGCCTACGACATCTTCTTCATCGTCATGGCCTTTGATAGGAGCGATGACATTGGCCAGGATTATGTAGATTGTTCGTGGTTCGTACTTCAAGTCCTGAACCACAAAGCGAGTCCTTGGAGGTTGGTCCTTGGCGAAAGGCTTCATGAGGAATTCCATCAGTCTGTTGGTGTTGAGGAACGTTGCATGGGAAACAAAAAAATTCCTACGCACACGAAGACCTATCATAGTGATGTTCATCTACGAGAGAGAGATTGGATCCACATACCCTTGTAGAAACGCGGTTGATGTAGTGGTACAGCTTCATGATTCAAATCATCGTCGTCCCACGATCCATCCCATGATCCGTCCCGATCTAGCACCGAACGGACGACACCTCGATTCGGTTTAGGGAAGGAGGAGTCCACTCCTTCCTTCCCACCTCCCTCATTCCTTTTTTTCTTTTCCTTTGGTTTTTTATTCTTGTGGTGCCATAGCCCACTTGGGCTGGCCTCACCAACCCACTGGGCTGGTGCGCCACCCTAGTGCTATTGGGCTCACTCCCGGGTGGGTGGGCCCCTCCCAGTGAATACCCGGAACCCATTCGTCACTCCCGGTACACTGTCGGTAATGCCCGGAATCTTTCTGGTGACCAAATGAAACCATGCTATATATCAATATTCGTTTCCCGACCATTCTGGAAACCCTCGTGATGTTCGTGATCTCATCCGGTACTCCTAACAACCTTCGGTCACCAACACCTATAACTCAACTATACTAAAACGTCATCGAACCTTAAGTGTGCAAACCCTGCGGGTTCGAGAACTATGCAGACATGACCCGAGACACTCCTCGGTCGATATCCAATAGCGGGACCTGGATGTCCATATTGGATCCTACATATTCTACGAAGATCTTATCGGTTGAACCTCTGTGCCAAGGATTCATATAATCCCGTATAACATTCCCTTTGTCCTTCGGTATGTTACTTGCCCGAGATTTGATCATCGGTATCTCTATACTTATTTCAATCTCGTTACCGGCAAGTCTCTTTACTCGTTCCGTAATACAAGATCCCGTGACTTACACTTGAATCACATTGCTTGCAAGGCTTATATGTTATGTTGTATTACTGAGTGGGCCCCGAGATACCTCTCCGTCACACGGAGTGACAAATCCGAGTCTTGATCCATGCTAACTCAACGGACACCTTCGGAGATACCTGTAGAGCACCTTTATAGTCACCCAGTAACGTTGTGACGTTTGATACACACAAGGTTTTCCTTCCGGTGTCAATGAGTTACATGATCTCATGGTCATAGGAATGAATACTTGACACGCAGAAAACAATAGCAACAAAATGACACGATCACATGCTACGTTTATAATTTGGGTCTTGTCCATCACATCATTCTCCTAATGATGTGATACAGTTATCAAGTAACAACACTTGCATATGGTCAGAAAACCTTAACCATCCTTGATCAACTCGCTAGCCAACTAGAGGCTTATGTTAGAGCATATATCTCCATATGTTGTTTAGGTAATTGATGATAATTCCTATGGACTAATGGTTGCCTTAAGTTATATTTATAGGATTTGTCCATAGGCACTTCTTGAAGTCCATCTGTTGGGTTCAAGGAGTTTATATGATGACCAAGATGGTATTCAAGGTATTATCCAAAGAATGGTCATAGAGACACAAGGTTGCTCAAGATCTGAGACAAAGAGTAAATCAAGATGATCAACACACAAAGTGTACAAGATGTACCGAGAGGAATCAAGTGATCCCATGGTATGGTAAGCATTGTCCATTACGTGTTTGTGTACTAACCCATGGTCTTCGTGAGAGTTATATATGGGGTTAGGTGTGTCTCCATGGTCTTGCGTCTAGAGGAAGATCTCATACAACCCATGAAGGATGACGTCAAGTGGTGATCGTCATCAAGATTGCGGTGTGCAAGTTCAAGTGAATCAGCACGAAGATATCATGCTTGAAGCCTGCCGTCCATTGTGGTGGCAATGGACTTATGAAGATATACTAAAGAGCGGCTCACCCATGTTGTGTATGGGGGAGCAATCAACTAGTATTCATCAAGACAACGTAATCAAGAAGGTGGTCCATCTTGAGGAAGCCAAGATCATCGTCATCTAGCTCAAGAGGACGAGGTGCAAGGTATAGGTTTGCCCTTGATAGGTTTTCTGTTTTAGGATAGAATGTCGTTCTGTCAAAGGGGGGGCTCTCAAGTGAGTAGCTTGATCGTATCGTTCATTGAGAGCTCAAACCATTTCCATCCTTGCATCATACTTCTTGGTTCTTATTTGGTGTTCCTCTTTGTGAGTTTTAGAGCTTATGGTCATCTTCATGACAAGCTTGAGTTCATCGAAAACGGAGTCCATATGCATCTACTATGATGTTTTCAATGTTGGAGTTTTTGCCGGTTCTTCATTCATAGAGGTCTCATATCTCTATATCATTGGCACTTTCATAGAGGTTGCTGTTAGTACAGCTCTTGTCGTCTTGAATCCAACAAGCTTGGGTTTGCTCGATTCGGAGCTCGTATGCGAAAGTTATGGTTGTTTCAGTGGCGAGCGGTAGTACCGCTGGACCTAGCGGTAGTACCGCTAGAGCTGGCAGTAGTACTGCTGGCCCAGCGGTAGTACTGCCCCTGGTCAGTGGTAGTACCGCTCCAGGACTTTAGTACCGTCATCCTTGCGGCCGTACTACGTCGGACTTTTTTGCGAAGACTTTCTTGGCGGTGGTTGGCCCGGTAGTATCTTTGTGCTACCATGGGCTCAGCGGTACTACCGTTGCAGCCAGCGGTACTACCGCTGGAGGGTCAGCAGTAGTACCACTGCAGCCAGCGGTAGTACCGCTGGGCTCGGGGTGTAAGTGGGGGTAACGGTCTGATTCCTTCCCCCACTATATAAAGGGAGTCTTCTTCCCCCTTGGTCTTAACTTATCCATTGAGCTCGTGTTCTTCCCCCGTTGTTGACCTTCTTAGAGCTTGCTAACTCTCAATCCCTCCAATGATCCTTGCTTGTTCTTGAGGGAAAAGAGAGAGGAGATCTAGATCCACATCTCCACCAATCACTTTCTCCTCTATGTGAGGGGAACCCCTAGGATCTAGATCTTGCAGTTCTTTGTGAGCTCCTTGTTCTTCCTCTCATATTTCTCCATAGGTTTTGTTGTTGTGGAGGGATCTGAGTGTGAGAGACTTGACCACTTCGTGTGTTCTTGCCATTGCATTAGTTGCATCGGTTTGAGTTCTCCATGGTGATACGTCGAAGTAAGAAGTTGAGAAGCTTATTATGCTTTGGTACTTAGTACCCTAGAGATTGTTCTTCGTGGATGCTTTGGCGTCCTAGAAGCTTGGTGGTGTCTTGGAGCTCAATCATTGTGGTGTAAAGCTCCGGGCAAGCATCGGGGTCTCCAATTGGGTTGTGGAGATTGCCCCAAGCAATTTGTACGGGTAACGGTAACCGCCCCCAAGGGTTGCCATTTGTACGGGTTCAGTGACCGCCCTCAAGGGTCCCTTAGTGGAATCGCGGCATCTTGCATTGTGCGAGGCCGTGAGGAGATTACGGTGGCCTTAGTGGCATCTTGGGGAGCATTGTGCCTCCACACCGCTCCAACGGAGATTAGCATCCGCAAGGGTGTGAACTTCGGGATACATCATCGTCTCCGCGTGCCTCGGTTATCTCTTACCCGAGCCCTTTACTTATGCACTTTACTTTGTGATAGCCATATTGTTTATTGTCATATATGTTGCTATCACTTAGTTGTTTATCTTGCTTAGCATAAGTTGTTGGTACACATAGGTGAGCCTAATTGTTGTAGGTTTTGTGCTTGACAAATTAAACGTTAGTTTTATTCCGCATTTGTTCAAGCCTAAACCATAATTATTTTAAAGCGCCTATTCACCCCCCCTCTAGGCGACATCCACGTCCTTTCATCTTACTAGGGACATTGTTTTGTCTATATATCCACACATGTATCTATGCTTTCATTCAATACAATTATAGCATGGAAAATAAACGATTATCTTGAAACACGAAATATAATAATAACTATTTTATCATTGGCTCTAGGGCATATTTCCAACAGTCTCCCACTTGCACTAGAGTCAATAATCTAGTCTCACATCACCATGCGATTTACATTGGAATGAATCTAACACCCATACAGTTCTGGTGTTGATCATGCTTTGCTCATGGAAGATGTTTAGTCAGCGGATCTGCTACATTTAGATCCGTGCGCACTTTGCAAATATTTACGTTCTCTCCTTCGACGTAGTCGCTGATGAGGTTGAAGCGTTGTTTCATGTGTCTAGTCTTCTTGTGAAACCTTGGTTCCTTTGCTAAAGCAATGGCACCAGTGTTGTCACAGAACAGAGTTATTGGATTTAGTGCGCTCGGCACCACTCCAAGATCCGTCATGAACTGCTTCATCCAGACACCCTCCTTAGCTGCCTCCGAGGCAGCCATGTACTCCGCTTCACATGTAGAATCTGCTACGACGCTTAGCTTGGAACTGCACTAGCTTACCGCACCCCCATTACGAATAAATACGTATCCGGTTTGATACTTAGAGTCATCCGGATCAGTGTCAAATCTTGCATCGACATAACCCTTTACGATGAGCTCTTCGTCACCTTCATAAACGAGAAACATTTCCTTAGTCCTTTTCAGGTACTTCAGAATATTCTTGACCGCCGTCCAATGATCCACTCCTGGATTACTTTGAAACCTGCCTGCCATACTTATGGCCAGGCTGATGTCTGGTCTAGTGCACAACATTGCATACATGATAGACCCTATGGCTGAAGCATAGGGGACGGTACTCATCTTTTCTCTATCTTCCGCAGTTAGTGGACACTCAGTCTTACTCAACTTTATACCTTGTAATACTGGCAATAACCTCTTCTTGGACCGCTCCATTTTGAACTTCTTCAAAACTTTATCAAGGTATGTGCTTTGTGAAAGTCCTATTAGGCGTATTGATCTATCCCTATAGATCTTAATGCCTAATATGTAAGCAGCTTCTCCTAGGTCCTTCATTGAAAAACATTTATTCAAGTAATCTTTTACGCTCTCTAAAAACTCCACATTGTTGCCAATCAGCAATATGTCATCCACATATAATATTAGAAACGCTATAGAGTTCCCACTCACTTTCTTGTAAATACAAGATTCTCCAACAACTTGTATAAACCCAAATGCTGTGATCACCTCATCAAAGCGCTTATTCCAACTCCGAGATGCTTGCACCAGTCCATAAATGGATCACTGGAGCTTGCATACTTTGTTAGCATTCTTTGTTCGACAAAACCTTCGGGTTGCATCATATACAACTCTTCCTTAAGAAAACCGTTAAGGAACGCCGTTTTGACATCCATCTGCCAGATTTCATAATCGAAAAATGCAGCTATTGCTAACATGATTCAGACGGACTTAAGCATCGCTACCGGTGAGAACGTCTCATCGTAGTCAACTCCTTGAACTTGTGAAAAACCCTTTGCCACAAGTCGAGCTTTATAAACGGTCACATTACCATTCGCGTCCGTCTTCTTCTTAAAGACCCATTTGTTCTGAATAGCCTTGCGACCTTGAGGTAATACTTCCAAAGTCCACACTTTGTTTTCATACATAGATCCTGTCTCAGACTTCATGGCCTCTAGCCATTTGTTGGAATCCGGGCCCACCATTGCTTCTTCATAATTCGCAGGTTCATTGTTGTCTAACAACATGATTGATAAGACAAGATTACCATACCACTCAGGAGCAGTACGTGATCTTGTCAACCTGCGAGGTCCGATAGTAACTTGATCCGGAGCTTCATGATCATCATCATTAGCTTCCTCCTCAACAGCATCGCTTCGACAGAGGTTTCCCCCTGCCCTGTGCTACCATCTAGAGGGAGTAGAGGTTCTACAGCCTCATCAAGTTCTATCTTCCTCCCACTCAATTCTTTCGAGAGAAACTCCTTCTCAAGAAAAGCTCCGTTCTTAGCAACAAACACTTTGCCCTCGGATCTGAGATAGAAGGTATACCCAACTGTCTCCTTTGGGTAACCTATGAAGACACACTTTTCCGCTTTGGGTTCCAGCTTTTGAGGCTGAAGCTTTTTGACATAAGCATCACATCCCCAAACTTTAAGAAACGACAACTTTGGCCTCTTGCCATACCATAGCTCATATGGTGTCGTCTCAACGGATTTTGACGGTGCCCTATTTAAAGTGAATGCAGATGTCTCTAATGCATAACCCCAAAACGATAACAAGAAATCGGTAAGAGACATCATAGATCGCACCATATCTAACAAAGTACAATCACGACGTTCCAACACACAATTATGCTGTGGTGTTCCGAGCGGTGTTAACTGTGAAACGATTCCACATTGTCTTAAGTGAGCACCAAACTCGAAACTCAGATATTCACCCCCTCGATCAGAACGAACGAACTTGATCTTCTTGTTATGATGATTTTCGACTTCACTCTGAAATTGCTTGAACTTCTCAAATGTTTCAGACTTGTGCTTCATCAAGTAGATATATCCATAGCTACTCAAATCATCAGTGAAGGTGAGAAAATAACGATATCCGCCACGCACCTCCACACTCATTGGACCGCACACATCAGTATGTATGATCTCCAATAAGTCACTTGCACGCTCCATTGTTCCGGAGAATGGAGTCTTAGTCATCTTGCCCATGAGGCATGGTTCGCACGTGTCAAGTGATTCAAAATCAAGTGACTCCAAAAGCCCATCGGTATGGATTTTCTTCATGCGCTTTACTCCAATATGACCTATCATTGTTAAACTCTATAATTGTTAAACTCCAAAAGCCCATCAGGAGTGCCACAAAAATGTGGCGCTATCATTGTTAACTCTACATCTTTTGGTCTTAATGTTATGTATATGTGTGTCATCACAATCAAGATTCAATATGAACAAACCTCTCACATTGGGTGCATGACCATAAAAGATATTACTCATAAAAATAGAACAAC
The DNA here is from genome assembly GCF_904849725.1 of Hordeum vulgare subsp. vulgare. Taxonomy (NCBI): domain Eukaryota; kingdom Viridiplantae; phylum Streptophyta; class Magnoliopsida; order Poales; family Poaceae; genus Hordeum; species Hordeum vulgare. The sequence goes on along the minus strand of NC_058520.1, from coordinate 399,451,543 downwards.
CATTATTCTCTGACTTAAATGAGTAACCGTCTCGCAATAAACAAGATCCAGATATATTGTTCATGTTAACGCAGGCACTAAATAACAATTATTTAAGTTCATAACTAATCCTGATGGTATCTGAAGTGAGGCTGTGCCTACGGCGATTGCATCAACCTTCGAACCATTTCCCACACGCATCGTCACTTCATCCTTCGCCAGCCTTCGTTTATTCCGCAATTCCTGCTTCGAGTTGCAAATATGAGCAAGAGAACCGGTATCAAATACCCAGGCACTACTACGAGAGTTGGTTAAGTACACATCCATAACATGTATATCACATATACCTGATTTTTCATTGTCCACCTTCTTATCAGCCAAATACTTGGGACAGTTGCGCTTCCAGTGACCCATCCCCTTGCAATAATAGCACTCTGTTTTCGGCTTAGGTCCAGCCTTGGGTTTCTTCGTCGGATTCGCAATAGTTTTGCCGCTCTTCTTGGAGTTACCCTTCTTGCCTTTGACGTTTCTCTTGAAACTAGTGGTCTTATTGACCATCAACACTTGATGCTCTTTCCGGAGTTCTGACTCTGCGACTTTCAGCATCGCGAATAACTCACCGGGTGACTTGTTCATCCCTTGCATGTTATAGTTCAACACAAAGCTCTTATAGTTAGGTGGTTGCTACTGCAACAAAAGACCTTCCAACGGCGCCCGAAACAAGCGTGTTGACGGGAGACTATTTACTCCTCAGCAACAGCACCAGGAATCCTTCTGCTACGGCTACGCCTTTAGGGACTTCCTTGGCAAATATGCAAAGGATTCCCCCGTGGCCTTGGAGCCTTGCGTTGGTGTTCCCTCAAAGCGGAAAGGGTGATGTAGCACAGCGGCGGTAAGTATTTCCCTCAGTTTTGAGAACCAAGGTATCGATCCAGTGAAGGATTGTCGCAAGTACCCGCACAAACACAAAGAGCTTGCACCCAACGCTATGAAGGGGTTGTCAATACCTTATAGATTGTTTGCAAAGTGAGAACTGAAAGCAAAAAGAAACAAAGCAAAGTAAAAGTGAAAGCGGAAACGATAGTTGTGAATAGACCCGGGGGCCGTAGTGTTCACTAGTGGCTTCTCTCAAGAAAGCAAGTAGGCGGTGGGTGAACGAATTACTGTCGAGCAATTGATAGAACCGCGCAAAGTCGTGACGTTATCTAAGGCAATGATTATATCTATAGGCATCACGTCCAAAACAAGTAGACCGATACTTTCTGCATCTACTACTATTACTCCACACGTCGACCGCTATCCAGCATGCATCTAGTGTAGAAAGTCCAAAAGAACAGAGTAACGCCTTAAGCAAGATGACATGATGTAGATGGACAATATCATATCTACGATAAAAGCCCATCTTGTTACCCTTGATGGCAACAACATGATGCGTGCCTTGCTGCCCCTTCTATCACTGGGAAAGGTCACCACACGGTATGAACCCAAAACCAAGCACTTCTCCCATTGCAAGAATCATAGATCTAGTTGGCCAAACAAAACCCAAGACTCGGAGAGACTTACAAGGATATCAAATCATGCATATAAGAAATCAGCAAAGACTCAAATATATATCATAGATAATCTGATCACAAATCCACAATTCATAGGATCTCGACAAACACACCGCCAAAGAGGATTACATCGGATAGATCTCCATGAAGATCATGGAGAACTTTGTATTGAAGATCCAAGAGAGAGAAGAAGCCATCTAGCTACTAACTACAGACCCGTAGGTCTAAAGTGAACTACTCACGAGTCATTGGAGAGGCGATGATGTTGATGTAGAAGCCCTCCAACTCCAAAGTCCCCTCCGACAGGGCACCGGGAAGGGTCTCCAGATGAGATCTCGCGGAAACGGAAGCTTGCAGCGGCGAAAAAGTGTTTTCGTGGATGCCCTGATTTTTTTTCTGGATTTTAGGGAATATATAGGCGAAGTAGCTAGGTCAGGGGGCGCCAGGGAGGCCACAAGCCTGGTAGCCGCCGCCCCTGGTGGCGGCTCCAGGGCTTGTGCCCCCCCTGTGGCTCTCCTGCCTTAGCCCTCAAGTCCCCTGATCTTCTTCCGTTCTGGAAAAATTTATTTCGGGGATTTTATTCCGTTTGGACTCCGTTCCAAAATTAGATCTGAAAAGATTCAAAAACACAGAAAAAACAGGAACTGGCACTTGGCACTGAATTAATAAGTTAGTCCCAAAAAAGATATAAAAGGTACATAAAACATCCAAAGTTGACAAGATAACAACATGAAACCATAAAAAATTATAGATACGTTTGAGACGTATCAAGCATCCCCAAGCTTAACTCCTGCTCGTCCTCGAGTAGGGAAGTGATAAAGAATGAATTTTTGATGCTTTCATGCTACCTAGCATAGATGTCCTTTGTAACTTTTCTTATGTGACGTGAATGTTCAGATCCATTAGATTCAAAACAATAGTTTGCTATTGATGTGGAGACAATAATACTTCAAGCAAACTAGCAAGGTAATCATGAACTTTCAAAATAACAAGGCCAAAAGAAAGTTATCCCTACAAAACCATATAGTCTGGCTATGCTCTATCATCCTTGCACAACGAATTTAAATCTTGCACAACCCCGGTATTGGTCAAGTAATTGTTTTCACACCTTTACTTTCTCAAACCTTTTCAACTCTCACGCAATACATGAGCGTGAGCCATGGTTTTAGCACTATAAGTGGTGTGGAGTGTGGTGGAGGTTGCAGACAAACAAGGAGAAGATGGTCACATTAACTAGGCATATCAATGAGCTGTGGAGATGCTCATTAATAGATATCAATGTGAATGAGTAGGGATTGCCATACAAATGATGCACTAGAGCTAAGAGTATGTGAAATCTCTTACAGAAAACTAGTGGGTGTGCATCCAACTTGCTTGCTCACGAAGACCTAAGGCAAATTTGAGGAAGCCTATCATTGGAATATATAAGCCAAGTTATTTAATGAAAATTTCCCACTAGCTATATGGTGGTGACAAAACGAGAGACTCTCAATCATGAAGATCATGGTGCTTAATAAGCACAAGTGTGGAAGGATAGTAGCATTGTCCCTTCTCTCTTTTTCTCTCATTTTTTGGTGGGCTCTTTGGCCTCTTTATATATATATATATATATATATATATATATATATATATATATATATATATATATATATATATATATATATATATATATATATATATTGGTGGGCATCTTTGGCCTCTTTTTGTATATGGGCTTCGCTGACCTCTTTTATTTCCTCACATGGGACAATGCTTCATCAATGATGATCATCACACTTACAACTCAAAACTTAGAACAATGATGACTCTATATGGAATGCCTTCAGTAGTGTACCGTTACAATGATCTAACATGGCATAGAAATTAATGGAAACATCATGCTAGCTATCTTACGATCATGCAATGGCAATGTAGAAGTGGTGGCACATGTCATGGTGGTAGTTGCATGGCAATATATCTTGGAATGACTTTGAAAAAGCCATAGTAGGTAGGTATGGTGGCTGTTTTGAGGGAGGCTAATGGTGGGTTTTGTGCACCGGCGAAAGTTGCACGGCACTAAGAAGATAGTGATGGTGGAAGGTGAAAGTGCATCTAAACCATGGACTCAACATTAGTCATGAGGAACTCATATACTTGTTGCAAAAGTTTTAGTAGTAATCTAAACAAATCATTCAACGCAGATTCCTAGGGGAAGGGTTGGTAGGTATAAACCATCGCGCGATGCCGACCGCCACACAAAGGATGACAATCAATAGACTAATCATGCTCAGACTTCATCACATAGCGGTTCACCATACATGCATGCTACGGGAATCACTAACTTCAACACAAGTATTTCTAGACCCACAACACCTTACTAGCATAACTTCAATATTACCACAACCACAACTCAAAACTAATTGAGATGAATCAAACTTCTCTAACTATTCAATGCACATGGAGATGGAAGTTTTCATATCCCTTTGGATAACTACCCCTTTTGAGACTACTTTCATAGCATAGATCAACTACCAAGCCACGCACCGCCATGCTCTAAAAGATATAAGTGAAGCACATAGAGCAAAATCAACTAGCTCAAAAGATATAAGTGAAGCACATGTGAGCTGAATTTTCTACCAAAGGATATAAGTGAAGCTCGACAAAATCACGGTGAGTGCATGTATCTCTCTCTAGGTGTGCAGCAAGGATGATTGTGACACAACAAAAATAAAAGACTCCTACGATACAAGGCGCTCCAAGCAGAAACACATAACATGTGGTGAATAAAAATATAGCCCCAAGTAATGTTATCGATGGATTGAAGACGAAAGAGGGGATGCCTTCCCGGGGCATCCCCAAGCTTAGGCTTTTACGACATCCTTGAATCATCTTGGGGTGCCTTGGGCATCCCCAAGCTTGAGATCTTGCCACTCTTTATCTTTTTGTCCATAAGAACTTCACCCAAAACTTGAAAACTTCACAACACGAAACTTAAACAGAAACTCGTGATAACATTAGTATAGGAAAGCAAACCACCACTTCCTTAGGTACTGTAGCAAACTTAAATTCTACTTATGTTGATATTGGGTTACTATATTTTCAATCTTCCGTGGCTAATACCCCCAGATACTATCCATAGTTTCATCAAAATAAGCAACCAACACAACAAAAACAGAATCTGTTAATAGCAGACCAGTCTGTAGAAATCTGTATACTTCGTATACTTCTGGTACTTCAAAAATTCTGAAAAATTACGACAGTCTGAAGAATTTGCGTAGAAATCATCAGCAAAAAGAATCAACGCAAAAGCTCTTACAGAAAAAAATGAAAATTCTTTTCGTGAGCAGAAAGTTTCTGTCTTTTCCAGCATGACCAAACGATCATCCCCAAGACTAATCATAACGGTTTTGCTTGGCACAAACGCAAAAAGAAACACAAAAAACACAATCATAACAGAACTATGAAAGTGTGGAAAACACAAAACAGAAAGAAAAAGGATAGATTCATTGGGTTGCCTCCCAACAAGCGCTATTGTTTAACGCCCTTAGCTAGGCAAAAGGTGATGGAATCACGTATAGTCATCTTTGGTGCTCAAACCATAAGTAGCCCTCATCATAGATTCGTAAGGAAATCTTATTTTATTTCTAGGAAAGTGCTCCATGCCCTTCTTTAGAGGAAATTGAAATCTAATATTCCCTTCATATCGATGATAGCACCAATAGTCCTTAGGAAAGGTCTACCAATAACAATGGGACATGAAGGATTGCAATCTATGTCAAGTACAATGAAATCCACGGGTACATAGTTCTTATTTGCAACAATAAGAACATTATCGATCCTTCCCATGGGTTTCTGGATAGTAGAATCCACAAGATGCAAATTAAGAGAACACTCTTCAATCTCATAAAAACCAAGAATATCACATAAAGACTATGGAATTGCGGAAACACTAGCACCCAAATCACACAAAGCATTGCATTCATAGTTTTTGATCTTGATTTTGATAGTATGTTCCCACTCATCAGTAAGTTTTCTAGGTATAGAGACTTCTAGTTCGAGCTTCTCTGCAAGAGATTTCATCATAGCATCTACGATATGCGCGGTAAAGGCTTTGCTTTGGCTATAAGCATGTGGAGAGTTTGCAATGGATTGCATCAAAGAAATGCATTCAAACAAGGAGCAACTATCATAATTGAATTCCTTGAAATCCAAAGTGGGAGTTTCATTACTACCCAAAATTTTGATTTCTTCTACTCCACTATCCACACCTTTATCATTAAGATACGTGGGCTCCGAATCACTAGGGCGTTTTTCAACCAAAGTGGATTCACATCCAGCCCCTTCATCAATAGGTTTGACACGCGAAAACAAAGATTCAAGAGGAGTCACACCAAGCACTTTAAGATCTTCGTGATCTGCATCACAAATTTCAGATTTAGCCGCCATCTTATTGACTAAGGTAGCCTGCTTGTCAGAAATTTGGCCCACCAATTTTTCAAGGTGAGCAAGCTGAGAATTTAGTGCAAGGAATTCTTTTGCCATATCATCAACTTCCTTATATAGACAGGCCATAAAAGAATTTTGCTCCTTTAATTCCCTACAGAAGTAAGTATTTTGGTGAAACTGAGAAGACATGAAACCTTTGACACTAGTTTCAATCTCTTCCAACCTTCTGAAATAGTTTGGTTTGGCCATGAGGAAAGATCTCTCACGAACAAGCCTAAGAGAAAGCGAGGAAAACAGGCAAAGGAAAACGGCAAAAGGAGAACGACAAAGGAGAACGGCAAAAAGGCAAAAGGAAACGGCAAAGGAGAAAGGCAAATGAAAATGGCAAATGTGAAGTGGGGGAGAGGAAAACGAGAGGCAATTGGCAAAAAAGGTAAACGCAAGAGATGAGTTTGTGACACCTACTTGGATACATCTCTCCTTCCCCGGCAACGACACCAGAAATAGTTCTGCTACTGCAACAAAAGACCTTCCAACGGCGCCAGAAACAAGCGTGTTGACGGGAGACTATTTACTCCTCAGCAACGACACCAGGAATCCTTCTGCTACGGCTACGCCTTTAGGGACTTCCTTGGCAAATATGCAAAGGATTCCCCCGTGGCCTTGGAGCCTTGCGTTGGTGTTCCCTCAAAGCGGAAAGGGTGATGTAGCACAGCGGCGGTAAGTATTTCCCTCAGTTTTGAGAACCAAGGTATCGATCCAGTGAAGGATTGTCGCAAGTACCCGCACAAACACAAAGAGCTTGCACCCAACGCTATGAAGGGGTTGTCAATACCTTATAGATTGTTTGCAAAGTGAGAACTGAAAGCAAAAAGAAACAAAGCAAAGTAAAAGTGAAAGCGGAAACGATAGTTGTGAATAGACCCGGGGGCCGTAGTGTTCACTAGTGGCTTCTCTCAAGAAAGCAAGTAGGCGGTGGGTGAACGAATTACTGTCGAGCAATTGATAGAACCGCGCAAAGTCGTGACGTTATCTAAGGCAATGATTATATCTATAGGCATCACGTCCAAAACAAGTAGACCGATACTTTCTGCATCTACTACTATTACTCCACACGTCGACCGCTATCCAGCATGCATCTAGTGTAGAAAGTCCAAAAGAACAGAGTAACGCCTTAAGCAAGATGACATGATGTAGATGGACAATATCATATCTACGATAAAAGCCCATCTTGTTACCCTTGATGGCAACAACATGATGCGTGCCTTGCTGCCCCTTCTATCACTGGGAAAGGTCACCACACGGTATGAACCCAAAACCAAGCACTTCTCCCATTGCAAGAATCATAGATCTAGTTGGCCAAACAAAACCCAAGACTCGGAGAGACTTACAAGGATATCAAATCATGCATATAAGAAATCAGCAAAGACTCAAATATATATCATAGATAATCTAATCACAAATCCACAATTCATCGGATCTCGACAAACACACCGCCAAAGAGGATTACATCGGATAGATCTCCATGAAGATCATGGAGAACTTTGTATTGAAGATCCAAGAGAGAGAAGAAGCCATCTAGCTACTAACTACAGACCCGTAGGTCTAAAGTGAACTACTCACGAGTCATTGGAGAGGCGATGATGTTGATGTAGAAGCCCTCCAACTCCAAAGTCTCCTCCGACAGGGCACCGGGAAGGGTCTACAGATGAGATCTCGCGGAAACGGAAGCTTGCGGCGGCGAAAAAGTGTTTTCGTGGATGCCCTGATTTTTTTCTGGATTTTAGGGAATATATAGGCGAAGGAGCTAGGTCAGGGGGGCGCCAGGGAGGCCACAAGCCTGGTAGCCGCCGCCCCCTGGTGGCGGCTACATGGCTTGTGCCCCCCTTGTGGCTCTCCTGCCTTGGCCCTCAAGTCTCGTGATCTTCTTCCGTTCTGGAAAAAAATATTTCGGGGATTTTATTCCGTTTGGACTCCGTTCCAAAATCAGATTTGAAAAGAGTCAAAAACACAGAAAAAACAGGAACTGACACTTGGCACTGAATTACAATTAGTCCCAAAAAAGATATAGAAGGTACATAAAACATCCAAAGTTGACAAGATAACAACATGAAACCATCAAAAATTATAGATACGTTTGAGACGTATCAGTGGTAGTGATTGAAGAATTCTGTCAGTGATAGCCTCTTACGGGAGTTCAATCCCCATCTCAGCTAGACGGTTTGATTACCCAAACATTTTGAGCACATGTTCACTGACAGACGAATTCTCTTCCATCTTGCAAGCATAGAATTTATCGGAGGTCTCATACCTCTCGATCCGGGCGTTCTTCTGAAGGATAAATGTCAACACCTGGAACATCTCATATGCTCCATGACGCTCAAAACATCGTTGAAGTCCCGGTTCTAAGCCATACAAGACTTCACATTGAACTACTGAGTAGTCCTCCTTACGCGATTGCCAAGTGTTCAAAACATCTTGGTCAGACATAGCGGGTGGTTCATGTCCTAGCGCAGCATCAAGGACATAATTCTTCTTCCCAGCTTGTAGGATGAGCCTAAGATTACGTGCCCAGTCTACAAAGTTGCTTCCATCATCTTTCAACTTAGCTTTCTCTAGGAACATATTGAAATTCAGGGTTGCTACTGCGTGAGCCATTGATCTACAACATAAAATATTGCAAAGTGGACTTAGACTATGTTCAAGACAATTAGAGTTTAACTAATCAAATTACTAATAAACTCCCACTCAACTAGACATCCCTCTAGTTACTTGAGTGTGGCATGATCCAAATTCACTAACTCAAGTCCGATCATCACGTGAGTTGAGTATAGTTTCAGTGGTAAACATCTCTATGCTAATCATATCAACTATACGATTCATGCTCGACCTTTCGGTCTCTTGTGTTCCGAGGCCATGTGTGCACATGCTAGGGTCGTCAAGTTTAACCCGAGTGTTCCGCGTGTACAACTGTTTTGCACCCGTTGTATGTGAACGTTGAGTCTATCACACCCGATCATCACGTGGTGTCTCGAAATGAAAAACTGTCGAAATGGTGCACAGTCGGGGAGAACACAATTTTATCTTGAAATTTTAGTGAGGGATCACCTTATATTGCTACCGTCATTCTAAGCAAGATAAGGTGCATAAAAGGATTAACATCACATGCAATTCATAAGTGACATTATATGGCCATGATCTTGTGCTTCTTGATCTCCATCACCCATGCACCGGCATGATCTTCTTGTCACCGGCGCCACACCATGATCTCCATCATCGTTCCGCCATCGAGGTTGTCATGCTATCTATGCTATTACTACTAAAGCTACAACCTAGCAATATAGTAGACAACCCTATGGCTCCCGCCGGTTGCTGTAGCATCGACGTGCAAGTCGATATTAACTATTACAACATGATCATCTCATACATCTAATATATCACATCATGTCTTTGGCCATATCACATCACAAGCATACCCTGCAAAAACAAGTTAGACGTCCTCTAATTTGTTGTTGCATGTTTTACGTGGCTGCTATGGTTATCTAGTATGATCACATCTTACTTACACAAAAACCACAACAGAGATGTGCAAATTGCTATTTAACCTCTCTCCAAGGACCGCCTCGGTCAAATCCAATTCAACTAAAGTTGAAGAAACCGACACCCGCCAGTCATCTTTATGCAACGAGTTGCATGTTGGTCGATGAAACCAGTGTCTCGTAAGCGTACGACTAATGTCGGTCCGGGCCGCTTCAATCCAACAATACCGCCGAATCAAGAAAAGACTAAGGAGGGAAGCAAATGTAACATCAACGCCCACAAAAACTTTTGTGTTCTACTCGAGATTACACTGTTGAGGAACGTTGCATGGGAAACAAAAGTTTCCTACGCACACGAAGACCTATCATGATGATGTTCATCTACGAGAGGGAGATTGGATCCACTTACCCTTGTAGATCGCTAAGTGGGAAGCGTTAAGAAATGCAGTTGATGTAGTGGTACATCTTCGTGATTCAAATCACCGTCGTCCCACGATCCGTCCCGATCTAGCATCGAACGGACGGCACCTCCGCGTTCAGCACACGTACAGCTCGATGACGATCTCTGCCTTCTTGATCCAGCAAGAGAGGCGGTGAAGTAGATGAGTTCTCCAGCAGCGCGATGGCGCGCCGGTGATGGTGATGATCTATTCCTGCACGGCTCCGCCCGAGATCCGCATAAATATGATCTAGAGGAAGAACTACGAGGTATAGGTTTGAGTTGCATGTGGCAAAGTTGTGTCTCAAAAGTCCTAAAACCACAAATATATATAGGAGGTGGGGAGGGGATAGCCTTGGGGCTCAAGGGAGCCCCAAGGGCGCCGGCCGAGAGGAGGAGGTGGACTCCCACCCGAATTCGGTTTGGGGAAGGAGGAGTCCACTCCTTCCTTCCCACCTCCCTCTTTCCTTTTTTTTTCCTTTGGTTTTTTCTTCTTGTGGCACCATAGCCCACTTGGGCTGGCCTCACCAGCCCACTAAGGGCTGGTGCGCCACCCTACTGCTATTGGGCTCACTCCCGGGTGGGTGGCCCCCTCCTGGTGAATACCCGGAACCCATTCGTCACTCGCGGTACACTTTCGGTAATGCCCGAAATCTTTCCGGTGACCAAATGAAACCATCCTATATATCAATATTCGTTTCCGGACCATTCTGGAAACCCTCATGACGTTCGTGATCTCATCCGGGACTCCTAACAACCTTCGGTCACCAACACCTATAACTCAACTATACTCAAACGTCATCGAACCTCAAGTGTGCCAAGGATTCATATAATCCCGTATAACATTCCCTTTGTCCTTCGGTATGTTACTTGCCCGAGATTTGATCGTCGGTATCTCTATACCTATTTCAATCTCGTTACCAGCAAGTCTATTTACTCGTTCCGTAATACAATATCCCGTGACTTACACTTGAGTCACATTGCTTGGAAGGCTTATATCTGATGTTGTATTATCGAGTGGGCCCCGAGATACCTCTCCGTCACACGGAGTGACAAATCCCAGTCTTGATCCATGCTAACTCAACGGACACCTTCGGAGATACCTGTAGAGCACCTTTATAGTCACCCAGTAACGTTGTGACATTTGATACACACAAGGTATTCCTCTGGTGTCAGTGATTTACATGATCTCATGGTCATAGGAATGAATACTTGACACGCAGAAAACAATAGCAACAAAATGACACGATCACATGCTACGTTTATAATTTGGGTCTTGTCCATCACATCATTCTGCTAATGATGTGATCTAGTTATCAAGTAACAACACTTGCATATGGTTAGAAAACCTTAACCATCCTTGATCAACTGGCTAGCCAACTAGAGGCTTACTAGGGACATTGTTTTGTCTATATATCCACACATGTATCTATGCTTTCATTCAATACAATTTTAGCATGGATAATAAATGATTATGTTGAAACAGGAAATATAATAATAACTATTTTATCATTGCCTCTAGGGCATATTTCCAACAGTTGGGCAGCTCACGTTCATCATACATCAGCACCACATTCTCTGAGGGAATTGAGACTGGAAGAGCTCGAAGCAATTCAGTGGCAGGCGCTTTGTAGTGCAGTGCTGAGTCATCCAATCCAAAAACCAAGTGTTGACATCCTTTGGGTCGCTAGAGATGTGCGGTGGGGCGTAGAACTGAAGAATGATGTCGTTGTTCCAGTCCCAATGTCAGTGCAAAGAGGCAGCAATCCAGCTTTGTGAAGAACGTTGAGGACTGGAGTGAAGCAAGGTATTTCCTCCATACCGTAGTGAGGAATATGCTTATACTAAAATATCTTGTTCCTCCCACAGAGCACTGATGCATAGTAGTTGAGTTGGTTCCTTGTCCAAAACTTTCTGTGCCTGATGTGAAGCTTATCATAAGGATTTTCACTAGTGAAGTACATGCGTTCTTCATAGAATGCCTCCTTTTGGAACTTTGGCCTTTTGGAGAAAGGTTGGTTCTGCTGCGGTTGAAGATTGTGTTGTTGTTCTTTAGGAGGAGCCACTATCATTGATGTTTCTATGTTCACCACAACAATAACAGTTTCAGTGTTTGGGGCAGGAGCATTTTCTTCATTCTAAGCATTTTCATCAGGTTGAGGATTTTCCTTGGATTGAGGAATTTGCTTGTTGGAGGGGGCAGTTGTAGCATTAGTCGCTGCATTATCTTCAGCTGATGCAGCTGATTCTTGAGCAGATTCCTCACGGAAGGTCTTCCCATCAGATCCTGTGAGGATTTCTGTTGCAGCAGGAGTATGAGGAATTTGAGTAAACTCGGTGAGCGATGAGTTTCTTCCCAAAAGTCATCATGAATAACTGGAGTGTTGCACCCAGTTTCATCGTCACCCACAATTTCTTCAGAGGTCGTTTGAGGAATGGTGGATTGAGGAATATCATCAATTAGTATTTCCTCATCCATGATTTCTTCATCTTCTGCATCCTCCATTTCTTCATCATCTTCGGGAATGACGTAGTCAACTCCGAAGGGAACGATTAAGTAGGATGGAGCTACATTCAGAGAAGTAGCATCCACCGGAGCAGTTGAAGACTTTGACTGAGTGACCTTTTGGCGCTTGGCCTCTCAGGATTCTGAGGTCATTGAAGCTTTTCTCTTCTTTGCTTCTTTCTCAACAGTTTTGGTCTTCTTCATGTCTAATGCAGACGCAATCATCTTCTTCACCTTTGAGGGTTGATGTGAAGGAATAGTTTCATCAGGAGCTGGTGCAGACTCAGTCCTGGCAGTGTCCTCAGCTGAAGCATTTTCTTCAGCTGGAACAGTTTCTTTAGCTGGAGCATCTTGATGAATTTCCTTAGCAACAGGTTCATGGGGTTCATCTTCCTCTGTCAGCTGGACCGTGTAGCTAGACTCAGGTAGCTTTTGCTGCATACGAGGAGCAGCTTTCTTGTTGTATACATCAACTGCAGCTGTTGCAACTTTGATGAAATTCACCTTGACACTTTGATGATCAGATAGACTTGTGTACTTATCTTTCAAGGTTTTCAGTTCAGCCTGAGTTGATACAAGAGCTTCAGGCGTCAACTTGAGGATATTCTGCTTGAGGAATTTCTCCTTCTTGAGTTTAGCAGCCTTTGCTTGCTTGGCTTGCTGTTCTTTCCATTTTGCTTCGTAGATGAAAGTTGCAACCATGTGGCTTACTCTAGGGGGAAGCTTCAAGTCATCAGTGGGAGTGTTTGGATCTTCATACCAAATGTTGATGAAGTCCAGCAGAACCTTAGGGTCCATGGCAAGAGGAATAGAGTTGCCTGAGGCTTGAGCAACTCTTTCCTGCTTGTTTCAGATGATAGCTTGAAGAGTTTCATCATCAAATTCCTCACTTCCTTCTGATGCAGAAGGAACGTTGATGAATTTGCTAGGACTGGGCCTGATGCCTCTTCCAACAGTCGTTTTAGTCTTCAATAGTGGTGGTGAATACTTTGCACGAGAGCTCGTGGCAGACGACACTGAGGAACTTGATTGAGCAGGCTGATGCTTAATTATCTGCTTCTGTTGATGCTGTGAGGACTGTGGTGTTGTTGAACATTTTGGCACTGGTGCAACCTTTTGAGGCAATTGCTCTTATGGCACTGAGGCGTTTGGTTTCTTTGGCACAGTCTTCTTCTAAGGAATAGCTGTACGAGAAGCCTCGACTGCTGAAGAGGTGGCCGCAATGGCAGCAGCAGCAGAGTCATCATTGAATTTCTTCATGGCTGCTTCTGCCTTCTTCTGTAACTTAGGCAAATAGTTGTCTTTCTCATTAGGGTAATCCTCAATAGTTTCAATGCTTCAGGGATGAGCAACTTGTTGATCACCCTGAGGAGGCCTCTTGCAAGGTGGCTTGAGGGCGAATTTCTTCGCATATTTGGGAGTAACATATTTGTACTCCTTCCACTCCTTAGCCCACCTGTGTTCAATTTTCTGAAGCCTTATCTTGCGTTTCGCCATGTTTCTTTGCCATGTATTTCCTCATGAGGAGTGCAGTAGTCAGCGTATATATCTTCAGGAATCTCAAAAGTTGTGTTCTGTTCAAGCTTCTTTCCTCCCTTGTGCTTCCTGTCATCTTCCATTTTCTTCAACTGAGGCTTTTGCTGAAGAATTTGCACTCTTGAAGATTCTGATGACACTGGTAAAGTTTCTTCGAGGAACGCTGCAAATTAGTTAAGTTGATGAGAACCTAGTGATTCATCAGCTGACATTTTGTACCTGTGAACAGAGTATAGGTGCGAAGAATTTGGAGAGGTCATATGCGTTCTCAGATTTGAAGAAATTGAAAATTTTAGAAGTTGAGGAATTTGACCAATGGGTTGAGGAATTTGGCTAAGCATTCTGATCTTGGGTTCCAGAGTTGTGCAGATTCGAGAATTTACACAACTGAGGAATCTCATGAAGAATTTGAGTGGCTTAGTGAAATTCATCAAGTCTTTGAGGAATGAGTGTGCGTGGCTGACAGACACTCTGAGGAAAAACAGATTTCGAGAGTCTAAAGTGAAATAATGGATCAACAAAGGCAATAAAATAAGATTTTGATTACCCTGAGCGAAGAACACGAAGAACAGGAGCAGTAAAAGAGTGAAGCTCTTCGGTTCAGATCTTCTGCGCTTAACTTGGCGGCAGAAATCAGCTACGGCGGTGGCGGAGGGAGAGATTCCGCTTCCGCCGTGAGTTCGGCGACGGCGAGGCAGTGAAGCTTTTCCTCACCGGCGACGAGATTGCTAGCGGTGGCGCTAGGGTTGAGCTCGACCGGAGAGAAGACGAGAGGACGAAGAGTTTTGACTGAGGGGGGGGGGGTAAGGGCCTATTTATAGCTCAGGTGAAAAACTGTTCGACCTAAACTTTCGAACCGAACTGCCCTTGCCCATTCGTCTCCGCACAACACGTGGACCCCATGATTGAAGCGGTGGAGTTCGTGGTTATCCGATCATGGAAAGTGGGTCAGTTACTGTGTAACGTTATAAAAAATGATTTTTGAAGTTTTGAGGATTTCGTTGCAAAGTACTCAGCTGACAAGGACACAATGAGGATTTTGAACAAGTGTCAAGTAGAACGCATATGAAGAAATGAATAGACTGGTTGAGCTTAACATAAAGGGGATTCGGGTCCGATCACATTCACTTAGATGAAATATCAATTTGAAGACTGAGCTATTGGCAAATGAAAATCATCAAATGTTTTGAAGAATTTGAAGATTTTGATGATCTCGAAAAAACTTGAGGATTTTGTGACAAAGTATCAGATTGATGAATTTCAACTTTGAAGAAAAACAGCTTGGAGAATTTCAAAGTTGGGTGGTGGCGTGACCCACCGTATAAGAATTACGATTTCACGCACCGCGTACAATTGCCATAGGGCCGTGAGAACCAAATTCTTCATTAATTTCATCACACTAAGAGTGATATTCTTCATTGATTGAAGAAAATTGATTCTTCGTGTGTTTCACATCTAAGTCATCAATTTTGCAGAAGTGTTAGGATGTGTGCTTGTTTTCACAAAACATTTGAAGACTCTAAGATATTTAGCTCACACCGCAACTTGCAAAACCTTCTCTCATCCAAGGGCTTAGTGAAAATATCTGCTAGTTGATTGTCAGTCTTCACATGATGAATGATGATTTTTCCCTTGAGGACATGGTCCCGAAGAAAATGATGATGAATCTGGATGTGCTTAGTCTTCGAGTGTTGTACTGGGTTGTAGGCGATCTTGATTGCACTCTCATTGTTGCAATAGAGAGGCACATTCTTCATGTTGATGTCGTAGTCTGTGAGGGTTTGTTTCATCCATAGCAGTTGAGCACAGCAGGATCCAGCAGCAATGTACTCAGCTTCAGAAGTGGAGAGAGAAAACACATTTCTGCTTCTTTGAGGACCAACAGACTAATGATCTTCCGAGAAAATGGCATGTGCCTCATGTTGACTTGCGATCCACACGGTCACCAGCATAATCAGAATTAGAATATCCAACGATATGAAGATTTGAGCCCTTGGGGTACCATAATCCTAGTATTGGTGTGTGAGCTAAGTATCGAAGAATATGCTTCACAGCCTTATGGTGTGATTCCTTCGGTTTGCTTGAAAACAAGCACACATGCAAACACTAAGCATTATATCTGGCCTAGATTCACATGGATACAATAAAGAGCCAATCATCGAGCGATATACCTATTGATTGAAATCTTTACCATTTTCGTCAGTGCAGAGGTGGCCGTTGGTAGGCATAGGAGTATTGACGCCTTTGCATTCATGCATGTCGAATTTCCTCAGAACATCCTTGAGGTATTTCCCCTGTGATGTAAAGATGCCATTGCGATGTTGACGAATTTGAAGACCTAAAAAGAATTTCAGCTCCCCCATCATAGACATCTGATATTCTTCACTCATCATGTAAGCAAATTCATCATTGTAACGTTTATCAGTACAACCAAAGATAATGTCGTCGACATATATTTGGCACACAAATAGTTCATTATCATAGGATTTAGTGAAAAGAGTTGGATCGAGTGAACCAGGTTTGAAGCCTTCTTCATGAGGAATTCCTTTAATGTATCATACGTGAAAGTGCGTTATATCGACTAGAGGGGGGGGGGTGGGTGAATAGGCGATTTTTAGAATTTCATCGTTGAGGAAATTCCTTTTGAGGAAATTCCTCACTGATGAATAAAGTGTAGCTGAAACAGCGCAGGACGAGAGGTGCAAATATTACAACAACAGATTTCTAGATGAAGATTAAGAAACACGTTTTGCACAGAACAAGCAGGTGAAGATTAACTGGCATGAAGAATTTGAGGTTGAGGAAAGTCAAGGAAATTCTTCAGCAAATTCTTCAAACAGTGACAATGATAGTCTTCAACATACAATATTTGAGGAATTGAAAGTGTTGAAGAAATAGAACCCGTATCACGATGAAGACAGTTGTTGATGACCCAGTTCCAACTGCTGTGACAGTCATACGTCTGGTTTGGAGCGGCTTGGTATTGAAACCAAAGGACACAGTCCCGGGACACACAGTCCCTACCGTATTCTCCTTGAGCTAAGGACACACAGTCCTCGGCCAACACTCATGGTAAGTCTTCAGGGCAGACTTCCAAAACCTCACAAACTCGGTCACCCGGCGATCCACAATTGACTGTTGGATTGCTCTAGACCATGATGCCTAACTGTATGGAGGATGCACAGTCCTCAAAGGTAAAAGGCTTCAGTTCCACACAGGAAGAAATTCTTCAGTGATGCTCAATCACTTGGTTTTTGGTTTGTGGTTTGGTGTTTGGGGTATTTCCTCACTTGATGATTTACTCTCGAAGACTCTGAGGAATTGGGTTGCTCTAAATGACAAGTGTCAGTTTCTCGCGGAGCAGCCAACCAACTAGTGGTTGTTGGGGGTGGCTATTTATAGCCTGGGAAAATCCTGACATGATTTGACATAAATGCCCTTAAATATTATGACCGTTGGTGTGGATAAGATCTGTGAGGTGGCACGAATCGCGGCAACAGTCGGGACTCTCAACTACGAGAGTCCTCATGTCTCTCATATTCCTCACTTGAGGCTTTTGTAGGTTTAGGTTTGGGTTGAGCATCATGAGGAAATTCATTCCGTAGTATTACCTCGACCCCCTTTAACAGTACGGTGTTCCTATGACTCAAGAGTAAAGAAAATGAAACAAAAAGAATAAATATTCACGCTTGAAAGTCTTCAGACTGATTTTCTTCAGGACACACCGAATTCCTCATCTTCAATATCTTGATGAGGAATATCAATTTCATCGCAATTTCTTCACGATCAAAGTCTTCAGCATAAGACCAATTTCTTCAGCCGAAGACATACATTTTTAGTGGTCGATATTCATCGTATAACTCAAACTCCTCAGCGACTTATAGAGCCTGTGTACACTTATAAACACATTAGTTACTTAACCTATAAGTCTTCAAAACACCAAAATCACAAAGGGCACTAGATGCACTTACAATCTCCCCCTTTTTGGTGGTTGATGACAATAAGGTTAAGTTTTGAACGGGGATACAAATATGAAGTGTAAATACTGAGTTTGAGGAATTTGAAATCAAGATACTTAGAGACTTCCCGTGAAGATGTGCATATTTTGAGGAATTTTCTTTTCACACCAAATGCACATTGATGATTTATATCATGGAGATCTCCCCGTGTATCTTGTCAATAATGCATACATTTGACATATAAAATGAGGAATTTGAGAATGCATGATGAGAAATGGTATCTGGCGAATTTTAGCATGCCTGCATAAATATATTTTAAGGAATAAGCATGTGAAGAAAAAGTTCAAAAAAGTCAGAGTACCATCGGTCTTAAGTTACAACTCATTACATAAAACACTTCAGAAGAATCAAGAGTTTGTAACTTAATAAAGTTCATAAGCCCCAAAATATATCCCGCGTGAAGACTAACTCAGATTTCTTGCCCTTTGTCATCAAGTGAGGGAAAGGGACAAAGCTGAGTACTAATGCCCCATGAAGATTTTCACTTCTTGGCTGATGAAGAGGCATGAGGATTCTTGGCGACAGGCTTCTTCCTTGGACCAGCTGCAATGTCTTCTGGTTCTTTATCAGATTCTGCGGTGCGGAATGAAGAAAAAGAACTGTCCTCAAGGTCAGGCACTCGAATTGGCTTGAATTTCTTCTTGGCAGGCCATGACCAGTCAAAGTCCTGAGTAAACTCCAATTCCTCAAGTTCCTCTTAAGTCTTCAGATGAGCAAAGGTGGCCCACATACGATCAAACACCTCATGAAGAGAATAGTGATTTTTCCTCAGTGCATTCTGAGTCGCGTTGAGGGTTTTCACAATGGCACTGAGTTGACGTTTTACCCATTTGTGATTGCGATCGACCTTCTAATGAAGACTGAGGAGTAGCTCTCGTTTATTCACCACTCTTGGGTCAGCAGGGCTTGGTGGATCTTGGGTAGCAGTGTCATCATATGCAGAATATGACTCTGCTTCGCGAAACTGGCCATCAAGGGGCCAATTTCCTTCATCAATCACAGATTTTCCTTTGCCTTCAACAACTTCAAATGTGTTCTTGATGATTCTGATGGGCGGCAGATATCCAATGTGATTAGGAAAATCAACATGGTAGTTGATGCCTGACCTGCTTCTGATGAATCTCATGATCCACGGAGCATAAATCTTCATGTCGAAAGGCGACAAAGCATTATCAGCCAAAGTCCTCAGGAAGAAGTCCTGAAGGTTTATTGGTATGGCATGGATGATATTGAAGAGGATATTATTCATGATGCCTACGACATCTTCTTCATCGTCATGGCCTTTGATAGGAGCGATGACATTGGCCAGGATTCTGTAGACGGTTCGTGGTTCATACTTCAAGTATTGGACGAGGAAGTGAGTCCTTGGAGGTTGATCCTTGGCCAAAGGCTTCATGAGGACTTCCATCAGTCTGTTGGGCAGCTCACGTTTGTCATACATCAGCACCGCATTTTCTGAGGGAATTGAGACTGGAAGCGCATGAAGCAATTCAGTGGTAGGCGCTTTGTAGTGCTTGTGCTGAGTCATCCAGTCCACCACCCAAGTGTTGACATCCTTCGGGTCTCCAGTGATATGCAAAGTGGAGTAGAACTGAAGAATTATGGCACTGTTCAAGTCACCTATGTCAGTGCAGAGAGGGAGCAGTCCAGCTTCGTGAAGAACATTGAGGACTGGAGTGAAGCAAGGAATTTCTCCCATGTCAACGTGAGGAATATGCTCGAGCTGAAATATTTTGTTCCTTCCACAGAGCACAGAGGCATAGTAGTTAAGCTGAGTCCTCGTCCAGAATTTCCGGTGCCTGATGCGAAGCTTATCATACGGATTTGCGCATGTGAAGTACATACATTCTTCACAAAATGCTTCCTTTTGAAACTTTGGCCTCTTCGAAAAAGGCTGATTTTGCTGCAGTTGAAGATTGTGCTACTATTCTTGAGGATGAGCTACTATCATTGTTGTTTCTGTATTGACCACAACAATAGCAGTTTCGGTGTTAGGGGTAGGAGCATTTTCTTCATTCTGACCTTTTTCTTCAAGTTGAGGATTTTCTTCAGCTTGAGGAATTTGCTTGGAGGAGGAGGCAGTTGTAGCATTGGTTGCTGCATTATCTTCAGCTGTTGCAGCTGATACTTGAGCAGATTCTTCACAGACGGTCTTCCCATCAGATCCTGTGGGGATTTATGTTGCAGCAGGAGTAGGAGGGATTTGGTTAGACCTTGGTGAGCGATGAGTCTCTTCCCAGAAATCATCACGAAAAACTGGAGTGGTGCAATCAATGTCATCAGAGGTCTTTTGAGGAATGGAGGGTTGAGGACTGTCATCATATTGTATTTCCCCGTCTATGATTTCTTCACTTTCATCATCTTCCATTTCGTCATCTTCTTCGGGAATGACATAGTCAACCCCGAAGGGAACCAGTGAGTAGGATGGAGCTACATTCAGAGGCGTAGCATCCACTGGGGCAGTTGAAGATTCAGTTTGAGTGACCTTTGGGCACTTGGCCTCTGAGGATTCTGAGGTCATTGAAGCTTTTCTCTTCTTTGCTTCTTTCTCAGCGGCTTTGGTCTTCTCCACGTCTGATGCAGACGGAATCATCTTCTTCACCTTTGAGGGTTGCGGTGAAGGAATTGTTTCGTCTGGACCTGATGCAGACACAATCCTGACAGTTTCCTCAGCTGAAGCATTTTCTTCAGCTCGAACATTTTCTTGAGCTGGAGCAGATTCATCAGCTGGAGTATATTGAGGAATTTCCTCAGCAGCGGGTTCATCAGCTTCATCTTCTTCTATCAGCTGAACCGAATAACTAGACTCAGGTAGCTTTTGCTGCATAGGAGGAGCAGCTTTCTTATTGTATTCATCAACTGCATCTGTTGCAAACTTCATGAAATTCACCTTGATACTTTGTCGATAAGATAGGCTCGTGTACTTATCTGTCAAGGTTTTCAGTTCAGCCTGGGTTGAAACAAGAGCTTCAGGCGTCAGATTGAGGAGGTTCTGCTTGAGGAATTTCTCCTTCTTCAGTTTAGCAGCCTTTGCTTGCTTGGCTTGTTGTTCTTTCCATTTTGCCTCATTGATGAATGTGGCAACCATGTGACTGAGGCCATGGGGAAGCTTCAAGTCATCAATGGGAGTGTTTGGATTTTCATACCAGACATTGATGAAATCCAGCAGAACCTTGGGGTCCATGGCAAGAGGAATAGAGTTGCGTGAAGCTTGTGCAACTCGTTCCTGCTTGTTTCTGATGATTGCTTGAAGAGTTTCATCATCGAATTCCTCACTTCCTTTTGATGCACAAGGAATGTCGATGACTTTGCTCGGACTGGGCCTGATGCCTCTTCCATCAGTCATTTTAGTCTTCAAAAGAGTTGGTGAAGACTTTATAGCAAAGCTCGTGGCAGATGGCACTGAGGAGCTAGAATGAGTAGGCTGATGCTTAACTATCTGCTTTTGTTCGGGCTGTGAGGACTATAGTTCTATTGAAGGTTTTGGCACTGGTGCAGCCTTCTGAGGCAATTGCTCTTTTGGCACTGAGGCCTTACGTTTCTTTTGCACAGTCTTCTTCTAAGGAATAGTTGTACCAGATGCTTCAGCAGCTGAAGAGGTGGCGGCAGTGGCAGCAGCTGAAGAGTCCTCATTGAATTTCTTCACTACAGCTTCTGCTTTCCTCTGTAGCTTAGACAAATGTTTGTCTTTCTCCTCAGGGTAATCCTCAACTGTTTCAACACTTGAGGGATGTGCAGCCTGTTGATTACCCAGAGGAGGCCTCTTGCATGGTGGCTTGAGGGCGAATTTCTTCACATACTTAGGAGTTACATAGCGATATTCCTTCCACACCTTAGTCCACCTGCGTTCGATTTTCTGAAGCCTTATCTTACGCTTCGGCATGGTTTCTTTGCCATATATTTCCTCATCAAGTGTACAGTAGTCAACGTATATTTCTTCAGGAATATCAACTGCAGTGTTCTGTTCAAGTTTCTTTCCTCCTTTTTGCTTTATGTCATCTTCCATTTTCTTCAACAGAGACTTTTGCTGAGGAATTTGCACTTTTGAAGACTCTGATGACACTGGTAAAGTTTCTTTGAGGAACGCTGCAAATGAGTTAAGTTGATGAGAACCTAGTGATTCATGAGCTGACATTTTGTACCTCTGAACAGAGTATGGGTGCGAAGAATTTGGAGAGGTCATATGCGTTCTCAGATTTGAAGAAATTGAAACTTTTTAGAAGTTGAGGAATTTGACCAGTGGGTTGAAGAATTTGACTAAGCATTCTGATCTTGGGTTCCAGAGTTGTGCAGATTCGAGAATTTACACAATTGAGGAATATCATGAAGAATTTGAGTGGCTTAGTGAAATTCATCAAGTGTTTGAGGAATGAGTGTGTGAGGTTGACAGACACTGAGGAAAAAGAGATTTTGCGAATCTAAAGTGAAATAGTAGATCAACAGAGGCAATAAAATAAGATTTTATTTACCCTGAGCGAAGAACACGAAGAACATAAGTAGTAAAAGTGAGAGGCTCTTCGGTTCAGATCTTCTGTGCCCTAACTTGGCGGCAGAAGTCAGCTACGGCGGTGGCGGAGGAAGAGATTCCGCTTCCGGCGTGAGTTCGGTGAGGGCGAGGGCAAGGCAGTGAAGCTGTTCCTCACCGGCGACGAGATTGCTAGCGATGGCTCTAGAATTGAGCTCGAGCGGAGAGGTGACGAGAGGATGAAGGGTTTTAACTCAGGGGGGTAAGGACCTATTTATAGCTCAGGTGAAAAACTATCCGGGCAAATCTTTCGGACCGAACTACCCTTGTCTGCTTGTCTCCGCATAACACGTGGAGCCCACGATTGAAGTGGTGGAGATCGTGCTTATCCGAGCGTGGGAAGTGGGTCCCGTTACTGTGTAACGGCATATAATTCATTTTTGAAGATTTCGTTGCGAAATCTACAGTTGTCAAGGACACATTAAGGATTTTGAACAAGTTTCAAGTAGAACGCATATGAAGAATTGAATAGACTGGGTTGAGTATAGCATAGAGGGGAGTCGGGTCCGATCACATTCACTTAGATGAAATATCAAATTGAAGACAGAGCTATAAGTGAATGCTGCTGAGGACTTTGAAATCTCAGTCTATATATATATCTAGGCAAATGAAAATCATCAAACGTTTTGAAGATTTTGAGAATCTTGAGGATTTTGTGACAAAGCGTCAGGTTGATGAATTTCAACTTTGAAGAAAAACAGCTTGAAGAATTTCAAAGTTGGGTGGTGGCATGACCCACCGTATAAGAATGATGATTTCAGGCGCCGCGTACAATTGTCGTAGGGCCCTGAGAACCAAATTCTTCATTAATTTCCTCACACTAAGAGTGATATTCTTCATTGATTGAAGAAAATCGATTCTTCGTGTGTTGCACATCTAAGTCATCAATTTTGCATAAGTGTTAGGATGTGTGCATGTTTTCACAAAACATTTGAAGACTCTAAGATATTTAGCTCACACCTCAACTTGCAAAACCTTTTCTCATCCAAATGCTTAGTGAAAATATCTACTAGTTGATCATCAGTCTTCACATGGTCGATGATAATATTGCCCTTGAGGACATGGCCCCGGAGAAAATGATGACAAATCTGGATGTGCTTAGTCTTCGAGTGTTGTATTGGGTTGTATGCGATCTTGATTGCACTCTCATTGTCGTAGTAGAGAGGCACATTCTTCATGTTGATGTCGTAGTCTTTGAGGGTTTCCTTCATCCATAGCAATTGAGCACAACATGATTCAGTAGCAATGTACTCAACTTCGGCAGTGGAGAGAGAAACACAGTTCCACTTCTTTGAGGACCAGCAGACTAATGATCTTCCGAGGAAATGACAAGTGCCAGATGTTGACTTGCGATCCACACGGTCACCAGCATAGTCAGAATCAGAATATCCCACGAGATGAAGATTTGAGCCCTTGGGGTACCATAATCCTAGTGTTGGTGTGTGAGCTAAGTATCGAAGAATATGCTTCACAGCCTTATGGTGTGATTCCTTTGGTTTTGCTTGAAAACGAGCACACATGCAAACACTAAGCACTATATCTGGCCTAGATGCACATAGATACAATAAAGAGCCAATCATCGACCGATATACCCGTTGATCGAAATCTTTACCATTTTCGTCAGTGCAGAGGTGGCCGTTGGTAGGCATGGGAGTCTTGGCGCCTTTGCATTCATGCATGTCGAATTTCCTCAGAACATCCTTGAGGTATTTCTCGTGTGATATGAAGATGCCATTGTGTTGTTGACGAATTTGAAGACCTAAGAAGAATTTCAGCTCCCCCATCATAGACATCTGATATTCTTCACTCATCATGTAAGCAAATTCATCACTGTAGCGTTTATCAGTACAACCAAATATGATGTCATCGACATATATTTGGCACACAAATAGTTCATTGTCATAGGATTTAGTGAAAAGAGTTGGATCGAGTGAATCAGGTTTGAAGCCTTTCTTCATGAGGAATTCCTTCAACGTATCGTGCCACACCCGAGGGGCTTGCTTGAGGCCATAGAGTGCCTTTTTGAGTGTGAAGACTTTGTGTGGATTCTTTGGATCCTCAAAACGTGGGGGTTGAGAAACATATACTTCTTCCTCAAGCTTACCATTGAGGAATGCACTTTTCACATCCATTTGATATAGAGTAATGTTATGATGATTAGCATAAGCAAGTAGAATTTGAATAGCTTCAAGTCTAGCAACAGGTGCAAAAGTTTCATCGAAATCAATTCCTACAACCTGTGTGTAGCCTTGGGCTACAAGTCGTGTCTTATTCCTCACCACTTGACCATACTCATCTTGCTTGTTTCGGAAAATCCACTTGGTGCCTATGATATTGTGCTTGCGAGGATCTGGTCGTTTGACGAGTTCCCACATGTCATTTAGCTTGAATTGAAGAAGTTCATCTTGCATGGCTTGAATCCACTCATGTTCCACGAAAGCTTCAGCAACTTTTGAGGGTTCTGTGATAGACACAAAAGAGGAATGCCCACAAAAGTTAACTATGTGTGAAGCTTTTGAGCGAGTGAGAGGACATGGCGTGTTGATGTCATCGAGGATTTTGTCAAGTTCTACTTCATTTGCAATCCTCAGATGAGCTGGTTGAGGATTTTGTCTGGGCTGAGGAATTTTCTTTGGAGCAATTTCCTCAGGAACACCTTCTTGAATTTCATCAGTGCTGGGGACGATTTCTTCAGCAATTTCCTTTGTAGGAACAAATTTCTTAAGTAGCTTTGAACTTGATTGCTTCCTCAGGAGATAATTTATCTGGCACACGAGGCAATTGCTCTCTTTGCGAGCCATTAGTTTCATCGAACCGCACATCTATAGTTTCAACAACCTTGTTGTGATAGGTGTTGAAGACTCTGTAGGCGTGCGAGTCCTTTCAGCAACCAAGCATAAAACCCTCATGTGCTTTAGGTGCAAATTTGACCTATGGTGAGGATCTCTAATCCAGCATCTTGCACCGAAGACTTTGAAATAACTTACATTGGGTTTCTTGTCAGTGAGGAGTTCATATGAGGTTTTCTTGAGGAATTTGTGAAGATATACCCTGTTGATGATGTGTCAAGCAGTGTTGATTGCTTCAGGCCAGAAATGACGAGGAGTCTGATATTCTTCAAGCATAGTCCGTGCCATTTCAACCAGAGTCATGTTCTTGCATTCAACGATGCCATTCCGTTGAGGAGTATAAGGAGCAGATAATTCGTGAGTAATACTAAGTTCATAAAGATAATCATCAAGACCAGTGTTTTTGAATTATGTCCCATTATCACTCCTGATGTGTTTGATCTTGATGCCAAAGTTCGTCGAGGCCCTTGAGGAAAATTGTTTGAAGACTTCCTGCACTTCAGTTTTATACAGAATGATATGCACCTAAGTATATCTAGAATAATCATCAACTATGACAAAGCCATATAAAGATGCTGCATTTGTTAGAGTAGCATAATGAGTAGGTCCAAATAGATCCATGTGAAGCAATTCAAACAGACGGGTAGTAGTCATGATGGTCTTCGAGGAGTGTTTGGATCTGGTCATTTTTCCAGACTCACAAGCACCACAAAGGTGGTCCTTGACAGATTTGACTGATTCAATGCCAATGACATTCTTTTTCTTCGCCAGCGTGTGCAAGTTCCTCATGCCTGCATGACCAAGTCTTCGATGCCATAGCCAGCCTTCTAAGGTTTTTGCTAGTAAGCATGTGGCTGGTTGATGGCATGTGGAAAAATCAACAATGTACAAGTCTCCTCTCCTAACACCTTCGAAGACTTTGGATCTGTCAGATTCCATGATGACTACACACCTATATTTTCCAAAGATAACAACCATATCAAGATCACAAAGCATTGAGACTGACATGAGGTTAAACCCAAGTGATTCTACAAGCATCACTTTGTCCATGTGCGTGTCCTTGGAAATAGCCACTTTGCCAAGTACCAATACCTTGCTTTTACTTTTGTCAACATATGTGATTTGCTTCAGTGGTGATGGAGTTAGTGGCATATTCATCAGCAAGCTTCTATCACCAGTCATGTGCTGTGTGCAACCACTATCAAGAACCCACTCAGTGCTCTTGGGTTGTCCTCCTACAGATGAATTAGTGCAGCTTACCATCTCATATGCTTCAGAAATGAAGAATATGATATCAATTTCATCAGACAGGAATTTCATCTTAAACAGTAACTTTGAGGACGTGTGAAATGTTATCATTTCATCAATTTTAGCTTGTGTCCAATCAAGCATTTTTCTCAGGTCTCTAGCAAATTCTTCAGATGGTGATTTTCGTCTGGAGACCTGACCTACAGAAGTGATGAGTTCAATTTCTTCACCACCCACATCTGAAGGGGTGGCAAAGAGTTCATGATCCTGCGAGCATCATATGAGAAAGGGGGCATTGAAGCTAATGCACTTCTCTTCACAGTAGGGGGGTTAGAGTACTCAAATGAATAGGCACAGAAGTTCTTTGAGGATTTATGAACACAATGATTTCAGGTATAATGCTCATATTCATATCCCTTGTAATTTCCCCGCATATCAGAAGCATTAGCATGAGTACGAGCAAAGTTTTGACCAGATGAGGATTTTGATCCTCTTGAATAATTTGGTCCACCTGAGGAATTTGATCTAGGGTTCAGGTTCTTCACAGGTGGTGTCATGAGGACATTCACCTGAAGATTTTCCAAGCAACTTTTGGGGACCCAAATTTTCCTCAGGGGTGGTCCATTCCTGTAGTTAGTTCCAACATATCGAGCAAATACTTCACCAGATTGATTTTTGAACAGTTTATAGTTGGAGTCAAATGACTCATCTGAGGAATAGGATAATTCACATGCAAAGCCTGTTAGATTGGATGGATCAACAGGAGGTCCTTTAGCAGCAACCCATGAGGTTTTGGGATACTGCTTAGGTTTCCAGTATGATCCATCAGCATTCAGTTTCCTTTCAAAGGCAATTCCTTCTTTCCTCGGGTTCCTGTTCAAAATCTGATTTTTGAGCACATCACAAAGGGTTTGATGCCCTTTGAGACTTTTGTGCATGCATGTCACATACAATTCCTTCAAACCTGCATTTTCATCAGTAATAGTTGTGGTTTCCTCAAGTGAGGAATTTGTTACCATAGTAGAAGTTGAAGAATTTGTAGCAATTGAAGCATTTGATGATTGTGGTGAAGAATTGGCAGTATCATGCTCGATGCATTTGAGACATGGTGGAGTGAATTCTACCTGAGCGGCACTGATATGTTGAGCAAGTAATGAATCATTTTCCATCCAAAGATCATCATGAGACATCTTCAACTTCTCAAGATCAAGTTTCCTTTGAAGAAATTCATAGGAAACTTTCTCATGATCAGCTAAGAGTGTGCCATAACGATCTTGAAGACTATCAAATCTAGACTGAAGATTTTTCATATCTTCAGTGAGGATTTGAGTATGATTCATTTCATCATTCAACAGATCATCGCTTTTGTCTAGCAGTTTTTCAAGCTTTTCAATGGCACTTTGTTACTTAGTTGCAATGTTGGCCAGTTTACTGTAACTGGGTTTTTTATAATCATCAGGTTCACAGTCACTTGAATCAGAGGAGGAAGTGTCATTCGGTACCTTTGAACCTTTTGCCATGAAGCAATAGGTTGGAGCGAAGTCATCAGCATAGTCATCAGCATAGGTAGAGTTGTCATTTTCTTCAAGGTTGAAGATTGACTTGCTGACGAATGTGGTAGCCAGTGCAAGACTTGCCACACCAGACTTTGAGTCTTCTTCTGAACCTTCCTCTTCATCACATTCCTCAAATTCTTCCTAAGAATCCATTTCCTTGCCAATGAATGCCCGGGCCTTTCTGAAACTAGCCTTCTTGTGCGATGAGGACTTTGAGGATGAGCATTTTGAAGATTTCTTCTTTTTCTTCGAGTCATCAGAACTTTCATCCTTGTATTTCTTCTTCGTTGATTCCTTCACCCAACGAGGACAATCAACAATATAGTGACTTGATTTCTTGCATTTGTGGCAGGTTCTTTTCGTATAGTCCTCAGATGAAGATTATGATTTCCTCATATCTCTTCTTGAAGATTTACCAAACTGGCCACGCCTTGTAAACTTATGGAATTTCCTCACGAGCATTGCAAGCTCCTGTCCAAGTTCTTCAGGATCACTGTCATGGTTTTGTCATGGCGGATGTCCTTGTGAAAGGACTTAATGATGGAGCCATCGCACCTTGGTGGCTGTTGATTGCCAAACAGGAGGTGAGAGAATACTCTCGAGTATTAGCAGCTAAATTTGTCAGATTCAACCACACTTGAAAGATTAGTATCTGCAAGCAAAGTAGTAATAGCAAAGTAGTATGATAACAACGGTGTCAGAAACGATCTGTTGACGACAGACTATTCCTAACGATTGTATCAATGGCGCCAAGTTGCCTCGTTGACGGAAATTGTCAGTTCCCGTCAACGACCAACGAACCAAAATTGTAACAGGTAGCAGCAGTGTAACGAGCAATAACAGTGGCAAGGAACAGCAGTAGTGACAGCAGTAGCAAGTAGCAACAGTAGCGAGCGACAGTAGTAACAGCAGCAGAGCAAGACAAGTAACAACAAGAGTAGGACAAACTCGTAGGCAATGGGTCGCTGATTTGTTTGGATGATATTCATCATGCAACAGTTATAACACGGAGAGATATGTGGCTAGCTCCCGTTCGTCAATATGATGTAGGCATGCATTCCGTGTGTCGTCATACGTGCTTAGGGAAAAGAACTTGCATGACATCTATTGTCCATCCCTCCCGTGGCAGCGGGGTCCAAAAGGAAACTACGGGATATTAAGGTTCTCCTTTTAATAAAGAACCGGACCAACACATTAGCACTTAGTGAACACATGAACTCCTCAAACTATGGTCATCACCGGGAGTGGTTCTGGTTATTGTCACTCCAGGGTTGCCGGATCATAACACATAGTAGGTAACTACAACTTGCAAGATCGGATCTAAAACACACATATATTGGTGGCAACATAATAATTTCAGATCTGAAATCATGGCACTCGGGCCCTAGTGACAAGCATTAAGCATGGCAAAGTAGTAGCAACATCAATCTCAGAACATAGTGGATACTAGGGATCAATCCCCATCAAAACTAACTCGATTACATGATAGATCTCATCCTACTCATCACCGTCCAGGAGCCTACGAATAGATTACTCACGAACGACGAAGAGCTTCATGGAATTGGAGAGGGAAGAAGGTTGATGATGACGATGGCGACGATGTCCCCTCTCCGGAGCCCAAGACGGACTCCAGATCTGCCCTCTAGATGAAGAACATGTGGTGGCAGCGGCTCCGTATCGCAAACGCGACGAAAACTTCTCTTTTTAATTTTTCTGGGATGAAAGGGAACTTATAGACCTGAGATTGGGGGCAGCAGAGCTGTGTGGGCCCCACAAGCCTGCCACCGCCACCAGGGGGGTGGCGGAGCCAGGGCTTGTGGCCCACTGGCCCACCCCCTCAGGTGGAACTTGGCGCAGATATTTTTCATATTTTCCAAAAATGATCTTCGTAATTTTTCAGGACGCTTGGAGAACTTTGATTTCTGCACAAAAATAACACCAAGGCAATTCTGCTGAAAACAACATCAGTCCAGGTTAGTTCCATTCAAATCATGCAAATTAGAGTCCAAAACAAGGGCAAAAGAGTTTGGAAAAGTAGATACGATGGAGACGTATCAGTGGCGACTCAAAGAGGGTGAGCGGAAGTGAGACTCAGGTTTACCCAGGTTCAACCCCTTCGATGGAGGTAAAAGCCTACATCTTGCTTTGTGTATATTGATGGTGGATTCGATTACAAGGAGGGCGTAACTCGCGTGACCTAGCTCTCGATGATTTCTAACCTAACCTATCCGCCCTAGAGACTCGCCTTTATATACAGGTCGAGGCTCCTGGGTTTACAAAGTTCTGGCCACGTTACAAATCGTGGCCTTCCATATCTCTAAGTCGCCGTGTTTTCCAAGCCAGGAAACCTCCTTGGCGACTTATCCTCTCCCTCAAACCTGAACCACTATCCGGCTCATGGGCCCTGGTGGCCCTCCTTGACGAAGGCCTTCTGCAAATCTCAGGCCCGAGACAAGGCTTATACTCACCATGTATATATGATTCACCGCTTTCCTGACCCGGCCGAGCAGGGCGGGTCATACCACACGTAATATCCCCAACATTAGGCCCCCGATTAACTTGAATTCATTCACGCCAACTAACCTTTACGCTTGTCTTTGGTGACTCATATTACCTCCATCCTTTCTTTAATAAGTGATGAGCCGCCAACTTTCTCAACTTGCTTGAGTCGCCAGGTCATTTATTGGTGACATCACCTTCTCCACTATTCCCGGGATTTTGATGACATCACTTGCAACAGATCTTTTCGTCTTTATCCTGCTATCCCAAAAATCTAGGCGCCATTATTTTCGGTTTTCAATTTGTTGCCTCGATTCCCGCGCCTGCCATTTCAACTCTGCCCTAGGTCTTTAAATCGTCGCAAGGGAGTGGGGAAACATCCCCACCTATCCCCATTCCGTCTCCTCGGCTGCTTCGTTCTCCTTGAACTCGCGTCTTGACCACCTCGCCATCGCCGAGCTTCTGTCGTGGACCAGCAGTTTCCTAGGCCGATCGGGGGTGCAGTCCCTGTTGCAGAACCTCTGTGACCTTCTTCCGTTATCGCCTTATTCCTTCGGGTAAGTCCTCTTCCTTCATTAAGGCTAGATCTTGAACTCCCGTATTTCTTAGGGCAGCGCCGAAACTCCATGAACGCTAGATCCATTCACCATTAACCTGTTCAAGCATGGCATTTGAGATCCTTCTGCGTAGCGATAACCCATGGTAGTCCCATCACGTTCCCTAGCAAGTTGTATTTTCCCTCCATTGCTTATAGATCCATGATACGTCTCCAACATATCTATAATTTTTGATGGTTCCATGCTATTATCTTGTCAAACTTTGGATGTTTTGTATGCCTTTTATATCTTTTTTGGGACTAACTTATTAACTCAGTGCAAAGTGCCAGTTCCTGTTTTTTCCGTGTTTTTGACCCTTTTCAGAGGAGAATATTAAACGGAGTCCAAACGGAATAAAACTTCCGAAAAGATTTTTTCCGGAACAGAAGATACGCACGGGGGCGTGAGAACCAAGGCAGAGGCCACCACGGGAGGCCACAAGCCCCCTAGGCGTGGCCAGGGGGGCGCACCTAGCAGGCTTGTGGGCCCCCTGTGGCTCGTCTGCCCTACTTCTTCTGCCTATAAATCCCCGAAAAATCCAAAACCACGAGAAAGATCCACGAAAATACTTTTCCGCCGCCGCAAGCTTCTGTCTCTGCAAGATCCCATGTGGGGCACGTTCTGGTGCCCTGTCGGAGGGGGGAATCGGATACAGAGGGCTTCTTCATCAACACCATTGCCTCTCCGATGATGCGTGATTATTTCACCATAGACCTTCGGGTCCATAGCTAGTAGCTAGATGGCTTCTTCGCTCTCTTGGATCTTCAATACAAAGTTCTCCATGATCTTCATGGAGATCTGTCCGATGTAATGTTCTTTTGCGGTGTGTTTGTCGAGATCCGATGAATTGTGAATTTATGATCAGATTATCTATGAATCTTATTTGAGTTTCTTCTCATCTCTTGTATGCAAGATTTCATATCCTTGTATTTCTCTTCGAGTTGTGGGTTTTGTTTGGCCAACTTGATCTATGATTATTGCAATGGGAGAAGTGCTTGGTTTTGGGTTCATATCATGCGGTGACCTCACCCAGTGACAAAAGGGGTAGCGAGGCACGCACCGTGTTGTTGCCATCAAGGGTAAAAAGATGGGGTTTATATCTATTGCATGAATTTATCCCTCTACATCATGTCATCTTGCTTAAGGCGTTACTCTGTTCGTCATGATCTCAATACACTAGATGCATGTTGGATAGCGGTCGATGTGTGGAGTAATAGTAGTAGATGCAGACAGTATCGGTCTACTTGTCTCGGACGTGATGCCTATATGTATGATCATTGCATTAGATATCGTCATGACTTTGCGCGATTCTATCAATTGCTCGATAGTAATTCGTTCACCCACCGTAATACTTGCTATTTTGAGAGAAGCCTCTAGTGAACACTATGGCCCCCGGGTCTACTTCACATCATATTTTCAGCCTTACACTTTTACTTTGTTGCACTTTCCACCTTCAGATCTCACCTTGCAATGAATCATGAAGGGATTGACAACCCCTTTGTAGCGTTGGGTGCAAGTTTGCTGTTTTTGCACAAGTACTTTGGAAACTTGGCTTGATACTCCTACTGGATTGATACCTTGGTTCTCAAAACTGAGGGAAATACTTACTGCTACTGTGCTGCATCACCCTTTCCTCTTCAAGGGAAAAACCAACACAAGCTCAAGAGGTAGCAAGAAGAATTTCTGGCGCCGTTGCCGGGAGGATCAAGTCAAGAATAGTCTCCCGTCAACGTGTCAATTTCTGGCACCGGGGATTATTCTAAGTGAAGATTATCCAAGTAAGTGTCGCAAAATCATATCTTGCATTTACTTCTTTTGCCTCTCGTTTTCCTCCCCCCCACTTCTGAAAAACAAAATTTACAAAAATATTTGCCTTTTTCGTTTGCCCTTTTCTCTCGCTTGCTTTCTGTTCGTTTGTGTGCTTGTCTGCTTGCTGAAGTCACCATGACTGAAAACACCAAACTTTTATGACTTCTCGAATACTAATAATAATGGTTTTATTAGTACTCCGATTGCTCCCGCCACTAGTGCGGAATCATATGAAATCAATGCTCCTTTGCCGAATCTTGTTATGAAAGAGCAATTCTCCGGCCTTACTAGTGAAGATGTCGCATCCCATCTTAATACCTTCATTGAGCTTTGCGATATGCAAAATAAGAAAGATGTGGATAATGATGTTATTAAATTGAAGCTATTTCCGTTCTCGTTGCGAGATCGGGCAAAAACTTGGTTTTCATCTTTGCCCAAAAATAGTATTGATTCTTGGAACAAGTGCAAAGATGCTTATATATCCAAGTATTTTCCGCCGGCTAAGATTATCTCTCTCCGTAATGATATCATGAATTTTAAGAAACTTGATCATGAACATGTTGCACAATCTTGGGAGAGAATGAAATTGATGATTAGAAATTGTCCCTCTCATGGCTTGAGTCTTTGGGTGATTATACAAATCTTCTACGCCGGTTTGAATTTCGCTTCTAGAAATATCTTGGACTCCGCCTCCGGTGGAATGATCATGGAAATCACATTAGGAGAAGCCACAAAACTCCTAGACAATATCATGACAAACTATTCTCAGTGGCACACTGAAAGGTCACCTACTAGTAAAAAGGTACACGCTATAGAAGAAATTAACTCGTTGAGTGCTAAGGTGGACGAGTTAATGAAATTGGTTGCTAGTAAAGGTGCTCCTTTAGATCCAAATGATATGCCCTTGTCTTCCTTGATTGAGAGTAGCAACGAAAGCTTGGAAGTTAATTTTGTTGGTAGGAATTTTGGCAACAACAATGCTTTTAGAGGAAACTATATTCCTAGGCCTTTTCCTAGTAATCTCTCTAATAACTTTGGCAACTCCTACAAAAATGCTCATGGAAACTACAATAAATTAACCTCTGATCTAGAGAGTAATATCAAAGAGTTTCAATGCGTCCATAGAAGAAAAACTACTCAAAATTGATGATTTGGCTAGGAGCGTTGATAGAATGTCTATTGATATTGATGCTTTGAAAGTTAGATGTGCTCCTCCCAAGATCAATATGGATGAAACTTTGAAAGTTATGTGTGACGCCCTCGATTTAATCGTACGCTAATCATACACGCAAATGCGTACGATCAAACCCAAGGACTCACGGGAAGATATCACAACACAACTCTAGACACAAATAAAATAACATCAGCTTCATATTACAAGCCAGGGGCCTCGAGGGCTAGAATACGAAAGCTCGATAAACACACGAGTCAGCGGAAGCAACAAATATCTGAGTACAGACATAAAACAACATGGGGTGCCTTAGAGAAGGCTAGCACAAAAGATACAACGATCGAACGAGGCGAGGCCTCCTGCCTGGGAACCTCCTAACTACTCCTGATCATCAGCGGCCTCCACGAGGTAGTAGGCATTGTCGGGGTAGCAGTCGTCGGCGGCGGGGACCTCCATCTCCTGGGCTCCATCATCTGGTCGCAGCAAACAGATCAAGGGGACAAGGGGGGAGCAAAGCAGCGGTGAGTACTCATCCAAAGTACTCACAAGTCTTACATCAGTACTATTCTAAATATGCATCAGTATCAAAGAAGGGGGGTTATATGTGGACTGACTGCAGCAATGCGAGAATAGAGAGAGAAGGCCTAGTCCTATCGAAGACTAGCATCTTCAGGGTCTTGCAGCAATAGACGAGAGTAGAACAGGGGGTAACACATTAATAGTCATATTGTTGCAGCAATATTAAAGTGAGGTCACGCCTAAAGATCCTCCCTCGACTCCCTGCGAGGAAGTAATCCCGAGGCAAACTAATTCCAGTTATGTAACAATTGTAGTTGTAAAAGATTGGGGCACAACTCCAAGTCGTCCTGTAACCGTGGACACGGCTATCCGAATAGTTAATTTTCATCCCTGCAGGGGTGCACCACATGTCCCGTCACGCTCGATAACACTCTGGTCGGACATACTTTTCTGGGTCCTGCCCGGCCTCGGAATATCGACACGTCGCAGCCCCACCTAAGACTAATCAGAGAGGCCAGCCCGCCGGTCTAAATCCTAAGCACAAAGGGTTCATGGGCCCAGTTCCCCTTCACGCTCTTGCACGTGGCGTGGGCGGCCGACGTCAGTCCTAGCATCCCTTAATCACAAGCGCGATGCATCTCGGGACCACTCGGGTGCGCGCCGCTACATTGCTGGCATCTGAAAAGCTTCGGCTGATACCGCGACGCCGAGTACCCATAATTCTTCCCGCGTAGCCGGTTAGTGCGAAAAGGTCTCCGACCAACCCAGATCAAATACCCAAATCCATTAGCATTTTAATTAGGCCACCAACACAATCTCACGGGAATCCACCCGTCTTACAACTAATCACCAATGATACCAGTAACATGGTCGAGTAACTGTGTGGTTGTAACATCGGGGGGAACCCGAGGTATCACCCTCGTTAGATTCCGAACGATGTACCCATCAAGGTGGGCTTAGAGGAATCACCCTCGGGGGTCCCACACTCGCGGGGTGGCACGACAGAGGCGTCATCGGGAATGGTGAAAGAGGAATCACCCTCGATAACCACGACCGACTAGCTATACTACAGCGATATCATCAGGAGTACTTAGCGAGGTGTCACCCTCGGTACCCGATAGTATCTCTGTAGCGTCGTACAACGAAGGGGGTGAAAATGCTGTGTCGGGTCTGGCTCGTCGATCAGAGATCGAGATTTGAAAACAAGCGGGGCAACTGAACTACGGGGTCAGAGGGGATGACTGCTCCACCTATACTAAGCATATTAAGGATACAGGACTGAAAGTAGCAGTTCATCAAAAACAGGCTATGCATCAGATATAGGAGCTAACTACAACAGTAGCAAAATACTAATGCAAGCAGTAGGAAGAAAGACATAGGCGATATAGGAATGATCAAGGGGAGTTTTGCTTGCCTTGCTGCTCTGCGGCAAAGGACTAATCAGCAGGGTCGGAGATGTACCCGGCAGCAGCGTCAGTCTCGGGGTCTGCCGGTAAGAAGAGGGGGAAGAAACAATAAATAATAGCACCGATGCAACACAAAGCATGACATGGAAAGATGCAGGCTAGACATGAGCTAACGCAGCAACATCCATCATAGACGGGTCGGAAGAATATCTGACGATATTTTTCCGGGTCTCGGGCTACTTCCGGTCATACTGGAAACGATGGAAAAGTTCCATGTTTGCTATGCTAGGGACGCGTGACAGACGAATGGACCGTGTATCCGGGTTCGTCTCGTTTTGCTGATCAACTATCATGTTGAAATTATTTTGATCTGACTTATGGATTATTAATATTAATTTTTAAAGTTTTATTAATTATTTAGGAATTAAAAACAGATTTAGCTAATTTATTAAATGCAATTATGACATCAACATGATGTGATGCTGATATCAGTGGTTGACTGGTCAAACTGGCCAGTGGGTCCTCGTTGTCATAGTCATGGGTTTTTAATTAACTAAATTACTATTCATCAAGATTAATTAGTGGGATGGGACCCACGTGTCATACTCTAATTATTCTAATTAATTAATTTAACTAATATATCTATTTATTTATTTAATAAAAACATTATTTTTATTATTTATATTATCTATCCCGTGGGGCCTCCTGTCATAGACACCGGGTGCGTTGGCCCCACCGGTAAGTGGCTTAAGGCTATTTACTCATTTTTTTATAGATACCTAACCGTGCAAATATCGTATTCCTCCAATATCTATATACGCAAATACATACATCGCATATCATACATACATACATACATACATACATACATACATACATACATACGACATCTAATACATCTTTTGTTTTTATTTTCATTTAACTCTCATCTCTGCCCTCTCTCTGTTCATCTGTTCATCTCTCAACAGAGAGGAATGGGGCAAAACTCCACCACCCTACGAGACCTCAACGGCACCGGAAAAGGGAACTAATCTCCGGAACGGAACCGGGACGGAAAACGGAAGGAGAGGGTGGGAGGAGCCCGCAAAAGGGCTCACCGACGTTGCCGGGGAACGGGGCGGCGAGGCTCGGGGTCGGCCGTTGTGGAGGATGACGAGGAGGCCGATGGTGCGGTGCCGGCAAGGAGGAGCCCGAGGTGGCCGGGACGCCGTGGCCGTGGTGGTGGTGGTTGCCGGAGTTGGTGAAGGGGGCCGGCCGATGGTGGGGGCTCGGGTTGGGGCCGAGAGGAGCCGGCCGACAGGATGGGGAGGGCCTCGGCCGGCGGATCCGGAGGGGTGGTGGCCGGCCCTAGGGGAGAGGCGAGGGAGGCCGGCGGTGGAGGCGAGGTGAGTAAGGAGGCCGGGGGTGGGGAGGTGCTGGCCGGCGTGGTGGAGGGCCGAGGGGCTCGCCGGCCGGGAGTAGAGGGGCCGACGGGGGGAGAGGCCACCAGCGGGAGGACCTGGGGGGTGGACGCGACGTGGGAGAGGAGGGCTCGTGGGGGAGGGAGGGGGATCTGGCGTGGGGGTGGGAGAGGATCACGAGAGAGAGAGGGAGCCCCTCGTGGGGAGCTGTCGGTGGGAGGGGTGGGACCGAGAGGGGGAGCGTGGGGGGGGGGGGGGGGGGTGGCGGCGCTAAGGGGAGGGAGAGGGAGCGAGCGAGAGGCTCCCTCGTTAGGGGGGGGGGCGCTAGGGTTTGGAGGGGTGGGGTGGCCGGCTGGGCCATTTGGCCCAGTTGGGCCGGTTGGTTTGGTTTCTTTTTTTTCTTTCTTTCACTATTTATTTTACTATTTGATTTTTCTTTTTAAATACTTTCCTTTTCTTTATACTTTATTTTATCATTATTATTTTTAATACTTTCCTTTTTATATATATCCTTTTAATATTTGTAATGAACTTATAAAGTATTTTTCTTTTGTTTTCAAATTTTGAATCCGGATAGACTTGAATCAACGCGGGTCTGAGATGGGAATCCTCGATGATGTGGCATCATTAGCGGGTGATCATTGTAGCTTAATTACAATAATTACTGTTGCAAAAGTCAAGGATGTAACAATTCTCCCCTACTAACAAGAATTCTCGTCCCGAGAATTAAGAGGTAGAGGGAAAGAGCCCGGGGTATTCATCACGAAGATGATCCTCGCGTTCCTAGGTGGCTTCATCTTCAGAGTGATTTGACCACTGTACTTTAAGGAACTTGGTGACCTTGCGACGAGTCTTACGTTCAGCTTGGTCAAGTATGCGGACCGGATGCTCTTTATAAGAGAGGTCTTGTTGTAGTTCAAGCATATCGTGATCCACTGCTCGAATAGGGTCCTTGAAGCAGCGACGGAGCTGAGAAACATGGAAGACATCATGAACCTGAGAAAGGTTCGCCGGCAGTTCCAATTGATAAGCCACTCTTCCACGCCTTTCGAGAACAGTGAAAGGACCAATATAACGAGGAGCTAATTTTCCCTTGATTCCGAAACGGTGTGGACCTCTCATTGGTGTGACACGAAGATAAGCCTTTTCGCCAGGTTGATAGACCATATCTTGATGATGACGGTCATACTGACTCTTCTGACGAGACTGAGCAGCCTTCAGATTCTCATGAAGAATGCAGACTTGATCTTCGGCATGTTGAATAATATCCGGACCGAAGAGTGATCGTTCCCCAGTTTCTGACCAATTAAGAGGAGTTCGACACCTTCGCCCATACAATACTTCGAAAGGGGCCATCTTCAGACTAGCTTGATAGCTATTGTTGTAAGAGAACTCGGCATACGGGAGAGATTCCTCCCATTTCTTACCGAAAGAAATGACACAAGCTCGAAGCATGTCCTCGAGAATTTGGTTGACTCGTTCAACTTGTCCCTAGGATTGAGGATGAAATGCAGTGCTGAAGGACAGATGAGTCCCCATAGCCTTCTGAAAACTTTCCCAGAATTTTGAAGTGAACAAGCTGCCACGGTCCAAACTGATTACCAACGGAATACCGTGAAGTGAAACAACTCTTGACATATAAAGATCTGCCAGTTGACTAGCATTAATCGTTTCTTTGACGACCAGGAAATGTGCAACTTTGGACAGTCGATCAATGACGACAAGAATAGCATCATTACTTTTCTGAGATCTGGGAAAACCAGTGACGAAATCCATTTCAACGTGGTCCCATTTCCACTCAGGAATAGAGATAGGCTGCAGAGTTCCAGTAGGCTTTTGGTGTTCTGCTTTGATACGCCGGCATATATCACATTCTGCCACATATCGTGCAATGTCTTGTTTCATATTGGGCCACCAGAATCTCTGCCGGATGTCTTGGTACATCTTGGTACTACCCGGGTGGATAAACAGTGGTGTGTCATGAGCTTCTTCCATCACCTTTCCAGTCATCCTGAGATTTTCCTTCTTATTTGGGACGAATAGGCGACCCTTGAAATACAAGGCGCCACCTTCATCAATAGTGAAAAAGGAGGGTTTACCCTTCGCAATATAGCTCTTAATCTTGTCGACATCATCGTCAAAGTCTTGCAGATTCTTTATGGAGCTCACAAGATCTGGTTCAACCACTAGGTTACTGAGGGAACCCTGATTAACAACACGAAGGTTCATCTTTTGACAATCTTCAGGAGGGGGAACAAGGTAACCCTGACGAACAATGTGGAGGTTCAGCTTACGGAATTCCTCTTGCAGATGATCGGGAACCTGATGAACCTGGAGGTGGTTGCAGTATGACTTGGGACTTAAGGCATCAGCCATTACATTAGCCTTGCCAGGGGTATATGATATACTACAGTTAAAATCTGCTATACGCTCCATCCATCTTTGTTGACGTAGGTTCAGCTCCGGTTGAGTGAACAAGTACTTCAGACTTTGATGGTCGGTGTAGATTTCACAGCGATTACCGACAAGGTATTGTCACCATTCCTTCAATGCATGAATGACTGCGGCAAGCTCGAGATCATGAACTGGGTAGTTCTCTTCATGAGCACGCAGTTGACGTGAAGCATAAGCGATCACCTTGCGATCCTGCATTAGGACACAACCTATTCCTTGACGAGAAGCATCACAGTATATGACGAAATCCCTTTTCGTATCTGGAGGAGCAAGTACTGGAGCGGACGTCAGTTTGTCCTTGAGCGCTTGGAAACTTTCCTGGCATTTATCAGTCCATTCACACTTAACACCTTTGTGAAGCAGGTTGGTTAAGGGCTTCGCAATCTTGGAGAAGTTCTCGACGAATCGATGGCAATAGCTGGCGAGTCCGAGAAAACTTATGACTTGCTTGACATTCTTCGGGGGAGTCCAGTCAAGAATAGCTTGAATTCGTTCGGGGTTGACCGCAATACCATCCTTGGAAATCACATAACCAAGGTAAGTCACTTCGTCTAGCCAGAACTCACATTTGGAATACTTCGCATAGAGTTTATGCTCCCGAAGCTTATCCAGTACAAGACGAAAATGCTCAGCATGCTCTTCTTTGTTCTTCGAAAACACCAGAATATCATCCAGATATACCACGACAAATTTGTCGAGGTAGTCCATGAATATATAATTCATCAGTCGAGAGAAGGTTGCCGGTGCATTTGTTAAGCCGAAGGACATGACGGTGTACTCGTATGATCCATATCGAGTAACAAAGGCGGTCTTTGGAATATCTTCCTTGCGAACACGGATCTGGTGGTATCCCAATCTCAAGTCGAGCTTAGAGAAAACGGTGGAACCAGCAAGTTGATCATACAAATCATTTATCCGAGAGAGAGGATATTTGTTTTGAATAGTGGCCTGGTTGATAGGACGATAGTCTTGAACCAATCGATTTGTCCCATCCTTCTTCTTAACAAAGAGAGAAGGTGCTCCCCAAGCAGAGGAACTCAGACGGATGAAACCCAGACGGAGCGAGTTGTCAATTTCTTGCTTAAGTTCAAGGAGTTCATGTGGCGGCATTTTATAAGGACGCTTGGCAATAGGAGTGGTACCGGGTACCAAGTCAATGACAAACTCGACATCTCGAGCAGGGGGAATCCCCGGAAGTTCTTCTGGAAAGACATCTTGGAATTCTCAGACCACTAGTATGTTTTCAATCCCTTCAAGAGGCGACGCATTTAATGCATTCAAAGCATACAGTCGTGCCTCACCATTACAGACGAGATGAGCATGGTAGCTTATTACTTCATCTGAAGGGTGTAGGAGGTGGACGGTCTTGGTGGCACAAACGATCGATGCCGTATGAGCTTTCAACCAGTCCATCCCCAATATGAGATCAATGTTGGATGACTTTAGTAGGATGGGGTTGGCAAGGAATTCTAATCCTTCAATTTCAACTAGAACATGGGGGCAAACCACAGAGGTTCGGCATTCGCCCCCAGGGGTGTTTACCACTATCGGGATGTTCATCTCTTCGCTCCTAATGTCATGCATGTATGCAAAATTTTCCGACATAAAGGAATGCGATGCTCCTGTATCAAACAATACAGAAGCAGGTACTGAGTTAACGAGAAGTGTACCCATCACGGTAGCAGGCTGGTCTTGAGCTTGACCCATATCAATGTTGTTGGCCTGACCACGAACATAAGCAGGCTTAGTGTTGAAGTTGCGGTTCTGGTTGTTGCCACTGCCAGTTGCGGGAAGTGCCAGCTGATTCGGATTCTGCCTGCAGTCTCTAGCACGGTGACCTGGACGGCCACACTTGAAGCACAACCCGTCCTCAGGGCGGGAAGGAGGAACTCGAGGTGGTGGAGCTGGAAGCCTCGGCTGCCTAGGTGGTGGAGGAGGCAGGCGAGGTGCAGCATAGGACGTCCTCGGAGTAGGAGCAGGTGCATGGTACATGTTGTTGGGAATCCAGATCTTCCGCTTCTGTGCAGATGAGCCCGAAGATGAGCCCATGTCACGGTTGCGCTTGCTGCTATCTTTGTATTCCTGCAGACCAGTCTCAACCTGAATAGCCTTGTTCACCAGGGTGGCGAAGTCAGCATAGTCCTGAAAGAGGAGTGTCAGCTTGATATCAGGGTGGAG
Organism: Hordeum vulgare subsp. vulgare; assembly: GCF_904849725.1. Taxonomy (NCBI): domain Eukaryota; kingdom Viridiplantae; phylum Streptophyta; class Magnoliopsida; order Poales; family Poaceae; genus Hordeum; species Hordeum vulgare. The sequence goes on along the minus strand of NC_058520.1, from coordinate 399,409,337 downwards.
GCCTTCACGGAACTTCTCCTGCCTGCGTGCATCAGTCGCAATGTCTTCTTCAGCATAGAGAGATAATTCCAGAAATTCCCGCTGATAAGCATCCACAGTCTTGTTGCCCTGGACCAAGTTGCGGAACTCACGCTTCTTCCGGTCCATGATTCCCTGGGAAATGTATCGAGCACGGAAAGCGGCCTTGAACTCTGCCCAAGTGATGATAGTTCCATCAGGCTGAGAGCGCCTGTGACTGTCCCACCATTGAGCAGCGGGACCCTTCAGAAAGTAGGCGGCAAAGTTGACATAGCTCGCCAGGGACACATTGGCAGACTCTAGCTCATAAGAAATGTCACGGAGCCAGTCATCAGCATCAAGAGGCTGTGTTGAGCTGCGGTAGACCGCAGGGGTGAGGCGGCAGAAGTCTTGCAGTGTCACGCCTTGCGGTTGGTTCATGTTCGGCCTTTGGAACTGATCCATGAGCCCTTGCATAAACTGGCGGTTCAGCTCAAACTGTTGGATCATCCCCGCCATATACTCAGGAGGCGGGGGTGGTGCATCGTTGGTAGGGGCACGCGGGCGGCCAGCTAGTCTAACCATCCTGTTAAATTTTTAGCAGGGGTAGTTTAGCTTAAATTAATTGAAAGGCATCGCACGCATTCATGAAGTAATCAAGCATAATGAAAGGGAAATGCGATAGATACTCCATGGTAGTTGAGTTCGACATACAGACCCATACATAAGTTCGATTACAGACTAACGATTACAAATTCGAAATTTGGCGATAGCCCGGACGCATTAGACGATACCCTGGACTCACTAGGCGGCGCGCAGGCACGCGGTGGAAGAGTACCACAATGAGATGTAGCGATAAGGCTACATCAACGTCAGAGAGGACAATCGAATCCTGGTAGCTGGCGGTGATAGAAGGTAGGGACAGGACCCTGTGTCCCGTTGTGACTCTGGTGAGGGTACCACATCCAATCGAGCAGCTGAGGTCCAAGTGCAGGGGTTCTGCCCCCAACATCAGTCCACTCCAGAGCTGATGGTAGCTCTATCCTGCTCGGTTCGCGGATGCGCATAGGTGGAACCCTCGGACAGTGTGATGGCTGTAGCTCTATCAACGCGTCGTAAAGACGAGCGCGCGTAGCATACAACTCCATAGTCAGAGCTCGGAAAGCACGATCCATTGCCTCAGTGTACTGCACCAGAACCCACGCGTCGTAGCGACGCGTCACGTAGGGGGCGCAGACAGCGACGTAGGAACGATCGCTGCGCTCCCGAACGTCAGAAGCGTAGGCAGTGAGATCAGACCCAGTCTCATCCCCAGCAGGAGCATGTGGGATGTATCTGAAAGGGCTCTCCTCCAGGTGAGGGTACGCTCCACGGAGACGGGTGATGGCGATGTAGGCCGCATCATGGACGGCCATCTCGACCGACACTCCAATACCACAGAACACGTGGCGCTCGAGGGTCTCGCCGCCCCTCTGGTCGAAGATGCGAACCTCAGCGTGGTACTGGTACTGGTTATACTCGCGGAAATCCTCGAACACAGTGTACTCGGGGTACCAGCGATATCCCAGCCTGGTCAGGAGATCGACCAAAATGGCCGAGAACCCAGTCATCTCAGTGGCCTGTGTCAGGCGCACGTGCTGTCTTGCGGGACGCATCTGAAAATAAGATTGACGGATGTCAATGACAGTGTGTGTAATACATATTCAGGAGAAAAAGAGTAGATAGTCCAGCGCTCCGGATCGATGTGATTCGAGAACCTAATGTTAGAGTTAGTAAAATCTTTGACCCGAAAGAGAAGAGAAAGTAGAGCCCAGAGTATAGAAAAGGAGAAAAAGATACTAATACCACCCAATTGAGATGTGGGCCCGTAAGCCACAACATCAGTGTTAGTAAAGTTTTTCAAACACTAGACTCAACTTCGGCCAAGGAGTTGGAAATGGGGCTACCTACAGGCAGTTGGCTCTGATACCAACTTGTGACGCCCTCGATTTAATCGTACGCTAATCATACACGCAAATGCGTACGATCAAACCCAAGGACTCACGGGAAGATATCACAACACAACTCTAGACACAAATAAAATAACATCAGCTTCATATTACAAGCCAGGGGCCTCGAGGGCTAGAATACGAAAGCTCGATAAACACACGGGTCAGCGGAAGCAACAAATATCTGAGTACAGACATAAAACAACATGGGGTGCCTTAGAGAAGGCTAGCACAAAAGATACAACGATCGAACGAGGCGAGGCCTCCTGCCTGGGAACCTCCTAACTACTCCTGATCATCAGCGGCCTCCACGTAGTAGTAGGCACCGTCGGGGTAGCAGTCGTCGGCGGCGGGGACCTCCATCTCCTGGGCTCCATCATCTGGTCGCAGCAAACGGATCAAGGGGACAAGGGGGGAGCAAAGCAGCGGTGAGTACTCATCCAAAGTACTCGCAAGTCTTACATCAGTACTATTCTAAATATGCATCAGTATCAAAGAAGGGGGGTTATATGTGGACTGACTGCAGCAATGCGAGAATAGAGAGAGAAGGCCTAGTCCTATCGAAGACTAGCATCTTCAGGGTCTTGCAGCAATAGACGAGGGTAGAACAGGGGGTAACACATTAATAGTCATATTGTTGCAGCAATATTAAAGTGAGGTCACGCCTAAAGATCCTCCCTCGACTCCCTGCGAGGAAGTAATCCCGAGGCAAACTAATTCCAGTTATGTAACAATTGTAGTTGTAAAAGATCGGGGCACAACTCCAAGTCGTCCTGTAACCGTGGACACGGCTATCCGAATAGTTAATTTTCATCCCTGCAGGGGTGCACCACATGTCCCGTCACGCTCGATAACACTCTGGCCGGACATACTTTTCTGGGTCCTGCCCGGCCTCGGAATATCGACACGTCGCAGCCCCACCTAAGACTAATCAGAGAGGCCAGCCCGCCGGTCTAAATCCTAAGCACAAAGGGTTCGTGGGCCCAGTTCCCCTTCACACTCCTGCACGTGGCGTGGGCGGCCGACGTCAGTCCTAGCATCCCTTAATCACAAGCGCGATGCATCTCGGGACCACTCGGGCGCGCGCCGCTACATTGCTGGCATCTGAAAAGCTTCGGCTGATACCGCGACGCCGAGTACCCATAATTCTTCCCGCGTAGCCGGTTAGTGCGAGGTTGCCGGGGAACGGGGCGGCGAGGCTCGGGGTCGGCCGTTGTGGAGGATGACGAGGAGGCCGATGGTGCGGTGCCGGCAAGGAGGAGCCCGAGGTGGTCGGGATGCCGTGGCCGTGGTGGTGGTGGTTGCCGGAGTTGGTGAAGGGGGCCGGCCGATGGTGGGGGCTCGGGTTGGGGCCGAGAGGGGCCGGCCGACGGGATGGGGAGGGCCCCGGCCGTCGGATCCGGAGGGGTGGTGGCCGGCCCTAGGGGAGAGGCGAGGGAGGCCGGCGGTGGAGGCGAGGTGAGTAAGGAGGCCGGGGGTGGGGAGGTGCTGGCCGGGGTGGTGGAGGGCCGAGGGGCTCGCCGGCCGGGAGTAGAGGGGCCGACGGGGGGAGAGGCCGCCGGCGGGAGGACCTGGGGGGAGGAGGCGACGTGGGAGAGGAGGGCTCGTGGGGGAGGGAGGGGGATCTGGCGTGGGGGTGGGAGAGGATCACGAGAGAGAGAGGGAGCCCCTCGTGGGGAGCTGTCGGTGGGAGGGGTGGGACCGAGAGGGGGAGCGTGGGGGGGTGGCGGCGCTAAGGGGAGGGAGAGGGAGCGAGCCAGAGGATCCCTCGTCAGGGGGGGGGGGGGCGCTAGGGTTTGGAGGGGTGGGGTGGCCGGCTGGGCCATTTGGCCGAGTTGGGCCGGTTGGTTTTGTTTCTTTTTTTTCTTTCTTTCACTATTTATTTTACTATTTGATTTTTATTTTTAAATACTTTCTTTTTCTTTATACTTTATTTTATCATTATTATTTTTAATACTTTCCTTTTTATATATATCCTTTTAATATTTGTAATGAACTTATAAAGTATTTTTCTTTTGTTTTCAAATTTTGAATCCGGATAGACTTGAATCAACGCGGGTCTGAGATGGGAATCCTCGATGATGTGGCATCATTAGCGGGTGATCATTGTAGCTTAATTACAATAATTACTGTTGCAAAAGTCGAGGATGTCACACTATGCGTGTTTCCATGAATGAGAGTAAAGAAAGAACCGCCCAAATTTGTGCTAGACATGAATGGCTTAAAAAGGCGTGTTCTCGTGATGAGAATCACGAAGATCTTAAAGTGCTTGGTGTGACTCCCATTGAATCCTTGTTTTCTAGTGTCAAACCTAATGATGATAGGGCTGGATATGAATCCAACTTGGTTGAAAAACGCCGCAATGATTCGGAGTCTATCCATCTTGATGCTAAAAGCATTGAAAGTGGAGTAGAGGATATCAAAACTTTGAGTAGTAATGAAACTACTACTTTGGGTTTCAAGGAATTCAATTATGATATTTTCTCTTTGATTGAATGTATTTCCTTGATGCAATCCATGGTAAACTCTCCACACGCTTATAGCCAAAACAAGGCCTTTACCGATCATATCGTCGATGCTATGATGAAATCTCTTGAAGAGAAACTTGAGTTGGGAGTTTCTATTCCTAGAAAGCTTCATGATGAGTGGGAACCTACTATCAAAATCAAGATCAAAAACTATGAATGCAATGCTTTGTGTGATTTGGTTGCTAGTGTTTCCGCGACTCCAAAGTCTTTATGTGATGTTCTAGGCTTTAATGAGATTGAGGAGTGCTCTCTTAATTTGCATCTTGCGGATTCTACTATTAAGAAACCCATGGGAAGGATCAATTATGTTCTTATTATTTCAAACAGGAACTATATACCCGTGGATTTCATTGTGCTTGATATTGATTGCAATCCTATATGTCCTATCATTCTCGGTAGACCTTTCCTAAGGACTATTGGTGCTATCATCGATATGAAGGGAGGGAATATTAGATTTCAATTTCCTTTAAAGAAGGGCATGGAGCATTTTCCTAGAAAGAAAATAAGATTGCCTTATGAGTCCATGATGAGGGCTACTTATGGTTTGAGCACCAAAGACGACGATACGTGATTCTATCACCTTATGCCTAGCTAAGGGCGTTAAACAATAGCGCTTGTTGGGAGGCAACCCAATGAATTTATATTTGCTTTTTTGCTTTATGTTTTGTTGCGTCCACACCATCATAATTCTGTTATGATTGTGTATTTTGTGTTTCTTTTTGTGTTTGAGCCAAGTAAAACCTTTATGACTAGTTTGGTGATGGTTGTTTGATCCTGCAGGAAAAAGACAGAAACTGTTCGCCCACGAAATTATTTTTCATTTTTATCCAGAAAGAGATTTTGAGTTGATTCGTTTTGCTGCTGGTTGATATGCAAATTGCCCAAACTGTCATAATGTTTCAAATTTTTTGAGATACCAGAAGTATACAAAGTATATAGATTGGTACAAACTGGTGTGTTTTTGACAAATTCTGTTTATTTTGTGTTGATTGCTTGTTTTGATGAAAGTATGGATAGTATCGGGGGGTACTAGTCATGGAAAAGTGATAATACAGTAATCTAACACCAATATAAATAGAAATCAAGTTTGCTAGAGTACCTCACTGTTGGAATTATGCCCTAGAGGCAATGATAAATAAGTTATTATTATAATTCCTGTATCAAGATAATCGTTTACTATCCATGCTATAATTGTATTGAATGAAGTCATAGATACATGTGTGGATACATAGACAAAATACTGTCCCTAGCAAGCCTCTAGTTGGCTAGCCAGTTGATCAAGGATAGTCAAGGTCTTCTGACTATGTACAAGGTGTTGTTGTTTGATAACTGGATCACATCATTAGGTGAATCATGTGATGGACTTGACCCAAACTGATGAACGTAGCATGTTGATCGTGTCATTTTGTTGCTACTCTTTTCTACGTGTCAAATTTTATTCCTATGACCTTGAGATCATATAACTCACTCGCACCGGAGGGATGCCTTGTGTGTATCACATGTCACAACGTAACTGGGTGACTATAAAGATGCTCTACAGGTATCTCCGAAGGTGCCCGTTGAGTTAGTATGGATCAAGACTGGGATTTGTCACTCTTTGTGACGGAGAGGTATCTCGGGGCCCACTCGGTAATACAACATCACACACAAGCCTTGCAAGCAATGTGACTTAGTGTAAGTTACGAGATCTTGTATTACGGAACGAGTAAAGAGACTTGCCGGTAAACGAGATTGAAATAGGTATGCGGATACCGACCATTGAATCTCGGGCAAGTAACATACCGAAGGACAAAGGGAAAGACATACGGGATTATATGAATCCTTGGCACTGAGGTTCAATCGATAAGATCTTCGTAGAATATGTAGGATCCAATATGGGCATCCAGGTCCCGCTATTGGATATTGACCGAGGAGTCCCTCGGGTCATGTCTACATAGTTCTCGAACCCGCAGGGTGTGCACACTTAAGGTTCGGCGTTGTTTTATGCGTATTTGAGTTATAGGTTTTGGTTACCGAATGTTGTTCGGAGTCCCGGATGAGATCACGGACGTCACGAGGGTTTCTCGAATGGTCCGAAAACGAAGATTGATATATAGGATGACCTCATTTGATTATCAGAAAGTTTTTGGCATTACTTGGAATGTACCGGGAGTGACGAATGGGTTCCGGATGTTCACCGGGGGGGGGGGGGGGGGGCAGCCCACCCGGGGGAAGCCCATAGGCCTTACGGGTGCTGCACCAGCCCTTAGTGGGCTGGTGGGAAAGCCCAAGAGGGCCCTTGCGCAGGAGATAAAGAAAATCAAAGAGAAAAAAGGGGAAGTGGGAAGGAAGGGAAGGACTCCACCTTCCAATCCTAGTTGGACTAGGATTGGAGGAGGATTCGTCCTCCCCCCCTTCGGCCGACCCCTTGGGGCTCCCTTGAGCCTCAAGGCAAGGTCCTCCCCCTCCCTCCTATATATACTGAGGTATTAGGGCTAATTTGAGACAACTTGGCCATGGCAGCCCAACCACATACCTCCACGGTTTTTCCTCTAGATCGTATTTCTGCGGAGCTCGGGCGGAGCCCTGCTTAGATAGATCATCGCCAACCTCCGGAGCGCCGTCACGCTACCGGAGAACTCATCTAACTCTCCATCTCTCTTGCTGGATCAAGAAGGTCGAGATCATCATCAAGCTGTACGTGTGCTGAACGCGGAGATGCCGTCCGTTCGACACTAGATCGGAGCGGATCGTGGGACGGTTCGCGGGACGGTTCGCGGGGCGGATCGAGGGACGTGAGGACGTTCCACTACATCAACCGCATTTATTAACGCTTCCTTCTGTGCGATCTACAAGGGTATGTAGATCCAAATCCCCTCTCATAGATGGACATCACCATGATAGGTCTTCGTGCGCGTAGGAAATTTTTTGTATCGCATGCGACGTTCCCCAACAGTGGCATCATGAGCTAGGTTCATGCGCAGATGTCATCTTGAGTAGAATACCAAAGTTTTTGTGGGCGGTGATGTGTGATTTGCTGCCCTCCTTAGTCTTTTCTTGATTCCGCGGTATTGTTGGATCGAAGCGGCTCGGACTAACATTACTCGTACGCTTACGAGAGACTGGTTTCATCGCTACGAGCAACCCCGTTGCTCAAAGATGACTGGCGAGTGTCTGTTTCTCCAACTTTAGTTGAATCGGATTTGACCGAGGAGGTCCTTGGAGAGAGGTTAAATAGCAATTCATACATCTCCGTTGTGGTGTTTGCGTAAGTAAGTTGCGATCCTACTAGATACCCATGGTCACCACATAAAACATGCAACAACAATTAGAGGACGTCTAACTTGTTTTTGCGGGGTATGCTTGTGATGTGATATGGCCGACGATGTGATGTGATATATTGGATGTATGAGATGATCATGTTGTAATAGTTAATATCGACTTTCATGTCGATGGTACGGCAACCGACAAGAGCCATAGGGTTGTCTTTAAACTAATGTTTGTGCTTGCAGATGCGTTTACTATATTGCTAGGACGTAGCTTTAGTAGTAATAGCATGAGTAGCACGACAACCCCGATGGTGACACGTTGATGGAGATAATGGTGTGGCGCCGGTGACAAGAAGATTGTACCGGTGCTTTGGTGATGGAGATCAAGAAGCACATTATGATGGCCATATCATGTCACTTATGAATTGCATGTGATGTTAATCCTTTTATGCACCTTATTTTGCTTAGAACGACGGTAGCATTATGAGGTGATCTCTCACTAAAATTTCAAGATGAAATTGTGTTCTCCCCGACTGTGCACCATTGCTACAGTTCGCCGTTTCAAGACACCACGTGATGATCGGGTGTGATAGACTCAACGTTCACATACAATGGGTGCAAAACAGTTGCACACGCGGAACACTCGGGTTAAGCTTGACGAGCCTAGCATGTGCAGACTTGGCCCCGGAACACATGAGACCGAAAGGTCGATCATGAGTCATATAGTTGATATGATTAGCATAGGGATGCTTACCACTGAAACTATCCTCAACTCACGTGATGATCAGACTTGAGCTAGTGGAACTGGATCATGAACCACTCAAATGACTATAGAGATGTACTTTTTGAGTGGGAGTTTAGCAGGTAATTTGATTAAGTTAAATTCTAATTATCTTGAACAGAGTCTAAGTCCACTTTGAAAATATTTGTGTTGTAGATCAATGGCTCACACGACAGTCACCCTGAATTTTAATACGTTCCTAGAGAAAGCTAAGTTGAAAGATGATGGAAGCAACTTTGTAGACCGGGCTCGTAATCTTAAGTTGCTCCTGCAAGCTGGGAAAAAGGATTATGTCCTTAATGTTGCGCTAGGAGATGAACCACCCGCCGCGGCTGACCAAGATGCTAAGAATGCTTGGTTACCACGCAAGGAGGACTACTCAGTAGTCCAATGTGCAGTCTTGTATGGCTTAGAGCCAGGACTTCAACGTCGCTTTGAGCATCATGGAGCATATGATATTTTCCAGGAGTTGAAGTTTATCTTTCAGAAGAACGCCCGGATCGAGAGGTATGAGACCTCCAATAAATTCTATGCTTGCAAGATGGAGGAGAATTCGTGTGTCAGTGAACATGTGCTCAAAATGTCTGGGTACTCAAACCGTCTAGCTGAGCTGGGGATTGAACTCCCGCAAGAGGCTATCACTAACAGAATTCTTCAAGCACTGCCACCAAGCTATAAGGGCTTTGTGTTGAACTATAACATGCAAGGGATGAACAAGTCACCCGACGAGTTATTCGCGATGCTGAAAGTCACAGAGTCAGAACTCCGTAAAGAGCATCAAGTGTTGATGGTGAATAAGACCACTAGTTTCAAGAGAAACGACAAAGGAAAGAAGGGTATTTCAAAGAAGAGCGGCAAGCCTGTTGCCAATACGACGAAGAAACCCAAAGCTGGACCTAAGCCTAAAACGGAGTGCTATTATTGCAAGGGTATGAGTCACTGGAAGCGTAACTACCCCAAGTATCTGGCTGATAAGAAGGCGGCCAAAGAAAAATCAGGTATATTCAATATACATGTTATTGATGTGTACTTAACCAGCTCTCGTAGTAGTGCCTGGGTATTCAATACCGGTTCTGTTGCTCATATTTGCAACTCGAAACAGGAACTGCGGAATAAGCAAAGGCTGGCAAAGGATGAAGTGACGATGCGCGTGGGAAATGGTTCGAAGGTTGATGCAACGCTGTCGGCACAGTTTCACTTCAGTTACCATCAGGATTAGTTATGAACTTAAATAAATGTTATTTAGTGCCTGTGTTAAGCATGAACATTATATTTGGATCTTGTTTATTGCGAGACGGTTACTCGTTTAAGTCAGAGAATAATGGTTGTTCTATTTCTATGAGTAATATCTTTTATGGTCATGCACCCAATGTGAGAGGATTGTTCATATTGAATATTGATAGTGATAATACACATATACATAACATTGAGACCAAAAGAGTTAGAGTTAACAATGATAGCACCATGTTTTTATGGCACTGCCCCTTAGGTCATATTGGTGTAAAGCGCATGAAGAAACTCCATACCGATGGACTTTTGGAGTCACTTGACACGTGTGAACCATGCTTCATGGGCAAGATGACTAAAACTCCGTTCTCCGGAACAATGGAGCGTGTAAGTGACTTGTTGGAAATCATACATACCGATGTGCGTGGTCCGATGAGTGTGGAGGCACCCGACGGATATTGTTATTTTCTCACCTTAAATGACGATTTGAGTAGATATGGTTATGTCTACTTGATGAAGCACAAGTCTGAAACATTTGAAAAGTTCAAGCAATTTCAGAGTGAAGTTGAAAATCATCATAACAAGAAGATCAAGTTCCTACGGTCTGATCGTGGGGGTGAATATCTGAGTTTCGAGTTTGGTGCTCACTTAAGACAATGTGGAATTGTTTCACAGTTGACACCGCCTGGAACACCACATCGTAATGGTGTGTCCGAACGTCGTAATCGTACTTTATTAGAGATGGTGCGATCTATGATGTCTCTTACCGATTTGCCGTTATTGTTTTGGGGTTATGCATTAGAAACAACTGCATTCACTTTAGATAGGGCACCTTCGAAATCCGTTGAGACGACACCATATCAGCTGTTGTATGGCAAAAGACCAAAGTTGTCGTTTCTTAAAGTTTGGGGATGTGATGCTTATGTCAAAAAGCTTCAGCCTGAAAAGCTTGAACCCAAAGCGGAAAAGTGCGTCTTCATAGGTTACCCAAAAGAGACAGTTGGTATACCTTCTATCTCAAATCCGAGGGTAAAGTGTTTGTTGCTAAGAACATAGCTTTTCTCGATAAGGAGTTTCTCTCGAGAGAATTGAGTGCGAGGAAGATAGAACTTGATGAGGTTGTCGAACCTCTCATCCCTCTGGATGGTGGCGCAGGGCAAGGGGAAAACCTTATCGCTGCGACGCCGGTTGAGGAGGAAGTTAGTGATGATGATCATGAAACTCTGGATCAAGTTCCTGTCGAACCTCGCAGGTCAACGAGACCGCGTACTACTCCAGAGTGGTACGGTAATCCCGTCTTATCAATTATTTTGTTGGACAACAATGAGATTACGAATTATGAAGAAGCAATGGTGGGCCCAGATTCCAACAAATGGTTGGAGGCCATGAAGTCCGAGATAGGATCTATGTATGAAAACAAAGTGTGGACTTTGGAAGTACTACCTGAAGGCCGCAAGGCTATTCAGAACAAATGGATCTTTAAGAAGAAGACGGACGCTAACGGTAATGTGACCGTTTATAAGGCTCGACTTGTGGCAAAGGGTTTTTCACAAGTTCAAGGAATTGACTACGATGAGACATTCTCACCCGTAGCGATGCTTAAGTTCGTCAGAATTATGTTAGCAATAGCTACATTTTTTGATTATAAAATATGGCAGATGGATGTCAAAACGGCGTTCCTTAACGGTTTCCTTAAGGAAGAGTTGTATATGATGCAACCTGAAGGTTTTGTCGATCTTAAAAATGCTAACAAAGTGTGCAAGCTCCAGCGATCCATTTATGGACTGGTGCAACCATCTCGGAGTTGGAATAAACGCTTTGATGAGGTGATCAAAGCATTTGGGTTTATACAGGTGGTTGGAGAATCCTGTATTTACAAGAAAGTGAGTGGGAGCTCTATGGCGTTCCTAGTACTATATGTGGATGACATATTACTGATTGGAAACGGCGTGGAGTTTTTGGAGAGCATAAAGGATTACTTGAATAAAAGTTTCTCTATGAAGGACCTAGGAAAAGCTGCTTACATTCTAGGCATAAAGATCTATAGGGATAGATCAAAACGCGTGATAGGACTTTCGCAAAGCACGTACCTTGATAAAGTTTTGAAGAGGTTCAAAATGGAACAGTCCAAGAAGGGGTTCTTGCCAGTTTTACAAGGTACGAGATTGAGTAAGACTCTGTGCCCAGCAACTGATAAAGATAGACAACATATGAATTCCGTCCCCTATGCTTCAGCCATAGGTTCTACCATGTATGCAATGCTGTGCACTAGACCGGATGTAAGCCTGGCCATAAGTATAGGAGGCAGGCTCCAGAGTAATCCAGGAGTGGATCACTAGACGGCGGTCAAGAATATCCTGAAGTACCTGAAAAGGACTAAGGAGATGTTTCTCTTATATGGAGGTGACAAAGTGCTCGGCGTAAAAGGTTACGTTGATGCAAGCTTTGACACAGATCCGGACGACTCTAAGTCGCAGACCGGATACGTATTTATTCTTAATGGGGGTGCGGTAAGCTGGTGCAGTCCCAAGCAAAGCGTCGTAGCTGATTCTACATGTGGAGCGGAGTACATGGCCGCCTCGGAGGCAGCTAAGGAGGGTGTCTGGATGAAGCAGTTCATGACGGATCTTGGAGTGGTGCCGAGTGCACTGAATCCAATAACCCTGTTTTTTGACAACACGGGTGCCATTGCCTTAGCAAAGGAACCACGGTTTCACAAGAGGACCAGACACATCAAACGACGCTTCAACCTCATCCGCTACTATGTCGAGGAGGAGGACGTGAATATTTGCAAAGTGCACACGGATCTGAATGTGGCAGACCCACTGACTAAACCTCTTCCACGGGCAAGGCATGATCAACACCAGAACTGTATGGGTGTTAGATTTATTACAATGTAATTCACATGACGATGTGAGGACTAGATTATTGATTCTAGTGCAAGTGGGAGACTGTTGGAATTATGCCCTAGAGGCAATGATAAATAAGTTATTATTATAATTCCTGTATCAAGATAATCGTTTATTATCCATGCTATAATTGTATTGAATGAAGTCTTAGATACATGTGTGGATACATAGACAAAACACTGTCCCTAGCAAGCCTCTAGTTGGCTAGCCAGTTGATCAAGGATAGTCAAGGTCTTCTGACTATGTACAAGGTGTTGTTGCTTGATAACTGGATCACATCATTAGATGAATCATGTGATGGACTAGACCCAAACTGATGAATGTAGCATATTGATCGTGTCATTTTGTTGCTACTGTTTTCTGCGTGTCAAGTATTTATTCCTATGACCATGAGATCATATAACTCACTGGCACCGGAGGGATGCCTTGGGTGTATCAAATGTCACAACGTAACTGGGTGACTATAAAGATGCTCTACAGGTATCTCTGAAGGTGCTCGTTGAGTTAGTTTGGATAGAGACTGGGATTTGTCACTCCATGTGACAGAGAGGTATCTCGGGGCCCACTCGGTAATACAACATCACACACAAGCCTTGCAAGCAATGTGACTTAGTGTAAGTTACGGGATCTTGTATTACGGAACGAGTAAAAAGACTTGCCGGTAAACGAGATTGAAATAGGTATGCAGATACCGACGATCGAATCTCGGGCAAGTAACATACCGAAGGACAAAGGGAATGACATACATGATTATATGAATCCTTGGCACTGAGGTTCAATCGATAAGGTCTTCGTAGAATATGTTGGATCAAATATGGGCATCCAGGTCCCGCTATTGAATATTGACCGAGGAGTCCCTCAGGTCATGTCTACATAGTTCTCGAACCCGCAGGGTCTGCACACTTAAGGTTTGGCGTTGTTTTATGCGTATTTGAGTTATATGGTTGGTTACCGAATGTTGTTCGGAGTCCCGGATGAGATCATGGACGTCACGAGGGTTTCCGTAATGGTCCAGAAACGAAGATTGATATATAGGATGACCTCATTTGATTACCGAAAAGTTTTCGGCATTACTGGGAATGTACCAGGAGTGATGAATGGGTTCCGGATGTTCACCGGGGGGGGGGGGGGCAGCCCACCCGGGGGAAGCCCATAGGCCTTAGGGGTGCCGTACCAGCCCTTAATGGGCTGGTGGGCATGCCCAAGAGGGCCCTTGCGCAGGAGATAAAGAAAATCAAAGAGAAGAAAGGGGAAGTGGGAAGGAAGGGAAGGACTCCACCTTCCAATCCTAGTTGGACTAGGATTGGAGGAGGATTCCTCCTCCCTCCTTCGGCCGACCCCTTGGGGCTCCCTTGATCCTCAAGGAAAGGTCCTCCCCCTCCCTCCTATATATACTAAGGTATTAGGGCTGATTTGAGACAACTTGGCCACGACAGCCCGACCACATACCCCCACGGTTTTTCCTCTAGATCGTATTTCTGCGGAGCTCGGGCGGAGCCCTGCTGAGATAGATCATCACCAACCTCCGGAGCGCCGTCACGCTGCCAGAGAACTCATCTACCTCTCCGTCTCTCTTGCTGGATCAAGAAGGCTGAGATCATCGTCGAGCTGTACGTGTGCTGAACGCGGAGCTGCCGTCCGTTTGGCACTAGATCGGAGCGGGTCGTGGGACGGATCGTGGGACGGTTCGTGGGACGGTCCGCGGGGCGGATCGAGGGACGTGAGGATGTTCCACTACATCAACCGCGTTTCTTAATGCTTCCTGCCATGCGATCTACAAGGATACATAGATCCAAATCCCCTCTCGTAGATGGACATCACCATGATAGGTCTTCGTGCGCTTAGGAATTTTTTTGTTTCCCATGCGACGTTCCCCAACACTCATGAGGTGGTAGTTTTTTTTCTTGTGCTAATGATATCACGAGTTTCTGTTTAAGTTTTGTGTTGTGAAGTTTTCAAGTTTTGGGTGATGTTCTCATGGACAAAGGGATAAAGAGCAGAAAGAGCTCAAGCTTGGGGATGCCCAAGGCATCCCAAGCCAAATTGAAGGATACCAAAAAGCCTAAGCTTGGGGATGCCCCGGGAAGGCATCCCCTATTTCGTCTTCAATCCATCGGTAACATTACTTGGAGCTATATTTTTATTCACCACATGATATGTGTTTTGCTTGGAGCATCTTGTATCGTAGGAGTCTTTTCTTTTTGTTGTGTCACAATCATCCTTGCTGCACACCTTTTGAGAGAGACATGCACTCATCGTGAATTTGCCAGAATACTCTTTGAGCTTCGCTTATATCTTTTGAGTTAGGCAATTTAGCTCACATGTGCTTCACTTAGATCTTTTAGAGCACGGCGGTGTCATATTTTGGAGAAATAAGAACTCTCGATCTTCACTTATATCTTTTTGAGAGTGATCTCTCTGAGTAACTTGGTAGTTGGCTTGTGCTATGAAAGTAGTCCCAAAGGTGATAGGAACCCAAAGAGGATACAATAAAACTTGCACCTTCATGTGCATTGATTAGAAAGAGAAGTTTGATTCCTCTCAATTAGTTTTGAGACATGGATTTGGTGATATTAAGAGTTATGTTAGTTGGGTGTTGTGAATCTAGAAATACTTGTGTTGAAGTTAATGATTGCCGTAACATGCACGTATGGTGAACCGCTATGTTAGGAAGTCAGAGCATAATTGATCAATTGATTGTCATCCTTTGTGTTGTGGCCGGGATCGTGTGATGGTTAACACCTACCAACCCTTCCCTTAGGAGTATGCGTTTAGCACTTCGTTTTGGTTACTAATAAAAACTTTTGCAATAAGTATATGAGTTCTTCATGACTACTGTGAGTCCATGGTATAGATGCACTTTCAACTTTCACCATTGCTAGCCTCTCTAGTGCCGTGCAACTTTCGCCGGTGCACAAACCCACCATATGCCTTCCTCAAAACAACCACTATACCTACCTACTATGGCATTTTCATAGCCATTCCGAGATATATTGCCATGCAACTCCCACCGTTGCGTCTCATGACTTGTGCCGTCACTTACATATTGCCAATGCATGATCGTAATATAGCTAGCGAGATGTTTCAACGTCATGCGCCAAGCTAGATCGTTGCACATCCCGGTACTCTGCCGGAGGCATTTCCTATAGAGTCTTCATTGCTCTAAGTATTGAGTTGTGAGTAAATAAAAGTGTGATGATCATCATTATTAGATCATTGTCCCATGTGAGGAAATAAAAAGAGAGAGGCCAAAGTTGCCCACAAAAATAAGAGAGATATGGAAAGAGGCCAAAGAGCCCAAAATGTGTGAGAGAGAGAAGGGACAATGCTACTATCTTTTCCACACTTGTGCTTCATAATAGCACCATGTTCTTCATGTCAGAGAGTCTCTCATTTTGACACTTCCATATGCTAGTGGGAATCTTCATTATATAACTTGGCTTGTATATTCCAATGATGGGCTTCCTCAAAATTGTCCTAGGTCTTCGTGAGCAAGCAAGTTGGATGCACACCCACTAGTTCTTCTTTTGAGCTTTCACATACTTATAGCTGTAAGTGCATCCATTGCATGGTAATCCCTACTCTTTCACATTGATATCTATTAATGGGCATCTCCATAGCCCTTTGATACGCCGAGTCGATGTGACCATCTCCTCCTTTTTGTCTCACAACCTCCACCACACTCTATTCCACCTATAGTGCTATATCCATGGCTCACGCTCATGTATTGCGTGAGAGTTGAAAAAGGTTTGAGAAAGTAAGAGTGCGAAAACAATTACTTGGCCAATACCAGGGTTGTGCATGATTTAAATTAGTTGTGTGGGGATGATGGAGCATAGCCAGACTATATGATTTTGTAAGGATAACTTTCTTTGGCCTTGTTATTTATAAAGTTCATGATTACCTTGCTAGTTTGCTTGAAGTATTATTGTTTTCATGTCAATAGCAAACTATTGTTTTGAATCTTACGGATCTGAACATTCATGTCACATGAAAGAAGTTACAAAGGTCAAATATGCTAGGTAGCATTCCACATCAAAAATTTAGTCTTTATCACTTCCCTACTCGAGGACAAGCAGGAGTTAAGCTTGGGGATGCTTGATACGTCTCCAACGTATCTATAATTTTTGATGGTTCCATGCTATTATCTTGTCAAACTTTGGATGTTTTGTATGCCTTTTATATCTTTTTTGGGACTAACTTATTAACTCAGTGCCAAGTGCCAGTTCCTGTTTTTTTCGTGTTTTTGACCCTTTTCAGAGGAGAATATTAAACAGAGTTCAAACGGAAGAAAACTTCCAGAAAGATTTTTTCCGAAACAGAAGATACGCATGGGGCGTGAGAACCAAGTCAGAGGCCACCAGGGGAGGCCACAAGCCCCCTAGGCGCGACCAGGGGGGCCGCGCCTAGCAGGCTTGTGGGCCCCGTGTGGCTTTTGTGCCCTACTTCTTCCACCTATAAATTCCCGAAAAATCCAAAACCACGAGAGAGATCCACGAAAATACTTTTCCGCCGCCGCAAGCTTCTGTCCCCGCAAGATCCCATCCGGGGCACGTTCTCGTGCCCTGCCGGAGGGGGTATTCGGATACGGAGGGCTTCATCATCAACACCATTGCCTCTCCGATGATGCGTGAGTAGTTCACCATAGACCTTTGGGTCCATAGCTATTAGCTAGATGGCTTCTTCTCTCTCTTGGATCTTCAATACAAAGTTCTCCGATCTTCAAGGAGATCTATCCGATGTAATCTTCTTTTGCGGTGTGTTTGTCGAGATCTAGTGAATTGTGGATTTATGACCAGATTATCTATGAATCTTATTTGAGTTTCTTCTGATCTCTTATATGCATGATTTCATATCCTTGTAATTCTCTTCGAGTTGTGGGTTTTGTTTGGCCAACTTGATCTATGATTCTTGCAATGGGAGAAGTGCTTGGTTTTGGGTTCATACCGTGCGGTGACCTCACCTAGTGACAGAAGGGGTAGCGAGGCACAAATCGTGTTTTTGCCATCAAGGGTAAAAAGATGGGGTTTATATCTATTGCATGAATTTATCCCTCTACATCATGTCATCTTGCTTGAGGCGTTACTTTGTTCGTCATGAACTCAATACACTAGATGCATGCTGGATAGCGGTCGATGTGTGGAGTAATAGTAGTAGATGCAGACAGTATCGGTCTACTTGTCTCAGATGTGATGCCTATATGTATGATCATTTCCTTAGATATCGTCATGACTTTGCGCGGTTCTATCAATTGCTCAACAATAATTAGTTCAGCCACCGTAATATTTGCTATTTTGAGAGAAGCCTCTAGTGAACACTATGGCCCCCAGGTCTACTTCACAACATATTTTCAGCCTTACACTTTTACTTTTTTGCACTTTCCACCTTCACATCTCACCTTGCAATCAATCGTGAAGGGATTGACAACCTCTTTGTAGCGTTGGGTGCAAGTTTGCTGTTTTTGCGCAGGTACTTTGGAAACTTGGCTTGATACTCCTACTGGATTGATACATTGGTTCTCAAAACTGAGGGAAATACTTACTGCTACTATACTGCATCACCCTTTCCTCTTCAAGGGAAAACCAACGCAAGCTCAAGAGGTAGCAATCCACACCGTGTTTTTGCAATGTTCTTTGTGTTCTTATCGCGTGGATTTTTGGCAAGCATTATTTCCTCAAATAGAATCATTCTTAGATCCGCAAATCATCTCTCAGTGTTGGAAACATGTTTGTCACCAATTGAGAATATTCTTAAGGAAACTTTTCAGAGCCACAACCAGCCCTCATTGCTATGGCGAGTCAGAACACCCTTGTAGATATGCTTCCGACCGTTAGCCGGTGAGTTACCATTCCGTAGATCCTGACAACCCGCCAATCTTTTTTTTGTAGTCATGGGTACCATCTCGAAATGTATCTGGCTACCAACAGAGGTTAATGACGCTTATCTTGAGAAATTTGTAAAAGTGGGTAATCTTGATCCCAAGGAAATAATTGGCTGGTGAACCTCCTTTGGAGAAGCAATCCCTCAACCCGCCGAAGGGGAAGTAGTTATTTTTCCGATCACCTTGAGGGAGGCTTGAAACCGCCCGGCTCGAAAATTTTCAGACACGCCTTGCACATCTTCAACCTTCATCCCCAAGACTTGGGGCCAAACTACATTAGTAACCTCTGTCAGTTCCAAGTGTTTTGTGAAGCTTATCTGCAGATAGAGTGTAACGCCCAAGATGCGATCCTATCCTCAATTTGGCACGAGGGCCTCTTCAGGGATAGAAGCGCATCTCGTCGTTTCGCAAGAATGGATATCGTTACACGTACATGTACTGAAAAGCTGAGATAAATGGTATTGGCTTACACTCGCCACAAGCTACATCAGAGTCACATCAGTACAATACATAAATATCACGAAGAAGAGCAGTGTCCGACTATGGACAAAAACAAACGAGAAAATAGAACGACGTCCATCCTTGCTATCCCAGGCTGCCGGCCTGGAACCCATCCTAGATCTATGAAGAAGAAGAAGCAACTCCAAATGAACAATCAACGCGCTCGCGTCAAGTAACCTTTACCTATACCCGCAACTGGTGTTGTAGTAATCTGTGAGCCACGGGGGACTCATCAATCTCATTTCCAAAGGTATCAAGACTAGCAATGCTTAATAGGTGACGTATGGTTAAGTGGTGAGGCTGCAGCAAGCGACTAAGCATATATTTGGTGGCTAACTTACGAGTACAAGAATAAAGAGGGGGATGATCAACGCAAAGCGAACGTGAACTACTGACGATCAAATGAATGATCCTGAACACCTACCTACGTCAGACATAACCCCACCGTGTCCTCGATCAGAGAAGGAGCTCACGAAAGAGACAGTCACGGTTATGCACTCAGTTGGCAAGTTTTAATTAAGTTAACTTCAAGTTATCGAGAACGAGTGTTAAACAAAGTTTCCACGTTGCCACATAACCGCGGGCACGGCTTTCCAAAAGATTTAACCCCGCAGGGGTGCTCCAACTAGTCCATCACAAATTACCACAAGCCGCATAGAAATCCTCGATCACGAAGCTCGCAATCTTGTCGAACTCCTTAGTGGAAAACCTCAACTGTGAGATTACCCAAAGCATCACCAGAATCCCGATGCACAAGATATTTCGTCAAAGGTAACACTAATCCAGCAAGGCCGCCCGACGTGTCAACGAACCCGATAGGAGCCGCATATCTCGTTCTCAGGACACGACGGGATGATACTAGCTACGAGAAGCAAACCTCGAGTTTCCTTGCAGTGGCCCCACAGGCACACCATTTTGGACCAACACTCATGCGGAGCACTGACCCGGGGGGGGGGGTTGATTAATTATCCGCGGGTGCCGGCGGGTCCCTATGCATTATTATTAGGTTATTATGTGAATGAAAACCAAAGTTGGGCCTTGCCAGAATAGTCTTAATCTAAAACGAATTATCAAGGGGGTCTCCATAACGGCGGCAGGCGGCGGTGTACGACGACGGGATCTGAGGGCGGCGGCGCAGGATGTTTTCCGGCGAGGGCGAGCGCCGGCCGGCGAGGCGGGTCGGGCGATGACGGGGACGTGGCAGAGACGAAGCACACGATCGAATCCGGTCTAGCCGGCGGCGAGCTTGGAGGAGAAGGCGATGAGGGCGGCTCGGGGCTCGGGAGCTCGGCCTGCTGGCGAGGGCTGTTGCTCAGGGCGATCCGGGCCCGGGCGGGCCTGCTGCGGGCTTGGCAGGCCCGACGGCTGAGGAGGGAGACTCGGAGGTGGAGGTAGGTGGGACAGAGCTACAGGCACGGATTTCGAGGAGGGTTAGGGTTATGTGGCTAGGGTTCTATTTATAGACAAAACGGGCTAGGGTTATACGAATCCGGCCCCGTTTTCGCCCACGCGATCGGAATCGAACGAACTCGAACGCGGGGTCGGCTAAGTGAACGTGTAGAGTAGGCTTGCCGGGGAAGAGAGGGAAACAGTGCGGCGCGGCAACACGATTTTTAAACACCAAAAAACGTCCGACGATAGACCGAATATGGTGCCGCTACGGTCGACTGTTCGGGTACCAGACGGACTCCGATTGCGACGAAATTTGGCAGGCGGTCTACCTATAATATATTAAGACCGCATGCCACGTGTCAACCCAATCAGAGGAAGTTTTATACACACCTTTAAAAATAGGGTTTTGACGATGCCGCGGGCACGTGCGAGTGTGGTCGGGCTAAACACGGGCAACGACGAGAACGGAGAGAACCGACAACTACTAACGGATGCAAGTTTTGAAAACTGGCGACAACGGGATGCCGACGCAATGCAGATGATGTGCATGATGTGATGATGACGCAACAAATAAAATAAGTCACATGACAAAAACAAAATAAAGGGGAATCTTCTGGAACGTCGGTCTCGGAGTGTCACAACTCTCCTACACTACAAGAGGATCTCGACCGAGATCCAAGAATGAAAGGGGAAGAGGATGAGAAAACAAGAGGTAAAACTTAGTCGCTTCTTTGACAAACGAGTGAGACCAACAATCCTTGAAGGTTGCAAAGAGATGAGGAATGATATGAGATACAAGAAAGAATTCACAGAAAATTTCGGCAACACTTCGGTAGGAAAAGGGGACAAATTTTTGATAAGATGGGAGAATTAGACAAGATTCACAACAAACAATTAAATAGCACAAGGGAACAGCATGATCTTGAAAAGACGAAATGATATATTGAAGAGAGCAACAAGACAAAGCCTTCGTTAGAAAGAAATAGAAACTAGATCTTGGCACGAAAGAATGAAGAAGAACAATGAGAACTACTACCACCAGAATCTTGAAGAACATCTTGAGACAAAGAATTGATATCATGAGCCACTCCGGAAGAAGAATTCAGATCACTATAAACAAGAATAAGAATTATGTTATGCTTATCCTTCATCAAGTTTAATTGATGAAAAGCAACGGATTTAGCGTACCACTTATTCTTCTGAAAAGATTGAGGAGAGATATGAGCACAAACTAAAGAAATCTTCAACGAAGCACCGGTAAGAAAGCAAGCGAAAATGGATACCAAGAATGCATGGAGACACATGAGAATGAAGATATCATGATCCACCTGAGAGAAAACTAGAACAAGGCACCGGAATAATTGAGAGACGAACGAAGAGACAACAATTGAGAAGAATTTGAGAACGAAAGCTGAAAGCTGAGAACGAAGAAATCTTCTCAAATGACGGCCTTCGGAGGATCGAGAATGAAAACAACTCAGAAATGCACTGGATAGCAAGAAAGGAATTACTCATGATTGGGAACAATTCAAGATGATGCTGGACAGCTGAAATGATGAATCTCCAAGAGAATGGACCAATATTTGAGAGAAACACTCTTTCGGTCTTCCAAGCTGAAAATGATGACGAGAAACCACACCAAGGATACTGAGACACTCCGGAATAAAGAAGAATGAAAGGTTGAGCCAAATATGAGAATTAATTCAAATTGATCTTGGAGAAGGGATATGACTGACGGAAATCATTCTTATGTCATATTTGAAAAGAATTAAAGAGCTCCGGAAAGATTACAAGAGCCAGACAAGATCCTGGGAAAGAACCTGTGGGTTATGGGCCCACTCAAAGAAATCACCGTTGAATAGATAGCTTAGAAGGAGAGATACTGCACCGGTACAAATGAAAATCTAGATGAGGTGAGATCCTCGAAATAATTGAAAGAATTGAAAACAAGAAACTACTGAGATAACTTCAGCGAAGAAAAGAGAGGAATGAGTAAAAAAGATAGGCTGATAAGAATTTCCAACATAGGAAAGAATTACAAGGATGAATAGGATATAATGAACACGGACAACTAAATTGAATTCACCTGAAAAGACCACAAGAATGAATAAAGATGAACATGAAGCTCCTGAGAATCTTCACAATGAATCACGGGATACGAGAGAAAAGTAAAGATAACGGAAGCAACAACAAGATGACATGCACCAGGATGAAATCCAATCACTGAAGAAAAAGGGCGGGAGGGCGGGGAAACAGAGACAACTTGGAACAGATGAGACAACTCCGGAAGAAATGAGAGAATGATCTTGCAAAATTGGAGAGGAATGAATTCACTTGACGAGAAGCACACCGGTTGGAAAAGAATTGACATGACGTCTCTGGTTGAAAAGAATTGATAAGACAACTTGATTGGACAAAATAATTTGCATTCACATAAAAATATGAGAACACTTCTTGGAAAAGATATGAATTCACCACTTGACATTGAAGAAACTCGAATTACCATATTCCAACAAAACAAAGGGTGAGGCTTATGAAACAAGCCATAACAAACTCATGAGAGAAATTTCGTCCGATGTTTTCGTGGACAGGATCGCACGGGCTCGATCCTTACAGTAGCCATCCTGTGCAAGGTAGTGCACACGACATACGAAGCGTCCCTGAGTCGTAGCAAGCTACAAGGACTCTTTAAGACACAATGAGAACCGCTGTAAGTCGATCGTGAACAAACGAATCCACTAGATGTCGAACCCCAACCTAACATCATGCATTTGTTGGACGATTGTCCTATAAGTTACTACTTGAATTCCCACCTAAGAACTCCCAAAATATCTGGTCATGCAATCTGGTCCACGGATACAAGGAGTAATATATCACTCAACTCCTATACTAACCCGTCCAGTGTATCACATCCGTCAACACATAACCAGAATCTCGAAACCTCATCTATTTCAGAAACTCGTAATCACAACGATACTAAGTATGCCGATACATCCGGGACTCTCTGCACCAGTACTGCGGAAGCCCGACTCCTCTTGCCACTACTATTATTAAAGCAATTTCGAACATCCTTCGTCCTGAGATACTAAGAAATCCGAATGATAATGATGTGCTCGAGAATCCCTTGGAGCTCAACTCCCCGGAAGAAATCAAGTCAGACAGGAGGCACCAAGACAGAACTCCGTCACATCGACACCATATAGACTCCAAAAATATCCGCGTGATCCTAATTTTTTGAGTGAGAAGAGGAGTTTAATTAAAATTATTACGTCAAGATTCCTCACCAGAGCATAGAAGAGGAGAAAAAATAATCCTACTCTCCGATATATAACTGGACTCAAATCAGTTCTTACTAGACTCGACTAGACCAAGTTCGATCAATCAAGGGGCTCCTAGGTCGGTATTGCTCTCATACCAACTTTTAACGCCCAAGATGCGATCCTATCCTCAATTTGGCACGAGGGCCTCTTCAGGGATAGAAGCGCATCTCGTCGTTTCGCAAGAATGGATATCGTTACAAGTACATGTACTGAAAAGATGAGATAAATGGCATTGGCTTACACTCGCCACAAGCTACATCAGAGTCACATCAGTAAAATACATAAATATCATGAAGAAGAGCAGGGTCCGACTATGGACGAAAACAAACGAGAAAAGAGAACGACGTCCATCCTTGCTATCCAAGGCTGCCGGCCTAGAACCCATCCTAGATCGATGAAGAAGACGAAGCAACTCCAAATGAACAATCAACGCGCTCGCATCAAGTAAACTTTACCTGTACCTGCAACTGGTGTTGTAGTAATCTGTGAGCCACACGGGACTCAACAATCTCATTTCAAAAGGTATCAAGACTAGCAATGCTTAATAGGTGAGGTATGGTTAAGTGGTGAGGCTGCAGCAAGCGACTAAGCATATATTTGGTGGCTAACTTATGAGTACAAGAATAAAGAGGGGGATGATCTACGCAAAGCGGACTTGAACTACTAAAGATCAAATGAATGATCCTGAACACCTACCTACGTCATACATAACCCCACCATGTCCTCGATCGGAGAAGGAGCTCACGAAAGAGACAATCACGGTTACACACTCAGTTGGTAAGTTGTAATTAAGTTAACTTCAAGTTATCTAGAACTAGTGTTAAACAAAGTTTCCACGTTGCCACATAACCGCGGGCACGACTTTCCAAAAGATTTAACCCTGCACGGGTGCTCCAACTAGTCCATCACAAATTACCACAAGCCGCATAGAAATCGTCGATCACGAAGCTCGCAATCTCGTCGGACTCCTTAGTGGAAAACCTCAACTCTAAGATTACCCAAAGCATCACCGGAATCCCGATGCACAAGATATTTCGTCAAAGGTAACACTAATCCAGCAAGGCCGCCCGACGTGTCGACGAACCCGATAGGAGCCGCGTATCTCATTCTCAGGACACGACTGGATGGTACTAGCTACGAGAACCAAACCTCGAGTTTCCTCGCGGTGGCCCCACAGGCAGACCATTTTGGACCAACACTCATGTGGAGCACTGGCCAGGGGGGGGGGGTGATTAATTATCTGCGGGTGCCGGCGGGTCCCTATGCATTATTATCAGGTTATTAGGCGAATGAAAACCAAAGTTGGGCCTTGCCAGACCAGTCTTAATCTAAAACGAATTATCAAGGGGGTCCCCATAACAACCCCGATCGTGTTAGGAGCGCTCAATTATCAAACATAGCACCGGTAGCCGAAACTAAGGGGGTAAAGGTGGAACAAAACACCAGGCTAGAAAGGCCGAGCCTTCCACCTTTTACCAAGTATATAGGTGCATTAAATTAATTAGCATTTAATAGGGTGATATAACAAGGAACCCATGTTGTCACATGGAAGCAACTGCACCTGCAACTAGCAATGTTGACACATGGTTAAGCAAGCGGAAACATAGCCAATCAGTGGTTTGCTAGGTTGTAAATAGGTTGAAGGTTTTCATGGCAATGTTGGGAGGCTGATATTTAACATGTGGTAGGCAACAAGACATAGCGACGGAAATGATAATACTAGCATGGCAATGATAGTAATGGTATATGGGGAAATGGTCATCTTGCCTGAGATCCCGCTTGGAAGAAGAATGACTCCCTGAAGCAGACGAACCGATATAGTCGAACGGGTCCTCACTTTCCGACACGCTTGCGGAACTCTAGCGAGACGAGGAAACCGGAAACAAGCATCAACACACGATATTCACCACGCGATGCACAACACATATTATGCATGACCAGTTGAATATAGGGGCAAGACATGGCATGTCAATTCACAACAATCAAACACTACACATTAAGTGAAGTTCAATATGCAACTAGTTGCATATTGACGAAACTCCACATACAGATTATTTAGTTCTATCCCAATTAGGTACACGACAATATTAAATGTTGTTAAACATGGAAAGAGGTGAAGCGTAATTAACTACTTATCTAGGCATTTTAAATGAGGTCAGAAATGACATATAACATCTCCGAGATGACCTCACATGTTAATTTATAATTCTGTCCAGATCTGAACTAACACTTTTAAATATTTGTTATACAGCAAAATAAATAGGTTCACGTGATTCTACGCGTCGTTACAACCAATTTACACATAGTGAACATCTCCAACGGAGCTACGGGTCAAAAGATACAAGCACCGCAAGATATGATGGCATGAATGCAATATGTGTGCAACGATAGTCACAAGCTTTTCAAAACACACAACCAGAAAGATAATATGAAACTTCACAAGACTCTTAGCAAGTTTCATGTAGGACACGATCAAAACGGAGCAGCAGTTCAACAACTACGAGCTAAACAAGAAATCACTACAATGTGCCAAAATCAGCCACATATCATTTTACACGCCCTCGAGCAACTAGCTAGACAAAACCAAAAGGCTCAAACAAGGCATGAGACAGTAGAGGTCAAGATGCACTACCGCATACAACCAATAACACCTAGCATGGCAACATGGATCACCAGGAAAAGAACTCACAAAATGGCTTCTCACACACAGTCTCAGACTTAGTGAAAAACACAGTTTATGACAGTGCAGTTTTTGATCTGAAGGCATATTGACAGCAGAAAAACCATAAGCTACAACACTCCAAATGGCATGAAAATTGACAGCATGCTAGAGAATCTTAAAGTCTACAACTAACTCCATTGCACCAACCTCAAAAGAGCTACAGATAACCAGATAAACTCATGCAAAGACAACAACAAAATATAACAGATTTCAGACTTAGAAATATTTCAGCATCTCCAAATCAACACTATTTTCTAGCAAGTTGAGAGCAAGTAAACCACACCTAAACATGGATATCTATTGCAACCAAAATTACCAGGGTCTAGTCTACACATCCAAGGGCAAATCTCTAGTTGACAACTCCTTCATATCAAGCACGGATTAAATCCCACAAAATAAACAAAAGGGCAACATGGCAAAATATCACGCGCACAAACTTGCTCAAAATCTAAAACTAAATGCACAGTTAAATTCTATGGATTTTCTACCCCGAAAACATATATAACATGTGGGGTTGCAACACAAAAATATCACCACACGTATATGCGAGATTATGTCCTAAACGCGGTATAACACACTAGCGATGGAACCTACATGCAAAAATGCAAACAACTACTCTAAAATACATGGCAAAAGGTCCCTAATAACATGCATTTTATCTATGGAGTTCGAACAATCCGGATACACACGAAAAATAAATACGGGACAAAAACATAATAGGACAACACACATTTCTAGGCATTCAGCGGGTCAAACTATTTCAAACGTGCATGCAAGTTGCAAAATATTAATCTATGCACGAAACTAATCAAGTTTCATATACAACTCATCGCGATCCGATACACGGTTCAAAAATCTACGGGCATCTTAATATCCGACAATTCTCTGGAATTAAATAAATCTCCGGAAAATCCTAAAATCCGAAATGGGTCGAAACTGAGGGCACTCATTAGCTACTTGACGCCTAGGCGCAGGATAGGCGCGGGGGGAAGCTCACTTTGGTGGGCCGAAGGGGTGAAGGGAGGCAGGGCGGAACTCGGCTTGCTGGGGAGGCCGGCCTGGGGCGACCGAGCTGGGCCTAGGGCGTTCGGCCCATGCGCGCTGGGAGGCCGGTCGGCTCTGGGGAGACTGGGTCGAGGTGCACGATGGGAGGTGGGCCTCGCTGGGCCGGCCCACTCGAGCGACAGGAGGGTAGGGCGGCGTCGCGTCGTCCTCCTCTACTCGCTCCCGAGCCTGGGGCATGGCGGCGCTGGCCTCGGCGTGGAGGCGGCTGGGAAGCGGCTGTTCCGGCGAGGGGCCGTCCAGATCGAAGCACCAGGTGGCGGATCCGACCTCGGGGCTGCCGGATCTGGCCGGGAAATGGCGGCAGGCGGCGGTGCACAACGACGTGATCTGAGAGCGGAGGCGCGGGAAGTTTTCCGGCGAGGGCGAGCGCCGGCCGGCGAGGCGGGTCGGGCGACGACTGGGACGTGGCAGAGACGAGGCACACGATGGGATCCGGTCCAGCCGGCGGCGAGCTTGGAGGAGAAGGAGATGAGGGCGGCTCGGGGCTCGGGAGCTCGGCCTGCTCGCGGCGGCTCTTGCTCGGGGCGATCCGGGCCCGGGCGGGCCTGCTGTGGGCGTGGCGGGCCCGACGGCTCAGGAGGGAGATAAGGAGGTGGAGGTAGGTGGGAGAGAGCTGGAGGCACGGATTTCGAGGAGGGTTAGGGTTAGGTGGCTAGGGTTCTATTTCTATACCTAATAATAAAGCGGCTATTGCTTCCGTCGGAAAACCCACCACATCATTATTATAAAAAAGCCTCTGTAATTTTTGTTATTCAACCCGCGCTTCATCATTTATCTGCAACGCAAAAGGGAAAAACGATTCGTTGCAAAAATTATAGCCGTACGCATCGCCTCCTCCCGTCGACTCTCGGCCACCCTGGCCTGTGCCCAGGCCGCCGCCACACCACTTGCCGCCGTGGCATACCTCAACCGCCACCGCTGCCGATCTCAACCCACCCGCCTCCGCGGTTGTACCTCTCCCTGCTCACTGCCCCCATTGCGGCGCTCGAGCGCATCACATCGACCCTGGTCCACCCTGGCATGTGCCCAGGCCGCTGCCACACCACTCGCCGCCCCGGCCGACCTCAACCACCACTGCTGTCGATCTCTACCCACCCGCCTCCGCGGCCGTACCTCTGCCCGCTTGCTGCCCCCGTTTTGGCGCTCGAGCACAACTTCTGGATCAAATCAACGCGACAGCTACATCGACTTGGGATGATGCGTCTGCTCGATGCAGAAAGGCGGCAACGCGCGGATAAGGCGCGTCGGCGCGAAGTACTTGCAGGTGGAGGCGGGCCTCCATGGCTCACACGGGGAACTCCGAGGTTATGGCGCGACAACGGCGACTCCTTATGGCCAGATAGAGGCGCCTAACCCTTGCTCCCCTCATCGTATCCCCTCCTACGGCAGGAACTCGTCATCTCGTGAGATCCCCTCCCCATGCCTCCAACCGTGTGCCAAGCACCGGCAAAATTTTTTGTTTTGTGGGAATTTGTTTGCTGATGAATGAATGTATTGAATGTAAGATTGCATTGTTGTAGAGAGAGAGAGAATGGAACATCACCTTCAGTTTGTCATCTGAAACCACATTCTCTACCCCATGAGTGAAATAAGATAACAGTCCATTGATCAATTCACGTAGCCTCTTTGTTTTGCTTTGCTTGTCCCGCTCAATTTCTCATCATGGTGGAATTAATAATGAATGGGTTGATTTCTAAACAAAATAGGATAGGACTGACTACATTAGTTAGTTAGCTTATTATTTTAATAAATCAAAATGATTATAAAAAGATTAAAAGCGTGTGGTATTTTTTTCTCCCGTTGCAACGCACGGGCACAAAACAAGCTAGGGTTATCCGAATCCGGCCCCGTTTTCGCCCACGTGATCGGAATTGAACGAACTCGAACGCGGGGTCGACTAAGTGACCGTGTAGAGTAGGCTAGCCGAGGAAGAGAGGGAAACAGTGCGGCGCGGCAACATGATTTTTAGACACCGAAAAACGTCCGACGATAGACCGAATACGGTGCCGCTACGGTCGACTGTTCGGGTACCATATGGACTCCGATTGCGACGAAATTTGGCAGGCGGTCTACCTATAATATATTAAGACCGCACGCCACGTCTCAACCCAATCAGTGGATGTTTTATACACACATTTAGCCACGTCTCAACCCAATCAGAGGAAGTTTTATACACACCTTTAAAAACAGGGTTTTGACGATGCCGCGGGCGCGTGCGAGTGTGGTCGGGCTAAACACGGGCAACGACGAGAACAGAGAGAACTGACAACTACTAACGGATGCAAGTTTTGAAAACTGGCGGCAACGGGATGCGGACGCAATGCAGATGCGCATGATGCGATGAAGATGCAACAAATAAAATAAGTCACATGGCGAAAACGGAATAAAGAGGAATCTTTTGGAACGTCGGTCTCGGGCTGTCACATAGAGCCAGTGTATTATTGTTCAGGAAGTTTTTCCATCTGAACCGCTAGACTGAGTTTGCCAACGGGCCTTGCTTAGAGCTTGAGGGAGTTAACATCCAACGACGTCGTGAATGCGGGTTTCCGGCTGTTACACTGCCTAGCTATCCAAAAGGTTGGGCAAAGACTTGGTTTTAGTGCCGCGACACCTGTCCATCCAATGAGAACCCTTTACCGGGTTTCAGGGAAGAACGTCTGCCCATGGATTTCAAGTTGCCAGAAAAACTAACTAAGGAAGAAGAAGCCACGTTTGTTCGTATCTTTGCAAAGCTGAAGGCCCTCACTATCAATGGTCTTACTGGGATCGATCTGATCCGCTGCTCGGTGGAATGGAGAATCTTGCCCTTAAGCCACCGAGATGGCTTGATGTGTGAGTACAATGGTGACTTAAACCATCCCCAATGCTTTTACAATGTGTGGCTTTTGGAAGAAGACATTGTTGAGATCATGAAGAAACTGGGTGGTGAGCCCATTAATAATTGTTCCAAGATTGGACTCAGACCTTTTTGCATCTCGAACCCGGATCCAGAGGTAAAGAATCCGAGTCGCCCTTTTATCTTTTCAATTTACTCATTCACATTTCTCATCTAAGCTTTTCATCATATCGATCAAAAGGATTCGATGTTTTGGTCACGAAGACTCAAGACGATTGTCAAGAAAACAACCAAACCCTCCCCTAAGATGAAGAAGAAAAACAAAGGCAAAGCCGCTGCAAAAGAGTCATCCATCGAAGAACAATCAAAGGTAAAAACTCTCTTGTCTTTATTGCTTTAATCTCATGTGTACTCACGCTTTGCTACCTTTGTTTATAGGATGATGACTTTGAGAGCCAAGATGAAGATGTCGAGGTAATTTCTATTTCTTTCGACTCAACTTCTTCTCCCCCAAGCCGGCCAGGCGGATTTGTAGGAAAGTTTCCATGTCTCACCCAGATGCTCATCTGGATCCCAATTTCCTTTTGAAGAAGGCGAGTTATACACCCAAACGTCACACTCGAAGCCGCTCTGGGGACCTAGTGTCCGGCTTACCTGAGAAAACAACTGGTCGCAAACGACAGAACGAGGTATGTTACTGTAAGCATCTCTCTTCTTGTGCAAGACATCTCGTGACTTACACAATCTTTGAATCCTTATCAGGTTTCCCCTCCTTCATCTGGCGACTCAACTATGTCGACTCTCCCCCCAATGATTCGTCTTTAGTGGTAAGTTTTTTTACTAACATGTTATTTCGGATGCTAATGTCTCCATCTCAACATTGGTGCCGTTGTTTCTCAGAGCACAAGCAAAGAAGAGGAAAACCAGTGACTCATCTTCTGCTCCCAAAGCGGATGCAGTGTTTGGTATGAGTACTTCCGTCCCAGAAGCTCTAGAAGAAACAGCTGAAATCCACGATGATACCTTTGATGATTTTCCTGATATCCGGGTCAACTTTTCGAGCCCTCAAAAGGAAATGACTAAAAACGTCAATCTGCCCAGTCCTTCTAAGGCGCCTGAAGACACAGATTCAGTCATTGTTACTGGTACCGGCTATTCTAAGCCTGCTACCGCGGTGTTAACCAAACACGCGCCAAGAGATACCCAAGTATTTGCAGAGATAGATATCACCAAGCTGAAGCTTCCCAACTATGAAAAATTGGAGTTTGAGGAACTATATTCTGGTTTTGTGAGCCGCCTGGACACAAGCCACGAGATGGAAAAGAGCCTGGCCAACATGATGCAGATCAAACATGAGGTCTGATATCTTTCATCCTTGTTAACATGTCCTCCCATTAGCCCTCCAAAGGATGAGTCATCCATGATGAATCGTACATTTATGTCATCTATCAATGTGTAGCCCCAAGGGCCGGGTTATCTTTGTAAAGATGAGCCGAGTCTTTAACTTGTATTTGAACAAAAACTTCATCAACCTGTAGCCCCCAAGGGTCGGGTCATCTTTTGAAAGATGAGCCGGGTCTTTAATGACACGATCAACATGCTACGTCTATTAGTTTGGGTCTAGTCCATCACGTGATTCTCCTAATGACGTGATCCAGTTATCAAGCAACAACACCTTGTTCATAATCAGAAGACACTGACTATCTTTGATCAACTGGCTAGCCAACTAGAGGCTTGCTAGGGACGGTGTTTTGTCTATGTATCCACACATGTAAATGAGTCTTCATTCAATACAATTATAGCATGGATAATAAACGATTATCTTGATATAGGAATTATAATAATAACTATATTTATCATTGCCTCTAGGGCATAATTCCAACAGTCTCCCACTTGCACTAGAGTCAATAATCTAGCACTCACATCATCATGTGAATTACATTGTAATAAATCTAACACCCATACAGTTCTCGTGTTGATCATGTTTTGGCCGTGGAAGAGGTTTAGTCAGCGGGTCCGCTACATTCAGATCCGTGTGCACTTTGCATATATTTACGTCCTCTCCCTCGACGTAGTCGCGGATGAGGTTGAAGCGTCGTTTGATGTGTCTGATCTTCTTGTGAAACCGTGGTTCCTTTGCTAAGGCAATGGCACCAGTGTTGTCACAGAACAAGGTTATTGGATTCAGTGCGCTTGGCACCACTCCAAGATCCATCATGAACTGCTTCATCCAGACACCCTCCTTAGCCGCCTCCGAGGCAGCCATGTACTCCGCTTCACATGTAGAATCTGCTACGACGCTTTGCTTGGAACTGCACCAGCTTACCGCACCCCATTAAGAATAAATACGTATCCGGTTTGCGACTTAGAGTCGTCCGGATCTGTGTCAAAGCTTGCATCGACGTAACCTTTTACGGCGAGCTCTTCGTCACCTCCATACACGAGAAACATCTCCTTAGTCCTTTTCAGGTACTTCAGGATATTCTTGACCACCGTCCAGTGATCCACTCCTGGATTACTCTGGAACCTACCTGCCATACTTATGGCCAGGCTAACATCCGGTCTAGTGCACAGCATCGCATACATGATAGAACCTATGGCTGAAGCATAGGGGACGGAGCGCATATGCTCTCTATCTTCATCAGTTGCTGGGCACTGAGTCTTACTCAATCTCGTACCTTGTAGAACTGGCAAGAACCCTTTCTTGGACTGTTCCATTTTGAACCTCTTCAAAACTTTATCAAGGTATGTGCTTTGTGAAAGTCCTATCATGCGTTTTGATCTATCCCTATAGATCTTAATGCCTAGAATGTAAGCAGCTTCTTCTAGGTCCTTCATAGAGAAACTTTTATTCAAGTAATCCTTTATGCTCTCTAAAAACTCTACGTTGTTTCCAATCAGTAATATGTCATCCACATATAATATTAGAAACGCCACAGAGCTCCCACTCACTTTCTTGTAAATACAAGATTCTCCAACCACTTGTATAAACCCAAATGCTTTGATCACCTCATCAAAGCGTTTGTTCCAACTCCGAGATGCTTGCACCAGTCCATAAATGGATCGCTGGAGCTTGCACACCTTGTTAGCATTCTTAGGATCGACAAAACCTTCGGGTTGTATCATATACAACTCTTCCTTAAGGAAACCGTTAAGGAACGCCGTTTTGACATCCATCTGCCAGATTTCATAATCGAAAAATGCAGCTATTGCTAACATGATTCTGACGGACTTAAGCATCGCTACAGGTGAGAATGTCTCATCGCAGTCAACTCCTTGAACTTGTGAAAAACCCTTTGCCACAAGTCGAGCTTTATAAACGGTCACATTGCCGTCAGCGTCCGTCTTCCTCTTAAAGATCCATTTGTTCTGAATAGCCTTGCGGACCTCAGGTAGTACCTCCAAAGTCCACACTTTGTTCTCATACATGGATCCTATCTCGGACTTCATGGCTTCCAGCCATTTGTTGGAATCTGGGCCCACCATTGCTTCTTCATAATTCGCAGGTTCATTGTTGTCTAACAACATGATTGATAAGATGGGATTACCGTACCACTCTGGAGCAGTACGTGGTCTCGTCGACCTGCGTGGTTCGACAGAAACTTGAACTGGAGTTTCATGATCATCATCATTAAACTTCCTCCTCAACCGACGTCGCAATGACAGAGGTTTCCCCTTGCCCTGCGCCACCATCCAGTGGGATGATAGGTTCGACAACCTCGTCAAGTTCTATCTTCCTCCCACTCAATTCTCTCGAGAGAAACTCCTTCTCGAGAAAAGCTCCGTTTTTAGCAACAAACACTTTGCCCTCGGATTTGAGATAGAAGGTGTACCCAACTGTCTCTTTTGGGTAACCTATGAAGACGCACTTTTCCGCTTTGGGTTCCAGCTTTTCAGGCTGAAGCTTTTTGACATAAGCATCACATCCCCAAACTTTAAGAAATGACAATTTTGGCCTTTTGCCATACCACAGTTCGTATGGTGTCGTCTCAACGGATTTTGATGGTGCCCTATTTAAAGTGAATGCAGCTGTATCTAATGCATAGCCCCAAAATGATAACGGCAAATTAGTAAGAGACATCATTGATCGCACCATCTCTAATAGAGTACGATTACGACGTTCGAACACACCATTACGCTGTGGTGTTCCAGGCGGTGTTAACTGTGAAACAATTCCACATTGTCTTAAGTGAGCACCAAACTCGAAACTCAGATATTCACCCCCACGATCAGACCACAGGAACTTGATCTTCTTGTTACGATGATTTTCCACCTCACTCTGAAATTGCTTGAACTTTTCAAATGTTTCAGACTTGTGCTTCATCAAGTAGACATAACCATATCTACTTAAATCGTCAGTGAAGGTGAGAAAATGACGATATCCGCCGCGTGCCTCCACGCTCATCGGACCACACACATCGGTATGTATGATTTCCAACAAGTCACTTGCACGCTCCATTGTTCCTGAGAACGGAGTCTTAGTCATCTTGCCCATGAGGCATGGTTCGCACGTGTCAAGTGAATCAAAGTCAAGTGACTCCAAAAGTCCATCAACATGGAGTTTCTTCATGCGCTTTACACCAATATGACCTAAGCGGCAGTGCCACAAAAATATGGCGCTATCATTGTTAACACTAACTCTTTTGGTCTCAATGTTATGTATATGCGTATCGCTATCAAGATTCAATATGAACAATCCTCTCAGATTTGGTGCATGACCATAAAAGATGTTACTCATAGAAATAGAACAACCATTATTCTCTGACTTAAAAGAGTAACCGTCTCGCAATAAACAAGATCCAGATATAATGTTCATGGTCAACGCAGGCACTAAATAACAATGATTTAAGTTCATCACTAATCCTGACGGTAACTGAAGTGACACTGTGCCGATGGCGATTGCATCAACCTTGGAACCATTTCCTACGCGCATCGTCACTTCATCTTTCGCCAGCCTTCGCCTATTCCGCAGTTCCTTTTTCGAGTTGCAACTATGAGCAACAGAACCGGTATCGAATACCCAGGCACTACTACGAGAGCCGGTTAAGTACACGTCAATAACATGTATATCAAATATACCTGATTTTTCTTTGCCCGCCTTCTTATCTGCCAGATACTTGGGGCAATTGCGCTTCCAGTGACCCACACCCTTGCAATAGTAACACTCCGTTTCCGGCTTAGGTCCAGCTTTGGGTTTCTTCGTCAGATTGGCAACAGGCTTGCCGCTCTTCTTCGAATTGCCCTTCTTGCCTTTGCCGTTTCTCTTGAAACTAGTGGTCTTATTCACCATCAACACTTGATGCTCTTTACGGAGTTCAGACTCTGCGACTTTCAGCATCGCAAACAACTCGCCGGGAGACTTGTTCATCCCTTGCATGTTGTAGTTCAACACAAAGCCTTTATAGCTTGGCGGCAGTGATTGAAGGATTCTGTCAGTGATAGCTTCTTGCAGGAGTTCAATCCCCAGCTCAGCTAGACGGTTTGAGTACCCAGACATTTTGAGCACATGTTCACTGACCGATGAGTTTTCCTCCATCTTGCAAGCATAGAATTTATCGGATGTCTCATACCTCTCAATCCGGGCGTTCTTCTGAAAGATAAACTCCAACTCCTGGAACATCTCAAATGCTCCATGACGCTCAAAGCGACGTTGAAGTCCCGGTTCTAAGCCATACAAGACTGCACATTGAACTATTGAGTAGTCCTCCTTACGTGCTAACCAAGCGTTCTTAACATCCTGATCAGCCGTAGCGGGTGGTTCAGCTCCTAACGCAGCATTAAGGACATAATCCTTCTTCCCAGCTTGTAAGATTAGCATAAGATTACGAGCCCAGTTTACAAAGTTGCTTCCATCATCTTTCAACTTAGCTTTCTCTA
This sequence comes from Hordeum vulgare subsp. vulgare, assembly GCF_904849725.1. Taxonomy (NCBI): domain Eukaryota; kingdom Viridiplantae; phylum Streptophyta; class Magnoliopsida; order Poales; family Poaceae; genus Hordeum; species Hordeum vulgare. The sequence goes on along the minus strand of NC_058520.1, from coordinate 399,373,065 downwards.
GGAACGTATTAAAATTCAGGATGACTGTCGCGTGAGCCATGATCTACAACACAAATATATTCAAAGTGGACTTAGACTATGTTCAAGATAATTAGAGTTTAACTTAATCAAATTATTCGCTAAACTCCCACTCAAAAAGTACATCTCTCTAGTCATTTGAGTGGTTCATGATCCACTTACACTAGCTCAAGTCCGATCATCACGTGAGTTGAGTATAGTTTCAGTGATAAGCATCCCTATGCTAATCATATCATCTATATGATTCATGATCGACCTTTCGGTCTCATGTGTTTCGAGGCCATGTCTGCACATGCTAGGCTCGTCAAGCTTAACCCGAGTGTTCCGAGTGCGCAACTGTTTTGCACCCGTTGTATGTGAACGTTGAGTCTATCACACCCGATCATCACGTGGTGTCTCGAAACGACGAACTGTAGCAACGGTGCACAGTCGGGGAGAACACAATTTCGTCTTGAAATTTTAGTGAGAGATCACCTCATAATGCTACCGTCGTTCTAAGCAAAATAAGGTGCATAAAAGGATTAACATCACATGCAATTCATAAGTGACATGATATGGCCATCATCACGTGCTTCTTGATCTCCATCACCAAAGCACCGGCACGATCTTCTTGTCACCGGCGCCACACCATGATCTCCATCAACGTGTTGCCATCGGGGTTGTCGTGCTACTCATGCTATTACTACTAAAGCTACATCCTAGGAAAATAGTAAACGCATCTGCAAACACAAACGTTAGTTTAAAGACAACCCTATGGCTCCTGCCGGTTGCCGTACCATCGACGTGCAAGTCGATATTATCTATTACAACATGATCATCTCATACATCCAATATATCACATCACATCGTTGGCCATATCACATCACAAGCATACCCTGCAAAAACAAGTTAGACGTCCTCTAATTTTGTTGTTGCATGTTTTACGTGGTGACCATGGGTATCTAGTAGGATCGCATCTTACTTACGCAAACACCACAACGGAGATATATGAATTGCTATTTAACCTTATACAAGGACCCCCTCAGTCAAATCCGATTCAACTAAAGTTGGAGAAACCGACACTTGCCAGTCATCTTTGAGCAACGGAGTTACTCGTAACGATGAAACCAGTCTCTCGTAAGCGTACGAGTAATGTCGGTCCAAGCCGCTTCAATCCAACAATACCACAGAATCAAGAAAAGACTAAGGAGGGCAGCAAAACACACATCACCGCCCACAAAAACTTTTGTGTTCTACTCGAGAAGACATCTACGCATGAACCTCGCTCATGATGCCACTGTTGGGGAACGTCGCATGGGAAACAAAAATTTTCCTACGCGCACGAAGACCTATCATGGTGATGTCCATCTACGAGAGGGGATGAGTGATCTACGTACCCTTGTAGATCGTACAGCAGAAGTGTTAGTGAACATGGTTGATGTAGTGGAACGTCCTCACGTCCCTCGATCCGCCGCGCGAACAATCCCGCGATCAGTCCCACGATCTAGTACCGAACGGACGGCACCTCCGCGTTCAGCACACGTACAGCTCGATGATGATCTCGGCCTTCTTGATCCAGCAAGAGAGACGGAGAGGTAGAAGAGTTCTCCGGCAGCATGACGGCGCTCCGGAGGTTGGTGATGACCTTGTCTCAGCAAGGCTCCGCCCGAGCTCCGTAGAAACGCGATCTAGAGGAAAAACCGTGGAGGTATGTGGTCGGGCTGCCGTGGAAAAGTCGTCTCAAATCAGCCCTAAAACCTCCGTATATATAGGTGGGAGGGAGGGGACCTTGCCTTGGGGCTCAAGGAGCCCCAAGGGGGTCGGCCGAGTCCAAGGGGGGAGGACTCCCCCCCCAAACCGAGTTGGACTTGGTTTGGTGGGAGGGAGTCCCCTTTCCTTCCCACCTCCTCCTTTTTTTTTCTTTTCTCTTGATTTTCTCTTCTTGGCGCATAGAGCCCTTTTGGGCTGTCCCACCAGCCCACTAAGGGCTGGTGTGCCACCCTCAAGGCCTATGGGCTTCCCCGGGGTGGGTTTCCCCCCCGGTGAACTCCCGGAACCCATTCGTCATTCCCGGTACATTCCCGGTAACTCTGAAAACCTTTCGGTAATCAAATGAGGTCATCCTATATATAATTCTTCGTTTCCGGACCATTCCGGAAACCCTCGTGATGTCCGTGATCTCATCCGGGACTCCGAACAACATTCGGTAACCAACCATATAACTCAAATACGCATAAAACAACGTCAAACCTTAAGTGTGCAGACCCTGCGGGTTCGAGAACTATGTAGACATGACCCGAGAGACTCCTCGGTCAATATCCAATAGCGGGACCTGGATGCCCATATTGGATCCTACATATTCTACGAAGATCTTATCGTTTGAACCTCAGTGCCAAGGATTCATATAATCCCGTATGTCATTCCCTTTGTCCTTCGGTATGTTACTTGCCCGAGATTCGATCGTCAGTATCCGTATACCTATTTCAATCTCGTTTACCGGCAAGTCTCTTTACTCATTCCATAATACAAGATCCCGCAACTTACACTAAGTTACATTGCTTGCAAGGCTTGTGTGTGATGTTGTATTACCGAGTGGGCCCCGAGATACCTCTCCGTTCACACGGAGTGACAAATCCCAGTCTTGATCCATACTAACTCAACAAACACCTTCGGAGATACCTGTAGAGCATCTTTATAGTCACCCAGTTACGTTGCGACGTTTGATACACACAAAGCATTCCTCCGGTGTCAGTGAGTTATATGATCTCATGGTCATAGGAACAAATACTTGACACGCAGAAAACAGTAGCAACAAAATGACACGATCAACATGCTACGTCTATTAGTTTGGGTCTAGTCCATCACGTGATTCTCCTAATGACGTGATCCAGTTATCAAGCAACAACACCTTGTTCATAATCAGAAGACACTGACTATCTTTGATCAACTGGCTAGCCAACTAGAGGCTTGCTAGGGACGGTGTTTTGTCTATGGATCCACACATGTAAATGAGTCTTCATTCAATACAATTATAGCATGGATAATAAACGATTATCTTGATACAGGAATTATAATAATAACTATATTTATTATTGCCTCTAGGGCATAATTCCAACAGGCCTATCTAGGCGGAGATCCACCAGGTAGTATGAGCCGTTGTGAAGAGTTTTGCTGACGACAAAAGATCCTTACCTCGGAGGAGATAACTTATGCATACCGGTATGATCCTGAATCAACCGGAGCACTAAGTTGCCCTCCTGAAAGGCTCGGCTTTTGACTCGGCGGCTATGATAGCGGCATAAGTCCTGTTGATAAATCGCCGATCGTGACACGGCCAAGTCGCACTCTTCCTCCAGGGCGTCCAACGAATCTTGACGTGCTAGCTCGTTGTCTTGTTCCACATAGGCGACGACTCGTGGCTAGTCGTGTCTGATGTCACTTGGTAACACTGCCTCTACTCCATAGACCAAAAACGGACGTGTAACCGATAGACCGATTAGGGGTTGTTTTGTTGCTCCATAAAACTGAAGGCAACTCTTCAAACCAGCATGCCGGAGTATGTTCTAAAGGTACCATAAGCCCGGGCCTGATTCCCCACAATATATCTTGATTTGCCCTTTCTGCCTGTCCATTAGACTGGGGTGTGCAACTACAGAAACATCGAGCCAGATGTGCTCCCTTGCGCAAAACTCTTGCATGACGCCTTTGTACAAACTAGTACCATTATCGGTAATAATACTATGAGGATACCCGAAGCGAAAAATCAGCTGATGACCCACAAGTATAGGGGATCAATCGTAGTCCTTTCGATAAGTAAGAGTGTCGAACCCAACGAGGAGCAAAAGGATCTGACAAGTGGTTTTCAGCAAGGAACTATCTGCAGGCACTGAAATTGTCGGTAACAAGTGATTGTGTGGTGAGATGATTCGTAGCTAGCAACAAGTAACAAAAGTAGCAACAATGCAGCAAAGTGGCCCAATCCCTTTTGTAGCAAGGGACAAGCCTGGACAAAGTCTTATAGGAGGAAAAACGCTCCCGAGGACACACAAGAATTTTGGTCATGCTAGTTTCATCATGTTTATATGATTCGCGTTCGTTACTTTGATAGTTTGATATGTGGGTGGACCAGCGCTTGGGTACTGCCCTTACTTGGACAAGCATCCCACTTATGATTAACCCCTCTCGTAAGCATCCGCGACTATGAAAGAAGAATTAAGACAAAGTCTAACCATAACATTAAACTAGTGGATCCAAATCAGCCCCTTACGAAGTAACGCATAAACTAGGGTTTAAGCTTCTGTCACTCTAGCAACCCATCATCTACTTACTACTTCCCAATGCCTTCCTCGAGGCCCAAATAATGGTGAAGTGTTATGTAGTCGACGTTCACATAACACCACTAGAGGAAAAACAACATACAACACATCAAAATATCGAAGGAATACCAAATTCACATGACTACTATTAGCATGACTTCTCCCATGTCCTCAGGAACAAAAGTAACTACTCATAAAGCATAATCATATTCATGACCAGAGAGGTAATGAGTAGCATCAAGGATCTGAACATAACCTCTTCCACAAAATAATTCAACTAGCATCAACTAGAAAGGGTAATCAACACTACTAGCAACCTTACAAGTTCCAATCGGAGTCGCGAGATGGAGATTGGTTACAAGTGATGAACTAGGGTTTGGAGATGAGATGGTGTTGATGAAGATGTTGATGGTGACGAGTCCCCTCCGATGAGAGGAGTGTTGGTGATGACGATGGCGACGATTTCCCCCTCCGGGAGGGAAGTTTCCCCGGCAGGATCGTCCTGCCGGAGCTCTAGATTGGTTCTGCTCAAGTTCCACCTCGTGGCAGTGGCGAATCCACGAAAAAGCTCCTCCTTGATTTTTTCCTGGATGAAACCCTTCATATAGCAAAAGAGGGGGGCAAGTGGGCCAGCAGGCTGCCCACAAGCCCTCATGGCGCGTCCTGGGGGGGGGGGGTGGCCGTGGCGTGCAGGCTTGTGGGCACCTTCTTCGGCCCAGTATTTTTGATAAATCCAGAAAAAAAATCCTCGTTGATGTTTACGGCGTTTGGAGTTGCACAGAATAGGTATCTCAACTTTGCTCCACTTTCAGGCCAGAATTCCAGTTGTCGGCATTCTCCCTCTTCATGTAAACCTTGCAAAATAAGAGAGAAAAGGCATAAGAATAGTACTATGAAGTGAAATAACAGCCCAAGAAGCGATAAATATCAACATGAAAACATGATGCAAAATGGACGTATCATCAGCTTCTTGAGGAATTTAATGGCCGTGTCTGCATCGCAACTGCTGACCGGCTCTGCTTCAACCCACTTGGTAAACTTGTCAACTCCCACCAATAGGTGAGTTTTTTTATTGGTTGACATCTTGAAGGGATCAACCATGTCCAGCCCCCAGACCGCAAAAGTCCAAGTAATTGGAATCATCCGTAACTCCTGAGCCGACACATGCATGTGACGCCCTAATTTTGGGCAGCCATCACATCTGCATACTATATCCTCAACATCTGCATGAGCTGTCAACCAGTAAAACCCATGCCTAAAGGCTTTGGACACCACAGAGCGTGACCAAGCGTGATGACCACAGTAACCTGCATGTATCTCGTTGAGAATCGCATATCCTTCCTTAGACGAGACACACCTTTGGAAAATTCCAGAAGTGCTTCGCTTGTGTAGCTCGCCTTTATGTATGATCATGGACTTGCATCGACGGATAATCTGGCGGGCCAACAACTCATTAGTAAGTAACTCGCCTCGTGCCAGATACGCCATGTAGGGGATTGCCCAATGCGGAGTAGCACAGAGAGTCGCCACAAGTTGAGACTCAGGGTCAGGAACCGCTAAGTCTTCTTCTGAAGGCAATTTTACTGACAGGTTATGCAATATATCCAAAAAGACGTTAGGGGGAACCGGCTTACACTGTGATCCGAGTCGCGAAAGAGCGTCAGCCGCCTCGTTGAACCGACGATCAATATGATCAACCTGGTAACCATGAACATGACCCGCCGCGTCCGACACTTCTTGTCTATAAGCCGCCATCAGGGGATCTGCGGAATCCCATGTGCCAGAAACTTGCAGCACCACCAGGTCTGAGTCGCCCAATCATCTAACTTGACTGAGGTTCATTTCTTTGGCGATTCTAAGCCCATGGAGCAAAGCTGTATTCTGCCGCATTGTTGGTACATGGGAACATAAGCCGGAGGACATAGCAAAACTTGTCACCCTGAGGAGAGGTCAATACTACGCCAGCCCCTGAGTCTTCCAGCTGTCTAGACCCATCAAAATGGATAGTCCAATACGTGTGGTCAGGTATGTCCTCTGGAATTTGTAACTCGGTCCAATCGTTGATGAAATCCACTAAGGCCTGAGACTTTATGGCCGTGCAAGGTGTATATTTCACATGATGGGGCCCAAGCTCAATAGCCCATTTAGCAATCCGCCCAGCTGCTTCACGATTATGTATATTATCACCAAGCGGCGCAAAACTGACCACCGTGATGGGATGCTCCTGAAAATAATGTTTCAATTTTCGACTCGCCATGAAAATCCCAAAGACTAACTTCTGCCAGTGCAGGTAACGCTGTTTGGAGAGGGTTAGAACCTCGCTGACAAAGTAGACCGGTTTTTGAACCGGGTATTCCTTCCCTTCTTCTTTGAGCTCGACAACCACTGCTACACTTCCTGCTTTAGAGTTGGCACCAATGTACAAGAGCATAGGCTCTTTGTCAATCGGAGCGGCTAAGACAGGCGGCTCAGCCAGTTGCTTCTTCAAGGCCTCAAAAGCTTCATTGGCTTCATCCGTCCAGATAAAACGATCAATTTTCTTAAGCAATTGGTCTTATGAAGCAACTTAGAGCCGCAATAAGCGACTTAGAGGAGCAATATTAACATCTTATAGGTTCTCCCCAAGGGATTGTCGTGAGCCGCGATACGAAGACTTATTAGCTTAAGCCGCAATACGGGACAATGCTGTGAAAGACCGTGGAGGAAGGCATCAAATCACCTTTTGAGAAATTCATCCGCCGAAAGGTATCAAAATATAAGATGTTAATACTGCTGCCTCCGTCCATCAGGACCTTGGAAAGGGTATATCCCCCAACCTGGGGCGCCACGACCAAAGCTAAGTCGCCAGGATTATCAACCCGGGGCGGGTGATCTTCCCTACTCCAAATAATGGGTTGTTCAGACCAGTTGAGGTACCCGGGAAGCGCCGGCTCAACAACACTGAAGGTTCTGTGCTTCACCTTTTGGTCCCTTTTGCAAGTACTGGTGGTGAACACATGATATTGCCCACTGTTTAGTTGTTTAGGGTTATTCTGGAAGCCACCGCTGTCATCTTGCCGCTGGGGGCCACCTTACAGAGGTTGTTGCTGAAAACCCCCTTGCCCATGGTATTGCTGACTGTTCTGAACCTGATACTGCCCGATATTAACCTGTGACCCGCCATGTGGGCCTGGGTTAGGAAGTCCACCGAACGGGCTTCTATGTGAGCCGCCTGCACCAAATTGATCCCGATGTCCGCCACGGTTGCCTCCTTGCCCATTCTTGAGTGCTTCAACGCGAAACTCCTGCATCACGTAAAAATCCTCCCAAGAGTGGGTCAACGGACCCTCCACGGTAGCGTGCTGTGGGCAGGTGATACGTATCCATCGTATCTACTTTTCCGAACTCTTTTGCCCTTGTTTTGGACTCTAATTTGCATGATTTGAATGGAACTAACCCGGACTGACGCTGTTTTCAGCAGAATTGCCATGGTGTTGTTTTTGTGCAGAAATGAAAGTTCTCGGAACGTCCTAAAAATTTACGGAGATTTTTTCTGGAATAAAAGAAAAATACCTGTGCAAAGTTCCACGTGAGGGGGCGTGCCAGTGGGCCACAAGCCCCTGGGCCGCGGCCACCCCCTATGGCCGCGCCATGAGGGCTTGTGGGGCCCACGTGGCACCACCGCCCCCAATCTCAGTCCTATATCTTCAGTTTCGCCTGAAAAAATCAGAGAGAAGGTTTCATCGCGTTTTGCGATACGGAGGCGCCACCACATCCTGTTCTTCATCTGGAGGGCAGATCTCGAGTCCGTTTCGGGCTCCGGAGAGGGGAAATCGTCGCCATCGTCATCATCAACCTTTCTCCATCAACAATTCCATGATGCTCTTCATCGTTCGTGAGTAATCTCATCATAGGCTTGCTGGACGGTGATGAGTTGGATGAGATCTATCATGTAATCGAGTTAGTTTTTGACTGGGATTGATCCCTAGTATCCACTATGTTCTAGATTGATGTTGCTACTACTTGGCTATGCTTAATGCTTGTCACTAGGGCCCGAGTGCCATGATTTCAGATCTGAACCTATTATGTTGTCGGCAATATATGTGTGTTTTAGATCCTATCTTGCAAGTTGTAGTCACCTAATATGTGTTATGACCCGGCTACCCCGGAGTGACAATAGCCGAAACCACTCCCGGAGATGACCATAGTATGAGGAGTTCATGTATTCACCACATGTTAATGCGTTGGTCCGGTTCTTTATTAAAAGGAGAACCTTAATATCCTGTAGTTTCCATTAGGACCCCGCTGCCACGGGAGGGATGGACAATAGATGTCATGCAAGTTCTTTTCCCTAAGCACGGATGACTACATACGGAATACATGCCTACATTAGATTGATGTACGGGAGCTAGTCACATATCTCTCCGTGTTATAGCTGTTACATGATGAATCACATCCGTCACACTCATCCATCACCGATCCACTTCCTACGAGTCTTTTACTAGTGGTTCTCGCTACGTTACTTTGCCTAGGCTTGTCCCTTGCTACAAGAGGGATTGGGCCACTTTGCTGCTGCTGTCACTTTGCTGCTGTCATTACTGTTGTTACTTGTTACTTTGCTGCTGCTGCTACTACTGTTCCTTGCTACTCCGCTTTTACTTGTTGCAAGATTTTGTTGGCGTTAACATCCCGTCAACAATGCTTTTTCTGGCGCCGTTGCTGGGAATTGTCAAAGCTTTTTCTGATGCCGTTGCTATCTTACTACCTTGCTACTGATACTTTGCTTGTAGACACTAATCTTTCAGGTGTGGTTGAATTGACAACTCAGCTTCTAATACTTGAGAATATTCTTTAGCTTCCCCTTGTGAGCGAATCAATAAATTTGGGTTGAATACTCTACCCTCGAAAACTGCTGCGATCCCATACGCTTGTGGGACATCAAGGCTTTTTCTGGCGCCGTTGCCGGGGAAGCATATCAATATTCTCAAGAGTTGTCTCCCGTCAATGTGCCTTTTTCTAGCGCCGCCAGGGAGGCATAGCTATATTCTCTGAGTCACTTGGGATTGACGTCTGCTGATCACTATGAGGAATCCGAAAGATCCAAGAACTAAAATCTTGCCTTCCACTACGAGGAGAGGTAAGGAATTGCCATCTAGCTCTGCACTTGATTCACCTCCAGTTTTGAGTAAGTTTGCGACTTCGCCTCCTGCTAGAAATCTTGATATGTCACCTGTGCTTGATGATGCTACTTCTGCTGCCCATGATGCTTATGATGATGCTATGCTAGATACTATGCCTGATGATGCTATGCCTGATACTATGCCTTATGATGCTATGCTTGATACTATGCCTGATGATGCTATGCTTGATACTATGCCCGATGGTGCTATGCTAGATACTATGCCTACTATGCCTGATACTGCTTTGCCACTTGGTGCCCTTGATGCACGTATTGCTAGAGTTGCTGCTAGATGTGATGATACTTCTGAAACTGCTGATACTATTGAAGTAGAACCTGCCACTATGCCTGAATTGCCTGTTATGCCCGATACGCGCTATGTTATGGAGGGAGATATAGCTGAGGATTTTCTTGCGTATAAGGATAGCTATGATGTTGATAAACTTTTGCGCAAGTGGAAAGAAAAATCTCTGAACGCTAGGATGAAATACGACCCGAAGTTTGCCACTTCGCCTATCTTTGTGACCGATAAGGATTATGAATTCTCCGTCGACCCTGAGTTAATCACTTTGGTCGAATCTGATCCCTTTCACGATTACGAGTCTGAAACGGTTGTAGTCCATCTTACCAAACTGAACGATATAGCCACCCTATTCACTAGTGAGGAAGAGATCTGCCACTATTATATGCTAAAGCTGTTTCCTTTCTCGCTAAAGGATGATGCTAAGACCTGGTTCACTTCTCTTGCTCCTGGTTGTGTGCGTAGCCCCCAGGATATGGTCTACTACTTCTCTGAAAAATATTTCCCTGCCCATAAGAAGCAAGCTGCCTTGCAGGAAATATACAACTTTGCTCAAGCTGAAGAAGAGAGTCTCCCATAGGCTTGGGGGAGGCTCATCCAGCTGTTGAACGCTTTGCCTGATCACCCTCTTGAGAAGAACGAAATACTTGATATCTTCTATAATGGAATTACCGATGCTTCCAAAGACCACCTAGATAGTTTTCCTGGTAGTGTTTTTAGGGAACGAACCGTAGAACAAGTTGAGATTCTATTGAGCAACATCTTGTGCAATGAGAATGCTTGGACTATTCCCGAACCACCTCCTAAGCCAACTCCGAAGAAAAGAGGTATTCTATTCCTCAGTCCCGAAGATATGCAAGAAGCCAAGAAATCTATGCGAGAGAAAGGCATTAAATCTGAAGATGTCAAAAATCTACCACCTATCGAAGAGATCCATGGTCTTGATAACCCGATACAGGTAGTAGAAGTAAATTCTATGCGTAGGTTTGATGAGAGTGATATTCCTTTTGATAAACCTGCTAGCTTATGCATGGATGAATTTGATAACTTTGTTGCCAAACAATAGAGTTTCAATGATTATGTTAGCAGAAAATTGGAAAAGAATGCTCGTATGCTTAGTCATTTAAGTGCTTGTGTGGACAGAAATGTCAATGATCTTAAGCTTCTGAGTAAGCATGCCTCTATGGTTACTACTCAGGTAGAACAAGTACTTAAATCTTAGAATGACCTGCTCAATGAGTTGAATGACAATTCCGTGAGAGTCGTCACTAGAGGCGGTAGAATGACCCAAGAACCTCTGTATCCCGAGGGTCATCCGAAGAGAGTTGAACAAGAGTCTCAAGGAGTTAGCACAAATGCACCTAGTCATCCTAGAAAGAAGAAGAAAGATGATATGAACCTGCCTGCTAGCAACCCTGTTGCTGCTACACCTGAGAGTCCAAACGATGCCTCTATATCTGATGCTGAAACGCAATCTGGTGATGAACATGAGCCTAATGATAATATCAATAGTGATGTTCATGAAGATGCTCAACCTAGCAATGAAAAGGATGTGGAGATTGAACTTAGTGTTGATCTTGATAACCCACAGCCTAAGAATCGAAGATACGATAAGAATGACTTCACTGCTAGGAAGCACGGTAAAGAAAGGGTGCCATGGGTTCAGAAACCTATGCCCTTTCCTCCCAAACCATCCAAGAAAAAGGATGATGAGGATTTTGAGCGATTCGTTGACATGATCAGACCTGTCTTTCTGGATATGCGTTTGACTAATATGCTCCAGATGTCTCTGTATGCTAAGTACATGAAAGATATTGTGACTAATAAGAGAAGGATACCTGATATTGAGATCTCCGCCATGCTTGCCAATTACACTTTCAAGGGTGGAACTCCGAACAAACTAGGTGATCCCGGTGTGCCCACTATACCTCGCTCCATTAAAGGCAACTACGTTAGAACTACGTTGTGCGACCTTGGAGCCGATGTTAGTGTTATGCCTCTCTCTCTTTATCGTAGACTTGAACTGGATAAGTTGACACCAACTGAAATCTCTCTGCAAATGTCCGACAAATCAAATGCTTTCCCTATCAGCATTTGCGAGGATGTGCCTGTTGTGGTTGCTAACACCACTATCTTAACAGACTTTGTTATCTTGGATATTACCGAGGACGCTGCCATGGCTGTCATCCTCGGAAGACCCTTTTTAAACACTGCAGGGGCTTGCAACAAAGGCAATGTCACTTTCCATGTCAACGGTAATGAGCATACGGTGCACTTTCCGAAGAAACAACATCGAGTACATTTCATCAATGCTATCGAAAAAACTTCATCGATTCTTATTGGGAGCTTTGAATGCCCTATTCCTCGTGTCAAGATGAAGTATGATTTGCTTGTTGGGGAGATACACATCCCCATTGAGGTGACTTAGTGACTATTCGAAAATTCTCCGTTCTCTTTTGTGATTCGAGATAGTTTTGTTGAGGGGATTTGATCAACCCTATTGACGGATTTCTTTTGTTTACCATGAGATGGATGAATCAAGGAGTCACAAACCTCTGTTTTAAACTTTCACCTTCAGTTTCTTAGAAGAAAAATGATAAATTTGTTTAGTTTTCCTTGTTTTCTATTTTAGCGTCCGGTAGAAAAGTACCCCGAAAATAAAAGTTCTCCGAACGCTGTGAAAATCAAGTATGATTTTTTTTTTTGAAAAATTGTGGGACAAAGAGTCTGTCTGGGGGCCACACAAGTGGGCCACAAGCCCTAGTGGTGCGGCCACCCCCCTGGCCGCGCCACCCAGGCTTGTGGGGCCCACATGCACCCCCTCCACTCATTCTTGCTCTCATCTAGTTCTCCTACCTCCAGAAAAAATTGTTTCGCAGCTCAAACCCGTGTTCTTGCTCCTCTTGCTGGGATTTTCGATCTCTTTTCTCAAATCACCGTTCTCCGAACTGTTTTGGGGAAATTACTCCTTGGTAAGTGACTCCTCCATTGGTCCTATTAGTTTTTGCTCTAGTGCCTTATACTCCGCGTATTTTTGCTGCCTTGGTGACCATGTTCTTGAGCTTTGCATGCTGATTTTAGCTGGTCCCAAGTAGTTTTGATGCGTAATATGGTCTCTAGGCACTTGTGGGAGTAGTTGCTACGAGTTTCGTTGATCCTTATTCACTTTTCTTTAGAATCACTAAAAATTTCAGAACTTTTCGGAGATATGAAAAGGGAAAGATGAGGAGGTTCTTAAGAGGCTCGTCAAGCCATGACACCAAGGATGATGAGAGTGAGAAGAAGGCCAAGTATCCGGCCCCTTGAGTCGCAGAAGTTCGCGCGTGCGAATGGACAAGCAACGCGTTCTTACGCACCGCTGGGATTTATGAGGACTTTTATCACTTGGTGGAGAACGCAGGCCTTACCGCCTTCGTTGAAGATAAGTGTTTGCAATACCTCCTCCTCACTAATATCTTCGTACAAAGCTTGAAATTCTATCCGAGGAAGAATCCTCCTATGGTTGAGTTTAAACTTTATGATGTCCCCCAGCGCATGTCACTCCAGGATTTTTGCAATGTTTGAAAATTGCCTTACGTTGGGGATATTCATGAATCTCGTCCACGGGACTTGGAAGCTTTTATCGGTACAATTGCTGTAGGAGTGTCGGTGAATACTCACAACATATGTCATAGGTAGGCTAAAGTCGGTGAAAACCGAAGGGACAAAGGTGGGCGCTGGGAACGAGGTTGATACACGCATGGAACGCACGATGTACCCAGGTTCAGGGCTCTCCGTAGAGATAATACCCCTAGTCCTGCTTGAGTGTTTGATGTATATGAACAGAGTACAGAGTTGCTCCTGGAGCTGTGTTGGGAGGAGGAAGAGGGGAGCAGTCGGCTCATCTCTGCCTCTCTCTCTGTGGTTGGTGAGTGTGTAGTGTTGTTTGATTGTGGAATGATCAGCCCCCCTGCATGGAGGGTGACCGGGGGGTTTTATAGACGAACCCGCCGGCCTACAATATGGATAAAGGGTACAAATGTGGGACCCGGCTCACAGCCTTGCCGACTGGCTCGGGGCCCACTAGAGTCTTGTCTTGTCGCTTGAGGGGCCCGCCGGCTGCATGGTCTCGATTGGCAGTGGGACCCGCCGCTGGACAATGAAGCTCTCGCGTAAGGTTGACGCTGAGCACGCGCTGTACGTCAAGCGTCGTCCAACGAGATTCGTCATGGGCAGGTAGTACGACCGCCTCCACTGTTCCCCACGCCGAGTGCAGTAATGGAGTGGGAGTGCGACGGTCCGACACTATGCTAGGTGATGGATCAGAGCCGGGGTAGGTCAGCGGCGTGGCCGCCGACGCTCGTACCTGCCGGGCGCCCCGATCCAGTAGCTTTGCTGACGCGTAGCTACCTTTAATCCTAAGGTGTCATCCCGACCTACGAGCTGACGTGACTTGTGATCCTTGGCCGGCTAGCCTGCTTGACCAGCCGGCTTGGGTGCGGCCTTCTCATTCCTAGCCGGCTGGCTGGACCAGGCCGGCTCAGAAGAAGTAACCGCCTTGACTCTAGCCGGCAAGGGTTGCCTTGTTGGAATTATGCCCTAGAGGCAATAATAAATATAGTTATTATTATAATTCCTGTATCAAGATAATCATTTATTATCCATGCTATAATTGTATTGAATGAAGACTTATATACATGTGTGGATACATAGACAAAACACTGTCCCTAGCAAGCCTCTAGTTGGCTAGCCAGTTGATCAAAGATAGTCAGGGTCTTCTGATAATGAACAAGGTGTTGTTGCTTGATAACTGGATCCCGTCATTAGGAGAATCACGTGATGGACTAGACCCAAATAATAGACGTAGCATATTGATCGTGTCATTTTATTGCTACTGTTTTCTGCGTGTCAAGTATTTGTTCCTATGACCATGAGATCATATAACTCACTGACACCGGAGGAATGCTTTGTGTGTATCAAACGTCGCAACATAACTGGGTGACTATAAAGATGCTCTACAGGTATCTCCGAAGGTGTTCATTGAGTTAGTATGGATCGAGACTGGGATTTGTCACTCCGTGTGACGGAGAGGTATCTCAGGGCCCACTCGGTAATACAACATCACACACAAGCCTTGCAAGCAATGTGACTTAGTGTAAGTTGCGGGATCTTGTATTACGGAATGAGTAAAGAGACTTTCCGGTAAACGAGATTGAAATAGGTATGCGGATACCGACGATCGAATCTCGGGCAAGTAACATACCAAAGGACAAAGGGAATGACATACGGGATTATATGAATCCTTGGCACTAAGGTTCAAACGATAAGATCTTCGTAGAATATGTGGGATCCAATATGGGCATCCAAGTCCCGCTATTGGATATTGACCGAGGAGTCACTCGGGTCATGTCTACATAGTTCTCGAACCCGCAGGGTCTGCACACTTAAGGTTCGACGTTGTTTTATGCGTATTTGAGTTATATGGTTGGTTACCGAATGTTGTTCGGAGTCCCGGATGATATCAAGGACGTCACGAGGGTTTCCGGAATGGTCCGGAAACGAAGATTGATATATAGGATGACCTCATTTGATTACTGGAAGGTTTTCGGAGTTACCGGGAATGTACTGGGAATGACGAATGGGTTCCGGGTGTTCACCAGGGGGGGGGGGCAACCCACCCCGGGGAAGCCCATAGGCCTTGGGGGTGGCGCACCAGCCCTTAGTGGGCTGGTGGGACAGCCCCAGAAGGCCCTATGCACCATAGGAAGAAAATCAAAGAGAAAAGAAAAAAACGAGGATGTGGGAAAAAGGGGAAGGACTCCCCCCCTTGGCTCGACCGAACCCCTTGAGGGTTCTTGGACCCCAAGGCAAGGCTCCCCCTCTTCCCCCTTATATATACGAAGGTTTTGGGGCTGATTCGAGACAACTTTGCCACGGCAGCCCGACCACATATCTCCACGGTTTTACCTCTAGATCGCGTTTCTGCGGAGCTCGGGCGGAGCCCTGCTGAGATTAGGTCACCACCAACCTCCGGAGCACCGTCACGCTGCCGGAGAACTCATCTACCTCTCCGTCTCTCTTGCTGGATCAAGAAGGCTGAGATCATCGTCGAGCTGTACATGTGCTGAACGCGGAGGTGCCGTCCATTCGGCACTAGATCGTGGGACTGATCGCGGGTCGGTTCGCGGGGCGGATCGAGGGACGTGAGGACGTTCCACTACATCAACCGCGTTCACTAACGCTTCTGCTGTGCGATCTACAAGGGTACGTAGATCGAATATCCCCTCTCGTAGATGGACATCACCATGATAGGTCTTCGTGCGCGTAGGAAATTTTTTGTTTCCCATGCGACGTTCCCCAACAGTGGTATCAGAGCCAGGTTCATGCGTAGATGTCTTCTCGAGTAGAACACAAAAGTTTTTGTGGGCGGTGATGTGCGTTTTTCTTCCCTCCTTAGTCTTTTCTTGATTCCGCGGTATTGTTGGATTGAAGTGGCTTGGACCGACATTACTCGTACGCTTACGAGAGACTGGTTTCATCGCTACGAGTAACCCCGTTGCTCAAAGATGACTGGCAAGTGTCAGTTTCTCCAACTTTAGTTGAATCGGATTTGACCGAGGAGGTCCTTGTATAAGGTTAAATAGCAATTCATATATCTCTGTTGTGGTGTTTGCGTAAGTAAGATGCGATCCTACTAGATACCCATGGTCACCACGTAAAACATGCAACAACAAAATTAGAGGACGTCTAACTTGTTTTTGCAGGGTATGCTTGTGATGTGATATGGCCAACGATGTGATGTGATATATTGGATGTATGAGATGATCATGTTGTAATAGATAATATCGACTTGCACGTCGATGGTACGGCAACCGGCAGGAGCCATAGGGTTGTCTTTAAACTAACGTTTGTGTTTGCAGATGCGTTTACTATTTTGCTAGGATGTAGCTTTAGTAGTAATAGCATGAGTAGCACGACAACCCCGATGGCGACACATTGATGGAGATCATGGTGTGGCGCCGGTGACAAGAAGATCGTGCCTGTGCTTTGGTGATGGAGATCAAGGAGCACGTGATGATGGCCATATCATGTCACTTATGAATTGCATGTGATGTTAATCCTTTTATGCACCTTATTTTGCTTAGAACGATGGTAGCATTATAAGGTGATCTCTCACTAAAATTTCAAGACGAAATTGTGTTCTCCCCGACTGTGCACCATTGCTACAGTTCGTCGTTTCGAGACACCACGTGATGATCGGGTGTGATAGACTCAACGTTCACATACAACGGGTGCAAAACAGTTGCAGACGCGGAACACTCGGGTTAAGCTTGACGAGCCTAGCATGTGCAGACATGGCCTCGGAACACATGAGACCGAAAGGTCGATCATGAATCATATAGATGATATGATTAGCATAGGGATGCTTACCACTGAAACTATACTCAACTCACGTGATGATCGGACTTGAGCTAGTGTAAGTGGATCATGAACCACTCAAATGACTAGAGAGATGTACTTTTTGAGTGGGAGTTTAGCGAGTAATTTGATTAAGTTAAACTCTAATTATCTTGAACATAGTCTAAGTCCACTTTGAATACATTTGTGTTGTAGATCATGGCTTACGCGACAGTCACCCTGAACTTTAATACGTTCCTAGGGAAAGCTAAGTTGAAAGATGATGGAAGCAACTTTGTAGACTGGGCTCGTAATCTTAAGCTAATCTTACAAGCTGGGAAGAAGGATTATGTCCTTAATGCTGCGCTAGGAGATGAACCATCCGCTACGGCTGACCAGGATGTTAAGAACGCTTGGTTAACACATAAGGAGGACTACTCAGTAGTTCAATGTGCAGTCTTGTATGGCTTAGAACCGGGACTTCAACGTCGCTTTGAGCGTCATGGAGCATTTGAGATGTTCCAGGAGTTGAAGTTCATCTTTCAGAAGAACGCCCGGATCGAGAGGTATGAGACCTCCGATAAATTCTATGCTTGCAAGATGGAGGAGAACTCGTCTGTCAGTGAACATGTGCTCAAAATGTCTGAGTACTCAAACCGTCTAGCTGAGCTGGGGATTGAACTCCCGCAAGAGGCTATCACTGACATAATCCTTCAATAACTGTCGCCAAGCTATAAACGCTTTGTGTTGAACTACAACATGCAAGGGATGAACAAGTCACCCGGCGAGTTGTTTGTGATGCTGAAAGTCGCAGAGTCTGAACTGCGTAAAGAGCATCAAGTGTTGATGGTGAATAAGACCACTAGTTTCAAGAGAAACGGCAAAGGCAAGAAGGGTAATTCAAAGAAGAGCGGCAAGCCTGTTGCCAATCCCACGAAGAAACCCAAAGCTGGACCTAAGCCTGAAACAGAGTGTTACTATTGCAAGGGTATGGGTCACTGGAAGCGCAACTACCCCAAGTATCTGTCTGATAAGAAGGTGGCCAAAGAAAAATCAGGTATATTTGATGTACATGTTATTGATGTGTACTTAACCGGCTCTCGTAGTAGTGCCTGGGTATTCGATACCGGTTCTGTTGCTCATATTTGCAACTCGAAACAGGAACTGCGGAATAGACGAAGGCTGGCGAAAGATGAAGTGACGATGCGCGTAGGAAATGGTTCCAAGGTTGATGCAATCGCCGTCGGCACAGTTTCACTTCAGTTACCATCAGGATTAGTTATGAACTTGAATCATTGTTATTTAGTGCCTGCGTTGAGCATGAACATTATATCTGGATCTTGTTTATTGCGAGACGGTTACTCTTTTAAGTCAGAGAATAATGGTTGTTCTATTTCTATGAGTAACATCTTCTATGGTCATGCACCCAATGTGAGAGGATTGTTCATATTGAATCTTGATAGTGATACACACATACATAACATTGAGACCAAAAGAGTTAGAGTTAACAATGATAGCGCCATATTTTTGTGGCACTGCCTCTTAGGTCATATTGGTGTAAAGAGCATGAAGAAACTCCATGCTGATGGACTTTTGGAGTCACTTGACTTTGATTCACTTGACACGTGCGAACCATGCCTCATGGGCAAGATGACTAAAACTCCGTTCTCCGGAACAATGGAGCGTGCAAGTGACTTGTTGGAAATCATACATACCGATGTGTGCGGTCCGATGAGCGTAGAAGCACGCGGCGGATATCGTTATTTTCTCACCTTCACTGACGATTTGAGTAGATATGGTTATGTCTACTTAATGAAGCACAAGTCTGAAACATTTGAAAAGTTCAAGCAATTTCAGAGTGAAATTGAAAATCGTCGTAACAAGAAGATCAAGTTCCTACGGTCTGATCGTGGGGGTGAATATCTGAGTTTCGAGTTTGGTGCTCACTTAAGACAATGTGGAATTGTTTCACAGTTGACACCGCCTGTAACACCACAGCCTAATGGTTTGTCCAAACACCGTAATCGTACTTTATTAGAGATGGTGCGATCTATGATGTCTCTCACCGATTTGCCGTTATCGTTTTGGGATTATGCATTAGACACAGCTGCATTCACTTTAAATAGGGCACCATCAAAATCCGTTGAGACGACACCATACGAACCGTGGTATGGCAAAAGGCCAAAGTTGTCGTTTCTTAAAGTTTGGGGATGTGATGCTTATGTCAAAAAGCTTCAACCTGAAAAGCTGGAACCCAAAGCGGAAAAGTGCATCTTCATAGGTTACCCAAAAGAGACAGTTGGGTACACCTTCTATCTCAAATCCGAGGGCAAAGTGTTTGTTGCTAAAAACGGAGCTTTTCTCGAGAAGGAGTTTCTCTCGAGAGAATTGAGTGGGAGGAAGATAGAACTTGATGAGGTTGTCGAACCTCTCATCCCTCTAGATTGTGGCGTAGGGCAAGGGGAAACCTCTGTCATTGCGACGCCGGTTGAGGAGGAAGTTAATGATGATGATCATGAAACTCCGGTTCAAGTTCCTGTCGAACCACGCAGGTCAACGAGACCACGTGCTGCTCCAGAGTGGTACGGTAATCCCGTCATGTCAATCATGTTGTTAGACAACAATGAACCTGCAAATTATGAAGAAGCAATGGTGGGCCCAGATTCCAACAAATGGCTAGAGGCCATGAAGTCCGAGATAGGATCCATGTATGAGAACAAAGTATGGACTTTGGAAGTACTACCTGAGGGCCGCAAGGCTATTCAAAACAAATGGATCTTTAAGAAGAAGAGGGACGCTGACGGCAATGTGACCGTTTATAAAGCTCGACTTGTGGCAAAGGGTTTTTCACAAGTTCAAGGAGTTGACTACAATGAGACATTCTCACCCGTAGTGATGCTTAAGTCCGTCAGAATCATGTTAGCAATAGCTGCATTTTTCGATTATGAAATCTGGCAGATGGATGTCAAAACGGCGTTCCTTAAAGGTTTCCTTAAGGAAGAGTTGTATATGATGCAACCCGAAGGTTTTGTCGATCCTAAGAATGCTAACAAGGTGTGCAAGCTCCAGCGATCCATTTATGGGCTGGTGCAAGCATCTCGGAGTTGGAACAAACGCTTTGATGAGGTGATCAAAGCATTTGGGTTTATACAAGTGGTTGGAGAATCTTGTATTTACAAGAAAGTGAGTGGGAGCTCTGTGGTGTTTCTAATATTATATGTGGATGACATATTGCTGATTGGAAACAACGTAGAGTTTTTGGAGAGCATAAAGGATTACTTGAATAAAAGTTTCTCTATGAAGGACCTAGGAGAAGCTCCTTACATTCTAGGCATTAAGATCTACAGGGATAGATCGAAACGCGTGATAGGACTTTCACAAAGCACATACCTTGATAAAGTTTTGAAGAGGTTCAAAATGGAACAATCCAAGAAAGGGTTCTTGCCAGTTTTACAAGGTACGAGATTGAGTAAGACTCAGTGCCCAACAACTGATGAGGATAGAGAGCATATGAGCACCGTCCCCTATGCTTCAGCCATAGGTTCTATCATGTATGCAATGTTGTGCACTAGACCGGACGTTAGCTTGGCCATAAGTATGGCAGGCAGGTTCCAGAGTAATCCAGGAGTGGATCACTGGACGGCGGTCAAGAATATCCTAAAGTACCTGAAAAGGACTAAGGAGATGTTTCTCGTGTATGGAGGTGATGAAGAGCTCGCCGTAAAGGGTTACGTCGATGCAAGCTTTGACACAGATCCGGACGACTCTAAGTCGCAGACCAGATACGTATTTATTCTTAATGGGGGTGCGGTAAGCTGGTGCAGTTCCAAGCAAAGCGTCGTAGCAGATTCTACATGTGAAGCGGAGTACATGGCTGCCTCTGAGGCGGCTAAGTTGGGTGTCTGGATGAAGCAGTTCATGACGGATCTTGGAGTAGTGCCAAGCGCACTAAATCCAATAACCTTGTTCTGTGACAAGACGGGTGCCATTGCCCTAGAAAAGGAACCACGGTTTCACAAGAAGTCCAGACACATCAAACGACGCTTCAACCTCATCCGTGACTACGTCGAAGGGGAGGACGTAAATATATGCAAAGTGCACACGGATCTGAATGTAGCAGACCCGCTGACTAAACCTCTTCCACGGGCAAAGCATGATCAACGCCAGAACTGTATGGGTGTTAGATTTATTACAATGTAATTCGCATGATGATGTGAGGGCTAGATTATTGACTCTAGTGCAAGTGGGAGACTATTGGAATTATGCCCTAGAGGCAATAATAAATATAGTTATTATTATAATTCCTGTATCAAGATAATCGTTTATTATCCATGCTATAATTTTATTGAATGAAGACTTATATACATGTGTGGATACATAAACAAAACACTGTCCCTAGCAAGCCTCTAGTTGGCTAGCCAGTTGATCAAAGATAGTCAGGGTCTTCTGATTATGAACAAGGTGTTGTGGCTTGATAACTGGATCACGTCATTAGGAGAATCACGTGATGGACTAGACCCAAACTAATAGACGTAGCATATTGATCGTGTCATTTTATTGCTACTGTTTTCTGCGTGTCAAGTATTTGTTCCTATGACCATGAGATCATATAACTCACTGACACCGGAGGAATGCTTCGTGTGTATCAAACGTCGCAACGTAACTGGGTGACTATAAAGATGCTCTACACGTATCTCCGAAGGTGTTCGTTGAGTTATTATGGATCGAGACTGGGATTTGTCACTCCATGTGACAGAGAGGTATCTCGGGGCCCACTCGGTAATACAACATCACATACAAGCCGTGCAAGCAATGTGACTTAGTGTAAGTTGCGGGATCTTGTATTATAGAACGAGTAAAGAGACTTGCCGGTAAACGAGATTGAAATAGGTATGCGGATACCGACGATCGAATCTCGGGCAAGTAACATACCGAAGGACAAAGGGAATGACATACGGTATTATATGAATCCTTGGCACTAAGGTTCAAAGGATAAGATCTTCGTATAATATGTGGGATCCAATATGGGCATCTAGGTCCCGCTATTGGATATTGACCGAGGAGTCACTCGGGTCATGTCTACATAGTTCTCGAACCCGCAGGGTCTGCACACTTAAGGTTCGACGTTGTTTTATGCGTATTTGAGTTATATGGTTGGTTACCGAATGTTGTTCGGAGTCCCGGATGAGATCAAGGACATCACGAGGGTTTCCGGAATGGTCCGGAAACAAAGATTGATATATAGGATGACCTCATTTGATTACCGGAAGGTTTTCGGAGTTACCGGGAATGTACCAGGAATGACGAATGGGTTCCGGGTGTTCACCGGGGGGGCAACCCACCCCGGGGAAGCCCATAGGCCTTGGGGTGGCGCACCAGCCCTTAGTGGGCTGGTGGGACAGCCCAAGAAGGCCCTATGCGCCATAGGAAGAAAATCAAAGAGAAAAAAAAGAGGATGTGGGAAAAAGGGGAAGGACTCCTCCTTCCAAACCTAGTTGGATTCGGTTTGGAAGGGGAGGACTCCCCCCCTTGGCTCGGCCGAACCCCTTGAGGGTCCTTGGACCCCAAGGCAAGGCTCCCCCTCTTCCCCCTATATACACGGAGGTTTTAGGGCTGATTTGAGACAACTTTGCCACGGCAGCCCGACCACATATCTCCACGGTTTTACCTCTAGATCGCATTTCTGCGGAGCTCGGGCGGAGCCCTGTTGAGATTAGATCACCACCAACCTCCGGAGCGCCGTCACGCTGCCGGAGAACTCATCTACCTCTCCGTCTCTCTTGCTGGATCAAGAAGGCCGAGATCATCGTCGAGCTGTACGTGTGCTGAACGCGGAGGTGCCGTCTGTTCGGTACTAGATCGTGGGACTGATCGCGGGACGGTTCGTGGGGCGGATCGAGGGACGTGAGGACGTTCCACTACATCAACTGCGTTCACTAACGCTTCTGCTGTGCGATCTAAACGGGTTCGTAGATTGAATATCCCCTCTCGTAGATGGACATGACCATGATAGGTCTTCGTGCGCGTAGGAAAATTTTTGTTTCCCATGCGACGTTCCCCAACATACCTGTCCGGCCAGACGGATGGCCGCCTCGTCCTCTAGCCGGTGGGCGCAGCCTAGCCGGCGGGAAGACTTGGGCCTTGGGAAAATGTATATGTTCATGTCCTTTGGGCTAGAAATGAAGGAGCAGGCTTGATGAGCCTACCCTGGGGTTATCCCCCCGACAGTAGTCCCCGAAGCTGGAGAGGCCTGCCGCCTGCGGGCGGGCGGCCTCACCGGCTCGATGTTTTGACTTGGTGTTTTCGCCGCTATTCGTGACGAGGAGCGCCGGCTCCGAAACCGGCTGGCTTTGAAACGACGCCTCGGCTTCGTCGCGAGTCGCTCGAAGAGCCCCACGTGCCAGGCCCCGCTTGACATAATGATGGTGATTACTGGTGACGGGACCGGGCCTGGGCCCTGGGTCCCGCCACGACGCCCCCTCGGCCTCTGCGCGAGAGATCCTCTGCGGATTTACTCCGCGACGGTTGGGCTTAGGGAAGCGTTACCGCCCGTAATACACGGGGCTGGTGGGGGACCCGTGCGTACCGGATCCCCTCCCCACGATGCTTCGTGGGGGTTTAAATGGGATACAGGGGTTCCGATGAGGCCATTCGCCCCCCTTCTCGCCCCGCATCCATGCCCTCTTCCTCCCTGCGCTCAGGGAGAAAGAGCTCGTATCCTTCATCTTCCTTGTCTTCGTCGCTGCGAAACCGCCAACCCCTTCGAGTTTTAGTCGCCCGCAGTCATGGCCGGCGGTTCTTCCTCGAAAAGGCCCTCGGCGCAGAAGGCATCGTCGCAGGGAGCCTGGCTAGGCAGCGAAGTCAGCGAGGAGCACATCGAGGCGCTCCGCCACCACCGGCTGCTGCCCCTGGCCTCCCAAGTGCCGGTGCGACTCCCTAGCGCCGAGACCGCTCCCATACCCGCCGTGGGAGAGGTCGTGGTCTTCACCGAGCATTTCTATCGGGGCTTCAGGCTTCCGGCCATCGCCTTATTCTCCGAATGGCTCTGATTCTTTCGCCTCCAGCCGCATCACCTGACGCCGAACGCCATACTACACCTGTCGGCCTTCGTGATCCTGTGCGAGGGCTTTGTGGGGATCGAGCCCCGCGTCGATCTATGGCGCAGCTTGTTCTTCTTCAAGCAACAATCCATTGCCACGGAGAAATCCGAAGTGGAGAAGCTCAAGGGGCCGCGCCCGATGACGCCGTGATGTTTGTTGTGTATCCCTTGCAATGGTGCCAAAAATAGTTGTGTCGACGGCACCAGGAATCCTTCAGCTACGGCTACGCCTTAAGGGACTTCCTAGGCAAGTATGCAAAGGATTTCACCCGTGGCCTTGGAGCCTTGCGTTGGTGTTCCCTCGAAGGGGAAAGGGTGATGTAGCACAACGACGGTAAGTATTTCCCTCAGTTTGAGAACCAAGGTATCAATCCGGCGCAAGAGTATCTCAAGATCCTGCACAAACACAAAAGCTTGCACCCAACGCTATGAAGGGGTTGTCAATCCCTTATAGATTGTTTGCCAAGTGAGAACTGAAAGCAACAAAGTAACAAAGCAAAGTAAAAGCGGAGATGTAAACGATGGATGTGAATAGACCCGGGGGCCGTAGTGTTTACTAGTGGCTTCTCTCATGAAAGCAAGTAGACGGTGGGTGAACAAATTACTGTCAAGCAATTGATAGAACTGTGCAGAGTCGTGAAGATATCTATGCAATGATTATTTCTATAGGCATCACGTCCGAAACAAGTAGACCGATACTTTCTGCATCTACTACTATTACTCCACACGTCGACCGCTATCCAGCATGCATCTAGTGTATTAAGTCCATAAGAACAGAGTAACGCCTTAAGCAAGATGACATGATGTAGAGGGATAATCTCAAACCAATGATAAAAACCCCATATTTTTACCCTTGATGGCAACTGCTTGATGTGTGCCTTGTTGCCTCTACTATCACTCGGAAAGGTCACCACATGGCAGAACCCAAAACCAAGCACTTCTCCCATTGCAAGAATCATAGATCTAGTTGGCCAAACAAAACCCAATACTCGGAGAGACTTACAAGGATATCAAATCATGCAAATAAGAAATCAGCAAAGACTCAAATATATATCATAGATAATCTGATCACAAGTCCACAATTCATTGGATCTCGACAAACACACTTCCAAAGAAGATTACATCGGATAGATCTCCATGAAGATCATGGAGAACTTTGTATTGAAGATCCAAGAGAGAGAAGAAGCCATCTAGCTACTAACTACGGACCCGTAGGTCTGAAGTGAACTACTCACGAGTTATTGGAGGGGCGATGATGATGATGAAGAAGCCCTCCACCTCCAAAGTCCCCTCCGGCACGGTGCCGGGAAGGGTCTCCAGATGAGATCTCGTGGAAACAGAAGCTTGCGGTGGCGGAAAAGTATTTTCAAGGCTCCCCTGATTTTTTTGCGGAATATTTGGGAATTTATAGGCCAAAGACCTAGGTCAGGGGGCGGCCAGGGAGGCCAGAAGCCTGCCACCCCCGCCTCCCCCTGGTGGCGGAGTGGGGGCTTGTGGGCTCCCTGGAGCCCACCTGGCTTGGCCCAAAAGCCCCCTGGACTTCTTCCGTTCGGGTAAAAAATCATTTCGGGGTTTTTCTTCCGTTTGGACTCCGTTCCAAGATCAGATCTGAAAAGAGTCAAAAACATGAAAAAACAGGAACTGGCACTTGGCACTGAATTAATAAGTTAGTCCCAAAAAGATATAAAAATGTACATAAAACATACAAATAAGGCAAGATAACAGCGTGAAAACATCAAAAATTATAGATACGTTTCAGACGTATCAAGCATCCCCAAGCTTAACTCCTGCTCGTCCTCGAGTAGGGAAGCGATAAGAATTTATTTTTGATGCTTTCATGCTACCTAGCATAGGTGTGCTTTGTAATTCCTCTTATGCGACGTGAATGTTCAGATCCATTTGATTCAAAACAATAGTTTGCTATTGACGTGGAAACAATAATAATTCAAGCAAACTAGCAAAGTAATCATGAACTTTCAAAATAACAAGGCCAAAAGAAAGGTATCCCTACAAAAGCATATAGTCTGGCTATGCTCTATCATCATTGCACAATGAGTTTAAATCATGCACAACCCCGGTATTGGCCAAGTAATTGTTTCACACCTTTACTTTCTCAAACATTTTCAACTCTCACGCAATACATGAGCGTGAGCCATGGTTATAGCACTATAGATGGTGTGGAATGTGGTGGGGGGTTGCAAGACAAAAAGGAGAAGATAGTCACATTAACTAGGCATATCAATGAGCTATGGAGATGCTCATCAATAGATATCAATGTGAATGAGTAGGGATTGCCATACAAATGATGCACTAGAGCTACAAGTATGTGAAAGCTCTTAAAGAAAACTAGTGGGTGTGCATCCAACTTGCTTGCTCATGAAGACCTAAGGCAAATTTGAGGAAGCATATCATTGGAATATACAAGCCAAGTTATATAATGAAAATTTCCCACTACCTATATGGTGGTGACAAAATGAGAGACTCTCAATCATGAACATCATGGTGCTCAATATGCACAAGTGTGGAAAAAGTGGTAGCATTGTCCCTTCTCTCTTTTTCTCTCATTTTTTATTTTTTATTTTGGTGGGCTCTTTGAACTCTTTTTTATGGGATTCTTTGGCCTCTTTTATTTCCTCACATGGGACAATGCTCCAATAATGATGATCATATCACTTTCAACTCAAAACTTAGAGCAATTATGACTCTATATGGAATGCCTTCGGTAGTGTACCGTGGCAATGATCTAGCATGGCATAGACATCAATGGAAACATCATGCTAGCTATCTTACGATCGTGCAAAGGCAATATAGACGTGGTGGAACATATCATGGTGGTAGTTGCATGGCAATATATCTCGGAATGACTTTGAAAAAGCCATAGTAGGTAGGTATGGTGGCTGTTTTGAGGAAGGCTAATGGTGGGTTTTGTGCACCGGCGAAAGTTGCACGACACTAAGAAGATAGTGATGGTGGAAGGTGAAAGTGCATCTAAACCATGGACTCAACATTAGTCATGAAGAACTCATATACTTGTTGCAAAAAATTTATTAGTAATCGAAACAAAGCATTCGACGCATACTCCTAGGGGGAGGGTTGGTAGGTATAAACCATCGCGCGATCCTAACCGCCACGCAAAGGATGACAATTAATATACTAATCATGCCCAGACTTCATCACATAGCGGTTCACCATACGTGCAAGCTACGGGAATCACTAACTCCAACACAAGTATTTATAGATCCACAACACCTTACTAGCATGACTTCAATATTACCATAACCACAACTCAAAACTAATTGAGATGAATCAAACTTCTCTAACTATTCAATGCACATGAAGGTGGAAGTTTTCGTATCCCTTCGGATAACTACCCCTTTTGAGACTACTTTCAAAGCATAGATCAACTACCAAGCCACGCACCGCTGTGCTCTAAAAGATATAAGTTAAGCACATAGAGCAAAAGTATCTAGCTCAAAAGATATAAGTGAAGCACATGTGAGCTGAATTGTCTACCAAAAGATATAAGTGAAGCTCGACAAAATCACGGTGTGTGCATGTCTCTCTCTCTAGGTGTGCAGCAAGCATGATTGTGACACAACAAAATAAAAGACTCCTACGATACAAGATGCTCCAAGCAAAAACACATAACATGTGGTGAATAAAAATATAGCCCCAAGTAACGTTACCGATGGATTGAAGACGGGAGAGGGGATGCCTTCCCGGTGCATCCCCAAGCTTAGGATTTTACAGCATCCTTGAATCTCTTGGGGTGCCTTGGGCATCCCCAAGCTTGAGCTCGTGCCACTCTTTATCTTTTTGTCCATAAGAACTTCACCCAAAACTTCAAACCTTCACAACACGAAACTTAAACAGAAACTCGTGATAACATTAGTACAAGAAAGCAAACCACCACTTCCTTAGGTACTGTAGCAAACTTAAATTCTACTTATGCTGATGTTGGGTTACTATACTTTCAATCTTCCATGGCTAATACCCCCGATACTATCCATAGTTTCATCAAAATAAGCAACCAACACAACAAAAACAGAATCTGTTAACAGCAGACCAGTCTGTAGCAATCTGTATATTTCGTATACCTCTCGTAGTTCAAAACTTCTGAAAAATTATGAGAGTCTGAAGAATTTGCATAGCAATCAGCAGCAAAAATAATCAACTTAAAAGCTCTTACAGAAAAAAAATTCTTTTCGTGAGCAGAAAGTTTCTGTCTTTTCCAGCGTGATCAAACGATCATCCTCAAGACTAATCATAACGGTTTTGCTTGGCAGAAACGTAAAAAGAAACACAGAAAACACAATCATAACAGAATTATGAAAGAGTGGAAAACAAAAAATAGAAAGAAAAAGGATAGATTCGTTGGGTTGCCTCCCAACAAGTGCTTTTGTTTAACGCACTTAGCTAGGCGAAAGTGATGGAGTCATATTTGGTGCCCAAACCATAGGTAGCGTGATCATTTATCATCTTAAGATTTTCATCTTTATTAGATGACTCACCACTATCTCTAGGAACAAAAACATGCTTGACGGTCTTTTTGAGAGTAAGATTTGGAGTATTTTGCACAACGGAAAAAGCGGAACCCAAGTTGGTTATGACATCTTCTAATTTGCCAATTCTAGAAGAATCATTAACTATAAGTTCCTTCTCCTTTAAATTTTTCAAAAAATTTCCCACTTTGGATTCGTACTGAGTAATTTGATTGTGGATCTTTCTATCCAAACCCTCAATAAGTTCAACTATGGCAATTTTGTTTTCAATAGCGTCAAGCCTTTGCATCACGTGTTCCAAGGTCAAGATAGTTCCATTAACCATGAGCGGGGGTGAGCCTACCAAATTAATGATATCTCTATAGGAGTCAACAGTATGGCTCCCCAAAAAGTTCCCGCCTACAATGGTATCAAGGATATACCTATTCCAAGGAGAAATTCCAACATAGAAACTGCGAAGGAGGACGGTAGTGGATTGCTTACGAGTAGATCTACTTTGAGCATTGCAAATCCTGTACCAAGCGTCCTTCAAATTTTCTTCCTCATTCTGCCTGAAATTGAGAACTTCATTTCTAGGGGTGTCATTTGGAGTGGTGGGTCTAGCCATTGATGGACTTTCTCACACACAAACGAGCGGGAAGAGAGAATGAAACAGGCAAAAGAAAACGACAAAAGAGAAAGGAAAAGGAGAAAGGCAAATGAAAACGGCAAATGTGAAGTGGGGAGAGGAAAACGAGAGGCAACTGGCAACAAAAGTAAATGCAAGAGAAGAGTTTGTGAGACCTACTTGGATAGATCTTGATTTCTCCTCCCTGGCAACGGCGCCAGAAATACTTCTGATGTTTGCTGTGTATCCCTTGCAATGGCGCGAGAAATAGTTGTGTCGGCGGCACCAGGAATCCTTCAGCTACGGCTACGCCTTAAGGAGAGGTCGTGGTCTTCACCGAGCATTTCTATCGGGGCTTCGGGCTTCCGGCCAGCGCCTTCTTCTCCGAATGGCTCTGCTTCTTTGGCCTGCAGCCGCATCACCTTGCGCCGAACGCCATACTGCAGCCGTCGGCCTTCGTGATCCAGTGCGAGGGCTATGTGGGGATCGAGCCCCGCGTCGATCTATGGCGCAGCTTGTTCTTCTTCAAGCAACAATCCATTGCCATGGATAAATCCGAAGTGGAGAAGCTCAAGGGGCCGCGCCCGATGATGCCGTGATGTTTGTTGTGTATCCCTTGCAATGGCGCCAGAAATAGTTGTGTCGACGGCACCAGGAATCCTTCAGCTACGGCTACGCCTTAAGGGACTTCCTAGGCAAGTATGCAAAGGATGGCCCATGTGGTGTTCCCTCGAAGCGGAAAGGGTGATGTAGCACAGCGACGGTAAGTATTTCCCTCAGTTTGAGAACCAAGGTATCAATCCGGCGGAAGAGTATCTCAAGATCCTGCACAAACACAAAAGCTTGCACCCAATGCTATGAAGGGGTTGTCAATCCCTTATAGATTGTTTGCCAAGTGAGAACTGAAAGCAACAAAGTAACAAATCAAAGTAAAAGCGGAGATGTAAACGATGGATGTGAATAGCCCGGGGGCCGTAGTGTTTACTAGTGGCTTCTCTCATGAAAGCAAGTAGACGGTGGGTGAACAAATTACTGTCGAGCAATTGATAGAACTGTGCAGAGTCGTGACGATATCTATGCAATGATTATTTCTATAGGCATCACGTCCGAAACAAGTAGAACGATACTTTCTGCATCTACTACTATTACTCCACACGTCGACCGCTATCCAGCATGCATCTAGTGTATTAAGTCCATAAGAACAGAGTAACGCCTTAAGCAAGATGACATGATGCAGAGGGATAATCTCAAACGAATGATAAAAACCCCATCTTTTTACCCTTGATGGCAACTGCTTGATGTGTTCCTTGCTGCCCCTACTGTCACTAGGAAAGGTCACCACATGGCAGAACCCAAAACCAAGCACTTCACCCATTGCAAGAATCATAGATCTAGTTGGCCAAACTAAACCCAAGACTCGGAGAGACTTACAAGGATATCAAATCATGCAAAGACTCAAATATATATCATAGATAATCTGATCACAAGTCCACAATTCATCGGATCTCGACTAACACACCGCCAAAGAAGATTACATCACATAGATCTCCATGAAGATCATGTAGAACTTTGTATTGAAGATCCAAGAGAGAGAAGAAGCAATCTAGTTACTAACTACGGACCCGTAGGTCTGAAGTGAACTACTCACGAGTCATTGGAGGGGCGATGATGATGATGAAGAAGCCCTGCACCTCCAAAGTCCCCTCCGACAGGGTGCCGGGAAGGGTCTCCAGATGAGATCTCGCGGAAACGGAAGCTTGCGGTGGCAAAAAAGTATTTTCGAGGCTCCCCTGATTTTTTTGCGGAATATTTGGGAATTTATAGGCCAAAGACCTAGGTCAGGGGGTGGCCAGGGAGGCCACAAGCCTGCCCACCGCCGCCTCCCCCTGGTAGCGGAGTGGGGGCTTGTGGGCTCCCTGGAGCCCACCTGGCTTGGCCCAAAAGCCCCCTGGACTTCTTCCATTCGGGAAAAAATCATTTCAGGGTTTTTCTTCCGTTTGGACTCCGTTCCAAAATAAGATCTGAAAAGAGTCAAAAACACGGAAAAAAACAGGAACTGGCACTTGGCATTGAATTAATAAGTTAGTCCCAAAAAGATATAAAAAGGTACATAAAACATACAAAGAAGGCAAGATAACAGCGTGAAAACATCAAAAATTATAGATACGTTTGAGACGTATCACGCCGTGCGGGGCCGCGCTGGTGCATCATCGCCCGACGTCGGGCTTCCCCCAGATGCCACTGCAAGAATCCGTCAAGCAGTGGCAGAAGGGTTTCTTCTACGCGAAGAGCGCCGACCCCGCCCAGGACGCGCTCAATATGCCCCCGTTTAACATCGACCCGCCGACGAAGTTGAACTGGGCGGCGAAGACCCCCAAGCCGATTCCCGAGGTGGCGCTAATCTACGCCCACCTCGACATTCTGGAGAAGAGAGGCCTCCTCGGCCGCGACCTGCTCACCAGTATGGTGACCCACCGGATCCTGCCGCTACAGAGGCGGCTGCATCTGGTCTATCAGATGAGCGGCAGGCATGATCCCGGCCGGCTGTCCACCAAGGGGTTCACCCCAGGCGCGGTAGCGCGGCAGGTGAACCTGATCTCCATCGCCCGTATGGACGAGGGCGGGGAATGGACATGGGGGATGGCCCCTTTCAACAGGGCCCGTCTGCCTCCAATGGTAAGCGGCCTTCTTGTTTTTCGTTGTTTATCCTGTAGCCGGCCACCTTGCTGAGCCGGCGATTGAATCCCCATTCGCAGCTGTTCGAGAGCCTGTAGGGATCCCTCCGACCGCCTGCTCCCAACGTGGATACGTCCACCGCCTCGTAGATTGAGGACGAGGGCATGATTGAATCCCGCTCGGACTCCTCCGCGGGCTCGGAGAACCTACTAGAGTCGGAAGGGACACATCCATCTCGTGAGTACCCGCGGCCCTCCATCGCAGATTGGACGGATGACGACGAGACTTCCTCATTCTTCTCTGGTGCAGCCTTCGAGGAGGACTCCGACCGTGTAATTCCCCAAGTGCGTAATTGCCATATTTGGAACCTATCTGTGTGGATCCACATTGTCATGATATGAGAGAGTCCTTTTGCATGTATGATTTCATGTGTTCCGTAATTTTTTTCTTCCTTGCATGCATGCATACCATATTGTGACATATCATGCCATGTGTCCTTGTGTTGCATTGAGTTCTTGTGATCCCATGTGGTGCCTTGTGTTGTTGTTTATGTGATGCATAGTTTGTGTAGGGTGATGCATGTGATAGCATATGCTTGGTTTCAAAACCATCTTCACCCCCCCTCTCTCTATTTCCCCTATGTCAAGTTTCACCTCTTCCTTCCCCTTTAAAAAATGCCCATGTTTTAGCTTGGAATTGTGGTGAATGAGATGGGTGTTTTGCTAGTTTTGATTGGGTGTTTAAAAGGTGTAAGCAATTACAAAACAGCCCCTACCATGGCTGTTTTGTAAAATAATTACTTGCTCCTAAATTCTTGTTCTCGTTTTTATCAAATAGGTCTTGTTTTTACATGTCCAGGACAAGTGCTATTTTATTTTTAGCACTTGTAGTTTTTCCTGTGCTTTTGTTTTCTCCCTGTTATTTTCTCTGTAAATAGAAACAGTTCAGGGAGTTTTCCTTTTAAGTGGCTCCCCTGTGGGCTTCCTCCCACATGGCCGGCCCGGCTTCTACCGTCCCCACCCCCCGCGCGCACCAGCCCACTCCCGCGGCCTCCTTCTCCTACCTAACACCGTCAGCACCCCCCTGCACCTTTCCGTCAGTAGCTGAGAGAGAGAGAGAGAGAGAGAGAGAGAGAGAGAGAGAGTTGCCGCCGTGTGCACCAACGTCGAGGGACCCCTATTTATCTTGGCGTCCGTGCCTCTCCCATCTCCTAGGGTTTCCTTCTTCCTGAGCCGCCGCCGCCACCTCTCCCCATCTCCATCTCTTCTTCTTCCTCCCCTCCCCTGGTAAGTACTCTGTAGTTCCATCCAACAGAGAGAGGGAGAAGCCTCCGCCGTCGATCGCCGTCCTACCGTCGCCCTCCTGTGCGGCGGCCATGCCCAGAAGCTTGGGGGACTCCCCCGTGCTCCATTTTTGCCCTCGGTGAGGTCGAGGAGCCTCCTCACCGACAACAGGGACGACGCCGCTGCCGCGGGCTCGAAGCCCCGCGCGTTCTGCTTCCACGAGCCTCTCATCGTCCATCTGCTTCCTCTCCGTCACCGGTCTGCTTCCCGTTCCTCCGATCGGATCCCTCCTATTCCTTTCCCCAAGGTGAGCATCACCCCCTTCCTTCTTCCTCCTTGGTTCGGCCTAGGTCCGCCGTATGCTCGCCATGTTCTCTGTGATGCAGTTCATCAGACCGTAGCAAGTGATGTGGGTGTAGTAGCGTAGCGCAGTGGTTCAGATGCGTGTTGTCGATGTGTGGGTAGCAGTAGAGTAGGAGCGCGTCTCCCTGGCGTGGGTGCCTCCGGTAGCAGATGCAGCAGCAGGGCACGACGATCTCCCAGTCGCCGAGTTTCTCTATCGAAGCAGAGCAGCAGCTCGTGTGTTTGTGTGTGTGGTGTAGTCTCGGTAGCAGAACCGTGAGGTAGCAGTGGGTATCTAGGGCCTCCTCGCAGCAGTAGCATAGTGCTCTGGCGTGGCACATCAGCAGCGGCAGCAATGGCGAGGCAAGCCCGACGATCTCACTGTCGCTGGCGTGCAGAGCCCAGTTGCACGTGCTAGTGGTAGTTTTCTGTATAGATCTCTCTATACTAGCAGTCACCGATTCATAGCGCAGTGGTTGGAACCTTGGGGTTGCTCTCAGCAGGTCGTGGGTTCGATCCCAGGGAAAAAACCTCCCCCTTTTTTTGTTGATTTCTTCGGCACAGTAAGCCACCTGGGACAAGTTTCTCATGCTTGTGCATCTCTCTCTGTCGAGCAAAAGGCTGGTAGCAGAGTGGTGTTGGACTGATGTGGTGACACAGGGGTTGTGGGATCGAACCCCTCCCCTGCCCTTTTTATTTTTCTTGTTGCAATGCATATCTTTTTGATAAGTTTTGCTTGCATAGTTGCTGCAAATGCTTGGTCTCATGTGGGTATTTTTATTCACTCTCTTCAGCATGTTGTTCCTAATGTTTGATGCTAGCAAGAGTAGAGTGCATGAGTAGATTTAACTTGGTAGAAATCTATGTGAAGGTTGCTTGCATATGTGTGTATGTGATCTTGCTAGTATGTGTAGATGTTGTGGTTGCAACTAGTGTGTGCATATGTGGAGTAGTGAGATAAGCATTTGTGCATGTATTGTGTGGTGTGCGTAAGTGAGTACCACACACACATGAGTTAGACTCATGTGGTACCTAGTAGGAGAGTTGTGATATGGTGCTTCCATGATTTATCTTGTTTAGTAGATCCCCTTCATATTGTTCTTGGGAGTAAGTGCTTGCCATGAGGTAGTGGTGGTGATAT
The DNA here is from genome assembly GCF_904849725.1 of Hordeum vulgare subsp. vulgare. Taxonomy (NCBI): domain Eukaryota; kingdom Viridiplantae; phylum Streptophyta; class Magnoliopsida; order Poales; family Poaceae; genus Hordeum; species Hordeum vulgare. The sequence goes on along the minus strand of NC_058520.1, from coordinate 399,338,266 downwards.
GTGTGTGATGAGGCAGCCCCACTTTGCAACACTTGTGCTCCTCCTCATGTTCATATGAAAGAGGGCATGAGGTGTGTGTGAGATCTATGTGGAAGTAGTGTTTGTGGTGTTGTTGTGCATGACACAAACATGGGGTCCAAACCCTCATGTCCATATTGTCTTTGTGCACATGAGCATAGTTGTGTGGTAGTTGTTCTAGTGAAAGTTGCATGAAATGTTGCACTATTCACTATGTAGGAATCTATGTAGTTTTTCCCTCCTAGTTTGAGGCCACTTGCTCCCAACAAGTGTATGCACATTTTATATGGTTTTGGGGTAGAATCTCCCACAGAATCCATTGGTGAACTCAGTTTTTCCATTGGAACATTTTTTGGAGATGACATATTTTCATTTTCTTCTATGTTTGGAGCCTGGTTCCAGGAGTTGTGGTGAGCCTTTCTGATTGTTTCTTGGTTGTGCTAGTAGAGGGTGACCCCCTCTACCTATTGTTGGTTTCATCTCATGATTAGGATTCCATATGTGCAAGTTATGCCCACTCAAAGTAGGTATGTGGCTGTAATTCCAGATTAGTGAAAATCTGGGATTTTCGCTAAGTCTGAGAATCTGTTTATATTTTCTTCTCCTATAGATGAGGTTGTGCTGGTCATTGTGTTGTGATCTAGCCTTAGATTTCAACTAGAAAGTTGGACCTGATATGTTTTTCTAGCTCCCTCTAAAATTTCATATCATTTGGAGTTGTGTAGCTATTGTTTTGGCTGCTGTCAAAATGCTTCAGAGCATAGACAGAAAGTGAGAATCAGGAATTTTCACTAAGTCCCTGAAAACTGATGTTATTCTTATGTTGGGTAGCACTGGAATCGGAGAACGAATACGTGGAGTCAGGAGAGTACGTGCAGGACGATCAAGAACCATTCCAAGCTGAGGATATCACAGGCAAGATGATATGACCTTGATTCCATCTCTAGACTTGTTATGCTAGATTACGTTTCCCTTGTCATATGCTCGCTGCCTACCACTAAAATATTTGCGTCTTGATATGCCATGAATCCAAACACTGAACCCTTCCTAGCAAACTTGAATGGCTAAGTAGGCTTTGCTCAGCTACTAATGTTAGCGTTGCTAGATGCAGGTGCTTTGACTCATGTGATAACATGAGCTTGATATCATTATCTTAAATTATGTTATTTAATTAATGCACCTATATACTTTGTAAATGACGGAAGGCCTCGCCTTTTGCCGGGTGCTTTGTTCCGTTATTGCCGCCATAGTTACCGGCTACCGGTGTTTGATTCCATATTGATCGCTCCTAACACCTTCAGGGTTGTTATGGGGACCCCCTCGATAAATCGCGTAGTGTTAAGGCTTGTCCGGCAGGACCCAACATTGGTGTTAATTGCTAGTCACTTAATAATAATTTGCATAGGGAATGGCCTACCCGAGGAATTTAATCATCAACCCGGGCCAGTGCTCCTCATGAGTGTTGGTCCAAACTAGAGCACTGTGCGGGGCCATCTCGGGGCAACTCGGGAGATTTCTCTGGCCACTGTACGCTTCTCTTATCCGGCGTGTCCTGAGACTGAGATACGCGGCTCTTATCAGGGTCGTCGACACGTCGGGAGGTCCTGCTAGTCTTGCCTTACCTTAGCGATATATCTTGCGTATAGGAATCTCGGTGAAGCTTTGGTTCTCCCGAGAGTTGAGGTTTTCCTCTAAGGAATCCGACGAGATCACGAGATTCGTGATAGAGGATTACTTTGCGACCTGTGTACGTTTGTGATGGACTAGTTGGAGCACCCCTGCAGGGTTTAATCTTTCGGAAAGCCGTGCCCGCGGTTATGTGGCAACTTGGAATATTTTGTTAACATCCGGTATTAGATAACTTAAACATAAGCTAATAAAATTGCCAACTGTGTGCGTAACCGTGACTGTCCCCTCAAAGATCTCTCTTCGCTCGGGAACACGGTGGGGTTATGAATGATGTAGGTAGGTGTTCAGGATCACTTAGTGATCAAGTATTCTCGACCGCTAGTATAGTCCACCTTCATAAATGTTCTACGTAAGTTAGCCACCATATCAAGCTTAGGATGCTGCAACCTTAAACACTCTACCCTTTCCAACCTAATAACTTGACTAGTTCTGGCACCGGGGTCATAGATTGCTGAGTCCCCGTGGCTCACAGGTTCCTTCACAACACCAACAGGTTCAGGTACTCCGGAGACAGGTGATCCCGACGGCACGCAGCTGGCGTGGCAGTACGACGAGGAGTCCGACCGCCTGTACGTGAACTATCCAGAAGATTGAGGCGTGGTCATGATCGTGGGCCAGCAGGCAGGGTAGCATAGCCTTTTCTCTTGTTTTGTAGTCCGTAGTGGAACTACTTTGGTTGTATGCGTGTTGTACTCTGATATATTTATGAGAAGGCAATTGAACCCCTCATTGTCTATCTTTTATTATTATGTATGTGCTGTGTTACCTGTTTGTAAGACGCTTAGATGCGCTCCTTTCCAATTCGGGGCCTCGATCCCCAGATCGGAAAGGACCGCATCTTGGTCGTTACAAGTTGGTAATCAGAGCCTTACGACCATAGGAGCCTTTGTGTGATCGTACTTGGCCGAGTCGAGTCTAGTAAAATGTTTTGAGTCTTAGTTATATCGGAGAGTAGGATTCTTTTTTCTCCTCTTCTATGCTCTCCTGAGGTTCCTGACTTAGGAAATCTTTAATTCTACTCCTCTTCTCGCTCAATTTTTTTTAGGATCACGCGGGTATTTGTGAAATCTATATGATTTCGATGTGACGGAGTCCTGTCTTGGTGCCTCCTGTCTGCTTTGATTTTCTTCCGGGGAGTTGAGCTCCAGGGGATTCTTGCGCACATCGCCATCATTTAGATTTCTGAGTATCTAAGAACGAAGGATGTTCGTTATTGCTTCAATACTGGTAGTGGCGAAATAACCTCGATGTCCCCAGTACTGGTGCAGATTGTTCGGGAGTACTGCCATACTTAGTATCGTTGTGATCACGAGGGTCTGTTGTAGATGAAGGTCCGAGATGCTGGTTGTGTGTTGACGGATGTGATACAGGTGACGGGTTAGTATAGGAGTTGTGTGATATTACTCCTTGTATCCGTGTACCAGATTGCATGACCAGTTATTTCGGGAATTCATACGTGGGATATCAAGTAGTATCTTATAGGACTATCTTCCTACAGATGCATGATTGAGGTCAGGGAAATCTCGATTATATGTTTGTTCCGAGCAGTTCTAGCTCATACCTGTTCGTAGTGGTCTTAATCAGAATTTTGTCGTCCGTCACTTTGATGAAGCATTCTTACTATTTTGTTCGAGTGCAATTGCTTTATTCCTGTTCAGATATTCCTGTCTTTTGATTCAGCAATATCTTCAGTTATTCTGTGGGCTAATATGATGTCCATTTTCAGGATGGCTCCACCGACTCATCAGAACCCAGGGCGTGAGGATACGCCGCCTCCACCTCCTCCTCCGGAGAACCCTCCACCGCTGCCGCCTCCTCCTGCAGAGGCCTGGCAAGTGGTGATGGCTGCTACTAATGCAAACACCAAGATGCTGCTAGAGTTGCTGTAAGAGAGAGCCAATCAGCAGCAAGGCAATTTCCAACATGGTGGCAATCAGTTTGCGAACCTGAGTCAGTTCCTGTCAAACCAACCAAAGACGTTCACTTCATGCGACCAGCCATTTGATGCAGAAGATTGGATCCGTGATATGAACAAACATTTCGAGTGTAGCAATGTGCGTTTGGAGGATTATGTCAAGTTTGCAACGTTCCAGATGAAGGGGCAGGCTTCTATATGGTGGCAGCAGCTGAAGGACTCCAGAGGCGCCAGGGTGATTTCTTGGGATGAGTTCTGTCGTGACTTCAGGTCCCACTACATCCCTTCCAGCTTTGTGGAGGAGATGCGTGAGAAGTTCATGCGTTTGAAGCAGGGTGGCAATTCCGTGTACAAGTACAACGTTGAATTCCACGAGCTGGCCCGTTACGCGCTGCAGGATATCCCGGATCAGAAGAACAAGATTTATCAGTTCAGAGGTGGCTTTAAAGAAGACTGGCAGTTAGCTCTTGCCTTGCACGATCCTGAGGAGTTCGACAAGTTCTACAACCTAGCTCTCAGAGCAGAGGCAGCCTTGCTTAGGGTGGAGAATTCTAAAAAGCGCTTCATAGATTCCAGCTCTTCCTCGACTCAGGTGGTTCAGAAGCAACAGAAGTTCTGGGTGTCTCCTCCTCCTCCTCGGCACTCGCAACAGCTTAAGCACTCAGGTGGTCATGGTTCTTCCCACCAACCCAACCCTGTCTTCTAGTAGAGATACCAGCATCAGAAGCAAGGGCCTCCTCAGACTCAGTACCGGCAGCCAGTAGATGTCACTTGTCACAAGTGTGGGCAGAAGGGTCACTATGCCAATAAGTGTACTTCTCAGCTCCGACTACCGCCTCCTCCTCCAGGAAAACCTCCAAGCAACGCTCTTGTCCAGTTCAACCCCAGATCAGCTCGAGTCAACATGGTGAACGCAGCTCAAGAACACAACTCCTCTGATGTGATCATGGGTAATCTTTCAGTCAATGATTTTCCTGCTAAAGTCTTGTTCGATTCTGGTGCTTCACATTGCTTTATGTCAAAGTCATTTTTCATCAAGCATGATTTTCCCTCGACAAGTTTGCATAGACCTTTGGGTGTTTTTTCTCCGGGTGCTCAGATGAGGTCAAATTGTAGAGTTCCTGATGTCAATGTCAAGATAGGAAGCTATTCTTTTCTGGCTTCTCCGCATGTCTTGGGCAATTCCGACATTGACTTGATTCTTGGTATGGACTGGCTGGCCATGAACAAGGCGTCAAATGATTGTGAAGAGAAAGAAGTGAAGCTTACCCACTCTACGGAAGACGTGATTACATTCGCGGCGCGTGATGATACAATCCGTCTGTTCTCCTTGAATGAAAAGGGTGAGATCAATCCTATTTCGCAAGTCCCAGTGGTCTGCGAGTATGAAGATGTGTTTCCTGAAGAGCTGCCAGGCATGCCTCCACACAGAGAAGTTGAGTTTGTGATTGAGCTTGAGCCAGACACAGAGCCAGTGTGCAAACGGCCGTACAAGCTGGGTGCAGAAGAATTGAAGGAACTTAAGAGGCAACTCGATGAGCAGGAGCATTTGGGTTTGATCAGACTGAGCTCGTCTCCGTGGGGCTGTGTTGTTCTGTTTGTCAAGAAGAAGGATGGCACTGACCGGCTTTGTGTCGATTACCGTCCATTGAACAAGAAGACAATAAGGAACAAATATCCACTTCCGAACATAACTGAGTTGTTCGAGTAGTTGAAAGGTGCTAAGGTCTTCTCCAAGCTTGATCTCAGAATGGGCTATCATCAAATTCGCATTCGCGAGGAAGATATTCCGAAGACTGCCTTCAGGACTATTTTTGGCTCGTATGAGTATACGGTCATGTCTTTTGGTCTGGCAAATGCTCCTCCGGCATTCTGTCGATTGACGAACTATATATTCTCTCCGTTCAAGAATGACTTTGTCTTGCTCTATCTCGACGACATTCTGGTCTTTTCTGAAACTGAGGAAGAACAAGAAGAACATCTCACGTTGGTGCTTGATAAGCTGAGAGAGTACAAGCTGTATGCCAAGTTTTCCAAGTGCGAGTTCAGGCTGAAAGAAGTGGTGTATCTTGGGCACATTATCTCTGTCGAGGGCATTAAAGTTGATCCGTCCAAGGTTCAGGCCATTGTTGAATGGGAGCCTCCGCAGAATGTGAAGCAGCTTTGAAGCTTTCTCGGGCTTGCTGGCTATTGCAGAAGGTTCGTTGAGAACTTCTCCAAGATCGCCAAGCCGCTCTCAAGTCTTCTTCAGAAGGGTGTTAAGTATGCTTGGTCTCCAGAGTGTCAACTGGCTTCGATACACTCAAAGAGAAGCTTACCTCCACTCCAGTCTTGGTCCCTTCGGATGATTCCAAGCCTTACGAGGTCTTCTGCGATGCTTCTCTCCAGGGTCTTGGTGCAGTCCTGATGCAAGATAAGAAGGTGGTTGCTTATACCTCTAGGCAGTTGAAGCCAACGGAGAAGAACTATCCTGTGCATGATCTTGAGCTAGCAGTTGTGGTACACGCTCTGATGACTTGGAGACACCTCTTGTTCGAATGTAAGGTTGAAGTTTTCACCGATTACAAGAGTCTCAAGTACATCTTCACTCAGCCTAACTTGAATCTTCAGCAAACACGTTGGGTGGAAATGCTCCAGGATTTTAATCCGAGTGTTGAGTACACGCCAGGCAAAGCTAATGTCGTGGCGGATGCTTTGAGCAGGAAGGCATATTGCAACAGTCTGATTCTGCAACCTCTTCAGCCTGGTCTTTGTGAGTCTTTCAGGAAGCTCAACCTTCAGCTAGTACCTCAGGGATTTCTTGCAAACCTTCAGATCTCTCCTACCTTGGAAGAACAGGTCCGAGAAGCACAACTTCTTGACGCTATGGTGAAGAAGGTCAAGATTTGTGTGGGAAAGAGTCTTCCCAAGTACAAGTGCTTCACTGTTGATGCCAGAGACACGTTGTTCTTCGAGGATCGCCTTGTCGTCCCGAAAGGTGATCTCAGGAAGGTAATCATGGAGGAAGCTCATAACTCTCTGCTCTCTATTCATCCTGGAAGCTCCAAAATGTACCATGACTTGAAGCAGATCTTCTGGTGGACTCGTATGAAACGTGAGATTGCTCAATTCGTAAATGAATGTGATGTATGTCGAAGGGTGAAAGCAGAGCATCAACGCCCAACAGGCCTTTTGCAGCCATTGCCGATTCCCGAGTGGAAGTTCGATCACATTGAGATGGATTTCGTCACCGGGTTTCCGAAGTCCAAGAAGGGTAATGATGCCATCTTCGTCGTCATCGACAAGTTGAGTAAAGGGGCCCATTTTCTTCCAGTCAAGGAGTCCATTTCAGCAGCTCAGCTGGGAGAGTTGTACACCTCCAGGATTGCCTCTTTGCACGGCGTGCCTATGATGATCTCTTCAGATCGAGGAAGTATCTTCACTTCCAAGTTCTGGGACTCCTTTCAGTCTGCTATGGGCACGAAGATCCGCTTCAGCACAACGTTCCATCCTCAGACTAGTGGTCAAGTGGAGAGAGTGAATCAAGTTCTTGAGGATATGCTGAGAGCCTGTGTTATCTCTTTTGGCATGAAGTGGGAAGATTGTCTGCCTTTCGCGGAGTTCTCTTATAACAACAGTTATCAAGCTAGTTCTCGCAAGGCTCCGTTTGAAATTCTCTATGGTAGGACGTGTCGTACTCCGCTCAACTGGTCCGAGACCTGCGAGCGTCAGATCCTTGGGAATGATTTGATAGAAGAAGCTGAGGAGATGTGTCGGATCATTCGCGACAACCTCAGAGCAGCTCAGTCCCGTCAGAAGAGCTATTATGATAGCAAGCACCATGACATGTCTTATGAGCTTGATGACTTCGTCTATCTCAAGGTGTCGCCTATGAAGGGTATGCAGCGCTTTGGCGTCAAAGGCAAGCTTGCGCCTCATTTCGTTGGTCCATTCAGAGTGGTTGGCAAGAGAGGCGACCTTGCGTACTAGCTCGAGCTTCCGGCAAACTTTGCAAATGTTCATGATGTGTTCCATGTTTCTTAGCTTTGGAGGTGCTTTAAGACCCCCGAGCGCACTGTTCATCTTCAAGGCATCGACCTTCAGCCTGACCTTTCTTATCGTGAGCATCCAGTTGCGGTTCTCGAGGTGACTGAGCGCAAGACCCGTAACAAGACTGTCAAATTTCTCAAAGTGCAGTGGTCACACCATTTAGATAAAGAGGCTACTTGGGAACGCGAGGATCACCTCCGTTCTGAATTTCCCGATTTCTTTCAGTCTTAGATCTCGAGGGCGAGATCTTATTTGTAGTGTGGGAGAGTTTGTAATGCCCCAAGTGTGTAATTGCCATATTTGGAACCTATCTGTGTGGATCCACGTTGTCATGATATGAGAGAGTCCTTTTGCATGTATGATTTCATGTGTTCTTTATTATTTTTCTTCCTTGCATGCATGCATACCATATTGTGACATATCATGCCATGTGTCCTTGTGTTGCATTGAGTTCTTGTGATCCCATGTGGTGCCTTGTGTTGTTGTGCATGTGATGCATAGTTTGTGTAGGGTGATGCATGTGATAGCATATGCTAGGTTTCAAAACCATCTTCACCCCCTCTCTCTCTATTTCCCCTATGTCAAGTTTCACCTCTTCCTTCCCCTTTAAAAAATGCCCATGTTTTAGCTTGGAATTGTGGTGAATGAGATGGGTGTTTTGCTGGTTTTGATTGGGTGTTTAAAAGGTGTAAGCAATTACAAAACAGCCCCTACCATGGCTGTTTTGTAAAATAATTACTTGCTCCTAAATTCTTGTTCTCATTTTTATCAAATAGGTCTTGTTTTTACATGTCCAGGACAAGTGCTATTTTATTTTTAGCACTTGTCGTTTTTCCTGTGTTTTTGTTTTCTCCCTGTTATTTTCTCTGTAAATAGAAACAATTCACGGAGTTTTCCTTTTAAGTGGCGCCCTTGTGGGCTTCCTCCCACATGGCCGGCCCGGCTTCTACCGTTCCCCCCGCGCACCAGCCCACTCCCGCGGACTCCTTCTCCTACCTAACACCGTCCGCACCCCCCTGCACCTTTCCGTCAGTAGCTGAGATAGAGAGAGAGTTGCCGCCGTGTGCACCAAGGTCGAGGGGACCCCCTATTTATCTTGGCGTTCGTGCCTCTCCCCTCTCCTAGGGTTTCTTTCTTCCTCAGCCGCCGCCGCCACCTCTCCCCATCTCCATCTCTTCTTCTTCCTCCCCTCCCCTGGTAAGTACTCTATAGTTCCATTCTACACAGAGAGGGAGAAGCCTCCGCCGTCGATCGTCGTCCTACCGTCGCCCTCCGGTGCCGCGGCCATGTCCAGGAGCCTGGGGGACTCCCCCGCGCTCCATTTTTGCCCTCGGTGAGGTCGAGGAGCCTCCACACCGACAGCAGGGACGATGCCGTTGCCGCGGACTCGAAGCCCCGCGCGTTTTGCTTCCAGGAGCCTCTCATCGTCGATCTGCTTCCTCTCTGTCGCCGGTCTGCTTCCCCTTCCTCCGATCGGATCCCTCCTCTTCCTTTCCCCAAGGTGAGCATCACCCCTTCCTTCTTCCTCCTTGGTTCGGCCTAGGTCCGCCGTATGCTTGCCGTGTTCTCTGTGATGCAGTTTGTCAGACCGTAGCAAGTGATGTGGGTGCAGTAGCATAGCGCAGTGGTTCGGATGCGTGTTGTCGATGTGTGGGTAGCAGTATAGTAGGAGCGCGTCTCCCTAGCATGGGTGCCTCTGGTAGCAGCTGCAGCGGCAGGGCACGACGATCTCCCTGTCGCCGAGTTTCTCTGTCGAAGCAGAGCATCAGCTCGTGTGTTTGTGTGTGTGGTGTAGTCTCGGCAGCAGAACCATGCGGTAGCAGTGGGTCTCTAGGGCTTGCTCGCAGCAGTAGCATAGTGCTCTGGCGTGGCGCAGCAGCAACGGCGAGGCAATCCCGACGATCTCAGTGTCGCGAGCGTGCAGAGCCCAGTTGCAGGTGCTAGTGGTAGTTTTCTGTATAGATCTCTCTATACTAGCAGTCACCGATTCATAGCGCAGTGGTTGGAACCTTGGGGTTGCTCTCAGCAGGTCGTGGGTTCGATCCCAGGGAAAAAACCTCCCCCTTTTTTTGTTGATTTCTTTGGCACAGTAAGCCACCAGGGACAAGTTTCTCATGCTTGTGCATCTCTCTCTGTCGAGCAAAAGGCTGGTAGCAGAGTGGTGTTGGACTGATGTGGTGACACAAGGGTTGTGGGATCGAACCCCTCCCCTGCCCTTTTTATTTTTCTTGTTGCAATGCATATCTTTTTGATAAGTTTTGCTTGCATAGTTTCTGCAAATGCTTGGTCTCATGTGGGTATTTTTATTCACTCTCTTCAGCATGTTGTTCCTAATGTTTGATGCTAGCAAGAGTAGAGTGCATGAGTAGATTTAACTTGGTAGAAATCTATGTGAAGGTTGCTTGCATATGTGTGTATGTGATCTTGCTAGTATGTGTAGATGTTGTGGTTGCAACTAGTGTGTGCATATGTGGAGTAGTGAGATAAGTATTTGTGCATGTATTGTGTGGTGTGTGTAAGTGAGTACCACACACACATGAGTTAGACTCATGTGGTACCTAGTAGGAGAGTTGTGATATGGTGCTTCCATGATTTATCTTGTTTAGTAGATCCCCTTCATATTGTTCTTGGGAGTAAGTGCTTGCCATGAGGTAGTGGTGGTGATATGTGTGTGATGAGGCAGCCCCACTTTGCAACACTTGTGCTCCTCCTCATGTTCATATGAAAGAGGGCATGAGGTGTGTGTGAGATCTATGTGGAAGTAGTGTTTGTGGTGTTGTTGTGCATGACACAAACATGGGGTCCAAACCCTCATGTCCATATTGTCTTTGTGCACATGAGCATAGTTGTGTGTAGTTGTTCTAGTGCAAGTTGCATGAAATGTTGCACTATTCACTATGTAGGAATCTATGTAGTTTTTCCCTCCTAGTTTGAGGCCACTTGCTCCAAACAAGTGTATGCATATTTTATATGGTTTCGGGGTAGAATCTCCCACAGAATCCATTGGTGAACTCAGTTTTGCCATTGGAACATTTTCTGGAGATGACATATTTTCATTTTCTTCTATGTTTGGAGCTTGGTTCCATGAGTTGTGGTGAGCCTTTGTGATTGTTTCTTGGTTGTGCTAGTAGAGGGTGACCCCCTCTACCTATTTTTGGTTTCATCTCATGATTAGGATTCCATATGTGCAAGTTATGCCCACTCAAAGTAGGCATGTGGCTGAAATTCCAGATTAGTGAAAATCTGGGATTTTCGCTCTGAGAATCTGTTTATATTTTCTTCTCCTGTAGATGAGGTTGTGCTGGTCATTGTGTTGTGATCTAGCCTTAGCTTTCCACTAGAAAGTTGGACCTGATATGTTTGTCTATCTCCATGTAAAAGTTCATGTCATTTGGAGTCGTGTACCTATTGTTTTGGCTGCTGTCAAAATGCTTCAGAGCATAGACAGAAAGTGAGAATCTGGAATTTTCACTAAGTCCCTGAAAACTGATGTTTTTGGGCAAGTTTGCAGCCTTGTAACTTTCTGTGATTAATTCCTTTTTGTGTGTTTCTTGCTTGTGCTTGTAGTATTCTTGGATAGCTACAACCACATATATTAATTGTCATAGTTGAGTGGCTGTAGGTGCTTTGCATGTAACTCACAAAGTGCTATGATGCAGTTTATGACAGATTGTGTAGTTTTGTCATTTTGGTGTTTGTGAGTGCTTAGTTGATGTTGTGGTGTTCTTATTTGCTCCACCCCATTCATGTTGGTTTGTTTTATGTCTTGGCAACCTAGAAATACCAGATTTGAGCCATTTGAGTGTGTGGTGATGATTTTGTTACGTAGGGCTTCAAATCTTGTTTCGTTGATTCCCGTTGATCCGTAGCTCCGATTTTAATGTTCTTTATATGGTTTTGCATCATTTTCACGAGATGCATCTGATCATGTCATCCTCATGCATGTAAAAATAGGTTAGCATGCAGTTCTGTCCAGGAACATGTTTGAACTCCTTAAGCTCGTGCTAGTGATAGAAATAGTGATGCATGCTCATATTCATCTCATGCATCATGTGATTGTTGCATCTTGAGGTGTTGTTGTTCATTGGATGTTATTCTTATGTTGGGTAGCACCGGGATCGGAGAACAAATACGTGGAGTCAGGAGAGTACGTGCAGGACGATCAAGAACCATTCCAAGCTGAGGATATCACACGCAAGATGATATGACCTTGATTCCATCTCTAGACTTGTTATGCTAGATTACGTTTCCCTTGTCATATGCTCGCTGCCTACCACTGAAATATTTGCCTCTTTATATGCCATGAATCCAAACACTGAACCCTTCCTAGCAAACTTGAATGGCTAAGTAGGCTTTGCTCAGCTACTAATGTTAGCGTTGCTAGATGCAGGTGCTTTGACTCATGTGATAACATGAGCTTGATATCATTATCTTAAATTCTGTTATTTAATTAATGCACCTATATACTTGGTAAATTACGGAAGGCCTAGCCTTTTGCCGGGTGCTTTGTTCCGTTATTGCCGCCATAGTTACCGGCTACCGGTGTTTGATTCCATATTGATCGCTCCTAACACGTTCGGGGTTGTTATGGGGACCCCCTCGATAAATCGCGTAGTGTTAAGGCTTGTCCGGCAGGACCCAACATTGGTGTTAATTGCTAATCACTTAATAATAATCTGCATAGGGAATGGCCTACCCAAGGAATTTAATCAACAACCCGGGCCAGTGCTCCTCATGAGTGTTGGTCCAAACTAGAGCACCGTGCGGGGCCATCCCGGGGCAACTCGGGAGATTTCTCTGGCCACTGTACGCTTCTCTTATCCGGCGTGTCCTGAGACTGAGATACGCGGCTCTTATCAGGGTCGTCGACACGTCGGGAGGTCCTTCTAGTCTTGCCTTACTTTAGCGATATGTCTTGCGTATAGGAATCCCGGTGAAGCTTTTGTTCTCCCGAGAGTTTAGGTTTTCCTCTAAGGAATCCGACGAGATCACGAGATTCATGATAGAGGATTACTTTGCGGCCTGTGTATGTTTGTGATGGACTAGTTGGAGCACCCCTGCAAGGTTTAATCTTTCGGAAAGCCATGCCCGCGGTTATGTGGCAACTTGGGAATATTTTGTTAACATCCGGTATTAGATAACTTAAACATAAGCTAATAAAATTGCCAACTGTGTGCGTAACCGTGACTGTCCCCTCGAGGATCTCTCTTCGATCGGGAACACGGTGGGGTTATGAATGACGTAGGTAGGTGTTCAGGATCACTTAGTGATCAAGTATTCTCGACCGCTAGTATAGTCCACCTTCATAAATGTTCTACGTAAGTTAGCCACCATATCAAGCTTAGGATGCTGCAACCTTAAACACTCTACCCTTTCCAACCTAATAACTTGACTAGTTCTGGCACCGAGGTCATAGATTGCTGAGTCCCCGTGGCTCACAGGTTCCTTCACAACACCAACAGGTTCAGGTACTCTGGAGACAGGTGATCCCGACGGCACGTAGCTGGCGTGGCAGTACGACGAGGAGTCCGACCGCCTGTACGTGAACTATCCAGAAGATTGAGGCATGGTCGTGATCGTGGGCCAGCAGGCAGGGTAGCATACCCTTTTCTCTTGTTTTGTAGTCTGTAGCGGAACTACTTTGGTTGTATGCGTGTTGTTGTCTGATATATTTATGAGTACGCAATTGAACCCCTGATTGTCTATCTTTTATTATTATGTATGTGTTGTGTTACCTATTTGCGAGACGCTTAGATGCGCTCCTTTCCAATTCGGGGCCTCGATCCACAGATCGAAAAGAACCGCATCTTGGTTGTTACATACAGGGTGGAGGAGGTCACGAGCCCGCCATTGACGCGCGGCCGGCGTCAGAGGGCCGGGGCAACCACCGCCGATGAGTCGGCCGGGAGGAAGGGCAAGGGTGCCACAGCATCCCGACCGGCTGCTAAGCGGCCGGCGCCGGGTCCTCCAGCCGGACCGCGAGCAAGCGGCACCAAGAGACGTTGCGGTGCTGGCCGGAGGCAGGTGCCTATGGTGGCGGGGTAAGATTTCTTCCCCCTTTCCTTGCTTGTCTTGTGGGAAGCTTTGTTCCGTAAATCTTGGCTTGACAGGGAGGCGGAGGATGTGGAGGAGGATACCGCCTCCGCAGCCGAGCGGGCTGGCTGGGCAGCAGCCGACGCTGCCCAAAGGGAGCTTGAGACGTAGTCCAAGCGCCGATGGGACGTGGCCACGGAGAAGATGGCCGCGGGCCAATCTTGCCCCAGCCGGGTTGAGAAGCCAGTGGAGAAGCGTGCGAAGGCTAGACATGACCCCTCCGCACATGCTCGCGCGGAGGAGCCAGCTAGCGAAGCGGCTTCAAGGCATGCCCCAAGGGCTGAGGGGCCCAGCCTTCAGGGCCGGATGCCTCGGCGCCGGTGGACCTGGAAACGGTCCCTGACTCCCCTAGGACCGAGGCGGCACCAGACGCGCTGGAGTTGGTTCCGGATGCGCCGGACGCGGCCCCTGACGTGCCAGGGGCAGCCATGGATGTGCTAGGGGCAGCGCCGGCCGGGATGACGTCAGAGCCGGCGCCATCGTCGTTCCCCAGCACGACCCTGTTGCGCCAGGAACTGGGGGCCTGGTCGGGAGCCGGCCCATGAAGACATGGCGGGCGGCCAACCTGGCCCGCTTGCGACTGCCCGCCGGCACCGCGCTTTCCGGTGTCCCGGAGCTGGTGTCAATGCTTACCAGCAGCCGGTCCAAAGTGGAGCAGTCGGCCCGCGTGGTGTGCAGAGACATGGAGCGCCTGGAGGCCCGCACCCAGGTAGGTGTTTCCTCTTTGGTTTTTGAACTTCTCTTCTTTTGCGTTAGTGGGGGTGCGACAGCGGACCCACTCGGTGTAGCCCCCGAGAATCGGGCCGGTCGATCATCGGCCGGTCCGAATCTCTTGGAGCTTCTTTTCTCTGTTTTGCTTCTTTAGTGGGGGCGCGCTAGAGCACCCACTGGGTGTAGCCCCCCGAGAATCGGGCTAGTTAAGTCTTAACCAGGCCGAATCTTAGTCCTGCTTCTTTTTGCTTTTTTGGCAGGAGCTTTATGACGCTCAGGCGCAGGCTTTCAATGAGCTGCGGACCCAACACCTGAGAGCTAATGGCCGGATCGCCGAGTTCAAAGTCCGGCTGGGCGAAGCTGCCACGGAGCGGGATGCCCTGCATGGTGCCGGCAACCGGCTCCAGGAGCAGCTGGTCCTTCTTCAGACGGAGAAGAAGGATCTCGAGGCGGCCAGCCGGGTCGAGCTGGAGCGACTGCGCGATACGCTGCAGGAGAAGGAGGCCTCCTACTCCGCCAACATGGATCGCCTCGTGTCGCTTCATCTCAAGGAGATGGACCTCAAGGACGCCGCCTTGAGGGAGAAGGAGGAGGTCCTTGTCCACAAGCAATCGCAGCTGGCCAAGGCCTTGGAGTCTGTGGCGGCTCTCCAGGAGGAGGTTGCCCGCCTTACTCATGCGAGCAAGGTGCGGGAGCTCGAGGTCCTCGAGAGCTCCCATGAGACCGATGGCGCCTTCCATCGCGAGTCTCTCTCCCTTGCTTTGTCTTTGGTTTTTTGGCCATCTCCTCTTCTTACTGTGCCATTGTGTCCTGGCTTTTCCTATTCCAGGTCTCCTCCGCGAGACCCAGATCGCGGCCGACACTGCCGTCGAGGTGAGCCGCGAGGAGCGTCGCGCGGCTGGGCAGGAGGTAGACACTACCTCCGGCTGGAGTGTGGAGGAGATCGGGGTGGGCCTTCGGGCCCACCTGCATGCCCTGGGCGAGTCTATGGCTCAGCTCCAGGGTGCAGGCTCGTCGATGGTGGCGGCCCTGTGGCCGGAGGGCGTGGAGCCGGCGTCAATGAGCCGGCTCGCTCGCTGGCTTGCGGCTGGCGGGGAACGCTTGGACGCCTGGCGCGCCTCTGTCGCGCGTGCCGGGGCTTATGTGGCCCTGCGCTTGGCCAAGTCCTGGTATCGGAACCTGGACTTGGGCAAGCTCGCCGCCCAGCGTGACGGCTCAGAGGCGGAGCTGCAGGGCGTGGAGGAGGCGCTGCGCGTGAGGGCCAGCGGCATCGCCGAGTACGCCGCCTGGGACGATTTCGTTTTGGAGCGGGGTGAATATGGTGGTGTGATCGTTGAAGATCTACACGGCCTTCAGCCCTATGACCCCAATGGCAGCTTCGGCGAGGCGGCCCATGCTATGGAATCTGCTGTCGCCTCCAGCGGTGCGGCATACGCCGACTCTGGTGAGGGTGGAGCCGAGAGCCCTCGCGAAGGAGACGGTGCAGCCGCCTCGGGAGCAGTCGGGGATGGTGAAGTTACCACATCAGGAGCAGCGGCCGGGGCGACTGATAAGGCCGCAGCCCCGTAACCGGTGTCCTTTGTGCTTTGTTCTACCCCCTGAGGGATGTAATGAACGTGGGCGGTGGGCCAATGCTTTTTTGAATGTATGTATTCATCATTATATTCGTATTGCCATGTGTGTTGTCTTATATCTTTGTCTTTTGATTCCTGTTTGACTCCTTTTTCTCCAATCCTCGTATTCCCAATCTTCCACCCCGCCAACCTGACAGCCGGGAGCCGTTCTATGGCTGGGTCGAGGTTTCTGATCTTAGAATACGAGACTTAGATTTTTCGAAGCCATCAAGACTTAAAGACCAAGACATAAACCAACAGAGGCCGGCTTGAATGAGATCGTATATATGATCGAGCCAGCCCGAGCCCGCGACCCTTCGTAGCGAACTTTGCATGCATCCAGCCTGACCTGGCGTCACCTCGCAAGCCAGAAAACCGGAGCCAGTCCGCAAGCTCGTACGAGGTGACCAGGGATCAACCGGTTTACACTATGTGTTCTTTTACAATAGGGAAGGCGTCCGAACGGCTAGCGAGCCCCCGAGCTTGTTAAAGCCAACAAGGGGCATGCGCTGCATAGCCTCCGAGCTTGATTAAGACAACAAGAGGTGTACGTTGTATAGCCCCCGAGCTTATTGAAGCCGGCAAGGGGCGTCCACTGAGTGAAAACTCTCAATAAAAAGAAACATGAGGCATGCTCTTTTTATTGCATTTGTTGAGGGTCCCTGGAGAGGGAGAAATATACATATGCATGCTCTTTCCATTGTTTGATTCTTGCCTTCTAGCAATAGAACGGGCGAAGCAGCGCCGCGTTCTATGCGCATTCCGTCTCTTGGCCGGAGTCGTCCCTCTTGCCCTTCCTTGGCTTTTGGGCATCGATCAAGTAGTAAGCGTTGTTGTGCAGCGTCCTACTGATGATGAAGGGTCCCTCCCATGGGTATGAGAGCTTATGCTGGCCGGCATTGCGCTGGATTCTTCTGAGGACCAAGTCTCCCTACCTGAAAGAAAGGGGCTTGATCTTTTTGCTGTGGTAGTATCTCAGCTTCTGTTGATAGATGGTCGTCCGGCTCAAGGCCAAATCCCTTGCTTCTTCGAGGAGGTCCACACCGTCTTCTCTTGCCTCCTTCGCCTCCGTTTCCGTGTATAGGGTGACCCGAGGCGAGTCGAACTCGATATCCGTGGGGATGATAGCCTCGGAACCGTACACAAGAAATAACAGAGTGAAGCCGGTCGACCGGTTGGGCGTGGTGTGGAGGCTCCATAACACAGCCGACGGTTCTTCAATCCAGCAGCCGGCCGATCTGACCAGTGGTCCCACCAGTCTTGGCTTGATGCCGGCCAGAATCAGGCCGTTGGCCCTCTCCGCTTGGCCGTTTGACTGGGGATGTTCCACTGACGCCAAATCGAGCCGGATGCCTACCTTGGAACAGTAGAGCGCCAGAGCGCCTTTGGCGAAGTTGGTGCGTTGTCGGTGATGATGCTATGGGGAACGCCATATTGGACAGAGATGTCCGTGATGAACTTGACGGTGGTGGGGCCATCAAGCTTCTTGATAGGTCTGGCTTCAATCCACTTGGTGAACTTGTCGACGACTACCAAGAGGTGTGTCATTCCACCATGAGCCGTCTTGAAGGGCCCTACCATGTCCAGTCCCCAGACGGCGAATGGCCATGACCAGGGGATGGTTTTGAGGGCCGAAGGCGGCATATGACTCTTTGCGTTGAAGAATTGGCAGCCTTCGCACTTGTCGACCAGGTCCACGGCCTCCTCAAGAGTCGTGGGCCAATAGAATCCATGGCGGAATGCCTTGGCCACCAGGGTTCTAGAGGCGGCATGATGCCCACACCCCCCTGGTGAATGTCTTTGAGGATCTCCTGTCCCTTTTCTGATTCGACGCAGCGTTGGAACACGCCGGTCACGCTGCGCCGTACCAGCTCGCGATTGATAATGGTGTAAGCTGCAGACCTGCGTTGGATCTGCCTCGCCTCCGCCTCGTTCTGAGGAAGTTCGCCGCGAAGAAGGCCAGGATAGTTTGAGCCCATGACGGAGCGAGACAAGGGTTGCTTCCGCCTCGACTTGACTGTTGGGGGCTTCTGCAGCCCCCGAGCTTGATGGAGTCGTGGTCGTGGACTCGAGACAAGGTGTCTCTGGCGCTGCTGCGGCAGCTGGCTCGCCGTCTACCTCCATGACGTCAACCCACTAGGTGTCGAGACGACATGATTCGAGGCCAGGCGGAGCCGGGGTTGTTGTTGTAGCCGGTGCCGCCATTGGAGTCGGCGTGGCCAACGTAGCCGGCACAGGAACTGTAGCCGACGTAGTTGATGGAGCCGACGGCGCTTGCACCGTGGACTCAGCCGGTGCCGCTATTGAAGTCGACGTAGCCGGCGTAGCCGGCCTAGGAGCCGCGGCCGGCGTAGTTGGTGGAGCCGACGGCGCCTGCACCGCAGAGTCAGCCGGCACAAATATCAATGCCGACTCGGGAGATGGCTTGATGGACGGCTTGTGGAGTTGGTCGAGGGAGACGCCGGCTGGAATAGCCTGTCTTGTGGAGCCGATCTTCTCCAGTGCATCAGCCGCCTCATTTTCTGCCCTGGGAACATGGTGGAACTCACAGCCTTTGAAGGGGCCGCTGAGCTGCTGGATGAGGAAGCGGTAGCTTGCCATGTTGGCATCCCTGGCGTCCCATTCGCCAGACACCTGCTGTACCACCAAGTCGGAGTCGCCGAAGCATATAAGCTGTCGGATGCCAATCTCCTTGGCGAGCCGGAGGCCGTGAGCAAGTGCTTCGTACTCGGCGACGTTGTTGGAGGCGGCGAAGTGGATCTGGAGAGCGTACTTGAGCTGGTCCCCTTTTGGAGACATTAAGATGATGCCGGCTCCCAGTCCTGTCCGCATGTTCGAGCCGTCGAAGTGCATCCGCTAATGCGTTGAGTCTGGAGGCGGTGGCTCAAACTGGGTCTCGGGCTAGTCGACTAAGAAGTCGGCCACCACCTGAGATTTGATGGCGGTGCGGGGCTCGTACCGGATATCATGGTCCGCCATAGCGATGGACCATTTGGCAATCCTGCCCGTGGCATCACGGTTGCCCAGGATCTCTGAAAGTGGAGCAGTGCTTACCACAGTGATGGCGTGCTCTTGGAAGTATTGCTTCAACTTCTATGCAGCAAGGTAAACACCGTAACACATTTTTTGATAATGTGGATAGTTCCGCTTGGAGGCGGACAAGACCTCGCTAAGGTAATAGACAGGGCGCTACACTTGCAGTGCCTTTCCCTCCTCCTTGTGCTGAACTACCAACACTACGCTAACCACGCGAGTGGTCGCTGCAATGTATATGAGTATGGGTTCCCTTTTAGACGGTGCTGCCAAGATTGGCAGGCTCGAGATTACCCACTTGAGGTCGCGGAAAGCTTCGTCCGCCTGGTCGTTCCACTCGAACTTCGTTGTCTTCTTCATGAGCTGGTAGAGTGGAAGGGCCTTCTCGCCAAGCCGGCTCACGAACCGGCTAAGGGACGCCAAGCAGCCGGCGAACTTCTGGACGTCAAGATTCGAGCCGGCCGCACCATCCTTTCGATGGTGCCGATCTTCTCGGGGTTCGCCTTGATACCGCGGGCGGACACGAAGAACCCCAAGAGTTTGCCGCCGGGAACCCCAAAGACGCACTTCTCCGGGTTGAGCCGGATCTTGTACTCGTGCAGGTTGGCGAACGTCTCCCGCAAGTCGTCGAGGAGGCTGGAGTGCTGCTTCGTCTTGACGACGATGTCATCCACATAGACGTGGATGTTTCTGCCGATCTGTGCCAGTAGGCACTGCTGCATGCAGCATTGGAAGTCGCACCTGTGTTCTTCAGACCGAACGTCATGGTGGTGTAGAAGTAGGCCGCAAAGGGTGTGATGAAGGAGGTCTTTAGGTGATCAGCTGGATCCAGCTTAATTTGATGGTAACCTGAATAAGCATCCAGAAATGACAGCAGTTCGTAGCCTGCAGTGGAGTCGATCACTTGATCTATCCTAGGCAACGCGAAAGGGTCTTTCGGACAGGCCTTATTCAGGCTAGTGTAGGCGATACACATTCTCCTGCTCAGTAGCCTGGGCCACGAGCCGGTCGATCTGCCGCTTCTCCTCAGCAATCACCAAGGTGTCGGCGAGGCGGCTGCTATCTTGGGCACACTCGAGCGACTTCTTGTAGTCGCCAACAACAGTGATGATGCCCTTGGGACCCGGCATCTTCATCTTCAGGTAGGCATAGTGCAGAATAGCCATAAACTTGGCCAGAGCCGGTCTTCCCAGCAGCGCGTGATACGGGTTGCTGAGGTCCACTACCTCGAACCATATGGACTCTCGGCGGAAGTGAGCTTTGTCGCCGAAGAGGACGTCCAGCTGGATCTTACCAATGGGCGAGCAGGGCTGCCCAGGCATGATGCCATGGAAGACAGTACTGGTCGGTAGGACGTCTGTCTCCTTGAGTCCGAGCTTGAGGAGAGTGTCGAGGTAGAGGATGTTGATGCTGCTGCCGTCGTCGACCAACACCCGGGAGAATCTGTAGGTGAGCCTCTTGGAGGCGAAGGTGGGGTCGAGGACGAGCGCGTATGACCCCGGGTTGGGCATCACCGCAGGATGGTCCACCCGGCTCCATGTAATTGGTTTCTCCGACCAATGCATGTATTGGGGAACCGGGGGAACCATGGCATTCACCTCACGCCGCCTCTGGTGCAAGCTGTGCTTGTCGTCGCCTTCACTGGTGAAGACGACGAACGCTTTGTCTTGATGAGGTTAGTCGTCTTGAGGCGGCGGCGGTGGAGCCGGAGCGTGGCCAAGAGCCGGTGCACGAGGTGCCGCCTGCACACCTGGGGGAGCCAGCAGGCCAACCCCTTCCAGCCGGCGTGCGAAGCTGCACTGTCGAAGGGTATGGGTGGACGGCTGCGCCCCAGAATGTATCTAGCAGGGGGTGTCGAGCAGCTGCTCGAAGGCCTACTTGGGCAGCCAGTTGGTGTTGTTCCGGTTGGGACGCTTTCGCGGAGGGCCGGCTTGAGGAGCCGATGTTTCGCCCTCCACGCTGGCCACCAACTTGCTGTTGGAGCGGGAATCCATCTGATCCGCCTTGCGCTTGTTGTTGTTTTGGCCGCCTTGGTTGTCCCCAGCCGGCTTGGGAGTAGCCGGTGTAGGGATAGCCTTGTCCGAGGCGGTCACCTTGACGCGCATCGCCGAGTCGGCCGTGGCGTATTTGTCCGCCTTGGCCATGAGCACCGCCAGAGAGGTGGGCTCGGAGCACATAAGCTTGTGCTTGAGGAGTGTGCCGTCTCGGCAACCGTCGATGAAGCACTGGATGGCTTGTACCTCATGCACCCCCTCGCAGGAGTTGCGGAGCTCTGTCCACCGGGTGACGTAGTTGTGAAGGGGTTCGTCGGGCTTCTGGATGCACATGGACAGCTCACGGGGCCGGCCAGGGCGCTTGTAGGTGCCTGTAAAGTTGTGGACGAACGCCTCCTTGATGTCTACCCAAGAATTGACGCTGCCAGCCGGAAGGCTGTTAAGCCAAGTCCGGGCCGAGCCGGCCAACATGAGCGGCACGTAGAGGACCTCTACGCGCTTGTTGCCCCTGGCAATGCCGACGGCCATGGTGTAGTCAATCAGCCAGTCTTGTGGCTTGGCCGTGCGATTGTATTTGGGCGTGTCCCGAGGCAAGGTGAAACCTCGGGGGAACGGCTCCCCTCGGATCCGGGGACCGAAGCAGACCGGACCGATGGGACCGTCTTCCTCTAGGAGGGCCGACTGGGCAAGGATGATGAGACGCCGGCGAGTGTCCCGATCATCCTGGGAAGTGTGAGCGCCAGCCCGAGTGGCGAGAGGGGAGGCGCCTCGCGAACCAGAGACGTGAGTTCTTAGCGGGGAAGAGTCTCACACTCCGAATCGCCCTCGTCACCTCCGCGACGCAAGCCCGAAGTGTGCTCGCTCTGGCGCTCGGAGCGCCGGTCTTCACTTCCCTCGCCCCTCCAGCCGGAGGCGCGATGCGAGGAAGATCCTTCTGCATGGTGCTGACCGCTTAGGTTGCGGCGTGCTCCGGGGTTGGGTCTCGGAGACTCCGACTGGGCTTGACCGGGGTTCAGCCGAGCGTGTTGCTGGTTGGCGGCGTCAAGGAGGTCCTTGACCCGCTTCTCCTGGAAAGCGCGCTCGTTGCCTTCCAAGCTCGCCATCTCCTCCATGGATGCCTGAGCCGCTCATATGTTGGCTGCAGGGATCTCGTAGGTGGGCAGGTCGCCACCTAGGACTTCGGCAACGAACCGGCCGCGGCTGCGGACCGTTCCAAGCTGGCTAGGGGCCTCGGAAATCGGAGTAAGGTCGTATGCGGAGTTATACTCGCGCTGTGTAGCCTCCATCCGACGCTTTGCGAGGCTATGGCGATGCCCTCCTCCAGGATACGCTTGTGAGCCTCCTCCAGTGAGGCCCGGGCATTAGCAGGGTTTGCGGAAGCCGCGACGGGTGTCTTCAGGCAGGCGATGGCATCCTGAAGAGTATCGGCGGTGGCAACAGCAGGCTCACCAGCATCTGCTGATGCCTTGCCGGGAGCCGTGCTGGTGCCGGCGCCGATAACCATCACCTCCACGGTGTTGGAGACGGCAGCAACGTGGTATGGGGTAAAGAACCCCATCAACGGCGGAGGGCCGTCGAAGACAAGGACGTTGCTGGGATATACATCATGGACAGGCGTCTTAGCGATAGAGAGCCTGCTGAAGCTGGCGTAGAGCGCCTCAACGTCAAAGTCCTCGCCGAAGTAGCGCGGACCGTCGTTGAGACGTAGGTCGCTGAAGAGAACGCTGAGGTTCTCCATAGCGGCAACGTCGTCAGAATCTTCGTTTGAATCCGCATGGCGGATGGGGACGTCGATCATCATCGGTGTTGCCTTGTCAAAAGCGGGC
Organism: Hordeum vulgare subsp. vulgare; assembly: GCF_904849725.1. NCBI lineage: Eukaryota > Viridiplantae > Streptophyta > Magnoliopsida > Poales > Poaceae > Hordeum > Hordeum vulgare. The sequence continues at coordinate 399,315,345 of NC_058520.1, read as the reverse complement.
TCCACGGGCATGCAAACCGATCCGGACGTGATGCATCCCGTGGTGTAGGTGCGGGGCCCCGCCCAGCGCGTAAAGCTAGCCGATGCCGCGATCGGCCCCACGGTGGGCGCCAAATGTCGGTGAATACTCACAACATATGTCATAGGTAGGCTAAAGTCGGTGAGAACCGAAGGGACAAAGGTGGGCGCTGGGAACGAGGTTGATACATGCATGGAACGCTCGATGTACCCAGGTTCAGGGCTCTCCGTAGAGATAATACCCCTAGTCCTGCCGGAGTGTTTGATGTGTATGAACAGAGTACAGGGTTGCTCCTGGAGCTGTGTTGGGAGGAGGGAGAGGGGAGCAGCCAACTCATCTCTGCCTCTCTCTCTGTGGTTGGTGAGTGTGTAGTGTTGTTTGATTGTGGCATGATCAGCCCCCTGCATGGAGGGTGACCGGGGGGGGGGGGTTATAGACGAACCCGCCGGCCTACAATATGGATAAAGGGTACAAATGTGGGACCCGGCTGGAAGCCTCGCCGGCTGGCCAGGGGCCCACTAGAGTCTTGTCTTGTCGCTTGAGGGGCCCGCCGACTGCATGGTTTCGATTGGCAGTGGGACCCGCCGGTTGGCCAATGAAGCTCTCGCGTAAGGTTGACGCCGAGCACACGCTGTACGTCAAGCGTCGTCCAGCGAGATTCGTCATGGGAAGGTAGTACGACCGCCTCCACTGTTCCCCACGCCGAGTGCAGTAATGGAGTGGGAGTGCGATGGACCGACACTATGCTAGGTGATGGATCAGAGCCGGGGTAGGTCAGCGACGTGGCCGCCGACGCTCGTATCTGCCGGGCGCCCCGATCCAGTACCTTTGCTGACGTGTAGCTACCTTTAGTCGTAAGGTCTCATCCTGACCTACGATCTTATGTGACTTGTGATCCTTGGCCTGCTAGCCTGCTTGACCAGTCGGCTTGGGTGCGGCCATCTCATTCCTAGCCGGCTGGCTGGACCAGGTCGGCTCAGAAGAAGTAACCGCCTCGACTGTAGCCGACAGGGGTTGCCTGGCCGGACAGATGGATGGACGCCTTGTCCTCTAGCCGGTGGGCACAGCCTAACCGGCCGGAAGACTTGGGCCTTGGGAAACTGTATATGTTCATGTCCTTTGGGCCGGAAATGAAGGAGAAGGCTTGATGAGCCTACCCTGGGGTTATCCCCCCGACAAGGAGAGGAGAGAGGAGAGAGGAGTGTCTTGCGCTAGAGCTGCTAGGATTCATTTTCCCATGCTTCGGTACTTCTCACTATTTGTGGGAAAATGTTTGATTGGCCGTGGGAAAGCTGGGTCACTTAGTTCCCCAGATCTTGCGGTCTTGCGCGAAGCCCTTTATAACGATAAAACTTATAGATTGGGAGCTATAGTAGCTCAACGGTTGAACCTGAACCGTTCTAAAGGTGTTGTCTATGGAGGTATCTACGCTACTCGTCTTGCTAGACACTTTGAGATACCCATTAGACTCGAGGAGGAAGAAGAGATGCTTCTTCCCGAGAGATATCTAGATTACGATAGCATGGTTCGCCATGACTTTCTTGATAGAGATATAGGTGGTTGGATGATTTATAACCTGGTATTTAGTTAGGGTACTCGTTCGGTCGTCCAAGTGAAAGGCAATAATGACGATATATGATGAAGTGACTGAGCCTGGAAAATCTGGTATGAACTCGATCTATTTTGTTTTTGTAAATATGAGTAGCTCATCATGCCTGATTCAGCTTTGTTGTGAGAGAAACATGTTTCCAATGACAACTTAGATATCATAGTTGCTTATGCCATGCTTACTTAGCTAGGAGCTTATAATGGTCTGTCTTGGTTGCCCACATGAATGTTGAGATGACTATGATGTAGTATGATAGGATGGTATCCTCCTTTGAATGTTTCAAGTGGCTTGACTTGGCGCATGTTCACGCATGTAGTTGAAACAAAATCAACATAGCCTCTATGATGTTCATGTTCATGATGATTTATGTCCTACTCATGCTTGCATTCAATGTTAGTTACTCTCAATGCATTTTGATGACCGTTGTTCTCTCTAGTTGGTCGCTTCCCAGTCTTTTGCTAGCCTTCACTTGTACTAAGTGGGAATACTGCTTGTGCATCCACCTCCATAAACCCAAAGTTGTGCCATATGAGTCCACCATACCTACCTATGTGCGGTATCTACCTGCCGTTCCAAGTAAATTTGCATGTGCCATTCTCTAAATCTTCAAGAAATAATCTGTTTTGCATGCCCGAACTGCTCATGTGGTGACAGGGGGCTATTGGTATCTTCCATGCTAGGCATGTTATCCTCGATATGTGTTTATTCACTATCATTCACGAGAAAGGGGTCAGCAATTGGAATTCCCAGTTCCATACTCAAATCGAAAAGATAATTGCAAACAAAACTCCCCCAGGATTGATGTTGGTTTGGACGGTACCCGAGGATTCGGCTAGCCGTGGAGTGTGATTGATTGGTGGTGGGGGAGTCAAAACTTTACTTTTCTGTTTGGGAACCGCCTATAGCATGTGTAGCGTGGAAGATATTGAGAACTCTTGGTCATTGCGTTGACAATGAAAGCATGCCACTCCCTATGGCCGCGCCATGAGGGCTTGTGGGGCCCACGTGGCACCACCGCCCCCAATCTCAGTCCTATATCTTCCGTTCGCGTGGAAAAAAATGAGAGAGAAGGTTTCATCGTGTTTTGCGATACGGAGGCGCCGCCACATCCTGTTCTTCATCTGGAGGGCAGATCTGGAGTCCGTTTCGGGCTCCAGAGAGGGGAAATTGTCGCCATCGTCATCATCAACCTTTCTCCATCGACAATTCCATGATGCTCTTCATCGTTCGTGAGTAATCTCATCGTAGGCTTGCTGGACAGTGATGAGTTGGATGAGATCTATCATGTAATCGAGTTAGTTTTCGACGGGGATTGATCCCTAGTATCCACTATGTTCTAGATTGATGTTGCTACTACTTGGCTATGCTTAATGCTTGTCACTAGGGCCCGAGTGCCATGATTTCAGATCTAAACCTATTATGTTGTCGCCAATATATGTGTGTTTTAGATCCTATCTTGCAAGTTGTAGTCACCTACTATGTGTTATGACCCGGCAACCCCGGAGTGACAATAGCCGGAACCACTCCCGGAGATGACCATAGTATGAGGAGTTCATGTATTCACCACGTGTTAATGCGTTGGTCCGGTTCTTTATTAAAAGGAGAACCTTAATATCCCGTAGTTTCCATTAGGACCCCGCTGCCACGGGAGGGATGGACAATAGATGTCATGCAAGTTCTTTTCCCTAAGCACGTATGACTACATACGGAATACATGCCTACATTAGATTGACGAACGGGAGCTAGTTACTTATCTCTCTGTGTTATAGCTGTTACATGATGAATCACATCCGTCACACTCATCCATCACCGATCCACTGTCTACGAGTCTTTTACTACTAGTTCTCGCTACGTTACTTTGCCTAGGCTTGTCCCTTGCTACAAGAGGGATTGGGCCACTTTGCTGCTGCTGCCACTTTGTTGTTGTCACTACTGATGTTACTTGTTACTTTGTTGTTGCTGCTACAACTGTTCCTTGCCAGTCTGTTGTTACTTGTTGCAAGATTTTGTTGGCGTTAACATCCCGTCAATAAGGCTTTTTCTGGCGCCGTTGCTGGGAATTGTCAAAGCTTTTTCTGGTGTCGTTGCTATCTTACTACCTTGCTACTGATGCTTTGCTTGTAGACACTAATCTTTCAGGTGTGGTTGAATTGACAACTCAGCTGCTAATACTTGAGAATATTCTTTAGCTTCCCCTTGTGAGCGAATCTATAAATTTGGGTTGAATAGTCTACCCTCGAAAACTGTTGCGATCCCATACGCTTGTGGGACATCAGCAGGGGCCCTTGAGAATCTCATGATAGTTGCGTGGCTTATTCCCGCTGAAACCCCTTTTCTTCTGACGTTGGTTCCCGTTCCCCGCGTTAGTGTTAGCGACGAAATCCGTGACGCCTTCATGCTGTCTCTTTCTCCCTTGTCCCCCAGGGTTCTGGTTGCCTCGCCCCTGGAACTGAGGGTGATTTCTCGATGACTCGCCTCTCCTGGCGGTGCTGGCTTTGTCGTCATCCTCCCCGACATCTTTGGTGTCATCTGATTCAGCATACCTAGTCAGGGTGTCCATCAATTCCCCCATGTCATGCACTCTTCGTTTGAGCCGCCCAAGCTTCAGCACCAAAGGCTCGTAGTGATAATTTTTCTCCAAGATCAGCACGGCTTGAGCCGCCGAGATGCCATCTGATGAATGGATCACTTCCACCACTCGCCGTGTCGAGTGGTGGGCCGACTCGTCAGGACGTTGGACACAGTGTTGTAAGTCAATGATAGTCATCGGGCGCTTGCAAGTCCCTCTGAAATGTTTGAAGAAACGTTCCTTCAACTCGGCCCAGGTGTTGATGGAGTTGGGCAGCAGATTCTTCTGCCATGTGCGCGTTGTTCCTTCAAGCATCATGGTGAAATACTTAGCGCAGACCACCTCACTCACATCGAGCATATCCATTGCAAGCTCGTAACTCTCAATCCATGCACCTGGCTCTAGGTCCGGCATGTAATTGGGCACCTTCCGTGGACCTTTGAAATCTTTCGGCATACGCTCGTTGCGAAGGGCGGGTGCTAGACAAGGTATCCCGACGTGCATGTCCCCTGTTTCGGCTAGCGCGGGGGAAGGCAAGGTGTAAGACGGATAACCTGACCCCCCGCGGCCGTCGTTTCCATCAGGCGAGCGGCTCGTGCCGCATCCACAAGATCCTGAGCCCGTGTGTCGGGCATCCCGGTCGGATTGATCTGCGGCAAACGTCGTTGTTCGCTGGATACTGCGGGCGGATCATCATGGCGACTCCTGGTGTGACTCGCCTAGGCGTGGAGTGTAGCCGCTCGCGGCTATATGAGTACTGCGCCTGGTGCACTACCGTTGTTTTCAGCATCTCGATGGCGTTTCTTGCCTCCACCTCAGCCGGAGAGTTTTCGTGAATGGGGAGAGATTCAAGGTGGCGGGTTGGTGCTAGCATATTGTCGACGGGGTTCGAGAAGTGACCCCACGGTGTCTGGAAACAGGGTGCATGAGCCACCGACGGCAGAGGCGGCTATGGGTTAAGCGGTGGCCGAGCCGGATCGCCTCCTGGGGCGACCTGCCATGGTTGATTGGGCTTCATTCCAGGGGTATGTGGGCTGTCGAAGAGCCGAGTTGGGTTTAAATCGGCAGGTAGACGGTTATGATGCATCCTCTGGTGGACCGCATCAGAGGCGCGCTGCTGTTGCTCAAGCCGCCATCCCTCAACATTCAGCCATTTTGTCTCTGCGGTGATCTGGGCCCGCTGCGTTGCCATCCTGGCGGCTTCTCCTTCTATGTCGCGTTGGATTTTGGCCATCTCTTCCCTTAGTTTTGTTCACTCGTTGTTGACCGCTTCCTGGTTATCCGCCGTCACATCGATCGCCATGAGTTTGCCCATCTCTACTACCAGATCCTCCATAGCTTGAGCCGGAGTCTTCCCTAATCCACTGGCTTCATTGTTACCCATCGCGCTTGGCTGAGGCAGCGCTGCTCCTGCCATGTAGATGGCGACTTGACGGTGGGGACCTTCAACATCCTCACAGATTGCTGCTTCGGGCAACCCCCCGAGTTTTCTTTCGTGGAGAGGGTAGATCGAATATGTGTCACCAATGGATGACTCGTCGTCCGAATTGATGGGGGTGATTTCCTGGATCACCGGCTCGTTCGGTAGGTCGGTTCCTTGTGTAAAACCAACGAAAGCATGGTGTTTCCTAACCTTATGGTTGGCGGGATGGGCGTACAAGGCCGGCTCGACGATGTCAGTGAGGGTGTCCGGCTCAGGCATGGGAGACCCAATCTTGCCGATGAAAATGGGAATCTTGCCGGAGGGGACCCTGTATCCAGATTCAATCGAATCGGCCTCAGGTCCCCACCGAGAGTTGTCGATGTAGTACCTTCCACGGTGGCTCTTCGTCATGATGCCGACCACGTAGCTTCCTAACCGTGGTAGGGCTCCCTTCAGGAACTCAACTCTACCGTGCGCAGGCCCCATGGTGGGCTCCAACTGTCGTGGTTTTGTCACAGCAGATGTCCTTGTGAAAGGACTTAGTGATGGAGCCATCGCACCTTGGTGGTGACTCAAAGAGGGTGAGCGGAAGCGAGACTCAGGTTTACCCAGGTTCAGCCCCTCCGATGGAGGTAAAAGCCTACATCCTGCTTTGTGTATATTGATGGTGGATTCGATTACAAGGAGGGCGTAACTTGCGTGACCTAGCACTTGATGATTTCTAACCTAACCTATCCGCCCTAGAGACTCACCTTTATATACAGGTCGAGGCTCCTGGGTTTACAAATTCCTGGCCACGTTACAAATCGTGGCCTTCCATATCTCTAAGTCGCCGTGTTTTCCAAGCCAGGAAACCTCCTTGGCGACTTATCCTCTCCCTCAGTCCTGAAACGCCATCCGGCTCAAGGGCCCTGGCGGCCCTCCTTCACGAACGCCTTCTTGCAAATCTCAGGCCCGAGCCAAGGCTTATACTGACCATGTATATATGAGCCGCCGCTTTCCTGACCCGGCCCAGCAGGGCGGGTCATACTGCAGGTAATATCCCCAACAATCACCAATGCTGCAATCTGAGTCTTCTTCTTTAGACGAGGAAATTGCTTTGGCCTTCAGCGCACGAGGTCTAGAGTAGCTTGGTCCATACAGATCTCTCTTTTCTTTCTGTTGGAATTCAAGAGTATTTAGTCTTTTGAGTATTTCAGCAGGATCAAGCATCTTATAGTCTGCTCTTTCTTGAATCATCAGAACCAGTGTATCAAATGATGAATCCACAGATCTTAGCAGTTTCTTCACTACTTCATGGTCAATAATGTATCGAGCTCCTAGTGCTTGCAGTTCATTTGAGATGTCAGTGAGGCGATCAAAGCTATCTTGGCAGCTTTCATTGTCAAGCCTCTTGAAGCGATTGAAGAGATTGGGAAGAACATTAACACATAGAGTCACGCTGAGTTGAAATTCCTTCATTAACTTTGGACAACCTATCCGAGATAAGCTTCGCTGTGCCCAAAGCACTCACTCTGCCATACTGACCTTTGCTCAGATGGCCACAGATGATATTCTTCTCTTGAGAATCAAGTTGCTTGAATTTCTTCACATCAGCGGCAGAGACAGTAGCAACGATGGAGGGAATGCCATGTTCCACAATGTACGAGAGATCATTGTCAATAGCTTGAAGATGCATCTGCATCTTGGTATTCCAGTAGGGAAAGTCCTTTCCTTCGAAGGCAGGACATCGTACAGTAACCTTGATCATACGTGTAGTCGACATAACTAAAACTCCAGGTGGTTAAACCAAAATCACACAGAACAAGGGAGTACCTTGCTCGGATACCAATTGAAAGTGCGGTATATCGACTAGAGGGGGGTGAGTAGGCGATTTTTAGAATTTCATCACTGAGGAAATTCCATTTGAGGAAATTCCTCACTGATGAATAACGTGCAGCAGAAACAACGCAGGATGAGAGGTGCAAAGATTACAACAACAGTTTTCTAGAAGAAGAATAAGAAACACGTTTTGCATAGTACGCATGCACAAAACAAGCAGGTGAAGATTTAACTGGTATGAAGAATTTGAAGTTGAGGAAATTCAGAGAAAGTCTTCAACAAATTCTTCAAACAGTGACAATGACAGTCCTCAACATACAATATTTGAGGAATTGAAAGATTTGAAGAAATAGAACCCGTATCACGATGAAGACAGTTGTTGATGCCCTAGTTCCAACTGATGTGACAGTTGTACGTCTGGTTTGGAGCGGCTTGGTATTGAAACCAAAGGACACACAGTCCCGAGACATACAGTCCCTACCATATTCTCCTTGAGCTAAGGACACACAGTACTCACCCAACACTCGTGGTAAGTCTTCAGGGCAGACTTCCAAACCCTCACAAACTCGGTCACCCGGCGATCCACAATTGACTGCTGGATTGCTCTAGACCATGACGCCTAACCGTTTGGAGGATGTACGGTCCTCAAAGGTAAAAGGCTTCAGTTCCACACACGAACAAATTCTTCAGTGATGCTCAATCACTTGGTTTTTGGTTTGTGGTTTGGTGTTTGGGGTATTTCTTCACTTGATGTTTTACTCTCGAAGACTCTGAGGAATTGGGTTGCTCTAAATGACAAGTGTTAGTTTCTTGCGGAGCAGCCAACCAGCTAATGGTTGTGGGGGCGGCTATTTATAGCCTGGGAGCACCTCGACATGATTTGACATAAATGCCCTTAAATATTATGATAATTGGTGTGGATAAGATCGGTGAGGTGGCGCGAATCGCGACAACGGTCGGGACTCTCAACTGTGATAGTCCTTATGTCTCTCATATTCCTCACTTGAGGCTTTTATAGGTTTAGGCTTGGGTTGAGCATCATGAGGAAATTCATTCCGTAGTATTACCTTGACCCCCTTTAACTGTACGGTGTTCCTATGACTCAAGAGTAAAGAAAATGAGAGAGAAAGAATAAATCTTCACGCTTCAAAGTCTTCGGACTAATTTTCTTCAGGACACACCGAATTCCTCATCTTCAATATCTTCATGAGGAATATCAATTTCATCGCAATTTCTTCGCGATCAAAGTCTTCATCATAAGACCAATTTCTTCAGCTGAAGACATACATTTTCAAGGGTCGATATTCATCGTATAACTCAAACTCCTTAGCGACTTATAGAGCATGTGTATACTTATAAACACATTAGTTACTTAACCTATAAGTCTTCAAACCACCAAAATCACTAAGGGCACTAGATGCACTTACAATACCACGCCCGAGGGGCTTGCTTGAGGCCATAGAGTGCCTTTTTGAGTCTGAAGACTTTGTTTGGATGCTTCGGATCCTCAAAACCTGGGGGCTGAGCAACATATACTTCTTCCTCAAGCTTACCATTGAGGAATGCACTTTTCATATCCATTTGATATAGAGTGATATTATGATGATTAGCATAAGCAAGTAATATTCGAATAGCTTCAAGTCTAGCAAAAGGTGCAAAAGTTTCATCAAAATAAATTCCTTCAACCTGTGTGTAGCCTTGGGCTACAAGCCATGCCTTATTCCTCACCACTTGACCATCCTCATCTTGCTTCTTTCAGAAAATCCACCTGGTGCCGATGACATTGTGCTTGCGAGGATCTGGTCGTTTGACGAGTTCCCACACATCATTTAGCTTGATTGAAGTAGTTCATCTTGCATGGCTTGAATCCACTCAGGTTCCATGAAGGCTTCAACAAATTTTGAGGGTTCTGTGATAGACACAAAAGAGGAATGCCCACAAAAGTTAACTAAGTGTGAAGCTTATGAGCGAGTGAGAGGACCTAACGCGTTGATGTCATCGAGGATTTTGTCAAGTTCTACTTCATTTGCAATCCTTGGATGAGCTGGTTGAGGATTTTGTCTGGGCTGAGGAATTTGATCTGGAGCAATTTCCTCAGGAGCACCTTCTTGAATTTCATTAGTGTTGGGGACTATTTCTTCAGCAATTTCCTTAGTAGGAACAATGCCTTCAGTATATTTGAACTTGATTGCTTCCTGAGGAGATAATTTATCTGGCACAGGAGGCAATCGCTCTCTTTGCGAGCCATTAGTTTCATCGAGCTGCACATTTACAGTTCCAACAACCTTGTTGTGATAGGTGTTGAAGACTCTGTAGGTGTGCGAGTCCTTTCCATAACCAAGCATAAAACCCTCGTGTGCTTTAGGTGCAAATTTTGAGCTATGTGAGGATCTCTAATCCAGCATTTTGCACCAAAGACTTTGAAATAGCTTACATTGGGTTTCTTATCAGTGAGGAGTTCGTATGAGGTTTTCTTGAGGAATTTGTGAAGGTATACCCTGTTGATGATGTGGCAAGCCGTGTTGATTGCTTCAGGCCAGAAACGACGAGGAGTATGATATTCTTCAAGCATGGTCTATGCCATTTCAACCAGGGTCTTGTTCTTGCGTTCAACGACGCCATTCTGTTGAGGAGTATAAGGAGAAGATAATTCGTGAGTAATACCAAGTTCATCAAGACCAATATTTTTAAATTCTGTCCCATTATCACTCCTGATGTGTTTGATCTTGACGCCGAAGTTCGTCGATGCCCTTGAGGAAAATCGTTAGAAGACTTCCTGCACTTCGGTTTTATACAGAATGGTATGTACCCAAGTATATCAAAAATAGTCATCAACGATGACAAAGTCATATAAGGATGCTGTATTGGTTAGAGTAACATAATGAGTAGGTCCAAATAGATCCATGTGAAGCAATTCAAACGGACGAGTGGTAGTCATGATAGTCTACGAGGGGTGTTTGGATCTGGTCATTTTTCCAGACTCACAAGCACCGCAGAGGTGGTCCTTGAGGAATTTGACCGATTCGATGCCAATGACATGCTTCTTCTTCGCCAGCGTGTGCAAATTCATCATGCCTGCATGACCAAGTCTTCGATGCCATAGCCAACCTTCTGAGGTTTTTGCTAGTAAGCATGTGGCTGGTTGAGGACCTGTGGAAAAATCAACAATGTACAAATCTCCTCTCCTAAAGCCTTCAAAGACTTTGGATCTGTCAGATTCCATGATGACTACACATCTATATTTTCCAAAGATAACAACCATATCAAGATCATAAAGCATTGAGACTGACATGAGGTTAAACCCAAGGGATTTGACAAGCATCACTTTGTCCATGTGCCTGTCCTTAGAAATAGGCACTTTGCCAAGTCCCAATACCTTGCTTTTACCTTTGTCGGCATAAGTGATTTGCTTCAATGGTGATGGAGTCAGTGGCATATTCATCAGCAAGATTTTATCACCAGTCATGTGGTTTGTGCAACCACTATCAAGAACCCACTCAGTACTCTTGGGTTTGTCATCCTGCAGATGAATTAGTACAACTTACCATCTCATATGCTTCAGACTTGAATACTATGATATCAATTTCATCACATAGGAATTTCATCATAAATAGTAAATTTGAGGATGTGTGAAATCTTACCATTTCATCAATTTTAGCTTGCGTCCAATCAAGCAGTTTCCTCAGGTCTCCAAAAAATTATTCACATGATGATTTTCATCTGGAGACCTGACGTGCAGAAGTGATTAGTTCAAATTCTTCACCACCCACATCTCAAGGGGTGGCAAAGAGTTCATCATCCTGCGAGCACCATATGAGAAAGGGGGCGTTGAAGCTAATATACTTCTCTTCACATTAGGGGGTTAGAGTACTCAAATGAATAGGCAGAGAAGTTCTTTGAGGATTTGTGAACATAATGATTTGAGGTATAATGCTCATATTCATATCCCTTGTAACTTCCGTGCATATCAAAATCATTAGCACGAGTACGAGCATAGTTTTGACCGGTTGAGGATTTTGATCCTCTTGAAGACATTGGTCCACCTGAGGAATTTGATATGGGGTTCAGGTTCTTCACAGGTGGTGTCATGAGAACATTCACCTGAAGATTTCCAAGCAACTTTTGGGAACCCAAATTTTCCTCAGGGGTGGTCCATTCCTGGAGTTAGTTCCAACATATCGAGCAAATACTTCACCAGATTGATTTTTGAACAGTTTATAGTTGGAGTCAAATGACTCATCTAATGAATGGGATAATTCACGAGCAAAGCCTGTTAGATTGGATGGATCAACAAGAGGTCCTTTAGCAGCAACCCATGAGGTTTTCGGATACTGCTGGGGTTCCAGTATGATCCATCAGCATTCAGTTTCCTTTCAAAGGCAATTCCTTCTTTCCTCGGATTCCTATTCAAGATCTGCTTTTTGAGCACATCACAAAGGGTTTGATGCCCCTTTGAGACTTTTGTACATGCCTGTCACATACAATTCCTTCAGCCCTGCATCTTCGTTAGTAACATTTGTGGTTTCCTCAAGTGAGGAGTTTGATACCACGGGAGCAGTTGAAGAATTTGTAGCAATTGAAGCATTTGATAATTCTGGTGAAGAATTGGCAGTTTCACGCTCGATGCATTTGATACATGGTGGAGTGAATTCAACCTCAGCGGCACTGATTCGTTGAGCAAGTAATGAATCGTTTTGCATTCGAAGATCATCATGAGACATCTTCAACTTCTCAAGATCAAGTTTCCTTTGAAGAAATTCATAGGAAAGTTTCTCATAATCAGCCAAGAGTGTGCCATAACGATCTTGAAGACTATCAAATATAGACTGAAGACTTTTCACATCTTCAGTGAGGATTTGAGTACGATTCATTTCATCATTCAACACATGATCGCTTCTGTCTAGCAGTTTTTGAAGCTTTTCAATGGCACTTTGTTGTTTATTTGCAATGTTGGCAAGTTTACTGTAACTGGGTTTTTTATAATCATCAGGTTCACAGTCACTTGAATTAGAGGAGGAAGTGTCATTCTGTACCTTTGAGCCTTTTCATGAAGCAATAGGTTGGAGCGAAGTCATCAGCATAGTCATCAGGGTAGAAAACGTTGTCATTTTCTTCAAGGTTGAAGATTGACTTGCCGACGAATGTGGTAGCCAGTGCAAGACTTGCCACACCAGAGTCTGAGTCTTCTTCAGAACCTTCCTCTTCATCACATTCCTTGGATTCTTCCTCAGAATCCATTTCCTTGCCAATGAGTGGACGAGCCTTTCTCAAACTAGTCTTCCTTTGTGATGAGGACTTTGAGGATGAGGATTTGGAAGATTTCTTCTTTTTCTTCGAGTCATCAGAACTTTCATCCTTGTATATCTTCTTCTTTGATTCCTTCACCCAGCGAGGACAATCAGCAATATAGTGACTAGATTTCTTGCATTTGTGGCAGGTTCTTTTCTTGTAGTCCTCGGATGAAGATTCTGATGTCCTCATATCTCTTATTGAAGATTTGCCAAACTGGCCACGCCTTGTAAACTTCTGGAATTTCCTCATGAGCATTGCAAGCTCCTGTCCAAGTTCTTCAGGATCACCAATGCTGCAATCTGAGTCTTCTTCTTTAGATGAGGAAATTGCTTTGGCCTTCAGCGCACTAGGTCTAGAGTAGCTTGGTCCATACATATCTCTCTTTTCTTCCTGTTGGAATTCATGAGTATTAAGTCTTTCGAGTATATCAGGAGGATCAAGCATCTTATAGTCTGCTCTTTCTTGAATCATCAGAACCAGTGTATCAAATGATGGATCTAGAGAACTTAGCAGTTTCTTCACAACTTCATGGTCAGTGATGTCTCGAGCTCTGAGTGCTTGCAGTTCATTTGAGATGTGAGTGAGGCAATCAAAGGTATCGTGGCAGCTTTCATTGTCAAGCCTCTTGAAGCGATTCAAGAGATAGCAAATAACGTCAACACGAGAGTCACGGTGAGTTGAAATTCCTTCATTGACTTTGGATAGCCTATCCCAGATAAGCTTCGCTGTGCCCAAAGCACTCAGTCTGCCATACTGACCTTTGCTCAGATGGCAACAGATGATATTCTTCGCCTGAGAATCAAGTTGCTTGAATTCATTCAGATCAGCGGCAGAGACAGTAGCAGTGATGGAGGGAATGCCATGTGCCATAATGTACCAGAGATATTGTCAATAGCGTGAAGATGCATCTACATCTTGGTCTTCCAGTAGGGAAAGTCCTTTCCTTCGAAGGTAGGACATCTTTCAGTAACCTTGATCATAGCTGCAGTCGACATATCTAAAACTCTAGGTGGTTAAACCGAAAACACACAGAACAAGGAGTACCTTGCTCTGATACCAATTGAAAGTGCATTATATCGACTAGAAGGGGGGTGAATAGGCGATTTTTAGAATTTCATCGCTGAGGAAATTACTTTTGAGGAAATTCGTCACTGATGAATTACGTGCAACGGAAATAGCGCAGGATCAGAGGTGCAAATATTACAACAACAGATTACTTGATGAAGATTATGAGAATCGGTTTGCACAGTACGCAGGTACACAGAATGCAGGTGAAGATTAACTAGACTGAATAATTTGAGGTTGAGGAAATTCAGAGAAAGTCTTCAGACAAATTCTTCAAACAGTACAAGTGAAAGTCTTCAACATACAATTCTGAGGAAATGAAAGAGTTGAAGAAATAGAACCCGTAGCTCGATGAAGACAGTAGTTGATGACCCAGTTCGAACTGCTGTAACAGTTGTACGTCTGGTTCGGAGCGGCTTGGTATTGAAACCAATGGACACACAGTCTCGGGACACACAGTCCCTTCCGTATTCTCCTTGAGCTAAGGACACACAGTCCTCGCCCAACACTCGTGGCAAGTCTTGAGGCAGACTTCCAAACCCTCACAAACTCAGTCACCCGGCGATCCACAATTGACTGCTGGATTGCTCTAGACCGAGACGCCTAACCTTCTAGAGGATGCACGGTCCTCAAAGGTAAAAGGCTTCCGTTCCGCACAAGAACAAATTCTTCAGTGATGCTCAATCACTTGGTTTTTGGTTTGTGGTTTGGTGTTTGGGGTATTTACTCACTTGATGATTTACTCTCGAAGACTCTGAGGAATTTGGGTTACTCTAAATGACAAGTGTCATTTTCTCTCGGAGCAGCCAACCAGCTAGTGGTTGTGGGGGTGGCTATTTATAGTCTGGGAGCATCCCGACATGATTTGACATAAATGCCCTTAAATATTATGACCGTTGGTGTGCATAAGATCGGTGAGGTGGCGCGTGTCGCGGCAACGGTCGGAACTTTCAATTGTAAAAGTCCTCATGTCCCTCATATTCCTCATTTGAGGCTTTTTTAGGTTTAGGCTTGGGTTGAGCATCATGAGGAAATTCATTCCGTAGTATTACCTTGACCCCCTTTAACAGTACGGTGTTCCTAAGACTCAAGTGTAAAGAAAACGAAACAGAAAGAGTAAGTCTTCACGCTTCGAAGTCTTCAACCAGTTTCTCTTCACGACACACCAAATTCCTCATCTTCATTATCTTCATGAGGAATATAAATTTCATCACAATTTCTTCGCGATCAAAGTCTTCAAGTTTAGACCAATTTCCTCACCCGAAGATATCATTTTTTAGGTGACGATATTCATCGTATAACTCAAACTCCTCAGCGACTTATAGAGCCTGTGTACACTTATAAACACATTAGTTACTTAACCTATAAGTCTTCAAACCACCAAAATCACTAAGGGCACTAGATGCACTTACAGAATATAATGTGTAGGCATAAATAAGTAATCTTTACAAGGAAAAACCCAATACAATATAATGAGGACAACAGTATATATAGTGAAATTAGGCTCAAGTAGCCAAAGTAAACCACAAGTAAGGAGTTAGGGTTAGGGATAACCAAAGTCACAGAGACAAGGATGTATCCCAATGTTCACTTCCTTCGAGGGAAGCTAGTCACTGTTAGAGAGGTGGATGTTACCACGAAGGCACACCAATGCCACGAAGGCTCAACCTATTCTCCTTGAGATATCACCACGAAGGCGATTCCCAACCACTAGTGGTAGACCTTGAGGCGACCTCCAAACCTTCACAAATTTTTCGGGGGACAAATCACAAGTTGATTCCTCACCGAAGCACTCCTACCACGTAG
Source organism: Hordeum vulgare subsp. vulgare (assembly GCF_904849725.1). NCBI lineage: Eukaryota > Viridiplantae > Streptophyta > Magnoliopsida > Poales > Poaceae > Hordeum > Hordeum vulgare. The sequence goes on along the minus strand of NC_058520.1, from coordinate 399,299,742 downwards.
GAGTCTCCAACCTCCAAGAGTAACAAGATCAAAGGGGAAATGCAAAAGACTTGCTCAAATCACAAACTGCTTTGGTCAAAAGAAAGAGGAGGAGTGGATGTATGCTTGGATGAAATCTCTCTCAAGAACTCTCAAAAATCTCTTCGGGGGTTACCACAAGAATGCTCAAATCCCTCTCTCTCAAATCCCACCAAAAGCAACTAATGCTATGGAGGGATGGAAGAGGAGAGGAACAATGGAGGAGGTCAACAAATGAACCCTAGATCCATGGGATAGTTTTCCCCCACATGGATTGGAGTTTTGAGGCTTGGGGGAGGAGGAGAGAGCTCAAAACGACGGGGAAATTTCAGATCCAAAAACTTAACTCATTGGGGAAGAAGGATACCTTATATAGTGACCCACCAAATCTTCCCGAGGCACACAATGTAAAGTTTCTGGTTAGCCCGGAACATGCACCAAAACCTACCCGAACTTCTCTCCCCTAGAACTTCCGGGCTTCCTTTGGGACATATTTTCGCAAACTTTTTGTTTAGCCCAGAACCTTCCCGGAAGTTCCGCCCCCCCCCCCAATAAACAGCCAGCATACCAAAAGTAAAACATGCGTAACTTTTACATACGAACTCCAATTTTGATGATCTTGGGCTCATTTTGTAGCTATTGAAAACTCCAGGTCCTCACAAAGAGAACCACCCAATATCATACAAAATGGATGATGCAATCAATGTAAATATTTGAGTATAGAATTTGCGGAACACTTTTTGGCTAACGGTTTTACTTTGGGATATATGATAGGAGTGGAATTCTGTATAGAATATGTTGACTTGAGCAAGTCCATTACGAAACCCTTTGATCCCCTATTAATAGTGCAGGATCCCTGTAACTCAAGAATCATAAAAGAGCTACACTACATAGCTACCTATAATCCATTATTAAGTGTATATGTTTATTCGGTGATCGACACTCCACACCACTAACTTCAAATGAACTATTACCTTTGAGTCGAGCCTTTCACTTGAGCTTGATGTTATTATTTCTTCTTGGCTCGAGCTAAAGGAAAGACATTGATGAAGTCTTCAAGTAGCTCTCCCATACACAATGTGGAAAGCCTTGCTTTGTATTCATATTCACTAGTCCATCATGTGAACATCCACAAGCTTCAAGCATGTAATCCTTAGCAATGGTTATCTTGAACTTTCCCTTGTCAAACATGATCATGAACACTTGATGTCAGCCTCTCATGGACACTTGGAATCTCTCTCTTGATGCGAGCCCATGAGAATTACCTAACCCGCATAAAGATAAAATGACACATAGTATGGGTTAGTACACAAAGTGCAATTGAAAATTACTTACCATACCACAAGATCTCATGTGGTACATGATTTGCGCTTGTGTGATGACCAACTTTGAGTTAACTCTTTGATCTTCATCTTGGTCAACATTTATCTTTGATCCATGATTAATATTTATGTCTTGAAGGCCCTATTGATTTCTTATAGGCTTCATTGCTTTAAGAAATGATTACTAATATCTCAATTCACCATGACCATATCAAGTTTCTCCATGAATCTCATATTGGCTATGTCACACCCTGTTTTTCTACCACATTCTCTGTAATGCAAAAATCTGAGCTTGTTAAAACTTTTTCAAAACTAATGACGTGAGTGTCATGATTGTCATTGTATGCTTGTGTGTGTGATCATGAGATGATAAAAACCTATTTCACCATATTAAATTATATCTAAAAACCTTTACTTGATTCTGATCAAGGTAAAACCCTACTTTGAGTTGCACTACTTGGCCTTGATGGCAAGGTTGGTTTCTACTCAAGGTTGGTGATCTGATTTTAACTTGTCTTATTTTCCAAGACCACAAAAATAATTATTTTTATAATTATTTCCCTAATTTAATTGGATGTCCATTTGTGAGGCCAGAATTGGTATACCTACATGGAAAAATACTTTTCTGCCTTAGGAAAATCTGATTAAATTTGGAGATGATCAGGAGGACATATATTTTCCATGCATAAGATTTTAAACCCTGTTTTACATTATAGTTATTGAATAAAACCCCGAAAACCATTTCTGTCTGTTTTGACCTTCTGAAATATTTCCAAGGGAAATATTCTCAATAAAATCCTAGAATATTCCAGTGTTATCCCTAAGCCACATTTGGTGTCCATATAAAGTTTCACCTTGATCCAAGGTGATTAAGGACCCCAAATAACCCTAAAACCCCTTCTGTCCAGATTGAAGTTAGAACAACTCTACATAGCAAAGTTTGTCCAATGATGTTGAAACTTTGCATGAGTGCCTAACATCTCAAATGAGGGTTCCACACCAAAAATGGGATTTGTGGGACTTAGTTTTCCCACACTCTCTTTGGAAGGGGCATATCTGGTCATATAGAGTGTTTTTAAGATTACAAAGCTAAACTTGTGCAATGGAGCTCAAACTTGGTGAACCCCATGTTTTAGCACCAAACCCAAACCTGTTAAGTTGCAGCACCAGTTGTGGGGTGCAACCCCCTCAAACCACTGTCGAGCACCTTCTGACAGATGGGAAAAAGACATCTTAGCCACATCTAAACCCAACCCCTTTGCTCCAAACTCATAGATTAGGTGGACAGTATCTATATCTAACCCCAGTCAACTGCCCCTCACTGGTTCAAAGTAGAAATGCCAAAAACCCTAATTTAGGCTTCAGTTCAAGACTGACAGCACCAATATTTCTTGTATCCCTTGACCACCCGAAGCTCCCCCGAGACCCAAACGGCTAGCGACACTCCCAGCCAGTGACAGAACATGCTAGACACGTCCAAAGTGCCTCAGAGCGCACCAGCAAGCCGTGGCATGCCAAAACTGTGCTCTGGGCACGCTACAGGAAGCCACCGAGGTGGAGGCGATGCCCTCGGCCAGTTCCAACCTCCCCCGAGGTGTCCAACCTCTTCCCCGACAACCCCTCTGTGTCAAGCAACCCTCACGGCCCGTCCTCCCCTGCGCTAGAGCTCGTGCGACGCGTGCCCGCCCGCACCAGAATCGGCCAAGGTTGTGCGATCACCGATGCTCGACTCCCCCCTCTCTCCCTCTGCAGCAGATGGTTCTGGTAGAACAAAACTATGTCCTGAGACCGTTGTTTCGACCCGAGCCCCTCTCTGCACCCCCATGCGCGCCACGGTGAGTCACCGGCGCTCCCGAATGGGCTCACCGTCGCGGGCCTATTTATAGCCCTTCCCCTCGCTCCTGCACCCCTCAGATAGCTTCACCACGACCACTAGCACCTCCCTAGCCACCCCAATAGCAAGCAGAGCCCAGTGCTCGAGATCGACCGAGGCCATTCCGCCATAGAGCTCCGGTCAATCTCCGGCTACACGATGGCTACAGCGCCCCTCGACCCACCAAACTGATCCCCTCAACCCCAGGAAGCTTTCCCCAACTCTCTCAAGCATTTCCGTGCCCCTATCTACCTCCTCGACCACCTCCGAAACTCCTCCACCGCGGCCTTCTCTTCGCTGGCGAACCCCTGCCTCTCCGACGTTGTTTCGACCACTAGCAGGTAGGCAACGTCATGGCGAACCCATTCCTGTCCTTGTTGGGGCTTGAGAATGTCAACAGCCTCGCCGGCATGATCCTCCTCCTCTCTGGCCACAGGTAGGAGACGACCCCGACAGGTGTGCCCCACCTGTCGGTGGCCCAGCATCCTCCCCCGCATTGGCCGCAACTGCTAACCGCAGGGCCCCTCATGTCAGATTCAAACCTGATGGCGCGCGTGCCTAGGCAGGCTATCGGCTGGCCATGGGCCAGCCCAGTTCCAGGCCGAGCCAGGCCAGGCTTAGCCCAGTTTTCTTTATTTTTTTAAAATCTGATTTCAAAGATTTTTATAAAAATATTTAACCAGTGTAAAAATATAATTTTTCCACTGTTATTCTTCTAAAAATGTGTAGTATTTAATGAGATGGTTGGATGAATTTTTCAAACAACTATTTTGTTTGCAATATTAAAAAGGACTAAATTGGAATAGTTTTGCTTCTGTTTGGTTAATTTTAAAAATGTTCCTTCATGAAAATATGAGTGAAATATTTTTCAAAAAGATAACTTAGATTTATCAGTAATAAAGAAAATTTTTAAAATAACTTTGTGGTATGTTTCTGAGTGAGCTATTTCTTATTATTTCTTTTATCGACGATAGAAAATCCGTGTGACGAGGGAATCAGAGCGGAAGACCTAGAAGACCCTGGATACCTAGCTGACCAAGGCAAGCAGCCCTTTAACCATGATTGACCATATGTTATATTGCATGTTAAGATAGCAAGTATTTCCGTTGCATATGATCATAAGTGCCGGTAAATCAATTGATATGATGTTACCGATGGCTCCTCGGGAGCACATGCATTGAGCTTCATGCTACCCCTTTTGAGGATCATGCTATTATCATGTTGACAAGTAATCCTAGAGTAAATAGCATGAGCATGTTGTTGGTATAAATCAAAGATTTTATGAAAACCCCGTCGTGTGCCACTAATCCCTGAGGGTGATGATGAGTTAGGTGGCCACTTTTGGTGAAGTGGTGCACCCGGTATTTGTGTGAGTATGGTTTCGGAAAAGGGATTAGATTTATGATGTGGCGACCATCCAAACCTTACCAGTACGACCACGTTACCCCTTATGGGGCGGGGCTATGTTGATTACTCTGGTCGGTGCTAGCAAAGAGCCACATTACTAGTGGTGGGAGTGATGTGTGGTCACTCTCGTGATGGGGTCGTGCCAGGTAGGACGACTATGCCATTTTTATGAGTTCCAGGCACACCGTTGGTCCCTGCATGGTTGGTACTGTCCAGAGTCGGTGCTTGTAAGATGTACAACATGTGGGCTGGGTACCAATCGAGTGGACCTCTTTGTCTAGTATCGTCAGGGGAAAGGCATTGATCGGGTACTTACCTCGGGTATGTTATACCGCGAGTCGTGGATGACACGGAAGTTTCCCGGATCTTGTGGGTCCAGCGTACTACCTACGCAGAGTGTAAAACTATTCGAATAGCCGTGTCCACGGTCAAGGAAAGTTGGGTGGTGCTGCTTAAACTACGTCCAGTTGTTTCCGCATAAACCAAGTGTGTGTGAGTGGTGATAAAAGGTGTTGTTATGGAAGTAATGATATGACCAAGTTTGGTGACTTGACATATAGGGTGAGCCCGGATGGCTCAGCCCTCGACAGATATATTGATATATGTAACCTGTTCTTCAAGATTAGTTCTTTAACTTGATGCATATTCATGATCAATCCACCATGATGAGTTCCACCAAAGATGCATATTATTGTTATTCTTCACTTTCATTGTTCATGTCATGGGCTGTTTGCGAGTACATTCAAAGTACTCATTGGCTTGTCACTGATTATGTTATTGACCTGAGATGGAAGGACCGGACTTTGGAGATGAGTACGTCTTTGGAGACGCCCCTGCGAACTAGGACGCTTCCGAGTCAGAATGCCTGTCGGTGTTGGCTTGTTGGCATGTGCACCCGCTTAGCCCTATGTTTTCTGCAGTTAGTTTTATCAGTATGATTTGGCCTTAGGCCCAACCTTGTGAACTTGACCATTCGGTCATGTGATGTAATAATTCGGTACTCGGATGTAAGACTCTTTTTATTTCAGTATTTGTGTGTTCGGTGAGCATTGATCTCTGGGATCACTGAGCACGATCATTCGGCGATCTCGACTTGTAAGTCGGGGTCCCCACAGAGCTAGTATCAGAGCCATCCTAACTATAGGAAGCCTTAGGAAGCATGGACGATAGCCGAGACGACTAGTGCACATAGACCTTAACCTGAGATTTTCACCCACTAAAAACTTTCTAACCCTCTCCTCTACATCTTGTAGATGGACATCGTACCTGAGATGCTTCTGGAGACGGGCTTCCCTCTACTTTTGAGTGATAGCCTCGAGAAGTCTCAAGTACGCCGCACACCCATCTTTCTCTACCACGAGCACTGGGTCAACACCGACACCAAGGAATATCACATGGACGTGATAGTGAAGGCTAACAACTCCCCGACTAGCTGTTTCTTTGAAGGACCACAAATGGAGGATCTGATGTTGGTAGTGGAGACCGCAACACAAGAGGCGCTTGTGCGACTCCGGGACATCCTTCCCGATATGGCTGACGAGCGAGCTACTCGACACCTACCCTTTGTTAAGGATGGGGTGGACGGGAGTTGGACACTCAACCCATCTTCCGAGGAAGGGACGCCACTGAGGTTTCAGACCTACTTCAGTCTCTCCTCCGACACTTTGACGCTCCTTTTGATCAATGAGTCAACAAGGATTCGCCAAGAGCAGCACCAAGTCAAGGATCTGCTACGCACGGAGAAGATGAAGAACCGAAGGTGAAGAAAGAAGGAGCACCCGCAGGACCACCTGGCTTTGCTTTCCGAGGAGGAATACCACCACTTCAGGCCACTCCTCTTCAGAGTCGTCGCCTGACCGCAGAAGAGTACACCGAACTTTTCACTACCTCGCCAACCAAGAGACGCCGTGATGGTCTGCTTCCTTCCCCTACTCCTTCAAAGAAGGGAAGCACTCATGAAGATGGAGATGAAGATGAATACGAAGATCCCACAGAACCCACTTATGAGACCGCGCAGTCTGCCGCTTAGCATTAGTGGCGTAGGCAATTAGGAGTTACTCCCCGAGCGCAGGAGTTCATGTATCGGTTCAGTGAACCACTGGTGTTGTGTAAGCATGATGCAAGTCGCATTCTGCCTTAGGCAGCTTGTGAGCGACTACATCGCCTGTTTTAATCTAATGCATTAGCTCTTTCAAAACCACTGGCTTAAAATTTTCACACTAGCACAACATCAGACCCCTGTTTACTAGAGTATCATCCCTTATGATTCCGCCAGATCGGCAAATTGACATGTCTACTCCCCTGACAGGATGGTGAATGCTACTCGCAACAGCACCTTCGGCAACCCCGGCTCTGCCTCTTCAGGTCAGCAGCAGGGAACCGGAGAGGAAGCTCAAGCTGGAGATCACCACGGGTAGCAAGACGATGTTCCACCGCCACCGCCTCCTCCCAAAAGCTTGACTATGGCTCAGTTCCTTCAATATCCTCGAGAGGAACATCAAGCCAACAATGCCGCTATTTAGCAGCTGGCTCAAACCTTGGTGAACAACCCGTCACAGAATGGGAATGGAAATGGTCGCTCTACTCTCTCTAAGTTCATGCGAACTACGCCACCCATATTCACGAAGACGACTGAACCATTGGATGCCGATGACTGGATCGGTACTATCGAAGACCTCCTTGCGCTGGTCAAGTGCACTAATGATCATGAGAAGCTTCTCACTGTCTCGGTGGCACAGCCAGAGCTTGGTGGGATGGATTTCAGATCATGCGAGCAGGGCAAGTCATCACTTGGGCTATGTTCAAAGATGGATTCCGCGCTGCTCACATTCGTCCAGGAATGATGACCATTAAGAAGCGGGAATTCCGAGCCTTAAGGCAAGGCAGTGGGTCCGTTAAGGAGTATTTGCAGAAGTTCAACCTCCTGTCAAGATACGCGCCTGAAGACGTCAACGCTGAGGCCGCCAAAGTGGAACGCTTTATGGAAGGACTACAACAGTCACTCCAGTATCAACTGGTTGTTTGTGAACGTCGAACCTTTAGCGATCTGGTTAATAAGGCCCTTATGTTGGAAGACAAGCGTCGTGCTATGGACGACACCCGTAAGCGCAAGCTAATGGATAGTGGAGGACCGAGTAACACGAACCACGCCCATGGCAGTCAGCTCCAGCAAGATCCAACTATCAGCAGCAGCAGTACAAGTATCCAACATTTTGCCAGAACTACCAGCCACAGCAGCAAGTCAACACCAAGCCAGCAACCAATCTGTCGAACAACAGGGGAGTCAAGACCAATCTTCTAGCGCAAGTTACCTATTTCGGATATGGACAAACAGGGCACTATTCCAGGTAGTGCCCCAACAAGAAGTCCGATGCTCCGCGCCCAAATGCGCCAAATCCAGGCCAAGGAGCACCGGGCAGGAATCAGGCTCCCCGCAATCATCAGTATCACAGCAAGGGGCGAATTAATCATATTTCCGCAGAAGAGGCACAGGAAGACCCGTACTGCATTCTGGGTACGTTCGTCATCAACTCTACCACGGCAACAAATTGTTTGATTGTGCTGCTTCGCAATCTTTTGTTATGCAAAGATTTGCGGAAAAATGTGGTTTAAAACCTACCTGGCTTCGTGGGCATATGGCAATTCAAACCGCGGGAGCGGTATTGAGGACCAACCTAGGGTGTAGGAAGGTCGGGATAGTTATCAATGGGACGAGCTTCTCAGGGATCTCATTGTGCTTAAGTCGCAAGGCCTAGAAGTAATTCTCGGCATGGATTGGTTGGCCAAACATCAAAGCATCTTGGACTATGCCAACAGGGGCATTACCATGACAAGCGACCAAGGAGTCAACGTCTAGTATGTCTCTGAGCCAGTACCCGCTCGAGTACTGTCGTGGGTATAAGTCTGACAGTAGATGTGTAGGGTACGAAAGGATGGGCAGAGCCTTAGCTACGGCGAGGTTGTATGAGTTCAGGCCCCTCTACAGTGGAGGTAAAATCCCTACGTCTCAGTGCTCTTGGGAGCTTGATGTCGAGTGGAATATGGATTACAGTGAATTGCTAACCCCTGAACCAGTGGGGAAGGGCGACTTATATAGAGTGTGTTGCCCTTCACAACGGTTCGGTGCACAGGGGTGGAGTAGTGGTGATTAAATGTCTACGTTACAGGTAACATATGCCTTAAATGCTAATAAAGGTACATGAAAACGTATGACCGTTACCCTCCAGGGGGGTTACGATGTACAGAGTGGAATCCAGTCGGTAAGTTTGATACGCTCCAAATGCTCATCTCCGACTGGATGATGGGGGAATCGTCACCGACTGGATGATGGGAAGTCCTTGATTCAGTCGGAACTGACTAAGGGCCTTGTCCCTTATGAAGGGTAGTCCTTGGGTAGGACCTATAGGGCAGGCCTATGACCCTACCCTAGGACTATAACCCCATCAAGTACCATGGGTTAACAACCTGTCAGAGGTAGAACTCGATCAAGTGCCAATAGTCTGTGAGTACCCGGACGTGTTTCCTCATGATCTACCGGGAATGCCTCCTGACCGAGACATCGAGTTCATCACTGAGCTCATGCCCGGATCAAGGCCTATCTATAAGAAGCCTTACATGATGGGATCCGAAGAGCTGGCAGAATTGAAGAAGCAGCTGGATGAGCAACTCAGGAAAGGATTTATTCGTCCGGGTTCATCCCCTTGGGGATCACTTGTTCACTTCGTGTCCAAGAAGGATGGAACTATCAGACTCTGTGTCGATTACAGTTCTCTCAATGAGGTCACGATTAAGAACAAGTATCCACTCCCCAAGATTGAAGACTTGTTTGATCAGCTAAATGGAGCTAAGGTATTCTCCAAGATCGACCTCCGATCTGGATATTACCAACTGAAGATCCGACCCGAGGACATACCCAAGACAGCGTTTGTGAGCCGATATGGTTTGTACGAATGCACTGTCATGTCTTTTGGGTTGACTAATGCCCCAGCTTACTTCATGTAACTCATGAACAAGGTCTTCATGGAATACGTGGACAAGTTTGTCATTGTATTCATCGATGACATATTAATATTTTCCAAGTCCGAAGAAGAGCATGAGAAACACTTGAGGTTAGTGTTGGAGAAGCTTCGAGAGCACCAACTTTATGCCAAGTTCAGCAAGTGCCAATTTTGGCTGAACGAAGTTGGATTCTTGGGCATACCATGACAACAAGTGGATTGGCAGTTGACCCCTCCAATATTACTACGGTAACCAACTGGGAATCACCAATTGATGTGAAAGAAGTCAGGAGCTTCCTCGGACTCGCGGGATATTACCGCAAGTTCGTAGAAGGATTCTCCCGCATCACTCGACCTATGACTCAGCTCTTGAAGAAAGGCAAGAGGTTCGGATGGACGCCGGAGTGTGAAGAAAGCTTCCAAGAATTGAAGAAGATATTAACTACCTGTCACGCCCAAGATGCGACCCTATCCTCAATTTGGCACGAAGGCCTCGTCAGGGATAGAAGCGCATCTCGTCGTGTCGCAAGAATGGATATCGTTACAAGTACATGTACTGAAAAGATGAGATATATATAGAATTGGCTTACACTCGCCACAAGCTACATCAGAGTCACAGCAGTACAATACATAATCATCAAGAATAAGAGAAGGGTCCGTCTACGGACGAAAACAAACGAGAAAAGAAGAACGACGTCCATCCTTGTTATCCAGGCTGCCGGCCTGGAACCCATCCTAGATCGATGAAGAAGAAGAAGAAGAAGCAACTCCAAATGAACAACCGACGCGCTCACGTCAATAACCTTTACATGTACCTGCAACTGGTGTTATAGTAATCTGTGAGCCACAGGGGACTCAGCAATCTCATTTCCAAAGGTATCAAGACTAGCAAAGCTTAATGGGTGAGGGGAGCTTAAGTGGTGAGGTTGCAGCAGCGGCTAAGCATATATTTGGTGGCTAAACTTACGAGTACAAGAAATAAGAGGGGGAAGAACTACACATAACGGACGTAGCTACTGATGACCAAATGAATGATCCTGAACACCTACCTACGTCAAACATAACCCCACCGTGTCCTCGATCGGAGAAGGAACTCATGAAAGAGATAGTCACGGTTACGCACACAGTTGGCATATTTTAATTAAGTTAACTTCAAGTTATCTAGAACTAGTGTTAAACAAAGTTTCCACGTTGCCACATAATCGCGGGCACGACTTTCCGAAAAGATTTAACCCTGCAGGGGTGCTCCAACTAGTCTATCACAAATTACCACAAGCTGCATAGAAATCCTCAATCACGAAGCTTGCGATCTCGTCGGATTCCCTAGTGGAAAACCTCAACTCTAAGATTACCCAAAGCATCACCGGGATCCCGATGCACAAGATATTTCGTCAATGGTAAAACTAATCCAGCAAGGCCGTCCGACGTGTCGACGATCCCGATAGGAGCCACGTATCTCGTTCTCAGGACACGACGGATGAGCTAGACGTCGGGATCGCTAAACCTCCGGGTGACCAGAGGGGCGCCGGACATCGCTCAGGTGGGACCAACACTCATGAGGAGCACTGGCCCGGGGGTTGATTAAATTATCCTCGGTTTAATTACTCCCTATGCAGTTCATTAGTTATTAGGCAAATGTAGTACCAAAGCTGGGCCTTGCCAGACCAGCTTTAATCTAAAACGAATTATCAAGGGGGTCCCCATAACAACCCCGATCGTGTTAGGAGCGCTCGTTTATGGAACATAACACCGGTAGCCGAAACTAAGGGGGCAAAGGTGGAACAAAACACCTGGCTAGAAAGGCCGAGCCTTCCATCTTTTATCAAGTATAGATGTGCATTAAATTAAATAGCATTAATTTGGTGATATAACAAGGAACCCATGTTATCAGATGGAAGCAAGTACACCTGCAACTAGCAACACTAACACATGGTTAAACAAGCAGTAACATAGCCAATCAGTGGTTTGCTAGGTCGAACAGGTTGAAGGTTATCATGGCATTGTAGAGAGGCTGATATTTAACATGTGGTAGGCAACGAGACATAATCGATAGAAGCGATAAAACTAGCGTGCTAATCATAGTAATAGTATCTGGGGAAATGGTCATCTTGCCTGAGATCTCGCTTGGAATAAGAACAACTCCGTGGAGCCGGCGAACCAACATAGTCGAACGGGTCCTCACATTCTGACACGCTTGCGAACTCTATCGAGACGGAGCAAACCGAAACAAACATCAACACAGATATTCACCACACGATGCACAACATGATGCCCAACGTACTATGATGCATGATTAGTTCAATGATGCAAGGCATGGCATGGCAATTCACAACACTCAAACACTACACATTAAGTGAAGTTCAATATGCAACGACTTGCATATTGACGAAACTCCATGTTTAATGATTTAGTTCTATCCCGATTAGGTACTCGACAATATTAAATGTTATTAAACATGGCAAGAGGTGAAGCATAGTTAATCTACCTATCTAGGCATCTTAAATGAGACCGGAAACGACATATAGCATCTCCGAAAGGACCCCACGTGTTGAATCTTAATTCCGTCCAGATTTATCCTAATCACATTTTTAGGTTTGTTAAACGGAAAAAACAAGTGGTTCACGTGATTCAACTCGTCGTTCTGGTCCATTTACATATATGGCACATCTCCAACGGAGCTACGGACAAATAGTTATGACCTAAACCGTTTCCAACACGTCGGCATGCAAACCGATGCAAACATCACACTAAACAATGCTAACTATGCATGAGAATTGGAAATTATCAACCTACGCGAAATTCTATACAAGTCACAAATTTGAATCACTCCGATCCAATGCACGGTTTAGAATCTACGCTTGTTTGAAAAACAAAGGTTTTCCTGAAATTAGCAAAGTCCCTAGAAATTGGAAAAAAAATCACACGACGTTAAAAAAAGAACAATGGACCGAATTACACTATTTGTGTAGTGGCCCAGGGCTGAAATCGGCCCAAGTTGGCATGTGTGTGCAAAAGAAATAAAAACATGGGATAAAAGGGGTTCCTGGGACTTGAACCCAACACCTCCTAGTTGTAAATGTGGAGGCTAACCAATGGGGCTTGGAACCCAATTTGTTCAAATTGCAGACTAGTAATACCTTAACTAAGAGCAGCCGGCATTGGCTTGCAGAAATACGAGAAAAAAGGCAAAACAAATAGGGGCATCTGGGATTCAAACGCAGGATCCCTTGCATAAGGGTTGGCTGCGCTAGCCATCCCACCTAGCACGCCGCTCGTTAACAGGAGCAACTCCACCGTATACAACCTATACTTACCCGAACGGATCTAAGAAAAACAACAACATAGTTCAGAAACGGGGGTTGCTCACATCGGGGTTCAGAGTTCAGCGGCCATCGGATTCAGAGGCGGGCGAGGAAGACCGGGAAGGAGGGTGGCGCTGGGAACTTGCTGGTTGGGAATGGCATGGATGGTGTCCCTGGTTGGAGGCGAGGCTGCAACTTCCTCCCACGAAGGTGAAGCTCCAAGGACGGGGCTGCACTGGCCTCTCCATGGATCGGTCTCCTCGTCAAGCAGAGAGAAGAGGGAGAGAAATAAGGAGAAGGAAAGACAGAGAGGGAGGAGAAGAGAGAGGAACGGGACACCTGCAACTGGGCTCGGGTCGTGCTGCCGCTGCGGCGCGAACACAACAAAGGAGGACGCGGCTCCGGCGCCTGGTGCTGCTACTGGTGGCGCGGAGTTGCCTGCCGCCCCAAGCATCAGATCAATCGGGAGGAGCTGACCTGGAGCAGCTCCACGCAGCGCGGGGTCGCTCCACCGGCCTTCGCCTAGAGCGCGAGGCAGCGGGGTCGCGAGGCTCGGGCACGCACATCTTCAGAACGGCACAGGAGGCAGCTCGGGGGAAATCCTGATCCATCCAGCGGGTGGCTCGGGCACGAGCTTAGACCGGCGGCGGGAGAGGGAGGAGAAGGGGAAAACGGATCTAGGAGGGAACCCTAGGTGCAACAATCTCCCTTATACATCTCGTGGAGGAAGGGATGGCCGTCTGATCGAGCTACAGGAGATCAATGGTGATCCCCTGGTTCGTACAGGAGGTGACGTAGGAAGAAGGAGTGGTGGGCTTGACGCACCAGGAGAAGGAAGATGGGCCAGGAGCCCATCCTGCTGCCTCACTTCCTAATAAAACTAAACACATGCTGGCTTTTAATATACAACAAACCAGGTTTTGAAATAAAAGCCAGGGAGGAAAAAATAGAAAAAGAATAAAACTGAAAATGAAACTAAGCTTCTAGAACGTTCCTCCTATTAAAAAAATAGATGGGACATTTTTGGGTAAGAAAAATAAATTGTTTTATTTGAAATTAGCTCTAATTTAAAATAAGAACAAAGGGAAAATAAATCCAAATAGTTCAGTGTTGCCACCCACAAATATTTGAAAGGATTTTTCAAAGGAGATGAACATTTTTAAAGGGGAGAAACAAAGCCTTTTAAACCTGCCACAAATAACATAGAGAGAGAGAAGGGTTTTTTCCTATGGAGCAACATGTGGGTTTTGACATGCACTTGTTGCCCCCACACCTAAAAAAACACGAAGCACATCAACACAACACTTGCACATCACAACAAGGACACCCAAATCAACACAACCACAACAAAAGGAAAGAATGCAATGCAAGAAGGCATGATGCACATGAAATTATGACACAAAGTTAGGCTCACCCCACATCACACTAACATGCCAAGTTTGCCATACAAGGAAGATACAAAAGGGGAGGGGAGATTGCATTTGGGCTGTCACAACTCTCCTACACTACAAGAGGATCTCGCCCCGAGATCCAAGAATGAAAGGGGAAGAGGAAGAGAAAGCAAGAGGTAAAACTTAGTCGCTTCTTTGACAAACGAGTGAAACCAACGATCCTTGAAGGTAGCAAAGAGATGAGGAATGATATGAGAAAGAAGCAAGAATTCACGGAAAATTTTGGCAGCACTTCGGTAGGAAAATGGGACAAAAAAATCAATAAGATGGAAGAATTAGACAAAATTCATAACAAACAACTAAATAGAACAAGGGAACACCATGATCTTGATAGAACAACATGATACACCCAAAAGAGCAACATCACAAAGCCTCCGGAACAATAGAATAGGAACTAGCTCATACGGAAGAAGAGAATGAAGAAAAGAATGACAACTACTATCTCAAATGAACTTGGCGATTATCCTTGCAAGAAGAATTGGGCGGAGTTGTTGGAAAAACAACACGAAAAGAACAAGATAGTAGTGGGCTTGTGAAAATCATCTCAACATTTATGAGGTGACAACCAACCACTACAAGAACCAAGGATAGATGAAAGCAAAGATATCAAAACTTCTTACACCAAGAGGGTACATTGAGAACTGGGATTAATAACAAGCACCATGATAGCAACAATCCATAGGAAAATATTTAGGTGAAATCCAAACCAAGATAGCTCAATGAAGAAATCATGGGTTGAAAATATCTCATGATCATAGAATTGGTGGATTTAATTATCTCATACTTGAAAGGAAATCTCTTCGAAACTCCTACACTAACAAGAATGCTATAATACCACCTCAAAGGATAACGGAAGAACAAATGCACTTGGAAATGCAAGAGAAGGATACTTGAGGTTCTCCAGTAAGATTCTTGAAGAACACTTGAGAATGAATTGAAATCACGAGCCGCTCCGGAGAAAGAATTCAGATTACTTATGAACAAGAATAATAATTATGTTATGCTTTTCCTTCATCAAGTTAAATTGATGACAATCAACGGATTTAGCATACCACTTATTCTTCTAGAAATGATTTAGGAGAGATATATGAGCACAAACTTAGAAGAAATGTTGCAAGAAACAGCGGTGAGAATTGAAATGAATGAGGCAACCATGAATAATGGAGATACATGATAAAGAAGAGATCATGAGCCACTTGAGAGAAAACTAGAACAAGGGACCGGATAATCAAGAGACGAACGAAGAAACAACAATTGAGAAGAATTGAGGATGAAGGCTGAAAGCTGAGAACGAAGAAACTTCTGAAATGATGGCCTTCGGAGGATCGAGAAATGAACACAACTCAGAAACGCACCGGATAGCAAGAAATAGATTCTCGTGATTGGAAACAAATCAAGATGATGCCACAAGGCTGAAATGATGAATCTGCAAGAGAATGAACCAAGATTCGAGAGAAACACTCCTTCGGATTGCAAGCTGAGAATGATGACGAGAACAACACCAAGAATTACCAAGACACTCCGGAATAATGAAGAATGAAAGGTTGAGCCAATATGAGAGTTAATTCGAATAGATCTTGAAGAAGTAATAAGACTGATGAAAATCATACTTACGTCATAGTTGAAAAGATTTAGAGATCTCCGGAGAGAGATTAAAAGAGCCAGGAAAGATCCTGGGAAAGAACCTGTGGGTTATGGGCCCACTCAAAGAAACCACTGTTAGAAAAGATTGCTAGAAAAGAGTTCACTTGAAGAGAAACACATCGGTTGAATGGAATTGATACGACAACTCCGGTAGACAAGAATTGATAAGACAAACTGATTAAGCCAAAGGATTAGCACTCCCATATGAATATGATAACACTACTTAGAAAAGATCTGAAATCACCACTGACATCGAAGCAAGTGGAATTACCATATTCAACAAAACAAAGGATGCGGCTTACGAAACAAGCTAGAACATACTCATGAGAAAGATTTCGTCCAATATTTTCGTGGACAGGATCGCACGGGCTCGAACCTTATAGTAGCCATCAAGTGCGAGGCAGTGCACCCGACATACAAAGCGTCCCCGAGTCGTAGCAAGCTACAAGGACTCTTTAAGACACAACGAGAACCGCTGTAAGTCGACCGTCAACAAACGAATCCACTAGATGTCGAACCCCAACCTAACATCATGCATTTGTTGGAAGATTGTCCTATAAGCAACTACTTGAATTCACACCTATGAATTCCCAAAGTATCTGGTCATGCAATCTGGTACACGGATACAAGGAGTAATATTTCACACAACTCCTATACTAACCCGTCACCTGTATCACATCCGTCAACACACAACCAGAATCTCGGACCTTCAACTACAACAGACCCTCGTGCTCACAACAATACAAAGTATGGCAGTACTCCCGAACAATCTGCACCAGTACTGGGGACATCGGGGTTATCTCGCCACTACTAGTATTGAAGCAATTACGAACATCCTTCGTTCTAAGATACTAAGAAATCTGAATGATAACGATGTGCTCGAGAATCCCCTGGAGCTCAACTCCCCGGAAGAAAATCAAGTCAGACAGAAGGCACCAAGACAGAACTCCGTCACATCGACATCATATAGATTCCAACAATATCCGCGTGATCCAAAAAAAACTTTTGAGTGAGAAGAGGAGTAGAATAAATTGTTACGTCAAGATTCCTCACCAGAGCATAGAAGAGGAGAAAAAAGAATCCTACTCTCCGATATATAACTAGACTCAAAGTAGTTTTTCACTAGACTTGACTCGGCCATGTTCGATCAATCAAGGGGGCTCCTAGGTCGGTACTGCTCTGATACCAACTTGTCACGCCCAAGATGCGACCCTGTCCTCAATTTGGCACGAAGGCCTCGTCAGGGATAGAAGGCGCATCTCGTCGTGTCGCAAAAATGGATATCGTTACAAGTACATGTACTGAAAAGATGAGATATTGTATAATTGGCTTACACTCGCCACAAGCTACATCAGAGTCACAGCAGTACAATACATAATCATCAAGAATAAGATCAGGGTCCATCTACGGACGAAAACAAACGAGAAAAGAAGAACGACGTCCATCCTTGCTATCCGAGGCTGGCGGCCTGGAACCCATCCTAGATCGAAGAAGAAGAAGAAGAAGAACAAACTCCAAATGAACAATCAACGCGCTCGCGTCAATAACCTTTACCTGTACCTGCAACTGGTGTTGTAGTAATCTGTGAGCCACAGGGGAACTCAGCAATCTCATTTCCAAAGGTATCAAGACTAGCAAAGCTTAATGGGTGAGGGGAGGTTAAGTGGTGAGGTTGCAGCAACGGCTAAGCATATATTTGGTGGCTAAACTTACGAGTACAAGAAATAAGAGGGGGAAGAACTACGCATAACGGACGTAGCTACTGATGACCAAATGAATGATCCTGAACACCTACCTACGTCAAACATAACCCCACCGTGTCCTCGATCGGAGAAGGAACTCACGAAAGAGACAGTCACGGTTACGCACACAGTTGGCATATTTTAATTAAGTTAACTTCAAGTTATCTAGAACCAGTGTTAAACAAAGTTTCCACGTTGCCACATAATCGCGGGCACGGCTTTCCGAAAAGATTTAACCCTGCAGGGGTGCTCCAACTAGTCCATCACAAATTACCACAAGCCGCATAGAAATCCTGAATCACGAAGCTTGCGATCTCGTTGGATTCCCTAGTGGAAAACCTCAACTCTGAGATTACCAAAGCATCACCGGAATCCCGATGCACAAGATATTTTGTCAAAGATAAAACTAATCCAGCAAGGCCGCCCGATGTGTCGACGATCCAGATAGGAGCCACGTATCTCGTTCTCAGGACACGACTAATGAGATAGACGTCGGGATCGCTAAACCTCCAGGTGACCGGAGGGGTGCCAGACATCGCTTAGGTGGGACCAACACTTATGAGGTGCGCTGGCCCGGGGGTTGATTAAATTATCCTCGGGTTAATTACTCCCTATGCAGTTCATTAGTTATTAGGAAAATGTAGTACCAAAGTTGGGCCTTGCCAGACCAGCTTTAATCTAAAACAAATTATCAAGGGGTCCCCATAACAACCCCGATCGTGTTAGGAGCGCTCGTTTATGGAACATAACACCGGTAGCCGAAACTAAGGGGGCAAAGGTGGAACAAAACACCAGGCTAGAAAGGCCGAGCCTTCCACCTTTTACCAAGTATATATGTGCATTAAATTAAATAGCATTAATTTGGTGATATAACAAGGAACCCATGTTATCAGATGGAAGCAACTACACCTGCAACTAGCAACACTAACACATGGTTAA
This sequence comes from Hordeum vulgare subsp. vulgare, assembly GCF_904849725.1. NCBI lineage: Eukaryota > Viridiplantae > Streptophyta > Magnoliopsida > Poales > Poaceae > Hordeum > Hordeum vulgare. Next base: position 399,281,047 of record NC_058520.1, on the reverse strand, counting down.
ACAAGCAGTAACATAGCCAATCAGTGGTTTGCTAGGTCGAACAGGTTGAAGGTTATCATGGCATTGTAGAGAGGCTGATATTTAACATGTGGTAGGCAACGAGACATAATCGATAGAAGCGATAAAACTAGCATGGCAATGATTGTAATGGTATCTGGGGAAATGGTCATCTTGCCTGAGATCCCGCTTGGAAGAAGAACAACTCCGTGGAGCCGGCGAACCAACGTAGTCGAACGGGTCCTCACATTCCGACACGCTTGCGGAACTCTATCGAGACGGAGCAAACCGGAAACAAACATCAACACATATATTCACCACACGATGCACAACATGATGCACAACCTACTATGATGCATGATCAGTTCAATGATGCAAGGCATGGCATGGCAATTCACAACACTCAAACACTACACATTAAGTGAAGTTCAATATGCAACGAGTTGCATATTGACGAAACTCCTCGTTTAATGATTTAGTTCTATCCCGATTAGGTACTCGACAATATTAAATGTTATTAAACATGGCAAGCGGTGAAGCGTAGTTAATCTACCTATCTAGGCATCTTAAATGAGACCGGAAACGACATATAGCATCTCTGAAAGAACCCCACGTGTTGAATCTTAATTATGTCCAGATTTGTCCTAATCACATTTTTTAGGTTTGTTAAAGGGAAAGCCAAAGTGGTTCACGTAATTCTACTCGTCGTTCTGGTCCATTTACATATATGGCACATCTCCAACGGAGCTACGGACAAATAGTTATGACCTAAACTGTTTCCAACACGTCGACACGCAAACCGATGCAAACAGCACACTAAACAATGCTAACTATGCATGAGAATTGGAAATTATCAACCTACGCGAAATGCTAGACAAGTCACAAATTTGAATCACTCCGATCCAATGCACGGTTTATAATCTACGCTCGTTTGAAAAACAAAGCTTTTCCTGAAATTAGCAAAGTCCCTAGAAATTGGAAAAAAATTCACACGATGTTAAAAAAAAGAACAATGGACCGAATTACACTATTTGTGCAGTGGCCCAGGGCTGAAATCGGCCCAAGTTGGCATGTGTGTGCAAAAGAAATAAAAACATGGGAAAAAAGGGGTTCCTAGGACTTGAACCCAACACCTCCTAGTTGTAAACGTGGAGGCTAACCAGTGGGGCTTGGAACCCAATTTGTTCAAATTGCAGACTAGTAATACCTTAACTAAGAGCGGCCGGCATTGGCGTGGAAAAATACGAGAAAAAAGGCAAAAAAAAATAGGCATCTGGGATTCGAACCGAGGAGCCCTTGCATAAGGGTTGGCTGCGCTAGCCATCCCACCTAGCACGCCGCTCGTTAACAGGAGCAACTCCACAGTATACAACCTATACTTACCCGAACGGATCTAAGAAAAAGAACAACATAGTTCAAAAACGGGGGTTCCTCACATCGGGGTTCAGAGTTCAGCGACCATCGGATTCAGAGGCGGGCGAGGAAGACCGGGAAGGAGGGTGGCGCTGGGAACTTGCTGGTTGGGAATGGCATGGATGGTGTCCATGGTTGGAGGCGAGGCTGCAACTTCCTCCCACGAAGGTGAAGCTCCAAGGACGGGGCTGCACTAGCCTCTCCATGGATTGGTCTACTCGTCAAGCAGAGAGAAGAGGGAGAGAAATAAGGAGAAGGAAAGACAGAGAGGGAGGAGAAGAGAGAGGAACGGGACACCTGCAACTGGGCTCGGGTCGTGCTGCCGCTGCGGCGCGAACACAACAGAGGAGGACGCGGCTCCGGCGCCTGGTGCTGCTACTGGTGGCGCGGAGTTGCCTGCCGCCCCAAGAATCAGATCGATCCGGAGGAGCTGACCTGGAGCAGCTCCACGGGGCGTGGGGTAGCTGCACCGGCCTCCGCCTAGAGCGCGAGGCAGCGGGGTCGCGAGGCTCGGGCATGCACATCTTCAGAACGGCAGAGGAGGCAGCTCGGGGGAAATCCTGATCCATCCAGCAGGTGGCTCGGGCACGAGCTTAGACCGGCGGCGGGAGAGGGAGGAGAAGGGGAAAACAAATCTAGGAGGGAACCCTAGGCGCAACAATCTCCCTTATACATCTCAAGGAGGAAGGGATGGCCGTCTGATCGAGCTACAGGAGATCAATGGTGATCCCCTGGTTCGTACAGGAGGTGACGTAGGAAGAAGAAGGAGTGGTGGGCTTGACGCGCCAGGAGAAGGAAGATGGGCCAGGAGCCCATCCTGCTCCATCACTTCCTAATAAAACTAAACACATGCTGGCTTTTAATATACAACAAACCAGGTTTTGAAATAAAAGCCAGGGAGGAAAAAATAGAAAAAGAATAAAACAGAAAATGAAACTAAGCTTCTAGAACGTTCCTCCTATTAAAAAAATAGATGGGACATTTTTGGGTAAGAAAAATAAATTGTTTTATTTGAAATTAGCTCTAATTTAAAATAAGAACAAAGGGAAAATAAATCCAAATAGGTCAGTGTTGCCACCCACAAATATTTGAAAGGATTTTTTAAAGGAGATGAACATTTTTAAAGGGGAGAAACAAAGCCTTTTAAACCTGCCACAAATAACATAGAGAGAGAGAGAAGGTTTTTTTTCCTATGGATCAACATGTGGGTTTTGACATGCACTTGTTGCCCCCACACCTAAACAAACACGAAGCACATCAACACAACACTTGCACATCACAACAAGGGCACCCACATCAACACAACCACAACAAAAGGAAAGAATGCAATGCAAGAAGGCATGATGCACATGAAATGATGACACAAAGTTAGGCTCACCCCACATCACACTAACATGCCAAGTTTGCCATACAAGGAAGATACAAAAGGGGAGGGGAGATTGCATTTGGGTTGTCACACTACCACACCGGTATTGGCCACTCCAGATATCAACAAGGAATTTGTGATATATTGTGATGCCTCCAGGACCGGGCTCGGTGGGGTTCTAATGCAAGATGGCAGAGTTGTGGTGTATCTATCACGACAACTGCGCCGCATGAGGAGAACTATGCCACCAATGATCTCGAATTGGCAGCAGTAGTGCATGCCCTAAATACATGGCGACATTACCTACTGGGGAAGCGATGTGGAATATACACTGACCACAAAACTCTGAAGTATATCTTCACCCAAAGGAAATTGAATATGAGGCAATGGAGATGGTTGGAGTTAATCAAAGACTATGACCTCAGCATTCAATATCACCCCGGTAAGGCCAATGTAGTGGCTGATCCCTTAAGCCGAAAGGCCAGCACCTTGAACGTCATGCTCAAGGAAAGGCAACATGCCTTGTATGAAGAATTGGAGAACTTCGGGTTGGAGCTAGTAGAATCAGGATTCCTGGCTAACCTCGAAGTCAAACCAACGCTGGAGGATGACATCAAGGAGGCCGAGAAGGGCCATAAGAGCATTGAAGGTATCAAGAAGAAGATTCAAGAAGGCAAGGCCCCAGGATTCTTGGTGGATGAACAATGAGTAGTGTGGTTTGGGAAACGTTTATGCGTACCCAACAAGGCTGAACTCAAGGACTTGATCCTACAGGAAGCACATGATACACCCTACTCTATTCACCCCGGTGGTACCAAAATGTATCAAGATCTACGAGAAAGATTTTGGTGGCATGGCATGAAGAAGAAGATAGCATCTTATGTTGCCAAGTGCGACATATGCTAACGAGTCAAGGTTGAGCATGAGCGACCCGCTGGATTGCTACAACCACTTCAAGTGCCAAAATGGAAGTGGGATAAAGTCAGCATGGATTTCATCACTGGATTGCCCAGGTCCAGCAAAGGGCACAACTCCATATAGGTCATTGTCGACCACCTGACTAAGGTGGCCCATTTCATTCCAGTCAAGACTACGTATGATGGAAACCAATTGGCTAGTCTATATATTCATCGTATCGTGAGCCTTCACAGAGTTCCCAAGGAGATTGTATCTGACCGAGGCACGTAGTTCACCTCAAGATTTTGGAAGAAGTTTCAAGAAGCCCTCGGGACCAAGCACTCTTTCAGCATCACTTTCCACCCGCAAACGGGCGGACAAACAGAAAGAGTGAATCAGATAATCGAAGATATGCTCTGCGCTTGTGTCTTGGCACATGGTGCCAAATGGGAAGACTGTCTGCCATTCGCTGAGTTTTCATACAACAACAGCTACCAGTCCAGTCTCCAAATGGCCCCATTTGAAGTGATGTACGGACGAAAGTGCCGCACCCTGCTCAACTGGTCCAAAACTGAAGAAGGGCTGATTTTCGGGCCAGAAGTTTTGCACAAGGCAGAAGAGAAGATGCAACTTGTCCGAGAGAATCCAAAGGCAGCCAAATCGCTGCAAAAGAGCTATGCGGATTCTCGCCGCAGGGATGTGGAGTTCATTCCCGGAGACCAGGTGTACCTCCGTGTCACACCTATCAAGGGAACCAAGCATTTCCATGTTAAAGGGAAACTCTCTCCAAGGTTCATTGGACCTTTTAAGATCACGTCAAGGTGTGGAGAAGTTGCTTATCAGTTGGAGCTACCCCCGGAACTTTCGGGTGTGCACAACGTCTTTCACGTGTCGCACCTCCGAAAGTGTCTTCAATCGCCAAACCATTCCGATCCTTACAAGGACATTGACCACCAGGCCATTGACCTTCAGCCGGACCTCACCTACCCCGAGAAGCCGATCCGCATTCTGGATGAAGCTGAGCGTTGCACCAGAAGCCGCACCATCAAGTATTTCAAGGTTCAATGGAGAAACCACACCGAAGCTGAAGCAACATGGGAGCATGAAGACTATCTCCGATCTGAGTTTTCGGACCTTTTTGGCACCTAGCTTAGGAATCTCGGGGACGAGATTCTTGTAAGGGGGATAGGTCTGTCACACCCTGTTTTTCTACCACATTCTATGTAATTCAAAAATCTGAGCTTGTTAAAACTTTTTCAAAACTAATGATGTGAGTGCCATGATTGTCATTGTATGCTTGTGCGTGTGATCATGAGATGATAAAAACCCATTTCACCATATTAAATTATTTCTAAAAACCTCTACTTGATTCTGATCAAGGTAAAACCCTACTTTGAGTTGCACTACTTGTCCTTAATGGCAAGGTTGGCTTCTACTCAAGGTTGGTGATCTGATTTTAACTTGTCTTATTTTCCAAGACCACAAAAATAATTATTTTTATAATTGTTTCCCTAATTTAATTGCATGTCCATTTCTCAGGCCAGAATTGGTATTCCTACATGGAAAAATACTTTTGTGCCTTAGGAAAATCTGATTAAATTTGGAGATGATTAGAAGGACATATATTTTCCATACATAAGATTTTAAACCCTGTTTTACATTATAATTATTGAATAAAACCGTGAATACCATTTCTGTCTGTTTTGACCTTTTAAAATACTTCCAAAGGAAATATTCTCAATAAAACCCCAGAAAATTCCATTGGTATCCCTAAGCCATATTTGGTGTCCACATAAAGTTTCACCTTGATTCAAGGTGATTAAGGACCTCAAATAACCCTAAAGCCCCTTCTGTCCACATTGAAGTTAGAACAACTCTACATAGCAAAGTTTGTCCAATGATGCTGAAACTTTGCAGGAGTTCCTAACATCTCAAATGAGGGTTCCGCACCAAAAATGGGATTTGTGGGACTTAGTTTACCTACACTCTCTTTGGAAGGGACAAATCTGGTCATATAGAAGTGTTTTCAAGTTTACAAAGCTAAACTTGTCCAATGGAGCTCAAACTTGGTAAAAACCCATGATTTAGCACCAAACCCAAACCTGTTAAGTTGCAGCACCAGTGGTGGGGTGCAACCCCCTCAAACCACTGTCGAGCACCTTTTGACAGATGGGAAAAAGCCATCTTAGCCACAGCTAAACCCAACCCCTTTGCTCCAAACTCATAGATTAGGTGGCCAGTATCTATATCTAACCCCAGTCAACTCGCCCCTCACTGGTTCAAAGTAGAAAGGCCAAAAAACCCAATTTCGGCTTCAGTTCAAGGCTGACAGCAACAGTATTTCTTGTCTCCCTTGACCAGCCGAAGCTCCCCCGAGACCCAAATGGCTAGCCACACTCACAGCCGGTGCCAGGACATGCTAGACATGTCCAAAGTGCCTCAGAGCGCACCAGCATGCCATGGCATGCCAAAACTGCGCTCTGGGCGCGCTACAGGAAGCCACCGAGGTAGAGGCGACACTCTCGGCCAGTTCCAGCCTCCCCCGAGGGGTCCAACCGCTTCCCCGACAACCCCTCTACATCGAGCAACACTCAGGGCCCCTCCTCCCCCGCGCTAGAGTTCGTGCGACGCGTGCCCGCCCGCACCAGAACTGACCAAGGTTGCGCGGCCACGGATGCTCGACTCCCCCCTCTCTCCCTCTACAGCAGATGGTTCTGGTAGTCCAAAACCATGTCCTGAGACCGTGGTTTTGACCCCAGCCCCTCTGTGCACCCCCATGCGCGCCACGGTGAGTCACCGATGCTCCCGAATCGGCTCACCAGCACAGGCCTATTTATAGCCCTTCCCCTCGCTCCTGCACCCCTCAGATAGCTTCACCACGACCACTAGCACCTCCCTAGCCACACCAGCAAGCTAGCAGAGCCCCGGTGCTCGAGATCGACCGAGGCCCCTCCGCCTCGGAGCTCCGATCGATCTCCGGCTACACGGAGGCTCCTGCGCCCCTCGACCCACCAAACTGATCCCATCAACCCTAGGAAGCTTTTCCCCAACTCGCCCGAGCATTTCCGTGCCCCTAGCTACCTCCTCGACCACCTCCCAAAACTCCTCCGCCGTGGCCTTCTCGTCGCCGGCGAACCCCTGCCTCTCCGACATTGTTCCGACCACCAGCAGGTAGGCAACGTCATGGTGAATCCATTCATGTCCTTGTTGGGGCTTGAGAACATCGGCAGCCTCGTCGGCGTGCTCCTCCTCCTCTCTGGCCAGAGGTAGGAGACGACCCCGACTAGTGTGCCCCACCTGTCGGTGGCCCAGCCTCCTCCCCCACGGTGGCTGCAGCCGCTGACCGCAGGGCCCTGCACGTCAGGTTCAAACCTAACGGCGCGGACGCGTGGGCAAGCTGTCGGCTGGCCATGGGCCAGCCCAGTTCCAGGCCGACCCAGGCCATGCTTAGCCCATTTTTCTTTATTTTAAAAAAAATCTGATTTCCAAGATTTTTATAAAAATATTTAACCTGTGTAAAAATATAATTTTTCCACTGTTATTCTTCTAAAAATGTGTAGTATTTAAGGAGATGGTTGGATGAATTTTTCAAACAACTATTCTGTTTGCAATATTAAAAAGGACTAAATTGGAATAGTTTTGCTTCTGTTTGGTTAATTTTAAAAATGTTCCTTCATGAAAATTTGAGACAAATATTTTTCAAAAAGATAACTTAGATTTACCAGTAATAAAGAACATTTTTAAAATAACTCTATGGTCTGTTTCTGAGTGAGCTATTTCTTATTATTTCTTTTATCGATGATAGGAAATCCGTGTGACGATGGAATCAGAGCGGAAGACCTCGAAGACCCTGGATACCTAGCTGACCAAGGCAAGCAGCCCTTTGACCATGACTGAGCATATGTTATATTGCATGTTAAGATAGCAAGTATTTCCGTTGCATATGATCACAAGTGCCGGTAAACCAATTGATATGATGTTACCGATGGCTCCTCCGGAGCACATGCATTGAGGTTGATCCTTCCCCTTTTTGAGGATCACGCTATTATCATGTTGACAAGTAATGCTAGAGTAAATAGCATGAGCATGTTGTTGGTATAAATCAAAGATTTTATGAAAACCCTGTCGGGTGCCACTAATGCACGAGGGTGATGGTGAGTTAGGTGGCCACTTTTGGTGAAGTGGTGCACCCGGTATTTGTGTGAGTATGGTTTCAGAAAAGGGATTAGATTTATGATGTGTCGACCGTCACAACCTTACCATTACGACCACGTTACCCCTTATGTGACGGGGCTATGTTGATTACTCTGGTCGGTGCTAGCAAAGAGCCACATTACTAGTGGCGGGAGTGAAGTTCCAGGTAGGACGACTATGCCATTTTTATGAGTTCCAGGCACACCGTTGGTACCTGCATGGTTGGTACTGTCCAGAGTCGGTGCTCGTAAGACTTACAACATGTGGGCTGGGTACCAATCGAGTGGACCTCTTTGTCTAGTATCGTCAGGGGAACGACATTGATCGGGTACTTACCTCTGGTATGTTATACCGCGAGTCGTGGATGACACAGAAGTTTCCCGGATCTCGTGGGTCAAGCGTACTACCTCTGCAGAGTGTAAAACTATTCGAATAGCCATGTCCACGGTCAAGGACAGTTGGGTGGTGCTGCTTAAACTACGTCCAGTTGTTTCCGCATAAACCAAGTGTGTGTGAGTGGTGATAAAAGGTGTTGTTATGGAAGTAATGATATGACCAAGTTTGGTGACTTTGCATATAAGGTGAGCCCGGATGGCTCAGCCCTCGACAAATATATTGATATATGTAACATGTTCTTCAAGAGTAGTTCTTTAACTTGATGCATATTCATGATCAATCCACCATGATGAGTTCCACCAAAGATGCATATTATTGTTATTCTTCACTTTCATTGTTCATGTCATGGGTTGTTTGTGAGTGCATTCAAAGTACTCATTGGCTTGCCACTGGTTATGTTATTGACCAGACATGGAAGGACCGGAGTTTGGAGATGAGTACGTCTTTGGAGACGCCCCTGCGAACTAGGACGCTTCCGAGTCACAATGCATGTCGGTGTAGGCTTGATGGCATGGGCACCCGCTTAGCCCTATGTTTTCCGCAATTAGTTTTATCAGTATGATTTGGCCTTAGGCCCAACCTTATGAACTTGACCATTCGGTCATGTGATGTAATAATTCGGTACTCGGATGTAAGACTCTTTTTATTTTAGTATATGTGTGTTAGCATTGATCTCTGGGATCACTGAGCCCGATCATTCGGCGATCTCGACTCGTGAGTCGGGGTCCCCACAGGCTATAAGTTTGCTCGTCTTCATGATACAACATAGTTTCTTGAGAGGCATAACGAATTCTTCACTTGAATTACTTGCTTCAAGACAAAATCATCCATGACTCAACATATGACCTCATCATGATCCTATTTTCAAGACATATGTAGAATTCTTCTCTTTAATTATTGTCTCAAGATCTTGATCCATCATGCTTCAAACCATGAGCCAAAGCATGAGAATGTTTGATGTCCTCAACGAACTCCACAAAGATCACATCTTGTTCATCACATGGAATTCATCTTCATCGTATCATATTTGATTCAATCATCGAGCTCATCCTTGATGCATGCACAACAATATGTATATAACATTCATTTAGAATTCATTCGAGATCCTTCTTGATATTCATGAAACAAACATACTTCAGTTCATCCAATATTCTTCATGCATTGCAATTAGAACATTCCTTCAAATGTATAACTCAATGCAAACATTAGTCCATTAGGATTGTCATCAATTACCAAAAGCACACATGGGGACTACATGCACTTTCAATCTCCCCCGTTTTGGTAGTTGATGACAATCTAAACAAGAGGATTTATATAATGAACTTTAACAAAAGTATGCAATTTACCCAAGGATACATTGAATACTTGGATGGTTTTGATAGCGTTAGGTGTCACAAAGATACTTGAGTTTATAACAATCGGTGTACTAACATCAAAATATTACACACGGATTTTATGTTGGTAGAACCACAATATATAGAGCAAGTTCCCCCACAATATATGCATGTGTGAACGAACTACGAATTTGCTTGCATATATTGGTTGACATAAACTAGGTGGAGTTTTCTCTATATATATTCATTCATGCAATAAACAATAAGACATAGGCACTTTTAGATTTTCTTAAATCCCCTAAGCTCCTCCCCATTGGCAACAAATGCCAAAATGGGACAAATCTCAAAGACAATGATTCCTCCTTATAGTATGAATATTACAAGATGTGAGTGAAATAAAATGCACATATTCAATGACAGGAAATTTGAGGAGCTCAGGATCTAGAGATTGCAATAGGTATGATACGAAAATAAGAATTCGACATGTGAGGAAAACATTCAAAGATCCAAACAACATATTTTGGACAAGATATAATGTGAATATCCAAATCGATCATTATGATAAGTATGGGTCCAGAATACATCCAAACGCATGAGTGCATAAGATTATATGCAAAACATACAAGCACTCACTTCACAACCTCTTACCGATACCACCAATGAATCAATAAGGAAGGAACCAAGTGACCAGAAAGGATCAAGTGATATCGCAAAGATGGGAACTTACTTATGTGCACAAATTTCTAAGTGGACAATTGTAGTCTATGTATCCACAAAGAAACTTGCATACATAAAATAGTCACAATTGACAAGAACATGATATGCACAAGTGAATCCATTATCATACACATGTGATCCTAACATAAGAGCAAGGAATATGGCACAAGGAACATGTCACTAATTGATATCATTTGTATTACCATGAATTGCTAATTAAGAGAGAAAATACCACGCAATTTCATAAAAAATGAACATGAGAGAACATTTTAGGAATTGATATATAATGAATTGCTTAATTGGCAAGTCTTGGGATAAGTGAATCATGAATATGATTTTATAGATCCCCATTTAATGATTCTACTCAACTGTCTAACCATGTTTTCAAGAACACGGAGGAAAACACAAAAACAATAAGTACTATTACATGCTATGATGAAACCTACACAAGGTTGACTCTACATATATACATGCATGAAGTAAATACTTGTTACTAGGAAAACATTGGTATGGAGTAGTAATGAATGAGTCATATACTCTTGGCTCTAATTTCCTTGTGGTGACACCACCTTCTTCATGAATAAGCCAAGACAAAAATGCTTCTCTAATGTACCTAGGTCACTTTTAAGTACAATATGGTCCCCAAACTTATTGTGTCTGAAGTAGTTAGTCTAATTGCAAAATATAGGGAAAAAAACACTCAATTATGTGCATATATATATATATGAATTTTAATTTCATGCACATCTTAGCTTTTCAGGATATGAATGATTTACCATATATATCGGATAAAAAATAAAGTAAACAAGCCATGAAAATTTACACATAGTAAATATGCCTACACAAGCCTACAAAAATCCAAAGAAATACAAATTAGACAAATGAACACATAACTTTTAATACTTCCAATAACCTCACCAATCATTCATGTTGTCTAAAATAAATCAAAGTGACAAATCAACATATGATAGCACACCAAGTTCAACACATGAACCAAGCAAAACCAATGAGCATATAAGATATGCATTGCACATATTCTTACATGTGTATCTCACTTAAGTAGATATATTATAGTACAAATAATAAGATAATAACTCCCACAATACCATAAAACTAGTAATATGAACTCAAACAAAAGCATGGGAGATTACCGGGAGGCAAATGAATTTCTCGGCTAGTTATGAAGTGCAAGTAGAAGCAAAGCCGATATAAATATGACCATGAAACTCTACCATACAAGGAATACCATGTGTAAGAGAACACAATGGTATTTAGAATTATCATTCGATGATAGATTCCAAATAAGCACAAGGTCATTTATACTCACACAAGCATGATATGAGAGTTTAGCAATAAGCACAATGCTTAGATACCATATTATTAACATTCCAATTAGCTAGAGCATCACGTAGAGAAACAATTGGAAAGGCTTGCATCATATATACCCTTCTTTTATGTATGATCTAGAAGAAAAACCATGAATAAACCTGCAGTGGAATGTCATACTCACACACATCTAAGGAATGAAATAACAAAAGAGTTATTATGCAAATAGAGATGTGTTGAGCATGGAAAGCCACAAAGATATAAAATAATCTCAGTAATAGATTCCAAGTGGCATTCATCAAATTTTTATATTACCAAGGATTGTGATATGCACAAAGCATATCACTCCCCCATAATGTGATAATCCATGTATTTTTCCACAATAGACAATTGAAATCCAACTAAAGATGATCAATGGATGAGAATTTGAACTTCAAATGAACTTGACATACCACATAGTAACTAGATAATCTTGAACTATAAATACGAGGTGGTGTCCAATATATACACATTTTAGGTTTGCGATGTGCGTAGCGCATAACACTCCCCCATAATGTGATGATCCATTAATATCTCAAAAGAGCCCAATAAGGTGCAACCAAGATGCAAGTAAGGCTGAAGACTGCACACACAACTATATGACATGCATAACAACCTACACATGCTAGATAACACAAATAAAGCATACTAGGAGGCACAACATATCAAAACACATGCTAGGTACCAAGCCTAAACATGAGAGGGGCTAGTAACTTTCAATGTAGACAATATATACAAGTTACTGCTAGGAGAGGCATTGGAACCATAATAAATGGTGAAAATAAACTTTCTTCATGAACTAGCCAAGTCTTCAATGCCCTCCACACACCTATTAATCAAGTTTGAGATTGATGGTCCCCAACCAAGTTGGGTCCTAAGAAGTTAGTAAGAATAGGCTTGGCCACCCAAATGATCTTATCCACTTCCAAACCACTTTGGGAACCAACATACTTGGCAAACAAATTGCCAAAATATCCTTCCTAAGTGAATAATGATCATTGATAATTGGAGGCTTAGAGATGTTACCAGTGGGGCATTTTGAAGCTATGTGCCCCTTCTTACGACAGATATAGCAACATGTACTCCCCTTTCTCTTCTTCTTCTTTAGTTTCTCAACTTGGGAAGAACTAACATGTTTCATCATGCATAGTGGTTTTTCTAAAACATGAGGTTGAGCTCAAGATTGAGCTTGATGCCTCTTCCCATGTAGCATATATTTATAAGCCCTTATATCCAATGAAGAAGACCTCACATGATGCCCAACCTTTTTGCACTTAAGCAAGAAATGTTGGACTTGTTCGTGGCTTTGTCGTGTCCCGTTTTCCTGTTCTTGGACTTCTTCTTATTGGAGTGATAACTATGTCCATCATCACACTTCTCCAAGTCTTTCTTTAAACTAGTGAATTGGGCCTTGAGCTCATTAATTTCGTCTACATGGTTAGTTTCAACACTAGAAACAAGAGGACTAGTGGAAGTAGAAACTTCATGGTTAGAACAACAAGACAATGCAAGCAATTCATCATGATTGGTAATAATATGAGAGGTGGATGAATTGCAAGGATTGGCACATGGCAATAAAGCATTTAGAGTAGATGTGCTAATGTTCACATGAGACTCACAAGATTTTACCTTGGTGACCATAGTCTCAAGTGCTAACTTTAGGTCATTATGAGAGATTAGAAGATCCTCATGAGTTCTTGAGAGTTTTTCATGACTTTCTTCCATTTTCCCATAATTGCTGGTTAGCAAATCAAGTTGAGCACATAACCCAACATTCTCCTTAAAAGTTGATGCTTCAGATGAGGTAGAGTTGGATGCACAAGTATCATCGACAATAAGAGAGGAACAAGTAGCAATTAGAGACTTCTCATGAGTAGATTGAAGTTCCTCATGAATCTTGGAGATTTTGATGAGCTCTCCCTTGACATCATTGCATTGAACAAGAAGGAGTACAAAATCCTCTTTAATTTTACCATAAGAAATTTCAATCTCTACTTTTGAAGATCTTAAGTCTCTACATGTTTGATGAGCCTTATCAAGTTCATGTTCAAGTTGTTCACTTTTAGCTTGCTCGACAATAAATAAATCATTACGTTTTTCAAAGAAAGCAAGAACATCTTGGAACCTTTTATAAGCGTTATTTTTAGCTCTGTGAAGAATTTTACCAATCTCATAGAGATTTTCAGTCAAGTCATCATCATCATCCTCATTACAAATATCATCGTTATCACTAAGAGAAGATGATACCTCATCATTACCTCTTGCCATGAGGCACATGTGAACAAAGGGGGTTGATGATGATTCTTTTGGGGAATAAGGTTCATTATCAATCAAGAGTGCCTCATTTTTATTCATTTCCTCTAAATGGTTAGTCATAGAACAAATAGAGGAAACCAAAGCATTTTGATCATGGAAACACGGGAGAGCAAGCATATCATCACAAACATTTGCCAAGGAATCCTTAGGTGATATGAATGGACTATCAACACAATAATTTATACTATTTGTGGTGCTAGATATGCCCCAATTCCATATAAGATATGACACCAGCATCCACACAAGCAAGTTCATTAATAATGAACTCAACACCATCATCACAAGATATTTCTTCACTCACCATGTTATTACCTTGTGGCACGCCACATGTTGGTGGAGTGGAAGATGTTGAAGTGTGCAAGTAATCCGAGGTGGAAGCAATGGAGGGCTCTTCATGATAAAAAAATGTGGAGAGCTCCTGCAACAACTCCTTCAACATAATACTGTCTTCATCAAGATTGGACCCACCATATATATCTTCGAGTTTGGTCCAAACCTCATGAGCCGACTTGCAAGTCGATATTGAGTTAAACACTTCAAGGCTTATAGTTTGATGAATGGTAAGAGAGGCTTCACAATCAAGATACATGTCATCTATAGATGGAGATGAATCATCCTTTGCAAAAGTAATCCCTACAAGAAAAATTCGTTGAGCATTTGGACCCGTGGCCCGAAGGTAACAAATCATACGAATTCTCCACAAGTGATAATTTGTGCCATGAAAATCAAAGGTTTCATTGTGCACTAATCCATTAGTCGACATCGATACTCTCGAGGCGGTGAAGCCTAATAAGGAGAGACCTTGCTCTGATACCAATTGAAAGAACCATGATGTCGGCTAGAGGGGGGTGAATAGGCGTTTTAAAATATTTTACGAATTTGGCTATATCCTAATGCAGAAATAAACTAAGCGGATATGTATCAAGCACAAATCCTAAATATAGTAGGCTCAACTAAGTGAACCAACAACTTGTTCTAATAAGATTATCACAACAAGGATACTAAACAAGCACAAGTAAGTTACACAAACTTACTTGAGCAATATCACAAGATATGGAAGTGTATGACACAAGTTAGCAATTCACATTAAATACAAGATATATCAATAGTAGCAAGTATGAATTGCGAGATATAAAGTGTAGGCCTAAATAAGTAATCTTTACAAGGAAATAGTTGATGTCTACTACACAACCTTCTTCTTGTAGACTCGTGTTGGGCCTCCAAGCGCAGAGTTTTGTAGGACAATAGCAAGTTTCCCTCAAGTGGATGACCTAAGGTTTATCAATCCATGGGAGGCGTAGGATCAAGATGGTCTCTCTCAAGCAACCCTGCAATCAAATAACAAAGAGTATCATGTGTCCCCAACACACCCAATACAATGGTAAATTGTATAAGTGCACTAGTTCGGCGAAGAGATGGTGATACAAGTGTAATATGGATGATAGATATAAGTTTTTGTAATCTGAAATATAAAACAGCAAGGTAACAAATAGTAAACAGCGAGCAAAACGTTGTGTAAATGCTTGGAAACAAGGCCTAGGGTCCATACTTTCACTAGTGCAAGTTCTCTCAACAATACTAACATAGTCGAATCATATATAAATCCCTCACGTGCAACAAAGAGTTCACTCCAAAGTCACAAATAGCGGAGGAAAAACGAAGAAATTATTGTAGGGTACGAAACCACCTCAAAGTTATCTTTTCTGATCAATCTTATGAGCTATCCCTATAAGTGTCACGAACAGCCCTAGAGTTCATACTAAAATAATACCTTAAGATACACATCAACCAAAACCCTAATGTCACCTAGATACTCCAATGTCACCACAAGTACCCATGGGCATGATTATACGATATGCATAACATAATTTCAGATTCATCATGTTCAATCCAACATAGAGAACTTCAAATAGTGCCCCAAAATTTCTACCAGAAAGTCAAGACGAAATCATGTGCCAACCCCTATGCATTGATTCCCAAGGTCACGGAACCCGCAAGTTGATCACCAAAACATACATCAAGTGGATCAATAGAACATGCCATTGTCACCACAGATATCCCATCGCAAGACATACATCAAGTGTTCTCAAATCCTTAAAGACTCAATCTGATAAGAAAATTTCAAAGGGAAAACTCAATTTATCACAAGAAGATAGAGAGGGGAAAACTCCATATGATTAATCTATATTAATAAAGCTCGCGGTACATCAAGATCGTACCATGTCAAGAACACGAGAGAGAGAGATTGAACACATAGCTACTAGTACATACCCTCAACCCCGAGGAGGATTACTCACACATTATAATGGTGAGAAAGAGATATTTGTTGATGAAGAGGTGCAGCCCCGAAGAGATGGAGGCGATGGCGGCCACGGAACCGGCGATGGGCGGCGGCGATGGCGACGGGTGGCGGACCCTTGCCCCTCCTTCTTCCTTGGTCTTGGTGCTGCAATGGAGGAGCCTCTCCCCTTCTTGGCGGCTGCCGAGGGAGAGGCAAATTCGTGGCTCTTGGTGGCTCTACCAAAATTAGGGTTTTTCTCTCCTTATATGCGCCTCTGTGGTGCTCTATGGCCCTCCGATGGATGGACCCTTGATCCAATGGCTCTCGGATACCTCTAGAACCTTCCTAGGGTATCCTCACAGCCCTCATGAGTCTCCAAAGTCGTGGCTTCGCCAAATATATCAGATATGTTAAGAGTTGGACTGAATCATGTCAACAATTCTCGTGATCCTGTAATCAGATATTTTGCTTCAGTAAAACGGGTCTCCTGATCGCATACGAACTCCGTTTTGGACGAGTTTGTACACCAGAGTTATTGCCACAAACTCCCCCCCCCACTTTCCTAGTTTTAGCCTTTTCCATTTGACGCCGTGTTCGGGGGTCAAACTGACGATCTCTAAAAAATGTTTGTGGACAGATTTCAGGAAAGTCATAGTCCTCCTCCAACAAGGCTCCTTTTGCGTTTTTTCGACAGTTTCTAATTAATTCCAACAAATCAAAGTGTGAATCAAGAGTTTGTGCAATTTTGCAACCATTAATAGGTTAGTCCCAAAAAATAAGTAAAGTTGTAGTTAAATGATTGAAAAACATCCAAAAATGATAATATAACAGCATGGAAACAAGCAAAAATTATAGATACGTTGGAGACGTGTCAATAACCAACACAATATAATGAGGACAACAATATATATAGTGAATGTAGTCTCAAGTATCCAAAATAAACCACAAGTAAGGAGTTAGGGTTAGGGATAACCAAAGTCACAGAGACAAGGATGTATCCCGATGTTCACTTCTTTGGAGGGAAGCTAGTCACCGTTAGAGAGGTGGATGTTACCACGAATGCACACCAACGCCACGAAGGCTCACCCTATTCTCCTTGAGATATCACCACAAAGGCGATTCCCAACCACTAGTGGTAGACCTTGAGGCGGCTCCAAACCTTCACAAACTCGCAAGTTGATTCCACACCAAAGCACTCCTACCGCCTAGTAGTCTCCAACCTCCAAGAGTAACAAGATCAGAGAGGAAATCCTCAAGACTGGCTCAAATCACAAATTTCTTTGGTCAAAGGAGAGAGGGGGAGTGGATGTATGCTTGGATGAAATCTCTCTGAAGAACTCTCAGAAATCTCTTCGGGATTTACCACAAGAATGCTCAAATCCCTCTCTCTCAAATCCCACCAAAAGCAACTAATGTTATGGAGGGATGAAAGAAGAGAGGAACAATGGATGGGGTCAACAAATGGACCCTAGATCCATGGGATAGTTCCCCCCACATCGATTGGAGTTTTGAGGCTTGGGGAGGAGGAGAGAGCTCAAAACGATGGGAAAATCTGAGATCCAAAAACTCTAACTCGTTGGGGGAAGAAGGGTACCTTATATAGTGCCCCACCAAATCTACCCGTTATGCACAGAAAAATGTAGCCTCGAACTTCTGGTTTGCCCGGAACTTCCGGGCTCCCTATTGAGGCACACAATCTAAAGTTTCTGGTTAGTCTGGAACTTGCCCAAAAACGTGCCCGGAACTTCTGCCCCCCGGAACTTCCGGGCTCCCTTTGGGCCAGATTTTCACAACCTTTCTGTTTAGCCCGGAACTTTCCCCAGTACCTTCACGAAACTTCTGTGTAACATCCCAATTTTCGTAAATTCGGATGTTAATAGATCATTCATTTGCATCCCACATTTTATGCATCATTGCGTTCCTCTGAAAAATTTTATCGTTATGTGACTGCAGGCAATTTATCGGAGCGGAGATAATATGACTTCTCCCCTGTGAGTTAAAGTCATCATTTTTGGTTTTTGCAAATTTTTCCAAACTCCGAATTATTTTAGTCGAGTTTTTTTTTTCCGATCGCGTTGTGTGATCCTAGTGCATAAAACTTTTTTTAAAGTTGCATTAGATGGAACTAGGGTTCCTATATATATTATATATATATTTAGTTGTATATGTATTTTGTTTTCCTAAGTATTCTAGCGCATATACGTATATTAGTACCTACTCTGTTTCTAGTATTTTTGTTAGCTAGGAAAATATTTTTTCTGTTTTGTTTTTTTTCTTTTTCTTTCTTTTTGTTGCTGCTGTTTGTTTGTTTTTCAAAAAAAAAAGAAAGAAAACTGCCAGCCCCCATGCATGCACGCATGCCTTGCATGCAGCCTCCCCCCACGTCCCCAATTTCTCTCCCTCCCCACGTCTCCTCTTTCCTTTTTTCTTCTCTCCCTCCCCACGTCTCCTCTTTCCTATTTTCTCTCCCTTTTCCTTATTTCTCTCTTCCTTCTTTCTCCTCCCTCTCTTTCCTATTTTTCTCTCCCATGATCTCCTTCCCAAAGTTCTCCCTCTCCTTCCTTTCTACTCTCCTCCCCTAAGCCTATATAAACCCCCCCACCTCCACCTCTCCCCAACCCTAGCCGTCGTCTCTCCACCGCCGCCTCCACAAGCCGCCGCCGGCGCCTCACCCCACCGCCGCCCTAGCCGCCGCCGCGAGCAGCGGCAGCAGCCCGAAAGCTGCTGCACCTCGGCCTCGCCGCGGAGGAGGAGCCCTCCCCGAACTCTCTCTCCACCGCCGCCTCTTCCCCGCGGAGGAGGAACCTCACCGCCGCCGCCCGACGCCCCACCGCCCGGAGCTACTCCCTCCTTCCTCGCCGGCCATCTCCTTTCTTGCCAGTGCAACACCTCCAGCAGCAGGTAGCAACCTCTCTCTCTCTATTTCATGCACTCCATCTCAGCCATTAGAAGCTTGCCACGTGTGCCTCTCATTAACACTAGCAGTTTCGTAATTTCTGTCCAGATTTCGAAAACAGAAACTTTCAATCTTGTTTTGATCACAACTTTTTATCCCTACGTCCAATGACATTGATTCTTTTTCCAGTAGCTCACAAATTTCCTGTAGTTTTTAAAAATATATAATTTTTCTGTGTTTGGAATTTTTAAATATAAGTTAGAGCAGATTTAGTTTAAACACTGTTTTGCCTATTCCAGGAGTTTGAAAAATGATATTGAGTTGATTCTTTTTGCTACTGTTTTCTAGTGATATAACCTTACTGTAGTAGAATTTTCAGAATTTTCCAAGTATTTTACTAGTGTTTTCAACAGAAAAAAGTTTCTGTCCTACCGACGTGCGATAAAATTCTTTTGCGTAGTCGTTTGCCAATCTTTGCATGTGATGTTATTTTTTTTTCTCGTGGCATGATTGAATTGCTTATGGTGTGCTTTGTGTTTGTATCGGTAGATCATCCGGAGTGCGAAGCGTGTTACTTAGAGACGCTCGAGCAGGACAACTATCATCAAGGCAAGTCATCTTTGATCATGTTATTTTACCTATGTTTTCAGTGCATAGTAGATCACCTTCTTTGCCCTATTTGCATTCTGCCTAGGTACTTGGAAACTTTAGTCATAGGTGTAGTATCATGTGGTAGGAACACCAACACCCCGATACTTGGCCCCGGGACGACAATGTTATATGTGCTGTGCTCTAGTAGACGGGTTATCGGTTGAGTGTATTCCACGAGAGATGCGAGATTGATATAATAACCAAGACCGGACTAAGACAAGATTTTCAAGACCTTGGACGCAATGCAACTCTGGGTGAAGGACGATTGATCGGCTCCCTGGAAAACCCAGTGGATGCCCGGGATGCTGGAGAGGCCATGTCATCCTGCGGAAAGCTTCACCCAGGCTCAAAGGGACGGACGGAGACTTCAAGACTCAAGGCTTACCTGCACAGCCACAAGTCATTATGGGCTCTGGCTTGGTTGGACAATGCGGCGACTCTGGACAGGCGGTGCTAGCAGATGTAGACGAACGGTAGGAATGGATGGGCACCGACAGGGATTCAGAGGGACCCGTTGAAAGACCATGTTTTGATCATCCGGTCTTCAAACACCTTGAAGTGCGAGGACAAACCCAGAGGCGATCAAATCTTGTGGGGAACGTGTGCAAAACTCTGCAGAGTACTCAAACCTAATCGATTAGCCGTGTCCACGGTCATGGACAACTTGAGCCGAAGGCATTGAATTTCCCCTGAACTCTCGACACAACTTAATAATGATGTGGGTGTTAACAACTATTCGGGTACGAGAACTGGTTGGCGGAACCATCTCGTTAACAACAAACTATGTAGTAATATTTTGCTTTCGACCCCTTTTGTTGTAGGATAAAACTGGCTTTATGCAAAAACTTAGCTCCACCGGCCAAATATGCATGTAGAGATAGTGATTATTTTACTCCCTCTCTTGATGATTTGCCAGCATATTCAATATGCTGACCTACACGGCTGCAACGTATCATGTTGCAGAGTACTTTTCCGACCAGGAGTGAGGCTACGATTCTACGCTCAGCGACATGCCCTTGGAGTCGGATGGACTCGTCTACCTGATGCTTCCGCTTAGTCTTCGTTAGATAATCTCATGAGTTGGCCTTCAGCCACTTTATTGTACTCCTTTATTGTAATAAAGTACTCTTTATGAGATTTCGATTAATAAAGCTGTGTGATTGCACTCTTGAATATATACATTATGTACTGTGTGTGTACCAGCATGATCTTGGGATGGTACAGAAACACCAGAGGCTTGACTCGTTGAGTCGGGTCGCTACAGAAATGGTATCAGAGCACACGCTGACCTTAGGACGTAACCTCTAGGAATGGAAAAGCCTTAGGAAGAAAACTATTTTCTCTAAAATCTTCTATTTCCTCTTCTGATCATTTCTGACTTCTCTCCGATTTTCCAATGTTTAGATGGCCACCTTCATCCCTGTTATGTTCACGGAGTTTTGCCAGCCCGACGCCACTATGCTGTTCGGAAAAGAGCTGGTGCAGATCACCAAAGACTTGAGGATTGCTGTGCCGACTATCACAGGGAAGCCAACTTCATCTTACCCGGAGGATTCACGCTACAGGATCGAGGTGCATATTCCCGGAAGGACATTCGAGCCGCGCACTGAGCCGATGGATTTCAAGTTCATCGCACCCAACTGGATTCTCGGAAGGGACATGGCGATCCATTGTGCACTCGGACGTATCAAGGATAAATACAAAGGCTGCCCTATTTCTCCAGACCTATTCGTTGTATCCTGGAGAAATGAAGACGGAGACATCATCTCAAGCAAGACCAACGACGCTCTCTTATCTTATGCCCAGACCTTGGAGAAGCACAGCGTAACTCTAGAGTATCACGCGATCAAGGACGCCAAGAAGATCAAGCAACTGTCACTCCGCGAGCTTGAGCTTGAAGATGCAGCCCAGGAAGCCCACTATGAGCATGAGCTGGAAGTGAAGGACTTTCTGGAGCGGATCGAGAAGCTGAAGACTCGAGTTGCATACCTGGAGGAGGAACTGGACATGGGCGAGAACCTTCATCCCGAAGGAGACGTAGCCCCCGTGATCAGCAACGACGAGGACTATGAAGAAAGCTCCACCGAAGGACCCGACACTATGCTATTTTGAGGAGGACACTTAGACTAGACCACCAATTTTTACTTTATCGTTTTACGTTTTAGGCCGATGTTTAGGATTATCGATTTTGTATCCTCGTGTGAACCTTTGTGATGTTTGAATAAAATGTGTGGTGTGATATTTGTGTGTTGCATTCATATGGGTAGTGTAATTCCTCTAGACCATTGTTCTATGCTAATCTCACCCCTCTACAAACATCAGATGCCTCCAAGACGCGCCCCTACCTCCAACTTTCCGCCGGAACTCACCCAGTTGATCCAGCAACAAAACACCCTGATGCAACTGATCATCCAGAACCAGAACAACAACAACCATCATCCACCCCAGGCCGACAACCTTACCCGTTTTCTGAGGTTGAACCCTCCAACTTTCTCCAGCAGCATTGAGCCCATTGTGGCAGATGATTCGCTTCGCAAGATGGAGCGTGAGCTCGTCACCGCTGGTTGTTCTGAAGCTGAGAAGGTGCGTTTTGCCGCGCATCAACTTGAAGGCCCTGCAGCTGCTTGGTGGGAGAACTACACCACCACTTATCCCATTGCTGGAGTCACTTGGGAGCAATTCAAGCAAGCCTTCCGCACCGCGCATGTCTCAGCTGGTGCAATGAGTCTGAAGAAGCGTGAGTTTCGCAACTTACGCCAGGGGAGTCGCACTGTGGCCCAGTACGTTGATGATTTCAGCATGCTCGCCCGTTAGGCACCCGGAGATGTGGCCGATGATGCGGCCAAGCAGGAAAAGTTCTTGGAAGGACTGAATGATGAGCTGAGCATTCAGTTGATGGTAGCCACCTTCAACAACTACCAGGAGCTGGTTGATAAGGCCCTCATCTTGGAGGGGAAACATCAGCAGATGGAGAACCGCAAGCGAAAGTATGGGGTTGGAAAGTTCAACTCCGGCACTCAGCAGAAGCCTCGCTACACCCCCTACTCAGGGAATACCGGGACTGGATCCGGTAAGTTTGGTGGACATGTTCAGCATAACCACCCTGTGCACAACCATGGAGGCCACAACCATGGAGGAAATGGGAATCACCGCAACAACAACAACTTCAAGAATGGCGGTACTGGCACTCAGCAGAATTCAACTCCAGCTCAGAAGGATCTGACTCACATCACTTGCTTCAAGTGTCAGAAGAAGGGACACTATGCCACTGATTGTCCCCAGAACAAGCAGGGAAATGGAAACGGCAACGGCAACGGCAACTCTGCAGCTAAGAAGCCCAATCCTTTTCCTCGAGCTCAGGTGAACCACATTGATGTGGAAGAGGTCTACGATCACCCCGATACTGTGGTTGGTAAGTTTTTGCTAAATTCACATCCAGTATTTGTACTTTTTGATTCTGGTGCAACGCATTCATTCATATCAAGGGTAGTTGTGGAAAAGTATAGTTTGCCAACTAGAACCCTCAGCCAACCTATTAAGGTCAGTTCCCCAGGAGGCATGATGACAGCCGGGATAGGATGCCATGCTTTGAGTCTCAACATCGGGAACCATAATTTCCCCACCGACCTCATCGTATTAGAGTCCCAGGGATTGGATGTAATCCTAGGCATGGATTGGATGGCCAAGTATGAAGGTAATATCGATTGTGCCCTTAAGTCTATTTTTCTCACCACCCCCGAGCAGAAGCGGATTAAGTACGTGTCTCAGCGCCCGACACGGAGTAAGCGAGTAAACTCTCTCACGGGAGTAGTCCAGGAGGAGGTACCAATCGTACGGGAGTATCCAGATGTATTTCCGGAGGAATTGCCGGGCATGCCACCCGATAGAGAGATTGAGTTCTTGATTGAGCTATTACCCGGAACAGCACCGATATCCAAGAGACCTTATCGGATGCCCGCAAATGACTTGATAGAAATCAAGAAGCAAATTAAGGAGTTGTTGGACAAAGGGTATATTCGCCCAAGTTCTTCACCTTGGGGAGCCCCAGTGCTCTTAGTTGAAAAGAAGGACAAGTCCTTAAGAATGGTTGTCGATTATCGTGCATTGAACGATGTGACCATCAAGAACAAGTACCCCTTGCCGATGATCAACGATCTGTTTGATCAGTTAGTTGGAGCTCGCATATTCTCAAAGATCGATCTTCGATCCGGGTATCATCAGTTGAAGATTCGTGAACAGGATATACCCAAGACAGCCTTTACCACTCGGTACGGCTTGTATGAGTACACGGTCATGTCATTTGGACTGACTAATGCTCCGGCATATTTTATGAATCTGATGAACAAGGTATTTATGGAGTACTTGGACAAGTTTGTCGTGGTGTTCATCGATGACATACTGATATTCTCCAAGAACGAAGAGGAACACAAGGAACATCTGCGTCTAGTTTTGGAGAAGCTTCGAGAGCATAAGTTATATGCAAAGTTCAGCAAATGTGAGTTTTGGTTGAAGGAAGTCGGATTTCTCGGACACGTCATCTCAGGAGAAGGAATAGCAGTGGACCCTGCCAAGGTCGCAGCAGTCACCGAATGGGTAGCA
This sequence comes from Hordeum vulgare subsp. vulgare, assembly GCF_904849725.1. Lineage (NCBI taxonomy): Eukaryota > Viridiplantae > Streptophyta > Magnoliopsida > Poales > Poaceae > Hordeum > Hordeum vulgare. Next base: position 399,256,625 of record NC_058520.1, on the reverse strand, counting down.
CCCACTTCAGTCAAGGAGATCCGCAGTTTCCTCGGACTTGCCGGATATTACCGGAGGTTCATTGAGAATTTCTCAAAGATTGCCAAGCCCATGACAGAGTTATTGAAGAAGGAATCCAAGTATGTTTGGACTGAGGATTGTGAAACCAGTTTTCAAGAGCTGAAGAAACGCCTTGTGACAGCCCCAGTGCTGATATTGCCGAACATTCAGAAGGATTTCCAGGTTTATTGTGACGCTTCTCGTCAAGGACTTGGAGGAGTGCTCATGCAAGAAGGCAAAGTTGTAGCCTATGCATCCAGACAGCTCAGACCTCATGAGTTGAATTATGCCACACATGACTTGGAACTAGCAGCCGTAGTGCACGCACTCAAGACCTGGAGACATTTCCTGATCGGAAATAGTTGTGATGTTTACACTGATCACAAGAGCCTGAAATATATCTTCACGCAGAAGGAGTTGAACCTCAGACAAAGGCGATGGCTAGAGTTGATCAAGGACTATGACATGAGATTGCATTATCACCCAGGAAAGGCAAATGTTGTAGCCGATGCGTTGAGCCGCAAGAGTTATGTGAACACGGTCACAGCGGGAGGATTACCCCAGGAGTTAGTCGATGATCTCCGAGAGCTCAAATTGGAGATAGTTCCAAGAGGATTTGTTGCCACTTTGGAAATTCAGTCTACTTTGACGGAAAAGATCCGTGAAGCACAGAAAGCTGACAAAGAGATAGCTGAGATTAAGCAGAAAATGGAAGACGGGAAAGCTAAAGGTTTTCGTGGGGATGAACACGGAACTTTATGGTTTGAGGATCGCATCTATGTGCCCAATGATCCCGAACTCAGGAAGTTGATACTTCAGGAGGCTCATGATTCCCCGTACTCGATACACCCCGGTAACACCAAGATGTATCTGGATCTGAAAGAAAGTTTCTGGTGGACAGGGTTGAAGAAAGACATTGCCGAGTACGTAGCTATATGCGATGTTTGTCAGCGAGTAAAAGCCGAGCATCAGAAGCCAGCAGGTTTGCTCCAACCTCTGCCGATACCCAAATGGAAATGGGAAAAGCTTGGTATGGACTTCATCACAGGATTACCTCGGACCCGTTCTGGCTATGATTCTATTTGGGTTGTGGTCGATCGGTTGACCAAGGTAGCTCACTTCATTCCGGTGAAGACTACCTACACTAGTGCCAAGCTGGCCAAGATTTATATGACGAGGATCGTATGTCTGCACGGAGTACCAAAGAGCATTGTGTCTGATAGAGGGACTCAGTTCACATCAAAATTTTGGCACCAACTGCATGAAACCTTGGGAACGAGATTGGAGTTCAGCACAACATTTCACCCGCAGACAGATGGATAGACCGAGAGAGTTAATCAGATTCTGGAGGACATGTTGAGAGCTTGCGCACTAGACTATGGGTCTAGTTGGGATGACAATTTACCGTATGCCGAGTTCTCATACAACAACAGCTACCAGACCAGTCTGAAGATGGCCCCTTTCGAAGCTCTATACGGAAGGAGGTGCAGAACACCGTTGATGTGGGATGGAGTTGGAGACCGACAACTTTTTGGTCCCGACCTCATCCGAGATTCTGAAGAGAAGGTCAAGCTTATTCGTGACCGACTCAAGATAGCTCAGTCCAGGCAGAAGAGTTATGCCGACAACAAACGCAAGGAAGTAACATACGAAGTGGGAGATCGAGCATATCTTCGGGTGTCTCCACTTCGAGGAATCAAGAGATTCGGTGTGAAAGGAAAACTAGCACCACATTTCATTGGCCCCTACAAAATTCTTGAACGTAGAGGCGAAGTTGCATACAAACTGGAACTGCCGGAAGGATTGTCCGGAGTTCATGATGTCTTCCATGTTTCCCAGTTGAAGAAATGCCACGCTGAGATGGCCGATGTTCCGTTGAGAGATACAGTGCCCCTAGAGGCCATACATCTTGACAGCAATCTGACGTATGAGGAGAAACCCGTCCGAATTCTCGAGACCGCCAACAGAGTTACCCGCAGCAAGATCATCAAGTTCTGCAAGGTGTTGTGGAGCCACCACACCGAGGAAGAAGTCACCTGGGAACGAGAAGAGGATCTTCGTCGAGACCAGCCGCACCTATTTTCTAGTCAACCCGAATCTCGAGGGCGAGATTCATCTTAAGGTGGGTAGGTTTGTAACATCCCAATTTTCGTAAATTCGGATGTTAATAGATCATTCATTTGCATCCCACATTTTATGCATCATTGCGTTCCTCTGAAAAATTTTATCGTTATGTGACTGCAGGCAATTTATCGGAGCGGAGATAATATGACTTCTCCCCTGTGAGTTAAAGTCATCATTTTTGGTTTTTGCAAATTTTTCCAAACTCCGAATTATTTTAGTCGAGTTTTTTTTTTCCGATCGCGTTGTGTGATCCTAGTGCATAAAACTTTTTTTTTAAAGTTGCATTAGATGGAACTAGGGTTCCTATATATATTATATATATATTTAGTTGTATATGTATTTTGTTTTCCTAAGTATTCTAGCGCATATACGTATATTAGTACCTACTCTGTTTCTAGTATTTTTGTTAGCTAGGAAAATATTTTTTCTGTTTTGTTTTTTTTCTTTTTCTTTCTTTTTGTTGTTGCTGTTTGTTTGTTTTTCAAAAAAAAAGAAAAGAAAACTGCCAGCCCCCATGCATGCACGCATGCCTTGCATGCAGCCTCCCCCACGTCCCCAATTTCTCTCCCTCCCCACGTCTCCTCTTTCCTTTTTTCTTCTCTCCCTCCCCACGTCTCCTCTTTCCTATTTTCTCTCCCTTTTCCTTATTTCTCTCTTCCTTCTTTCTCCTCCCTCTCTTTCCTATTTTTCTCTCCCATGATCTCCTTCCCAAAGTTCTCCCTCTCCTTCCTTTCTACTCTCCTCCCCTAAGCCTATATAAACCCCCCCCCCACCTCCACCTCTCCCCAACCCTAGCCGCCGTCTCTCCACCGCCGCCTCCACAAGCCGCCGCCGGCGCCTCACCCCACCGCCGCCCTAGCCGCCGCCGCGAGCAGCGGCAGCAGCCCGAAAGCTGCTGCACCTCGGCCTCACCGCGGAGGAGGAGCCCTCCCCGAACTCTCTCTCCACCGCCGCCTCTTCCCCGCGGAGGAGGAACCTCACCGCCGCCGCCCGACGCCCCACCGCCCGGAGCTACTCCCTCCTTCCTCGCCGGCCATCTCCTTTCTTGCCAGTGCAACACCTCCAGCAGCAGGTAGCAACCTCTCTCTCTCTATTTCATGCACTCCATCTCAGCCATTAGAAGCTTGCCACGTGTGCCTCTCATTAACACTAGCAGTTTCGTAATTTCTGTCCAGATTTCGAAAACAGAAACTTTCAATCTTGTTTTGATCACAACTTTTTATCCCTACGTCCAATGACATTGATTCTTTTTCCAGTAGCTCACAAATTTCCTGTAGTTTTTAAAAATATATAAGTTTTCTGTGTTTGGAATTTTTAAATATAAGTTAGAGCAGATTTAGTTTAAACACTGTTTTGCCTATTCCAGGAGTTTGAAAAATGATATTGAGTTGATTCTTTTTGCTACTGTTTTCTAGTGATATAACCTTACTGTAGTAGAATTTTCAGAATTTTCCAAGTATTTTACTAGTGTTTTCAACAGAAACAAGTTTCTGTCCTACCGACGTGCGATAAAATTCTTTTGCGTAGTCGTTTGCCAATCTTTGCATGTGATGTTATTTTTTTTTCTCGTGGCATGATTGAATTGCTTATGGTGTGCTTTGTGTTTGTATCGGTAGATCATCCGGAGTGCGAAGCGTGTTACTTAGAGACGCTCGAGCAGGACAACTATCATCAAGGCAAGTCATCTTTGATCATGTTATTTTACCTATGTTTTCAGTGCATAGTAGATCACCTTCTTTGCCCTATTTGCATGCTGCCTAGGTACTTGGAAACTTTATTCATAGGTGTAGTATCATGTGGTAGGAACACCAACACCCCGATACTTGGCCCCGGGACGACAATGTTATATGTGCTGTGCTCTAGTAGACGGGTTATCGGTTGAGTGTATTCCACGAGAGATGCGAGATTGATATAATAACCAAGACCGGACTAAGACAAGATTTTCAAGACCTTGGACGCAATGCAACTCTGGGTGAAGGACGGTTGATCGGCTCCCTGGAAAACCCAGTGGATGCCCGGGATGCTGGAGAGGCCATGTCATCCTGCGGAAAGCTTCACCCAGGCTCAAAGGGACGGACGGAGACTTCAAGACTCAAGGCTTACCTGCACAGCCACAAGTCATTATGGGCTCTGGCTTGGTTGGACAATGCGGCGACTCTGGACAGGCGGTGCTAGCAGATGTAGACGAACGGTAGGAATGGATGGGCACCGACAGGGATTCAGAGGGACCCGTTGAAAGACCATGTTTTGATCATCCGGTCTTCAAACACCTTGAAGTGCGAGGACAAACCCGGAGGCGATCAAATCTTGTGGGGAACGTGTGCAAAACTCTGCAGAGTACTCAAACCTAATCGATTAGCCGTGTCCACGGTCATGGACAACTTGAGCCGAAGGCATTGAATTTCCCCTGAACTCTCGACACAACTTAATAATGATGTGGGTGTTAACAACTATTCGGGTACGAGAACTGGTTGGCGGAACCATCTCGTTAACAACAAACTATGTAGTAATATTTTGCTTTCGACCCCTTTTGTTGTAGGATAAAACTGGCTTTATGCAAAAACTTAGCTCCACCGGCCAAATATGCATGTAGAGATAGTGATTATTTTACTCCCTCTCTTGATGATTTGCCAGCATATTCAATATGCTGACCTACACGGCTGCAACGTATCATGTTGCAGAGTACTTTTCCGACCAGGAGTGAGGCTACGATTCTACGCTCAGCGACATGCCCTTGGAGTCGGATGGACTCGTCTACCTGATGCTTCCGCTTAGTCTTCGTTAGATAATCTCATGAGTTGGCCTTCAGCCACTTTATTGTACTCCTTTATTGTAATAAAGTACTCTTTATGAGATTTCGATTAATAAAGCTGTGTGATTGCACTCTTGAATATATACATTATGTACTGTGTGTGTACCAGCATGATCTTGGGATGGTACAGAAACACCAGAGGCTTGACTCGTTGAGTCGGGTCGCAACATTCTGCCCCCCCCCCAATAAACATCAAACATACCAAAAGTAAAACATGCGTAACTTTTACATGCGAACTCCGATTTTGATGACATTGAGCTCGTTTTGTAGATTCTGAAAAGCTCCAGGTCCTCACATAGAGAACCACCCAATATCAAACAAAATGGATGATGTAATCAATACAATGGTTTGAGTATATAATTTGGGGAACCCTTTTTGGCTAACGGTTTTACTTTGGGATATATGATACGTTGACTTGAGCAAGTACAATATGAAACCCTTTGATACCCTATTAATAGTGCGAGATATGTATAAGTAAAAATCATAAAATAGCTACACTACATAGCTACTAATAATCTATTCTTGAGTGTATATGTTTATTCGGTGATTATCACTCCACACCACTAACGTCAAAGATACTAATACCTTTGAGTCCAACCTTTCACTTGAGCTTGATGTTATTGTTTCTTCTTGGCTCAAGATGAAGGCAAGATATTGATGAAGTCTTCAAGTAGCTCTCCCATACACAATGTGGAAAGCCTTGCTTTGTATTCATCTTCACTTGTCCATCATGTGAACATCCACAAGTTTCAAGCATGTAATCCTTAGGGATGGTTATCTTGAACTTACCCTTGTCAAACATGATCATGAACACTTGATGTCATCCTATGATGGACACTTGGAATCTCTCTATTAACGCGACCCCATGAGAATTACCTAACCCTCATAAACATAGAAAACACATAGTATTGATTAGTACACAAAGTGCAACTGACAATTACTTACCATACCACAAGATCCCATGTGGTACACCATTTGCGCTTGTGTGATGATAAACTTTGAGTTAACTCTTTGATCTTCATCTTGGTCAACATTTATCTTTGATACATAATTAATCTTGATGTCTTGAAGGCCCTGTTGATTTCTTATTAGGCTTCATTGCTTTGAGAAATGATTACCAATATCTCAATTCACCATGACCATATCAAGTTTCTCCATGAATCTCATACTAGCTATAACTTTGCTCATCTTCATGATACAACATAGTTTCTTGAGAGGCACAATGAATTCTTCACTTGAATTACTTGCTTCAAGACAAAATCATCCATGACTCAATATATGAGCTCATCATGATCCTATTTTCAAGACATATGTAGAATTCTTCTCTTTAACTATTCTCCCAAGATCTTGATCCATCATTGTTCAAACCATAAGCCAAAGCATGAGAATGTATGAGATCGTTAATGAACTCCACATAGATCACATCTTGTTCATCACATGGAATTCATCTTGATCGTATCATATTTGATTCAATTATTGAGCTCCTCCTTGATGCATGCACAACAATATGTATATGACATTCATTTAGAATTCATTCGAGCTCCTTATTGATATTCATGGAACAAACATACTTCAATTCATCCAATATTCTTCATGCATTGAAAATAGAACATTGTTTCAAATGTATAACTCAATGCAAACATTAGTCCATTAGGAGTGTCATCAATTACGAAAACGACACATGGGGACTACATGCACTTTCAGATGGGCACCAAAGAACAATATGAAAGTGCAAGATATCGTCGAGGGGTGAATGCGAGATTTTAACAAATTCTTAAAAAATGTGAGGTTCTTGAAGAATAATAGTGTGATGAAATACACAAAGGAATGAAGAAAACACTAGAATTCAAATCAGAATGAGGACAAAGTCATCTTAACAGAACTAAGCAGGCAACCTAGGTAATAGTATATGAAGAGCATGCGAACATAGATACATACACCATTAAGTACAACTAAATAAAAGACTGGGAAAAGTATCATGGTGAAAGTCTTCAAGTCAAGTCTTCAAGGGAGAGATTCAAATTCTTTAACACAAAAGTACTCAAAGTAGAGGGTTGAAGAATTTGAACCAGAGTGCCTTGGTGAAGACAATGAAATTATTTGACAAATTCCAGTTGTTGTGAAACCTGTACGTCTCGTTAGGAAGGCTTGAGATTTGATTCAAAAGACACTTAGTCTTGACCTTATTCCCCTTGAGCTAAGATCACTTAGATCTCGCCTAGTCACTCATGGTAAGTATTCAACATAGACTTCCCAAACCTTCATATACTAGTTCCATGTCACTCCATAATTTATTTTTGGATGCTGAGAACATGACGTCTAACCGTCTGGAAGATCACAATCTTCGAAGATAACAAGCGTCGGATCACACATGACAATCTATGCAGTGATGCTCAATCACTTTGGCTCCCGATGTTTGGGTTTTTCCTCACTTAGGATTCTCTTAAGTCCTTCGAAGAATGGGTTTCTTTAGTTGACACTTGTCAATCAGTCACTTGGAGCAGCCAACCAACAAATGGTGGTCGGGGCGGCTATTTATAGCCATGGGTCAAACCGACATGATAAGACCATCATGCCCCTCGAGCAATACCCTTGTCAGGATATGGTTGACAGTTGGCACTGGCTCAACAATAGTCTGAAATTTGAGCTCTTAGATTCCTCATAGTAGGAGAATTGCACTCGATAAGTCCTAACTCCCCAGTCAGACCAATTTTGTCAGCAACCAGAAGAACCGTGTCTCTGTCGCTAAAGAACTCAACTGCACTACAAGAGATTTTGAAAGTACTCACTCGAAGAAATAGGTAGATTTGAGCATCACTTCGTAAATACACCTGTGTATAACAGTTTAGTGCTTCATATGACTCGAAATAAAGAAGAAATTAATAAGAAAAACAAAGTCCTTACGTTCCAATTCTTCACTTCAATTTCTTCAAAGGTCGCATCAATTTCTTCAATGTAAACATACATTTTTAGGGGTTGTCTTCCACCGTTAAACCAAACCCCCAGGATTTTTCTCATGTGTATACTCACAAACACATTAGTCTCTTAACCCATTTGTTTTCAATGCTCCATAACCACTAAGGGGGCACTAGATGCACTTACAATCTCATCCTTTTTGGTGACTGATGACAAACAGATTAATGTTTTCAATGGGGATAAATAATAAGATTGAAAGTAAAAAAAAAGATGAAGATTTTGATTCCATGATCTTGAGGAACTCCACTTGAAGATGCGCATATGAAGAATTTGCTTTGGATTGCAAATGCACATGGCATAATTGTGGACCCCCTATATCCCAGGATCCAACAGAGTGCATTGAATAGATTAACTTGTATACATATCAGCATAGGGAACCATGCAGAAATAGAGTTCAGAAGTATCATACCACCACGAGACTTAAGTTTACAACTCATTGGAGAAATGATTAGAAGAACGAGAGTTGTAAGAACTTCATCAGTGTCACAGTTGTATCCTTTAATGGGGCTCATTGTCAGAACCCAATATAATTACTTGTAAATAGTTGCGTCAACATATTTGCATCATGTTTAAATTCAAATGGACTTGAAATGGGGATGATCAAACCCTAGCACCAAATAAAATTCAAATAGGTTCAACTTAAAAATAATTTCAGTGGACCAAAATGGCCTTCCAAAATGTCCATCATCTTTGGGAAATGTTGAAAACATCAACCATAGGTGATGCACACTTTTCCTAGTCATTTTGGATTTTTGGATAAATACATAATGTTTTTGAATTGAAGTTATAAATTTCTATAAATATTTTTATAACTCCGATAATTCTGAAACTTCTTGTGGGGCTTTGGAATAATCCATTTAGATACCCAAATATTATTCAGAAGCAACACAATTAGTTTGGTTTGAAAACCAAATTTGAACAAATTGCAGAAAACAAAAACATAAATAAAAAGGACAGCAGAGAGCTCATCTATGTGACCTGCTGTTGTAGCAATCAGCCCAGCCCAGGTGGCCCGCATGCTAGTCGTCTTCAACCTCTGTCAGTAGGCACAAGCGAGACAATGCACGGCACCGCGAGCGCGCCATGCCACCTCCCTGCTTCCATGTCACGCTAGTGAGCAGGATAAGCTCACGAGAGTTGTCCCGATCTAGCCGATGCCTCGCCACTCTCTCCCTCGCCCTCTTTCACGCTCTAGCCTCCATGCTCGAGGCCGCCATGTCCGTGCCACCGTGACCACCATAGCCACTCGCCCCTCGCCTCTCTGCTTTGTCAAGAAGCTTCACCACACCGCCACATGTCTCCACACCTAAGCACGTGAGCTCGGAGGGACACAGTTGTCGCCATTGTCTTTGTCCTCTACCTCGGACCCGTCGGTCGCCATCGTCAAATTTGCCGGCGCCCGACCACCCCCGGCCTCACCGTCGCCTCTGCTAGACTCGTCGTGAGCCCCTTCTCGATTCCCCTCTCCCTTCTTGCCCTCTCTCGTGCCATAGCGCCGTCCCCGCGACCCCGAGCTCTGGCCTCCGCCATGACCGATGAGAATCGCACTTGCGAGCTCCTCCGCTCAAACCCGTCGCACTATCCTGCTCCTCGTGTTCCATAGAGGCTGCCTAGACCCTTTCGCTCACTCGTCCGTGCCCTGTAACCCACCTGCCCTCATGTGCCGAGCGTGCCGCCGCCCAGCTCGATGCCGGTAACGCCACGGTCCTCCTCGGAACCTACCGCCACCACCAGCGGATGCTCCATGTTGCGCCCGTTCAGTGAGCCCATGTGCGCCTCCACCGACGTCGGAATCGCCGCGCCGATGAGCTCCGCCTTGTTCTGTTTAGCACCGGCGGCTAAACGCAGGTTAACTGCTAACGTGGCTTCCATTAGCACTTAAGTAACTTGCTAATTAACCATCATGTGTCAATGACAAGTGGAACCCGTTCACAGTTAACTATCTAGCTTATCTTCATTAAACTCTGTTAAATAAGTGAGTCACTCACGTGTGGGGCCTAGATCGGCAAATTTGATCTTGACCAGTCGGTTGACCGGCTCACATCATGCTCACGTGTTCATGCCGCAGTAATGATTTTTCTTGATTTTAAATAAATCAGAAATGATTTATTTATTTCTAAAAATGTCTAAAACTTCTAAAATTTATAAAAAATAATCTATAACTCATATGCACACCTCAGGTTCACGCAAGTCGATTGCGAGTTGCTCAATGCGATCATTCATAGCGTCTTGTGCTTGGCGCATTCCTCTTTGGACGTCGAAGAGGTGTAGTTCGATGACGTAGTTGTTCTTGCCGTTGTCTTGCTCCTCGAATGCCGGGTTCGACATAGTAGTCCTGTCCATAGCACTCAAGTAGCTATAGGTGAATAATTGAGAAGACAATACCAATTATCGTTCCAAATATTGAAAATGGATCAAGATCACTTAAAGTGTAAGTATGAAAATAGTGGAATTGGTACCGAAAATTGTCCTTCTCACACCTACACAAACAAGTCTTATGGAGTAGCTTGGTTAGGATGATGTCACAAAATTCAAGCAATCCAAAGATAAGATTTAATATTGTTGAAAGAAATTTACAAATTTGCAAGTAAGACAAGCTAGATCAATAGCAATGAGTATACATGAAAACACACACACGGATAGAAAAGTGGGGTTGTGCAACCAAAGAATGAGCATAAAATGAGGTATCCACGAAAAACACTCATGCTGCACAACACTAGAGAGACACTAGCACGATTTCTCAAATGGGCGTGATACAAACTTGTCCACAACCTATAAGAAACAAAACGTGTCGTCTTCCTATTCCCGACTTTTGCTATATGTGTGAGGCACGATGTCACTCCCTCAAGTATGATTATGAATATATTATGCAATTGTGTGATGTTGTTGCTCTTTGCACTAGCTTAAAAGCTTTGCTTCTCTTTCTTTTGGCGATGACATTTTATGTGGTCACTATGCAGGACGTGCACACCAAGATAGCAATTATGTATGCTGGTACTATTGAAACACAAAATATAGTAGTATGACACCATAATATGATACTTATGGTGTTTGCATGCAACTGAAGCTATACGGCGTATGTATCACTAATGTGCACATGTAGTGTAGCCCGCAATACTCGATGGCTAATCTCTATAGGCAAGTTACACAAATAGGTTCGGGGTAACAATGCAATGGCAAGGGTATATGACAAGAGTGTCGTTGCTATTATTGTCCTTGCTTACGGTGTGGTGTCGATGAAGAGTTGGTTGGCCACGATCCGGGGCGATGATGAGCGGCGATGTCGGTGTAGAACCACTCCTAATTAGACGAAACACCTTAGCAAGTGGTGGGGCTCATGGCTCAAAATCTCACATGCAAATGGGTTGAGGAAGAAATGGTGGAGAAACAAAAAAGTCACGGGGGGAAAATTAGCTTCGACAGAGTTGTTCGGATGTATGGGTTAACTTGGTCGTCCTAGGGGCTCGAACATCCGACGGGCTCGATAGTCCGATGGTGTTCGGACGTCTAGGGGGCTCGATCGTTCGACGCCTGCGAACCGGCTTAGCGGACGAACTCGAGGCGAATCTGGATGAACACGAAAAATCTGGGCATTTGGTGGGTGAAAATGATGGGTATGGTGGGGAAAAGCTAGATCCACTTGTCCACAATGAAATTGGCGGATCCAAATCAACAAAATCTCTTCAAATCCAACAGATCCAAGAAATTTTCGTATGTCTATTTTTGTGGTATTTTTTCAAAAAATAGGTCAAATCGAAACAAAAATTGGCTAGAAAGTGGGGGATGAGACTCCAAGTTGTGAATCAACATGGCTCATGATACCAATATGATATGGGGATGCCCGCGGTGGTCGATCTTTGCACACTTGGAGGGGAAAAGGGAGAAAACCAAGAGAGACACACAAACTCAAGAACGATCACCAATCACACATCCACTAGATCCACTCAAACACAAGAGATGCATAGACCCAAAGTCAACAAAAGGATACGTAATCGATAGTCTTCCCTACGAGAGGGGCCTTATATCCACGAAGGGATCTTCCCTACAAGAGGGGCCTTGGCATCACTATGGATCTTCTCACATGGAGGACATCTCCATGGGAGGAGGATAGTATATGGAGCTAAGCTCAACAAGTGATTGTCAATACTTTAGCTAACCCTATATGGATATAGGGGAGGGGTATTTATGATACTAGGTGAGATAGGGGGTACATGGGTTGTGACCCAAGGGCCTGTATGCAGACATGGCTTGGACGTCCAAGAAGTGCCGGTCGTCTCGAGGCTTAGGATGGCTCGGACGTCAGGCGCGGTCCGGTCGTCTAAGGGCTTTGAATCGGATGCGTTGTTGCCGAATTTCCGGAGCCTACCGACGTCTGGGGCTTGGTCGGCCGGCGAGGTCCGAATTTCCAAGAGTTTGTTCTGTCTTGGTGAGGTCGGACATTCGAGGGCTCGGTTGGCTGGGCGCTACAGCGTGTGGACTCGAGAGGCTCCAAGCGTCAGTTGTCCGGACGAGCTCGGTCGTTCAGACGCTGGGATATCTTGCACTCCGGACAGGCTGAGTCGTCCGGCCGCTGGAGCGTTCAGCACGACATCTTTGTGTTCCTACGCGTTTGGTCCATGGCCTCCTTCCAAGTACCCGAGTATGCAGAGAGTTTCCGCTTGAGGTAGAGACCATGTCTCGAGTGGATCAAATAATGGATGAGCAAGGACAGATGTCACCTCGGTTTCAATGGCACGTGTACGGGCTCTTGTCATGGGGCCACTTGGAGCTTGAGGTGTTGGTGATGTATCCATGGGGATGATCATGGGATGCTCTGTATCATAAGATTAGGGATCTCGAGGCATCTCAAGGTAATATTCAAGGAATACCCAAGCATCTAAGCTTGGGGATGCCTTAGTTGGCATGACCTCTTTCATCCACAATCCATCGGTAATTTTACTTGGAGCTATATTTTTATTCATCACATGATATGTGTTTTGCTTGGAGTGTCGTGTATTATAATTTTGCTTGTTTTCTTTTTAGTTTGTCACAATCATTATTTTATGCACACACTATTATGAGACACACACATTCATTGGAATTTATTACAATGCTCATTATGCTTCACTTATACCTTTTGAGTTAAGGCAATTTATGCTCATGTGCTTCACTTAATTCTTTAGAGCACGACGTAAATTATATTTTGTAGAAATCATGTGCACTCTCATACTTCACTTATATCTTTTTGAGAGTCTGAATAGTAAGTGGTAATTTACCTGAGTTATATGTTTAGTCAAAAAATGATAGGTATACAAGGGGGATATAATAAAAACTTTCATGTAGGTCACAAATTTTGAAACGTATAATCAACGATATTGAGGTTATAATACGGGGTCTTACTAATTGGTAAAAGTTGATTACCAAGAATAATGATATTAAGGTTTGTGATCCATTGTTGATCAAAATGCCAGTCATGGCATAACCAGGAAGTTGGAGTATTAAGTATCCTTGATTCAAAGCCTTATGTGTTATTTGTCCGGGGGCGCGCGGTGGTTAACTCCTCCCAACCTACTGCCTAGGGGCATGCAATTAGTACTTTGCTTCGAGAGAGCTAATATAAGATGCAATAAATATCCTAGTTCCTTGTGACTAATGTGAGTTTGTGGACCGTAAACGCTCCTACCTTTTCCATATTTTTCTAGCCTCTTCGGTACCGTGAATTGCTCGTTCTCACCTCGAGATTTGGTGGATACTTTGTCGGTGCATCCAAACCCCATGATATGATACACTCTATCACAGATAAGCCTCATTATATCTTCCTCAAAACAGCCACCGAACCTGCCTATCATGGCATTTCTATAGCCTTTAGAAGATATATTGTCATGCAACTTACACCGTTGTTGTTCACATGAGTTGAGCATTCATAGTCAGTTTGGCTTGCATGATCATATAGTTGATATGATATTCTTGGCAAAGTCGACGTTCATCATTATATACATGTTATGCTAGCATCATTGCACATCATGATACATTACCAAAGGCATTCATGTGTAGTGATATAATTTTCAGTTTTATCGAGTTGTAAATAAATAAAAGTGTGATGATCATCATTATTAGAGGGTTTCCCCTACCTGTGAGGATATACAAATAAAAAGGAAAAAAGGCCAAAAAAGAGTACCCAAGAAAAAAAGAGATAAAAAGAGAGAGGGGGAACATGAATATCCTTTACCACACGTGTGCTTCAAAGTAGCACCATGTTCTTCAAATAGAGAGCCCTCATGTTTAGTTACTTTCATATACTACTAGGAACAAATATATAACTTATCTTGCATATTCCATCAATGGGTTTCCTCAAATGACCGAGTTATTCATGAGAAAGAAAGTTAGGTGGACACCTACTTAGTTTCAGTAGAGAGTTTTCATATACTTATAGCTCTAGTGCATCCAAAGTTTCATGTCAATCCCTACTTCTTGCATCAATATCGATTGAAAGTCACCTCCATAGCCCAGCGATCCGCCGATTTGAAGCGGGACTTTCTCAGACTTTTTTCTTCCCTTATCAATCCCTACCATCTTTCTATTCCACCCCAAATGTTGAAATTCCATGGCTCGCACTCATGTACTCCCTCCATTCCTAAATATAAGTATTTCTAAAGATTCCACTACGAACTACATACGGAGCAAAATAAGTGAATCAATACTCTAAAATATGTCTATATACATCTGTATGTAGTCTTTAGTGAAATCTATTAAAAGACCTATATTTAGGAACAGAGGGAGTACTAAGTTAATTTGAAAAAGGTGAAGTGCGTATAAAATTATGAGTCTACTGTTTGGTTAGGCACGAGGGTGCTCATGATTTATGCTTTTCATTAGGAAGATGGAGTTATGCCATTGCTTACATGATTAAATGAGTAGCGGATAACATTCTTTAGTGTTGTTATTTTGAAAGTCAATGATTATTTGTTGGTATTCATCTATATTACCATCTCAATATTTATTAAGTCGTTGTTTCTCAACATATATACCTAAAATATTACATGGTAGACATGTAAGGTAGCATTCAACATATACAATCATGTTTTTATCATTCACCTACTCGAGGACGAGCAGAAATTGAGCTTGGGGATGTTGACACATCTACGATGTGTCTATAATTTTTGATTGTTTCAAGCTATATTTTCTCAATCTTGTATGCTTTATATATCATTTTATGTCATTTTTGGGAACTAACCTATTAACTTGGTGTCCAGTGCAGTTGTTGTTTTCTATGTGTTTTTGGCATTACAAAAAAAATCTTACCAAATGGATTCAAAATAACCTTTCTGACAATTTTTCTAGACCAAAAGAAGACCTAGAAGCTTTGGAGGGAGTATAGACCTTGCACGAGGAAGCAAAAAGGGTAGGGGCATGCCATGGGGGGTAGGGTACGCCCTCCCCCTTGTGACTCCCTCATGGGTCCTTTGCACCGCCTCTCTAGCCTATAATTCACATATATCCCGAAGACCCTAGGAGAGCATCCGAAATAATTTTTCTATCGCCGCAAGTCTGTGTTCCTCTCAGATCCCATCCGGAGGCCTTTTTCGATACTCTGTCAAAGAGGGGATCCATCATGGAGGCACTCTTCATCAACCTTGTTGCCTCTCCAATGATGTGTGAGTAGTTCCACCATGACCTATGGGTCCACAGTAGTCTCTCTCTCTCTCTCACACACACACTCTCTCTCTCTCTTAATATTCAAATGGACTCCACAATTATATCAAATGGATGTGAAAAGTGCTTTCCTCAATGGTAATCTTGAGGAAGAAGTATATGTTGCTCAACCCCGGGTTTTGAAGACCCAAAGCATCCTGACAAAGTCTTCAGGCTCAACGAGGCTCTCTATGGACTCAAGCAGGCCCATCAGGCGTGGTATGATACTCTGAAGGAATTCCTCATGAAGAAAGGCTTCAAACCGGGTTCACTCAATCCAACTCTTTTCACAAAATCTTATGACAATGAACTATTCATGTGTCAAATATATGTAGACGATATCATCTTTGGTTGTACTTACAAACACTAGAGTGAAGAATTTAGATTTATGATGAGTGATGAATATCAAATGTCCATGATGGGGGAGTTGAAATTCTTCCTAGGTCTTTAAATTCATCAAAAACGCAATGACATCTTCATCTATCAAGAGAAATACCTCAAGTATGTCCTGAAGAAATTCGGCATGCAAGACTGGAAAGGTGTCAAAATTCCAATGCCCACAAACGGCCACCTCTGCACTAACGAAAATGGTAAATATTTCGATCATCAGGTATATCGCTTCATGATTGGCTCCTTATTGTACCTATGTACATCTAGGCCAGATATTATGCTTAGTGTTTGCATATGTGCCTGTTTCCAAGCAACACCGAAGGAATCATACTGTAAGGTTGTGAAGCATATTCTTCGATATCTAGCTCACACACCAACATTTGGATTATGGTACCCCAAGGGCTCAAATATTCATCTCATTGGATATTCTGACTCTGACTATGCTCGTGATTGCATGGACCGCAAGTCAACATTAGGGACATGTCATTTCCTCGGACGATCCTTAGTGTGCTGGTCCTCGAAGAAACAAAACTGCGTGTCACTTTCCACTGCTAAAGCATCTGCGACTGCAAGAGCTCCAAAGCTAGTTGTGGTGAAGAAATATGCTATGAAGACAAAATCTTCAAGTTCAAATACCTCACAGCAAATTCCTCAACCACCTCCAACTGTGGCTGCAACTTCCTCAACAACTACTGCAATGTCCTCTTCGAGTTAGCAAACAGTGGGCTCCACAATTACCTTAGGGACATCTGTGTTTGGTTCTGCACTCACCTCTCCAAGTGATACCATGAAGAAAAAGATGACTACTGGATGAGGCAAAATACCAAGTACTCACAAGGTGGTCTTCAATGTTCCCTCAGGATCTGAGGATGATGAAGTTGATGATGACGAACTCGCAGAAATCATTAGAAGAAAATAGGAGAGAGTAGCTCAGGCTAAGGGCACCAACATTCCTATTATGTGGAACCCCAAAGTTGTGCTACACTTCATTGATATTTGGTATCAAAATCCTCAAACACCAATTGATGATCTGAACCTTCCACCTGGGCCGAGTCATGTGCTGACGACGTTCATCGCCGAAGGAAACTGGAAGTTTGAGAGGTCCAAAAGGGCCAGATAGGACGAGGCCAAGAAAGAGCGAATTGTGAAGAATAATGTGCTCTCCTTGACTCCTGATTAACTCATCACTGCAAAGACTGAGATCAAAAACCTCGATGGTGAATACAGTGGATACCATGCTGACTGGAACGGTGCCAAGCTCAGGTTTGTCAACCTAGTGACCAAGGCCATCACTGAACACAACAATAGGGTTGCTGCTCCATCGCAACCATCCATTACTCAGGCTAGCTCCTCCGCTCAGCCTAAATAAATTTCTCAGCTTGCTGAATAAATTGCTAGGACTGCTGAAGACATTACATCTCGTGAAGAAATTGCCAGGCTAGCTGAAGAAAATGTTGCGCCTGAGGAAAATGCTCGTGTCAAGATGACTGCATCAGTTATGCCTGAAGAATCTGCATCAACCTCATCCTCTACACCAACTGCAAAGTCTTCAAGGGTGAAGAAATTGACACTTTGTTCTGCATTAGAAGCTAAGAAGACAAAAGCTGTAGAAAAAGAAGCAACTCGAAAGAGGAAAGCATCAACGATCACAGAATCCTCAGAGGTCAAACTCTTGAGGACTTTGCCAAGTTCCTCAAGTGATCCAATTGATGCAACTCCCATCAACATGGTACCCCCATATGAAATTATACCGTTTGGTGAAGACTATGTCATTCCTGAAATGAATGAAGAAAATCGATATGTTGCTTCAACATAGCCGATCGATGAAGAAATTGAAGTGGACCTGAACACTTAAACCCCTCAAGCATCATCACCCCCACCTCAGTTATCTACTAAAGAGATAGGAGTTGATGAAATTGAAGAAGATGCGGACATTGGTTGCACCACCCCAGTGATTAGTGATGAATATTGAGAAATAGCTCACCCAAATTCGCCACTGGCCACTCCACTCCATCAAATTCCTTAGCCCCCTGCTGTAACTGGATAAATTCATATAGGGTCTAATGGACGTCCTACTCCAATGCACTCTATTCCGGAGGAAATACTAGCTGCATCAGGTGAAGAATATGTTGGTCAAACTGCTCAACCAACAGAAAACATGACTAAAGATATCGCTACACCTGTTCCTTAGACCACTGCAAGCGAGAACGTATGTGATGAATCTGCTCCACATATTCCTCAATCTGAAGAACCAGTAGCTGAAGAAACTACACCTCAAATTCCTCTACCAACAGTTGAGGAACCTAAGGTTGATATCTTAAACATTAAGCCTACTGCTGATGAACCCATTGTTCGAAATCCTCAGTCGGCGGTTGTTGCGGAACAAGATCCTCAAACAGAAAGCATGCCAAGAGGACTTGTTGGGAGATACAAGCCAAATCTTCAGCCAAAGCCACTTCAGCCATACAAGGGTACAAAGCGACCCAAATTCCTCACAGAGAATTTCTATGATGAACATCATTGCTTCACGGGTGAAAATCCCTATCACTCTTAGAGTATAAGGCGCAAGAGGTTGTGGACTTCAACACAAATAAAATTTTATGTTGATGTTCTCTTTGAGAAGAACAAACTCTTCCAACACTGTCAAATTCCTCATGCAGATATGGACTCTTGTTGTTATGTGTTCTGAATGTTCTTCATGATGCTGGACTCTTGTCATTCTACATTGACATCTGTGACTGGAATGAAGAGATAATTCTTCAGTTCTAACTCTGCAGACCTCTGAAGAAGCACAAAATATCAACACATGGATACTAGACTGGATAACCGAAGACACACACTACACTACTGCAGCAACTGAATTGCTTCATGTGGTCCCAGTTGGTATTCCCTCGGAATGGGCAAGATGCATCTATGATGAACATGAACTGCCAAATCATCTAATGCAGGTGCTGATGAAGCCTTTGACACCACGCAAAGCTCCTAGAACCACATTCCTCGTGAAGGACTTGCTCTATGTGCCAAGAACGGTCTACCACATCTTGACCAAAACCCTCAGTCCTATAAAGGGTCATACTTTTGAAGAAGAATAAATGGTGGGAGTCATGAAGAATTTGTTGTTCAACATTATTCACGGGATTACCATCAACTTCCATGATTTCTTCATGAGGACTTTGGCCAACATAGCTATGTTACCGTTTGAACTGAAGCCATATGCTCCGTGGATCATGAAATTCATCCTGGCAACACCCTCAATCCCTTACAAAGCGGATTTTCTAAATCACTCCAGTTTCGTGCCCTCGCTCGAAGTCATCAAGAAAACCTTCGACTCAATAGAAGGTAAGGGTAAAACTATCATTGATGAAGGATCTCACCCCCTTGATGGACAATTTCGTCAAGCTGTATCATATTCCACCAATGATGACACGGTGTCGCAAGATACTGCAGCAAAAGCCTCAGCTCAAGTTCCTTGAGAAACTGCCCCACGAGTGATGACTGATCGAGTGCTTCTTCTAAGTCTTCATCAGAATGTCGATCACAATCACTAGTGGGTAAAACGTCAGTTTGGGGAAATTCTTCGTGACCTAACTGTCACACATAATTGTGTGAGGAAGAATCACTATTATCTACATGAAATCCTCGATCAAACTTGGGCCATTCTGTCTCACCTCAAGACTCCTGATGTAACGACCCGACTCTAAACGAGTCAAGCCTCTGTGTATCTGTGCCATCCCTGGATCAGTATGCTGGCACACACAGTACATCAATGTATATATCAAAGTGCAATCACATGTAAATAGCGTAAAACTGATATATACCTTAAATATCTCAGCGGAAACAGTCAAGGGAGTGGAGTCCCAATAAACACCAATGGCAAGTTGAGTGTAGACCGTAACCCTGAATCGTACTCTTACTCATCGAAGAAAAATATCTGCAACATAAGACGTTGCGGCCGTGTAGGTCAACATATTGAATATGCCGGCAAGTCACATATGAGAGGGGGTAAAATATCATCTATACTATATGCATATATGGCAGGTGGTGTTGTAAGTTTTAGTGTAAAGCAAATTTTCTCCTACAACAAGAGGGGCTAAAAGCAAAATATTACTACGCTGTTGGTTGTTAATGAGATGGTTCCGCCAACCAGTTCTCATACCCAGGTTATGAATATTACCCACATCAAATATATATAATGGTGTTGAGAATTCCACATAACTTCAGTTCCTTTGGCTCAAGTTGTCCATGACCGTGGACACGGCTAATCGATTAGGTTTGAGTACTCTGCAGAGTTTTGCACACGTTCCCCACAAGATTTGATCGCCTCCATGTATGTCCTCGCACTTCAGGGTGTTTGAAGACCGGATGATCAAAACATGGTCTTTCAACGGGTCCCTCTGAATCCCTGTCGGTGCCCATCCAAAACCTATCGTTCTTCTACATCTGCTGGCACCGCCTGTCCAGAGTCGCCGCGTTGTCCAACCAAGCCAGAGCCCATAATGACTTGTGGCTGTGCAGGTAAGCCTTGGGTCTTGAAAATATTCGTCCGTCTCTTTGAGCCTGGGTGAAGCTTTCCGCAAGATGTCATGGCACGTCTCTAGCATCCCGGGTCATCCACTGGTTTCTCCAGGGAGCCAATCAACCGTCCTTCACCCAGAGTTGCATTGCATCACGAGGTCTTGAAAATATTGACTTAACCGGTCTTGGTTATTAAATTATTCTTGCATCACTCATGATAAACTCTCAACCAGAATCCCGTCTATTCAAGCATAGCAATATGAAATTTGTCGTACCGGGCCATGTAACGGGGTTGTTGGGGGCCTACCACATGATACTACAATATGTGACCATAATTTCCAAGTACCTACTCAGCATGGAATTGGGCATAGGATGGTAGAACTACGATGCATAAAACATAGGTGATACATGATCAAATGACTTGCCTGGTGATGTTGACGAAGAAGAATTTTCGTTCTCGAGGAATAACTTGATAGACTACTCTTCACTCTCCGATGAAATCTATATAAAAACCATAACATTCACGTAAGCACTCATACTAGCAATCATTCTAGCAATCAAAACAAAAGAGAGAGCGAATAAGAATCCGAAAGAAACTTCAACTAAAACTAGGAGTCTTCTACTACATCAAACACTAAATAGTTTTTTTTCTAACTGAAAATAAAACATTAAATAACAGAGAACTAAGATATAAATTTAACCAAGATAAAATAAAGTATTTTACATAAAACTATTTTGAAAGTATTTTCAAATGGGAGTAGAAACAGTAGAGAAATCAATTGCAAGTTATTAGAGAACTAGAATTGATTTCATGATAACAAATAAAATGAAAAATTGTTTTTGTTCAAATCCTACTGTTAACTAACAGAAAACAAAATATAAACTTTCTCAAATATAAAATAAAATAATTTAATAACAAATATAGAAAAAGAAATAGCCATAATCCTAAAAGAACTAAAACAGAATCTGTTTTGGTAAAAACTCCAAGTAAAAATATTTAAATTTTTGGAAACTTAAACTACTGAAAGATATTAACAATAGGAAACAATAGCAAAAATAATTAATTTAAAAGCTATTATTAAACTCCCGGTATGAGAAAAAGAAGATTTAAATCAAATCTGATCTAATTCAAATTTTATAAATCCAAACATAGACAAATTCTATATTTTCGGAAACTACAAGAAATTTGTGATCTAACGCAAAAAGAATCACCTAATTTGGAGTTATAGACTAATCGATATGAATTTTCAAAGTTTGCACTTTTCTGGAAAAAAACTGTGACGGGATTTTTTTTGAAGCTCACCGTGGCTGGAAGGTTGGCCGTGGCTGGGAGGTTAGACGGCGAGGTGGGGCTTGCTCCGACGAGGGGAGGGTCACCTGCGGGGAGGGGGAACGGCGGAGGGGGTCCCGGAGGCGAGGAAGGGGGCGTCAGGGGCTCCTGGGCGTCCTTCTGTTCGGTTCGTGGCAGGAACAACAATGGTGGGGGCGCCGTGGCTACGGGTAGAGAGAGGGCGAGGTGATGGGGAAAATGGAACGAGGAGAGGAGGGGCAATCTTATAGGGGTGGTGGGAGTAGCCGAGAGGGAAGGAATCCCGCGAATCTGGGAGAGGAAGCTTCCTCGGAAGCTTCTGCCATGGCTAGAGAAGGAAGGTCGTGAGGAGGAAGAAGAAGGTATAGATTGGGCCACATTCGTTTCCTAACGTGGTCCAGGTACTTTCCTAATAAAAGTGATTTCTTTCTTGTTTTCAAAAACCTGAAAGTAAACGATAAAAGGGAAACCAAATAAATTCAGAATATAGAGTTTCTATATACTAAAACTATCAGAAAAATAAAATCTAAATGATGGACATTTTTCCACGGCCAAAATAAAAACTTTAAAAAAATGTTTTTCAGAAAATCCCTAAATGCTTTATTTCTTTTTGCAAATATTTTCTGAAATAAAATCTTGGGTTTCATAGCTCAAATATTTCAAAGAATATCCCCGGGTTTTGGAGGGTCATGTTTCTCCTCTCTTTTTCTTGCTTGACAAGATATGGTTCCGGCATTCTGTGAGTGAGGAAGAGACAGAATGCAAAGCAAAATCGAAAGGAATTCCAATGCCACCTTGATTCAAATTCTTTATAGTTGAAGAAGTCATGCTATCTCCTCTCGCTGATTTAAAAAAAAGATGAATTTGAATTCATAGGAAAAAGGGGAAAGTCATTTTATTCCCTCTCATTCAAAAGTTTTCAAATTTCACTCAAGCAAACAAACAATCAATCTAATTATTTTATTAACATTCCAAAATTTGGGATGTTACAAACCTACCACACTTAAAATGAATCTCGTCCTCGAGATTCGAAGAGGCTAGAAAGAAAAGGTTAGGGTTTGGGGGTCTTCTAACAAATCCAACCTCTGGCAAAGTGGGATGCTACCACACTTAAAATAAAGATTGTTTGTCCCTTAAAACTTTAACAATCCCCTGGGGTTTTGGCTTCTGACTCCTCACAGTCTTTATATCTTCCGTTATATTCATAACATCTCCATCAAAACGAGGGTTCTTCTGTTGATATAAGCTTCTTCCTTTACTGGGTCTTCTTAACTGACAGACTCGTGATTAATACTAAATAACCTATTGATGATTCTCATGGTGGTCTACCATTTGTGGTTATCCTGCACAGAGAGAGAGGTCTTGTCTTTATCCTCACCGTAAAAAAAATTCTACGCGTGACAACAAGTGCCATGTACATGGGCTTTTCTTATACCATTCTAAGGCTTAAACAAAAGCTTCAAGGAATGTCGTCTCTCACTATGGGTAAGTCTCTTAGATTTACCATTCCGAATAGCAAGAGAATGATAATAGTAAGTCGTCATGGTGGCCAAGCCATGTCGCACTGAAATCATTACCTTGTATAAGGCTTAGTGAATCTCGTATTCTAACACTTGGGCATCCTCACAAGCGTTGCAGAATTTCTCTTGTACACGAACGAAGTTCGGATAAATCCAATGATTCTGCAAGCTGAACAAAACATCTAACGTAACTTCACAACTCTCAGGTTTTGGTATGCTCCTAGGGAAATGTTTGCTGATCCATCTTAGCTTTTTCCAAGTTTCCTTCTCCAAATAGGTAGTACTTGATCCTTATTAGTCTCGGGGTCTGTGGGTTGCAGGCATACTTGGAATCACTACGCCTTAAATCCTGTAGTGTTTCCTCCCTCATACTCTTGGGGTAACCATCATATAATAATAATCCTCGGACTTATTTTTGGTACACACTCCATTCTGTGGGATACTTTCCATTGGTGTGTTTACCACGAAAAGGTATTGGTTCATCCATAAATCATATTAATTTCATAATCAATCCTTTATTACATCCTTAATTTCTTATCAAAAACTCCAATTCGAAAGTACTCTATTACAAATGCTGCCATCCACATTGTTCGGTATGGTCGAGCATTTCTGCCAACATTATTCATTCGTCTCTCTTGGAGGTACTTTAGTTCCACTGGAAATTTCCAATGTGCTCCTTGAAATCATCCAACGTTTGCTTCATCATGGTGGCCACGAGCTTCATCTCGATCATCTCCGCATGCACTTCACTCAGGTATTCCTGGGTATGACGGAGTCTTGCTTCAAGTATTTCTCCAATGTGACGTATGGCTTCCATGGCATCTTCACGAACAGCATCAAAGAAAATTGCTCGTGGTACACGTGAAATGAAAAAGTATTGCCACATAGTCTTTGGAAAAACTCCTTTCACATGGTGGAGATGTACTTCCACATACCAAAGTTCCACTCCACTTTCCATGAATGGGTAGCCTTTGTAGACTGCATATCCTTCAAGATGAATGTGCTTCATCATGTCCTTCAGGATTTTCGGGTAATCATGATCACTGGTCAGGGTCATGATCGTTTCTGGGCCCTTGAGGAATGACTCGTAGAGAGTTGTCATCTGCAGGTGTCAGTAAATAGGTACTCAGAGGAATGTATATGTCTCCTTGGTAGTTATGGTACATTCCTACTCAGTGGATCCTGTGGGTTTACTGATTACTACCACACTTAAAATGAATTATACTCATGCCTGCATGGACCATATTTTCTCATATCCTCATAATTGTTCATAGATCTTTGTTCGAAGAGAAACAACGCATACAGTTTCAACATAGGTAATCATGAAACAATAAATTCCATTTATTCATGATGTTATTACAATCTGAGGGACTTCTGTTACCAAAAAAATTCACTCCATGATCTCATGAAAAACAAGAGTTCTTCAGATTACACTAATTGCCGCGGTCAAAACTTAACTACTCCTTTTTAGCTTTCTTCCTTTGTGGACAATCGTTAGCAAAATGTCGTGCTTCCTTGCAACGAAAGCAAATGAGTTCTGACAAGTCTCGAGGCGTCTTAGTGTTTGCTTTTGCTCCTTGGGTTTCCGGCTTCCTTCCTGTGCACATGTATTTGTGGTGGCCAATTTCCATACACTTGTAACATCTGACATGACTCAGGTCTATATCTGCAGAGATTTGGCTCTTTCGAGGGTATTTTTTTCTTCTTTCTGGACTCCATTTTGGCCAGTTCTTCTATCTCAAGTGGATCAAACTCCACTTTTTCCGTCGGGAAGTTTCCCAGATACTCTTGGCTTCCCTTCGTGCAATCCTGTGAATAATGTCCTTCTTCTCCACATGAGTAACACGCATTGGAGACAAATCTGGTCATACCTTGTTCATCAGGGTCTTCTATATTTTCGTTCATCACAACTTCTTCTAGAATCTTCTTCTTGAGGGTTTCCTTCATTGCATCTTTTTGCTGCTTGACAACTTGTTGCACCTTGGGGTAAATGTGACACTGAGCTGGGTAGTGGGTGGTTCCTTCACAAAGGAAACAAGTCACCTGACTACTTGGGCACTCCTCAGCTGGGTGATTTTCTTCACAATGAGTGCATCCATCCTTGTGTTCTTCCTGGGTGTGTCCTATTTCTCCACAGATCTTGCATGCACAAGTCTTCTCCTTCGGATTATCATAGCACTTCTGAACAAGTCGGGATCTTAACAGAGTGTTCTTGAATTCGACCCAAGTTTCTGCTCCACTAAATCCTTGTATGGCATGGTGCATTTTCCACCAGATTGCAGCACTTTGTGTAAAGTACTGAAGAGCGTGTTCCACTTCATACTTCCTTGAGATCAAGTTGCTCCCGAAGTGGTTCTCCATGTTTTGAATCCATATACCAGCCTCCAGCTGGCTCATTGGTCTAGAGACTACAAGTCCAGCTTCATACTCCATCTGGTAGGGTTGAGGTTTTGGGGATGAGACGCGTAAGAGAGAGGGAGATACACACAATACAAACATTTTTTTTAGAATAGGTTTTATTTGTGGCTGTCGAAAAACACACACCAATGACGGCTCACAAATCATTGTAACTAACGTGGGTATATAACAGGGGTTTGGACTTCTAATGGTCATATAAATATTCGAACGCTTCAAGGTCTTTGAATTCTTCGGGTCTTGAGAGTCTTCAATGGGTGTACCTTCAATTCTTGAAATGCATGGTGAAATCCTCTTTACTTTGAAGTAGAACTCCGTTGATTCTTCATGTGGTCAAAGGGGTAAGGGCATTGTCTAACTATTTGAGGTGAGAGGGAACACTCGATGAAATGAGAAGTAAAAGGTGTTCTCGAAAATAAGATTTTTGAGAGATCCTATCCTAAGAAGTTTCCAGTTTCTAGGGTCACGTCCTACACTCAACATGTGCTCTGATACCATTTCTGTAACGACCCGACTCAAAACGAGTCAAGCCTCTGTGTATCTGTGCCATCCCTGGATCAGTATGCTGGCACACACAGTACATAAATGTATATATCAAAGTGCAATCACATGTAAATAGCGTAAAACTGATATATACCTTAAATATCTCAGCGGAAACAGTCAAGGGAGTGGAGTCCCAATAAACACCAATGGCAAGTTGAGTGTAGACCGTAACCCTGAATCGTACTCTTACTCGTCGAAGAAAAATATCTGCAACATAAGACGTTGCAGCCGTGTAGGTCAACATATTGAATATGCCGGCAAGTCACATATGAGAGGGGGTAAAATATCATCTATACTATATGCATATATGGCAGGTGGTGTTGTAAGTTTTAGCGTAAAGCAAATTTTCTCCTACAACAAGAGGGGCTAAAAGCAAAATATTACTACGTTGTTGGTTGTTAATGAGATGGTTCCGCCAACCAGTTCTCATACCCAGGTTATGAATATTACCCACATCAAATATATATAATGGTGTTGAGAATTCCACATAACTTCAGTTCCTTTGGCTCAAGTTGTCCATGACCGTGGACACGGCTAATCGATTAGGTTTGAGTACTCTGCAGAGTTTTGCACACGTTCCCCACAAGATTTGATCGCCTCCATGTATGTCCTCGCACTTCAGGGTGTTTGAAGACCGGGTGATCAAAACATGGTCTTTCAACGGGTCCCTCTGAATCCCTGTCGGTGCCCATCCAAAACCTATCGTTCTTCTACATCTGCTGGCACCGCCTGTCCAGAGTCGCCGCGTTGTCCAACCAAGCCAGAGCCCATAATGACTTGTGGCTGTGCAGGTAAACCTTGGGTCTTGAAAATATCCGTCCGTCTCTTTGAGCCTGGGTGAAGCTTTCCGCAAGATGTCATGGCACGTCTCTAGCATCCCGGGTCATCCACTGGTTTCTCGCATCACTCATGATAATCTCTCAACCAGAATCCCGTCTACTCAAGCATAGCAATATGAAATTTGTCGTCCCGGGCCATGTAACGGGGTTGTTGGGGGCCTACCACATGATACTACAATATGTGACCATAATTTCCAAGTACCTACTCAGCATGGAATTGGGCATAGGATGGTAGAACTACGATGCATAAAACATAGGTGATACATGATCAAATGACTTGCCTGGTAATGTTGACGAAGAAGAATTTTCGTTCTCGAGGAATAACTTGATAGACTACTCGTCACTCTCCGATGAAATCTATATAACAACCATAACATTCACGTAAGCACTCATACTAGCAATCATTCTAGCAATCAAAACAAAAGAGAGAGCGAATAAGAATCCGAAAGAAACTTCAACTAAAACTAGGAGTCTTCTACTACATCAAACACTAAATAGTTTTTTTAACTGAAAATAAAGCATTAAATAAAAGAGAACTAAGATATAAATTTAACCAAGATAAAATAAAGTATTTTACATAAAACTATTTTGAAAGTATTTTCAAATGGGAGTTGAAACAGTAGAGAAATCAATTGCAAGTTATTAGAGAGCTAGAATTGATTTCATGATAACAAATAAAATGAAAATTTGTTTTTGTTGAAAACCTAGTGTTAACTAACAGAAACCAAATATAAACTTTCTCAAATATAAAATAAAATAATTTAAAAACAAATATGGAAAAAGAAATAGCCATAATCCTAAAAGAACTAAAACAGAATCTGTTTTGGTGAAAACCCCAAGTAAAAATATTTAAATGTTTTTGAAACTTAAACTACTGAAATATATTATCAATAGGAAACAGTAGCAAAAAGAATTAATTTAAAAGCTATTTTTAAACTCCCGGTATAAGCAAAACAAGATTTAAATCAAATATGATCTAATTCAAATTGTATAAATCCAAACATAGACAAATTATATATTTTCGGAAACTACAAGAAATTTGTGATCTAACGCAAAACGAATCACCTAATTTGGAGTTATAGACTAATAGATATGAATTTTCTATGTTTGCACTTTTCTGGAAAAAACTGTGACGGGATTTTCTTTGAAGCTCACCGTGGCTGGAAGGTTGGCCGTGGCTGGGAGCTTAGACGGCGAGGTGGGGCTTGCTCCGACGAGGGGAGGGTCGCCGGCGGGGAGGGGGAACGGCGGAGGGGGTCCCGGAGGCGAGGAAGTGGGGCGTCAGGGGCTCCTGGGCGTCCTTCTGTTTGGTTCCTGGCAGGAACAACAATGGTGGGGGCGCCGTGGCTACGGGTAGGGAGAGGGCGAGCTGATGGGGAAAATGGAACGAGGAGAGGAGGGGCAATCTTATAGGGGTGGTGGGACGTGCGGAGAGGGAAGGAATCCCGCGAATCTGGGAGAGGAAGCTTCCTCGGAAGCTTCTGCCATGGCTAGAGAAGGAAGGTCGTGAGGAGGAAGAAGAAGGTATGGATTGGGCCAGATTCGTTTCCTAACGTGGTCCAGGTACTTTCCTAATAAAAGTGATTTCTTTCTTGTTTTCAAAAACCTGAAAGTAAACGATAAAAGGGAAACCATATAAATTCGGAATATAGAGTTTCGATATACTAAAATTATTAGAAAAATAAAATCTAAATGATGGACATTTTTCCATAGCAAAAATAAAAACTAAAAAAAATGTTTTTCAGAAAATCCCTAAATGCTTTATTTCTTTTTGCAAATATTTTCTCAAATAAATCTTGGGTTTCATAGCTCAAATATTTCAAATAATATCCCCGGGTTTTGGAGGGTCATGTTTCTCCTCTCTTTTTCTTGCTTGACAAGATATGGTTCCGGCATTTTGTGAGTGAGGAAGAAACAAAATGCAAAGCAAAATTGAAAGGAATTCCAATGCCACCTTGATTCAAATTCTTTATAGTTGAAGAAGTCATGCTATCTCCTCTCGCTGATTTTAAAAAATAGATGAATTTGAATTCACAGGAAAAAGGGGAAAGTCATTTTATTCCCTCTCATTCAAAACTTTTGAAAAAATTTCAAATTTCACTCAAGCTTTCAATCACTCAAGCAAACAAACAATCAATCTAATAATTTTATTAACATTCCAAAATTTGGTATGTTACACCTGAAGAATTTAAAGAGATAGAATTTCGGAAGGACTTTGATTTGTCTTTTCCTCCCAAGAATAAATTCAAGAAAGTTCAAGTTCCTTTGTTGGTAACCGTCTCATTTTCTTCATCGCGCTCGACGGATGAAGCTGGGAATCTTGACGACACTGTTGCAGGCCCTTCATTGACAAACGACCCCAACAATGCTCGCAATCCTCCACCACCATCAAGATTATATTCTTCAGGGGCGTTAGTCCTCAATTTCATCCCATTTCATCACTTGATGACAAAGGAGGAGAAATTTGAGTTAGTCTTCAAGCGGATATACCTATATGGGTTGTGTTTTTGTTAAGTTGCAACTCTCGTTCTTCTGAAGTGTTTGGCTGCATGAGTTGTAACTTAAGTCCGATGGTGGTCAGACACTTTTGAACTGCTTTTCCTCGCATGCTTATTCCTCATGTTGATTAATGCACACATGCTGAATTTTGTCAGACACCACTTTCCATCATGCATTTCAATTCCCTCATGTTATATGTCAAATGCATGTATGGATTACAAGATATAGGGGGACATTTCCATGGTATTAACCTACAATGTGCATTTGCAGTCCAACAAAAATTCCTCAAATATGCACATATTTGATACATATCCAATGTGTCAATAATTTATGAAGTATTCATGCCATGTTTGCATATGTTTACAATACTTGTATATGGTTTTGATGTACTTTATATGATTTATTTAGAACTAACACGGACTGGAGTTGTTTTCACCAAAACTACCATGGTGTTGCTTTTTGTGTAGAAAGAAAAGTTCCCGAAATTCGACGAAAATTTTTGACGTTTTTTTGGAAGAAAATAGAAATAATGGAGCAAAGAACCACCACAGGGGCCCCCTAGTGCACACTAGACACCAGGCTGCGCCAGCCCCCCTGGCGTGGGCTGGTATCTAGTGGCCACCTTGTGGCCAATCTTGGCGTGATTCCAACACCAAAAAATCCTATAAATAGAGAAACCTCTAGAAATAGCCCTAGACGAGAAGTTCCGCCGCCGCACGCCTATGTAGCCATGAAAAACCAATCTCAAGATGTTCCCGTACCCTGTCGAAGAGGGGATATCATTTCCGGTGGCCATCTTCATCATCCCGGCGACCATCATTACGAGGAGGGAGTAGTCCACCCTCGGGGCTGAGGGTTTATACCAATAGCTATGTGTTTAATCTCTCTCTCTCTCTCATGTTCTTGAGATGTCATCATCTTGATACATCACGGGCTTTGTTAATACATTTGGATCATATGGTGTTTGCCCATGCTATTATTGTGATGAATTTAATCTTTCACATTAAGATCTCCTTATGTTGGATTGAATATATAGGTTTGAATTCAATCTTGCATGGGGATACCCATAGTGGCATTGGGATGTTCAAGTGATTCACTTGATATATGTTGTGCCGTCAACTCGTAGATTCCCTAGGTGACATTGGGGTAATCTAGGCATAGGGGTTGATTGCACGTTTTCATACTATGTTCTGCGATAGAAATCTTGGTGTTCTCCTTCAAGCTCTTTGTGTTGGATTGAGTATTATGAATCTGAATTTGGTATTGTGTTATTTTAGTACGAACTCTTGATAGATCGATCAGAATGGGT
Source organism: Hordeum vulgare subsp. vulgare (assembly GCF_904849725.1). NCBI lineage: Eukaryota > Viridiplantae > Streptophyta > Magnoliopsida > Poales > Poaceae > Hordeum > Hordeum vulgare. Next base: position 399,225,664 of record NC_058520.1, on the reverse strand, counting down.
AACTTGATATCTTAGTACGAACTCTTGGAAAGATTGATCGGAAAGAAGAACTTTGAGGTGGTTTCGTACCCTACAAACAATTTCTTCTTATGTTCTCCACTAGATAGGAACTTTGGAGTGATTCTTCATTGCATGTTGAGGGATTGTTATGCGATCCAATTATATTAGCATTGTTGAGAGATTGCACTAGAGAAAGTACTTATCTGAGGCCTCATTTTCAAGCATTGCAGTTGTCGGGACCCCGATCCTAAGCAATAGGAATCCAGCGTGTAACACGTCGCATCCCTTTGCGGTCTCACGCACGGTTAACCCCACGGCTGCAGCCTTACCTTACCCGGGACCGTTTGCGCCTTTCGACTCACGTATGCAATTGTGTCGCTAGCATTCCAATGTCAAAGAACCCGGATCGACAAGTCTAGTCATAAACCAAAGTGGCAGTACCGCACAAGGACAGGCATACATGACCCAACAAGGCAGGTGTCGGTCACCAGCGAGTGTAGAAGAGTCGTAGCAAGCTACAAGGACTCCATTACATCGCGTGACATTTCCCCAAAGGGGTCAGACACAGCAACTAAGAAGGACACATGCCGGTCAACCAATGTATCCGGAGCAATAGTGAGCTACCATGGCTCGTTGGATCACAGAGGGGCATTTCCCTGTAAGGAGTGCTACTAAAGTTCACGGCTAGGTAATCGAACCCCATACATATAAAGTACGACACACGTACACATGGCATACCGATATGTATAGATACATCGATGGCATCACAACATAACCATAAACATACAAGCTTTATTTAAGAGGCTCGGAAGAGCCTCACACATAATATTAGACAGTAAGGTCTCACGACCCATAATAGCAGTCATTCATATACAAGCCAGCGGAAGTGTTTAAAACTGTGTGCGTACAGACAGGTGAAACTAGAGGGCATATGGCCTGACTATACTACACACCCAACCTAGGGCCATATCGTAGCTGGGACACCAGCTACTCGTCGTCATTGATGTCTATGAAGAACCCACCATTAGGGTCATTAGCAACCTCTGCAACATTTATTAAGCAAACATGAGTACGGGGTACTCAGCAAGACTTTAGGATAACTAAATACTCATGCAATGTATCAATAAGGTATGGTGGGGTTTCATGCGGGAAGCCATCATTTGACTCGTGGCTATACAACTTGCATTTATAAATAATTTTGACAACTTGATTTCTCACACTCGAGACCACTAACACCACAACAATACTCCATCGTGGAATCATTCCATCTCCATACGGAAATGCCGTCCACGACACTCACGCTTATCTTGACTATTTTATGAGTAGCCATTTAAGATATCTATGAACAACATATGTCTCCAAGTAGTCCATATCCGCGGACGCGGCTATTCGAATAGATCATAACCCTCCAGGGGTGTACTTCGTCACACACGCTCTCGCCACTTATCGCCATGTGCACGTCATGCACCTCGGCAACCTTCAAGCGGAAGCCCAGCGAGGGAGTCGGCCACGACCATTAACCATATTAGTACCTAGTCCAGGTTCATCGCCTATCTGAGAGTAACCCGTACGGAAGTCCGGCCGAGGTTTCCCCCACGGCCTCAAACGATGTGCGCAGGGTTCCCAAGCCCACCATCCGGGTGCCACTTGGTACACCGTGCCACTGCCTACCGCATCAGAGCCCACCTCTCAGGTCAGCACCATGCACGGCCTCCAGCATGACTATAAACACCAGAAACTACTTGCAACTCCTGGACCGAGTACTAAGCGATTAATAAGTCGAGCGGGGTCATATTTCAGGGCCCAACATGTGGTAGTATCTCGTCTTGGATTACATACACGGAACTCAGTTCCTAAGGACGGTTCCAATGAAACAACCCGCCATGTACTCCTACAGAGCCTTTCACCGGTACCTTTACCAAATCAGGTTCAACACACAACCTTTGCTTACCGAACACATTCTCACAATACTGTCCATCTCCCAGATGACAGACCATACACAACTCTAAGCATAGCATGCATAGCAGGATAAGGCACATCATGGCTCAAGCAACTACCAGGTATGCTAGGTTGCAGGGTTCAGCTATTTACTGTGACAAGGATAGGTCATGCAAAGGAAGTGGGTTCAACTAACTTGGCAAAAGCATTTAAAGCATTTGATCCTAATGCAATAAGTAAGTGCAGGAGCAAGAACATGGGATTTATCGGGATGATCAAAATGGTTGCTTGTCTTGTTGCTCAGAGGAGTGACAATATCCGTCAGACGGATATCCGGTGGAATCCGGGGGAGCGGAGCCTACTGAAAGGAATGACAACAATCAATATCAAACATATGCAATGAAGATGATGCATGATCATGGCATGAGGATGCAAGGTGATATACTATTATAGCTAACATGTATTAGGTTTGAAGTTGATTTGAATCAAATTCAAATATCACTTCAAACGAGGTATTCTCGGATACCATTTTAATTGATTCGACCTGATGCTCAGATCAACTTGCTTTTAACATGCATGGGATGACATGTTAGGTTGCTCGTTTGTAATTAGGATAGTGTTTGATCATGTCATCTATAGTGAAATTTAAATATTTTCCAAATTCCATCTACAAAGTATTTATAAGAATTAACTTATTCATTAATCTACATGTTTGGGTTCTGTAACATTTTCAAACATGTTTGCAAATGACATATTCAGATTCCTTGAATTTTTCTGATACTTTTTATATATAAATTATTTTCATTGGAGTAACAGATTAATTTCTATGAATTTTAGAAGTTTTGGCATTTTTTTGGAATTCTTTTAAATCCAGAAATGCATTTACTGCATCAGCCATACGTCAGCATGAAGCAGGTCAAAGGCGCCAGCCCAGGTCAAACCTGGCGGCTGGGCCCCACATGTAAGTGGCTCTGGGTTACTAACTTTGTTTCTGATTTAAATTTTACTAATTAAACGCGTGGGGCCTCAAGTAAGTGCCTCATTAGGTTAGCTAGACAAGGAGGTTAGCGCTAATGATGGCCACGTCATCCTACCGGAGAGCTGCCGGCGATGACCACATCCGACGGCAGCACCTCGCCGGAATCGGCAAACGGCGACGGTTGGACGCGCGGAGACCACCAGGAGGTAGCTCGCGTTGGGCCGCATCCATTCACGTAGGTTTGAGGGCGAGGGGGTCACCGGAGACGACAGGAGCAGCGACGGAGCGGCGGCCCGTGCTCGGCAAGATGGGGTCGAGGCCAGGGATGCGAGGGGGAAGAATTGGGGGTGGCTACGGTTTCCTGGGAGCTCCCTAAGCACGCTGGTGTGCTCAGCAGCGACGTTCGGGGGGGGGGGGGGGCTAGCCAGGGGGCGCCATGGCCGGCGGCAGGAGCTTGGGCTCCATGGCGGGAGGGGTCTAGAGGAAGGGGGCTCGACGGAAAGAGGGGGGAAAGGAAGAAGAGTTCACGACGGATCCAGGGAGATAGGCGGCTGGCTCGAGGACGACCTGTGGCCGGCGGATCGACGTGGGCTTCCGGCGGCCTTCGGTGGTGTTGGCGTGGGGAGACAAACGAGAGAGAGGGATCCGGGGAAAGGAATGAGGAGGAGGGGATTGGAACGGCTCTCCCGAGCTTTTCCTAGCCACCGGGTCGGCGGGGAGGCCAGGCAGGCAGGACGCGTGGCGCCCCTGGCCATGCGCCGTGGCGAGCTTCTCCTCTGCCTTCTGGCAGGAGGAAGAAGACGCCTAAGCCCCTGGTGGGCTGGGCCAGGCGACAGGTAGTTCTTTTCTCTTTTTTTTCTGTTTTTTTCTATTTTGCTATTTCATAGATTTACTATTTATCTCAGCTCCCAAATAATTTGTAAAAACTAGTTTGAACTTTCCTTTATTTTGAGAAGTGGCTAGGGTTTTTGAGTTTTCCTTCACCACTTACTTTGTTCTTGTTGAAAATTTCCTAGATGCAATGCAAAGAAAACATGAGCACAAAGCTAACTTGATTAAGGTGTCAGGGATGTGACAACTCACCCCCACTCAAAAGAATCTCGTCCCGAGATTTAGAAGTCGTTGGAAATAACGTAGGATACTCAAGTCGGAGATGATCCTCTCTTTCCCAAGTTGCCTACTTTTCAGAATGATTTGACCATTGAACTTTAAGAAACTTAAGGTTTCGACGTCGAGTGGTACGCTCAGCTTGATCAAGAATACGCACGGGGTATTCTCGGTATGAAAGGTTATCTTGGAGATCAAGCGTTTCGTGGTCCACTTCACGGAAAGGATCCGAAAAGCAACGCCTGAGTTGCGAGACGTGGAAGACATCATGAACCTTGGAAAGATGCGGAGGAAGTTCCAACTGGTAGGCAACTTCTCCTCGTTTGGCAAGAATGCGAAAAGGACCAATGTAACGAGGAGACAACTTGCCCTTGATACCGAATCGATGGGTACCCTTCAAAGGTGTAACCCGAAGGTAAGCCTTCTCGTCAACTTCAAAGGTCACAGCCTTATGATGACGATCATATTGGCTCTTTTGATGAGACTGGGCTGTTTTCAACTTTTCACGAATAATGCGAACCTGCTCTTCTGCATCCTGGATCATATCCGGGCCAAAGAGTTGCCTCTCTCCGGTTTCTGACCAATTAAGAGGTGTTCGACATCTTCGTCCATAGAGAACTTCAAAAGGAGCTTTGCCCAAGCTTGATTGATAACTATTGTTATAAGCGAATTCGGCGAATGGAAGGCACTTCTCCCAATTCATACCGAACGATATAACACAAGCTCGGAGCATATCTTCTAGGATTTAATTCACTGTTTCTACTTGACCACTTGATTGTGGATGGAAAGCAGTGCTAAAAGATAGGTGAGTCCCCATGGCATTCTGAAAACTTTCCCAGAAGCGGGAAGTAAAGATACTCCCATGGTCCGAGTTAATCTCCAGGGGAACACCATGAAGAGACACTATTGGAGAGATATATAACTCTGCTAGCTGGCTAGCTGTGATACTCTCACGAACGGGAAGAAAATGAGCCACTTTGGAAAGACGGTCAATGACCACAAAGATAGCATTATTTCCTTTCTTGGTCTTGGGAAATCCGGTAATGAAATCCATACTAACTTTATCCCATTTCCATTCAGGAATAGCTAGAGGTTGAAGGGTGCCAGCAGGCCTTTGATGTTCTGCCTTAACTCGATGACAAACATCGCAGTTAGCAACGAACTCAGCAATTTCTCTCTTCATCCTAGTCCACCAGAACCTCTGGCGTAGGTCCTGATACATCTTAGTACTACCGGGATGAATGGTGAGAGGAGAATCATGGGCCTCCTTAAGGATTAACTGCCTTAGATGTGGGTTCTTAGGAACCACTAGACGATTCTGGAAGAACACAACACCTTGATCGTTCATGGAAAATTCTTTAGCGTTTCCGCTAAAAATATTCTCCTTGATCCGTGATATACCCTTGTCACGCTTTTGGCCAGCTATAATTTGATCCTTAAGGGTAGGCTTCGCCACCAGGGTAGAAAGGAATCCTTGAGGAACAATATGAAGATTCAACTTCCGAAAATCCTCATAGAGATGTGGTTGACCTTGTTGTAGCATCAAATTGTTACAATAAGATTTAGGACTTAGTGCATCGGCCATAACATTGGCCTTCCCCGGGGTGTAAGTTATCCCTAAGTCGTAATCCGAGATCAACTCAACCCACCGCCTTTGCCTGAGATTCAAATCTAGCTGGGTGAAGATATATTGCAGACTTTGGTGATCAGTGAATATTTCGCAACGATTACCGAGAAGGTAATTTTGCCAGGTTTTTAGTGCATGGACCACAGCTGCAAGCTCTAGGTCATGTGTGGGATAATTATCCTCATGTGGACGCAACTGTCGAGATGCGTATGCGATCACATGACGATCTTGCATGAGAATGCAACCTAATCCTTGTCGCGAGGCGTCGCAATAGATAACAAAGTCCTTAGAAAAATCTGGTGGTAGCAACACAGGTGCGGAAGTCAAGCGTCTTTTCAGTTCCTGAAAACTATGCTCACACTGTGGTGTTCACTCGAACTTTTTATCCTTCTTGAGGAGTTCAGTTAGAGGCTTTGCAACCTTGGAGAAATTCACGACAAAGCAGCGACAATAGCTCGCTAGACCAAGAAAACTCCTAACTTGCTTAAACGATTCAGGTTGAGTCCAATCAAGGACAGCTTGAACTCTCTCGGGATTGACAGCAATACCCTTACAAGAGATTACGTGACCTAGATAGGTCACTTCTGGTAACCAAAATTCACATTTTAAAAACTTGGCATAAAGGCGATGCTCTCGAAGTTTCATCAATACTAGCCTTAGATGCTCGACATGTTCTTGTTCGTTCTTAGAGTAGATGAGAATATCATCGAGGTATACCACGACGAATTTATCCATATACTCCATGAAGATTGAATTCATTAGACGAGAGAAGGTGGCTGGGGCATTGGTTAAACCGAAGGACATGACGGTGTACTCGTATTGGCCATAACGAGTAACAAAAGCCGTTTTTGGAATGTCCCCGTTCTTGATCTTGATTTGATGGTATCCCAAACTCAAATCCATTTTGGAGAAGACTAAGGATCCAGCGAGCTGATCGTACAGGTTGTTGATCCTGGGGAGCGGATACTTGTTCTTTATGGTGACCAGATTAACTGGTCGGTAATCTACAACCATCCGATCCGTTCCGTCTTTATTCTTAACGAAGAGGACGGGGCAAGTCCAAGGAGAAGAGCTAGGACGAATGAAACCTTTATCCAAGGCCTCATCTAGTTGCTTCTTAAGTTCGGCTAGCTCCAGGGGTGCCATCGTATATGGTCTTCTGGCTATTGGGACAGTTCCCGAAACAAGATCTATCACAAACTCTACATCTCTGTCAGGTGGAATTCCTGGCAGTTCCTCTGGAAAAACATCCGGGAAGTCACGGACTACCGGAATGTCTTCAAGTTCCGGAAGAGCGTTGGCATTTAGGGAATAAAGTTGGCATTTGGCAACTCGAGTAGAGACATTTACTATCTCACCCTAGGGATGGGTATGCTGGACATTTCTAGAATGAGTATCAATCTTGGCATAGTGAGCTGCATCCAGTCCATACCCAAGATGATATTAATATCCGAAGATTTCAAGGCTATCAATGAGTCTAGAAAAACTAGCATGTCTACTAGAATTTCATTGTCATAGGTTATCCTAGAGGTTTGCCATTTACTACCAGGAGTTTGGACAACCAATGGAATTGGCATATCACAAAAACATATGTTATGCAACTGTGCATAAATTTATGAAATGAAGGAATGAGAAGACCCAGTGTCAAAGAGAACAGACGCTGGGTGATGATTAACAAGAAGCGTACCCAGTATGACGTCGGGATCCTCTGCAGCTTCTTCTGCTGAGACATAGTTCACACGGCCACGTGCAGGAGTTGGCTTCACATAGTAAGCTTTGCCCGACTTGCCTTGCCCGACGGACTTTCCGGGTTGCTTGGCGCCCACATTTTGAGGACACTCACGGGAGTAGTGCCCTGGTTCTCCACACTTGTAGCATATCACTTGGTTGGCACGTGGTGCAGCATTGCTAGCTGGACCACCATAAGTTTTTGCTGGAGGGTTGGGCTGATTCGTCTGAGGCGCCATGTAGGATGGCCTCGGAGTGTATCTTGGCGGCAAGGAACTATTCGGAACCCACAGCCTGCGTTTTGGAAACGCGGAACCAGAAGACGAGCCAAAGTCACGGGAGTGCTTCCTTGTGGCTTCAAAATCAGAATGACCAGTCTCGGCACTGATCGCCTTGTTGACCAGGGCTTGAAAGCTTGCACACTCGTGGAGGCGCAGATCACGACGAAGCTCAGGGCTAAGACCCTTACAGAATCTTGCTTGCTTCTTGGCGTTAGTAGACACCTCCTCTGTTGCATAGCGGGCGAGGTTACCGAACTCGCGGCTATAGGCATCCACGGTCAACTTGCCCTGAGTGAAGGCACATAACTCCTCTCTCCTTCTGTCCATCAGACCCTCTGGAATATGGTGCAGACGAAAAGCTGCACTGAAGTCTGCCCATGTGGCTGCTGGTTCAGCGGGACGCATAGCTTCAAAGTTCTCCCACCACAGATTGGCAGGTCCTTCCAGGAAATACGCCGCAAAGGTCACCTTGTAGGCCTCAGAAACATTCGCAGAGTGAATCTTGCATGCGATGCTGCACAGCCAGTCATCAGCATCGAGGGGATCGACAGAATGATGAAACTTTGGAGGATTCAGCTTCACAAAGTCGTTGAGGGACACTACAGCATTCCTAGGCTGACGAGCCGTATTCTACTCAATACGCTCTAACAGTCGGTTGGTCTCCCTTTTGTTTCTCTCTGCCTCAAGCATAACTTCCACCAGAGAGGGCGGGTGAGGCAGGTCTTCCTACGACGCTTGACTACCCTCGCCTTGCTCATGAGCAGGGGCACGGTTCAACCTGGTGAACACCATCCTGACAAACAAACTCACAGCTTAGACCAATACCATATCAATACTAGCTATGGATTAAGAATGTACTGAACACACGGAATGCGGAAATGAATATCCGTACAGCATGGTAACAAGCAACTGCTATATATACACCATGGTTCATACACACCCTTACATAGTTCAGTACAACCTTAACCGAAGAGCAAACTACTAAAATTATGAAACTACTCATCAGAGGCTTACAAGCTTCCTATACATTATTTATCTAGGCCTCCGGAATTCATTTCACATCACACGCATACTTCACAAGTCACGCAGGACTGTGAACGTACGACTACTACCATACTATCCTTCCACTCACAGCTCAGGCATCCGCATAGAACATCTCATAGAGATTACCTCCATGACCTGGAAGCTCAACCTATGGATCAGGAAATACTCTAGCCTGAGATCCGTGGGATCCATAAGGACAAGGATGTGGCCTTGGTCCCCTGACTGGTGGTAAGAGGGGTCCCCGAAGAGGGGTGACTCCTCCTATAGCTGGCCAGTCAACGTGGGCCGGAAGATGGGTCCTAACAAGGTTCAGCATCTCCATATCTCCGTACCCTATCTGGACTACCGGTTTCAGCTGCGTCAAAGCCGTCCACAGACGGGCACGGGTAGCATAAAGCTCCATGCGGAGAGCACGAGCATCCCTGTCTCTGTTCTCTAGCATCTCAACAGTGGACTGCAGTAGTGGATCCTCCATAGAAGAATCGAAATAGACTCCGCTGAGGTATCCCTCTTCACCGGGCTGAGAGGCCGGAACATAGCAGAATTCTGAATTCTGCAGCAGTGCATGACTCGCCCTCATAATGGTCATCATTGAATAGGCAGCATCTTGTACTGCCATGTCAACAGTGACTCCCAACCCATAGGACCAATGGATTGGCTCCTCAGCTCCAGGGTAGTCTGGAAGTATCCTAACAGTGTAGATGTACTGGTTCTGGTTGAAGTCTCGGTACTATTCCTCCACTGTGTACTCGGGGTACCAGCGGTAACCGCACACCGACATCACCCTGACCAGCATGGCCGTATGACCCGGCACATCAATGCACCTGGTCAGACGTACCACCTGACGAGAAGGACGGCCAGACATCTGTAAATAGAGAGTAATGCGAAAGCATTAGAGCTCCGAATGCAAAATTGGGCAGCATAACGGCTGTAAATGCTCAAAAACAAATTTTGAGACAACCCAAAATGGAATAGCGTAACCACTCAACTATCAAGTTCAATTCTCTGATCATCATACCTACTTCCTTTTTCCTAGGAATGAAAGAAACCCAAATATCTCTTGATCCGTAGTCCTATAATCTATCGATCAGAAACACGAGCCTAGAAGAAGATGAGTAACCTAGTTCTTAATTCCCGCAGAAAAGACGAGGATGACCAGAATAGAATAACTTGAGAAGAGAACAAGAGTCTTCCCTTCCACAAACAATTCCCTTATATATAACTAAAGCACTTCTAGACTCAACTTCGGCCAGTTTGGCTTAGTAATCCTACAGTCAGTCAGGCTCTGATACCAACGCTGTCGGGACCCCGATCCTAAGCCATAGGAATCCAGCCTATAACACGTCGCATCCCTTTGCGGTCTCACGCACGGTTAACCCCACGGCTGCAGCCTTACCTTAGCCGGGACCGTTTGCGCCTTTTGACTCACGTATGCAATTGTGTCGCTAGTATTCCAATGTCAAAGAACCCGGATCGACAAGTCTAGTCATAAACCAAAGTGGCAGTACCGCACAAGGACAGGCATACATGACCCAACAAGGCAGGTGTCGGTCACCAACGAGTGTAGACGAGTCGTAGCAAGCTACAAGTAATCCATTACATCGCGTGACATTTCCCCAAAGGGGACAAACACAGACTAAGAAGGACACATGCCAGTCAACCAATGTATCCGGAGCAGTAGCGAGCTACCATGGCTCGTTGGATCACAAAGGGGAATTTCCCTGTAAGGAGTGCTACTAAAGTTCACGGCTAGGTAATCAAACCCCATACATATCAAGTACGACACACGTACGCATGGCATACCGATATGTATAGATACATCGATGGCATCACAACATAACCATAAACATACAAGCTTTATTTAAGAGGCTCGGAAGAGCCTCACACATAATATTACACAGTAAGGTCTCACGACCCAAAATAGCAGTCATTCAGATACAAGCCAGCGGAAGTGTTTAAAACTGTCTGAGTACAAACAGGTGAAACTAGAGGGCACATGGCCTGACTATACTACAGACCCAACCTAGGGCCAGATCGTAGCTGGGACACCAGCTACTCGTCATCGTCGATGTCTATGAAGAACCCACCATTAGGGTCATTAGCAACCTCTGCAACATTTATTAAGAAAACATGAGTACGGAGGTACTCAACAAGACTTTAGGATAACTAACTACTCATGCAATGTATCAATAAGGTATGGTGGGGTTTCATGCGGAAAGCCAGCATTTGACTCGTGGCTAGACAACTTGCATTTATAAATAATTTTGACAACTTGATTTCTCACACTCGAGTCCACTAACACCACAAGAATACTCCATCGTGGAATCATTCCGTCTCCATACGGAAATGCCGTCCACGACACTCACGCTTATCTTGACAATTTTATGAGTAGCCATTTAAGTTATCTATGAACAACATATGTCTCCAAGTAGTCCATATCCGCGGACGCGGCTATTCGAATAGATCATAACCCTCCAGGGGTGTACTTCGTCACACACGCTCTCGCCACTTATCGCCATGTGCACGTCATGCACCTCGGCAACCTTCAAGCGGAAGCCCATCGAGGGAGTCGGCCACGACCGTTAACCATATTAGTACCTAGTCCAGGTTCATCGCCTATCTGAGAGTAACCCGTACGGAAGTCCGGCCGAGGTTTCCGCCACGGCCTCAAACGATGTGCGCAGGGTTCCCAAGCCCACCATCCAGGTGCCACTTGGTACACCGTGCCACTTCCTACCGCATCACAACCCACCTCTCAGGTCAGCACCATGCACGGCTTCCAGCATGACTATAAACACCAGAAACTACTTGCAACTCCTGGACCGAGTACTAAGCGATTAATAAGTCGAGCGGGGTCATATTTCAGGGCGCAACATGTGGTAGTATCTCGTCTTGGATTACATACACGGAACTCAGTTCCTAAGGACGGTTCCAATGAAACAACCCGCCATGTACTCCTACACAGCCTTTCATCGGTACCTTTACCAAATTAGGTTCAACACACAACCTTTGCTTACCGAACACGTTCTCACAATTCTGTTCATCTCCCAGATGACAGACCATACACAACTCTAAGCATAGCATGCATAGCAGGACAAGGCACATCATGGCTCAAGCAACTACCAGGTATGCTAGGTTGCAGGGTTCAGCTATTTACTGTGACAAGGATAGGTCATGCAAAGGAAGTGGGTTCAACTAACGTGGCAAAAGCATTTAAAGCATTTGATCCTAATGCAATAAGTAAGTGCAGGAGCAAGAACATGGGATTTATCGGGATGATCAAAATGGTTGCTTGCCTTGTTGCTCAGACGAGTGACAATATCCGTCAGACGGATATCTGGTGGAATCCGGGGGAGCGGAGCCTACCAAAAGGAATGACAACAATCAATATCAAACATATGCAATCATGATGATGCATGAGCATGGCATGAGGATGCAAGGTGATATACTATTATAGTTATCATGTATTAGGTTTGAAGTTGATTTTAATCAAATTCAAATATCACTTCAAACGAGGTATTTTCGGATACCATTTTAATTGATTCGACCTGGTGCTCAGATCAACTTGCTTTTAACATGCATGGGATGACATGTTAGGTTGCTGGTTGGTAATTAGGACAGTGTTTGATCATGTCATTTATAGTGAAATTTAAATATTTTCCAAATTCCATCTACAAAGTATTTATAAGAATTAACTTATTCATTAATCTACATGTTTGGGTTCTGTAACATTTTCAAACATGTTTGAAAATGACATATTCTGATTCCTTGAATTTTTCTGATACTTTTTATATATAAATTATTTTCATTGGAGTTACAGATTAATTTCTATGAATTTTAGAAGTTTTGGCATTTTTCTGGAATTCTTTTAAATCCAGAAATGCATTTACGCATCAGCCATATGTCAGCATGACCTCAGGAGGTCAAAGGCGCCAGCCCAGGTCAAACCTGGCGGCTGGGCCCCACATGTAAGTGGCTCTGGGTTACTGACTTTGTTTCTGATTTAAATTTTACTAATTAAACGCTTGGGGCCTCATGTCAGTGCCTCATTAGGTTAGCTAGAAAGGGAGGTTAGCGCTAATGACGGCCACGTCATCCTGCCTGAGAGCTACCGGCGACGACCACATCCGACGGCAGCACCTCGCCGGAATCGGCAAACGGTGACGGTTGGACGCGCGCAGACAACCAGGAGGTAGCTCCCGTTGGGCCGCATCCATTCCCGTAGGTTTGAGGGCGAGGGGGTCGCCGGAGACGACAGGAGCAGCGACGGAGTGGCGGCCCGTGCTCGGCAAGATGGGGTCGAGGCCAGGGATGCGAGGGGGAAGAATTGGGGGTGGCTACGGTTTCCTGGGAGCTCCCTAAGCACGCTGGTGTGCTCAGCAGCGACGCTGGGGGGCGCTAGCCACGGGGCGCCATTGCCGGCGGCAGGAGTTCGGGCTCCATGGCGGGAGGGGGCTAGAGGAAGGGGGCTCGACGGAAAGAGGGGGAAAGGAAGAAGAGCTCACGACGGATCCAGGGAGATAGGCGGCTGGCTCGAGGACAACCTGTGGCCAGCGGATCGACGTCGGCTTCCGGCGGCCTTCGGTGGTGTTGGCGTGGGGAGACAAACGAGAGAGAGGGATCCGGGGAAAGGAATGAGGAGGAGGGGATTGGAACGGCTCTCCCGAGCTTATCCTAGCCACCAGGTCGGCGGGGAGGCCAGGCAGGCAGGAGGTGTGGCGCCCCTGGCCATGCGCCGTGGCGAGCTTCTCCTCTGCCTTCTGGCAGGAGGAAGAAGACGCCTAAGCCCCTGGTGGGCTGGGCCAGGCGACAGGTAGTTCTTTTCTCTTTTTTTTCTGTTTTTTTCTATTTTGCTATTTCATAGATTTACTATTTATCTCAGCTCCCAAATAATTTGTAAAAACTATTTTGAACACACTAGAATATTTGTTGGAATATATCCAACCATTCCTGGAGTTTTCAACATTTTTGAAAACTTAAAGTTTCTGATTTCAAATTTTAAACTTGAAACCAGTAGCTTTTTGCATTTATTTAAAATGCTTAAAGTATCAAGAAAATTGTTTTCTTCATTGCTTATTTACTTCCACGATTTATCAGAAAGATTGAACTTTTCTTGAGGCCATTTTGGGTTCATTGATTTTAACTAGTTTGAACTTTCCTTTATTTTGAGAAGTGGCTAGTGTTTTTGAGTTTTCCTTCACCACTTACTTTGTTCTTGTTGAAAATTTCCTAGATGCAATGCAAAGAAAACATGAGCACAAAGCTAACTTGATTAAGGTGTCAGGGATGTGACAACTCACCCCCACTCAAAAGAATCTCGTCCCGAGATTTAGAAGTCGTCGGAAATAACGCAGGATACTCAAGTCGGAGACGATCCTCTCTTTCCCAAGTTGCCTCCTTTTTAGAATGATTTGACCATTGAACTTTAAGAAACTTAAGGTTTCGACGTCGAGTGGTACGCTCAGCTTGATCAAGAATACGCACGGGGTATTCTCGGTATGAAAGGTTATCTTGGAGATCAACCGTTTCGTGGTCCACTTCACGGATAGGATCCGAAAAGCAACGCCTGAGTTGCGAGACGTGGAAGACATCATGAACCTTGGAAAGATGCGGAGGAAGTTCCAACTGGTAGGCAACTTCTCCTCGTTTGGCAAGAATGCGAAAAGGACCAATGTAACGAGGAGACAACTTGCCCTTGATACCGAATCGATGGGTACCCTTCAAAGGTGTAACCCGAAGGTAAGCCTTCTCGTCAACTTCAAAGGTCACAGCCTTATGATGACGATCATATTGGCTCTTTTGATGAGACTGGGCTGTTTTCAACTTTTCACGAATAATGCGAACCTGCTCTTCTGCATCCTGGATCATATCCGGGCCAAAGAGTTGCCTCTCTCCGGTTTCTGACCAATTAAGAGGTGTTCGACATCTTCGTCCATAGAGAACTTCAAAAGGAGCTTTGCCCAAGCTTGATTGATAACTATTGTTATAAGCGAATTCGGCGAATGGAAGGCACTTCTCCCAATTCATACTGAACGATATAACACAAGCTCGGAGCATATATTCTAGGATTTGATTCACTCTTTCTACTTGACCACTTGATTGTGGATGGAAAGCAGTGCTAAAAGATAGGTGAGTCCCCATGGCATTCTGAAAAATTTCCCAGAAGCGGGAAGTAAAGATACTCCCACGGTCCGAGTTAATCTCCAGGGGAACACCATGAAGAGACACTATTAGAGGGATATATAACTCTGCTAGCTGGCTAGCTGTGATACTCTCACGAACGGGAAGAAAATGAGCCACTTTGGAAAGACGGTCAATGACCACAAAGATACCATTATTTCCTTTCTTGGTCTTGGGAAATCTGGTAATGAAATCCATACTAACTTTATCCCATTTCCATTCAGGAATAGCTAGAGGTTGAAGGGTGCCAGCAGGCCTTTGATGTTCTTCCTTAACTCGATGACAAACGTCGAAGTTAGCAACGAACTTAGCAATTTCTCTCTTCATCCTAGTCCACCAGAACCTCTAGCGTAGGTCCTGATACATCTTAGTACTACCGGGATGAATGGTGAGAGGAGAATCATGGGCCTCCTTATGGATTAACTGCCTTAGATGTGGGTTCTTAGGAACCACTAGACGATTCTGGAAGAACACAACACCTTGATCGTTCATGGAAAATTCTTTAGCGTTTCCGCTAAAAATATTCTCCTTGATCCGTGATATACCCTTGTCACGCTTTTGGCCAGCTATAATTTGATCCTTAAGGGTAGGCTTCGCCACCAGGGTAGAAAGGAATCCTTGAGGAACAATATGAAGATTCAACTTCCGAAAATCCTCATAGAGATGTGGTTGACCTTGTTGTAGCATCAAATTGTTACAATAAGATTTACGACTTAGTGCATCGGCCATAACATTGGCCTTCCCCGGGGTGTAAGTTATCCCCCAAGTTTTGATGAGAAAATTTTTTATGATGAAAGCATGCCTCATATTTATGATGATTATATTGATGAAAGTGGGTTTGAAAGAGTGCCAACTCTAGTTACTAATGAACCCACTAATTTGGAGGTTGTTTAATCTTTTCATAATGATAAAAGTGGATTTGGAGAGGTCATGACTTTATTTAGTGATGAGTCCACTATATTGGAAGAGGTTTCAGTTGACTATGACAACAAAGTTGCTATCTATGATGAGTATTGTGATGACATGTATGCTATAAATAATAATGATAACCATGAAACTTGTCATCATGATTTTATTTTTAAACTGGATTACGCCAATCAAGTGTCTCATGATAGTTATTTTGTTGAGTTTGTTCCCACTATTATGAATGAGAATAAATTTGCTTATATGAAGAGTACTTAAAATTATATGCATGTGCATCATGAAAAGAATGATGTACGCGATAGTTATATTGTTGAATTCCTACATGATGCTACTGAAAATTATTATGAAGGAGGAACATATACTTGTAGGAATTGCAATAATATCAAGTTTCTTCCCTATGTGTTCAAAGTTTTGAAGTCATGCTTGTTTTGCCTTCCTATGCAAGTTAATTATTGCCACAATAAATTGTTTGCTTGAAAAATTCCTATGCATAGGATGTCGGTTAGACTTAAATGTTCTTTACATGTGATTCATGATGCTCTCTTGCATGTTTCAACTATTATTACTATACCAGCATCATTGAAATCATCATGCCTAGCTAAAAGGCATTAAACAAAAGCGCTTGTTGGGAGACAACTCAATATTTAACCTTTCTATTTTTGAGTGTTAACATGATTATGCTACTATATTTATTATGTTTTATAGCTTTTATTCAATAAAGTACCAAGTAAAGCCTTTGGGATATAGTGGATACTTGCTTGTTTGATTCTGTGCAAAAACAGAAACTTTTACGTCTAGTGCATAATTTCTCTTATATTACTGGAGCGTCAAACAACTTTGAATTTTTTACATAGTTTTGTTATGTAAATTCTCTGCATTTTCCTAACTTTTCAAAACTTTTAGAGTCGGGGAAGTATGGTTTGCATGCAGATCTTCACATACTTTTTGTTTTTGACAGATTCTGTTTTTCATGCATAGTTTGCTTGTTTTAGTGTTTCCATAGCTTAGATTTAGTGGTATAAATTATGGGAATGATAGAATACAATAGGTATTATGTGAGAACAATTATGAATCTTTTCTTGGCAGTACCTAAGTTAATGATCTATATTTATCATACTAATCCATCTCACGAAGTTCCGTTAAGTTTTATGTCATTGAAGTTTTCAAGTTTTGTGTGACATACCAATATGAAGAGAATAAGGAGAAGCAAGAACCTAAGCTTGGGACACCTAAGGCACCCCAAGGTAATATCCAAGGAATACTCAAGCGTCTAAACTTGGGGATACCCCGGAAGGCATCCCCTCTTTCATCTCCAACATTATCGGTATATCTTACTTGGAGCTATGTTTTTATTCATCACCTGGTATGTGTTTTGCTTGGAGCCTCTTTTTTTTGTTTCTATTATATGTTATTTATAATCTTGTTTTTCAATAAAAATGTCCAAGAATGTCCTTTAGAATGCTTGAATTGCATGTGTAATGTGTGTTGTACAAAAACTGAAACTTTTGTTGTAGTACTTGAATTATCAGATGTTACTGGAACATGGAAAGTTTCTGAAATGTTCACACAGTACTGTCATACAAATTATTTATCACTTACTAAATTTGCAGATTTTTTTATATACATAAGTATAATATTTATATATATTGCTACACACTATTATGTTTGTACAGATTGCTGTCATAGTTCCGTTATCTACTTATCCTATAATTTCCATGGCTTATATTGGTAGATATAAATTGTGGAAATTATAGTATACAATACCTAATGTTTGAAAATTGTTGTGCAACTTGTCTTGGTGGTACATAAAGAGTTGATTTACTTTTATGTGTGCTAACCTATCTCACGAGTTCTTTTCATGTTTTGTGTGGATGAAGTTTTTGAGACTTAGGTGAAACCATGATATGAGCGGAATTAAGGAGACACAAAAGCTTAATACTGGGGATGCCCAAGTCACCCCAAGTAAATATTTCAAGAACTGTCAAGCATCTAATCTTGGGGATGCTATGCATACCACCATTCTTCATCAGCAACTATCGGTTAGCCTATGTTGAGCCTAAATTTTTGTTTGTCCACATGATATGTGCTATTCTTGGAGTGTATTTTGTTTTATTTGCTATTTGAAATAAAATATCATATCTGAAAATCTTTATTGGGAGAGAGTCCTCACATATCTACTTAATTGTTTGACTACTCATTGATCTTCAATTATATCTTTTGAGAGTATTTTGATTGTTTGCTCTTGTGATTCACTTATATCCTATGAGTAAATTGTTGAATGAATTGAATACCATGAAGTTGAAATTATATGTTCATGTCATGCCTAGTTCGCATTGGGTTTAGAAAGTGAAATCTTTTGAAGCTTGATTATCACAATATTGGCCATACAAGAAATTCATGAATGATAAGTATAAGGAAGAGAACTTTCATATATAAATATATTATCTTGGACATCTTCTATGATTGTGAATACCCATTAATTATTTTCAAACCTGAGCAAATTAGTTGAAGTTGGACAAGGAAGACAGCATAATGAGTTATGGTTGTGTATATTTGCATAGAAGTTATATTGTTATGGATCCTCCAAAATGTGGTGTTTCCTTAGGATCTTTTGCTAGCCAAAAATTCGTACTAAGTTGAGATACTACTTGTGCATCCCAAAACTCTTACACCCACTTTCTTGCTATGAGTGTCCACCATTACTACCTATAGATTGATCATCCTTCAAGTAAGTTGTCATCAGTGAAAAAAGGCAACAAAAATTGCTTCTAAATGTGTTTGATCATTTAGTGTAAGAGAAAACTGAGCGTTGTACAAACTTGTGATGGAAAAGTAATAAAAGAGACAGACTGCATAATAAAGGTTGCTATCATAAGGGGCAATATAACATGATGCTCTTTTGCATTAAGGAATTGTCCATACAAAACCAAAAAGCGCATGACAACGTTTCCTTTCCTCTGCGAAGGGCCTATCTTTTACCTTTCAGTATTTACTTTTATAAAAGAGTCAATAGTATGCATTCTCATTTCAACCTCAATTATTCTCTAGTTGGCAAGCATCATATGGGGGGAGATCGAGGCACATATGGCAAGTCAAATATATTTCGATCATGACTTATTATTGTTGACAATTATCTCTATGATAAATGAGTTGGGAGGAAAAACATTAAGCCCCTATCTTTCTCTGTGTTTGATGAATGCCATTTGTTCTAAAAATATGCTTTGAGTACTAGCAATTATAGAATACTATATGATGATTGAGAATGTGGAGCCGTTACCTAGACTTTGTTGGAGCTGTTACCTAGATTTTGTTGAGAATAAGTTGAATTGCAATTGTTTGGTGACTAATAACATGCGTTTTTAAGTTTAAAGAGAGTCATTGTTTGAACCATAACATGTGAATTGGTCGGTACTTTATCATGATGGGTTTTATGAGTAAGTTGTTGTTACGATGCTAGGAAAAGTGATTGAAATTATCATTGATCAAACTTATGCACTATGCTAGCATTCACACTTCATAAATTATTTCTTTTATCATTTACCTCCAACGTATCGATAATTTATGAAGTATTCATGCCATGTTTGCCTAAGTTTACAATACTCTTATATGGTTTTGCTGTACTTTATATGAATTATTTAGAACTAACCCGGACTGATGTTGTTTTGAACAGAACTATGGTGGTGTTGTTTTTTGTGCAGAAATAAAAGTTCTCGGAATTGGATGAAACTTGTTGACATTTTTTGGAAGAAAGAGAAATACTAGAGAGAAGAACCACCACACGGGGGGGGGGGGGGGGGGGGCTCGTGCCTACTAGACACCAGGCCGTGCCAACGCCCCTGGCGTCGGCTGATATCTAGTGGGCACCTCGTGGCCCATCTTGGCATGATTCCAGCGCCCAAAAATCTAATAAATAGAGAAACCTCCAGAAATAACCCTAGACAAGAAGTTCTGCCGTCATAGGCCTCTCTAGCCACAAAAAACCAATCTGGAGACATTCCAGTACCCTGCCGGAGAGGGGAAATTATCTCCGGTGGCCATCTTCATCATCCCGCCGGCCACCATGACGAGGAGGGAGTAGTCCACCCTCAGGGCTGAGGGTTTTTACTAGTAGCTATGTCTTTAATCTCTCATGTTCTTGAGATGTCATGATCTTGATACATCATGGGCCTTGTTAATATACTTGGATCATATGGTGCTTGTCCCATGCTATTATTGTGATGATTTGAATCTTTCACTTTAAGATCTCGTTATGTTGGATTGAATATTCAGGTTTGAGAGCACATAATATATGTCTTGCATGCGGATAACCGTAGTGATATTGGGGTATTCAAGTGATTCACTTGATATAAGTTGTGGCATCAACTCGCAGATTCCCGAGGTGACACTAGGGTAATCTAGGCATAGGGGTTGATTGCACGTTTTCATATTATGGTCTCCCACAGAAATCTTAGTCTGCTCCTTGAAGTCCTTTGTGTTGGATTGAGTATTATGAATCTGAATTATTTATGATGTTATTTTAGTATGAACTCTTGATAGATCGATTGGAAAGGATAACATGTTAACTTAGTACGAACTCTTTGAAAGATTGATCGGAAAGAATAACTTTGAGGTGGTTTCCTACCCTACAAACAATTTGTTCTTATGTTCTCCACTAGATAGGAACTTTCGAGTGATTCTTCATCGCGCGTTGAGGGATTGTTATGTGATCCAATTATATTAGCATTGTTTAGAGATTGCACTAGCGAAATAACGGAACCTAGGCCCCATTTTCAAGCATTGCAATACCATTTATGCTCACTTTTGTTACTTGATACCTTGTTGTTTTTATATTTTCAGATTAGAAAAAAATATATCTACTATCATTACTACACTTGTATCACCATCTCTTCGCCGAACTAGTGCACCTATACAAATTACCACTGTATTGGGAGTCTTGGGGACACAAGATACTTTTTATTATTTGGTTGCGGGGTTATTTGAGAGAGAGCATCTTCATCCTACGCCTTGATGTGTGCTAGAACTACATCGGTATTTCCCCAAAGAGGAAGGGATGATGCAGTATAGCGACGGTAGGTATTTCCCTGAGTGATGATACCAAGGTTATCGAACTAGTAGGAGAACCTCCTAACACCATGTAAACATCACCTGCACACAAATAACAAATACTCGCAACCTGACGTGTTAAAGGGGTTGTCAATCCCTCGCCGGCAAGGACGCCAGAAATTGGCACATTGGCGGGAGACTATCTTGACTTGATCTTCCCCGACAACGGTGTGAGAAATTCCTTTTGGGTACGACGCCTCAAGATAGGAAAATAACGTGAGGTAAAAGTGGTAGATAGGATAAATAAATCGCGGGACAAATAAATTGCAGCAAGGTATTTTTTGTATTTTTGGTTTAATACATCTGAAACTAAAAGCAAAGGCAAATAGATCGCAAAGGCAAATATGATGAAAAGAGACCCGGGGGTCGTAGGTTTCACTAGTGGCTTCTCTCGAAAAAATAGCAAACGGTGGGAAAAGAATTACTATTGGGCAATTGATAGAACTTCAAATAATCATGACGATATCCAGGCAATGATCATTATATAGGCATCACGTCCTAGATTAGTAGACCGACTCCTGCCTGCATCTACTACTATTACTCCACACATCGACCACTATCCAGCATGCATGTAGTGTATTAAGTTCATGGAAAAATGGAGTAACGCAATAAGAACGATGACATGATGTAGACAAGATCTATTTATGTAGAAATAGACCCCATCTTGTTATCCTTAATAGCAACGATACATACATGTCGTTTCCCTTTCTGTCACTGGGATCAAGCACCGTAAGATCAAACCCATCACAAAGCACCTCTTTCCATTGCAAGATAAATAGATCAAGTGGACCAAACAAAACCCAAATACCGGAGAAGAAATACGAGGCTATAATCAATCACGCATATAAGAGATCAAAGAAGACTCAAATAACTTTCATGGATAAAAACATAGATCTGATCAGAAACTGAAAGTTCATCGGATCCCAACAAACACGCCACAAAAAGACTTACTTCATATGGATCTCCAAGAGACCATTGTATTGATAATCAAGAGAGATAGAGGAATCCATCTAGCTACTAACTACGGACCCGTAGGTCTACAAAGAACTACTCACACATCATCGAAGAGGCACCAATGGACATGATGAACCCCTCTGTAATGGTGTCTAGATTGGATCTGGTGTTTCTGGACTCTACGGTGGCTGGAATTGATTTTTGTCCCCCCTCTTAGGATTTATGGAATATTGGGGAAATTATACAGCAAAGAGGCGGTGCGGGGGGCCAACGAGGAGGGGACAACCCATGGGGATGCACTCTGGTGGGTTGTGCTCCCATCGGAGCTCCCCTCAGGTGCGTTCCTGGCCAAAAAATCCACAAAAAGTTTCGCTGCATGTGGACTCCATTTGGTATTGATTTCCTACGATGTAAAAAACATGCATAAAACAACAAGTGGCATTGGGCATTATGCCAATAAATTAGTACCAAAAAATGATATAAAATGACTATAAAATGATTGTAAAACATCCAAGGATGATAATATAACAGCATGGAACAATCAAAAATTATAGATACATTGGAGACGTATCACATCTTAAGAACAGGAGAGAGAGAGAGAGAGAGATTAAACATATAGCTACTGGTAACCCTCAATCCCGAGGGTGGACTACTCCCTCCTCGTGATGGACTACGTCGGGATGATGAAGATGGCCACCAAAAATGATCTCCCCCTCCAGCAGGGTGCCGGAACCGGCTCCCGGTTGGTTTTTCATGACTATAGAGGCTTGCGGTGGCGGAACTTCTCGTCTAGGGTTATTTCTGGAGGTTTCTCAATTTATAAGATTTTTGGGCGTTGGAATCACGCCAAGATGGGCCACGAGGTGTCCACTAGATACCAGGCTGCGCCAAGGAGGTTGGCTTGTCCTAGTGTCTAGTGGGCACCAGGGCCCCCGTGTGGTGGTTCTTTGCTCCAGTATTTCTGTTTTCTCCCAAAAAATCGTCCAAAAGTTTCGTACAATTCAAATAACTTTTATTTTTGCACAAAAACAACACCATGGTAGTTCTGGTGAAAACAGTGTCAGTCCAGGTTATTTCTAAATAGATCATATAAAGTGCATCAAAACCATATAAAAGTATTGTTAACATAGGCAAACTTGGCATGAATACTTCATAAATTATCGATATGTTGGAGACGTATCAAGGAGTTCAAATTTCGCCAGTGCGAATTGCCTACTAGTGAGGAACATGATAGATCCGAGGATTTTGATAGTTTGAAAATTCCAACCGTTGTTGGGCTTTACACGAGCTGTCCCCAAAACCTTATCCACATAAAGGTTATATCATTAGGGGGCATTCATGTCATATCATGTCGGGATTGCTCCATGGCTATACATAGCCGCCCCTACAACCACTAGGTGGTTGTATGCTCCAAGAGAGAACTTGACACTTGTCATTTGAGAGCATCCCATCCTCTCAGGACTTTGAGAGAAAATCATAAACAAGGAAAAACCCAAACACCCAAACCAAAACCAAAACCCAAAGTGATTGAGCATCACTGAACAGATTGTTCTTGTGTGGAACCAACGCTTTGAAGAATGTGTATCTTCGAGATAGTTAGGCGTCGATGTTCTAGAGAATCCAACAATAATCTATGGATTGTCGTGTGATCGAGTTTGTGAGGGTTTGGAAGTCTACCTGAAGACTTACCACAAGTACTGGGTGAGGTCTGTGTGATCTTAGATCTAGGAGAATATGATAAGGACTGTGTGTCCTTGGACTGTGTGTCCTCGGACTGTGTGTCCTTTGGTTTAAATACCAAGCTGCTCCAAACCAGACATACGACTGTCACAACAGTTGGAACTGGGTCATCAAATCACTGTATTCATCAAGCTCCTGGTTCTATTTCCTCAACTTATCTATTACCTCGAGTACTTGTCGATGAAATTGATCGTTACTATTTGAAGACTTTGACTGAAGACTTTCTCAATTTCTTCATCTCAAATTCTTTAGTAACCTTGTTCTTCACCTCCTTATCATGTTTACACACTACGTGTGATGTGTGTATGTTTCATTTCATCATGATGAATATGTTGTTTATACGTTTGTCATGCTCTTGAGTACTTATTCTGTTCCTTGTATTTCGCTGCTTAACAATTTCCTCAACGTATAATTCCTCAATGAAGAATTTCTAAAAATCTCCTATTGACCCCCCTCTAGTCGATATAACGCACTTTCACATGTCGGGTGGCTTATGCAGATACCACATAGCTTCTGGAGCTCTCCTTTAGGCGCAAGGAAGATAATATTGAAAAAAAACGTGTTGAAATTTCAGCCCAATCAGAGTTACGGAACTTTGGTATAAAATAAATGACGCTCGTTCAAAAAAAAGAACCGAAATAGAGAAGAAACCCTAGAGAAAAAGAAGAGGAGAGATCCAATCTCGAAGGATCTCCCGCCCCTCGGAGACCATGGAGGCCAAGGACTAGAGGGGGAACCCTTCTCCCATCTAGGGGTAAGTCCAAGCAAGAAGAAGAAGGAGGGGGGCTCTCCCCCTCTCTCCCCGAGGCATTAGAGCGCCACCGAGGGAACCATTGTGACGGCGATCTACTCCAACAATTTCATCGCCATCGTAACCAACTTTCCCCCCTCTATGCAACGGTGTAACCTATCTCACCCAGCTGTAATCTCTACTTGAACATGATGCTCTATGCTATTTATTATTATCCAATGAAGTGTTGCACCTCTTTTATGTTTGAGTAGATTCCTTTTGTCTTGTGGGTTAATTGTGGTATGGTATGATTGATATGAGTTGTATGTTATTTTGGTGTTGTCCTATGGTGCCCTTCATGTCAAGCAAGTGTCCGGGTTCTAATTGTAGGGTGTTGTAATATGTTAAATATTTGCTTATAGTGGGCTGCGGGACTTGCTAGAAGTCTAAACACGAGCTCGTGAGTTGTTGCATATAGGATTAAAGGGCAATTTTTTACTTAACTCTATGGTTGGGTTGTACCTTAATGAAGCTTCGGTAGTTGCATATGCTTGCTAGAGTTCCAATCATAAGAACATGTGATTCAAGTATGGAAAGTATGCTAGCCCTCACAAGTATGATGATTATTACTATCATGTAATATTCAAACGCCTAAGGACAATCTTTTTCACATTGTTATCCAAAACGCTTTACTTTATTTGTTTATTTATTAAAACAACAACTAATTTTTTATTATCTTGCAAAGCTATCTTTTTATTCTCACAAAAGTAGTTTTATTTCTTGTTCAAGGTAGGGCGAACTTTTCGTGTGCGTAGAGTTGTATCGATGCTCCATATAACTTGAGAGTATTAATTCTACCTTTAACTCCTCATTAGGTTCGACACTCTTATTTATCAAAAAGGATACAACTGATCTCCTATACTTGTAAGTTACTAGATCCTGAGAGGTCACGCCATGCGACTTCAATGCGGCCCATGCGTGCTCTGGGCCGGAATGAATGCATCACAAGAAGTGGAGGGTGAGTTGGATGGAGAGAGGAGAGATGTGGGAGTGTTTTTTGTGTGGGAAATTTGAGGGTCAGTGTTGGAGATGCCCTTGCCTCTCGTAAATGTTACCTCTAATAAGTAAAAACAAGATTATTTTCCCCAAAAAAAACTATAATAAAAGTTTACCAGAAATACAAACTATCTCAAGCATAATAAATATTACATCGAGATTCGAAGACTACCAATCGACCACTACTGCCGTAAAAATGGGTCGTCGACGTGTCAATGTAGACGTTCCCCCACCCAAGCTAGCTTGACCTTGTCGATGGAAGTCGGAAAGTCCTCATACACATGCCCCTAAGGACCGGCACCCTTGAGTTATGGTCGTTGCCAGTGAATCCTTGCATATATCCGAAGAACCTACACCAAATCTTGCCACATGACGAGAAACCTTGATCTCGCCGCCCCAAGAAGACAACATCAGTCTACTCCAAATCTTCGCCGACTACTTCCAAATGGACAAACTAGAAGAAGAAGTGTCGCCAACCACCCAAGTTGTAGGATCCGAAGTATGTCTAGAGGGGGCGTGATTAGACTACTTGACAAAATAAAAAATTAGCTTCTTCCCAATTTTAGTTGTGGGACAACTGTAGTAATTATGACTAGTCAAGTTCACCCTACACATGCATATCTAAGAGTATAGCAACAGAAATTAAAGACATGCAAATGTAATGTAGAGGGAAGGGAAGGAAGATCAAACGCAAAGGTTGACACGACGATTTTTGGCGTGATTCCTATAGGTGGTGCTATCATACGTCCACGTTAGTGGAGACTTCAACCCATGAAAGGTAAAGGCTATGAGAATCCACGCAGGGCTCCACCGACAAGGGGTCCACGAAGAAGCGACCTTGTCTATTCCACCATAGCTTACGTCCATGAAGGACTAGCCTCACTCATGTAGATCTTCATGAAGTAGGAGGTCTCCTTGCCCTTACAAACATCTTGGTTTAACTCTACAACACGAAGTAGGAGTCTCCCAAGCGACACCTAACCAATATAGGAGGCACCACCCTCCAAGAGGTAATAGATGCGGTAGAACGATGAACTCCTTGCTCTTTTTCTTCAAAATATAGTCTCCTCAACACTCAATCACTCACTCACAGATTTGGCATGGGTAGGAGAGATTGATTTTGTGGAAAGCTACTTAGGGAGGCTATAGATCAAGTTTCAAATGGATGGATTGGAATATCTTGATCTCAACACATGAGTAGGTGGCTCTTTCTCAGAAAAATGGATTTGGTAAGTGTGTGTGTGTGTGTGTTCTAAGTGCTTCTTGTGTGAATGAGAGGTTGTGGAGAGGCATATATAGACATCTCCCGTAATCCAATCGTTACAACATTATTGCCCAACTCAGTGACACCGAAGTGAATCTCGGTGGTATCGAGTTGCACTAAATGTGGCAACTTTTGAATTCTTGGTGAGACCTATATGTGAATCTCGGTGGTACCGATACGATGAACTAGAACGGTTTCCAAATCTCGGTGGTACCAATTCTAAACTCGGAATTTCTGATTCTTGAAATAGATATACCAGAAAGTTGGTCATTGTCTCTCGGTGTCACCGTTATGAAAGTTGGTGGTTGCTACGTCAACAAAAGTCCTTCCCCAGCAGTGGTGCCAGAGATCCTTCTGTCGTCTCTTGAGCTTGCGTTTCTTTTTCCCTTGAAGAGGAAAGGGTGATGCAGAATAGGAGCAATAAGTATTTCCCTCAGTTTGAGAACCAAGGTATCAATCCAGTAGGAGAATCTCGTCAAGTCCAGAGTACCTGCGCAAACACAAAAGAGCTTGCACCCAACGCTATAAAGGGGTTGTCAATCCCTTCAAGATTGTTTGCAAAATGAGATCTGAAGGTGGAAAGTGCAATGAAGTAAAAAGTGTAAGGCTGAAAATATGGTTTTGAGTAGACCCTGGGGGCCATAGTTTTCACTAGAGGCTTCTCTCAAAATAGCAAGTATTACGGTGGGTGAACAAATTACTGTCGAGCAATTGATAGAACCGCGCAAAGTCATGACGATATGTAAGGCAATGATCATACATAGAGGCATCACCTCCGAGACAAGTAGATCGATACTTTCTGCATCTACTACTATTAATCCACACATCGACCGCTATCCAGCATGCATCTAGTGTATTGAGTTCATGACGAAAAGAGTAACGCCTTAAGCAAGATGACATGATGTAGAGGGATAATCTCAAACCAATGATGAAAACCCCATCTTTTTACCCTTGATGGCAACAACACGATACGTGCCTCGCTACCCCTTCTGTCACTGGGTGAGGTCACCGCATGGTATGAACCCAAAACCAAGCACTTCTCCCATTGCAAGAATCATAGATCTAGTTGGCCAAACAAAACCCACAACTCGAAGAGAATTACAAGGATATGAAATCATGCATAAGAGAGATTAGAAGAAACTCAAATACGATTCATAGATAATCTGATCATAAATCCACAGTTCATCGGATATCGACAAACACACCGCAAAAGAAGATTACATCGAATAGATCTCCATGAAGATCATGGAGAACTTTGTATTGAAGATCCAAGAGAGAGAAGAAGCCATCTAGTTACTAGCTATGGACCCGTAGGTCTATGGTGAACTACTCACACATCATCGGAGAGGTCATGGTGTTGATGAAGAAGCCCTCTGTATCCGAACCCCCCCTCCGGCAGGGCACCAGAATGTGCCCCAGATGGGATCTTGCGGAGACAGAAGCTTGCGGCGGCGTAAAAGTACTTTCGATGATCTCCTGATTTTTTGTGGAATTTTTGGAGATATATAGGTGCAAGACCTAGGGGAAAGGAGGTCCACGGGGCCCACAAGCCTGAGTGCCGCGGCCTCCCCCCTGGCCGCGTGATGAGGGCTTGTGGGGCCCCTGGCCCCCCTGCCTTGGCTCTCAAGTCTCCTGATCTTCTTCCGTTACGGAATAAATCTTTTTGGGGATTTTATTCCGTTTGGACTCCGTTTCAAAATCTCCTCTGAAAGGGGTCAAAAACATGGAAAAAACAGGAACTGGCACTTGGCACTGAGTTAATAAGTTAGTCCCAAAAAATATATATAAGGCATGCAAAACATCCAAAGTTTGACAAGATAATAGCATGAAACCATAAAAAATTATAGATACATTGGAGACGTATCAAGCATCCCCAAGCTTAACTCTTGCTCATCCTCGAGTAGGGAAGTGATAAAGAATGAATTTTTGATGTGGAATGCTACCTAGCATAGTTGTCCTTTGCAACTTCTTTCACGTGATATGAATGTTCAGATCCGTAAGATTCAAAACAATAGTTTGCTATTGACATGAAAATGATAATACTTCAAGCAAACTAGCAAAGTAATCATGAACTTTCAAAATAACAAGGCCAAGGAAAGTTATCCCTACAAAATTATATAGTCTGGCTACGCTCCATCATCCTCACACAGCTAATGTAAATCATGCACAACCCCGGTATTGGCCAAGTAATTGTTTTCGCACTCTTACTTTCTCAAAGTTTTTATAACTATCACGCAATATATGAGAGTGAGCCATGGATATAGCACTATAGGTGGAATAGAGTGTGGTGGCGGTTGTGAGACAAAAAGGAGGAGATGATCACATTGAATCAGCGTATCAAAAGGCTATGGAGATGCCCATTAATAGATATCAATGTGAATGAGTAGGGATTTCCATACAAGAGATGCACTAGAGCTATAAGTATGTGAAAGCTCAAAAGGAAAACTAGTGGGTGTGCATCCAACTTGCTTGCTCATGAAGACCTAGGGCAATTTCGAGGAAGCCCATCATTGGAATATGCAAGCCAAGTTATATAATGAAGATTCCCACTAGCATATGGTAGTGACAAAGCAAGAAGCTCTCAATCATGAAGAACATGGTGCTATTATGAAGCACAAGTGTGGAAAAAGATAGTAGCATTGTCCCTTCTCTCTTTTTTTCATTTGGGCTCTTAGGACTCTCTTTTTTTCTCTTTTTTTATTTTTGGGCTCTTTGGCCTCTTTTTTTTATTTCATAACATGGGACAATGCTCTAATAATGATGATCATCACACTTTTATTTTCTCACAGCTCAAAGCCCAAAATGATGATGACTCTATAGGAAATGCCTCCGGTAGTGTACCGGGATGTGCAATGATCTAGCATGGCATATGACGTTGAAACATCTCGCTAGCTATCTTACGATCATGCAATGGCAATATGAGAGTGACGTCACAAGTCAAGAGACGGAACGGTGGGAGTTGCATGGCAATATATCTCGGAATGGCTATGAAAATGCCATAGTAGGTAGGTATGGTGGCTGTTTTGAGGAAGGCATATGGTGGGTTTGAGCACCGGCGAGAATTGCGCGGCACTAGAGAGGCTATCAATGGTGGAAGGTGAAAGTGCATCTATACCATGGACTCACATTAGTCATGAAGAACTCACGTACTTGTTGCGAAAATTTTTATTAGTAATCGAAACAAAGTGCTAAACGCATACTTCGAGGGGAAGGGTTGGTAGGTGTTAACCATCGCGCGATCCCGACCTCAACACAAAGGATGACAATCAATAGATAAATTATGCTCCGACTTCCTAACATAGCGGTTCACCATACGTGCATGCTACGGGAATCACTAACTTCAACACAAGTATTTCTAGATTCACAACACCCTACTAACATAGCTCTTAATATTACCAAATCCACGCCTCAAAACTAATTGAGAGGAATCAAGACTTCTCTTTCTACTCAATGCACATGAAGATGGACGTTTTTGCATCCTCTTTGGGTACCTATCACATTTGGGACTACTTTCATAGCATAAGCCAACTACCAAGTCATGCACCGCCGTGCTCTAAAAGATATAAGTGAAGCACAATGAGCATTGTAGCAAAAATCACGATGAGTGCATGTCTCCCTCTCTCAAAAAGGTGTGCAGCAAGGATGATTGTGACAAAACAAAAAGAAAAGACTCCTACGATACAATACGCTCCAAGCAAAACACATATCATGTGGTGAATAAAAATATAGCTCCAAGTAATGTTACCGATGGATTGAAGACGAAAGAGGGGATGCCTTCTCGGGGCATCCCCAAGCTTAGGCTTTTTGGTGTCTTTGAATTTGGCTTGGGTTGCCTTGGGCATCCCCAAGCTCGAGCTATTTCCACTCCTTATCTCTTTGTCCATGAGAACATCACCCAAAACTTGAAAACTTCACAACACAAAACTTAAACAGAAACTCGTGATAACATTAGCACAAGAAAACAAACTACCACTTCTTTTGGTACTGTAGCAAACTTGAATTCTATCTATATTGGTGTTGGGCTACTGTATTCTCACTTTTCCATGGCTAGTACCCCCCGATACTAACCATAGTTTCATCAAAACAAGCAACCAACTCAACAAAAACAGAATCTGTCAAAAACAGACCATTCTGTAGCAATCTGTATACTTCGTATAATTCTGGTACCTCAACAAATGTGAACAATTACGAAGGCCTGGGAAAAAGGCATATCAACCAGCAGCAAAAAGAATCAACTCAAAAGCTCTTTCTGAATAAAAATGAAAAATCATCTCGTGAGCAAAAAGTTTCTGTCTTTTTCCAGCAGGATCAAACAACCATTACCAAGACTAGTCATAAAGGTTTTGCTTGGCTCAAACACAAAAATAAACACAAAAAACACAATCACAACATAATTGTCATGGTGTGGACGGAACAAAACCTAAAGAAAAAGATAAATTCATTGGGTTGCCTCCCAACAAGCGCTATTGTTTAACGCCCTGAGCTAGGCATAAAAGCGATAGAATCACGTATCGTCGTCTTTGGTGCTCAAACCATAAGTGGCCCTCATCATGGACTCATAAGGCAATCTTATTTTCTTTCTAGGAAAGTGTTACATGCCCTTCCTTAAAGGAAATTGAAATATAATATTCCCTTCCTTCATACCAATGATAGCACCGATAGTCCTTAGGAAAGGTCTACCAAGAATAATAGGGCATGTAGGATTGCAATCAATGTCAAGCACAATGAAATCCACAGGTACATAGTTCCTATTTGAAATAATAAGAATATCATTGATCCTTCCCATGGGTTTCCTGACAGTAGAATCAGCAAGATGCAAATTAAGAGAACACTCTTCAATCTCAGTAAAACCTAGAACATCACATAAAGACTTTGGAATCGCAGAAACACTAGCACCCAAATCACACAAAGCATTGCATTCATAGTTTTTGATTTTGATTTTGATGGTAGGTTCCCACTCATCATGAAGCTTTCTAGGGATAGAGACTTCCAATTCAAGTTTCTCTTCAAGAGATTTTATCATAGCTTCGACGATATGATCGGTAAAGGCCTTGTTTTGGCTATAAGCGTGTGGAGAGTTTAACATGGATTGCATCAAAGAAATGCATTCAATCAAGGAGCAACTATCATAATTGAATTCCTTGAAATCCACGGTAGTAATTTCATTACTACTCAAAGTTTTAACATCTTCTACTCCACTTTCAATGCTTTTAGCATCAAGATAGATGGACTCCGAATCATTGGAGCACTTTTCAACCAAAGTGGATTCATATCCAGCCCCATAATCATTAGGTTTGACACAAGAAAACAAAGATTCAGTGGGAGTCACACCAAGCACTTTAAGATCTTCGTGATTCTCATCACAAGAACACGCATTTTTAAGCCATTCATGTCTAGCACGAATTTGGGCGGTTCTTTCTTGGCTCTCAATCATGGAAACACGCATAGCTTTCAAAGTTTCATCCATGTTGATTTTGGGAGGAGCACATCTAATTTTCAAAGCATCAACATCACTAGACATTCTATCAACGCTCTTAGCCAAATCGTCAATTTTGAGTAGCTTTTCCTCTATGGACGCATTGAAAATGTTTTGAGAGTTGATGAACTCTTTGATATTACTCTCTAGATCAGAGGGTAATCTATTGTAATTTCCATGAGTATTGTTGTAGGAGTTGCCAAAGTTATTAGAGGAGTTACTAGGAAAAGGCCTAGGAACATAGTTTCCTCTAAAAGCATTATTGTTTCCAAAGTTATTCCTACCAACAAAATTAACGTCCAAGCTAGCGTTGCTACTCTCAATCAAAGAAGACAAAGGCATATCATTAGGATCCAAAGGAGCACTTCTACTAGCAACCAAATTCATTAACTCGTCCATCTTAGCACTCAACGAGTTAATTTCTTCTATAGCGTGTACCTTCTTACTAGTAGGTGACCTTTCAGTGTGCCATGAGAGTAGTTCATCATGATATTGTCTAGGAGCTTTGTGGCCACCCCTAATGTGATTTCCATGATAGTTCCACCTGAGGCAGAGTCCAAGATATTTCTAGAAGCGAAATTCAAGCCAGCGTAAAAGATTTGTATAATCATCCAAAGACTCAAGCCATGAGCGGGACAATTTCTAATCATTAATTTCATTCTCTCCCAAGATTGTGCAACGTGTTCATGATCAAGTTGCTTGAAATTCATGATATCATTACGGAGAGAGATAATCTTAGCCGGCGGAAAATACTTGGATATATAAGCATCTTTGCACTTATCCCAAGAATTGATACTATTTTTGGGCAAAGAAGAAAACCAAGTTTTTCCGCGATCTCGCAACGAGAAAGGAAAAAAAGCTTCAATTTAATCACGTCATTATCCACATCTTTCTTCTTTTGCATATCGCAAAGCTCAATGAAGGTATTGAGATGGGATGCGGCATCTTCACTAGGAAGGCCGGAGAATTTCTCTTTCATAACAAGATTGAGCAAAGCGGCATTGATTTCGTATGACTCCGCACTAGTGGCGGGAGCAATCGGAGTACTAATAAAATAATTGTTATTAGTATTCGAGAAGTCACAAAGTTTGGTGTTTTCATTCATGGTGACTTCGGCAAGCAAGAAAGCACACGAGCGAACAAAGAGCAAGCGAGAAAAAGGGCGAACGAAAAGGCAAACGAAAAAGGCAAACAAAAAAGGCAAATTGGTGAAGTGGGGGAGAGGAAAACGAGAGGCAACTGGCAAACAAAGTAAATGCAACAGATGAGTTTGCAACACTTACTTGGATGAGTTCTTGACTTGATCCTCCCCGGCAACGGCGCCAGAAATCCTTCTGCTACGTCAACAGAAGTCCTTCCCCGGTAGTGGTGCCAGAGATTCTTCTGTCGTCTCTTGAGCTTGCGTTGGTTTTTCCCTTGAAGAGGAAATGGTGATGCAGCACAGGAGCAATAAGTATTTCCCTCAGTTTGAGAACCAAGGTATCAATCCAGTAGGAGAATCTCGTCAAGTCCAGAGTACCTGCGCAAACACAAAAGAGCTTGCACCCAACGCTATAAAGGGGTTGTCAATCCCTTCAAGATTGTTTGCAAAGTGAGATCTGAAGGCGGAAACTGCAACAAAGTAAAAAGTGTAAGGCTGAAAATATGGTTGGAGTAGACCCTGGGGGCCATAGTTTCAGTAGAGGCTTCTCTCAAGATAGCAAGTATTAAGGTGGGTGCACAAATTACTGTCGAGCAATTGATAGAACCACGCAAAGTCATGACGATATCTAAGGCAATGATCATACATATAGGCATCACGTCCGAGACAAGTAGACCAATACTTTCTGCATCTACTACTATTACTCCACACATCGACTGCTATCCAGCATGCATCTAGTGTATTGAGTTCATGACGAACAGAGTAACGCCTTAAGCAAGATGACATGATGTAGAGGGATAATCTCAAACAAATGATGAAAACCCCATCTTTTTACCCTTGATGGCAACAACACGATACGTGCCTCGCTACCCCTTCGGTCACTGGGTGAGGTCACCGCACGATATGAACCCAAAACCAAGCACTTCTCCCATTGCAAGAATCATAGATCTAGTTGGCCAAACAGAATCCACAACTCGAAGAGAATTACGAGGATATGAAATCATGCATAAGAGAGATCAGAAGAAACTCAAATAAGATTCATATATAATATGATCATAAACCCACAATTCATCGAATCTCGACAAACACGCCGCAAAAGAAGATTACATCGGATAGATCTCCATGAAGATCATGGAGAACTTTGTATTGAAGATCCAAGAGAGAGAAGAAACCATCTAGTTACTAGCTATGGACCCATAGGTCTATGGTGAACTACTCGCACATCATTGAAGAGGTCATGGTGTTGATGAAGAAGCACTCCATATCCGAACCCCCCTCCGGCAGGGCACCAGAACGTGCCCAGATGGGATCTTGCGGAGATAGAAGCTTGCGGCGGCGGAAAAGTACTTTCGATGATCTCCTAATTTTTTGTGCAATTTTTGGGGATATATAGGCACAAACCCTAGGGCAAAGGAGGTCCACGGGGCCACAAGCCTGAGGGCCGCGGCCTCCCCCTGGCCGTGGGGTGAGGGCTTGTGGGGGCCCTAGGGGGCCGTGATTTGTCTCTCAAGTCTCCTGATCTTCTTCCGTTACGGAAAAAATCTTTTCGGGGATTTTATTCCGTTTGGACTCCGTTTCAAAATCTCCTCTGAAAGGGGTCAAAAAAATGGAAGAAACAGGAACTGGCACTTGGCACTGAGTTAATAAGTTAGTCCCAAAAAATATATAAAATGCATGCAAAGCATCCAAAGTTTGACAAGATAATAGCATGAAACGATCAAAAATTATAGATACATTGGAGACGTATCAGTGGTATCGAGAGATTAGGGTTTGGCAAAGGATCTCTCAGTTGGAAAATCGGTAGGGTCGAATGGAAAAACTTGGTGGCACCGATTTTATTGTGTGGGTTTTGGATAGAGATTTTGTGAGAGAAATGCTGAGTATTTTTGGTGGCTATATCTAAGCACTTGAGCAACCAATTCATCATAATAGCTCACCCCCTTTTAATAGTATTGGCTTTCCTATGGACTCAAAAGTGATTTCTCAACAATATAAAATGTAGAGTCCTCTTGCTTGAAGCTTGAGACAATCCTATTCCTTTACTTGCATCAAGGGGTATCTCCTCGCAGTCCTTGCATCATGTAGATAGCTCAAAGGTATAATGTAGTAGCATCAACAATCAAAATGTATGATCAAACACGAAAGTTTAAGTCATCCAATAGACCAAAAGTGTGAAAACCCAAACGAGAGAAAATAGAAGAAAAACTCTCTCTCTCGAAGCCCTAATTGATCTATAAACTTCCCCCCTTTGGCAAAAAAAATACCAAAAAGTTCAAAGCTCTGGAACCAATGATTTCTCTAGGATCTATCTCCTTCGGTAGAAGTTGATGGAGTAGACAGAAGAGCATCGGCGAAGGCTTTTGCGGATGTCCCTGAAGCTGGAGGCATAGACGATGGAGCTGCAGGAGATGGAGTTGGAGTTGAAGGTGCTGATGCTTGAGCTAATGAAGATGGTCTTGCTTCCGTCACTAGCACAACTGCGAACCTAGACTGGGTCCTGAACTGAGGAGTTGTGGGAAGAAGTGATTCATCATCATCACTGCTAGAGCGAGGAATATGCACTACATCAACCTCATGCGTGAGCTGCTCAACAATGGTAGTCAAATCTATCACTTTGACATCCAGGTCATGGAATTTTGTTTCCATGATCCTCTCAAGGCTCTTCTTTTTTAGCAAGATCTCAAAAATATTCTTCTCCATCCCGCGGATGGTGCTGACAAGAAACGACACCTCCTCCTCTCTAGATATATGATGTGGAGCTGGAGAATCTCTAGTTGCCTCTTCCTCTGATGCATGTGTTGCATGACACCTGTAGCTGAGGTGGGATGGCTAGGGTCAATCACAACATCATTGTCCTCAAACTCTGGATGTAGTGGTAGGTGTGGACGATCAAGTTGATATGCATGCTTGCCAATTGCTACCTCAAAAAGATCCCCGGCAGCGGGCCGGAAATACTTCTGATTGTTCTGCTGTGTATCCCTTGCAACGGCGCCAGGAAGTAGTTGTGTCAACGGCACCACGTATCCTTCAGCTACGGCTATGCCTTAAGGGACTTCCTAGGCAAGAATGCAAAGGATTTACCCCGTGGCCTTGGAGCCTTGCATTGGTGTTCCCTCGAAGCGGAAAGGGTGATGTAGCACAATGACGGTAAGTACTTCCCTCAGTTTGAGAACCAAGGTATCAATCCGGCGGAAGAGTATCTCAAGATCCTGCACAACCACAAAAGCTTGCACCCAACGCTATGAAGGGGTTGTCAATCCCTTATAGATTGTTTGCCAAGTGAGAACGGAAAGCAACAAAGTAACAAAGCAAAGTAAAAGCGGAGATGTAAACGATGGATGTGAATAGACCCGGGGCTCATAGTGTTTACTAGTGGCTTCTCTCATGAAAGCAAGTAGATGGTGAGTGAACAAATTACTGTCGAGCAATTGATAGAACTGTGCAGAGTCGTGACGATATCTATGCAATGATTATTTCTATAGGCATCACGTCCGAAACAAGTAGACCGAAACTTTCTGCATCTACTACTATTACTCCACACGTCGACCGCTATCCAGCATGCATCTAGTGTATTAAGTCCATAAGAACAGAGTAACGCCTTAAGCAAGATGACATGATGTAGAGGGATAATCTCAAACCAATGATAAAAACCCCATCTTTTTACCCTTGATGGCAACTGCTTTATGTGTGCCTTGCTGCCCCTACTGTCACTCGGAAAGGTCACCACATGGCAGAACCCAAAACCAAGCACTTCTCCCATTGCAAGAATCATAGATCTAGTTGGCCAAACAAAACCTAAGACTCGGAGAGACTTACAAGGATATCAAATCATGCATATAAGAAATCAGCAAAGACTCAAATATATATCATAGATAATCTGATCACAAGTCCACAATTCATCGGATCTCGACAAACACACCGCCAAAGAAGATTACATTGGATAGATCTCCATGAAGATCATGGAGAACTTTGTATTGAAGATCCAAGAGAGAGAAGAAGTCGTCTAGCTACTAACTACGGACCCGTAGGTCTGAAGTGAACTACTCACGAGTCATTGGAGGGGCGATGATGATGATGAAGAAGCCCTCCACCTCCAAAGTCCCCTCCGGCAGGGTGCCGGGAAGGGTCTCCAGATGAGATCTCGCAGAAACGGAAGCTTGCGGCGACGGAAAAGTATTTTCGAGTCTCCCCTGATTTTTTGTGGAATATTTGGGAATATATAGGCGCAAGATCTAGGTCAGGGGGCGGCCAGGGTGGCCTCAAGCATGCCCACCGCAGCCACCCCCCTGGTGGCGTGGTGGGAGCTTGTGGGCTCCCTGGGGCCCACCTGGCTTGGCCCAAAGGCTCCCTGGTCCTCTTTCGTTCGGGAAAAAAATCATTTCGGGGTTTTTATTCCGTTTGGACTCCGTTCCAAAATCAGATCTGAAAAGATTCAAAAACACGGAAAAAACAGGAACTGGCACTTGGCACTGAATTAATAAGTTAGTCCCAAAAAGATATAAAAAGGTACATAAAACATACAAAGAAGGCAAGATAACAGTGTGAAACCATCAAAAATTATAGATACGTTTGAGACGTATCACCAATCTTGGCATTGATGAGCATATGAATATATGGTGCATACCCACAAGATCTCTTCTGATGTGTAGCAGTCCTCCACATAGTCTCTACTCTGATCCTGGTGTGGGTGTCTAAGTGGTGCACATGTTAGTGGAATAACCTATGATCATCTTATCATCTACTGACTTAGGTATGAGGGTGTGTCTCATAATGGTGTTAGTTGTTGGTATCCCTGCTTGCAGAAAATAGACAAAGCCAAGCTTATGTGTCTTCACAAACTGATGGGGCACTAGACTGTACATTTTTGCCATTGTGTTATGATTCATCTTGGGTTCTGAGTACACATCCAAATCACCCTCTTGGGTCTCGGGGGCACCAATGATAGTGGCCCACTCCTCTACCGTAGGCTCATACCAGTAACCTTTCGTCATCCACGCTATCCTTCCATCTCGATAGAAATGAGCAGTTGAACAGAATTGCATGATCATCTCATCATTCCAAGCTATCATCTCCCAGCCAACAAAATCTTCAATGTCAATCAGGTTGATATACTCTCTCACATGAGGAAAGTAGTTCTCATTGTCCTTGATGTAATTCCATTCAACATATCTCATGTCACTGACTGCAGGGCTCTTGTCGAGCAACATTGTCTCATAGAAGTCTTGTTCCTCCTTCATGTGAAAACAAGGATCAACAACAGTTCTTCTCCTGATAGCATATGGATCTGCAGTCCTCCACTGCCTCAAACCTTGATCCCTTCTCTTCTTCATATCCTCAGCAACAGGATGAGTAGCATTGTGGAATGGTATGTGAGCTCTCAGTTTTCTTAGCACATATGCATCTTCTTCATCCTCTACAACAGCCTCTCTAGATGCAGAGCCTTTGTTCTTCTCTGTTGTAGGTACATCCTTGGTAGTCCTCTTGGGATCTACTGGTTTCTTAGGCATAGGTGTTGAAGGTTTTGTTGCAAAAAATTTGGGCATAGCATCTCACATGAGCTTCTTCTTCTTAGGTGGAGGTGCATCAGCAGCAACCTCTTCTTCCTCTTCCTTAGCAGCTTCTATTGGATGTTCATACATTGATGTTGGCCTTCCAACAACATGCACTACTCTTTTCCTGGCCCTTTTCTACCCTGGCTTCTTAGCTTGCCTGGAAGAGGGTCCTTCAATTGTGAGTGCCATCCCTTGCTTAGCATACTCTAGAGCTTTCATAGAATTTGGTCTGTCATATTCCTTTCTCACAGTCATCTTGACTATTCTCTTCACCTTTTACTTCTGGAGAATGCTCTCATCTGGGATAAAATCGGCATCCTCCTCATCAAAATTATGTGTCTTCCTTGACCTGGTAGCTGCCTTTGGAAAATCATGAGAGCTGGGTGTACCTGGGTCAGAAGCAGTCCTCTTAGGACTAGTGCCTCAGTCCATCTCAGCACATGGCTTTGTGAAATCATTTTGACTATCCTCTGAACCTGACATGCTGACAATCTCCAAACAAACAGGGTGATCGTGGGAAAATAATTAAAAGAGATGGAGTGGATGAGCACCACAAAAATTCAAAAGTTTTTGCAAGTTTGAACTCTAAGAAATTTAAGTCTAACTTTCTGCAAAAAGGGATATCGGTTCCACTAAGACAAAAAGTTTGGAGCCATCGAGACTCGCAATCCCTTAATAGAAACTTGGCAACCATTTCGGATTAAATGAAAGGTTAACTCGGCTACAACGAGACTATTCTTAGTAGCCCAAAATCAAAATCGGTAGGACCAATTTTGCTCACTCAGTGACACCGAGATTCGGTTTTGCGGATGGTTAACCCTATATTTCCTTCATTCTCTAATCTAGAGGATTTTTCTTCTAGATGGAAATTGCAAACGTCGACTGAAGACAGGCTAACCTATTTGCGCAAGATTTGGAATTTGCAGCACAAAGAGGGCCGAGATCTTACCCTAACTTGGTGAAGATCTCGCTACGGCGACGACGACGGAGGTGATTCCCATCGACGGCGGGGACTCCAGCAGCGAGGGCGCACGTGAGACAACGGTGATGTCGTGAACATTAGGGCATGACAACCAGGTGGTGTGGGGAGTCGAGGTTCAAGAAGTAATTTCAAACGTTCGGTCCGCGAGGTATATATACCCCCTGGCTGCCGGTGACACCGAGTTTGATTTTTCGGTACCACTAAGTTCCATAACTGTCAAGTGACAGTAAAACTCAGTGATGCCGAAAACTTCCTATCAGTGGTATCGAGATTGGAAAACCAGATCAAACCATGGCTTTGATGGGACCGAGTTTTTGAGATTGGTCACACCAAGATGCTTTTGGGATGTTTTGGAAGTTAGACCTTGTCGAGATGGATCTCCGAGTGCTCCTCACATAGAGTATCTAGCGTGCTTGCTCAAATTTTGTGATGTAGCATGAATAGAATTTGAGACGAGAAAGCATAGATAGCTAGAGAGAGGTATTTAGGCATTCTTGTATATTCAGTTGTCCAAATAAAATATAAACCCAAATAACAACAATTGGATATCCTCGAATGAGCAAAAATGCATACAAACATGCTCACACAATAAGATGTCAAATAAAACATGGTGAACATGCACAAACACTCTAATATCTACAAATCACTTTGGCGATGATGAAGTCATCTATATATGAGTATATTGACTTAGGAGCCAAGCAAGAATACTCGATCATAGGTCATACTCATCATTTAAGCAGAAGTGAGGTTACCACTTTTACATAAAGCTTTCAATGTGCACATCTTAAAATATGCTTATACTCAAGTCTTAGAGTAAATCTCACTCGTGATGTGACATCCCCCTAAGAGGGATAAACTAACCTTGGGTTTTGTCATAGAAGACTTCATGTAGGTGTAGAAGTGGTGGATGCTCATTGTTGATGAAGATCATCTTGAGTTGGGAGCAATCCTAGTTGTTTCTTACTCTACTCACCTACATGGGTTAGTCCCAAAACACAAGGAACATATGCAAGGATATCTATGGACATGGAATGAAATATATGTGAGATGATGTCCATTGATACATTAATTACCTTCACTCTTGCTTACCTTTGAGGGAATGTGTGACTCCTTGAACTATTGCATATGGTTGGAGTTAATTCCATATAGTTCTCAACAAAATGAATAAGAGTGAATTTCATTTGCGAAGTCACCCCTCAATAACTTCTCTAGTTCCTCCCATTCAACTCCGTTGGCATTGAAGTAGCCAGCACCTTGCTTCTTCTGATGTCCTCCTTGCTTGCATACAATGTCCTCAAATTTCTTACTACCGGCAAGACTCTTGAATACACCTCTCTATATAATTCCTTCCAATAAATTGTTTTCTTGCTCAAGTGTAACCTTGCTAAGAGAATCATTAGTGGAATCAAGAGATCTAGTAGTAACAAGATCATTTGATTTAACTTTAGAATTGTTGTTACTAGATGAAGAAACTTTCTTGCCTTTGTTACTAGTGTTCTTAGGTTTAACTTGTGGAACCAAAGTAGACAAGAGTAATTGTTTGGCTAGATAGGAAGAACTCTTCTTTCGAAGATCATCATTGATTGCTTTTAGAAAATCATGCTCCTCCTCTAAATTTAGCTTCTCGAAGCGTAGCTTCTCATGAGTTTTTGCAAGCTCTCTATGATCTTATAGAGTAGTTTCAGGAGCTAACTTAAGAGTGTTTAATTCTTTAGTTATTCATGCAATCTCTTTCTTGTCATCATCATTCGAATTCTCTTGACTAGCATGGTTATTATCAAGTTCATTTTCAATGTTATCACTAGTCTTATCAAAAAGCAAGTCATCTTCTCCTAAGAAATCATCCTCATCACTATCAAAGTCAAAATACTCGAGGTGTGATACCTTGGGGCCTTTTGACACGAAGCAGTTTCCAAATCCTTCATTTGGTGAATCAAATATGTCGTAGGACTAGGAGGAAACGAGTGCAAAATCGGCAACACCTTCATCTTGACTATAGTCAGAGTTGGAGTGGTAACTTCTCTCGGATTGGTTGTCGGACTCGGAGCCGGATACCCATTCACCAACATGAGCTTGATGTCTTCTTCTTGAGTGGCTCTTGGTGTACTTGTCCTTCTTCTCCGATTCCTTACTTCTCCGGGAGTGTCTTTGTTCATAACGATCTTCTCTACACCTTCTCTCTCAGTGAGGTGACTCTTATTTTGAGCTTCATCTCCTAGGTGAATTTTCCCTTCCTTAGTGGGGAGCGGAGCACTCATTGGAATAGATGAACTCTTTTCTTCATATCTTCAGCTTGAGATTCTATCTTCGCCTCAACCTGTGTAGAACTTGTTGAATTTTCTGACTATGAGGCTTATCTCTTCATTGGTAACAAGGTTGTCATTTGAAGTAGCGGGAATATCACTTGAAGCTTTGTAAGCATTGCTTGACTTGTTCTGCAATGCATATTTATCCTTGAGTGACATTTCATGAGTGACAATCGTTCCAATGACTTCCTTTGGCTTGAGATCCTTGTAGTTTGGCATCATCTAGATCAATGTGCACACGGTGTCGTATTTTCCTTCTAGGGCTCTAAGTATCTTCTTGATGATGAATTTGTCAGTCGTCTCTTTGCTTGCTAAGCCAGCAATCTCATTTGTGATGAGAGCTAGCCTAGAGTACATCTCAGCGACTCCTTCACCATCCTTCATCTTGAACTTGTAAAGATGAATTTGTAGCACATCCAACTTAGATTCCCTCATGGATTTAGTACCTTCGTACATAACAACCAAAGTATCCCAAATTTCCTTTGCAATCTCAAGGCGGCTGATTTTGTTGAATTCTTAGGGGCACAAGCAGTTTCATAGAATGTCGCTGGCTTGAGCATTGTATTGCAACATCTCCAATTCTTCCACATCGCGATCTGGTTCCCTTACATCATTGAAGAAATCACCTTGTGCACCAACACTAACAACAACCCAAGTGGCGGGGTTATGACCAAGAATATGCATTTTAATCTAATGGTTCCAACTAGCAAAGTTTGTACCATCAAAATATGGACCTCTA
The DNA here is from genome assembly GCF_904849725.1 of Hordeum vulgare subsp. vulgare. Lineage (NCBI taxonomy): Eukaryota > Viridiplantae > Streptophyta > Magnoliopsida > Poales > Poaceae > Hordeum > Hordeum vulgare. The sequence continues at coordinate 399,182,813 of NC_058520.1, read as the reverse complement.
CGGTGGTATTTTCCCTCACTAGACGCCATACTCTCCTAGGTTGTGAAATTAATGCAATGGAGACCAAAGCTCTGATACCACTTGTAGGATGTGAAGTTTGTCTAGAGGGTGATGATTAGACTACTTGGCAAAATAATAACTTAGCCTTTCCCAATTTTAGTTGTGGGCCAGTTTTATCAATTATGACTAGTCAAGTTCACCCTACACATGCATATCTAAGAGTATAGCAGCGGAAAGCAAAGACATGCAAATGTAATGTAGAGGGTAGGGAAGGAAGATCAAACACAAAGGTTGACACGATGATTTTTGGCGTGGTTCCGATAGGTGGTACTATCGTACATCCACGTTAGTGGAGTCTTTAACACACGGAGGGTAACAGTTGTGAGATTCCAAGAAGGGCTCCACCCACAAGGGGTCCACGAAGAAGCGACCTTGTCTATTCCACCATGGCTTACGTCCACGAAGGACTAGCCTCACTCGGGTAGATATCCATGAAGTAGGTGGTCTCCTTACCCTTACAAACTTCTTGGTTCAACTCCACAACACGAAGTAGGGGGCTCCCAAGCAACACCTAAGAAATCTAGGAGGCACCACCCTCCAAAAGTTAATAGATGCGGTAGAACAATGAACTCCTTGCTCTTTTGCTTCGAAATATAGTCTCCTAAACACTCATTCACTCTCTCATAGATTTGGCATGGGTAGGAGAGATTGATTTTGTGGAAAGCAACTAGGGGAGGCTAGAGATCAAGTTTCGAATGTATGGATTGGAATATCTTGATCTCAACACATGAGTAGGTGGCTCTCTCTTAGAAAAATGGATCTGACAAGTGTGTGTGTGTGTGTGTGTGTTCTCAGTGTTTCCTTTGCAAATGAAAGGTTGTGGAGAGGTATATATAGACATGTCCCAAAATCTAACCGTTTCAACATTATTGCCCAACTCGATGACATCGAAATGAATCTCGGTGGTACCGAGTTGCACCAAATGTGGAAACTTTTGTATTCTCGGTGAGACCTATATATGAATCTTGGTGGTACCGATACGATGACCTAGGACAGACTCCAAATCTCGATTGTACCGATTCTAAACTCGGAAATTCTAATTCTTAAAATAGATATACCAGAAAGCTGGTCACTGTCTTTTGGTGGCACCGATATGAAAGTTGGTGGTACCGAGATATTATGTTTAGCAAAGGATCCGTCACTTGGAAAATAGGCAGGGCCGAATGGAAAAACTTGGTGGCACCGATTTTGTTGTGTGAGATTTGGACAGTGATTTTGTGAGAGAAATGCTGAGTATTTTTTATGGCGATCTGAAAACACTTGAGCAACCAATTCATCATAATAGCTCACCCCATTTTAATAGTATTGGCTTTCCTATGGACTCAAAAGTGATTTCTCAAAAATAAAAAATGTAGAGTCCTCTTGCTTAAAGCTTGAGCCAATCATATTCCTTTCCTTGCATCAAGAGGTTTCTCCTCACAATCCTTGCATCATATAGATAGCTCAAAGGTATAATGTAGTAGCATCAACAATCTAAGCGTATGATACAACACGAAATTTTAAGTCATCCAAAAGACCGAAAGTTTGAAAACCCAAACGAGAGCAAATAAAAGCAAAATCTCTCTCTCTCTCCCTCTCTCTCAGCCCTAATTGATTTATATATTTCTACCCCTTGGCAACAAGTTACCAAAAATTTCAAAGGTCTAGAACTAATCGTCTCTTTGGGCTCAATCTCCTCCGGTAGAAGTCGATTGAGTAGACAAAAGAGCATCTATGAAGGATTCTGCAGATGTCCGTGGAGCTGGAGGCGTAGACAGTTGAGGTGCAGGAGCTGGAGCTGGAGCTAAAGGTGCTGATGCTTGAGCTAATGAAGATGGTCTTTCTTGTGTCACTGGCACATCTGTGGCCCTAGACTGGGTCCTGAACTGAGTAGTTGTGGGAAGAGACGATTCATCATCATCACTGCTAGAGTGAGAAATATGCACTTCATCAACCTCATGCTGGAGCTGCTCAATAGTGGTAGTCAACTCTGTCACTTTGACATCCAGGTCATGGTATTTTGTTTCCATGATCCTCTCAAGGCTCTTCTGGTTCATCACGATCTCAAAAATATTATTCTCCATCCCTCGGATGGTGCTGACAAGAAATGACATCTCCCCCTCTCTAGATCTAAGTTGTGAAGGTGGACAATCTCTGGATGCCTCTGCCTGTGTTTCCTCTGCCGCCTGGCGTGTTTTAGCTGAGCTGGGATGGCTGGGGTCCATCACAACTTCATTGTCCTCAAACTAGCTGTAGTGGTAGGTGTGGACGATCAAGTTGATATGCATGCTTGCCAATGTTGGCATTGATGAACATCTGAATATACGGTGCATACCCACAAGATCTCTTCTGATCTGCAGTACTCCTCCAGATAGTCTCTACTCTGATCCGGGTGTGGGTGTCTAAGTGGTGCACATGTTAGTGGAATAACCTATGATCATCTTATAATCTACTGACTTAGGTATGAGGGTGTGTCTCATAATGGTGTTAGTTGTTGGTATCCCTGCTTGCAGAAAATAGACAAAGCCAAGCTTATGTGTCTTCACAAACTGATGGGGCACTAGACTGTACATTTTTGCCATTGTGTTATGATTCATCTTGGGTTCTGAGTACACATCCAAATCACCCTCTTAGGTCTCGGGGGCACCAATGGTAGTAGCCCACTCCTCTACTTTAGGCTCATACGGGCGACCTTACGTTATCCACACTATCCTTCCATCTAGATAGAAATGAGCAGTTGAATAGAATTGCATGATCATCTCATCATTCCAAGCTGTCATCTCCCTGCCAACAAAATCTTCAATGTCTATTAGCCTGAAATACTCTCTCACATGCGGAAAGTGTTGGAAATATGCCCTAGAGGCAATAATAAATTAGTTATTATTATATTTCTTAGTTCATGATAATCGTTTATTATCCATGCTATAATTGTATTGATTGGAAACACAATACTTGTGTGGATACATAGACAAAACACTGTCCCTAGTAAGCCTCTAGTTGACTAGCTCGTTGATCAAAGATGGTCAAGGTTTCCTGGCCATAGGCAAGTGTTGTCACTTGATAACGGGATCACATCATTAGGAGAATCATGTGATGGACTAGACCCAAACTAATAGACGTAGCATGTTGATCGTGTCATTTTGTTGCTACTGTTTTCTGCGTGTCAAGTATTTGTTCCTATGACCATGAGATCATATAACTCACGGACACCGGAGGAATGCTTTGTGTGTATCAAACGTCGCAACGTAACTGGGTGACTATAAAGATGCTCTACAGGTATCTCCGAAGGTGTTCGTTGAGTTAGTATAGATCGAGACTGGGATTTGTCACTCCGTGTGACGGAGAGGTATCTCGGGGCCCACTCGGTAATACAACATCACACACAAGCCTTGCAAGCAATGTAACTTAATGTAAGTTTCGGGATCTTGTATTACGGAACGAGTAAAGAGACTTGCCGGTAAACGAGATTGAAATAGGTATGCGGATACTAACGATCGAATCTCGGGCAAGTAACATACCGAAGGACAAAGGGAATGACATACGGGATTATATGAATCCTTGGCACTGAGGTTCAAACGATAAGATCTTCGTAGAATATGTAGGATCCAATATGGGCATCCAGGTCCCGCTATTGGATATTGACCGAGGAGTCTCTCGGGTCATGTCTACATAGTTCTCGAACCCGCAGGGTCTGCACACTTAAGGTTCGACGTTGTTTTATGCGTATTTGAGTTATATGGTTGGTTACCGAATGTTGTTCGGAGTCCCGGATGAGATCACGGACGTCACGAGGGTTTCCGGAATGGTCCGGAAACGAAGATTGATATATAGGATGACCTCATTTGGTTACCGGAAGGTTTTCGTGCATTACCGGAAAAGTTTTGGGCTCATCGGTAGTGTACCGGGAGTGCCGGGAGGGGTGCCGGGGACCATCGGGAGGGGTGTCACGCCCCAAGGGGTCTCATGGGCTATGGGAAGAGATAAACCAGCCCCTAGTGGGCTGGAATAAGTTCCCACTAAGGCCCATAAGGTTTGAGAAGGAAAAAACACAAGGTGGAAAGAGTTTCCAAGTGGGAAGGTGGAATCCTACTCCAAGTAGGATTGGAGTAGGACTCCTCCACCTCCAATTTCGGCCAAACCTTTAGGTTTTGAGGCTGCCTCCTCCCCTCCCTCCCACCTATATATACGGAGGTTTTAGGGCTGATTTGAGACAACTTTTCCACGGCAGCCCGACCACATACCTCCACGGTTTTTCCTCTAGATCGCGTTTCTGCAGAGCTCGGGCGGAGCCCTGCTGAGACAAGGTCATCACCAACCTCCGGAGCGCCGTCACGCTGCCGGAGAACTCTTCTACCTCTCCGTCTCTCTTGCTGGATCAAGAAGGCCGAGATCATCGTCGAGCTGTACGTGTGCTGAACGCGGAGGTGCCGTCCGTTCGGTACTAGATCGTGGGACTGATCGCGGGATTGTTCGCGGGGCGGATCGAGGGACGTGAGGACGTTCCACTACATCAACCGCGTTCACTAACGCTTCTGCTGTACGATCTACAAGGGTACGTAGATCACTCATCCCCTCTCGTAGATGGACATCACCATGATAAGTCTTCGTGCGCGTAGGAAATTTTTTGTTTCCCATGCGACGTTCCCCAACAGTGGCATCATGAGCTAGGTTCATGCGTAGATGTCTTCTCGAGTAGAACACAAAAGTTTTTGTGGGCGGTGATGTGCGTTTTGCTGCCCTCCTTAGTCTTTTCTTGATTCTGCGGTATTGTTGGATTGAAGCGGCTTGGACCGACATTACTCGTACGCTTACGAGAGACTGGTTTCATCGCTACGAGTAACCCCGTTGCTCAAAGATGACTGGCAAGTGTCGGTTTCTCCAACTTTAGTTGAATCGGATTTGACCAAGGAGGTCCTTGGATGAGGTTAAATAGCAACTCATATATCTCCGTTGTGGTGTTTGCGTAAGTAAGATGCGATCCTACTAGATACCCATGGTCACCACGTAAAACATGCAACAACAAAATTAGAGGACGTCTAACTTGTTTTTGCAGGGTATGCTTGTGATGTGATATGGCCAACGATGTGATGTGATATATTGGATGTATGAGATGATCATGTTGTAATAGATAATATCGACTTGCACGTCGATGGTACGGCAACCGGCAGGAGCTATAGGGTTGTCTTTATACTAACGTTTGTGCTTGCAGATGCGTTTACTATTTTGCTAGGACGTAGCTTTAGTAGTAATAGCATGAGTAGCACGACAACCCCGATGGCGACACGTTGATGGAGATCATGATGATGGAGATCATGGTGTGACGCCGGTGACAAGAAGATCGTGCCGGTGCTTTGGCGATGGAGATCAAGAAGCACGTGATGATGGCCATATCATGTCACTTATAAATTGCATGTGATGTTAATCCTTTTATGCACCTTATTTTGCTTAGAACGACGGTAGCATTATGAGGTGATCTCTCACTAAAATTTCAAGACGAAATTGTGTTCTCCCCGACTGTGCACCGTTGCTACAGTTCGTCGTTTCGAGACACCACGTGATGATCGGGTGTGATAGACTCAACGTTCACATACAACGGGTGCAAAACAGTTGCGCACGCGGAACACTCGGGTTAAGCTTGACGAGCCTAGCATGTGCAGACATGGCCTCGGAACACATGAGACCGAAAGGTCGAGCATGAATCGTATAGTTGATATGATTAGCACAGAGATGCTTACCACTGAAACTATTCTCGACTCACGTGATGATCGGACTTGAGATAGTGGATTTGGATCATGTACCACTCAAATGACTAGAGAGATGTACTTTTTGAGTGGGAGTTCTTAAGTAATATGATTAACTGAACTAATTGTCATGAACATAGTCTAATGGTCTTTGCGAATTACGATGTAGCTTGCGCTATAGCTCTACTGTTTTATATGTTCCTAGAGAAAATTTAGTTGAAAGTTGATAGTAGCAAACTTTGCAGACCGAGTCTGTAAAACCGAGGATTGTCCTCGTTGCTGCACAGAAGGCTTATGTCCTTAATGCACCACTCGGTGTGTTGCACCTCGAGCGTCGTCTATGGATGCTGTGAACATCCAACATACACGTTTCTGATGACTACACAATAGTTCAGTACAAAAATACTTAATGGCTTAGAAGCAAGGCGCCGAAAACGTTGTAAAACGTCACGGAACATAAGTGATGTTCTAAAGAGATGAAATTGTGATTTCATGCTTGTGCCCTTGTTAAGAGGTACGAGACCTCCGACAAGATTATTTGTCCACAAAGCACAGGAGAAAAGGCTCAATCTTTGAGCATGTGCTCAGATTGTCTGAGTACGACAATCGCTTGAATCAAGTGGGAGTTAATCTTCCAGATGAGATAGTGATAGTTCTCCAAAGTCACTGCCACCAAGCTGTGAGAGCTTCGTGATGAACTATAACATATCAAGGATACATACAATGATCCTTGAGCGATTCGCGATGTTTGACACTGCGAAAGTAGAAATCAAGAAGGAGCATCAATAGTTGATGGTTTGTAAAACCACTAAGTTTCAAGAAAGGCAAGGGCTAGAAGGGATACTTCGTGAAACGGCAAAACAGTTGCTGCACTAATGAAGAGACCCAAGATTAAACCCAAACCCGAGACTAAGTGCTTCTGTAATGAGGGGAACAATCACTGAGGTGGAGCAACTCAAGATACTTGGTAGATAAGAAGGCTGGCAAAAGTCGAAAGAAGTGTATTTGATATACATGATGTTGATGTGTACTTTACTAGTACTCCTAGTAGCACGAGGGTATTGGATACCGGTTCGGTTGCTAAGTGATTAGTGACGCGAAATGAAAGCTACGGCATAAACGGAGACTAGCTAAAGGCGAGGTGACGATACGTGTTGGAAGTGTTTCCAAGATTGATATGATCAAACGTCGCACGCTCCCTCTACCATCGGGATTGGTGTTAAACCTAAATAATTGTTATTTGGTGCTTGCGTTAAGCATGAACATGATTGGATCGTGTTTATTGCAATACGATTATTCATTTAAAGAGAATAATGGTTACTCTATTTTCTTGAATAATCACCTTCAATGGTTTATTGAATCTCGATCGTAGTGTTACACATGTTCATGATATTGGTGCCAAAAGATACGAGTTGATGATGATAGTACCACTTACTTGTGGCACTGCCGCTTGAGTCATGTTAGTATAAATTGCATGAAGAGGCTCCATGCTGATGGATCTTTGTACTCACCTGATTTCGAATCACTAGTGACATGCGAATCATACCACATGAGCAAGGCCTTGTTTTCATTGAGATGAAATAAGATAGTAACTTGTTGGAAGTGATACATTTTGATGTATGCAGTCCAATGGGTGCTGAGGCACGCAGTGGATATCATTATGTTCTTACTTCACTGATGATTTGAGTAGATACTGGAGTATTTACTTAATGAATCACAAGTCTAAAATGTTGAAAAGTTCAATTCCGTTTCAGAGTGAAGCTCGTCGTAACAAGAGGATAAACTGTCTACGATATGATCATGGAAATGAATATCTGAGTTACGAGTTTTGGTACACAGTTAAGACAATGTGGAAATTGTTTCGCAGTTCATGCCACCTGGAACATCATAGTGTGATGATGTGTCTGAACGTCATAGCCACGCACTATTTGGTATGGTGCATACTATGATGTCTCTTATCGAATTACCACTATCGTTTATGGGTTATGCATTAGAGACAACCGCACTCACTTTAAATAGGGCACCGCGTATTTCCGTTGAGATGACACAGTATAGACTGAGGTTTAGAGAAATCTAAACTGTCGTTTCTTGAAAGTTTGGGGTTTCGACACTTATGTGAAAAAAGTTTCAGTCTGATAAGCTCGAACCCAAAGCGGATAAATGCATCTTCATAGGATATCCAAAACAGTTGGGTACATCTCCTATCTCAGATCCGAAAGCAAAGTGTTTGTTTCTAGAAACGGATCCTTTCTCGAGGAAAGGTTTCTCTCGAAAGAATTGAGTGGGAGGGTAGTAGAACTTGATGAGGTTATTGAACCATCACTTCAACCAGTGTGTAGCAGGACGCAGGAAGTTGTTCATGTGGCGCCTACACCAATTGAAGTGGAAGCTGATGATGATGGTCATTGAGCTTCGAATCAAGTTACTACAAACCTCGTAGGTCGACAAGGTCGCGTACTGCTGCAGAGTAGTACGGTAACCCTGTCTTGGAGGTCATGTTGTTGAGCAACAGTGAACCTACGAGTTATGGAGAAAGCGATGGTGGGCCCAGATTCCGACAAATGGCTGGAAGCCATGAAATCCGAGAGAGGATCCATGTGTGAAAACAAAGTGTAGACTTTGGTAGAACTACTTGATGGTCATAGGACTATTGAGTAAAAATGGATCTTTAAAAGAAGACAGGCGATGATGGTGATAAGTCACTATTAAGAAAAGCTCGACTTGTCGCAAAGATGTTTTCGATAAGATCAAACAGTTGACTATGATGAGACTTTCTCACTCGTACCGATGCTAAAAGTCTGTTAGAATTATGTTAGTTGTTGATGCATTATTTATGAAATATTGCACGTAGGATGTCAAAACATTGTTTTCTCGACGGTTTCCTTGAGCAAACATTGTATGTGCTACAACCAGGAGGTTTTGTCGATCCTAAAGATACTAGCAAGTATGCAAGCTCCAGTGATCCTTCAATGGACTGGTGCAAGCATCTCGGAGTTGGAATATACACTTTGATGAGATGATCAAAGATTTTGGGTTTGTACAAGGTTTATGAGAAACTTGTATTTCCAAAGAAGTGAGTGGGAGCACAATAGAATTTTTGATAGGTATATGTGGTTGATATATTGTGGATCAGAAGTAATGTAAAATTTCTGTAAAGCGTACAAGGTTGTTTGAAAGAAGTTTTCAAAGGAGTACCTGGATTACGCTACTTGAACGTTGAGCATCAAAGATCTATGGAGATAGATCGAAAGCGCTTAATAGAAGTTTCAACAAGATGCATGCCTTGACAAGTTTTTGAAAGAGTTCAAAATAGACCAGCAAAGAAGGAGTTCTTGGTTGCGTTGTGAGGTGTGAGTTTGAGTAAGACTCAAAACCCGACCACGGCAGAATAGAGAGAATAGACGAAGGTCGTCTTCTATGCCTTAGCCGTAGAATCTAAAGTATGCCATGTTGTGTACCGCACCTGAAGTGTGCCTTGACTCAAAGTATGTTGAGAGGTACAGAGAGTGATCCATGATTGAATCACTAGCAGCGGTCGAAATTTATCCTTAGTAACTAATGGACTAAGGAATTTTTCTCGATTATGGAGGTGGTTAAAGAGTTTGTCGTAAAGGGTTACGTCAATGCAAGCTTTGACACTAATCCGGATAACAATGAGTAGTGAAACGGATTCGTATAGTAGAGTAGATATTTGGAGCATTTCCGAATAGCACGTAGTAGAAGCATCTATAAGATGACATAAAGATTTGTAAAGAATGCACGAATCTGAAAGTTTCAGAACCCTTGACTAAAACCTCTCTCACGAGCAAGACGTGATCAGACCCCATAACTATATGGGTGTTGGATTCGTTGGACTCACATGGTGATGTGAACTAGATTATTGACTCTAGTGCAAGTGGGAGACTGTTGGAAATATGCCCTAGAGGCAATAATAAATTAGTTATTATTATATTTCTTAGTTCATGATAATCGTTTATTATCCATGCTATAATTGTATTGATTGGAAACACAATACTTGTGTGGATACATAGACAAAACACTGTCCCTAGTAAGCCTCTAGTTGACTAGCTCGTTGATCAAAGATGGTCAAGGTTTCCTGGCCATAGGCAAGTGTTGTCACTTGATAACGGGATCACATCATTAGGAGAATCATGTGATGGACTAGACCCAAACTAATAGACGTAGCATGTTGATCGTGTCATTTTGTTGCTACTGTTTTCTGCGTGTCAAGTATTTGTTCCTATGACCATGAGATCATATAACTCACGGACACCGGAGGAATGCTTTGTGTGTATCAAACGTCGCAACGTAACTGGGTGACTATAAAGATGCTCTACAGGTATCTCCGAAGGTGTTCGTTGAGTTAGTATAGATCGAGACTGGGATTTGTCACTCCGTGTGACGGAGAGGTATCTCGGGGCCCACTCGGTAATACAACATCACACACAAGCCTTGCAAGCAATGTAACTTAATGTAAGTTTCGGGATCTTGTATTACGGAACGAGTAAAGAGACTTGCCGGTAAACGAGATTGAAATAGGTATGCGGATACTAACGATCGAATCTCGGGCAAGTAACATACCGAAGGACAAAGGGAATGACATACGGGATTATATGAATCCTTGGCACTGAGGTTCAAACGATAAGATCTTCGTAGAATATGTAGGATCCAATATGGGCATCCAGGTCCCGCTATTGGATATTGACCGAGGAGTCTCTCGGGTCATGTCTACATAGTTCTCGAACCCGCAGGGTCTGCACACTTAAGGTTCGACGTTGTTTTATGCGTATTTGAGTTATATGGTTGGTTACCGAATGTTGTTCGGAGTCCCGGATGAGATCACGGACGTCACGAGGGTTTCCGGAATGGTCCGGAAACGAAGATTGATATATAGGATGACCTCATTTGGTTACCGGAAGGTTTTCGTGCATTACCGGAAAAGTTTCGGGCTCATCGGTAGTGTACCGGGAGTGCCGGGAGGGGTGCCGGGGACCATCGGGAGGGGTGTCACGCCCCAAGGGGTCTCATGGGCTATGGGAAGAGATAAACCAGCCCCTAGTGGGCTGGAATAAGTTCCCACTAAGGCCCATAAGGTTTGAGAAGGAAAAAACACAAGGTGGAAAGAGTTTCCAAGTGGGAAGGTGGAATCCTACTCCAAGTAGGATTGGAGTAGGACTCCTCCACCTCCAATTTCGGCCAAACCTTTAGGTTTTGAGGCTGCCTCCTCCCCTCCCTCCCACCTATATATACGGAGGTTTTAGGGCTGATTTGAGACAACTTTTCCACGGCAGCCCGACCACATACCTCCACGGTTTTTCCTCTAGATCGCGTTTCTGCAGAGCTCGGGCGGAGCCCTGCTGAGACAAGGTCATCACCAACCTCCGGAGCGCCGTCACGCTGCCGGAGAACTCTTCTACCTCTCCGTCTCTCTTGCTGGATCAAGAAGGCCGAGATCATCGTCGAGCTGTACGTGTGCTGAACGCGGAGGTGCCGTCCGTTCGGTACTAGATCGTGGGACTGATCGCGGGATTGTTCGCGGGGCGGATCGAGGGACGTGAGGACGTTCCACTACATCAACCGCGTTCACTAACGCTTCTGCTGTACGATCTACAAGGGTACGTAGATCACTCATCCCCTCTCGTAGATGGACATCACCATGATAGGTCTTCGTGCGCGTAGGAAATTTTTTGTTTCCCATGCGACGTTCCCCAACAGAAAGTAGTCTTCATTGTCCTTGATGTAATTCCAGTCAACATATTTCATGTCACTGGCTGCGGGACTCTTGTCGAGCAACACTGTCTCATAAAAGTATTGTTGCTTCTTCGTGTGAAAAGGAGGATCAACAACAGTTCTTCTCCTGATAGCATATGGATCTGCAGTCCTCCACTGCCTCAAACTTTGATCCCTTCTCTTCTTCATATCACCAGCAACAGGATGAGCAGCATTATGCAATGGTATGTGAGCTCTCAGTTTTCTCATCAAAGATGCATCTTCTTCCTACTTTGCAGCAGCCTCTTTGGGTGCAGAGCCTTTGTTCTTTTGTGCATCAGATATATCCTTGGTAGTCCTCTTGGGAGCTGCTGGCTTTTTTGGCTTAGGTGTTGAAGGTTTTGTTGCAGACTTTTTGGGCATAACATCTCACATGAGCTTCTTCTTCTTAGGTGGAGGTGCATCAGCAACAACCTCTTCTTCCTCTTCCTCAGCAGCTTCTGCTGGATCTTCATACATAGATGTTGGTCTTGTGATAACATGCACTACTCTTTTCCTGGCTCTGTTCTGCCCTAGCTTCTTAGCTTGCTTCGAAGAGGGGCCTTCAAGTGTGAGTGTCATCCCTTGCTTACCAGAATCTGGAACTTTGATATAATCTAGTATGGCATATTCCTTTCTCACAGTCTTCTTGACTATTCTCTTCTCATTTTGCTTTTGGAGAATCCTCTCATCTTGGATAAAATCGGCATCCTCCTCATCAGAATTATGCGTCTTCCTTGACATGGTAGCTGCCTTTGGCAAATCATGAGGGATGGGTGTACCTGGGTCTGAAGCAGTACTCTTAGGACTAGTGCATCAGTCCATCTGAACACCGGGCTCTCTGAAATCATTCTGACTACCCTCTGAACCTGACATGCTAATAATCTCCAAGCAAACAGACTGGCCGTATGAATAGAATTAGAAGAGATGGAGTGGATGAGCACCACAAAAATTTAGAAGTTTTTGCAAGGTTGAACTCTGAGAAATTTAAGTCTAACTTTCTGCAAAAAGGGATATGGGTTCCACCACGACAAAATGTTTGGAGCCATCGAGACTGACAATCTCCTTAATAGAAACTTGGCAACCATTTCGGTTTCACCAAAAGGAAACTCGGTTACATCGAGACTATTCTTATTAGCCCAAAACAAAAATTTGTAGGACCATTTTTCTCACTCGGTGACACCGAGATTCGGATTTACGGACGGTGAACGCTAAATTTCCTTCGTTCTCTAATCTAGAGAATTTCTCTTCTGCATGGAAATATTGCAAACGTGGACTGAAGACAGGCTAACCTATTTGCACAAGATTTGGAATTTGGAGCCCAAAGAGGGCCGAGATCTTACCCTAACTTGGTGAATATCTTGCTACGGCGACAATGGCGGAGGTGATTCACGTCGACGCCGGGGACTCCGGCGGCGACAACGCATGGTAGACAACGGCGATGTCCTGAAGATGAGGGCACGACATCAAGAAGGTTCGGGAGTCGAGTTTGAAGAAGTAATTTCAAACATTGGGTCCGCGAGGTATATGTACCCCCTGGCTGTCGGTAACACCGAGTTGGATCTTTCAGTGCCACCAAGTTCCATAAATATGAGGTGACAGTGAAACTCGGTGAGGCCGAAAACTTCCTATCGGTGGTACCGAGATTGGAAAACCAGATCAACCCTAGGCTTTGGTGGGACCGAATTTTTGAGATTGGTCATACCGAGAGGCAGAAAGCACAATTGCTCCCTAGCGTGGTTTTGATAATTGACCAAAACATATGCATCATTGGACTAATATGTTTTCCAAGTATTTTTCAAAAAAGTTCAAAAGATGATATGGCTAAATGCTTATGTGGAGATGCCCCTTGATGCAAGAAAGGAATAATATTGGCTCAAGCTTCAAACTAGAAGACTCTTCATTTTATATTTGTGAGAAATCACTTTTGAGTTCATAGGAAAGCCAATACTACTAAAAGAGGGTGAGCTAGTAAAATGAACTGATTGCTCAAAATGCTCGAAGATAGCCACCAAAATACTCAATCATTTTTCCACATATCCACTGTGTCAAATTCCATATACACAAATTCGGTGTCACCAACTTCCACATTTCGGACCCACCGAGTTTGACCTCAGATAGAAACCCTAGCCATTCCCACCAAATTGGTGCAACCGAATCCATATCGGTGCTACCGAGTTTGGGTGACCAACTTTCGCGTGCCTCGATACACAAAATCAGAATTTCCAAGTTTGAGTATCGGTGCCACCGAGTTTGGCCATCTAACCGTTAGCCACCTTTTCGGTGCCACCGAGTTTCATATATCGGTCTCACCGAGATTCAAAAGTTGCTACCTTTGTGCTAATCGGTACCACCGAGTTTTTCACTTTGGTGTCACCGAGTTTTCCACTTTATGTGTAACGGTTGGATTTTGTGTGCTGCCTATATATACCCCTTCACCCACCTCTCATTCATGGGAGAAGCACTCAAAACACACACTTCATTGCCAAATCCATTTTCCGAGAGAGAGCCACCTACTCATGTGTTGATACCAAGATATTCCAATCCAATCATTTGAAACTTGATCTCTAGCCTCCCCAAACATCTTTCCACCAAATCAATCTCTCCTACACATGCATATTTTGTGAGAGAGTGATTTTGTATTGAGGAGACTATCTTTAGAAGCACAAGAGCAAGGAGTTCATTGATCTAGCACATCAATTACCTTTTAGAGGTGGTGCCTCCTAGATTGGTTAGGTGTTGTTTGGGAGGCTCCTACTTCGTGTTGTGGAGTTGAACCAAGATGCTTGTAAGGGAAAGGAGATCGTCTACTTTGTGAAGATCTACCGTGAGTAATGCTAGACCTTCATGGGCGGAAGCCGTGGTGGAATAGATAAGGTCGCTTCTTTGAGGACCCTCCCTGGGTGGAGCCCTCCATGGACTCTCGCAACCGTTACCCACCATGGGTTGAAGTCTCCACTAACATGGACGTACGATAGCGCCACCTATCGGAACGATGCCAAAAATCACCGTGTCAACCTCATGTGTTTGATCTCCCTACCTTACTCCTCTACTTTACACTTGCATGTTTTACATTCCGCTGCTATACTCTTAGAACTGCATGTGTATGGTGTACTTGACTCGCTATAACTGCCATAGTTGCCTCTCAACTAAAATTGGAAAAAGGCAAAAAAATATCTTGTCAAGTAGTTTAATCACCCCCCCTCTATACATACTTTCGATCCTACAAGTGGTATCAGAGCTTTGGTCCCCATTTCATTGGTTTAAGAACCTAGGAGAGTATGGAATCTAGTGAGGGAAACTATCACCGTAGAGGTTCATATTACGATGGCACTAATTTTACTAGTTCGAAGCATAAGATGAAAATGCATATTCTTGGTTTTAATCCTCATGTTTGGGTTGTTATTCGTCTTGGTGTGCAAGGTAACTTCTTTAGAGAAGGACATGAACCTGATCGTGATGTGACAACTGATGAACTGAAGATGTTGCACCTCAATGCTTAAGCATGTGACATCATCTTCAACTGTCTATGCCCCTAAGAATTTAACAAAATCAGTCGTCTTGAGAATGCAAAAGAAATTTAGGATACTTTGATTGATATGCACGAAGGTACTGATTCTATGAGAGAATCTAAGTTGGATGTGCTTCAAAGTCAGCTTGACAAGTTCAAGATGAAGGATGGTGAAGGTGTCGCTGAAATATACTCTAGGCTAGCTCTCATCACCAATGAGATTGTCGGCTTAGGAAGTGAAGAGATGACCAACAAATTCATCATCAAGAAGATACTTAGAGCTCTCGATGGAAAGTAAGACACAGTGTGCACATTGATCCAAATGATGCCAAACTACAAAGATCTCAAACCAACTGAAGTCATTGGTAGGATTGTCGCTCATGAGATGTCACTCAAGGACAAAGATGAGCTGCACAACAAGTCAAGCGGTGCTTATAAAGCGTCATGTGATACTCCCGCTACTTCAAAGGAAAATCTTGTCACTGATGAAGAGATAAGCCTCATGGTCAGAAAATTCAACAAGTTCTACAAGAGTAGAGGCAAAGAGAGAAGCTCAAGCTCAAGGCATGATGGGAAGCATTCGTCCAGTCGTGACCGAAACTGCTACAATTGTGGGAATCCCGGACACTACTCCAATGAGTGCTCGGCTCCCTACAAAGAGAGAAGGAGTAGAGAAGATTGTTATGAATGAAGAAACTCATGGAGAGGCAAGGAATCGGAGAAGAAGGACAAATACACCAGGAGCAGCTCAAGAAGAAGACATCAAGCTCATGTTGGTGAATGGGTTTCTGGCTCCGAGTCTAATCACCACTCCGGGAGAAGCTATCACTCCAACTCCGACTATAGTCAAGATGAAGGTGTTGCCGGTATTGCACTTGACTCCTCCAACTCCTACGACTTATTTGATTCACAAAATTAGGGAGTTGAAAACTACTTCATGGCTAAAGGCCCCAAGGTAACACACCCCGAGTATCTTGATTTCAATAGTGATGAGGATGATCTCTTAGGAGAAGATGACTTGCACTTTGACAAAACTAGTGATTGCACTAAAAATGAACTTGCTAATTATCATGCTAGTCAAGAGAAATTGGATGATGATGATAAGAAAGATATTGAACGACTAACTCAAGAATTAAACACTCTTAAGTTAGCTCATGATACTACTCTAGAAGATCATAGAGACCTTGCAAGAACTCATGAGAAGCTACGCTTCGAGAAGCTCAATTTGGAGCAAGACCACAAGTTCCTAAAAGCGATCAATGATGGTCTTCCAAAGAAGAGTTCTTATCTAGCCAAATGATTACTCTTGTCTACTTTTGTTCCACAAGTTAAACCTAGGAACACTAGTAACAAAGGCAAGAAAGGTTCTTCATCTAGTAACAACCATACTAAAGCTAAATCCAATAATGTTGTTGCTAGTAGCTCTCTTGATTCTTCTAGTGTTTATCTTAGCCAAGTTACACTTGTGAAAGAAAATGATTTATTGAAAGGGATTATAGAGAGAGGTGTCTTCAAGAGTCTTCCATAAGTAAGCAATTTGAAGAAATTATGCGCAATCAAGGAGGACATCGGAAGAAGCAAGGTGTTGGATACTTTAACGTCAACGGAGATTATTGGGAAGAAGGTCAATATCCCATTCCTAAGTTTGTTCCTCAAGAAGAGAAGTATGATCCTACTCCTCCCAAGGGAACAAGCTCATAAGATGACCTTCCACCACAAGACCACAAGGGCAAGGGAAAGCTTCAACATGACATTGACCTATTTGAAGAAGAACCCCAAGTCAAGGTCAAGTGGATTCCCAAGGACACTTCTAGCTCTACCTCATCTAGTGCTACCACAACTCCAAGAATCCCCATCAAGTTGATGTGGATTCCCAAGAGGAAGAACTAGAAAGTTCATGAGGGGTGACTCCGCCAATGAAATTCACTCTTATTCATTTTGGCAAGAACTATTTGCAATAAACCTCAACCATATGCATTAGTTCAAGGAGTCAGACATTCCCTCGAAGGTAAGCAAGAAACAAGGTAATTAATGCATCTTTGGACATCATCCCATTTGTGTTTGACTCCATGTCCATAGATATTCTTGCATATGTTCCTAGTTCTTCGGGACTAACCCATGTAGGTGAGAATAGAAAGAAACAAAAAGTATTGCTCCCAACTCAAGATGATCTTCATCAACATTGAGCATCCATTACTACTTCACTTACTTGAAGTCTTCTACGACAAAACCCAAGGTTAGTTGATTCCTCTTAGGGGGGATGTCATATCAAGGGGGACCTTTACTCTAAGACTTCGAGAAAACGCAAAAAGCATTTGCGTTTCGTTTCATTGAAAACAAGGAGTTTGGGTACAATCATCCTAGGACATGAAAAACATTACGATCAGTGCACATCCCAGGCATGTGGAATCACTAGGCAGAGGCCAGGTGCCCAGCGGCTGCCCAAGAACAGGCCTTGTCCTTGATCCTATCTATAAGCGTATACATTGATGGTGTTGCATTATCGAAGACGCAACTGTTTCTGTGCTTCCAAATCATCCATGGCACGAGTAGCGCGACTGATTTCAGGGCCTTGTGGAGGATCCGTGGCGTGTTTTCCTTGGCGTGCATCCACCAGTCCATGAGTGATGGATCATGACTGGGTATAGGTGCTGGGATGCGGAGCCAGGCCAGGGTCTCATGCCATGCCTCGTGGGTGAATCGGCATTCCAGCAGCAGGTGCCGTAAGGTTTCGGGCTCTTGATTGCATAGGAGGCAGCGAGGATGGTGTTGCAGTCCATGGCGGGCCAACCTCTCGGTAGTCCAAGAACGATCCTGGCTGGCTAACCAACGGAAGAATTTGACCCGCGACGGCACCCAACTCTTCCATATGAGCTTCCATGAGCAAGCCGTAGATCCATGGAATGTGGCCAAGTAGCATGACTTCGCCGAGTAGATGTTGCACGCTGTCCATTTCCATATCAACTGGTCTAGGCCAGCCGAGAACTCGATGTGTTGCATGATCTGCCAGAGCTACAGGTACTGAGCGATCTCGTGCAGACCTATTGTGTCGTGTATGTCATGTGCGCAGGAGTTTCCATTGTGTCCGTCTGCTACAAATCCGGTCGTGCGTCGGCGCTTGGGTATGCAGTCGTACAGGTGGGGCATGAGCTCGCAGACAAAGCGGCCGTTGATCCGTCGGTCCTCCCAGAGCAAGGCAGTCATGTTGTTCCTGATGACCATGTAGGAGGATGCCCAGAACAGCGCATGCTCCACATGCAAGAACTGGAGGTCAAGTCCTTGCCATGCAAGCTCAGGGTTAGGTCTTGAGAATCATAACCAGTGTAGCCGCAGTGCGAGTCCGGCGCATTCGAGATCGCGTACGCCCACGCCCGCAAGCTCGATGGGGCGGCACACGCGGTTCCAGTTCACGTGGCACTGCCCTCCATTGGTAGCAGCGCACCCGGCCCATAGGAATCCGCGTTGGATCATCTCAAGTTGTTTGATGGTCTTTCTGGGGGTGCAAATGCAAGCAGCTGGTGCACCGGTATGGTGCCTAGGACCGTTTTTACTTGGGCCAGGTGTCCGGTTCTTGACATCAGCCAGACCTTCCAAGTTGGGAGCCGCACGGCAACAGAGTCGACCACGTGTTGCAGCTGGGCGGCCGATGGTCGACGTGTAGACAGGGGATGCCGAGGTAGGTGATAAGCAGTTTCACCACCTGGCAACCAAGGTGCGCAATCGTCTCTGTGGCCGTCTGGTCACCGTGCAAGATGGTGGCGGAGCTCTTCGCCAATTTCACCCGAAGGCCGAAGGCCCTGCCAAACAGGGCAAGGATCTCTTTGACCGTTGTGATGTCATCAGTGGTGGCATGGCATAAAGATCATGACACCGTTGGCGTATAGCCAGATCGCCAGGATGTGTCATCATGGATGCAGCGGCTGCGGCATGCGTGAGTTGTGGGTGCGTCAGAGGAGCCGACCAAGCGTGTCAACGACAAGGACGAACAGCTGTGAGGACATGGAGTCGCCCTGGCAGAGTCCCTGCCGGTGCCAAATGGGCGGTCCCGGCTCGCCGTTCATCATGATACGCGTGCTGGAGGATGATAAGAGGATGGTAATCCACTCCAGGAAGCGGTTCCCAAATCCGTATTGATGCAAAACCTCAAAGAGAAATGACCAAGATAGGGAATCAAAGGCACGTGTGAGGTCGAGCTTAAGCATGGCCCTCGGCTGTCCCAACTGATGCAGCATCTTGAGCGACTGCTTGATGAGGATGTAGTTGTCGTGCAAGCTCCGTCCTACGATGAAGGCATTTTGGTTGCGGCTCACCAGGCGGTCCAACTTGGCGCCCAGGTGAAGCGATAGCATTTTGGTGAAGATTTTTGCCACAATGTGAATGAGGCAAATCGTCTTGTAGTCATGCACACCATTGGCAGCGACATGCTTCAGAAGCAAGAGTCAGCAACGCTTGCTTGATCTTGTAGAATCCCCTTCCACGTAATTCAAATAGCCGTTGGAACACATCGATGAAGTCCTATCTCACAATGCCCCAGCAGGCGCGAAGGAATTTGGCCGTGAACCCGTCTGGCTCAGGCGCCTTGTGCGCAGGGAGGCGCTTGACAGCCTCCCAGATCTCCTCAACGTTGAACGGTTCGTCGAGGTCGGCAAGGTTGGTCAGCTCAATGATGTGGGACAAGTCGATGGAGTGTGCTCGGTCGGCGGCCGTGCCCAGAAGGGCGTCGTAGTGTGAGAAGGCCACCTGCGCCATGTCAGTATGGTCTGTGAGCACCCTGTCATCCATGGTCAGGCTGGAGATATGATTCTTCTGCCAATGAAACGAGCATTGTCGATGGAAGAATCCCATGTTAGCATCTCCGTCCTTGAGGTTGGCTATGCGGGAGCATTGGCAGGCAATCTCGCGCTCCAAGGATGTGATCCCAAGGTAAGATACCTTGAGATGCTTGCGCAGCCAGTCCTCCGGGGTCGAGAGGATTCACGATTCCTATGCATGGTCGAAGCGCGAGATTAGTTCGCGTGAGATTGCAAGTTTGGCCTTGATGTTGCCCGTGTATTTGGCGCTCCAACTTGTGAGCCTCGTCGCTGTCGCCTTGAGCTGTAGCATGATACGGTGGTAGGGATCGATGTGGTAAGTGGAACTCCAGGTTGCGGTCACCGTATCATGGAACCCATCCAACCGAAGCCAAAACTCCTCAAAGTGGAATCGTCGATGCGCATTGGGCATGGGCAGACAGTCGAGCAACATCGGGGAGTGGTATGACATGATGGATGCGAGGCACCGAAGGTGGCATCCGCCATGCGCGTCTTCCCAATTCTGAGGTGCATAGCACCCGATCAAGGCATACCAGAGTTGGTGGGGATTGCTCGTTCGACCATGTGTAACGCCACCCATTGAGATAAATCTCCTTAAGCGCGAGGTCATTGGTGAGGCGACGGAATTTTCCCATCAAGCGTCTGTTGACGTTACCATTGTTCTTTTCCTCATCACACAGGATGAGGTTGAAATATCCACAAACCAGCCAAGGCTCCGGACAGATTGCCCTGATATCGCGAAGCTCCCGCAGGAATGCGACTTCGCGTCATCGTCTTGTGGTCCGTAGACCACCGTAAGCCACCACGACGCCCCGATGACCGTGGAAG
This sequence comes from Hordeum vulgare subsp. vulgare, assembly GCF_904849725.1. Taxonomy (NCBI): domain Eukaryota; kingdom Viridiplantae; phylum Streptophyta; class Magnoliopsida; order Poales; family Poaceae; genus Hordeum; species Hordeum vulgare. The sequence goes on along the minus strand of NC_058520.1, from coordinate 399,162,135 downwards.
CCTCCGCAGTGAGTGCATTGGTGGTGAGCATTGGGTCCGTGATAGACACGGCCCTGCTCCTCCACGCGAGCAGGATGCCGCCTCGCATGCCAATGGCCGGTAAGTACGCATAGTCATCGAACTTGAGTATAAGCATCTCCTAAGGATATGAACACATTAATGCTTATGTAAAAGTGGTAACCCCACTTGTGCATAATGATGAGTATGACCTATGATCAAGTATTCTTACTTGGCTCCTATGTCAATATACTCATATACAGATGATTTTTGTCATCGCCCAAGTGCTTGATAGCTGCTAGGATGATTGAGCATGTTCACCATGTTTTATCTGTCATTCTTATTGTGTGAGCATGTTGGCCTGCATGTGTTTGCTCATTCGAGGACATCCAATTGTTGTTGTTTGGCTCTTGATTTATCTTTTGCCAATTGAATGGACAAGAATGCCTAGGACCCTTCTCTAGCTATCTATGCTATCTCATCTCAAGTTCTATTCATGCTCCGTCACAAAACTTGAACAAGCACTTGTCGATCCCCCTGTATGAAGGTGCACTCGGAGTTTCGTATCGTTAATGACTGACTTCCAAAACCTCTTTGAAAATCTTAGCGAGACCAACTTCACAAAAATAGATTCCACCGAATTTACAAAGTTGATCTCGTTTTCCATCTCGGTACCACCGAAATCAAAAACTCGGTTACACCGAGTTTCCCTGTCAACAAACAACAAAGGAACTTGGTGACACCGATTTCGTCATCTCGGTGACACCGATAGCGGGGCGGTATACATTCCACCGGACCGAATGTTTGATTTCCAATCATCAAAGCCGTTTTGCCTCAAGCCCTAAGCTGCTTCCCCTGGATCCCTGGTCGTCGCTCTTGACTCCCCGTGCGTCTCCGCCGTTGGGAATCACCGCCGTCGACGGATTCTTCACCGTCGTTGCCGCCGTAACCGGACCACCGCCGAATTAGGGTATGGTTCGGATCTCCTTCTGTGTTCCTCTATCCAACTCTTACGCATTGGGAAGTTTTATCTACAAGCCACCTCATGCAAACCCCTCTTCCACCACAAGTTCTCGTAGAATTAGCGAACGAGAAGTTTTTAGGTTTAGCTGTCCGCAGACCTCATCTCGGTGACATCGATTTGCAAAATCCGGTTCCAATGATTTTGAACCTAGGGTTACTGAGAATGAACTCGGTGAAACCGAGTTGTCAATTTTGGTTCCACTGAAATGACGACAAAGTTTCTGTAAAGAAGTTCATGTGTCTCGGTGACTCCGAAAGTTCAAACTCGATGCTACCCAAATTTTTGGAACTATGCCCTAGAGGGAAAAATAAATTGGTTATTATTATATCTCCTTGTTCATTATAATCGTTTATTATCCATGCTAGAATTGTATTGATTGGAAACTCAAATACATGTGTGGAGACATAGACAACACCCTATCCCTAGTGAGCCTCTAGTTCACTAGCTCGTTGATCAAAGATGGTCAAGGTTTCCTGGCCATAGGCAAGTGTTGTCACTTGATAACGGGATCACATCATTAGGAGAATGATGTGATGTACAAGACCCAAACTATAAATGTAGCATATGATCGTGTCAGTTTATTGCTACTGTCTTTCTACATGTCAATGTATCAGTTCCTATGACAATGAGATCATGCAACTCTCGGACACCGGAGGAATACCTTGTGTGTATCCAACGTCGCAACGTTACTGGGTGACTATAAAGGTGCTTTACAAAGCTGTTTGTTTGGTTGGCATGGATCAAGACTGGGATTTGTCACACCGTGTGACGGAGAGGTATCTCGGGGCCCACTCAGTAATACAACATCACAACAAGCTTTGCAAGCAATGTGACTAAGGAGTTAGTTACGGGATCTTGTATTACGAAACGAGTAAAGAGACTTGCCGGTAATGATATTGAACTAGGTATGGAGATACCAAAGATCGAATCTCGGGCAAGTAACATACCGAAGGACAAAGGGAACAGCATACGAGATTAACCGAATCCTTGACATAGAGGTTCAACCGATAGAGATCTTCGTCGAATATGTAGGAGCCAATATGGACATCTAGGTCCCGATTGGTTATTGACCGGAGAATGTCGCAGGTCATGTCTGCATAGTTCTCAAACCCGCAGGGTCTCCACACTTAAGGTTCGGTGGTGTTTCGGTATAGTTGAGTTATAGGTGTTGGTAACCGAAAGTTGCACGGAGTCCTGGATGAGATCCTGGACATCGTGAGAAGCTCCGGAATGGTCCGGAGGTAAAGTTTGATATATAGGAAGTCATGTTTTGGTCACTGGAAAAGTTTTGGGCTCATCGGTAGTGTACCGGGAGTGCCGGGAGGGTATCGGGGACCATCGGGAGGGGTGTCACTCCCCAAGGGGCCTTATGGGCTGTGGGAGGATACAAACCAGCCCCTAGTAGTCTGACATAAGCTCCCACTAAGGCCCATGAGGTTTGAGATGCAAAAAACCCAAAGGTGGAAAAGGTGGAAAGGGTTTCCAAGGGGAAAGGAGGAATCCTACTCCTAGTAGGATTGGAATAGGACTCCTCCACCTCCAATTTTGGTCAAACCTTGAGGGTTGAGGATGCCTCCTCCCCTGCCTCCCTCCTATATATACTAGAGGTATTGAGGGTTTTTGATACACACAATTTCAGCCACGTGCTACCCTCTCCTCTAGTTTGTAGTTCTTCCTCTAGATCGGATTTCTGCGGTGCTTAGGCGAAGCCCTGCATGAATAGATCACCACCGTAATTGGTGTCACAGCCCTAGAATATAGCTTGTAGTTAGTTGCATCAGTAAGCATTCATGAATGCATTCAAATCAATTTGATTCAAATTTGGATGATCTACAAATGGGAATGACCAAACTCTAACACCAAACAACATCCAAATAGGTTCAACAAGAGAAAAATCCTAGCTACTCCATATTCAAAACAAAACCCAAGCAACTCTATATGCATAATTATTCAAAAGTGGTGACAAATCAATGAACCAAAATAGTTTTCATAAAAGTCCATCATTTTGATAAATGTTGGAAAGAAAATATCAGGGGTGATATATATTTTCAAAATACCTTTGGCATTTTATTTTAAACTCAAAAGCCACGGAAATCAATTAATTAATTGATTTCAAATACTTCCTAGTTTTATAAAATGTTGAAAATTTCACATGGGGTTGGAAATATTCCAAATGACACCCCAGAGTTGTTTAGCTATTTTCTTTGAATTAGTTGGAGCCAAAACAAATAAAACAAATGTTAGAAATAACAAAACAGAAAGAAAAGAAGAAAAAAAAAGGAAACGCTTACATGTCGCCCCGTGCAGGCCCAGCCCACCAGGGCCTCCCCCCCTGCTCGTCGTCTTCCCCGAGCAGCTGCGTGGCAGCAGCGCGTGCGTCGGCTCCACCTCCCGCTCGTCCCTGTCCTCATCTCCTCGCGCGGGGATGCCCCAGACCCCCTCGAGCTCATCCTCCTCTTCTCTCCCCAGTTCCCTGTTCTCTCTCTCTGCTTTCCCTCGTTGCCGCCATTGCCGAGATCTCCAAGCTCGTCTCCAGCTCGTCTCCGGCCACCCCTCGCCTTCCTGACCGGCTCATTAGCTCCGCCTCATCGAGAAGCTCCTCGCCGTCAACCTCCGCAAGCACTCGAGCCACTGCAGCTTCGCCATCGCCACCTTCTTCCTTCTCCGGTCGTCGGAGCTCCCCACCTCGATTCACCGGCCAGGGTCCCTCTTCGGTCTGCCCGATGCCAAAAACGGAGACGCAGTGAGCCCGTGCTCCTTTCCCCTCTCCTTCCACGCTCTCCCGTGCACCGTAGCCCCGTTCCCCACCAAGGCCGAGAGCTCCTCGCCACCAGCCATGTCGTCGTCGTTGCTGTGGCCCCCCATCCACGCGCTCGAGCTGGGGATCGAGCTCCTGGAGCCGCCAGGAACGTGTTGAGCCCGTCAGCTACCCTTCCCATGCCCTGCATCCACCACCCGCACAAGGCAGAGCCCCGGCCGCCGCCTCGGCTCGTCGCTCGCGCCTCTCCCGGCCACCCTAGCCTCTCCTGATGCCCCTCCCAGATCGGCCGCTTCGCCAGCTTCGCGTAGCCGCAAACCGCGCCCGATTTGGTGCCCTGTAGCGCCGCTTAGGTCGTCTCCGGCGAGCCCTCCGCCACGGCTATGGTCGCCGGCGACCACCCTCAGGTGGGGGCCGACGTGGCCACCTTAACCCTCCACTAATCAGGCCTTTGAGCCACTGCCAGAGGGCCCCACGCTTGGTCAAACCCCAATTAGGGGCTGGTCAGCGCGGGGTTAGCCCCTGGGTCACTGACCAATGGGCCCCACTAGTCAGGGTTTGACCTGGACCAGCTGGTTGACCTGCTGACGCAGGGATGACATCAGCCTGACGCAGTAATAGTTTTTCTGATTTTAATTAATTCCGGAATAATAGCAAAACTTCAAAAATTCATAGAAAATAAAACATAACTCACATGGAAATAATTTATATATGAAAAGGATCAAAAAAATCCAAAGAATCTGATTATGGCATTTTCATGCATGTTTGAAAAAGTTAACATCACCAAATAGGAAAAATGGTGAATAGGATAAATTTCATATTTAGTTTGGAGATGCAATTTGATACTTATTTGAATTCCACTTCAATTGTTATGACCAAACATTGGTCAATGCAAATCAGTACCTCAAAATACTAACCCCATGCATGTTGGAACAATTTGTTATGAGCATCAGGTCGAATCAATTATAAGGGTACTTGGAAAAATACCGGCTTGAAGTGATGTTTGAATCCTAATTCAAACCAACTTCAACTTAAGAAATGATAGCCACATTAGCCCTGTCACCTTTCATTTCATAGCATGAGCATGCATCATGATGTTGCATTTCCGTGAAGTGATTGTTGTTCCTTTTTTCTTTGCCGGTGTTGTTCCCTCCCGGTAGATGATGGTTCTGACGATGTGATCGTTGACATTGATGAAGACTCATTGCTATCTTCATACGTGTCAAGCAAGCAAACCCCTTTGAGCATATTGATATAAACCCACTCTCTCGCTCCTGCTCTCTTTTACTGCATCAGGACAAACACGATTCAACTGTACATGTTATCGGTAGTTGAACCCATTCCTCTGCATGACCTGATTTTGTCACAGTAAATAGTTGAAACCACTTAGCATGAGTAGCAACTCCTTGAGCCTTGTTGTGCTTACTCATCCATGCTTGTTTACAATGCCTGCTATGCTTAGAGTCGTGTCTGGTCTGGTCCATCTGAATGATGTATCGGAATGGTTGTGTTCATGTCCTATAGTGTGAGAGTAAAGGTGTGAATCTGATTTGGTAAAGGTAGCGATGAGAGGCCATGTAGGAGTACATGGCGGGTTGTCTCATTGGGACCGTCCTTAAGAACTGAGTTATGTGTGTGTTATCCAATACAAGATACTACCACACATTGGGATACTTAATTGACCCTCTCGTCTTATTAATCGCCTAGATCTCTGTCGAGGAGTTGCAATTAGTTTCTGGTGTTTGTAGGAAAAGTGTTGGTGGCCGTGTTTAGCTCTGCCCGACGGGGTAGGCTTAACTACGGTAGATACACAGTGGCACGGTGTACCAAGTGGCACCCGGATGGTGGGCTTGGGAACCCTCTGCACATCATTTGGGGCCGTAGAGGAAACCTCGGCCGGACTTCCTTGCGGGCTCAATCTCAAATAGGCGATAAACCTGGACTAGGGTCTTGTGTGGTTAACGGTCGTGGCCGACACCCACGCCAGTGCTTCCGCTTGAAGGTTGCCGAGATGCATCACGTGCACATGGTGATAAGTGGTGGGAGCGTGTGTGAAGAAGTATACCCCTGCAGGGTGATTTAATCTGTTTGAATAGCCGCGTCCTCGGATATGGACTACTTGGAAACATTGCGTGGTACATAGACAATTTAAATGGATACTCTAAAACATGCAAGATAAGTGTGAGTGCTATGGAAGGCCTTCTCGTAGGGAGACGAGAGTGGATCCATAGTGGTGTATTGAATTGGTGAATATGTGGACTCATGTGCACTATCCCACCTCAAAGAAAGAACTTGTAGTCGTAGTACAGGTTAGCCAAGAGTCAAAGCTGGCTTGCTGCAATCAAACCCCACAATCCTTTCATTGAAACATGATGCATATGTAGATAGTTCTGATGTAAGACTTGTTGAGTGCCTTTGTACTCTCGGTTGCTTTATTTATGTTTTTGCAGAGAAGACTTAGACTCATTAAAATGTTCTACACGGTGTGTTCGATGTTGATCGGAATAGCTTGGGAATCTCAGACAGAGGTCTGGCTCCTTTGGTAGGGTCGTAGTAGCTTTTCAGGCTCTTCCAGCCACTTCTAGTAGATGTGTGTACCCAGACATGATTTGCTTCCGCTTGTTGTTTGTATGACTTGAGTGTCGGGTCACGAGACCCCTGTTTGTAATATCATACTATGTTGACTCTTATGAGTCTTTAATAAATGCTTGAGTCATAGAGTTATGTTGTGATGCCATGTTGTATCTACACATATCGTCCATAATGTGTGTATGTTTGAAATGCATTATATGTGTGGGATTCGACACCTAGTTGTGTGCCTTTAGTAGTACTCTTTACAGGGAAATGCCTCTTGGTGCTTCTATCAAGCCTTGGTAGCTTGCTACTGCTCTAGACACATTGATTGACCGGCATGTATCCTTCTTTGCTGATGTGTCTGTCCCCTCGGGGAAATGTCATGCGGTGTAATGGAGTCCTTGTAGCTTGCTATGACTCGTCTACACACGCTGTTGATCGACACCTGCCTTGCTGGGTTATGTATGACTGTCCCTGTACGGATGTACCACTTGGGTTTATAACTAGTCATGTCGACCCGGGTACTTTGTCGTTTGAATGCTAGCAACATATTCATATACGTGAGCCAAAAGACGCAAACGGTCCCGGCCAAGGTAAGGTGGCAGCCGTGGAGTTTACCATGCATGAGGCTGCAAAGTGATGTGATGTGTTACAGGCTGGGTTCTTATGACTTAGGATCGGGGTCCCGACAGCTTGGTATCAGAGCTTGACTGCCTGTAGGATAACCAAGCAAAACTGGTCGATGTTGAGTCTAGCAACTCTTTAGTTATATAAGGGAATTGTTTGTGGAAGGGAACTTAAGGCTCTTTTACTCCTTTCCTTGTGTCATTCTTATTCTGAGTCACCATCTTCTTAATTCTACGGGGTTTAAGAATTAGGCTGTCTTATCTATTCATTAGGATGACGAGTTACTATGCTGGAGATTTATAGAAAAGTTGTTGTCTTCCTGGATCAGTGTCTCCATAAGAATTCAATTGTTATGTTGTTAGTTTTCTTGCAGGTTGCCTCATATTTCATGCCCGTACAGCCGCTAAACTGTCCGAGTTTTCCAAAGTTCCCAAATAGTCTGATGCGATTGCGAATTCCTTCCTCTTTTCCCAATGTCTTTTGGCCGGACAAAGCACACTAATAATTGTGTTGAGGTACTCTATTACCTCGACGTTTTGTTGAAGTATTAGGAAAACATGTTACTCCGAAAACTACCCAATAATCTAGATGTGTGCTATGTCTTCCAGTGCGATAGTTCGGGCCATCATCTTCGAAAACATCTCATGATGTTATTTAGTTTTTAGGTATTCTATTTCTGGGTCTTTGAATCCAAGGATCATTCTGCTCATCTCTGTTGATAGTGTTGCTAGTTCCTTTAGAATGATTAATAACCCTGTTGTAGTTCCCAAGGTTCATGGTATATCATTCTTCCAACACCATGAATCATCTTTGGCAGTAGTTCTTCGTGAACTAAAGACCATAACAAGAGTGCTCGTGATGAGTTCTCTACTTCATATTGTGATTCTGCCTACTTCCCCCTTCTGCATGGGTTATGTGGAAGAATTATGTTGAACTCGTTCGACATTCTAATACATGCATCCATAACTCAAGAAATCATGTGCTCTTGAGTTGGCCCTATCTAGTTGTATTTTGACCCTCATCATTGAGAGGTTAGTCAAGCGTAGTTGTGCATTCTTGTTATCAATGTCTTCTATTCCTGTGGTTTTTCAAGTTGTGCTATTTCCAATTGACTGGGAGAAGTAAACTCCAGTACCTCATCCTTTTCTTGGATTGGGTCGAAGTAGTTGCAATCCGCAGATCAAAATGCCAATCTGGGTTTTGTTCTGTTCTATCTTGGAGTATTATCTTCTTTTGTCAAGAATATTATGGGAATTGCACCATCTCTTATGAGCTCTTGATGTAGTGATATTTCTCGCTATCATTATTCATCCCTCGGTTTCCGTGTTGATTGTAACCGGAATATCGACAAGTGAACCATGATGTGTGAAACCAATACTCCTAGCAATGTTATTACTTGGTAGCTAATAGACAATAATTTCACTCTTATGGTGATGGTGATTGAATCATCATCCTAAGATTGAGCGTGCTACCTAGTCCATGCTTCATGGTGCACTTTTCGATCGATGGGTTAGAATTGTGTCAATCCCTCGCTCTATTGATCACATCATCTTGCCCTGGAAAACGAGATTGTTCCCGAGCTTAATAATATATCGGTGGTTCGTAATTTTCCGAATATCTTCTCGGAAGTATTACCAGGTTTTTTCCTAACTATTATGATAGAGCTCGTGATCAAGTTGGTTTCTCTATAAGCCATCTTCTCCAAGAATCCGAGTTGGATACCCCGAGCTAGTTGGTTAAGCTAAACAACAACTTGGAGAGTTGGAAGATAAAAGCTTCGACTAAACTTAGCTCATTTAAAAAGGATATTTTTCCTGTTGTGTGAGTCTGAAGAAGATGTTATTGTCATCGGCTGATTCGTGTGATCAATTGTTGCATATATTATCTTGTTCAATTTTGATTTGAGTATGGGCTATTGTCAAATCAAACTCAGAACAAAAGATTTAGTAATAGTGTCTTACTCATGGATTTCTCTGAGCATACACCATTATATTCTTTGATCTGACCAATGCTATTATCTTGCTCACATAGTTGTGAAAATCCATTTATATGGGTATCTTGATGAATTGTTGTTGAGCCATCAGCAACATTCTAATTTGTTCCATGATCTATGTTGGACATTAAGCTAGTGCTGGAAAATTTGTAGACATTGTCTTCGTGTCTCGTGCACGAGGTATATGTTAGGTGTAAGAATTGAATTCCTCTAATTCATGTGCATCTGATGCAAGCTGTCGCTGTGAATTCGAGAAAAGCTAATTTGTTTTCTTTGGAATCATCTCAAGTCAGTCATGCATGTTCGAAGTATTCTATGTCCTGAGAGATTAGCTACCTCGATTCCATATGTATCTCCTAGCACACCAAGCCACTGATTGATTTGTTCAAGGAAAAGAAGGTAAGTGCCATTCCCGAAGGTACCAGATGGACTTGCACATGGCTTCGTTATCCGCAATAATGGTTCCCATCCAGAACTCGGTAGTGTTTTGTTGTAGGACTTTTCATGTGGTCATCATTGTCTTGGGCAGCGCGTTCACATGTGTCTTGCAATCCACCTCATGTTTTGGAGTTGGCTTTCGTAGTTCATTTCCTGAGAATCTTGCAACGTTATCCCGTCGATTTGTGTTGCAAACCATATTTTCGGACATGCTGAGTCTGAAGCATCGTGTCACCAACCGGAGCTGAATCTCAGGCAGTTATAATGGTTGGAACTTTCCCAAGAATTATAATATTGGTCTCTATGTAACCCGGTAAAGTGGTGAAATGGCTAACACACCTAGCCGGAAGACTTGATATTATAATATCTTGCATCAGCAATCTTAGCCATCTTCCGTGTGGTTTTTGTATGACCTATTTTATAAGTTGTTCCTCATGGATCCCCTTTGAGCCCGAAGTCCGACCTATATTTGATGTGCTAGGTATAAAGCATGACCTATAATTGGGTTGTGCTAGTACATCAAGGAGAACATTAGAAGCGGAGTGCTAAATGTCTCTCGGTCGATCAACCAGATTTCGTTCCCTTGGCACAGCTAAGGTGAAATCTGAGGAAGTGTTGTCTTCCTTTGCATCTGCATCCTCCATCACTGTTCATCATGGTAGTATGTTGTGTCACCAAGATCCTTGGCACGGATGTTGGTAAACTTTGATGAATATGGAAATGCTCAAGTTCTTGGGAGCACGCTCAGACACTAGGTTATATCCTCGGTAATACTTGGAATGTGCCTTCCGTTCGCCGAGTTGTTCTATAACCCTAGTTTCTTTCCAACCTGAGTATGTCATTCTTTCAAATTCCTTCAAACAATCATTTGTGAATTGCCTTACTTTGGTATGAAGAGTTCCAATGATATTTGGATCAAAAGTAATTCTTTTTGCCACTTAAAGGAATACCTCTATGAGTCATCTTCTAAGGTGCCCCATTGTGGTATGAAGGGCAACTTAATCCTCGCTACTTTGAAACCTCGCCACCATCTGTTTTAAGCCTGGATTTGTTGCCTACCAATTGAACCTCTGTCATATGTCTCATTTTCTCATCCGTGTTTTGGTGTTGTATCTCAGCTCAAGGGACGTTCCTATGTCTCATTCTGTGAGTTGATAATGAGTTGCCCGATCTTCAAGAAGATCGAATCTTGTAGAGTCTATCTGTTCCTTTGTCGTCGTGTTAAATGAAGACCTCGAAGACAAAGATGTCAAGATCAACATGGTGCGATGAATCAACGTCCTCGGGAGGAGCAAATGGATCGTGAAGATTGTGATAGTTTGGTGTCCCCTCTTCCTCTTCCCGACTACGCCTGAATCTCGGGACGAGATTCTTGTTTAGTGGGGGTGAGTTGTCACAGCCCTAGAATATAGCTTGTAGTTAGTTGCATCAGTAAGCATTCATGAATGCATTCAAATCAATTTGATTCAAATTTGGATGATCTACAAATGGGGATGACCAAACTCTAACACCAAACAACATCCAAATAGGTTCAACAAGAGAAAAATCCTAGCTACTCCATATTCAAAACGAAACCCTAGAAACTCTATATGCAAAACAATTCAAAAGTGGTGACAAATCAATGAACCAAAATGGTTTTCATAAAAGTCCATCATTTTGATAAATGTTGGAAAGAAAATATCAGGGGTGATATATATTTTCAAAATACTTTTGGCATTTTATTTTAAACTCAAAAGCCACTGAAATCAATTAATTAATTGATTTCAAATACTTCCTAGTTTTATAAAATGTTGAAAAATTCACATGGGGTTGGAAATATTCCAAATGACACCCCAGAGTTGTTTAGCTATTTTCTTTGAATTAGTTGGAGCCAAAACAAATAAAACAAATGTTAGAAATAACAAAACAGAAAGAAGAGAAGAAAAAAAGGAAACGCTTACCTGTCGCCCCCTGCAGGCCCAGCCCACCAGGGCCTCCCCCCCCCTGCTCGTCGTCTTCCCCGAGCAGTTGCGTGGCAGCAGCGCGTGCGCTGGCTCCACCTCCTGCTTGCCACCTCCTGCTCGTCCCCGTCGTCATCTCCTCGCCCGGGGATGCCCCAGACCCCCTCGAGCTCATCCTCCTCTTCTCTCCCCAGTTCCCTCTTCTCTCTCTGCTTTCCCTCGTTGCCGCCATTGCCGAGATCTCCAAGCTCGCCTCGAGCTCGTCTCCAGCCACCCCTCGCCTTCCTGACCAGCTCATTAGCTCCGCCTCGTCGAGAAGCTCCTCACCGTCAACCTCCCAGAGCACCCAAGCCACTGCAGCGTCGCCATCGCCACCTTCTTCCTTCTCCGGTCGCCGGAGCTCCCCACCTCGATTCGCCGGCCAGGGTCCCTCTCCGGTATGCCCGATGCCAAAAAGGAGACGCAGTGAGCCCCTGCTCCTTTCCCCTCTCCTTCCACGCTCTCCCGTGCACCGTAACCCTGTTCCCCACCAAGGCCGAGAGCTCCTCGCCGCTGTCCATGTCGTAGTCGTCGCTGTGGTCCCCCATCCACGTGCTCGAGCTGGGGATCGAGCTCCTGGAGCCGCCAGGAACGTGTTGAGCCCGTCAGCTGCCCTTCCCATGCCCTGCATCCACCACCCGCACAAGGCAGAGCCCCGGCCGCCGCCTCAGCTCGTCGCCGGCGCCTCTCCCGGCCACCCTAGCCTCTCCTGATGCCCCTGCCAGATCGGCCGCTTCGCCAGCTTTGCGTAGCCGCAAACCGCGCCCGATTTGGTGCCCTGTAGTGCCGTTTAGGTCGTCTCCGGCGAGCCTTCCGTCGCAGCTATGGTCGTCGGCGACCACCCTCCGGTGGGGGCTGACGTGGCCACCTTAACCCGCCACTAATCAGGCCTTAGAGCCACTGCCAGAGGGCCCCACGCCTGGTCAAACCCCAATTAGGGGCTGGTCAGCGTGGGGTTAGCCCCTGGGTCGCTGACCAGTGGGCCCCACTGGTCAGGGTTTGACCTGGACCGGCTGGTTGACCTGCTGACGCAGGGATGACATCAGCCTGACACAGTAATAGCTTTTCTGATTTTAATTAATTCCAGAATAATAGCAAAACTTCAAAAATTCATAGAAAATAAAACATAACTCACATGGAAATAATTTATATATGAAAAAGGATCAGAAAAATCCAAAGAATCTGATTATGGAATTTTCATGCATGTTTGAAAAAGTTAACATCACCAAATAGTTAAAATGGTGAATAGGATAAATTTCATATTTAGTTTGGAGATGGAATTTGATACTTATTTGAATTCCACTTCAATTGTTATGACCAAACATTGGTCAATGCAAATGAGTACCTCAAAATACTAACCCCATGCATGTTGGAACAATTTGTTATGAGCATCAGGTCGAATCAATTATAAGAGTACTTGGAAAAATACCGGCTTGAAGTGATGTTTGAATCCTAATTCAAACCAACTTCAACTTAACAAATGATAGCCACATTAGCCCTGTCACCTTTCATTTCATGTCATGAGCATGCATCATGTTGTTGCATTTCCGTGAAGTGATTGTTGTTCCTTTTTTCTTTGCCGGTGTTGTTCCCTCCCGGTAGATGATGGTTCCGACGATGTGATCGTTGACATTGATGAAGAATAATTGCTATCTTCAGACGTGTCAGGCAAGCAAACCCCCTTGAGAATATTGATATAAACCTAGTCTCTCGCTCCTGCTCTCTTTTATTGCATCAAGACAAACACGATTCAATTGTACATGTTATCGGTAGTTGAACCCATTCCTCTGCATGACCTGATTTTGTCACAGTAAATAGTTGAAACCACTTAGCATGAGTAGCAACTTCTTGAGCCTTGTTGTGCTTACTCATCCATGCTTGTTTACAATGCCTGCTATGCTTAGAGTCGTGTCTGGTCTGGTCCATCTGAATGATGTATCGGAATGGTTGTGTTCATGTCCTATAGTGTGAGGGTAAAGGTGTGAATCTGATTTGGTAAAGGTAGCGATGAGAGGCCATGTAGGAGTACATGGCGGGTTGTCTCATTGGGACCGTCCTTAAGAACTGAGTTATGTGTGTGTTATCCAATACAAGATACTACCACACATTGGGATACTTAATTGACCCTCTCGTCTTATTAATCGCCTAGATCTCTGTCGAGGAGTTGCAATTAGTTTCTGGTGTTTGTAGGAAAAGTGTTGGTGGCCGTGTTTAGCTCTGCCCGACGGGGTAGGCTTCACTACGGTAGATACACAGTGGCACGGTGTACCAAGTGGCACCCGGATGGTGGGCTTGGGAACCCTCTGCACATCATTTGGGGCCGTAGAGGAAACCTCGGCCGGACTTCCTTGCGGGCTCAATCTCAAATAGGCGATAAACCTGGACTAGGGTCTTGTGTGGTTAACGGTCGTGGCCGACACCCACGCCAGTGCTTCCGCTTGAAGGTTGCCGAGATGCATCACGTGCACATGGTGATAAGTGGTGGGAGCGTGTGTGAAGAAGTATACCCCTGCAGGGTGATTTAATCTGTTTGAATAGCCGCGTCCTCGGATATGGACTACTTGGAAACATTACGTGGTACATAGACAATTTAAATGGATACTCTAAAACATGCAAGATAAGTGTGAGTGCTATGGAAGGCCTTCTCGTAGGGAGACGAGAGTGGATCCATAGTGGTGTATTGAATTGGTGAATATGTGGACTCATGTGCACTATCCCACCTCAAAGAAAGAACTTGTAGTCGTAGTACAGGTTAGCCAAGAGTCAAAGCTGGCTTGCTGCAATCAAACCCCACAATCCTTTCATTGAAACATGATGCATATGTAGATAGTTCTGATGTAAGACTTGTTGAGTGCCTTTGTACTCTCGGTTGCTTTATTTATGTTTTTGCAGAGAAGACTTAGACTCATTAAAATGTTCTACACGGTGTGTTCGATGTTGATCGGAATAGCTTGGGAATCTCAGACAGAGGTCTGGCTCCTTTGGTAGGGTCGTAGTAGCTTTTCAGGCTCTTCCAGCCACTTCTAGTAGATGTGTGTACCCAGACATGATTTGCTTCCGCTTGTTGTTTGTATGACTTGAGTGTCGGGTCACGAGACCCCTGTTTGTAATATCATACTATGTTGACTCTTATGAGTCTTTAATAAATGCTTGAGTCATAGAGTTATGTTGTGATGCCATGTTGTATCTACACATATCGTCCATAATGTGTGTATGTTTGAAATGCATTATATGTGTGGGATTCGACACCTAGTTGTGTGCCTTTAGTAGTACTCTTTACAGGGAAATGCCTCTTGGTGCTTCTATCAAGCCTTGGTAGCTTGCTACTGCTCTAGACACATTGATTGACCGGCATGTATCCTTCTTTGCTGATGTGTCTGTCCCCTCGGGGAAATGTCATGCGGTGTAATGGAGTCCTTGTAGCTTGCTATGACTCGTCTACACACGCTGTTGATCGACACCTGCCTTGCTGGGTTATGTATGACTGTCCCTGTACGGATGTACCACTTGGGTTTATAACTAGTCATGTCGACCCGGGTTCTTTGTCGTTTGAACGCTAGCATCATATTCATATACGTGAGCCAAAAGACGCAAACGGTCCCGGCCAAGGTAAGGTGGCAGCCATGGAGTTTACCGTGCGTGAGGCCGCAAAGTGATGTGATGTGTTACAAGCTTGGATCTTATGACATAGGATCAGGGTCCCGACAATCGGTGCGTTGTCACGCTGGTGGAGAGCTCATCTGCCTCTCCATCCCTCTTGCTGGATCAAGAAGGCGGGGATCGTCGAGCTGTACGTGTGCTGAACACGGAGGTGTCGTCCGTTCGGCACTAGATCGGGATGGATCGTGATGCAATCACACGACGGATCATGATGAGATCGCGGGACGGGTTGTGATTTGGATAGCGAAGATGTTCCGCTACATCAATTGCGTTATATAGGCTTCCTCTTAGCGATCTACAAGGGTATGTAGATTCACTCTCCCCTCCCGTAGATGATCATCACCATGGATCGGTATTGCGTGTGCGTAGGAAATTTTTTGTTTCCCATGCTACGTTCCCTAAAAGTGGCATCATGAGCTAGGTTCATGCGTAGATGATATCTCGAGTAGAACACAAAAGAGTTTGTGGGACGTTGATGTTCAATTTGCTTCCCTCCTTAGTCTTTTCTTGATTCGACGGTATTGTTGGATTGAAGCATCCCGGACCAACTTTACTCGTACGCTTACAAGAGACCAGATTCATCGACAGACATGCAACTTGTTGCATAAAGATGACTGGCTGGTGTCTGTTTCTTCAACTTTAGTTGAATCGGATTTGACCGAGGCGGTCCTTAGAGAAGGTTAAATAGCAATTTGCATATCACTGTTGTGGCTTTGCGTAAGTAAGATGCGATCATACTAGATACCCATAGCAGCCACGTAAAACATGCAACAACAAATTAGAGGACGTCTAACTTGTTTTTGCAGGGTATGCATGTGATGTGATATGACCAAATACATGATATGATATATTGGCTGTATGAGATGATCATGTTGTAATAGTTAAATATCGACTTGCATGTCGATGCTACGGCAACCGGCAGGAGCCATAGGGTTGTCTTTAAACTAACGTTTGTGCTTGCAGATGCTTTTACTATATCGCTAGGTGGTAGCTTTAGTAGTAATAGCATAGATAGCGTGACAACCTCGATGGCGGCACGATGATGGAGATCATGATAATGGAGATCATGGTGTGGCGCCGGTGACGATGGAGATCATGTCGGTGCTTTGGTGATGGAGATCAAGAAGCACAAGTTCACGGCCATATCATGTCACTTATGATTTGCATGTGATGTTAATCCTTTTATACACCTTATTTTGCTTAGGACAACAGTAGCATTATAAGGTGATCCCTCACTTAAATTTCAAGATAAAATTGTGTTCTCCCCGACTGTGCACCGTTGCGACAGTTCGTCGTTTCGAGACACCACGTGATGATCGAGTGTGATAGACTCAACGTTCACATACAGTGGGTGCAAAACAGTTGCACACGCGGAACACTCAGGTTAAACTTGACGAGCCTAGCATGTACATACATGGCCTCGGAACACAAGAGACCGAAATGTCGAGTATGAATCATATAGTTGATATGATCAACATGGATATGTTCACCATTGAAACTATACTCAACTCACGTGATGATCGGACTTGAGTTAGTGGATTTGGATCATGCGCCACTCGAATGACTAGAGGGATGTCTATTTGAGTGGGAGTTCTTAAGTAATATGATTAATTGAACTCAATATCATGAACATAGTCAAAAGGTCTTTGCAAATTATGTTGTAGCTTGCGCTATAGCTCTACTGTTTTAGATATGTTCCTAGAGAAAATTTAGTTGAAAGTTGATAGTAGAAATTATGCGGACTGGGTCCGTAAACTGAGGATTGTCCTCATTGCTGCGCAGAAGGCTTATGTCCTTAATGCATCGCTCGGTGTGCTGAACCTCAAGCGTCGTTTGTAGATGTTGCGAACATCTGACATACACGTATTTTATGACTACATGATAGTTCCGTGCATAATGCTTAAACGGCTTAGAATTGAGGCACTGAAGACGTTTCGAACATCGCGGGACATATGAGATGTTCCAAGATATGAAAGTGGGATTTCAGGCTCGTACCCTTGTTGAGAGGTATGAGACCTCCGACAAGATTCTTTGTCTACAAATTAAGGGAGAAAAGCTCGATAGTTGAGCATGTGCTCAGATTGTGTGAGTACTACAATTGCTTAAATCTTGTGGGAATTGATTTTCCAGATGAGATAGTGATGGTTCTCCAAAGTCACTGCCGTCAAGCTACTAAAGCTTCGTGATGAACTATAACATATCAAGGATAGATATGATCATCCTTGAGCTATTCATGATGTTTGACACCGCGAAAGTAGAAATCAAGTAGAAGCATCAATTGTTGATGGTTAGTAAAACCACTAGTTTCAAGAAGGGAAAGGGAAAGAAGGGATACATCATGAAACGGCAAACCAGTTGCTGCTCTAGTGAAGAAACCCAAGGTTGAACCCAAACCCGAGACTAAGTGCTTCTGTTATGAGGGGAACAGTCACTCAGGCGGAACTACCCTAGATACTTGGTAGATGAGAAGGCTGGCAAAGTCGACAAATGTATATTGGATATACATGATATTGATGTGTACTTTACTAGTACTGCTAGTAGCACCAGTGTATTAGATACCGGTTGGGTTGCTAAGTGTTAGTAACTCGAAATAAAATCTACGGAATAAACGGAGACTAGCTAAAGGCGAGGTGACAATATGTGTTGGAAGTGTTTCCAAGGTTGATGTGATCAAACATCGCGCGCTCCCTCTACCATCGGGATTAGTGTTGAACCTAAATAAGTGTTATCTGGTGTTTGCGTTGAGCATGTACATGATTAGATGGTGTTTATTGCAATACGATTATTCATTTAAAGAGAATAATGATTATTCTATTTGCTTGAATGAAAACCTTCAATGGTTTATTGAATCTCGATCTTGGTGTTACACATGTTCATAATATTGATGCCAAAAGATACAAAATAGTAATGGTAGTACCACTTACTTGTGGCACTGCCACTTGAGTCATATTGGTATAAAACGCATGAAGAAGCTCCATACTGATGGATCTTTGGGCTCACTTGTTTTTGAAACGTTTGAGACATGCGAACCATATCTATTGGTGTAAACGCATGAAGAAACTCCATGCAAATGGATCGTTTAGACTCACTTGGTTTTGAATCACTTGAGACATGCAAATCGTGCCACATGGGCAAGATGACTCAAGGCATCATTTTTCCAGTAAGATGGAACAATAAAGTTGCTTATTGGAAGTAATACATTTTGATGTATGCAGTCCAATGAGTACCGAGGCACATAGTGGATATCATTATGTTCTTACTTCACAGATGATTTGAGTAGATAATAGTGTATTTGCTTGATGAAACACACGTCTGAATTATTGAAAGGTTCAAATAATTTCAGAGTGAAGTTGAAGATCGTCGTGACAAGAGGATAAAAATTTTGTGATATGATCATAGAGATGAACATGTGAGTTGCGAGTTTGGTACACAATTAAGACAATGTGAATCATGCCACCTGGAACACCATAGTGTGATGGTGTGTTCGAACGTCATAGTCGTGCCCTATTTGATACGGTGCATACTATGATGTCTCTTATCAAATTACCACTATTGTTTATGGGTTAGGCATTAGAGACAACCGCATTCACTTTAAATAGGGCACCACGTAATTCTGTTGAGATGACACCGTATGAACTATGGTTTGGAGAAACCTAAGTTGTTGTTTCTTAAAAGTTTGGGGCTGCGACGCTTATGTGAAAAGTTTCAGCTTGATAAGCTCGAACCCAAAGCGGATAAAAGCATCTTCATAGGACACCCAAAACAGTTGGGTATACCTCCTATCTCAGACCCGGAAGCAAAGTTTTTGTTTCTCGAAATGGGTCCTTTCTCGAGGAAAAATTTCTCTCGAAAGAATTGAGTGGGAGTATGGTGGAAACTTGATGAGGTTATTGAACTGTCACTTCAACTAGTGTGTAGCAGGGCGCATGAAGTTGTTCGTGTGGCGCCTACACCAATTGAAGTGGAAGCTAATGATAGTGATCATGAAACTTCAGATCAAGTTACTACAAACCTCGCAGGTCGACAAGGCCACATACTACTACAGAGTGGTACGGTAACCCTGTCTTGGAGGTCATGTTGTTGGACAACAATGAACCTACGAGCTATGGAGAAGCGATGGTGGGCCCAGATTCTGCCAAATGGCTGGATGCCATGAAATCCGAGAGAGGATCCATGTATGAAAACAAAGTGTAGACTTTGGAAGAACTACTTGATGGTCGTAAGACTATTAAGTACAGATGGATCTTTAAAAGGAAGACAAATGATGATGGTGAAAAGTCACCATTAAGAAAGCTCGACTTGTTGTAAAGATGTTTCCAACAAGTTCAAAGAGTTTATTATGATGAGACTTTCTCACTCATAGCGATGCTAAAAGTCTGTTGGAATTATGTTAGCAGTTGTTGCATTATTTATGAAATATTGCACATAGGATGTCAAAACATTGTTTCCTCGACGGTCTCCTTGAGGAAAGGTTGTATGTGATACAACCAGAAGGTTTTGTCGATCCTAAGGATGTTAACAAGTATGCAAGATCCAGCGATCCTTCTATGGACTGGTGCAAGCATCTCGGAGTTGGAATATATGCTTTGATGAGATGATCAAAGCTTTTGGGTTTATACAAGGTTTATGAGAAACTTGTATTTCCAAAGAAGTGAGTGGGAGCACTATATAATTTCTGATAAGTATATGTGGTTGACATATTGTTGATCGGAAGTAATGTAGAATTTCTGGAAAGCATAAAGGGTTGTTTGAAAGGAGTTTTTCAAAGGAAAACCTGGGTAGAGCTACTTGAACATTGAGCATCAAGATCTATAGAGATAGATTAAAACACTTAACAGAACTTTCAATGAAATGCATGCCTTGACAAATTTTTGAAGGAGTTCAAAATAGATCAGCAAAGAAGGAGTCTTGACTGAGTTGTAAGGTGTGAATTTGAGTAAGACTCAAAGACCAACCACGATAGAAGAAAGAGAAAGGACGAAGGTTGTCCCCTATGCCTTAGTCGTAGGCTCTATAGTATGCTATGATGTGTACCGCATCTGATGTGTGCCTTGCCATGAATCTGTCAAGGGGTACAGAAGTGATCCAGGAATGGTTTACTGGACAACGATCAAAAGTTATCCTTAGTAACTAGTGAACTAAGGAATTTTTCTTGATTATGGAGGTGATTAAAGAGTTCGTAGTAAAGGGTTACGTCAATGCAAGCTTTGATACTAATTCGAATAACTCTAAGTAGTAAACCGGATTCGTATAGTGGAGCAGTCATTTGGAATAGTTCCAAATGGCGCGTGGTAGCAGCATCTATAGGATGACATAAAGATTTTTAAAGCACACGCGGATCTAAAAGGTTTAGACTCATTGACTAAAAACCTCTCTCACGAGCAAGACATGATCGAACCCCATAACTGTATGGGTGTTAGATTCATTACAATCACACAGTGATGTGAACTAGATTATTGACTCTAGTGCAAGTGGGACACTGTTGGAAATATGCCCTAGAGTCAAATTGATTATTATTATATTTCCTTGTTCATGGTAATCGTTTATTATCCATGCTAGAATTGTATTGATCGGAAACACAAATACATGTGTGGATACATAGACAACACACTGTCCCTAGTGAGCCTCTAGTTGACTAGCTCGTTGATCAAAGATGGTCAAGGTTTCCTGGCTATAGGCAAGTGTTGTCACTTGATAACGGGATCACATCATTAGGAGAATGATGTGATGGACAAGACCCAAACTATAAACATAGCATATGATCGTGTCGGTTTATTGCTACTGTTTTTCTGTATGTCAATGTATATGTTCCTATGACCATGAGATCATGCAACTCCCGGACACCGGAGGAATACCTTGTGTGTATCAAACTTCTCTACAGGTATCACCAAAGGTATCTGTTGGATTGGCATGGATCAAGACTGGGATTTGTCACTCCGTGTGACGGAGAGGTAACTCGAGGCCCACTCGGTAATACAACATCACAACAAGCCTTGCAAGCAATGTGACTAAGGAGTTAGTTACGGGATCTTGTATTACCGAACGAGTAAAGAGACTTGCCGGTAACGATGTTGCACTAGGTATGGAGATACCGACGATCGAATCACGGGCAAGTAACATACCGAAGGACAAAGGGAACAACATACGGGATTAACTGAATCCTTGACATAGAGGTTCAACCGATAGAGATCTTCGTAGAATATGTAGGAGCCAATATGGACATCTAGGTCCCGCTATTGGTTATTGACCGGAGAATGTCTCAGGTCATTTCTGCATAATTCTCGAACCTGCAGGATCTGCACACTTAAGGTTCGATGATGTTTCTGTATAGTTGAGTTATAGGTGTTGGTAACCGAAAGTTGTTCGGAGTCCTGGATGAGATCCCGGATGTCACGAGGAGCTCCGGAATGGTCCGGAGGTAAAGATTGATATATATGAAGTCTTGTTTTGGTCACCGGAAAAGTTTCGGGCTCATTGATAGTGTACCGAGAGTGTCGGGAGGGTACCGAGGACCATCGGGAGGGGTATCACGCATCGAGGGGACTTATGGACTGTGGGAGGATACAAACCATCCCCTAGTGGGCTGACATAAGCTCCCACTAAGGCCCATGAGGTTTGAGAGGCAAAAACCCAAAGGTGAAAAAGGTTTCCAAGTGGAAATGAGGAATCCTACTCCTAGTAGGATTGGAGTAGGACTCCTCCACCTCCAATTTTTGCCAAACCTTGAGGGTTTGAGGCTGCCTGCTTCCCTCCCTCCCTCCTATATATACTAGAGGTATTGAGGGTTTTTGGGACACACAATTTCAGGCACGTGCTACCCCCTCCTCTAGTTTGTAGTTCTTTCTCTAGATCGGATTCCTGTGGTGCTTAGGTGATGCCCTGCAGGAATAGATGACCACC
This sequence comes from Hordeum vulgare subsp. vulgare, assembly GCF_904849725.1. NCBI lineage: Eukaryota > Viridiplantae > Streptophyta > Magnoliopsida > Poales > Poaceae > Hordeum > Hordeum vulgare. The sequence goes on along the minus strand of NC_058520.1, from coordinate 399,140,185 downwards.
ATCACCGGCGCGCCATCACGTTGCCGGAGAACTCATCTACGTCTCCGCCCCTCTTGCTGGATCAACAAGGCGGGGGTCGTCATCGAGTTGTACGTGTGTTGAACGCGGAGGTGTCGTCCGTTCGGCACTAGATCGGGATGGATCGTGATGGGATTGTGGGACAGATCGTGATGAGATCGCGGGACGGGCTGCGATTTGGATTACAAAGATGTTCCACTACATCAATCGCGTTATATACGCTTCCGCTTAGCGATCTACAAGGGTGTGTAGATTCACTCTCCCCTCTCGTAGATGATCATCACCATGGATAGGTATTGCGTGTGCATAGGAAATTTTTTGTTTCCCATGCTACGTTCCCTAACACAAATGTGATCTACAGAAAGCTAAAATAAGAATTTATTTGTTCAAATTTTCAAAAACATCTGAATTTTGTGATGTTCAACCCTTCTGTCTTTCATATATCTAGTTCACAGGTTTTGTTGTTTGCTGCTGAGTTTTTGCTTGTCTGTCAGAGATGTCTGGTTCAGAATATAGTCAGAATGATTTCAGAGAACCAAGTGTTGAGATGGACTTAGGCACTAGTCCAGAGAATTCGGACTCTAACCCTGGATCCTACAACCCTCACGACTTGCCCAAGGCAGCCACTAGGCAGAGGAAGAAACTGAATTCTAATGAAAAGGACTCAGACTTTGTGCCGGAGGAAACTTCAGCTCCTCCAAAGGCTTGAAGGAAGACAGTCACGAAGGTAACTATTGATCCTGCTGATCTGAGAGCACCTGCTTATGTAAGGAGAAGCACAACGTTTTCCAGTGGTGAACCTTCCAAGAAGGCTGGAGTGAAGAGAGCAAGGAAAAGGATAGTTCGTGTTGTGGGGAGACCTACTTCTATGTATGAAGACCCTGAAGAAGCTGTTAACAAAGAAGAAGTTCCTAATGAGATCCCAGATCCTCCTAAGAAGAAGAAGCTCATGGCAGATGCCATGAAATCTTCTCCTAAGCCTCCATACAAGGCAAAGAAGGTTGTAGCTCCCAAGAGGACTACAAAGGACATTCCTGCAGCTGCCAATGAGAAAGGTTCTACTTCCAGTACCTTTGCTGCACAGGAGGAAGAAGATGAGAATGCACCCATTCTCAAGAAGCTCCGACCAACCCTGCCAGTACACAATGTTGCTCACCCTATAGCAGAAGATATGAGGAAGAGAAAGGATGCTGGTTTGAGTAAGTAGAGAGTTGTTCACCCATATGCTGCCAGAAGAAGAACTGTTGTTGATCCAAGGTTTCACACCAAGGAACAACAAGATTTTGATGAGATTGTCTTGTTTGACAAAAGTCCTGTTGTCAGTGATATGAGGTATGTTGACTGGGAATATATCAAGGAGAATGAAGACTTCTTTCGCCATTTCCGAGAAAATTTCAGGTTAGTGGACATTGAAGATTTTGTTGGAAAGGAGATGACCCCATGGAATGATGAGTTCATCATGCAATTTTACTCAACTATTCATTTCTATGGAGATGGTTCTTTGGTCTAGATGACTGATGGTCACAAGTACGAGTCTATGATTGATGAGTGGGCCACTATCATTGGTGCCCCAAAGCAGGAAGATCGAGATGTTGATGTGCATTCTGAAGCGAAGAAGAGTCACAACTCTATGGCCAATATGTCCAAGTCGATTCCTCATGATTATTTGGCTAGTCACAAGATGGGCTTGGTGTACTTATTGCAAGCAGGAATACCCACTACTAACACTATTCTAAGACACGCCTTGATGCCTAAATCAGGTGATGATAAGATGATTAGAGGACACTCCATCAACCTGCTGCACCTTTTGGACACCCACACCAGATTCAGAGTGATGGACTTGATAGTAGAGACCATCCGGAGGACTGGTGCTGATCAGAAGAGATCATGTGGATATGCCCCTTATATTCAGATGCTCATCAATGCCAAGCTAGGCAAGCATGTATATCTACTTGATCGTCCCCATCTACATCTTCAGCCAGAGTTTGAATACAATGAAGTGGTAATGGATGACAATGATCCCAGCTCGGCTGCAGCAAGAATGGCAGCAGAGGCACAAGAAGCTAAGGCTCCTAGAAATAGGTCACCACCAGTTTCATAGCTCAGAACTCAAGTTGAGCAAATGGCATTTCTAGTTAGCGCTGTCCAAGGCGTGGAGAAGAACATCCAGGAGATAATGCAAAGTCAGAAAAGCCTTCAGCACTAGCTCTAGCTCAAGCACCACCAGTATCCACTCCTCCAGCTCCAAGACACTCAGTCGATGCCTTCGTGCACGCTCTTCTGTCGAATCCGTCATCAGCTGCCCAGAGAGACGAGTAGTTCTATACCTTTTGAACTTTTTGATAACTTGTTGCCAAAGGGGGAAAAATGTATAGATCATAGACTGAGAGAGAGAGAGATTTTGACTTTATTTGCTCTCATTTGGTTTCAAAAACTTTGATCTTTTGGATGACTTTATCAAGTGTTTGTGTTTGATCATACGCTTTGCTTGATTGATGCTACACTATTATCTTTTAGCTATCTATGTGATGATCATTCACCTATCTTTTTGGTGTCATGTGCATAACTTCTCATTATTTATCTTGTATGCACACCACCAAGATGTATGTGACATGGAAGAGTGACCCATGATCCTAATCGATTGTGCATTTGCATTCAAATGCAAATTTTCAATAATGCACAAATTTAGGGGGAGCTCTTGTTTTCACGTACTTCTTAAAGCTTCGATGTTAATCATTGATTATATCTTTTGTCGAAGCTTTGATCTATATTCTGTCATCAATTACCAAAAAGGGGGAGATTAAAAGCACAATTGCTCCCTAGGGTGGTTTTGATAATTGATCACAACATATGCATCATTGGACTAATATGTTTTCCAAGATATTTCAGAAAAGTTCAAAAGATGTTATGGCTAAAGGCTTATGTGGAGATGCCCCTTGATGAAAGAAAGGAATAATATTGGCTCAAGCTTCAAGCTAGAAGACTCTTCATTTTATATTTGTGAGAAATCACTTTTGAGTCCATAGGAAAGCCAATACTATTAAAAGGGGGTGAGGTAGTAAAATGAACTGATTGCTCAAAATGCTCAAAGTTAGCCACCAAAATACTCAGTCATTTTCCCCACATATCCACTGTGTCAAAATCCATATACAAAAATTTGATGTCACCCACTTCCAGATTTCGGACCCATCGAGTTTGACCTCACATAGAAACCCTAGGCATTCCCACCAAATCGGTGCAACCGAATCCATATCAGTGCTACCGAGTTTGGGTGACCAACTTTCGACTACCTCGGTACACAAAATTGGAATTTCCGAGTTTGAGTATCGGTGCCACCAAGTTTGGCCATCTGACTGTTAGCCACCTTTTCGGTGCCAGCGAGTTTCATATATCGGTCTCACTGAGATTCAAAAATTGCAACCTTTGTGCTAATCGGTACCACCAAGTTTTTCACTTCGGTGTCACCGAGTTTTCCACTTTATGTGTGATGGTTGGATTTTGTATGATGTCTATATATACCCCTTCACCCACCTCTCATTCGTGGGAGAAGCACTCACAACACACACTTCATTGCCATATCCATTTTCCGAGAGAGAGCCACCTACTCATGTGTTGAGACCAATATATTCGAATCCAATCATTTAAAACTTGATCTCTAGCCTCCCCAAACATCTTTACACCAAATCAATCTCTCATAACCATGCATATTTTGTGAGAGAGTGATTTTGTGTTGAGGAGACTATCTTTAGAAGCACAAGAGCAAGGAGTTCATGGATCTACCACATATATTACCTTTGGGGGGTGGTGCCTCCTAGATTGGTTAGGTGTCGCGTGGGAGCCTCCTACTTCGTGTTGTGGAGTTGAACCAAGATGTTTGTAAGGGCAAGGAGATCGCCTACTTCGTGAAGATCTACCGTGAGTAAGATTAGTCCTTCGTGGCCGGAAGTCGTGGTGGAATAGACAAGGCCGCTTCTTTGTGGACCCTCCGTGGGTGGAGCCCTCCGTGGACTCTCGCAGTCGTTACCCTCCGTGGGTTGAAGTCTCCACTAACATGGACGTACGATAGAAGTTAGCCCTTGTCGAGAGGATCTCCGAGTGCTCCTCACACAAAGTGTCCCTAAAGTGCTTGCACAAATTTGGTGATGTAGCATGAATAGAATTTGAGACAAAAAATAATAGATAGCTAGAGAGAGGTATTTAGGCATTCTTGTATATCCAATTGGACAAATAAAATATAAAGCCAAATAACAACAATTGGATATCCTCGAATGAGAAAAATATGCATACCAACATTCTCACACAATAAGATGTCAAATAAAACGTGGTGAACATGCACAAACACTCTAGTATCTACCGATCACTTTGGCGATGATGAAGTCATCTATATATGAGTATATGGACTTAGGAGCCAAGCAACAATACTTTATCATAGGTCATACTCATCATTTAATCATAAGTGGGGTTAACACTTTTACATAAAGCTTTCAATGTGTTCACATCTTAAAAGATGCTTATACCCCAAGTCTTAGAATAAAGCTCCCCCTTGATGTGACATCCCCCCTAAGGGGGATAAACTAACCTTGGGTTTTGTTCTAGAAGACTTCCTTGTTGTTTCTTAATGTACTAACCTACATGGGTTACTCCCAAAATACAAGGAACATATGCAAGGATATTTATGGACATGGAATGAAATATATATGAGATGATGTCCAATGATACATCAATTATGTTGTCCCTTGCTTATCTTTGAGGGAAAGTGTAGCTCCTTGAAGTAATGCATATGGTTGGAGTTGATTGCATATAGTTCTTGCCAAAATGAATAAGAGTGAATTTCATTGGCGGAGTCACCCCTCAATAACTTCTCTAGTTATTCTTCTTGGGGACCCACATCAATTTGATGGGGATCCTTGGAGTTGTCGTAGAAGTAGATGAATGATACATCTCCAACGTATCTATAATTTTTGATGGTTTCATGCTATTATCTTGTCAAACTTTGGATGTTTTGCATGCCTTTTATATATTTTTCGGGACTAACTTATTAACTCAGTGCCAAGTGTCAGTTCCTGTTTTTTCCATGTTTTTGATCCCTTTTAGAGGAGATTTTGAAACAGAGTCCAAATGGAAGAAAATCCCCGAAAAGATTTTTCCCGTAACGGAAGAAGATCGGGAAGCTTGAGAGGCAAGGCAGGGGAGCCTCACGGGCCCCACAAGCCCCCACCCCGCGGCCAGGGGGTAGGTCGCGGCCCACAGACTTGTGGGCCCCCTGAGCGCCCTCTTCCCTAGGGGTTGCGCCTATATATTCCCTAAAAATCCCAAAAAATCAAGAGATCATTGAAAGTACTTTTCCGCCGCCGCAAGCTTCTGTCTCCGCAAGATCCCATCTGGGGCACGTGCTGGTGCCCTGTCGGAGGGGGGATTCGGATACGGAGGGCTTCTTCATCAACACCATTGAAAGTGCAGTCATGCCCTTAATCGTGTTTTGGTGTTGCTGACAACACACATATAGATAATTAATCACTAATCCCCTTTAAGCTATTGTGAATGATCATGTGTTGATAAGGATAAGCTCATGCGCTAACAAGGACAAGATCAAGATAAGCATTCCTGAGCACTACATGCTTGATCCTTGTGGATGTTCACATGGTGGACAAATGAAGATGAATATATAAGCTAGGCTTTCCATATTGTGTATGGGAGAGCTACTTGAAGACTTCATCATGTCTTGCTTTCAACATTGAGCGAAGAAGGAACAACAACATCAAGCTCAAGTGAAAGGGCTAACTCAAAGGTATCAGTTCCTTTGAAGTTAGCGGTGTGGAGTGATGATCAGCGAATAAAAGTATACACTCAAGTATGGATCATCGGTGCCCCTTTTACAATTCTTGAGTCTTTAGGGATCCCGCACTATTAAGAGGGGATCACAGGTTTTGTGATTAACTTGCTCAAACTAGATACCCACTGTTCGGCTCATACCACATCTCCACTGCTCTGCTGTTATCAGAAAACAGGACCAGTGCCTCGGACATCCGGCTTCCTCCGGACGTCTGAGGGCCGAACGACCGACTGCTTCGGAAATCCGGAATCCTATACCAGAGAAATCAGAGCCATATAACTCGGACTTCCAGCTCCCTCCAGACGTCCGAGGCCCGGACGTCCGACCAGCTTCGTAAATCCAGAACTATGCACCAGAGAAACTTGAGCCATATAACTCGGACTTCCGGCTCCCTCCGGACGTCCGAGGGTCGGACGTCCGACCAGCTTCAGAAATCCGGAGCTTTGCACCAGAGAAACTTGAGCCATATAACTCGGACTTACGGCTCCCTCCGGACGTCCGTCCCCTTTCGGAAATCCAAAATCTTGCACCAGAGAAGTTTGAGTCGAATAACTCGGACTTCCGGGTCTCTCCGGACGTCAGGTCCCTGATCAACTCCACAGTGGTTCCAGATATATTTACATCCCTCGGACGACCGACCCCTGTCGGACGTCCGACTCCTTGTGGACGCCCGGACATCCGTGAACTGCCGGATGCCCGACCCTTGTGTGACTTAAAGTGTCCCCAACGGCTGTTTTACTCTCCCCACTATATATACCCCCCCCCCCTCCCACTTCGTGAGAGTGTGCCCAATACAGCCATATCCTCATAAGAACACATTTCTACCCCCACATACATTTGCTCCCATCAAATCTTAGATACCAAGAGCATTTGTGAGCCCCTTTGAGAGTTGTTCCAATCAAAAGATAGATCGTCTCCCTCTCCTTCTCTCAACCCAAGCTATTTGAGATTTGAGCAAGTTTTGAGCATTCCCTGTGATCTTGTTACTCTTGGAGGTTGGAGACTCCTAGGCGGTAGGAGTTTTTCGGAGAAGAATCAATCCGTGTGATTACCCCCAGAAAAGTTTGTGAGGGTTTGGAAGCCACCTCAAAGGCTTACCACTAGTGGTTGAGAAACACCTTCGTGGTGTTATCTCAAAGGGAGAATAGGGTGAGCCTTCGTGGCGTTGGTGTGCCTTCGTGGTAACATCCACCTCTCTAACGGTGACTAGCTTCCCTCCAAGGAAGTGAATATCGGAATACATCTTTGCCTTAGTGACCTTGGTTATCCTTAACCCTAACTCCTTACTTGTGGTTCACTTGTGTTACTTGAGCATACATACATTGCATATTGTTTGTGCTCATTATATTGTGTTGGCTATTTCTTGTACAAGATTAATCGTTCAAGCATACCCTCTATATCCACACGTTCACACTTGCAGCTTTTGATATATCGTGTGCTATAGTGTGATCTAGTATTATGTGTCGTTCACCTACTTGTCGGGTGATATAGCTCAAGTAAGTTTGTGTGACTTGCTTTTGCTTGTTAGTAACTGTATTGTGTCCATCTTGGTAGATCGTGCTGTTGATACACGTTGCAGTGCCTAGTGCATTTAGGATTTGTGCTTGACCAGTATCCTCTTAGTTTATTTCCGCATTAGGTTTAAGCCAAATCCGAAGAAGTTTTTAAATAGCCTATTCACCCCCCCCCCCCTCTAGGCTTCATCGAGGTCTTTTCAATTGGTATCAGAGCAAGGTCTCTCTTTAATTAGGTTTCACGACCTAGAGAGTATCGATGTCGACTATTGGATTAGTGCACAATGACACCTTTGACTTTAATGGCACAAATTATACCCTATGGAGAATTCGTATGCTTCATCACTTTCGGGCCATGGGCCCAAATACTTTACGAATTGTTCTTGTAGGGATTGCCGACAAAAAGGATGATGCAACTTCATCTACTAATGAAATGTATCTTGATTGTGAGGCTTTTCTTGCCATTCAACGAACCATAAGTCCTGAAGTGTTTAAGTCTATCTCGACTTGCAAGTCAGCTCATGAAGTTTGGACTAAACTTGAAGATATATATGGTGGGTCCAATCTTGATGAAGACGATATTATGATGAAGGAGTTGGTGCATGAGCTCTTCACTCTTTTTGATCATAATGATTCCACCACTACTTCCATATCCGATTGCTTGCACACCTCAGCATCTTCAATCTCACAAGGTAACGACATGGTGAGTGAAGAAATACATGTTCATGAAAATGTCATAGCCTCCATGGACACGAGCATATCTAGCACCACACATAGTGTAAATTATTGTGCTGATAGGTCATGCATCTCACCTAAAGATCCCTCGACAAATGTCTGTGGTGATATGCCTGCTTTCCCGTGTCCTCTTGATCAAAATATTTTGTTTCTCCCTAGTTGTTCTATGACTAATCATTTAGGGGAAACCAAGAAATATGAAGTACTTTTGACTAATGAAGAATCTGATTCACCAAAAGAATCATCATCAACTCCTCCAGTTCACATGTGCCTCATGGCAAGAGGTAATAATGAGGTATCATCTTCCCTGTGGAATAACGATGATATTTGCGATGAGGATGATGATGATGACTTGACTGAAAATATCAATGTGATCAGTAAAATTCTTCATAAAGCTAAAAATAACGCTCTTCAAAGATTCCAAGATGTTCTTGCTTACTTTGAAAATTGTAATGATTCAATTAACCATGAACAAGCTAAAAGTGAACAACTTGAACATGAACTTGAGAAGAGTCATCAAGCATGTACAGACTTAAGATCTTCAAAAGGAGAGATTGAAGTTGCTCATGATAAACCTAAAAAGGATTTCGAGGTCCTTCTCCTTGAATGCAAGAATGTCAAGGGAGAGTGAAAGGATCGATATGGTTGGCTAGAGGGGGGGTGAATAGACAACGACCACTTTTTAATTAATCTTAGCAAGTTAAGGTAAACAACATACGGGTTCACAAATAATACGACAATGAGATGAACCCTCAAGAGGCTAACAACGAGAGCTATTAAGACAAGTAAGATATAGTCACGAGCATAAGCAAATACAAAGTAAAGGATAGAGATAACCACAAGTGGAACCAATGGAGACGAGGATGTGTTACCAAAGTTCCTTCCCTTTGACAGGAAGTACATCTCCATTGGAGCGGTGTGGAGGCACAATGCTCCCCAAAAAGCCACTAAGGCCACTGTATTCTCCTCACGCCCTCGCATGATGCAAGGTACCGTGATTCCACTATAGGTTCCCTTGAAGGCGGCGACCGAACCTTTACAAACAAGGTTGGGGCGAACTCCACACAAAGCTTGGAGGCTCCCAACTAGACCACGAAGCTTCACCACAATGGAATATGGCTTTGAGGTGACCTCAACCGTCTAGGATGCTCAAACACCCAAGAGTAACAAGATCCGCAAGGGATTGGTGGGGGAATCAACTTTTTTCTTGGTGGAAGTGTGGATCTAGGCCTTCTCAACCAATCCCTAAAGAATCAACAAGTTTGATTGGCTAGGGAGAGAGATCGGGCACTTTTGAGGTTAGGGAGCAACAATGGAGCTTGAGAGAGTAAAAGGTAAGGTTCCACAGCTAGAAGAACCCTTTATATAGTGGGGGGAATCCAACCGTTTTCCCACTCTCTGCCCGAGCTCCAGCGGTACTACCGCTAGGTGCAGCGGCACTACCGCTGGCACTCCAGCGGTACTACCGCTGACCAGGGGCGGTACTACCGCTTACTAGCGGTACTACCGCTGGCATTCCAGCGGTACTACCGTTGAGCCCCTGGTAGTGCAAAAGCACTACCACCGCCAAGAAAGTCTTCGCAAAAAGGTCCGTCCACGAACAACCGCTAGGAAGGCGGTACTAAGCTCCTGGAGCGGTAATACCGCTGACCAGGGGCGGTACTACCGCCAGCCAGCGGTACTACCGCTGGCTGCAGCGGTACTACCGCTAGCACCCGAGCGGTACTACCGCTGGGGCCAGCGGTACTACCGCTGGGGGACCATTTGCAAAGAGGAAAGAAACACAGTGGCGGGGGCCGCTCCAAAGAAGAAGGGAGAATATGTGAAGTGTGCGCGTGCAGAGATAGATTCCACCCAAACCTTTCCACTACGGATCCCCTCTTAATAGTACGGCTTTCCTATGACTCAAATAAAGAGAATCGTAGAGAGCGTCGTGCTTCCGTTCCATGAATGAGGAGGCGGGTCGTCTTGTGCCGTTGACGTGTGTTATCTGAAACCTTAAAACACACAGTTAGTCCTTTACGATACTGTCATCAATCACCAAAATTACTTAGGCATAAACTATGCCCCAACAATCTCCCCCTTTTTGGTGGATTGATGACAATACCGGATTTGCACAGAGAATAATATGAGAACAAAAAGATAGAGATATATGACAATACGGGCATATGACTCACAGCATATGATGGAAATAAATCTCACATAAGTTCATGTCTTACAAATGATAGCAAACTAGAAGCAAACCAAGTTCGAAGCAAACCACGAAAGAAAGCAAAGCAAAACAAAGTTCGACTATGAAAGCAAATCCAGCTCCTAGACTCTCTCCCCCTTTGGCACAAGACACCAAAAAGGGGTACACCTGACGCCACAGGTGGTTACTCCTCATCCTCAGCATCGCCAGACTCGTCGGTACCCTCCTGATCGTCCTGCTCCTCCTCTGCCTCCTCATCGCCAGACCACTGGTAACCTTGAGCCTGCATCCAAGCAGCCTCTGGAGTGATGTCGTCCTCTGATCCGCTGGAGATGTCCACATCAAGAGTCCTGAGAACACGCTTGTGCCTCTGGCGGCTCTCCTTCTGAGCCACGTGCGTCTGGTACTGGCCCTTAGCCTGCATACAGAATAGAGTCTTCATCTTATCCTGCAGTTTGATGGCCCAAGATGGCATGGCAGAAGAGCGGGACTGAGAGGCGGTTCCTCTGTCAGCAGTAGTCTCTGTGTCAGTATCCATGTGCTGAGAGGAAGTTGACGGGTTGGCCCATTTATCCCTGACGCGAAGCTTGATTGGGTCGTGCACAATGTAGTCAGACTGAGCGTAGAGCACCTCCTCCGGAAAAGTATCTTGCCACTTCTGACAAATATAAGCGAACAGATAGGGCCCGTAGATGGGAACCTTACGCATGATGATGCAGTTCCAGAGCTCCGTGAACATCACATCAGAAATATCAAGAGGGGCAGACTCCTTAGTCATAGCCTCCTCACAAAGCAGCATCATCTCAGCCAAAGAACCATGAACCTCGTCGAAGTTACCAATGCGAGGGAATAGGGTGTTGCGAAGGATCCGATGCATGATGTCCAGATGCTTGGGGAGCACACCCTTCCTCACATAGAGTTGCTGCAATCTGTCCTTTGCGGGGGGCCTATCGGTGGGGGCTGCAGCATGAGGACGTGACCCAAGTGGAGTGTCAGCTCCCTAGAAGTCAACCTTGAGGAATGTCATGAATTCACGCCAGGTACCGGTCATATTCTGAGTCCCAGTCATCCATATCATAGAGCGCTCTTCATCAGGAGAGAAGTGGACCGTGACATAGAACTGAGCAACAGCAGTGGGGTCAAAATCTGTTTTGAAAGTGATGATGTCCTTGATGCCCAGTTTGTCAATCAGAGAGAGGGCATCACCAAAATAGTCCAGGTTCCACTGAAGATGAGCTAGGTCAATCCACTGAACGGGGACATAGTTCTTCTTGAATTGCATGACAATATCACGGTAGATCCTGCACTGATCCTTTGCCCAAACATGGTCAACATTCTTGATCACAGCCTTCTCTTTGAGATAATGGTTCTGAGTGCGAAACTGCAGAAATTCCTTGGGGGGCATTGTTCGGACATTGATCCCCTTATCCTTGTGCGCGGTCTTCTTGAAGGACTGCTTTTTGGGTTGCAGACCTGAAGTGGCAGACCCCTCTGGAGCTTCTGGGTTGCGATAGTGCTTTGACTGTGTGTCCCGTGGGGGGTTCGAACGGCGAGAACCACCTGTGACACAAAACACACAGCGAAAAGAAGCGACAAAAAGAGTCAAGGCAATGAACTAGAAAAATCAGAAAAATAAACACTCATTGCCAAGCACAAAAAAAATGCACAGTGAATCCTCCCAGCGGTAGTACCGCTACCCCTGGCGGTAGTACCGCTGGGGTCCTAGCGGTAATACCGCTACCCCTGGCGGTACTACCGCTGGGGGTCCTAGCGGTAGTACCGCTACCCATGGCGGTAGTACCGCTGGGGTTTGACTTTCAGATCTGACAGATAAAAATAGACCTCATGCATAGGGCTACATGATTTTTACGAGGGGCATAGGCTGTATATGAACACTAAGAACTCCACCACAGCCCTACTCACAAGAGGATCACAGGAATCACCGAAATAAGAATATGCCTAGGCAAGAGAGAGCAAGTTGTACATCTAATCCAAACATAGTTCAAGTGCTAGATCTAAAACAAGTAAGTCCTAGGGCATGGCAAAATAATCAGCAAGGATCCATCGGGCCTATACTCCCCTCAAATATCTCCTTCATGCCATCCAAGAACAGGGCACAAGATTAAAGACATGGATCCAATCCCCCAATGCTCCTAGCCCTAGAACAAGAACATCAACCAATAGAAGAAGGGGAGGAGCTTTACCGTGATTCATGGCCCTTGGAGGAGGAAGGAGAAGTGGAGCAACCCCTCCAATCCAACGGAGAGAAGAAGCTCCACGAAATGAGATCAAACCAGGGAGATTTCGGGCTAGGGGAGGGAGGAGCCGCGAGGAAGAAGAAAGAGCCTCAGAAAAACGGGCTCCCCCTCCTTTATATAGCCCAAGGGGTACGGGCCAGCGGTAGTACCGCTGAGGACCTAGCGGTAGTACCGCTGCCTGGCGGTAGCACCGCTGGATGCAGCGGTAGTACCGCTGGGTGTCCTGGCGGTAGTACCGCTCCCCATGGCGGTAGTACCGCTCCCCCTTGAGACAGCCCTAAAAATTTCCTAGCAGGTCGTGTTAGATGGGAATCCTGGCGGTAGTACCGCCATACCTAGCGGTAGTACCGCTGGGGTCCTGGCGGTAGTACCGCTACCCCTAGCGGTAGTACCGCTGGGGTCCTGGCGGTAGTACCACTACCCCTGGCGGTAGTACTGCTGCAAATGTCATAACGTGGCCTAGGATAAGAGAAGAACTTGGGAAAATGACAAGTAAGTAAAAAGAGATAGCACCTAGAAAAAATGTACTGACTTGTCATTGTATATCCTTTCTTCTATACAAAAGAAAGGTGGGAGGGGCGATGGCCGAGGCCACCTATGTTTGAGACAATGGTATGACACCGCGAAGAATTATCCTTGGATTCATGACCAATGCTCGTCTTTGAAGCACAAGTGCCATTTGACAATGGCTAAAGTGAAAGACTAGATTGATTTATGCATAATGGGGGAGGGAAAGTTCATTGAGAGAACAACACTCCCCCTATGTCCATGCCTACATCTAGACCAAGATGGAATGCAAAGTGAAGTGCAACATGCCTAGTTTCAATCCACATTACTTGAATCAATGATATTTAGCTCATGCCTTAACTCCCGGAACCTTGCTTCATCTAGAGGCTTAGTGAAAATATCTGCAAGTTGCTCTTCAGTGTGGATGAAGTGAACCTCAATATCACCTAGCTTGATATGTTCACGAATGAAGAGATGACGAATATCAATATGTTTGGTTTTGCTATGTTGCACTGGGTTGAGGGAAATCTTGATAGCACTTTGATTGTCACATAGAAGAGGCACTTTGTCATAAGTGACACCATAATCCTTTAAAGTTTGCCTCATCCATAGCAATTATGCACAACAACTTGTAGCTGACACATACTCAGCTTCGGTGGATGGTAAAGAGACGCAATTCTGCTTCTTTGACGACCAACTTACCAATGAGCGACCATGGAATTGGCATCCTCCAGACGTTGACTTCCTCTCCACACAATCTCCTGCCCAATCTGAGTCAGAATAGCCAACTAGATTAAAGTTCGCTCCTTTGGGATACCAAAGGCCAAAGTTTGGGGTATGAGCCAAATATCGAAAGATTCGCTTAACAGCCATGTAATGGCTTTCTTTTGGTGCGGATTGAAACCATGCACATATCCCTACACTCAACATAATATCCGGTCTAGATGCACAAAGGTAAAGGAGGGATCCAATCATGGAGCGATATACCTTTTGATCCACTGCTTTACCATTGGGATCACTATCAAGCTTGCATCCTGTTGGCATGGGGAACTTGACCGGTTTGACATCTTCGAGCTCGAACCATTTGAGCATGTCTTGAGTGTACTTGGCTTGTTTGATGAATGTCCCTTCTAGACCTTGTTTAATCTCGAACCCGAGGAAGAACTTCAACTCTCCCATCATGGACATCTCAAACTTCTCAGTCATTAGTGCAGCAAATTCTTCATTGAAGGAAATGTTAGGAGAGCCAAAGATAATATCATCAACATATAGTTGGCATATGAACAAATCCCGTTTAACCCTCTTAGTAAAAAGAGTGGGATCTATCTTCCCAATTTCAAACCCACGATCTTGTAACAACTCAGTAAGATACTCATACCACGCGCGTGGGGCTTGTTTAAGGCCATAGAGTGCCTTATTAAGTTTGTACACATGATTGGGGAGCTTGGGATGTTCGAATCCCGGGGGTTGTTTGACATAGACCAACTCATTCAAAGGACCATTAAGAAAGGCACTTTTCACATCCATTTGTTGTAATTTGAAGTTATGATGAGAAGCAAATGTAAGCAACATGCGAATAGATTCTAGACGAGCAACAGGGGCAAAGGTTTCACCGTAGTCGATACCCTCGACTTGGGAGTAGCCTTTAGCCACCAATCTTGCCTTGTTTCAAATCACAATCCCATTGGCATCTTGCTTGTTCTTGAATATCCATTTGGTTCCGATGACATTATGTTCCTCCGTTGGCCTAGGCACTAAATCCTAGACTTGGTTGCGCTCGAAGTTGTTAAGTTCTTCGTGCATGGCCATAAGCCAATCCTCATCATCGAGCGCTTCCTGTACCTGTTGAGGTTCACAATACGAGACAAACGCGTGATTCTCACAATAATTCCAAATCTGTTGACGGGTGATACTCCCCTTTTTAAACTGCCAAGTACATTCTTCATAAGATGTGACTTGACTCTCAGCTTGTTCGCAATTTTGGTTGCTCGACGCCCCAAGAGTTATTCATTAGATAAAGGGGGAGCATTGACTTGTTTACTTTGCTTGCCCTTGCGTCTTGAGCCGGTTGTTGGTGCTCCAGAAGGGAATTGTGAGACAGTCTCCTGATCATCTTGTCCTTTGACTTGAGCAGGCTCACTAGTTTGTTCTTGTATTTGTGGTTGCTCTTGATCTCGATCTTGTGCTTCTACTTGGTCTGGATCTCGGGGTTGCACTTGATCTTGATCATGAGTAGGTTCGGAGTCTTGGGGTAGTGCTTGAATATCCTGAGACACATCATCATTGTTGGGCAATTTATTTTGACCTTGAGCTTGTTTATTTTGTTGAGAGTCTTCTCTTTGTTCATCGGAAGCGTGTGGGGCTTGTGGAGGTGATGGCTCCACTTGAGTAGAGCATTGTCCTTCTCCTTCGGCCATAAGGGGTTCCTCAATGGGGAGTATTTGACCTATCCCCATTCTTCTTATAGCTTGGGGAGGAATTTCATCACCTACATCACAAAGACCACTTTGCTCCACTTGGGAGCCATTATTTTCATCAAACTCTATGTTACAAGTCTCCTCAATTAGTCTGGTGGACTTGTTGAGGACACGGTAAGCATGAGAGTTTGTAGCATAACCAACAAATATACCCTCATGTGCTCTAGAATCAAATTTAGCTAACCGTGCACCTTTCTTGAGAATGAAACACTTACAACCGAATACCCGGAAGTACTTGAGATTGGGTTTGTTTCCAGTTAGAATCTCATACGGAGTCTTGTTCAATCCTTTGCGGATGTAGAGCCGATTGGATGCATGACATGCTGTGTTGATGGCCTCTGCCCAGAAGTTATATGGGGATTTGAATTCTGCCATCATTGTCCTTGCAGCGTCTATCAAGGTCCGGTTCTTCCTTTCTGCCACGCCGTTTTGTTGAGGGGTATATGGTGCAGAATATTGGTGTTTTATTCACTCATCACCTAGAAACTCATCTAAGGTGTAGTTCTTGAACTCGGTGTCGTTGTCACTTCTAATCATCAAGATCTTTGCTTCATGTTGACATTGTGCTTCATTAGCAAAGTTGATGACCGTTTGTTGAGTTTCACTCTTCTTTTTAAAGAAATATACCCAGGTATATCTTGAGTAGTCGTCAACAATCACTAAGCAATACTTTCTGCCTCCAAGACTATCAAATGATGGAGGACCAAACAGATCCATATGGAGAAGTTACAATGGCCTCTTAGTGTAGATAAGAGTCGTTGGACGATGAGCCGTTTCATGAATCTTTCCTTCAATGCAGGCACTGCAAACACGATCTTTAGCAAAGCTCACATTTGTTAGTCCACGAATATGGTCCCCTGTCAAAAGACTTTGCAAAGATCTCATATTGACATGAGCTAAACAGCGATGCCAAAGCCAGCCCACATCAACTTTAGCCATTAAACATGTCGCAGTCTTAGTGGGTCGCTTTGAGAAGTTCACCACATAAAGACCATTTTCGACATGTCCAACATAGGCTACTTTAAGAGTCTTGCTCCTCAGGAGGACCACAGTATCAAGATTAAATAATGTGGAAAAACCCATAATTGCGAGTTGCCGAACCGAAAGTAAATTGTAGGCAAGTGACTCAACAAGCATGACCTTCTCAATAGATAAATCTTGAGAGATGACCACCTTACCAAATCCCAATACCTTTGAAGAGGATGCATCGGCGAATTGGACATGGGTGGGCATAGATGGAGAAGGATGCACATCCACCACTAAGTCCTTGCTTCCGGTCATATGATTTGTTGCTCCACTATCGAGCAACCATGACACCCCACCGGAAGCAAACTCCTGCAATAGATCAAGGCTTGGTTTTAGGTACCCATTTTTAATGGGTCCTTTCATGTTAGAGACAAGGGTCTTAGGAACCCAGATAGCCCATTCAATATCCTCATCGTAGGAACCAACAAATCTGGCATAAACATGCCCATCACTAGCACAACATAAGACATAAGAAGAATTTAATTTGCCGGCTGTGTTAGTAGGAATGGTTTTGCCCTTCTTGAGGTTTCCATAGTCCACCTTGTTCCTGTTCACCTTCTGAGTCCCCTCACCCTCTTTGACAAAGATGTCCATGAGGGTGGGAGATCGTTTGTTCCTGTTCCTTCTTTTACCTTTTGACTTGGAGGTAAGTCCAAGTCCCTCCTTTCCTACAACACCCTTTTGAGTGCTCAATAGGTCGTTCAGACTCTTCTCACCTTGTATGCATGCCACAAGGCCCTTCTCAAGTTTCTCCTTTAACTTGGCATTTTCCTCCACAAGATGTACATGCTCACAACAGGGGTTAGTTGCACAAGCATTATCAATTAACACAAAGGGAGGGCACGTAGAGATCTCCTTAGTAAGATTTGCTTGGAGTTGATCATGAGACTCTTTCAGAGAGAAATGAGCACCTTTCAAGACCTTGTGGGCCTTGTCAAGTGTGTCAAACTCCTCTTTGAGTCTATCATGGCCAACCCCAAGAGCATACTGTTCAGACTTAAGCATACGAGTAAGAACAACATCATGATCTAGTTTCTTTTGCATTTTAGCGCAGTCATCGTTATATGACTCCTCAAGAACCAAACGAAGAGTGCACTCATATTCTAGAGCATTAGATAATTCGGCAATTTCATCGGCATAGTCACGACTGTGTCCCTGAAGCTCGGAGATGGTCTCCTCATGAGACTCAATGAGGTCAGTGGCCTCACCCAGTTGTTCCAAGAGAGCAACAAAGTGCTTCTTGGATTCTCCCTTAATAGTGCACAGAAACTTGTCAAGATCATGCTCATTAAGTTCCCCAACATCACTATCTTCAACACAATTTAACAATGAAGGAGCAGAAGCAATGTTGGTCTTAATGATGGGAGTTACCTGATTGATACCTTTTGCCATGAGGCACTTGGTGATGTGGTTCTCGTTGGGGGCGTTGAAGAGCGACACCTTCTGAGGAGAGGTAGTGGCAATAGCAATAGTTGTCGTTGCCACTGTATCATCATCATCACCATCATCATCGGAAGGATACTCTTCAAGGGCCACCATCCCTTTTGGGTGAGGTTTCTTCACAAAGTTGTTCTTGATTGGAAATGATTTGGTTTTGTCTTTGCGAATGAGCTTGCCTCCGTTGTCTTCCCTTTTCTCATAGGGACATTCGGCCACGAAGTTACTCACGTTACCACAGTTATAACATGTCCTTACTCGTTGTTTGGGTTTGAATCCGCTCAAGTTGTTCTTGGTGAAGGTGGGTCTTGATTTCCTCTTGTTGCCCCAGAATTTCCTTGATGCAAGAGCCATGTGCTCATGATAGGCATACTTTGTGTCCTCAGGGCAGCCCTCCTCTTCCTCATCTTCTTCTTCTTATTCAAGCATTGCTTTTGCTTTCAATGCAAGGTTGGGTGAAGTTGTCTTTGATCGAACACGAGCAAGTGCATTGTCGGTTGTTTCGTTCATGATTGACATTGCAATGAATTCATCCAACACCTCACTGGAAGACAAGGAGTGGAAGAGTGGCCGCTGACGAATGACTGATGACATGGCTTTGTTGAAAGGCATGATGGCTTTAAGGAACTTGCGCTTGACCCATGTGTCATCCACATCCTTGCTCCCATGATCCTTGAGTGCCACAACAATAGCAGTCACCCTCCGATAGAGATCACGAGGGTCCTCGTCTTCCTTCATCACAAACTCATCGGCCCTATCAAGTATCACTTAATAGTTGGATCGTTGAATGCTTGAGCTTCCCTTGTACAACACCATAATATGCTCCCAAAAATCCTTGGCCAAAGTGAAGGGACGCAAGTGAGGAAGATCTTCAGGTGGCACTACAGACTAGAGAATAAACAAACAGAGTGATTGTATTGATTGTCTGCATCTTCTCTTGGAGTGAGGTTGCTTGGATCATGGGGATAATATCCTTGCTCGATGATTCTCCACAAGTTTGTTGAGCTGTGATTCAAATGAGACTTAATAGAAAATACCCAGTTAGCAAAGTCACCTTTCACAAGCTTAGGAGGAGGACCAACATGATTAAGACGTGGTGCGGGAACGGATCCTCCATAGACCATGGGGGGTGGAACTGAGGCATATGTTCCAGTCCCATCCTTTTCGTGAGATGAGGGAGGTTGCATACCTTTAGCCGCTTCCTTAGAGGAGTTGGCCTCCGAATCGGAAACGGTGGGTTTAACCACTATAGCCGGTTCGGGTGAACTTTTAAATCCCTCAATTAACTCTTTAAGCATGGTCTTGACCTCGTTCGTCAAGGACGTCTTGAGAGCGGCCATAGCCGTATTCAAGTCGTCCCTTGTGACCGAAGTCAAGTCCATGGCCTCGGGTTGCCCATGGTTAATTCCCTCTTCGCCTTCCATACTCTTCGGGTGGTTAAACCCTTAATAAAGAGACGTGGCTCTGATACCAATTGAAAGGATCGATATGGTTGGCTAGAGGGGGGGTGAATAGACAACGGCCACTTTTTAATTAATCTTAGCAAGTTAAGGTAAACAACATACGGGTTCACAAATAATACGACAATGAGATGAACCCTCAAGAGGCTAACAACGAGAGCTATTAAGACAAGTAAGATATAGTCACGAGCATAAGCAAATACAAAGTAAAGGATAGAGATAACCACAAGTGGAACTGATGGAGACGAGGATGTGTTACCGAAGTTCCTTCCCTTTGACAGGAAGTACGTCTCCGTTGAGCGGTGTGGAGGCACAATGCTCCCCAAAAAGCCACTAAGGCCACCGTATTCTCCTCACGCCCTCACGCGATGCAAGGTACCGTGATTCCACTATAGGTGCCCTTGAAGGCGGCGACCGAACCTTTACAAACAAGGTTGGGGCAAACTCCACACAAAGCTTGGAGGCTCCCAACTATACCACGAAGCTTCACCACAATGGAATATGGCTTCGAGGTGACCTCAACCGTCTAGGATGCTCAAACACCCAAGAGTAACAAGATCCACAAGGGATTGGTGGGGGAATCAACTTTTCTCTTGGTGGAAGTGTGGATCTAGGCCTTCTCAACCAATCCCTAAAGAATCAACAAGTTTGATTGGCTAGGGAGAGAGATCGGGCACTTTTGAGCTTAGGGAGCAACAATGGAGCTTGAGAGAGTAAAAGGTAAGGTTCCACAGCTAGAAGAACCCTTTATATAGTGGGGGGAAAATCCAACCATTTTCTCACTCTCTGCCCGAGCTCCAGCGGTACAACCGCTAGCTGCAGCGGTACTACCGCTGGCACTCCAGCGGTACTACCGCTGACCAGGGGCGGTACTACCGCTTACTAGCGGTACTACTGCTGGTTGCAGTGGTACTACCGCTGGCCCCAGCGGTACTACCGCTGGCCCCAGCGGTACTACCGCTGGGCCCCTAGTAGTGCAAAAGCACTACCACCGCCAAGAAAGTCTTCGCAAAAAGGTCCGTCCACGAACAACCGCTAGGCAGGCGGTACTAAGCTCCTGGAGCGGTACTACCGCTGACCAGGGGCGGTACTACCGCCAGCCAGCGGTACTACCGCTAGCGCTCCAGTGGTACTACCGCTGGGGGACCATTTGCAAAGAGGAAAGAAACACAGTGGCGGGGGGCGCTCCAAAGATGAAGGGAGAATATGTGAAGTGTGCGCGTGCAAAGATAGATTCCACCCAAACCTTTCCACTACGGATCCCCTCTTAATGGTATGGCTTTTCTATGACTCAAATAAAGAGAATCGTAGAGAGCGTCGTGCTTCTGTTCCATGAATGAGGAGGAGTCGTCTTGTGTCGTTGACGTGTGTTATGTGAAACCTTAACACACACAGTTAGTCCTTTATGGTACTGTCATCAATCACCAAAATTACTTAGGCATAAACTATGCCCCAACAGAGAGCTCATCAAAACCTCCAAGATCTATGAGGAGCTTCAATCTACTCATGAAAAGTCTCTAATCGCTACTTACTCCTCTCATATTATCGATGATACTTGTACATCTAACCCTATATCTTTTGAAGTATCAACATTGAAGGAGAATGTTGAGCTACGTGCTCAACTTGATTTACTAACTAGCCATTATGGGAAGTTGGAAGAAAACCATGTAATGCTCACAAGCTCTCATGCCGATCTTCTAACATCCCATAATGTGCAAAAGTTAGCTCATGAGGCTATCATCACCAAGGTAACATCAAGTGAGCCTCATGTGGACAATGGCACCACTTCTAATCAAAGTACTATATTTCCATGTGCTAGTCCTCGTAATTCATCTACTCATAATGTTGCTACCTCGTGTGATGAATTACTTTCCTTGCCTTGTTGCTCTAACAATGAAGCTTACACTTCCTCTAGTACTTGCATTGACACTAACCGTGCAGAGGAAATCGAAGAGCTCAAGGCCCAAGTCACTTCTTTGAAGAAAGACTTGCAATAGTGTCATGAAGGGATGTCCACACTCAACAACGTCATGTGTGAGCAAACATCTCCGAATGACAAAAATGATGTTGGAGTAAACTCAAACAAGAACAAGAGTGGCCTAGGACGACTAAAGAATTCAGCCAAAATCATTTGCTTCAAGCGCAAAGTTAAAGGGCACCATCTTAGATCTTTCCCTCTGAAGACGAAGTCTCAAAGTCACAAGCAACAAGGGAAGCGGCCACAAACTCAATCACACACTCAGCTACAAGTTGAAGGAAGGCCTCTTCCCAATAAGACCCAAGCCAACACTCCCCGAGGTGAGAAATCAACTGGGAAGAAAACAAAGGGTAGATGTTGCTAGTTATGTTGTGAGAAGGGTCAAGTCACTTCGTCTTGCATGAGAGGTAACTTATCCAACCCAATCACTATTGATGATAGCTATTCCCTTGGGATGAATAAGGTTGGCAATGTGTTTGCCAAGTTTGTTGGTACTCAAAATGGTGCCAAGAAAAGAACCATTTGGGTTGCCAAGCCTATTGTGACTAACCTCTTAGGACCCAACGTAGTTGGGGACCAACAAGCTCAAACTTGATCAATAGGTGACTTTGGAGGACATTGGAGACTTGGATACACAATGAAGATTTGAGGACTCTTCATCATTCGTGTCATCTCAAGCCAAGTCACTTGGATTATCAAGCCCATATCCCATATCCAATGTGCCTCCTTGCGGTGACTTGTACTTAAATTGTTTACATTGAAAGTCGCATGCCCCACTCCTTCTCATGTCTAGGTTTGGTACCTAGCATGTACTTTGACATGTTGCGCCTACTAGTATGATTGTTATATGTTATCTATCATGTGTAGGTCGTTATGTATGTCATATAGTTGTGTGTAGTCCTGATCATTACTTGCATCCTAGTTGCACCGTTGTGTGGGTCTTTTGAGACGTTAATAGCTCATCACATTAAGGGGGAGTGTTCTTCTCTATGCACACCACTAACCCAAAATGTGTATATATGTATTGGACTCCATGTAGTATTCACGGTGCAAGATTATCCAATCAATTAGTTTGATGTCAAAGCCATCCGAAGTTTATATTGGCATCCACTTATCACCTTAGTTGGATGATTGATTGCCTTGTATGATAAATACATGGATTATCACATTATGGGAGTATGATATGCTTTGTGCATGTCACATCCCCTGGTAAGATAAAACATCCGATGTATGCCACTCAGAATCTACCACATGGGGTTATCCTATAACTGTGTGGCGTGTCATGCTCCACATATCTTAATTCGCATAATAAGCCCTATTAGTATCTAAAAGAAGGGCATAGTTGATGCATGCCTTTAGAATTATTTCTCCACACTATGATCTAACTAATTGGGATGTTAACGTATGACATCTAAACATTATTCTTATGGTTGAACTCCCATATCACACGTGTGTGAGTATAAAACGATCTTTGTGCTCGTTTGGCACCTACCACCACTGATAACTCTAAATGCCATTGTGTTCTCTCACACATGGTATCTCTGGCTTGGTAGTGTTTCACATGGTCATTTTATTTCGGCTTTATTTTTAGTTGACCTACATAACGTGCCGAGAAATTCATGTGTCTCCCGGTAAACTCCCATGCATGTCTTTGAGCTCGCACTATTTATTTCATAATGTTGTGGGAGTTATAATCATATTACCTACACTTATACATATACTGGGGTGAGACATGCATGTAAGGTTGTGCAAAATGCATGCCTTACATGGTTTGATGCCTTGACCGGTTCATGTGTTGAACTTGGGGTGCTACCATATGTTGATTTGTCACCCTGATCCATTTTGGACGACATGAATGTTCTGTAATAGAAAATTATGTGTTCATTTGTCCAAATTGTATATCCTTGGATTTTGATAGGATTGTGTAGGCATATCTACTATGTGTAGATGCACATGTCGTGTCTATCATATCTTTGATCCAATATATGTATATGGTAAATCAGACGTATCCATTAAAAGGTTAGGGTATGCTTGTAAGTAAAACTTATATCTATATGCACATAATTGAGTGATCTTACCCTATATATATTGTAGTTGGACTAACTACTTCGGACCCAATAAGTTTGGGGACCATATTGTGCTTAATTGGTGGTTTAGGTACTTTGGAGAAGCATTGCTATCTTGACTTATTCTCAGAAGAAGATGGTGCTGGTCACTAAGAAATAGAGTCAAGACAGGACTCGGCTACTTCTACGCCATACCAATGCTTTTCCGGTAACAAGTATTTACCTCATGCATGTACAACATTAGAGTCAACACTGTGTAGGTTGCATCATGGCATGAACATAATACTTTTTCCACTTTGTAATTTCCTGCATGTCCTTGTCAATCACATTGATGAAATGCTTAGTGTTGGTGTTCTCTTAGCTCTTCATGGTCATATGAATGAGACAAATTTGTGCCATGACCCTTGTGGCATGTGTCTTGCTCTTATAAGAGGATAACTTGTGCATGATTAGATGCACTCAGGCGTTTGACGGTATTTTGGACCCACACTTATCATAGTAATCGTATTAAAAGACTTACATCATATCATGTCCAAAATATGTTAGTTGAGAGGTCCCTTTGGTTGCTACACATGCGAGAATACTCCTTATCACCTCATCATCCAAACCCCAGAAATTGCCTCTGCCTTCTCTCTCGGTCGTCCGACGGATCTCGGACGTCCGACGACTAAACGCGCTCCGGACATCCAGCACATGTCGGTCGTCCGACGGCTAAACATTCTCCGGACGTCCGACGCCCCTCGGACGTCCGACACTTCGGGAGCTCTAT
The DNA here is from genome assembly GCF_904849725.1 of Hordeum vulgare subsp. vulgare. Taxonomy (NCBI): domain Eukaryota; kingdom Viridiplantae; phylum Streptophyta; class Magnoliopsida; order Poales; family Poaceae; genus Hordeum; species Hordeum vulgare. The sequence continues at coordinate 399,115,916 of NC_058520.1, read as the reverse complement.
AAATAGAAGGGCGCAGGCTGGGCCTTACCCTAGCCCCCACCTGCCTCCTTTTCTCCCAGCCGCCGCCGCCAGCGCCAGAGGTGCTCGCCGGCGCCGCCACCAGGGGCCCTGCTCCGGGATCTGACTGATCTCCTCCACGGGATCCAATCTCCTCCGCGGGATCCGTCTTCCCTTCCTCTCCTCTCTCGATCTGCAGGTATCCCCTCGGTCTCACACACGTTTGGTTCCCCTTTCTCCCAAGATTCATGTGTTCGTTCATGTGGTTTGACCGTGACCGTTCCCCATTGGGTTTCCAACCGTGTAGGCCTTGTTCATCATGCCCAAGACTAAGCACACCGCCCAGAAGAACACTGCTGGCTCATCCGCTCGTGCCCCTACTGGCACGGGGTCGGATGACTCCGATGGGCAACGCCGTCCCTTCAAACGGCTCGCCCGGCGTCCTCCTCCTCAACAGCTCCCCTCATCGTCTGATGGCTCTGACTTCGAGGATGAGCTTGCAGCTAAGGACCGTGCTGAACCTCCCACCGTTCGGAAGTCTATGCCGAAGCCTGGGACTCGCAGGCCCTCCTATATGCCACCACCCCCTCCTGAACAGCCCGAAGATGAAGCTCCTCGCATCTCTCTTGAACCTCCTGCTACTTTAGGTCGTGAAGTCAGGAACTTCACCACGGTTGCTAAGTCTTCCTACCTCACTTTCCGCCGCGACGTTAACCAATTCTCTGTTGTACGTGACTCTATGGACTCACATTTCCGCACAAACGTCCAGGCGGACATCTTTACTACGGTCATTGTTCCTAAGGGTCTCTCTGTCCATCACTTTATTGATCTTGAGCATATTCGCAAGCACCCGGCGAAATACCCGGGTGCCATTGAGCTCATTGAGTCATCGGGGCTTGCTGCCCCCTTTGCTTTTCGGTGCGATTTTAACGATGCTGCTATTCACCAATTTTATGCCACATGTTTCTTTGGCCCAAACAACACTGTTAGCTGGATAACCTCTGACGTTCAGTTCACAGCCTCTTATGATGAGTTTGTTGCCGCACTCGGTTTCCCCGACTCCGGCTTCAAAATCCATAGGAATGATCCTAACCATGCACATAAGCCAATTGAGGCGTGTGGGTATCTCCTCAAACCACTCCGTGAACTTGATGCAGACGAACGGATGAAGGATCTTAACCAAGTATCCATCTGGCGCTCTCCCTACTTTATCATTTTTCAGTGTCTTATCCGCACCATCTATCCAAAGATGGGTGATAAGGGATCCTGCAGTGGCTACTGTATTGACATCATGTCATGTTTGCACGAGAACCCCAAGGGAAAAATTTAATGTGCCTCACTTTCTATGGCATGAGATTCGGCTCGCTAGTTTTCAATACAAGCGAGCCTTCCCTCATGCCCCCTTCATCCAGGCTTTTATTAACCATGTGGCTGAATTCACTGTTGCTGTCACTCACACGCATCACAAGTGGGTCATTCCCGCTCACATGGCGGATAACTATGCTCCCAAGAAAACCCCACCATCCACCTTCACTCGCCGCACTGCTGCCCGGTCAGCAACCCCTTCATCCAGCTCAGCTCCTCTCGGTCGATTTGCCAAATTCATTGGCAAGGCACATTCTGCTATGATGAAGGCCTTCTCTTTCCAGTGCGGTCAAACTCATGATGTGGTTTCTCGCCTCGTCTCCTCCAAGAATGCCCTCAAGGCTCGTCCGAGAGACTCGGGCGCTCTTGATGTGAGTGACGATGAGGCCCTTCCTGCTGCTCCTCCTTCTGACTTTGGCTTCCCATCTGGTCCTGAGTGGGCTGATTTTCTTGACGAGGCTGGTGGCAGTGGTTTGCTTGAAGATGAGGATGAGGATGATGAGGATGATGACTGATTAATGATGATATTGATGAGGGTGATATTTGAGTATGTGGTAGCATTGCCGGTTTTCCCTCCTTTTTGGTCCTTGATGCCAAAGGGGGAGAACATTATCTTAGTTTCGATTTTAGTTTCTCTCATAATGTATGGTATGATGTATTATGTCGAACTTAATGATGTGTCATCATGTAACGATACTTATGGATGATGTATTGTTGAACTATCATGTGGTGATGAGATATCATGATATTATAGTTGTGTCATATGATGATGAGTTTTATGCTATCCTATTGATTCATATGATATGCCTTGATTCATATGATATGCTATGTATTGTTGAACTATTATGGTGTTATATCATGCTATTATCTTCAATGCACACATTAAGGGGGAGCTCCCGCACTTACCTATTTTACTATGCATATAATAAGGGGGAGCTTCCTAAGCATCGTAACAAATCTCTCCTAAGCCACACATGTCTATTACTATTTTTGAGAGCTATATGTCTGTTGTCATCAACTACCAAAAAGGGGGAGATTGAAAGTGCAGTCATGCCCTTAATCATGTTTTGGTGTTGCTGACAACACACATATAGATAATTAAACACTAATCCCCTTTAAGCTATTGTGAATGATCATGTGTTGATAAGTACAAGCGCATGTGCTAACAAGGACAAGATCAAGATAAGCATTCCTGAGCACTACATGCTTGATCCTTGTGGATGTTCACATGGTGGACAAATGAAGATGAATATATAAGCTAGGCTTTCCACATTGTGTATGGGAGAGCTACTTGAAGACTTCATCATGTCTTGCTTTCAACATTGAGCGAAGAAAGAACAACAACATCAAGCTCAAGTGAAAGGGCTAACTCAAAGGTATCAGTTCCTTTGAAGTTAGCGGTGCGGAGTGATGATCAGCGAATAAAATTATACACTCAAGTATGGATCATCGGTAACCCTTTTACAATTCTTGAGTATTTAGGGATCCCGCACTATTAAGAGGGGATCACAGGTTTTGTGATGAACTTGCTCAAACTAGATATCCACTGTTCGGCTCATACCACATCTCCACTGCTCTGCTGTTATCAGAAAACAGGAACAGTGCCTCGGACATCTGGCTTCCTCCGGACGTCCGAGGGCCGAATGACCGACTGCTTCAGAAATCCGGAATCCTATACCAGAGAAATCAGAGCCATATAAGTCGGACTTCCGGCTCCCTCCAGACGTCCGAGGCCCGGACGTCCGACCAGCTTCGGAAATCCGGAACTATGCACCAGAGAAACTTGAGCCATATAACTCGGACTTCCGGCTCCCTCCGGACTTCCGAGGGCCGGACGTCCGTCCCCTTTCGGAAATCCGGAATCTTGCACGAGAGAAGTTTGAGTCGGATAACTCGGACTTCCGGCTCTCTCCGGACGTCCGGTCCCTGATCAACTCCAAAGTGGTTCCAGATATATTTACATCCCTCGGACGACCGACCCCTGTCGGACGTCCGACTCCTTGTGGACGCCCGGACATCCGTGAGCTGCCGGATGTCCGACCCCTGTGTGACTTAAAGTGTCCCCAACGACTGTTTTACTCTCCCCACTATATATACCCCCCTCCCACTTCGTGAGAGTGTGCCCAATACAGCCATATCCTCATAAGAACACATTTCTACCCCACATACATTTGCTCCCACCAAATCTTAGATCCCAAGACCATTTGTGAGCCCCTTTGAGAGTTGTTCCAATCAAAAGATAGATCGTCTCCCTCTCCTTCTCTCAACCCAAGCTATTTGAGATTTGAGAAAGTTTTGAGCATTCCCCATGATCTTGTTACTCTTGGAGGTTGGAGACTCCTAGGAGGTAGGAGTTCTTCGGAGAGGAATCAATCCGTGTGATTACCCCCGGAAAAGTTTGTGAGGGTTTGGAAGCCACTTCAAAGTCTTACCACTAGTGGTTGAGAAACGCCTTCGTGGTGTTATCTCAAAGGGAGAATAGGGTGAGCCTTCGTGGCGTTGGTGTGCCTTCGTGGTAACATCCACCTCTCTAACAGTGACTAGCTTCCCTCCACGGAAGTGAACATCGGGATACATCTTTGTCTCAGTGACCTTGGTTATCCTTAACCCTAGCTCCTTACTTGTGATTCACTTGTGTTACTTGAGCATACATACATTGCATATTGTTTGTGCTCATTATATTGTGTTGGCTATTTCTTGTACAAGATTAATCATTCAAGCATACCCTCTATATCCACACGTTCACACTTGCAGCTTTTGATATATCGTGTGCTATAGTGTGATCTAGTATCTTGTGTCGTTCACCTACTTGTCGGGTGATATATCTCAAGTAAGTTTGTGTGACTTGCTTGTGCTTGTTAGTAATTGTATTGTGTCCATCTTGGTAGATCGTGTTGTTGATACACGTGGCAGTGCCTAGTGCATTTAGGATTTGTGCTTGACCAGTATCCTCTTAGTTTATTTCCGCATTAGGTTTAAGCCAAATCCGAAGAAGTTTTTAAATAGCCTATTCACCCCCCCCCCCCTCTAGGCGTCATCAAGGTCTTTTCAACCATGACCTCTCCGATGATGCGTGAGTAGTTCACCATAGACCTACGGTTCCATGGCTAGTAACTAGATGGCTTCTTCTCTCTCTTGGATCTTCAATACAAAGTTCTCCATGATCTTCATGGATATCTATCCGATGTAATCTTCTTTTGCGGCGTGTTTGTCGAGATCCGATGAATTGTGGATTTATGATCAGATTATCTATGAATCTTATTTGAGTTTCTTCTGATCTCTGTGATGCATGATTTCATATCCTTGTCATTCTCTTCGAGTTGTGGGTTTTGTCTGGCCAACTAGATCTATGATTCTTGCAATGGGAGAAGTGCTTGGTTTTGGGTTCATACCGTGCGGTGACCTCACCCAGTGACAGAAGGGGTAGCGAGGCACGCATCATGTTGTTGCCATCAAGGGTAAAAAGATGGGGTTTTCATCATTGGTTTGAGATTATCCCTCTACATCATGTCATCTTGCTTAAAGCGTTACTCTGTTCGTCATGAACTCAATACACTAGATGCATGCTGGATAGCGCTCGATGTGTGGAGTAATAGTAGTAGATGCAGAAAGTATCGGTCTACTTGTCTCGGACGTGATGCCTATATGTATGATCATTGCCTTAGATATCATCATGACTTTGCGCGGTTCTATCAATTGCTCGACAGTAATTTGTTCACCCACCGTGATATTTGCTATTTTGAGAGAAGCCTCTAGTGAACACTATGGCCCCCGGGTCTACTCCACACAATATTTTCAGCCTTACACTTTTTACTTTGTTGCACTTTCCGCCTTCAGATCTCACTTTGCAAACAATCTTGAAGGGATTGACAACCCCTTTGAAGCGTTGGGTGCAAGCTTGTTTGTGTTTGCGCAGGTACTCTGGACTTGACGAGACCCTCCTTCTCGATTGATACCTTGGTTCTCAAACTGAGCGAAATACTTACTGCTCCTGTGCTGCATCACCCTTTCCTCTTCAAGGGAAAACCCGACGCAAACCAGAGAAGTAGCAAGAAGAATTCCTAGCGCCAAGGAAGGACTTTTGTTGCCGTAGCAATGAAGTATAGGTAGTAGTGTCCTTAGGATTCCACTTAACCTTGGCCTTGGGTTCTTCCTCGAACGAGTCAGTCTCCTCTTGAAGATTGCCCATGCCCTTGTGGTCTTGTGGTAGAAGGTCATCTTGAGAGCTTGTCCCCTTGGGGAGAGTAGGATTATACTTCTCCTTTTGGGGAACAAACTTATGGATGGGGTATTCACCTTTTTCACATTCAACTCCGTTGGCATTGAAGTAGCCAACACCTTTCTTCTTCCGATGTCCTCCTTGCTTGCACGCAATTTCCTCGAATTGCTTACTTCCGGCAAGACTCTTGAAGACACATCTCTCTATAATTCCTTTCAATAAATCATTTTCTTACTCAAGTGTAACCTTGCTAAGAGAATCATTAGTGGAATCAAGAGAGCCACTAGTAACAAGATCATTTGATTTAACTTTAGAATTGTTGTTACTAGATGAAGAAACTTTCTTGCCTTTGTTACTAGTGTTCTTAGGTTTAACTTGTGGAACAAAGGTAGACAAGAGTAATCGTTTGGCTAGATAAGAAAAGCTCTTCTTTTGAAGATCATCATTGATTGCTTTTAGAAACTCATGCTCTTGCTCTAAATTTAGCTTCTCAAAGCGTAGCTTCTCATGAGTTCTTGCAAGCTCTCTATGATCTTATAGAGTAGTTTCATCAACTAACTTAAGAATGTTTAATTCTTTAGTTGGTCGTTCAATCTCTTTCTTGTCATCATCATTCGACTTCTCTTGACTAGCATGGTTATTATCAAGTTCATTTTCAATGTTATCACTAGTCTTATCAAAGAGCAAGTCATCTTCTCCTAACAAATTATCCTCATCACTACTGAAGTCAAGATATTCGAGGTGTGATACCTTGGGGCCTTTTTACATGAAGCAGTTTCCAAATCCTTCATTTGGTGAATTAAATATGTCATAGGACTTGGAGGAAACGAGTGCAAGGCCGTCAACACCTTCATCTTGACTATAGTCGGAGTTGGAGTGGTAGCTTCTCTCGGATTGGTTGTCGGACTCGAAGCCGGATACCCATTCACCAATATGAGCTTGATGTCTTCTTATTGAGTGGCTCTTGGTGTACTTTTCCTTCTTCTCCGATTCCTTACTTCTCTGGGAGTGTCTTCGTTCATAGCGATCTTCTCTACTCCTTCTCTCTCTGCGAGGTGACTCTTCTCTTAAGCTTCATCTTCTAGGTGACTATTCCCTCTATTAGTGGGGAGCCAATCACTCATTGGAACATTGTTCGGGCTTTCCACAATTGTAGCAATTTCGGTCACGGCTAGATGAACGATTTTCTTCATATATTGAGCTTGAGCTTCTCTCTTTGCCTCAACTCTTGTAGAACTTGTTGAATTTTCTGACCATGAGGTTTGTCTGTTGATTGGTAACAAGGTTGTCTTGAGTATCACTTGAAGCTTTGTAAGAACCGCTTGACTTGTTGTGCAACTCATCTTTGTCCTTGAGTGACATTTCATGAGTGACAATCCTTCCAATGACTTCTGTTGGCTTCAGATCCTTGTAGTTTGGCATCATCTAGATCAATTTGCATGGTGTCGTATCTTCCATCCAAGGATCTAAGTATCTTCTTGAAAATGGATTTGTCAGCCATCTCTTCGCTTGCTAAGCCAGCAATCTCATTTGTAATGAGAGCTAGCCTAGAGTACATCTCAGCGACTCCTTCACCATCCTTCATGTTGAACTTGTCAAGATGACTTTGTAGCACATCCAACTTAGATTCCCTGGCGGATTTAGTACCTTCGTACATATCAACCAAAGTATCCCAAATTTCCTTAGCATTCTGAAGGCGACTAATTTTGTTGAATTCTTCGGGGCACAAGCAGTTGAATAGAATGTCGCGGGCTTGAGCATTGTATTGCATCATCTCTAATTCTTCCACATCGCGATCTAATTCCCTTCCATCACCGAAGAAATCACCTTGCGCACCAACACGAACAAAAACCCAAATGGCGGGGTTATGACCAAGAATATGCATTTTCATCTTATGGTTCCAACTAGCAAAGTTTGTACCATCATAATATGGACCTCTACGGTGGTATTTTCCCTCACTAGATGCCATACTCTCCTAGGTTGTGAAACCAATGCAATGGATACCAAAGCTCTCATACCACTTGTAGGATCCTAAGTATGTCTAGAGGGGGTGATTAGACTACTTGACAAAATAAAAACTTAGCCTTTTCCCAATTTTAGTCGTGGGTCAGTTTTAGCAATTATGACTTTCAAGTTCACCCTACACATGCATATCTAAGAGTATGGCAGTGGAAAGTAAAGACATGCAAATGTAATGTAGAGGGTAGGGAAGGAAGATCAAACGCAAAGATTGACACGGTGATTTTTGGCGTGGTTCCGGTAGGTGTTTCTATCATACGTCCACGTTAGTGGAGACTTCAGCCCACGGAGGATAACAACCGTGAGAGTCCACGAGCGCTCCACCTACAAGGGGTCCACGAAGAAGCGGCCTTGTCTATTCCACCATGGCTTACGCCCACGAAGTACTAACCTCACTCGGGTAGATCTTCGCGAAGTAGGCGATCTCCCTGCCCTTACCAACTTCTTGGTTCAACTCCACAACACAAAGTAGGAGGCTCCCAAGCGACACCTAACCAATCTAGGAGGCACCACCCTCCAAAAGGTAATAGATGTGGTAGAACGATGAACTCCTTGTTCTTGTGCTTCAAAAGATAGTCTCCTCAACACTCAAACACTCTCTCATAGATTTAGCATGGGTAGGAGAGATTGATTTTGTGGAAAGCAACTTGGGGAGGCTAGATATCGAGTTTCAAATGTATGGATTGGAATATTATGATCTCAACACATGAGTAGGTGGATCTCTCTCAGAAAAATGGATCTGGTAAGTGCGTGTGTGTGTGTGTGTTCTGAGTGCTTCCTCTGCGAATGAGAGGTTGTGGAGGGGTATATATAGGCATCTCCCAAAATCCAACCATTACAATATTATTTCCCAACTCGGTGACACCGAAATGAATCTCGGTGGTACCGAGTTGCACTAAATGTGGCAACTTTTGAATTCTCCGTGAGACTGATATATGAATCTCGGTGGTACCGATACGATGACCTAGGACAGTTTCCAAATCTCAGTGGTACCAATTCCAAACTCGGAAATTCCTATTCTTGAAACAGAGATACCAGAAAGTTGGTCACTGTCTTTCGGTGGAACTTATATGAAAGTTGGTGGTACTGAGAGATTAGGGTTTGGCGAAGGATGTGTCACTTGGAAAATTGGTAGACACGAATGGAAAAACCTGGTGGCACCGATTTTGTTGTGTGGACTTTGGACACAGATTTCGTGAGAGAAATGTTGAGTATTTTTGGTGGCTATCTCAAAGCACTTGAGCAACCAATTTATCATAATAGCTCACCCCCTTTTAATAGTATTCTCTTTCCTATGTACTCAAAAGTGATTTCTCACAAATATAAAATGTAGAGTCCTCTTGCTTGAAACTTGAGCTAATCCTATTCCTTTCCCTGCATCAAGGGGTTTCTCCTCACAATCCTTTAGCCAATGCATCTTTGAACTTTTCTAAAATATACTTGGATAAGATCATTAGTTCAATGATACGTTTGTTGTTATTAATTACCAAAACCACCTTAGGGAGAAATTGTGCTTTCACAAGTGCCGCACTATCAAGGACACTAAAAACTAACCTAATATACTAATCAGAGCAGAGGCATCGGGATTCCCCTCCCCGCCACTGGTTGTCGGAACGGCTCATAGAAGGGAGATAAATCCACAAGCTCTCCTGTGAAGCCTAGAGGGGAAATTTGCCCTAACCGCCTAGAGTCTAGAGTTGGGGAAAGAAACAAGAGGAAGTACGCTACATGGCGTGTTGGCGCCCTATAAAAAAGAAGACATTACACCCAAAGGCCTTTAATATTTACAATGGGATTGACATAGCGCATCCGTCACTTGTCGCAAGTAGAGAGTTTTGATGAGATTCATGTAAAACAGAAAACCTGGAGAATGGACAAAAAACCTGCGTGAAAAGATAAAAACTCAAACAAAACAAAAAAGAAGAAAAACGAGAAAAAGCCCTTGTGAAGGGAGCATATTTTTTCAAGCGCACAATACTCCATAGACGCGTTCCTCCTTCAAGCTATCACGTGCTAGCTTACCAGTCCCTATCACTGACTCATCCAACCATTTGACGTATCATATATAAGCGATAACAGAAATGCAGTGGCAGGACTAGCCCGGGGTCTCATTCTAAAGAAATATTTAGATGCGCACCTAGAGAGGGGTTCACGGGGATATGGAAAGCTAGAATTTCGGCAAAGACTTGAAAAATCTTATGGCAAGTGGCCAGAAACCGAATACCTAGTGGGGACGAGGTTCAAAAGAGATAAATGCAAGACAATGGTCAAATGTGTTTGGTGCGGTGAAGACGAGGATTGCGACGATATCCTTTTTTGATGCATCATCGCACGATTCGCGTAAAGCATGGTGTCGGAAGCCACCGGGTGCGCTTGGAACACAACCAGTTTGCATGACTTGCGTAATTTTATCCAAGGGATTAAAAAGAGGGGTCGACGTCTTGTGTGGGTGGGGTTGTTGGAATTATGCGCTAGAGGCAATGATAAATATAGTTATTATTATAATTCCTGTATCAAGATAATCATTTATTATCCATGCTATAATTGTATTGAATGAAGACTCATTTACATGTGTGGATACATAGACAAAACACTGTCCCTAGCAAGCCTCTAGTTGGCTAGCCAGTTGATCAAACATAGTCAGTGTCTTCTGATTATGAACAAGGTGTTGTTGCTTGATAACTGGATCACGTCATTAGGAGAATCACGTGATGGACTAGACCCAAACTAATAGACGTAGCATGTTGATCGTGTCATTTTGTTTCTACTGTTTTCTGCGTGTCAAGTACTTGTTCCTATGACCATGAGATCATATAACTCACTAACACCGGAGGAATCCTTTGTGTGTATCAAACGTCGCAACGTAACTGGGTGACTATAAAGATGCTCTACAGGTATCTCCGAAGGTGTTCGTTGAGTTAGTATGGATCAAGACTGGGATTTGTCACTCCGTGTGACGGAGAGGTATCTTGGGGCCCACTCGGTAATACAACATCACAGACAAGCCTTGCAAGCAATGTGACTTAGTGTAAGTTGCGGGAACTTGTATTACGGAACGAGTAAAGAGACTTGCCGGTAAACGAGATTGAAATAGGTATACGGATACTGACGATCGAATCTCGGGCAAGTAACATACCGAAGGACAAAGGGAATGGCATACGGGATTATATGAATCCTTGACACTGAGGTTCAAACGATAAGATCTTCGTAGAATATGTAGGATCCAATATGGGCATCCAGGACCCGCTATTGGATATTGACCGACGAATCTCTCGGGTCATGTCTACATAGTTCTCGAACCCGCAGGGTCTGCACACTTAAGGTTCGACGTTGTTTTATGCGTATTTGAGTTATATGGTTGGTTACCGAATGTTGTTCGGAGTCCCGGATGAGATCATAGACGTCACGAGGGTTTCCGGAATGGTCCGGAAACAAAGATTGATATATAGGATGACCTCATTTGATTACCGGAAGGTTTTCGGAGTTACCGGGAATGTACCGGGAATGACGAATGGGTTCCGGGAGTTCACCGGGGGGGCAACCCACCCCGGGGAAGCCCATAGGCATTGGGGGTGGCACACCAGCCCTTAGTGGGCTGGTGGGACAGCCCAAAAGAGCCCTATGCGCCATAGGAAGAAAAATCAAAGAGAAAAGAAAAAAAAGAGGAGGTGGGAAAAGGGGGAAGGACTCCTCCTTCCAAACCTAGTTGGACTCGGTTTGGAAGGGGAGGGCTGCCCCCCTTGGCTCGGCCGAAGCCCTTAGGGGTCCTTGGACCCCAAGGCAAGGCTCCCCCTCTTCCCCCTATATATACGGAGGTTTTAGGGCTGATTTGACACAACTTTGCCACGGCAGCCCGATCACATATCTCCACGGTTTTACCTCTAGATCGCGTTTCTGCAGAGCTCGGGCGGAGCCCTCCTGAGACGAGATCATCACCAACCTCCGGAGCGCCGTCACGCTGCCGGAGAACTCTTCTACCTCTCCGTCTCTCTTGCTGGATCAAGAAGGCCGAGATCATCGTCGAGTTGTACGTGTGCTGAACGCGGAGGTGCCGTCCGTTCGGCACTAGATCGTGGGACTGATCGCGGGGCGGATCGAGGGACGTGAGGACGTTCCACTACATCAACCGCATTCACTAACGCTTCTGTTGTACGGTCTACAAGGGTACGTAGATCACACATCCCCTCTCGTAGATGGACATCGCCATGATAGGTCTTCGTGCGCGTAGGAAATTTTTTGTTTCCCATGCGACGTTCCCCAACAGTGGCATCATGAGCTAGGTTCATGCGTAGATGTCTTCTCGAGTAGAACACAAAAGTTTTTGTGGGCAGTGATGTGCGTTTTGCTGCCCTCCTTAGTCTTTTCTTGATTCCGCGGTATTGTTGGATCGAAGCGGCTCGGACCGACATTACTCGTACGCTTACGAGAGACTGGTTTCATCGCTACGAGTAATTCCGTTGCTCAAAGATGACTCGCGGGTGTCAGTTTCTCCAACTTTAGTTGAATCGGATTTGACCGAGGAGGTCCTTGGATGAGGTTAAATAGCAACTCATATATCTCTGTTGTGGTGTTTGCGTAAGTAAGATGTGATCCTACTAGATACCCATGGTCACCACGTAAAACATGCAACAACAAAATTAGAGGACGTCTAACTTGTTTTTGCAGGGTATGCTTGTGATGTGATATGGCCAACGATGTGATGTGATATATTGGATGTATGAGATGATCATGTTGTAATAGATAATATCGACTTGCACGTCGATGGTACGGCAACCGGCAGGAGCCATAGGGTTGTCTTTATACTAACATTTGTGCTTGCAGATGCGTTTACTATTTTGCTAGGATGTAGCTTTAGTAGTAATAGCATGAGTAGCACGACAACCCCGATGGCGACACGTTGATGGAGATCATGGTGTGGCGCCGGTGACAAGAAGATCGTGTCGGTGCTTTGGTGATGGAGATCAAGGAGCACGTGATGATGGTCATATCATGTCACTTATGAATTGCATGTGATGTTAATCCTTTTATGCACCTTATTTTGCTTAGAACGACGGTAGCATTATGAGGTGATCTCTCACTAAAATTTCAAGACGAAATTGTGTTCTCCCCGACTGTGCCCCGTTGCTACAGTTCGTCGTTTCGAGACACCACGTGATGATCCGGTGTGATAGACTCAAGGTTCACATACAACGGGTGCAAAATAGTTGCGCACGCGGAACACTCGGGTTAAGCTTGACGAGCCTAGCATGTGCAGACATGGCCTCGGAACACATGAGACCGAAAGGTCGATCATGAATCATATAGATGATATGATTAGCATAGGGATGCTTACCACTGAAACTATACTCAACTCACGTGATGATCGGACTTGAGCTAGTGTAAGTGGATCATGAACCACTCAAATGACTAGAGAGATGTACTTTTTGAGTGGGAGTTTAGCAAATAATTTGATTAAGTTAAACTCTAAATATCTTGAACATAGTCTAAGTCCACTTTGAATATATTTGTGTTGTAGATCATGGCTCACGCGACAGTCACCCTGAATTTTAATACGTTCCTAGAGAAAGCTAAGTTGAAAGATGATGGAAGCAACTTTGTAGACTCGGCTCGTAATCTTAAGCTAACCTTACAAGCTGGGAAGAAGGATTATGTCCTTAATGCTGCGCTAGGAGATGAACCACCCGCTACGGCTGATCAGGATGTTAAGAACGCTTGGTTAGCACGTAAGGAGGACTACTCAGTAGTTCAATGTGCAGTCTTTTATGGCTTAGAACCGGGACTTCAACGTCGCTTTGAGCGTCATGGAGCATTTGAGATGTTCCAGGAGTTGAAGTTTATGTTTCAGAAGAACGCCCGGATCGAGAGGTATGAGACCTCCGATAAATTCTATGCTTGCAAGATGGAGGAGAACTCGTCTGTCAGTGAACATGTGCTCAAAATGTCTGGGTACTCAAACCGTCTAGCTGAGCTGGGGATTGAACTCCCGCAAGAAGCTATCACTGACAGAATCCTTCAATCACTGCCGCCAAGCTATAAAGGCTTTGTGTTGAACTACAACATGCAAGGGATGAACAAGTCTCCCGGCGAGTTGTTTGCGATGCTAAAAGTCGCAGAGTCTGAACTCCGTAAAGAGCATCAAGTGTTGATGGTGAATAAGACCACTAGTTTCAAGAGAAACGGCAAAGGCAAGAAGGGTAATTCAAAGAAGAGCGGCAAGCCTGTTGCCAATCCGACGAAGAAACCCAAAGCTGGACCTAAGCCTGAAACAGAGTGTTACTATTGCAAGGGTATGGGTCACTGGAAGCGCAATTGCCCCAAGTATCTGGCTGATAAGAAGGCGGCCAAAGAAAAATCAGGTATATTTGATATACATGTTATTAATGTGTACTTAACCGGCTCTCGTAGTAGTGCCTGGGTATTCGATACCGGTTTTGTTGCTCATATTTGCAACTCGAAACAGGAACTGCGGAATAGACGAAGGCTGGCGAAAGATGAAGTGACGATGCGCGTAGGAAATGGTTCCAAGGTTGATGCAATCGCCGTCGGCACTGTTTCACTTCAATTACCATCAGGATTTGTTATGAACTTGAATCATTGTTATTTAGTGCCTGCGTTGAGCATGAACATTATATATGGATCTTGTTTATTGCGAGACGGTTACTCTTTTAAGTCAGAGAATAATGGTTGTTCTATTTCTATGAGTAACATCTTTTATGGTCATGCACCCATTGTGAGAGAGTTGTTCATATTGAATCTTGATAGTGATACACACATACATAACATTGAGACCAAAATAGTTAGATTTAACAATGATAGCGCCATATTTTTGTGGCACTACCGCTTAGGTCATATTGGTGTAAAGCGCATGAAGAAACTCCATGCCGATGGACTTTTGGAGTCACTTGACTTTGATTCACTTGACACGTGCGAACCATGCCTCATGGGCAAGATGACTAAAACTCCGTTCTCCGGAACAATGGAGCGTGCAAGTGACTTGTTGGAAATCATACATACCGATGTGTGTGGTCCGATGAGCGTAGAGGCACGCGGCGGATATCGTTATTTTCTCACCTTCACTGACGATTTGAGTAGATATGGTTATGTCTACTTAATGAAGCATAAGTCTGAAACATTTGAAAAGTTCAAGCAATTTCAGAGTGAAGTTGAAAATCATCGTAACAAGATCAAGTTCCTACGGTCTGATCGTGGGGGTGAATATCTGAGTTTCGAGTTTGGTGCTCACTTAAGACAATGTGGAATTGTTTCACAGTTAACACCGCCTGGAACACCACAGCGTAATGGTGTGTTCGAACGTCATAATCATACTTTATTAGAGATGGTGCGATCTATGATGTCTCTTACCGATTTGCCGTTATCGTTTTGGGGCTATGCATTAGAAACAGCTGCATTCACTTTAAATAGGGCACCATCAAAATCCGTTGAGACGACACCATACGAACTGTGGTATGGCAAAAGGCCAAACTTGTTGTTTCTTAAAGTTTGGGGATGTGATGCTTATGTCAAAAAGCTTCAGCCTGAAAAGCTGGAACCCAAAGCGGAAAATTGCATCTTCATAGGTTACCCAAAAGAGACAGTTGGGTACACCTTCTATCTCAAACCCGAGGGCAAAGTGTTTGTTGCTAAAAACGGAGCTTTTCTCGAGAAGGAGTTTCTCTCGAGAGAATTGAGTGGGAGGAAGATAGAACTTGACGAGGTTGTCGAACCTCTCATCCCTCTGGATGGTGGCGCAGGGCAAGGGGAAACCTCTGTCGTTGCGACGCCGGTTGAGGAGGAAGTTAATGATGATGATCATGAAACTCCGGTTCAAGTTTCTGTCGAACCACGCAGGTCGACGAGACCACGTGCTGCTCCAGAGTGGTACGGTAATCCCGTCTTATCAATCATGTTGTTAGACAACAATGAACCTGCAAATTATGAAGAAGCAATGGTGGGCCCAGATTCCAACAAATGGCTAGAAGCCATGAAGTCCGAGATAGGATCCATGTATGAGAACAAAGTATGGACTTTGGAAGTACTACCTGAGGGCCGCAAGGCTATTCAGAACAAATGGATCTTTTAGAGGAAGACAGACGTTGACGGCAATGTGACCGTTTATAAAGCTCGACTTGTGGCAAAGGGTTTTTCACAAGTTCAAGGAGTTGACTACGATGAGACATTCTCACCCGCAGCGATGCTTAAGTCCGTCAGAATCATGTTAGCAATAGCTGCATTTTTCGATTATGAAATCTGGCAGATGGATGTCAAAACGGCGTTCCTTAATGGTTTCCTTAAGGAAGAGTTGTATATGATGCAACCCGAAGGTTTTGTCGATCCTAAGAATGCTAACAAGGTGTGCAAGCTCCAGCGATCCATTTATGGACTGGTGCAAGCATCTCGGAGTTGGAACAAACGCTTTGATGAGGTGATCGAAGCATTTGGTTTTATACAAGTGGTTGGAGAATCTTGTATTTACAAGAAAGTGAGTGGGAGCTCTGTGGCGTTTCTAATATTATATGTGGATGACATATTGCTGATTGGAAACAACGTGGAGTTTTTTGGAGAGCATAAAGGATTATTTGAATAAAAGTCTCTCTATGAAGGACCTAGGAGAAGCTGCTTACATTCTAGGCATTAAGATCTACAGGGATAGATCAAAACGCCTGATAGGACTTTCACAAAGCACATACCTTGATAAAGTTTTGAAGAGGTTCAAAATGGAACAGTCCAAGAAAGGGTTCTTGCCAGTTTTACAAGGTACGAGATTGAGTAAGACTCAGTGCCCAGCAACTGATGAGGATAGAGAGCATATGCGCTCCGTCCCCTATGCTTCAGCCATAGGTTCTATCATGTATGCAATGCTGTGCACTAGACCGGACATTAGCCAGGCCATAAGTATGGCAGGTAGGTTCCAGAGTAATCCAGGAGTGGATCACTGGACGGCGGTCAAGAATATCCTGAAGTACCTGAAAAGGACTAAGGAGATGTTTCTCGTGTATGGAGGTGACGAAGAGCTCGCCGTAAAAGGTTACGTCGATGCAAGCTTTGACACAGATCCGGACGACTCTAAGTCGCAAACCGGATACGTATTTATTCTTAATGGGGTGCGGTAAGCTGGTGCAGTTCCAAGCAAAGCGTCGTAGCAGATTCTACATGTGAAGCGGAGTACATGGCTGCCTCGGAGGCGGCTAAGGAGGGTGTCTGGATGAAGCAGTTCATGATGGATCTTGGAGTGGTGCCAAGCACACTGAATCCAATAACCTTGTTCTGTGACAACACGGGTGCCATTGCCTTAGCAAAGGAACCACAGTTTCACAAGAAGTCCAGACACATCAAACGACGCTTCAACCTCATCCGCGACTACGTCGAAGGGGAGGACGTAAATATATGTAAAGTGCACACGGATCTGAATGTAGCAGACCCGCTGACTAAACCTCTTCCACGGGTAAAGCATGATCAACACCAGAACTGTATGGGTGTTAGATTTATTACAATGTAATTCGCATGATGATGTGAGGGCTAGATTATTGACTCTAGTGCAAGTGGGAGACTGTTGGAATTATGCCCTAGAGGCAATGATAAATATAGTTATTATTATAATTCCTGAATCAAGATAATCGTTTATTATCCATGCTATAATTGTATTGAATGAAGACTCATTTACATGTGTGGATACATAGACAAAACACTGTCCCTAGCAAGCCTCTAGTTGGCTAGTCAGTTGATCAAAGATAGTCAGTGTCTTCTGATTATGAACAAGGTGTTGTTGCTTGATAACTGGATCGCGTCATTAGGAGAATCATGTGATGGACTAGACCCAAACTAATAGATGTAGCATGTTGATCGTGTCATTTTGTTGCTACTATTTTCTGCGTGTCAAGTATTTGTTCCTATGACCATGAGATCATATAACTCACTAACACCGGAGGAATACTTTGTGTGTATCAAACGTCGCAACATAACTGGGTGACTATAAAGATGCTCTACAGGTATCTCCGAAGGTGTTCGTTGAGTTAGTATGGATCAAGACTGGGATTTGTCACTCCGTGTGACGGAGAGGTATCTCGGGGCCAACTCGGTAATACAACATCACACACAAGCCTTGCAAGCAATGTGACTTAGTGTAAGTTGCGGGATCTTGTATTACGAAACGAGTAAAGAGACTTGCCGGTAAACGAGATTGAAATAGGTATACGGATACTGACGATCGAATCTCGGGCAAGTAACATACCGAAGGACAAAGGGAATGACATACGGGATTATATGAATCCTTGACACTGAGGTTCAAACGATAAGATCTTCATAGAATATGTAGGATCCAATATGGGCATCCAGGTCCCGCTATTGGATATTGACCGAGGAATCTCTCGGGTCATGTCTACATAGTTCTCGAACCCGCGGGGTCTGCACACTTAAGGTTCGACGTTGTTTTATGCGTATTTGAGTTATATGGTTGGTTACCGAATGTTGTTCGGAGTCCCGGATGAGATCACGGACGTCACGAGGGTTTCCGGAATGGTCCGGAAACGAAGATTGATATATAGGATGACCTCATTTGATTACCGGAAGGTTTTCGTGTTGGGGAACGTCGCATGGGAAACAAAAAATTTCCTACGCGCACGAAGACCTATCATGGTGATGTCCATCTACGAGAGGGGATTTCCGATCTACGTACCCCTATAGATCGCACAGCAGAAGCGTTAAGAAATGCGGTTGATGTAGTGGAACGTCCTCACGTCCCTCGATCCGCCCCGCGAACCGTCCCACGAACCGTCCCGCGATCCGTCCCACTATCCGCTCCGATCTAGTGCAGAACGGACGACACCTCCGCGTTCAGCACACATACAGCTCGACGATGATCTCGGCCTTCTTGATCCACCAAGAGAGACGGAGAGGTAGATGAGTTCTCCGGCAGCGTGACGGCGCTCCGGAGGTTGGTGGTGATCTAATCTCAGCAGGGCTTCGCCCGAGCTCCGTAGAAACGCGGTCTAGAGGAAAAACCGTGGAGGTATGTGGTCGGGCTGCCGTGGCAAAAGTTGTCTCAAATCAGCCCTAATACCTCAGTATATATAGGAGGGAGGGGGAGGGAAGAGGCAGCCTCAAACCCTCAAGGTTTGGCCGAAATTGGAGGTGGAGGAGTCCTACTCCAATCCTACTTGGAGTAGGATTCCACCTTCCCACTTGGAAACTCTTTCCACCTTGTGTTTTTTCCTTCTCAAACCTTATGGGCCTTAGTGGGAACTTATTCCAGCCCACTAGGGGCTGGTTTATCTCTTCCCATTGCCCATGAGACCCCTTGGGGCGTGACACCCCTCTCGATGGTCCCCGGCACCCCTCCCGGCACTCTCGGTACACTACCGATGAGCCCGAAACTTTTCCGGTGACCAAAACAGGACTTCCTATATATCAATCTTTACCTCCGGACCATTCCGGAGCTCCTAGTGACGTCCTGGATCTCATCCGGGACTCCGAACAACATTCAGTAACCAACCATATAACTCAAATACGCATAAAACAACGTCGAACCTTAAGTGTGCAGACCCTGCGGGTTCGAGAACTATGTAGACATGACCCGAGTGACTCCTCGGTCAATATCCAATAGCGGGACCTGGATGTCCATATTGGATCCCACATATTCTATGAAGATCTTATCGTTTGAACCTCAGTGCCAAGGATTCATATAATCCCGTATGTCATTCCCTTTGTCCTTCGGTATGTTACTTGCCCGAGATTCGATCGTCAGTATCCGCATACCTATTTCAATCTCGTTCACCGGCAAGTCTTTTTACTCGTTCCGTAATACAAGATCCCACAACTTACACTAAGTCACATTGCTTGCAAGGCTTGTGTGTGATGTTGTATTACCGAGTGGGCCCCGAGATACCTCTCCGTCACACGGAGTGACAAATCCCAGTCTCGATCTATACTAACTCAACGAACACCTTCGGAGATACCTGTAGAGCATATTTATAGTCACCCAGTTACGTTGCGACGTTTGATACACAGAAAGCACTCCTCCGGTGTCAGTGAGTTATATGATCTCATGGTCATAGGAACAAATACGTAAAACACGCAGAAAACAGTAGCAACAAAATGACACGATCAACATGCTCCGTCTATTAGTTTGGGTCTAGTCCGTCACATGATTCTCCTAATGATGTGATCCCGTTATCAAGTAACAACACTTGCCTATGGCCAGGAAACCTTGACCATCTTTGATCAACGAGCTAGTCAACTAGAGGCTTACTAGGGACAGTGTTTTGCCTATGTATCCACACATGCACTGTGTTTCCAATCAATACAATTATAGCATGGATAATAAACGATTATCACGAACAAAGAAATATAATAATAACTAATTTATTATTGCCTCTAGGGCATATTTCCAACATTTCGGAGTTACCGGGAATGTACCGGGAATGACGAATGGGTTCCGGGAGTTCACCGGGGGGGCAACCCACCCCGGGGAAGCCCATAGGCATTGGGGGTGGAGTACCAGCCCTTACTGGGCTGGTGGGACAGCCCAAAAGAGCCCTATGCGCCATAGGAAGAAAAATCAAAGAGAAAAAAAAGAGGAGGTGGGAAAAGGGGGAAGGACTCCTCCTTCCAAACCTAGTTGGACTCGGTTTGGAAGGGGAGGGCTGCCCCCCTTGGCTCGGCCGAAGCCCTTAGGGGTCCTTGGACCCCAAGGCAAGGCTCCCCCTCTTCCCCCTATATATACGGAGGTTTTAGGGCTGATTTGACACAACTTTGCCACGGCAGCCCGACCACATATCTCCACGGTTTTACCTCTAGATCGCGTTTCTGCGGAGCTCGGGCGGAGCCCTGCTGAGACGAGATCATCACCAACCTCCGGAGCGCCGTCACGCTGCCGAAGAACTCTTCTACCTCTCCGTCTCTCTTGCTGGATCAAGAAGGCCGAGATCATCGTCGAGTTGTACGTGTGCTGAACGCGGAGGTGTCGTCCGTTCGGCACTAGATCGTGGGACTGATCGCGGGACGGTTCGCGGGGCGGATCGAGGGACGTGAGGACGTTCCACTACATCAACCACGTTCACTAACGCTTCTGTTGTACGGTCTACAAGGGTACGTAGATCACACATCCCCTCTCGTAGATGGACATCACCATGATAGGTCTTCGTGCGCGTAGGAAAATTTTTGTTTCCCATGCGACGTTCCCCAACAGGGGTTCACCACGTTGGCTTGATCACTCTGGACAGCTCGTAACAAAGACCAGGTGGAAGGGCAGACAATCAGTCTTTCCATAGATCTCATGTACAAACATGTTGTTATGTTGCAGCTATGGTAGTTATTGGCGAGGCACAAGGATCGACCATTGCTTAGCTACACTGACAAGCGTTGTGTCAAATGCCGACTTCTTCGAGAGGCGTCTTGTCGAGCTGCCACAGACTAGGGGGCTATTTCTTTTCGTGTTTCCATTGAAGGGCTTCAAGGCTTGGGAGCTACCTCGATGCGGGTTCCTGTCGTTGGCACGCACTCTCGCTCGTTGCCATTCTTGACATGCATCACTTATTTCTTGTATTTTCACGTTTTAACACCGTTATTAATTTTTGAACCCCTACTTCTCGTTTGAACCGTTTTTTTCTGTAAACCTAAAGGCCTTGTTCTTAAGGTTGGGCAAGCGCCTATTATCAATAAAAAGAATAAAATGAAACATGAAGGAAGCATGAAGGGTAGTTCTTGCGTATTCACACATGTGCTTTGCTCCTATCATTGCAATGATTGGGTACATCCATGCACCGACCATCACAAAATTATATTTCTAGATACATCAATATTTGCTCACTTCAATATCGGGATTAATTGTTGTTATCTAAATATTTATTGAAAGATGTGTGATGAGAGAAAATTAGATTCTAGAGATGGTTGATAAGACAGGTTTATCTTAAACCTTACAAGCAATTTAGAGACGACAATAAAAACATATCCACAATGATTATGTCTTAACCTTATTTTTAATAATAATTACCTATTTCTTAAAACACGATGAGACATATATTATGCTAAAAGAACATCTTTTAAATAAAAGAATACATGATTTTTTTTATGATTTCTTTCTCCTTCACCTCAACGTTTATCCTACATGACACTCCTAAGATTTAGTACAGTATCATTGTACATGATGGCACAGTTGAAAGCATCGGTGATTAAAAAACGTTTAGGCCCTGCTTGGATTACCGTTTTCAATCGTATTCGGCTGGTTTAGAATACACGCGAACTGGTCTTTTTTGTTTTCAGGCAGAAAATTAGCTATGACTGATAATTCACATCTGTAAAGTAAATCCAGGTGTAGAAATTTACATCATTCCAAGCGGGGACAGAACACAACCTTAGTTTGGAAACCCCGAAGAAGATGGGTGGTGATTTGAGGAAGTAAATCTGACGGTCCACAATAATTTGATCCAAGGGCATGCACAGTAGTCTCATTCCTTGGGCGGGTAGCCCATAACATCCGGATTCGTGGTTTGAAATTGACTCCCACCCAAATCCTCTCGGCCGGCCCTATGCCGTCCCAAAGCAGCACGCCAGTAGCGCCGCCCGGTTTCCCCAAGAAACCTATGCACTACCTTCCCGCCGCCGATCTTCCCCGCGCCCTTGAACGCTGCCGCAGGCTGCTGGACAAGCTGCTGCAACATGAGGACGGGTGGGTGTTCGCCAAGCCGGTGGATACACACAGCCTCGACCTCCGCGACTACCTCTCCGTCATTGCCGAACCCATGGATCTCGGCACCGTCAGCCGCCGCCTTGAATTGCGTCGCTACCCGAACCTGCTCTCCTTTGCCAAGGATGTCCGGCGTACCTTCAGCAACGCCATGACCTACAACAACAAGGGAGATGATGTGTATGAGAGTGCTGCTAAGCTCTCTCGCATCTTCGAGTCAGGGTGGGCCTCCATTTTGGCGGCGCTCCCGTCGCCGCCGCCGGTCGCTGAGCGCAGGGCAAGGCTCAAGGATGAGCTGCCGCAGCTGCCGGTGGACTTGCAGGGGAAAGCGGTCGTCATTATGAAGGACATAGGCGGGTGGATCCAGGAGGTGGATGGGAGGGTTGAGGTGGATTTCGACAAGGCCGACGAGGCGACTCTTGACAAGCTCGAGTGGCTGCTCGCTCTCGCCGCCATGAAGCTGGTAACTATTGCGTCCATTTGGAGTCCTTATGGTTCTGATTTGGCAGCATAATTTTGCAATGCTCGGTAGCAATCTTGTCCAAAGCGATCATCTTTATTGCAATGCTGTTTAGCAATCTTGTCCAAACGTGCTCGTCTAGGCTGTGTTAAAGATGGAAACCTAGTTTTGACGATATAATAAGAAGTCCAGGGTGTCAGGTTGTACCAGTGTGAAGAAATTCCCATTTGGGGGACAGAAAGGTGAATTTCGTCATTTCGGAATTGGTAGTGATATTGTCACCATGCCTTTCTGGAAGAGTGAATTGCATTGTTGATACAAGAAGTTCAGTTTTATACATCAAGTATCAAATTTTACACCTGGGTAGATGATGCTGCATATCCGATCAAAAAGAGTGTCGTGGTTTTATTTCAAATTTGTAATAAAACCACGACACTTATTTTTGATCGGAGGGAGTACAAAACAGCCCGACCCACTCACGCGACGCTGATGTGGAATGCCACGTTGATCTGGAGCATTTGAGCTGTATTTTTCGCGCGTGAGTGACACGTGAGGGCGAGGGGAACGGACGTGTCAGAGGGAATTAGTTGTGGTTGTGGACTGTAGTTTTTTGTGCTCTTTGCAGTTCGTTATGTTGATTTCAATTAGGTTTTTTCATGCTCTTGATTAATCTCTCTGTAATTGGTAGTTAATGGCACAAATTTGTAGTTGATTTGCGAATGCTGTATGGTATTAAGTGGTAAATGTATCAGTAGTTTCCTGTTTTCGTAGATTGCTCTGTTAGGATTACAATTCCCTTTTTCACATATGTTCATGCAAATACTTAGAAAGTTAAATCTTGCAATGTAAGCAATGATGTTCATCAGTTCACTTTGGAAATACATCACCATGGTTTTTTTTTTTGGCAAGACGTGCACTTCACCAATGCCATGTGCAGCGCCCCCTCTTGCTTCGCCCTCCGCCTCGCTATTCATCCATGGTGTCGTCCCTGGGTTGAGTGAGTGGGATAGGAGACATGTCCGAGAGGGGTGGCATGAGTGCCGCCGCTTGATTTGGGGACAAGAGGAACGGCGATTGGGCTAGGGATTTGACGTCCAATTTGAGAATTTAGGTCCAGTGGCTATTCTGAAGATTAAATGATCAAGGAGGACCAAATTAATAAGTTGCAACTGCAAGTTTTCAAAAAACTACATGGCGTGCCACGTTGGCTCACGTGGTTGGACTGAGCTGTTTTGTGCAACCTCTGTTCATTAATATAAGACATTTTTTAGACTTATGGTAAGTAAAAAAAATGTCTTATACTAACGAACAGAGGGAGTACTCAAGTGTAAAAATGTCTGGAACTGAACTTTCTCGACAATTTCTTGTATTAATAGTGTAATTCGCTCTTTCGGGGATTTCACCTATTAGATTTCGTGTGGACGAACCAGATTGGCTGCAGTTCATCCTGCACATAGCCCTTGGATCAGAAATTGAACACTCTCATCAAGGAGTTGTTTCTTTTGATTGTTGGAGTTTGTGCTTTGTGATTCTTCCCTCATGTAGCTAATTGGACGGTGCAGGCGCCCTACAGTCCCACTGCTACTGTTGAGGTGTACACCATAAACATATTGTCCACTGTAAATGTAACTGGTGCACCACCCATTTTTTCTGATCAAAGATGCGGGTGGAGGTTTTCGTTGTTTTCTGTGGCATGCGTTAGTGATAATATTAGATTGGCGTGGGAAATTTACTCCAAAGAATTTATGAGCTATCTAGAGAGACGCAGTAAAATATGTTATTCCAGCCTTTAGAATGCCATGTGATACTTTGTTTTTTCTGAGGAACATACACAGGATGATTATGATTGTTTGAGATCCTCCTAAAGCTGTGAGAATTGAGGAGTAGGCATATTGTTTTTGGCTTATTCACGAGATGTGAAATACCTGAATGTTTTGGATCTTGTTAGTATAATCCTTGTGTCATGTAGAATAGTAGTATAGGTCTGGTCTGGTAGTTTTCCTTAGCTATCAAGATAAGCTTGCTGCCTGACAACTAGTAGCAGCAGCCAACTTTGTTTTGTCTGGAATGCTGAGAGATAACGAGACTTTCATTTTCATTGAAGTATGATGATTTCAAGTTTTCAACCATAGTCACCGGGACCTGAAGCTACTACCTCTGGTACTCATCAGAGAGCTCCCAAATATACCTGGATTAGAATGAAATTGTTATCTAACTCAAGAATAAAGAGCTTTATTGCTGGGTCATTGACCTGGATTAACCGGCTTTGCAACCAAATCCAGAAGAACACTAAGTCACTAACCATCTCATCAACCCACAATTTTAGTCGACCGTGAATCTGTCACAACTTCCAATGGTTGTACATTGTGAACGAAGGGAGCTTTTGACATAATGTTTCACTTCAAAATACTAATGTTGCTGAGTATAGTCTGTTAGATTTTGAACTGAGAGTTTGTGGATGTCTACCTTGTTACTGACTTATGTTTTGAGTAGTCATGACCGCTACACTAGTTGATTTGGTGTTTTGAGCTTGAAAACCTACTGTTCTTTTGTACGCACTGATGGAAAGGAAATCTACCTCAAATACCAGTTTGTAGTCATATTATGCACGGGGAGTTGCTGCATGTCTGCTACTCGCATTTACAACTGCTGTTAGAATGCTTTGAAGCATTAACCATACTAATTTTTGTACTTGAGATTGTGATTCTTATGCTTAGGTTTCTTTGTTTCCCTTATTTTGTGAAGTGCTCTCCTGATAGTTGACACTTTTGACATGACCATATCTTTCCTTCTAGTTGTAATGTTTTCCTAGACATCACACCGACAACTATTGCTAGGATGTTTTGAAGGAGTATAAATAAATGCAGACACTTTTGACATAATCATATCTTTGCTTCTAGTTGTAATATTTTGTTTTGCCTTGGATCACGATGTTGCCCTTTTTGGTTGCAGGAGGCAGGAGCGCTGGATAATCAAATTTGATGCGGCGCTGCATGATTTTACCACCATCAATTGTTTCTCGGTGCCAGAACGCTGCTGACTTAAACGTGGCTTCCCTCTTTTGCGAATGAGAATGAGCATGATTTTTAAGAGGATGTGACATCGTTAGCCTAGATAACCCGACTCTGGATTTGTATGAATACCCCAGTGTCAGCGTCATTGTAATTTTGCGGTTTGCATTGATCTGGGTTATTCTGTTTGTTGGTATGATGGAATTAGACTTTAGACTTGTGATGATACTGAAGAAGTGCAAGGATGTGTGGAAATCATGTTGTTCGATTGTTCACTAAGTATTGATTTCGTGGGTGGATATTCTGCCAGCAATTGCACTGCTCAAAAGATTGGTGACAATGTAATCGAAGTATCTGGATTTGGAGAGAAAATTTAACCTGGGCCGTAACTTCAGAAAGTCTTTGTTCTAGTGATCTTTGTCTTATTTCACTTCCTAAATTCAGTACCTGGGAACAGGATCACAGACAACAGTCAAAGCCGGAAGAGCAGAAGCTCTTTTGTTTTACCAGATCAAGTGATGTCCAATGGCCAGCATTGCCCAGCGGACTGTTGCTTCGGTTTTTGGTACCGATTTGTGCCCTAATAACATTTGGCAATTCTATGCTTATTGCTATGCTTTCTTCCCAGAAGGGGCTGCTTTTTATACTGCCGGTTTAGCTGCTGTTTACTAGGCTTTATGGAACTGCCGTAATAGGGCGACGCTCAAATTTAAGTTTCCTAACTCTCCATTTGAAATTGTCTTTGATTCCTGCGCTCTTTTCTTAAACATGGTGACAGGGACGATCTGAGGAGAGGCTTTATGGAACTGCCGTAATAGGGTGACCCTCGAATTTAACTTTCCTAACTCTCCATTTGAAATTGTCTTTGCTTCCTGCGCTTCTTTCTTAAACATGGTGACAGGGACGATCTGAGGAGAGGAGCCATGATGCTGAAGGACAATGCCAACAAGATGATGAGGATCTGTGCAGCAGCACAAGAGAGTTCAGGCTAGGCTGATGGCAGGATGTGCAACTGATTTTGTTACTGGTGATGGTCTTATTTTGTTTCAGTAGGTGGTCTTTTGTTCCTGGGTTTAGTCCTGATACCTGCGGTGGCCTTGCCCCTGTGTGGGTGTTTTGCCTTGTGGTGCTCCTGCGTGGGCGTTTAAAACTGTCCTTAGGATGAATGGATTTTGGTGTCGTCAGGTGTTCTGACGACGAGCACCTGTGGTGGGTTTTCCCGCGATGCGTTGAACTTGCTTCCCCTTTCCCGCTACTTCAAACTCTGGTTCGGATGGTTGCATTTTCGTTATTCATTTAATAGAAAGGGGTTATGCCTGGCTAGAGAGAAAAAGTGAAATGCATTGAAGCTCATGAAATAGAGCTGCCACAAAATGAAGCTCATGAAATCTTCAGCATGCACAAGTGAATCTTATGAAATCAGCAACATTGCGGCACTGCAGTAATCAACGTCCCGCGGAACAAATAAGGGCTCAGCACCACCTTATGGGAGGATACGGACACTCTTCCACCAGAATGCAAAGTCATACTCTTATTATTGCTGATGAGATGATAGTCAGTACAGGAGAAGACAACAAGCGCGCGCATTCTTTGATCTGAATTGCCTTATATACATACACTGGGTTTGCTCGGCCAACTGAAGCTGCACTGTCTATTCTGGTCCACTTCAGCTGTCCGACTCATCAGAGTCGCTCCTATCAGCGTCAGCTTCTTCGCGATTTGCAGCAGGCTCTTGAACGTCAGGCTTGGGTACAGGAGCTGGTGCAGCTTTCTTGCGATCACCGCCTTCACCACGTCCAGTTGCACTAGCATTCTGGTCTACAAACAAGTTAAAGAACTTTATACGCAGACAGATTCGCATATAAACAGCGAGGTTTCCTTTTATGATGGTTTGACCCATAACCGCGATGCAGTCCTGATACAGAACACCTTTAAACAAGGCATTCCAAGTTTTGAAGGTTAGGTTTGGAAACCACTATATGTGATCACTATAACGACATGCTTAAGAGATTATCAACGTTATCCTTATCAACAAGGGAACTACATATAGATATCATGTCTTCTAACGTAAAGGGCAAGCAGTTTACTCATTAGGAAGTTGATGAGCCAATGGAAGTGCAAAGCTACCAGCTAAACAATACAGAACAAAACAAATTACTAGTCATTTGTTCTATTGCAATAAGGCAAAGCATTTGGCAAAAATCACATGGATCAAAAGGATACTGACAGGCACTCCTTGCATAATACTCATAAGATCCTTCTCAACTCGGTGAACAAGCTCTGCCTGCAAAATGAGTGTATGCAGGCTTTAGCGTCCTCATTAACAGTGTGTTCTCATCAACATTGGGAAACAAATATGGCGGAAGGTTAGTCAATTCATATACACTCAAGTCAGGCTCTCTGCGAAAACGTCGCCTGCGTGCATCCCTCATTGGAGGAGTAAGTCCATGCTTGTATTCAACTCCTTCTGGAGCAGGATCATCTTCTTCTCTTACCATTACCATCTGTTTCAGTTTAAAATGATTACAAAGCCTACAAATTAACAAGATATATACACAAATCTTCACTTTTACCTGACCAACATCAGCAGTTTTAACTAAAAAGGAATCATCATATGTCTTATATGACTCCACAACGGTTGGGAGATCCAAGAGAGATGCAGGAAACCTCTGGTTACCAATCATAAATGTGCCACTCCTTCCATCCTCTGTAGGAGCAAAAATACCATCAACCAGAAGGCAATAAGGATTAAATAAAATTCAGTTCTGCTAACAATCATAGGCTACTGTATTTTATTCTTGAAAATCAAGAGAGACCATTGCATTTTACTACTACTGTAAATGAGTGCATAAGCTGACTATGCACATAGACGGTGTTACATCAAAAGTTTGGTAATCAGCATTTGAAGGTCATAATTGCAGAGGTTGTCGAATACAAGCCTGGTATGCCACAATGAAAAGGATTAAGCTCTTTAGAGTCATATATTTACTGAATCCAAGTTTCCTTTTTATTACCGATACCAAATACTGACTGGTTTCATGGTTTTGTACAGATAAGCCAAGTTAAGCTCATCTGAGCATATGGAAATGCAATCTCAGTAACTAGTGAAGAGGGGAATAAGAATACAGACAACAATTAAGTGAGATCTTGAAATTGGTCTCGCCTCATCCGCAGGTAAGAACCCAGAATTTCAACAACTGCTAAGCTATAGAGGAACTACACAAACGTAAGCTTTCGTGTTACAGTGATATTTGATTATGTATTAGTCTGCGTCAGCAAGCAGGCTAATTTATCCTGTGTTAATGAGATGGTTGCAATTTGCAACTGACCAATCTGCTATCAACACATTCTAACCTACCTATCACTGCAAAAACAATTAGGGCATCGATAACTTCAATAGCCCTAATCACTGTTGAGCTTTGTCGATGTTAATCGGCGGCCGTCCGGCCCTGGACCATTTGCTTCAAAGTACTGCGAAAACTGACATGATAAGACTGCTGAACACACACCATGATGCCAGTCAGTGGTGCGAGATATCCCTAGGGCGGGGTACCCGCAAGGCCGATTCCACGCCCGCTGTGGCGTTCGCGCTATCCGAAACACAACCGGTAGCAATCTCTGGACGGAACGCCCCTCGGCAGCCTTCAGGGTGCCTAGTTTGAGCAGTTGGTCAAACAGCGCGCGGACGTGCTGCTCTGCCAACTACCATCTGACAATTAAGCTCCCCTTTTGCAGCGTATTCTCCGCGCTCCGCGAAATACCCGTCTCTGTTGCCCTCACAAATCCGCAGTTCTACTTCCCTACAGCAATTTCCCGCGGAAACAGCAAGTAAAATTCGCGGGGCGGGTAGGGGGGAGAGAGGCGGGGAGCACCTGAGAAGGAGAGGTCGAGGGAGGCGTCGTCGGGGTTGGAGGACGAGCCGGCGGCAGATTCGCTCATAAGACGCTCGATCCGCTCCGCCACGGATGGGGGCACGCGGAGGATGAACTGCTCGTCCATGGCAATTGGACCGCCGGGAATCCAACTCTGTGATAAGATCCCTTCCCCTTTTGTTTGCCCCGGAGAGTCCAGTTTTCCAGCTCAAACGTTTCCTTCCTCGTGAAATAAATGTGCAGTCAAGTTTACCATCTCATCATCTTGTTCATGTCCAGATTGTACAGCACCGGATGCGAAGAATGTGCAATAAAACAGTGACTCAAGTTTTGGTTCGATGGTCTGAGTCGTCTTTAGAGGATGATTCATGAAAAGATTTAGAGTTCTCGCAACAACAATTTTCTCGTGCAACGATTTGAGTACAAGCCGCTTCTCAAGAAGGAAGAAATATCAGCAATGCGAGTACGCCGGAGGCAAGCCAGGAGTCTCTAAAGACGACGACTGACGAACCTGTCGATGAAGGGATTCAGAGAAGAGACACGCCAGCGCGGGAACCTAGACGACGGCCCGTTGACAACGTGAGCCGGCCCAAGTTGAATACCGGCCGAGAGTGGGCTTGTTGTTAAATACTTTCATTCTCCTTCTGTTATACTTGCGGTTTGGACGGCGGCTTCGGCCGAGACTTGTAATTTTGAATTCCTCTGTTAGTTGTTGTGAGGGTGGTTGGGCGGAATCACACGCAACTTTATTGCTGCGACCTAGCTAGATCGAGAGCTACCTTACACTTGATATCAGATTTGGTGGTCCTGGAGCTGTCATGGCACCCGTACGTGACGCGGTGCCGTGATCGGTGGCGAGCGGCGGTGATGGACAAGCTGTCGGAAGAGGGGCGCGGCGTGTACTCGTTGGTGTGGGCGGACTTCACCGCCAATCTGGATCAGCGTTTCAAGGAGCACGGTGAGAACCTTCTTCAAGTCGTCGACAAGCTCATCCAGGCCAACACCACTACGCTCGACGGGCTATTGACGGCCCGTGTCGACGGGGTGCGGGAGGAGCTTGTGCTCGAGCTCTTGGCCGTCCGCGCTGACTGGCCGAGAGAAGCGCCTGGGCGGCGTGAAGCTTCGGCCATTCGACTTGCTAGGGGTGGCCGCAATTCTGCCGTCGACTCCCTTGGCTTCTGCCAGGATCATCGGGTGAAGGCACATGCTCCGTATGTCCCTCCTCCGATCAGAGGTGCGCAAGATTCCATTTTTCGTCTTCGTCCTTCTTCTACTACGCGTGATGCGCCTTACCCTGATGCTGCTGATGCACTATCATTTGGTGTGCGAGTGGATCTCCCTCGTTTTGATGGTGCGAATCCACGGCTCTAGCAAACTCGGTGTGAGGATCAGTTCCGGCTCTGGTGTACTCCTCAACATTGTTGGATTTCGTTAGCTACATCGCAATTTGAAGGTACAACTGCTCGCTGGCTTGAATCGATGCAACTCGCTGTTCCCAAGCATCCTGGTCTGAATTCTCTTCAAGTTTGCAGAGCCGATTTGGTCGTAATCAGCATCAGACATTGTTGCGTCAGTTGTTCCATATTTCACAAACCAGTACCGTTGTTGATTATGTGGATAGATTTGCTGATTTATATGATCAACTATCTGCTTATGAGGAAGCCCCCAATCATCTCCACTACACCACTCGCTTCCTAGACTGTCTGAAGCCTAGTGTTCGTGTGGTTGTTGCTTTGAAGAAGCCCAAGGATTTGGATGCTACATACGATCTGGCACCGTTACATGAAGAGCTTGCTGGTGGTCTTAGATCTTTGAACAGTTCTACAAACCAGAGATCATGTGCTCTTCATCTTCCTCTTCCACCTAGAGCTAGTTTTGCTGATAGCAAACGATCAACTGAAACTCTCAAAACTGCTCCATCTGAGGATAAGTGATCTGCATTATGTGCTTATCGCAAGTCCAAGGGGTTCTGCTTTGTGTGTGGTGAAAGATGGTCTAAGGATCATATGTGCAAATCGTCAGTTCATTTACATCTGGTTCAAGAGTTGATTGATCACATTCAAGCACAAGAAGCAATAGATACATCCTCTACAACTGATCAAGAGCACGTGTCTGTTTGTAGTATGAATCTGTCTGCTGCTGCTGTGGGGAAACAGTCTAATGAACCAACTCTGCAATTGTTAATTGAGGTGCAAGGAATGGAATTGATTTTTCTAGTGGATTCTCGTAGTACACATTATTTTATAGACAATGCCCTGCAACATAGATTCACCAAGGTCCAACGGACTTCTCGTGTGTCAGTATCTGTAGATGGTGGAGGCCTATTGCAATGTGATGCAATGTTATCCAAGAGCTTGTGGAAATGTGGATCAGTTCAGTTCAACAGTGACTTCAAATTGTTACCACTAACAAGCTATGATGGTATAATTGGGTTGGATTGGCTTGCTCAACACCGTCCAATGCACGTTGATTGGGTTCAGAAGTGGATATCCTTTCCTTATTAAGGTGAAGTGGTTACTTTGCAAGGCTTGTTACCTGAAAATGTGGTTGTTGCGGTGTTTTCCATTTCCTTGTTAAGACCTGTTGAGAAGCAAGTTCAACATCCAGAATTGCAAGTGAAGTTGGATAAACATGCAGTGTTATTTGAAACCCCAACTACTTTACCTCCTAGAAGACTCAAAGATCATACAAATCTTTTAATTCCAAGTGCAAGACCAATTTATGTTAGACCTTACAGGATTGCTCCTCGTTTCAAGGATGAATTGGAAAAGCAGATCAAGGAAATGTTGGCCTCATGGATGCTTAGGCATAGTAGCAGTGCCTTTTCTTCTCCTGTCTTGTTAGTCAAGAATAAAGAAGAAGAGACTTGGAGAATGGTAATTGACTATAGACAACTCAATGCTATCACAGTGAAAGGCAAATATCCAGTACCCATTATAGATGAACTCTTGGATGAATTGGCAGGAGCTTCTTGGTTTACCAAATTGGACCTCAAAGCTGACTATCATCAAATCAGGTTGGCACCTGGGGAAGAGTACAAAACAGCATTCCAAACCCATAATGGACATTATGAATTCAATGTGATGGGCATGGGCTTGACAGGATTACCAGGTACATTCCAAGGTACTATGAATTATGATCTTCCTCCTACGCTAAGAAGGTATGTAGTTGGCAACATTTGTTGAGAGCTCAACAATGTGTGAAGAGTCAAGGAGATAAAAAAGAATTGAAAGATCTTTTGAGATTGGTGATTCAGTTTTTCTCAAACTGCAACCATATGCTCAAACTTATGTTTATTCCATGCAGAATCAGAAGATGGCATTCAAATTCTTTGGACCATTCCCAATTGTGGAAAGAATTGGTGAAGTAGCTTACAGGTTGGATTTCGAGAAGGCAGTCGTATACATCCAGTTTTCCATTTGTCTCAGCTCAAACATTTCCTTCCTCGTGAAACAAATGCGCAGTCAAGTTTACCATCTCACCATGTTGCATTGCGAGTTCCTGTCCAGATTATGGAGCGTCGGATGCAAAGAATGGGCAATAAAACAGTGACTCAAGTTTTGGTTCGATGGTGTGAGTCGTATTCAGAGGATGATTCATGGGAAGATTTGGAGTTCTTGCAACAGCAATTTCCTCGTGCACCGGCTTGGGGACATGCCTCTTATCAAGGAGGGGGGAATGTCAGCAGTGCCAGTATGCCAGAGGCAAGCCATGAGTCTCTAAATACGACACGACTGTGTAGGGGAACGTTGCATGGGAAACAAAATATTTCCCACGCCCACGCAAGACCTATCCATGGTGATGATCATCTATGAGAGGGGAGATTGGATCCACATACCCTTGTAGATCGCTAAGAGGGAAGCGTTAAGAAACGCGGTTGATGTAGTCGAACGTTTTCACGATCCAAATCACAATCCGTCCCACGAACTTCGTCCTGATCTACCGTCGAACGGACGACACCTCCACGTTCAGCACACGTGCAGCTCGACGACGATCTCTGCCTTCTTGATCCAGCAAGAGAGATGAAGAGGAAGCTTAATTCTCCAACAGCACGACAACGTGACGATAATGATGGTGGAGCTACTCCGGCAGGGCTTCGCCGTACCGCACCGAACTAGCTACGGGGTGTCACGAGGTGGTGTAGGGAGAGAGGGCTGCGGCGTGGCTTGAAGTGCCAAAAGCCTCTCTCACCTCCACTATATATAGGAGGAGGGAGGGGCGGCGCCCTAAGGAAAAATACCTAGGGTTGGCCGGCATGCCAAGCAAGGAGGAGGAGTCCTCCTCCAATACGAATTGGCGGAGGAGTCCCTTCCCTAATTCGGTTTGCCCCACCTCTCCTTTCCTTCTCCTATTTCGGCCGAATAGGCCTTCTTGGGCTGGCCACCAGCCCACTAGGGGATAGTGCGCCATCCTTGGGCCTGTTTCGTTCCCTCTTGGGTGGGTGGCCCTTCCCGGTGAAACTCCAAAACCCATTCGTCACTCCCGGTACTTTACTGATAATGCCTGAAATTCTTTCGGAAGCCAAACGGATACTTCCTATATATCAATCTTCGTCTCCGGACCATTCCGGAAACCCTCGTGGCATCCGAGATCTCATACGAGTCTCATAACAACATTCGGTTACCAAGATCAACAATTCAACTATACCGAAAATGTCACCGAACCTTAAGTGTGCAGACCCTGCGGGTTCGAGAACTATGTAGACATGACCTGAGACACTCTCTGGTCAATAACCAATAGCGGGATGTGGATGTACATATTGGCTCCTACATATTCTACGAAGATATTTCTCGTTTGAACCTCTATGTCAAGGATTTAGTTAATCCCGTATGTCGTTCCCTTTGTCCTTCGGTATGTTACTTGCCCGAGATTCGATCGTAGGTATCTCTATACCTAGTTCAATCTTGTTACCGGCAAGTCTCTTTACTAGTTCCGTAATACAAAATCACGTAGGTAACTCTTTAGTCACATTGCTTGCAACGCTTGTTGTGATGTTGTATTACTGAGTGGGTCCCGAGATACCTCTCCATCATACGGGGTGACAAATCCTAGTCTTGATCCATGCCAACCCAATAGACACCTTCGGAGATACCTGTAGAGCACATTTATAGTCACCCAGTCAAGTTGCAACGTTTGTTACACACAAGGTTTTCCTCCGGTGTCTGGGAATTGCATGTTCTCATGGTCATAGGAACAGATACATTGACATGCAGAAAAACAGTAGCAATAAAATGACACGATCACATGCTACGTTCATAGTTTGGGTCTTGTCCATCACATCATTCTCCTAATGATGTGATCCCGTTATCAAGCGACAACACTTGTCTATGGTCGGGAAACCTTGACCATCTTTGATCAACCAGCTAGTCAACTAGAGGATTACTAGGGACAGTGTGTTGTCTATGTATCCACACATGTATCTGAGTTTCCATTCAATACAATTCTAGCATGGATAATAAACGATTATCTTGAACAAGGAAATATAATAATAACTGTTTATTATTGCCTCTAAGGCATATTTCCAACAGTCTCCCACTTGCACTAGAGTCAATAATCTAGCTCACATCACTATGTGATTTACAATGTAATGGATCTAACACACATACAATTCTGGTGTTGATCATGTTTCGCTCGTGGAAGAGATTTAGTCAATGGGTCTGCAACATTCTGATCCGTGTGCACTTTGCAAATATTTATGTCCTCTCCTTGATGTAATCGCAGATGGAATTGAAGCGTCGCTTTATGTGTCTGGTCCTCTTGTGAAACCTTGGTTCCTTGGCTAGAGCAATGGCACCAGTGTTGTCACAGAACACAGTCATTGGATCTAGTGCACTTGGCACAACTCCAAGATTTGTCATGAACTGCTTCATCCAGACACCTTCCTTTGCCGCTTCTGCACCAACTATGTACTCCGCTTCGCACGTAGAATCATCTACCACTCTTTGCTTGGAACTGCACCAACTTACCGCACCCCCATTAAGAATAAATAAGTATCTGGTTTGCGACTTAGAGTCATCCGGATCAGTGTCAAAGCTTGCATCGACGTAACCCTTTACGACGGGCTCTTTGTCACCTCCATAATCGAGAAACATTTCCTTAGTCCTTTTCAGGTACTTAGGAATATTCTTGACCGCTGTCTGGTGCTCCTCTCCAGGATTACTTTGAAACCTTCCCGCCATACTTATGGCAAGGCTGACATCAGGTCTTGTGCACATCATTGCATACATGATAGACCCTATGGCTGAAGCATAGGGGACGACATTCATCTTTTCTCTATCTTCTGCAGTTACTGGGCATTCAGTCTTACTCAACTTTATACCTTGTAACATAGACAAGAACCCCTTCTTGGACTGTTCCATTTTGAACTTCTTCAAAACTTTATCAAGGTATGTGCTCTGTGAAAGTCCTATCAAGCGTCTTGATCTATCTTTATAGATCTTGATGCCCAATATGTAAGCAGCTTCTCCTAGGCCCTTCATTGAAACACTTTTATTCAAGTAGTCCTTTACGCTTCCCAAAAGTTCTATATTGTTTCCAATCAGCAATATGTCATCCACATATAATATTAGAAACGCTATAGAGCTCCCACTCACTTTCTTGTAAATACAAGCTTCTCCATAAACTTGTATAAACCCGAACGCCTTGATCACCTCATCAAAGTGCTAATTACAACTCCGAGATGCTTGCACGAGTCCATAAATGGATCGCTGGAGCTTGCATGCTTTGTTAGCATTCTCTAGATCGACAAAACCTTACGGTTGCATCATATACAACTCTTCATTAAGACACCCATTAAGGAACATTGTTTTCACATCCATCTACCAAATTTCATAATCGAAAAATGCAACTATTGCTAACATGATTCTGACGGACTTAAGCATCTCTACGGGTGATAAAGTCTCATCGTAGCCAACCCCTTAAACTTTTGGAAAACCCTTTGCCACAAGTCGAGCTTTATAGACGATGATATCACCGTCTGCGTCCGTATTATTCTTAAAAATTCATTTGTTCTGAACGGCCTTTCGCCCTTCAGGTAATACTTCCAAAGTCCATAGTTTGTTTTCATACATAGATCCTATCTCGGATTTCATGGCCACTAACCTTTTGTTGGAATCTGGGCCCACCATTGCTTCTCCATAGCTCGTAGGTTCATCGTTGTCTAACAACATGATTGATAACACAGGGTTGTCGTACCACTCAGGAGCAGCATGCACCCTTGTCGACCTACGAGGTTCGACAACAACTTGATCTGAAGCTTCATGATCATCATCATTAGCTTCCTCTTCAAATGGTGTAGCTTTGACATAAACTTCTTTCTATCCCGCGCCACCAGCTGGTTGAAGCAAAGGTTCTATAACCTCATTAAGTTCTATGTTCCTCCCACTCAATTCTTTCGAGAGAAACTCTTTCTCAAGAAATGCTCCGTTCTTAGCGGCAAACACTTTGCACTCAGATCTAAGATAAAAGGTATACCCAACTGTCTCTTTTCGGTATCCTATGAAGACACACTTTTCTACTTTGGATTCCAGCTTTTTAGGCTGAAGCTTTTTGACATAAGCATCACATCCCCAAACTTTAAGAAACGACAACTTTGGCTTCTTGCCAAACCACATCTCATATGGCGTCGTCTCAACGGATTTTGATGGTGCCCTATTTAAAGTGAATGCAGCTGTCTCTAATGCATAACCCCAAAACACCATATCTAATAAAGTGCGATTACGACGTTTGGACACACCATTACGCTATGGTGTTCCAAGCGGCGTCGACTGTGAAACAATTCCACATTGTCTTAAGTGAGTGACAAACTCATAACTCAGATACTCACCTCCTCGATCAGATCGCGGGAACTTGATCTTCTTGTTATGACGATTCTCAACTTCACTCTAAAATTGCTTGAACTTTTCAAATGTTCCAGACTTTTGTTTCATCAAGTAAATATGACCATATCTACTCAAATCATCTGTGAAGGTGAGAAAATAACGATAACCACCACGCGCCTCTATGCTCATTGGTCCGCACACATCAGTATGTATGATCTCCAACAAGTCACTTGCCCACTCCATTGTTCCGGAGAACAGAGTCTTAGTTATCTTGCCCATGAGTCATGGCTCACATGTGTCAAGTGATTCAAAATCAAGTGACTCCAAAAGTCCATCAACATGGAGTTTCTTCATGCGTTTTATGCCAATATGACCTAAGCGCCAGTTCCACAAGAAAGTGGTGCTATCATTATCAACTCTACATCTTTTGGCTTCAATGTTATGTATATGTGTATCATCACTATCTAGATTCAACATGAACAAACCCCTCACATTGGGTGCATAGCCATAAAAGATATTACTCATATAAATAGAATAACCATTATTCTTTGACTTAAATGAGTAATCGTTTCGCAATAAACAAGATCCGGCTTGGGTCCAACCTTGGGTTTCTTCGTCGGAGGGCCACAACTTTTCCACTCTTCTTGGAGATACCCTTCTTGCCCTTGCCGTTTTCTTGAAACTGGTGGTCTTATTGACCATCAACACTTGATGTTCTTTCTGGATTTCTGACTCAGCGACTTTCGACATCGCAAACAGCTCGACGAGTGATTTATTCATCCCTTGCGTGTTAGAGTTTAACACAAAGCCTCTATAGCTAGGTGTCAATGACTGAAGAACTCTGTCAGTGATAGCCTCTTGCAGGAGAGCAATCCCCAGCTCAACTAGACGGTTAGCGTACCCAAACATTCTGAGCACATGTTCACTAACAGACCCGTTCTCCTCCATTTTGCAAGCATAGAACTTATCGGAGGTTTCATACCTCTCGATACGGGCATTATTCTCAAATATAAACTTCAGCTCCTGGAACATCTCATATGGTCCATGACGTTCAAAACGTCTTTGAAGTCCCGGTTCTAAGCCATACAAAACTACACATTGAACTAATGAGTAGTCATCCTTGCGCGTTTGCGAGACGTTCATAACTTCTGGCAACGCCGGTTGTGTGTTGGGGAACGTCGCATGGGAAACAAAAATTTTCCTACGCGCACGAAGACCTATCATGGTGATGTCCATCTACGAGAGGGGATGAGTGATCCACGTACCCTTGTAGATCGTACAGCAGAAGCGTTAGTGAACGCGGTTGATGTAGTGGAACGTCCTCACCTCCCTCGATCCGCCCCGCGAACAATCCCGCGATCAGTCCCACGATCTAGTACCGAACGGACGGCACCTCCGCGTTCAGCACACGTACAGCTCGACGATGATCTCGGCCTTCTTGATCCAGCAAGAGAGACGGAGAGGTAGAAGAGTTCTCCGGCAGCGTGACGGCGCTCCGGAGGTTGGTGATGACCTTGTCTCAGCAGGGCTCCGCCCGAGCTCCGCAGAAACGCGATCTAGAGGAAAAACCGTGGAGGTATGTGGTCGGGCTGCCGTGGAAAAGTCGTCTCAAATCAGCCCTAAAACCTCCGTATATATAGGTGGGAGGGAGGGGAGGAGGCAGCCTCAAAATCTAAAGGTTTGGCCGAAATTGGAGGTGGAGGAGTCCTACTCCAATCCTACTTCGAGTAGGATTCCACCTTCCCACTTGGAAACTCTTTCCACCTTGTGTTTTTTCCTTCTCAAACCTTATGGGCCTTAGTGGGAACTTATTCCAGACCACTAGGGGCTGGTTTATCTCTTCCCATAGCCCATGAGACCCCTTGGGGCGTGACACCCCTCCCGATGGTCCCCGGCACCCCTCCCGGCACTCTCGGTACACTACCGATGAGCCCGAAACTTTTCCAGTGATGCACGAAAACCTTCCGGTAACCAACTGAGGTCATCCTATATATCAATCTTCGTTTCCGGACCATTCCGGAAACCCTCGTGACGTCCTTGATCTCATCCGGGACTCCGAACAACATTCGGTAACCAACCATATAACTCAAATACGCATAAAACAACGTCGAACCTTAAGTGTGCAGACCCTGCGGGTTCGAGAACTATGTAGACATGACCCGAGAGACTCCTCGGCCAATATCCAATAGCGGGACCTGGATGCCCATATTGGATCCTACATATTCTACGAAGATCTTATCGTTTGAACCTCAGTGCCAAGGATTCGCATAATCCCGTATGTCATTCCCTTTGTCCTTCGGTATGTTACTTGCCCGAGATTCGATCGTCAGTATCCGCATACCTATTTCAATCTCGTTTACCGGCAAGTCTCTTTACTTGTTCCGTAATACAAGATCCCGCAACTTACACTAAGTTACATTGCTTGCAAGGCTTGTGTGTGATGTTGTATTACCGAGTGGGCCCCGAGATACCTCTCCGTCATACAGAGTGACAAATCCCAGTCTTGATCCATACTAACTCAACTAACACCTTCGGAGATACCTGTAGAGCATCTTTATAGTCACCCAGTCACGTTGCGACGTTTGATACACACAAAGCATTCCTCCGGTGTCAGTGAGTTATATGATCTCATGGTCATAGGAATAAATACTTGACACGCAGAAAACAGTAGCAACAAAATAACACGATCAACATGCTACGTCTATTAGTTTGGGTCTAGTCCATCACATGATTCTCCTAATGATGTGATCTCGTTATCAAGTGACAACACTTGCCTATGGCCAGGAAACCTTGACCATCTTTGATCAACGAGCTAGTCAACTAGAGGCTTACTAGGGACAGTGTTTTGTCTATGTATCCACACAAGTATTGTGTTTCCAATCAATACAATTATAGCATGGATAATAAACGATTATCATGAACTAAGAAATATAATAATAACTAATTTATTATTGCCTCTAGGGCATATTTCCAACAGTCTCCCACTTGCACTAGAGTCAATAATCTAGTTCACATCACCATGTGATTCCAATGAATCCAACACCCATATAGTTATGGGGTCTGATCACGTCTTGCTCGTGAGAGAGGTTTTAGTCAACGGTTCTGAAACTTTCAGATTCGTGCGTTCTTTAGAAATCTTATAGATGCTGCTACCACGTGCTATTCGGAAATGCTCCAAATATCTACTCTACTATACGAATCTGTTTCACTACTCATAGTTATCCGGATTAGTGTCAAAGCTTGCATTGACGTAACCCTTTATGACAAACTCTTTAACCACCTCCATAATCGAGAAAAATTCCTTAGTCCATTAGTTACTAAGGATAAATTTTGACCGCTGCTAGTGATTCAATCATGGATCACTCTCTGTACCCTCAACAGACTTTGAGTCAAGGCACACATCAGGTGCGGTACACAGCATGGCATACTTTAGATTCTACGGCTAAGGCATAGAAGACGACCTTCGTCTATTCTCTTTATTCTGCCGTGGTCGGGTTTTGAGTCTTACTCAAATTCACACCTTACAACGCAACCAAGAACTCCTTCTTTACTAATCTATTTTGAACTCCTTCAAAAACTTGTCAAGGCATGCATCTTGTTGAAACTTCTATTAAGCGCTTTCGATCTATCTCCATAGGTCTTTGATGCTCAACATTCAAGTAGCGCAATCTAGGTATTCCTTTGAAAAACTACTTTCAAACAACCTTGCAAGATTTACAGAAATTCTACATTACTTCTGATCCACAATATGTCAACCACATATACTTATCAGAAATTCTATAGTGCTCCCACTCACTTCTTTGGAAATACAAGTTTCTCATAAACCTTGTACAAACCCAAAATCTTTGATCATCTCATCAAAGTATATATATTCCAACTCCGAGATGCTTGCACCAGTCCATTGAAGGATCGCTGAAGCTTGCATACTTGCTAGTATCTTTAGGATCGACAAAACCTCCTGGTTGCATCACATACAATGTTTGCTCAAGGAAACCGTCGAGGAAACAATGTTTTGACATCCTACGTGCAATATTTCATAAATAATGCATCAACAACTAACATAATTCTAACAGACCTTTAGCATCGCTACGAGTGATAAAGTCTCATCATAGTCAATTGTTTGATCTTGTCGAAAACATCTTTGCGACAAGTCGAGCTTTTCTTAATAGTGACTTATCACCATCATCGTCTGTTTTCCTTTAAAGATCCATCTTTACTCAATAGTCCTATGACCATCAAGTAATTCTTCCAAAGTCTACACTTTGTTTTCATCCATGGATCCTCTCTCGGATTTCATGGCTTCCAGCCATTTGTCGGAATCTGGGCCCACCATCGCTTTCTCCATAACTCGTAGGTTCACTGTTGCTCAACAACATGACCTCCAAGACAGGGTTACCGTACTACTCTGCAGCAGTACGCGACCTTGTCAACCTACGAGGTTCGTAGTAACTTGATTCGAAGCTCAATGATCACCATCATCAGCTTCCACTTCAATTGGTGTAGGCGCCACAGGAACAACTTCCTACGCCCTGCTACACACTGGTTGAAGTGATGGTTCAATAACCTCATCAAGTTCTACTACCCTCCCACTCAATTCTTTCGAGAGAAACCTTTCCTCGAGAAAGGATCCGTTTCTAGAAATAAACACTTTGCTTTCGGATCTGAGATAGGAGATGTACCCAACTGTTTTTGGATATCCTATGAAGATGCATTTATCCGCTTTGGGTTCGAGCTCATCAGACAGAAACTTTTTTCACATAAGTGTCGAAGCCCCAAACTTTCAAGAAACGACAGTTTAGATTTCTCTAAACCTCAGTCTATACTGTGTCATCTCAACGGAAATACGTGGTGCCCTATTTAAAGTGAGTGCGGTTGTCTCTAATGCATAACCCATAAACGACAGTGGTAATTCGATAAGAGACATCATAGTATGCACCATACCAAATAGTGCGTGGCTATGACGTTCAGACACATCATCACACTATGATGTTCCAGGTGGCATGAACTGCGAAACAATTTCCACATTGTCTTAACTGCGTACCAAAACTCGTAACTCAGATATTCATTTCCATGATCGTATCGTAGACAGTTTATCCTCTTGTTACGACGAACTTCACTCCGAAACAGAATTGAACTTTTCAATATTTCAGACTTGTGATTCATTAAGTAAATACTCTAGTATCTACTCAAATCGTCAGTGAAGTAAGAACATAATGATATCCACTACGTGCCTGAGCATCCATTGGACTGCATACATCAAAATGTATCACTTCCAACAAGTTACTATCTTATTTCATCTCAATGAAAACAAGGCCTTGCTCATGTGGTATGATTTGCATGTCACTAGTGATTCGAAATCAGGTGAGTACAAAGATCCATCAGCATGGAGCCTCTTCATGCAATTTATACTAACATGACTCAAGCGGCAGTGCCACAAGTAAGTGGTACTATCATTATTAACTCATATCTTTTGGCACCAATGTGTAACACTACAATCGAGATTCAATAAACCATTGAAGGTGATCATTCAAGCAAATAGAGTAACAATTATTCTCTTTGAATGAATAATAGTATTGCAATAAACACGATCCAATCATGTTCATGCTTAACATAAGCACCAAATAACAATTATTTAGGTTTAACACCAATCCCGATGGTAGAGGGAGCGTGCAACGTTTGATCATATCAATCTTGGAAACACTTCCAACACGTATCGTCACCTCGCCTTTAGCTAGTCTCCGTTTATGTCGTAGCTTTCATTTCGTGTTACTAATCACTTAGCAACCGAACCGGTATCCAATACCCTCATGCTACTAGGAGTACTAGTAAAGTACACATCAACATCATGTATATCAAATACACTTCTTTCGACTTTTGCCAGCCTTCTTATCTACCAAGTATCTTGAGTTGCTCCGCCTCAGTGATTGTTCCCCTCATTACAGAAGCACTTAGTCTCGGGTTTGGGTTTAATCTTGGGTCTCTTCATTAGTGCAGCAACTGTTTTGCCGTTTCACGAAGTATCCCTTCTAGCCCTTGCCTTTCTTGAAACTTAGTGGTTTTACAAACCATCAACTATTGATGCTCCTTCTTGATTTCTACTTTCGCAGTGTCAAACATCGCGAATCGCTCAAGGATCATTGTATGTATCCTTGATATGTTATAGTTCATCACGAAGCTCTCACAGCTTGGTGGCAGTGACTTTGGAGAACTATCACTATCTCATCTGGAAGATTAACTCCCACTTGATTCAAGCGATTGTCGTACTCAGACAATCTGAGCACATGCTCAACGATTGAGCCTTTTCTCCTGTGCTTTGTGGACAAAGAATCTTGTCGGAGGTCTCGTACCTCTTAACAAGGGCACAAGCATGAAATCACAATTTCATCTCTTTAGAACATCACTTATGTTCCGTGACGTTTTACAACGTTTTCGGCGCCTTGCTTCTAAGCCATCAAGTATCTTCCACTGAACTATCGTGTAGTCATCAGAAACGTGTATGTCGGATGTTCATAGCATCCACAGACGACGCTCGAGGTGCAGCACACCGAGTGGTGCATTAAGGACATAAGCCTTCTGCGTAGCAACGAGGACAGTCCTCGGTTTTACAGACTTAGTCTGCAAAGGTTGCTACTATCAATTTTCAACTAAATATTCTCTAGGAACATATAAAAACAGTAGAGCTATAGCGCAAGCTACATCGTAATTCGCAAAGACCATTAGACTATGTTCATGACAATTAGTTCAATTAATCATATTACTTAAGAACTCCCACTCAAAAAGTACATCTCTCTAGTCATTTGAGTGGTACATGATCCAAATCCGCTATCTCAAGTCCGATCATCACGTGAGTCGAGAATAGTTTCAGTGGTAAGCATCCCTATGCTAATCATATCAACTATACGGTTCATGCTCGACCTTTCGGTCTCATGTGTTCCGAGGCCATGTCTGCACATGCTAGGCTCGTCAAGCTTAACCCGAGTGTTCCGCGTGTGCAACTGTTTTGCACCCGTTGTATGTGAACGTTGAGTCTATCACACCCGATCATCACGTGGTGTCTCGAAACGAAGAACTGTCGCAACGGTGCACAGTCGGGGAGAACACAATTTCGTCTTGAAATTTTAGTGAGAGATCACCTCATAATGCTACCGTCGTTCTAAGCAAAATAAGGTGCATAAAAGGATTAACATCACATGC
Organism: Hordeum vulgare subsp. vulgare; assembly: GCF_904849725.1. Lineage (NCBI taxonomy): Eukaryota > Viridiplantae > Streptophyta > Magnoliopsida > Poales > Poaceae > Hordeum > Hordeum vulgare. The sequence continues at coordinate 399,071,279 of NC_058520.1, read as the reverse complement.
AATTCATAAGTGACATGATATGGCCATCATCACGTGCTTCTTGATCTCCATCACCAAAGCACCGGCACGATCTTCTTGTCACCGGCGCCACACCATGATCATCCATCAACGTGTTGCCATCGGGGTTGTCGTGCTACTTATGCTATTACTACTAAAGCTACATCCTAGCAAAATAGTAAACGCATCTGCAAGCACATATGTTAGTATAAAGACAACCCTATGGCTCCTGCCGGTTGCCGTAGCATCGACGTGCAAGTCGATATTTCTATTACAACATGATCATCTCATACATCCAATATATCACATCACATCATTGGCCATATCACATCACAATCATACCCTGCAAAAACAAGTTAGACGTCCTCTAATTTTGTTGTTGCATGTTTTACGTGGTGACCAAGGGTATCTAGTAGGATCGCATCTTACTTACGCAAACACCACAACGGAGATATATGAATTGCTATTTAACCTCATCCAAGGACCTCCTCGGTCAAATCCGATTCAACTAAAGTTGGAGAAACCGTCACTTGCCAGTCATCTTTGAGCAAAGGGGGTTACTCGTAGCGATGAAACCAGTCTCTCGTAAGCGTACGAGTAATGTCGGTCCAAGCCGCTTCAATCCAACAATACCGCGGAATCAAGAAAAGACTAAGGAGGGCAGCAAAACGCACATCACCGCCCACAAAAACTTTTGTGTTCTACTCGAGAAGACATCTACGCATGAACCTAGCTCATGATGCCACTGTTGGGGAACGTCGCATGGGAAACAAAAAATTTCCTACGCGCACGAAGACCTATCATGGTGATGTCCATCTACGAGAGGGGATGAGTGATCCACGTACCCTTGTAGATCGTACAGCAGAAGCGTTAGTGAACGCGGTTGATGTAGTGGAACGTCCTCACGTCCCTCGATCCGCCCCGCGAACAATCCCGCGATCAGTCCCACGATCTAGTACCGAACGGACGGCACCTCCGCGTTCAGCACACGTACAGCTCGACGATGATCTCGGCCTTCTTGATCCAGCAAGAGAGACGGAGAGGTAGAAGAGTTCTCTGGCAGCGTGACGGCGCTCCGGAGGTTGGTGATGACCTTGTCTCAGCAGGGCTCCGCCCGAGCTCCGCAGAAACGCGATCTAGAGGAAAAACCGTGGAGGTATGTGGTCGGGCTGCCGTGGAAAAGTCGTCTCAAATCAGCCCTAAAACCTCCGTATATATAGGTGGGAGGGAGGGGAGGAGGCAGCCTCAAAATCTAAAGGTTTGGCCGAAATTGGAGGTGGAGGAGTCCTACTCCAATCCTACTTGGAGTAGGATTCCACCTTCCCACTTGGAAACTCTTTCCACCTTGTGTTTTTTCCTTCTCAAACCTTATGGGCCTTAGTGGAAACTTATTCCAGACCACTAGGGGCTGGTTTATCTCTTCCCATAGCCCATGAGACCCCTTGGGGCGTGACACCCCTCCCGATGGTCCCCGGCACCCCTCCCGGCACTCTCGGTACACTACCGATGAGCCCGAAACTTTTCCAGTGATGCACGAAAACCTTCCGGTAACCAAATGAGGTCAACCTATATATCAATCTTCGTTTCCGGACCATTCCGGAAACCCTCGTGACGTCCTTGATCTCATACGGGACTCCGAACAACATTCGGTAACCAACCATATAACTCAAATACGCATAAAACAACGTCGAACCTTAAGTGTGCAGACCCTGCGGGTTCGAGAACTATGTAGACATGACCCGAGAGACTCCTCGGCCAATATCCAATAGCGGGACCTGGATGCCCATATTGGATCCTACATATTCTACGAAGATCTTATCGTTTGAACCTTAGTGCCAAGGATTCACATAATCCCGTATGTCATTCCCTTTGTCCTTCGGTATGTTACTTGCCCGAGATTCGATCGTCAGTATCCGCATACCTATTTCAATCTCGTTTACCGGCAAGTCTCTTTACTCGTTCCGTAATACAAGATCCCGCAACTTACAATAAGTTACATTGCTTGCAAGGCTTGTGTGTGATGTTGTATTACCGAGTGGGCCCCGAGATACCTCTCCGTCATACAGAGTGACAAATCCCAGTCTTGATCCATACTAACTCAACTAACACCTTCGGAGATACCTGTAGAGCATCTTTATAGTCACCCAGTCACGTTGCGACGTTTGATACACATAAAGCATTCCTTCGGTGTCAGTGAGTTATATGATCTCATGGTCATAGGAATAAATACTTGACACGCAGAAAACAGTAGCAACAAAATAACACGATCAACATGCTACGTCTATTAGTTTGGGTCTAGTCCATCACATGATTCTCCTAATGATGTGATCTCGTTATCAAGTGACAACACTTGCCTATGGCCAGGAAACCTTGACCATCTTTGATCAACGAGCTAGTCAACTAGAGGCTTACTAGGGACAGTGTTTTGTCTATGTATCCACACAAGTATTGTGTTTCCAATCAATACAATTATAGCATGGATAATAAACGATTATCATGAACTAAGAAATATAATAATAACTAATTTATTATTGCCTCTAGGGCATATTTCCAACATTGTGGTGGTTCATAACCTAGCAGTGCATCAAGGACATATTGCTTTTGGGCAGCCATGAGGATAAGCCTGAGATTATGGGCCTAGTCAACAAAGTTGCTTCCATCATCTTCCAACTTAGCTTTCTCTAGGAATGCATTAAAATTCAGGGAGCTACTGCACGAGCCATTGATCTACAACATAAAATTTGCAAAGATTACTTAGACTATGTTCAAGATAATTGAGTTTAGTTAATCACTAGTAAACTCCCACCAAAATTGACACCCTCTAGTCATTGGAGTGACACATGATCCAAATTCACTAACTCAAGTCCAATCATCACGTGAGTTGAGTTAGCTTCAATGGTGAACATCTCTATGTTGATCATATCTACTATATGACTCATGTTCAACCTTTCGGTCTCTTCTGTTCCGAGGCCATGCCTATACATGCTAGGCTCATCAAGTTTAACCTGAGTGTTCCGCGTGTGCAACTGTTTTGCACCCGTTGTATGTGAACGTAGAGTCTATTACACCTGATCATCACGTGGTGTCTCGAAACGACGAACTTTCACGACGGTGCACACTCGGGGAGAACACAAATTTATATTGAAATTTTAGTGAGGGATCACCTTGTAATGCTACCTCGTCCTAAGCAAAATAAGGTGCAAAAGAGGATTAACATCACATGCATATCATAGGTGACATGATATGACCATGAACTTGTGCTTCTTGATCTCCATTACCAGAGCACCGGCATGATCTCCATCGTCACCGGCGCCACACCATGATCTCCATCATCATGATATCCATCATTGTGCTACCATCAAGGTTGTCACGCTAACTATGTTGTTACTACTAAAGCTACTGACTAGAGATAGAGCAAAGCATCATCAAGCGCAAAATAATTAAAGACAACCCTATGGCTCCTGCCGGTTGATGTAGCATCGACGTGCAAGTCGATATTTAACTATTACAACATGATCATCTCATACATCAAATATATCATATCATGTCTTTGGCCATATCACATCACATGCATACCCAGCAAAAACAAGTTAGACGTCCTCTAATTTGTTGTTGCTTGTTTTACGTGGCTGCTATGGGTATCTAGTATGATCGCATCTTACTTACGCAAAACCGTAACGATGATATGCAAGTTGCTATTTAACCTTCTCCAAGGACCACCTCGGTCAAATCCGATTCAACTAAAGTTGGATGAAGAGACACCCGCTAGTCATCTTGATGCAACAAGTTCAATGTTAGTCGATGAAACCGGTCTCTCGTAAGCGTACGAGTAATGTTGGTCCGGGCCGCTTCATCCAACAATATTGCCGAAATAAGAAAATACTAAGGAAGGCAGTAAATTGGATATCAATGCCCACAAACTCCTTTGTGTTCTACTTGAGATATCATCTACGCATAGACCTAGCTCATGATGCCACTGTTGGGGAACATTGCATGTGAAATAAAAAAATTCCTATGCACACGCAAGACCTATCCATGGTGATGATCATCTACGGAGGGGAGAACGGATCCACTTACCTTTGTAGATCGCTAAAAGGGAAGCATTAATAAACACAGTTGATATAGTCGAACGTCTTCGCGATCGAAATCGCAATCCGTCCCACGAACTTCGTCTCGATCTAGCACCGAACAGACGGCACCTCTGCGTTCAGCACACGTGCAGCCCGATGACGATCTCTGCCTTCTTGATCCAGGAAGAGAGGCGAAGAGGAAGCTTAATTCTCCGACAGCACGACAACGTGATGGTGATGATGGTGGAGCTACTCCGGCAAGGCTTCATCGTACCGCACCGAACTAGCTACGGGTGTCACGAGGTGGTGGAGTGAGAGAGGTCTGCAGCGTGGCTTGAAGTGCCAAAAGCCTCTCTCACCTCCACTATATATAGGTGGAGGGAGGGGTGGTTCCCTAGGGAAAAATCCCTAGGGTTGGCTGGCGCGCCAAGCAAGGAGGAGGAGTCCTCCTCCAACACGAATTGGAGAAGGAGTTCCTTCCCTAATTCGGTTTCCCCACCTCTCCTTTCCTTCTCCCATTTTAGCCAAATAGGCCTTCTTGGGATGGACACCAATCCACTAGGGGCTGGTGCGCCACCCTTGGGCCTGTTTCCTTCCCTCCCGGGTGGGTGGTCCCTTTCCGTGAAACTCCGGAACCCATTCGTCACTCCCGGTACTTTACCGATAAGGCCCGAAATTCTTTCAGAAGCAAAATGCATAGTTCCTATATATCAATCTTCATGTCCGGACCATTCCGGAAACCCTCGTGACATCCGGGATGTCATGTGAGACTCTGAACAACATTCAGTTACCAACATCAATAATTCAACTATACCAAAAACATCGCCGAACCTTAAGTGTGCAGACCCTGCGGGTTCGAGAACTCTGTAGACATGACCTGAGACACTCTCGGGTCAATAACCAATAGAGGTACTTGGATGTCCATATTGGCTCCTACATATTCTGCAAAGATCTTTATCGGTTGAACCTCTGTGTCAAGGATTCAGTTAATCTCGTATGTTGTTCGCTTTGTCCTTCGGTATGTTACTTGCCCGAGATTCGATCATCGGTATCTCTATGCCTAGTTAAATATTGTTACTGGAAAGTATATTTACTCGTTCTGTAATACAAAATCCCATGGCTAACTCTTTAGTCACATTGCTTGCAAGTCTTGTTGTGATGTTGTATTACCGAGTGGGCCCGAGATACCTCTCCATCACATGGAGTGACAAATCCCAGTCTTGATCCATGCCAACCCAATAGAAACCTTCATAGATACCTGTAGAGCACCTTTATAGTCACCCAGTTACGTTGCGACATTTCATACACACAAGGTATTCCTCCGGTGTCCGGGGATTGCATGATCTCATGGTCATAGGAATAGATACATTGACATGGAGAAAGATAGTAGCAATAAAATGACACGATCACATGCTACGTTCATAGTTTGGGTCTTGTCCATCACATCATTCTCCTAATGATGTGATCCCGTTATCAAGCGACAACACTTGTCTATGGCCAGGAAACCTTGACTATCTTTGATCAACGAGCTAGTCAACTAGAGTCTTACTAGGGACAATGTGTTGTCTATGTATCCACACATGTCTCTGAGTTTCCATTCAATATAATTCTAGCATGGATAATAAACGATTATCTTGAATAAGGAAATATAGTAAAACCTATTTATTATTGCCTATAGGGCATATTTCCAACACACTCCAGCGGCGACTGACGAACCTGTCGATGAAGGGATTCAGGGAAGAGGCATGCCAGCGCGGGAACCTACCGGTGGCCCGGGACAACATCCCGTTCACAACATGAATGGACCAATTGGAATACCGGCCCAAAGTGGGCTTGTCGTTAAATACTTCCATTATCCTTCTATTAGACTTGGCGGTTTGGACGGCGGCTTCGGCCGAGACTTGTAATTTTGAATTCTTGTGTTAGTTGTTGTGAGGGTGGTTGGGAGGAATCGCACATGACTCCGTTGCTACGACCTGGCTAGATCAAGAGCTACCTTACACTTGGTATCAGATTTGGTGGTCTTGGAGCTGCCATGACACCCATACGCGATGTGGTGGCGTGATCGGCGGTAAGCGGCGGCGATGGACAAGCTGTCGGAAGAGGGGCGTCGTGTGTACTCGTTGCTGCGAGCGAACTTCACCGCCGATCTGGATCAGCGTTTCAAGGAGCATGGTAAGAACCTTCTCCAATCCATCGACAAGCTCATCCAGGCCAACACCACCACGCTCGACAGGCTATTGACGGCCCATGTCGACGGGGTGCTGATGACGAGATGATGTATATACTTCTCGCTCCTCGTTGGTTACCCCAAGTGGAAGGTGGAGATGTAGTCAGCATCAAGTTTCCCCTTACACGGAGATTTTAAGGTTATCGAACTAGGAGGACTCCTAGGATCAACAAGTAGGTGTCCGCTGCCCTGGAGTAAGCAGAAGACGTGGACTTGAACACACAAATAACTTTGCTCCCAACGAGTACAGAGAGGTTGTCAATCTCTCCTGCCTTGTAGTTTGCAAAGTATCAAAACACAAGCGGGAATAGTTATAGTGATTGCAACGGAAAAGTAAATTAAAGCAGTAAATGGTGGAGGTGTAAGCAATGATGGTGATATGGACCGGAGTCACATGATGTTCACTAGTGATGTCTCTCTCCCTAAAGATGATAAACAACTATGCTTGGGTAAACAAATTACAGCTGGGCAATTGATAGAATTATAAACGCACCGCAATGCTAATTATGCTACTTGAAAGTTAGAGGCTCAATAGTAATGGACAGTACGCCAAGACAAGTAGATCGTTTATTCATCAGCATCTACTTACTAATCATCCACCATGAGATATCTATCCAGAACATCTCGCTGGTATTAAGTTGCGAGTGAAAAGACCTCGATGACGCTTAGAGGGGGGGTGAATAGGCTATTTAAAAACTTCTTCAGATTTGGCTTAAACCTAATGCGGAAATAAACTAAGAGGGTACTTGTCAAGCACAAATCCTAAATGCACTAGGCACTGCAACGTGTATCAACAACACGATCTACCAAGATGGACACAATACAGTTACTAACAAGCACAAGTAAGTTACACAAACTTACTTGAGCTATATCACACGACAAGTAGGTAAATAACACAAGATACTAGATCACACTATATCACACGATATATCAAGGGTTGCAAGTATGTACGTGTGGATATAGAGGGTATGCTTGAATGATTAATCTTGTACAAGAATTGGCCAACACAATATAATGAGCACAAGCAATATGCAATGTATGTATGCTCAAATAACACAAGTAACCCACAAGTAAGGAGTTAGGGTTAAGGATAACCAAGGTCACTGAGACGAAGATGTATCCCGATGTTCACTTCCTTGGAGGGAAGCTAGTCATCGTTAGAGAGGTGGATGTTACCACGAAGGCACACCAACGCCACGAAGGCTCACCCTATTCTCCCTTTTGAGATAACACCACGAAGGCATTTCTCAACCACTAGTGGTAAGCCTTTGAGGTGGCTTCCAAACCCTCACAAACTTTTCCGGGGGAAATCACACGGATTGATTCCTCTCCGAAGAACTCCTACCGCCTAGGAGTCTCCAACCTCCAAGAGTAACAAGATCACGGGGAATGCTCAAAACTTGCTCAAATCACAAATAGCTTGGGTTGAGAGAAGGAGAGGGAGAAGATCTATCTTTTGATTGGAACAACTCTCAAAGGGGCTCACAAATGCTCTTGGGATCTAAGATTTGGAGTGAGCAAATGTGTGTGAGGTGGAAATGTGTTCTTATAAGGATAAGGCTGTGTTTGGCAACCCGCTCACGAAGTGGGAGGGGGGTATTTGTAGTCGGGAGAGAAAAAGAGCCGTTGGGGACACTTTAAGTCACACAGGGTCCGGACGTCCGACACTTTTCGGAAGTCCGGGCGTCCGTGAGGGGTCGGACGTTCGACAGGGGTCGGTCGTCCGAGACCTGTAGGCATGACTGGAACTCTTCTGAATTCATCAGCGGCCGGACGTCCGACAGGGGTCGGCTGTCCGAGGCCTGTAGATGTGCCTGAACATATTTGAATTCATTAGCATACGGACGTCCGGAGTGGCCCGGAAGTCCGTGTTATACAGCACAAGTTCTACTGGTGGTGGCTTCCGGATTTCCGATGGGTGTCGGACATCCGGCGCTCGGGCATCCGGAGGAAGCCGGATTTCCGAGATATAGTGCACACATTCTACTGGTGTTGACCTCCGGATTTCTGGAGCTTGTCCGGACATCCGGGCCTCGGACGTCCGGAGGGAGCCGGAAGTCCGAGTTATATGGCTCTGATTTCTCTGGTATAGAATTCCAGATTTCCGAACTAGTCGGTCGTCCGGTCCTCGGACGTCCGGAGAGAGCCGGATGTCCGAGGCACTGGTTCTGTTTTCAGATAACAACAAAACAGTGGAGATGTGGTCTGAGCAGAGAGTGATGATGTAGTTTGAGCAAGTTCATCGCAAAACCTGTGATCCCCTCTTAATAGTGCGGGATCCCTAAGGACTCAAGAATCATAAAAGAGTACTGATGATCCATACTTGAGTGTATACTTTTATTCGCTGATCATCACTCCGCACAACTAACGTCAAAGGAACTGATACCTTTGAGTTAGCCCTTTCACCTGAGCTTGATGTTGTTGTTCCTTCTTGGCTCAAGTTGTAAGCAAGACATGATGAAGTCTTCAAGTGGCTTTCCCATACACAATGCGGAAAGCCTAGCTTATGTATTCATCTTCATTTGTCCACCATGTGAACGTCCACAAGAATCAAGCATGAAGTTCTCAAGAATGCTTATCTTGATCTTGTCCTGTCCACCATGTGAACATCCACAAGAATCAAGCATGTAGTGCTCAGGAATGCTTATCTTGATCTTGTCCTTGTTAGCACATGAGGTTGTCCTTGTCAGCACATGATCATTGACAATAGTTTCAATGATATATTCGTGCTGATCCGCTTGAACTTGCACACCACAATCTTGATGACGATCACCAATTGACGTCATCCTTCATGGGTTGTATGAGATCTTCCTTTTGACGCAAGCCCAATGGAAGCACACCTAACCCCCACATAGGAGTCTCACAAAGACCATGGGTTAGTACACAAACACGTAATGGACAATGCTTACCATACCATGGGATCACTTGATCCCTCTCGGTATATCTTGTACGCTTTGTGTGTTGATCATCTTGATTTACTCTTTGTCTGAGATCTTGATCAACCTAGTGTTTATATGACCATTCTTTGGATAATACCTTGAATAACATCTTGGTCATCATATAAACTCCTTGAACCCAACAGATGGACTTCAAGAAGTGTCTATGGACAAGTCCTATAAATATAACTTAAAGCAACCATTAGTCCATAGGAGTTGTCATCAATTACCAAAACCACATATGGAGATATATGCTCTAACAGCGAGCCCCACCCAAATTGTAAACTCAAAGCAACGGACAACTGCGTTAACAAACTATGTGTAAGGTAACCAATCCTTGCAATCGTGGTCACAAGCACCGTTGTTTTCTCCCCGGTGGCAACAACACATCCCCTAGTCTCATGTTTCTGTCACTCAAGCTACACATCAGGGGTCATGAACCCACAATCATGCATAACGCTCCCTCTTGGAGTTACAATCTACTACTCGGCCAAAGCAATAAAGAGCAATGGAGAACATGCATGAATCACTAAAGAACATAATATAAAAGGATAATCTAATATATAACTCATAACAATCTGAACATAATCTCATAATCCATCGGATCCCAACAAACCGAGCATAGCAATAGCAAGAGAATTACATAGATGCCTTGATCATGTAGGGCAGCTCACAAGGGCTAATCATGGAAGCACAAGATTGGAGAGAAGACATCACATAGCTACTGGTCATGGATTCATGGTCCAAGGAGGACTACTCACGGCACATCCGCAAAGCGTCCATGGCGGTGGAGAAGCTCCCGGAGGTCAATCCTCCCTCTGGTAGGGTGCGAGGAAAAGGCCTCCTAACTCTCCTGATGTCGGAAGCGCTGCGGCGGCGGAACAATGGAGAAATTCACGATTCTGGAAGTTGTGGAAGGGTTTCTTCTTGGAGGAGTAAATATAGGCCAAAGGAGGGCGCCAGAAGAGGTGGGACCCACCCAGGCGGCCTGTGAGCGCGGCCAGGCACTATTGCGTCAGTTGTTTCATATTTCACAAACCAGTACTGTTGTTGATTATGTGGATAGATTTGCTAATTTATATGATCAACTATCTTCTTACGAGGAATCCCTAATCATCTCCATTACACCACTCGCTTCCTAGACGGTCTGAAGCCCGGTGTTCATGTGGCTGTTGCTTTGTAGAAGCCCGAGGATTTGGATACTGCATACGATCTAGCACTATTACATTAAGAGCTTGGTTGTGGTCTTACATCTCTGAACAGTTCTACAAACCAGAGATCAGATGCTCTTCCTCTTCCTCTTCCACCCAGAGCTAGTTTTGCTGATAGCAACTGATCAACTGTAACTTTGGAAACTACTCCATCTTAGGATAAGTGGTCTGCATTACGTGCTTATCGCAAGTCGAAGGGGCTCTGCTTTCTGAGTGGTGAAAGATGGTCTAAGGATCATATGTGCAAATCGTTAGTTCAGTTACATCTGGTTCAAGAGTTGATTGATCAAATTCAAGCAGAAGAAGCAATAAATACATCCTCTACAACTGATCAAGAGCACATGTATGTTTGTAGTATGAATCTGTGTGCTGCTGTTGTGGGGAAACAGTCTAATGAACCAACTCTACAATTGTTAATTGAGGTGCAAGGAATGGAATTTGTTTTTCTGGTGGATTCTCGTAGTACACATTATTTTATAGACAGTTCCCTGTAACATAGATTCACCAAGGTCCAACAGACTTCTCCTCTGTCAGTATCTGTAGCTGGTGGAGGTCAATTGCAATGAGATGCAATGTTATCAAAGAGCTTGTGTAAATATGGATCGGTTCCATTCACTAGTGACTTCAGACTGTTACCACTAGCAAGCTATGATGGTATAATTGGGTTGGATTGGCTTGCTCAACACAGTCCAGTGCAGGTTACTTGGGTTCAGAAGTGGATGTCCTTTCCTTATCAAGGTGAAGTAGTTACTTTGCAAGGCTTGTTACGTGAAGATGTGGTTGTTACACTGTTTTCCATTTCCTTGTTAAGACCTGTTGAGAAGCAAGTTCAACATCCAGAATTGCAAGTGTTGTTGGATAAACATGTAGTGGTATTTCAAACCCCAACTACTTTACCTCCTGGAAGACTCAAAGATCATACAATTCCTTTAATTCCAGGTGCACGACCAATTTCTGTTAGACATTACACGATTACTCCTCATTCGAAGGATGCATTTGAAAAGCACATCAAGGAAATGTTGGTGTGAGGGATGATTAGGCATAGTAGCAATTCGTTTTCTTCTCCTGTCTTGTTAGTCAAGAAGAAAAAGAAGGGACTTGGAGAATGGTAATTGACTATAGACAACTCAATGGTATCAAAGTGAAAGGAAAATATCCAGTACCCATTATAGATGAACTCTTGGATGAATTGGAGGAGCTTTTTGGTTTTCTAATTTGGACGTCAAAGCTGGCTATCATCAAATCAGGTTGGCACCTGGGGAAGAGTACAAAACAACATTCCAAACACATAATGAACATTATGAATTCAATGCCATGGGCCTAGGCTTGACAGGAGCACCAGAAACATTCCAAGGCACTATGAATTATGATCTTGCTTGTGTGCTAAGTATGTGTGCAATTGTCTTCTTTGATGATATCTTGGTCTTCAGTAAAACTCTGGAAGAACATTGGGATCATTTGGATGAAGTTTTGTCTATCCTAAACAAGGAACAATGGAAGGTGAAAATGTCCTAATGTGATTGCCTATCTAGGGCATGTTATCTCTGGAGAAAGGGTTTCCACTGATCATGACAAAATTTTAGTTGTTTGGCATTGGCCTGTTCCAAAGAATATTAAGGAAGTCAGGGGATTCCTTGGGTTAAGTGGATATTACAGAAAATTTATCCAGCACTATGGCATTATTTCTAGACCTTTGACTGAATTGCTTAAGAAAGGGATTCCTTTTGTTTGGACAAGTATCTCACATGAGGCCTTTGTGATACTTCAACGAGCTTTAATATCAGTTCCTGTTCTGGCTTTGCCTGATTTCACTAAGCTTTTTATGATAGAGATTGATGCTTGTGAGTATGGTATTGGTGCAGTTTTGATGTAGCAGGAACACCCATTGGCTTTTGTGATGAAGACTTTGGGCCCCAAAAACACATGATTGTCAGTCTATGAGAAGGAGTATCTAGCTATCCTGCTGGCAGTGGATAAGTGGAGACCTTACTCACAAGTGCAGCAGTTTGTCATTAAAAGTGACCAAAGAAATTTGCCTCAACTGCAGGATCACAGGCTCTGTACAATTTCACAACAAAAGTGTGTGATTAAGTTGTTGGGATTGAATTATCGAATTCAGTATAAGCAAGGAAAAGAGAATAGTGCAGTTGATGCCTTGTCTAGAAGACCTCCTGATGATTCTCAACTATTTTCCATTTCAAGTAATCATCCAACTTGGATGGTTGAGATTGTTGCGAGTTATGAAGATGATGATAAATATTTAGCTCTTATCCAGTAGTTAACCATTGAACCAACTTCTAAGCCACCATATACTTTTGTTTATGGACTGTTAAAATACAAACAGTGTATTTGCGTGGGACCTGTGCCTACATTACATCATAAGATCTTTGCAGCCTTTCATGATAGTCCAATGGGTGCTCATTCTCGGTTTCCTGTTACTTGCAAGAGAATTCATGCACTCTTTTCTTGGGCTGGTATGAATAAGTTTATTTTACTTCAAGTACAATATTGTCTCATTTGTCAGAAGGCTAAACCAGAAAGAGTTGCATATGCTCGGTTGCTATCTCCACTGCCAATTCCAAGCAATGCATGGGAGACTGTTTCTATGGATTTCGTTAGTGGTAGTGATAGATAAATTCTGGTAGTGATAGATAAATTCACAAAATCCTGGTAGTGATAGATAAATTCACAAAATATGGGCATTTCATAGCTATGAAGCATCCATTTAATGCTCAGAAGGTTGTTGAAGTGTTTTTGGAAAATGTGTACAAATTACATGGGCTGCCCATGGTGATTATATATCAGAGAGATCCACTTTTCACTAGTCAATTTTGGAAAATGTTGATCCATAGAATTGGTACTCAATTAAATATGAGCACAACTAACCATCCTCAAACTCATGGCCAAACAGAGAGAGTGAATCAACAAATTGAATGCTACTTGAGATGTTTCATAAGTGCCTAGCCTCATAAGTGGAGTAAATGGTTGCCACTCTGTGAGTTTTGGTACAATTAAATTTGGCATTCTGCTCCGGGTAAGTCTCCATTTGAAGTGTTGTATGGATATACACCTAGGTACTTTGGCATCATTTAATCAGGTACTATTGCTCCAGTGGAAATGCAAGAGTGGTTACAAGCAAGACATCTAGTAACTGAGACAGCAAGGCAGCATTTGTTGAGAGCTCAACAACGTATGAAGAGTCAAGCAGATAAAAACAGAACTAAAAGATCTTTATCAGATTAGTGATTCAACTTTTCTCAAACTGCAACCATATGCTCAAACTTTTGTTTATTCCAGGTAGAACCAGAAGCTGGCATTCAAATTCTTTTGACCATTCCCAACTGTGGAAAGAATTGGTGAAGTAGCTTACAGGTTAGATCTTCGAGAAGGCAGCCGTATACATCCAGTTTTCCATGTGTCTCAGCCCAAACGTTTCCTTCCTCGTGAAACAAATGTGCAGTCAAGTTTACCATCTCACCATGTTGCATTGCGAGTTCCTGTCCAGATTTTGCAGCGCCGGATGCGAAGAATGGGCAATAAAATAGTGGCTCAAGTTTTGGTTCGATGGTCGAGTCGTCTTCAGAGGATGATTCATGGGACGGTTTGGAGTTCTTGCAACATCAATTTCCTCGTGCACCGGCTTGGGGATAAGCCGCTTCTCAAGGAGGGGGAATGTCAGCAGTGCGAGTACGTCGGAGGCAATCCAGGAGTCTCTGAAGACACCGACGACTAACAAATTTGTTGATGAAGGGATTCAGAGAAGAGGCACGCCAGCGCAGGAACCTCCGATGGCCCAGGACGACAGCCCATTCACAACGCAAACCGGTCCAAGTGGAATACCGGCCCAGAGTGGGCTTGTCGTTAAATACTTTCGTTATCCTTCTGTTAGACTTCGCTGTTTGGATGGCGGCTTCGGCCGAGACTTGTAATTTCGGATTCCTCTGTTAGTTGTTGTGAGGGTGGTTGGGCGGAATCACACACGACTACATTGCTGCGACCTAGCTAGGTTGAGAACTACGTGACAAACGCAATAACTTAAAGTTAATATTTAGGTTCGGCGCGTTGGCCGAACGCTCGACCGGCCGCTCCCGCACCCGCGCTTTTCACTGGTTGTTGGAAGGAGCCACGTTCACTGCCTTATCTTCTGCCATCTCACACTCTTTCTTCCCCGCTCCCAAATCTCTCAGCTCCTAGCCACACCTCGTGCCGCTTCATGCTACGCATGACTTGGTCGTCCTCCTACTCTTTTAAGCCGACAACCCCTCCTCCTCCTCCTAGAAGCCGACAACCCCTCCTCCTCCTACAAGCCTACAACCTCTCCTCCTCCAAGCCGACAACCTCTACTCCTCTAATTCTAGTTGCCGCGAGCATGGCATCGTTCTCCAATCGCTTGCTACAAGACGCTGCCACATGCTTCGTCACCTTCAACCAACGAGCTACAACGATGGTAAACGACGTGCACTGGAGCTGCTACATGTAGTGGAATGCTAAGATCGGCATGCTGTGCAGCTACAACCCGCAAAACCATTTGTTACATCCGTCATTCGATTTTGCTAGAACCAGAGAAGATTGAGGCTACGAACGGTGCGATGGCGGCAACGAATTTTGTTGTTGCAACCGCTATGGCTTTTTGCTACGTCTGGTTAACCTTTTGCTATATCCATTCACGGCGGAGTTACGCCCGTCACGGCGAGGATGATGATTTTTGTTGCAAACATCGTTGATTTTTTCTACAACCGGCGACGAAAAAAACTACAACTAGCGGAAAGTTTTGTTACAACCACTATTTTGCTACAACCACTGTTTTATACAAATGGCAAGATGTTTTGTTGCAACCCTTCTTTGATTTTGCTACCACCAACATATTTTTTTGCTACATAAATCAGGCCAAAGGTTAGACCGGCGACTCCGGTGAGATGGTTTTGCTACAACTATCCTTTGATTTTGCTACTATCGACAGATTTGTTGCTACATCCACCATGCGTCAGCGAGGCGGAGCTGCTTCCATGGCGTGCACGGACGGCGAGTGCGAGATCCATCCATGGCAAGCGCGGATGGTAGAGCTGCATCCATGGCGCCCAGCCCCAGCCAGCTCCGATGGCGTGCGACTGCCCCCGAGAGATGCCATTTTTCTGAACCGTGGCTGCCCCCGAGAGTGAGAATGGAGCAGGGGTGAGCTTTTAGGCCCGCGGAGAGGTCATCCATAGCTGGGGAGGGGTGGGGTCAGCGGGGGTTCGGTGCGGCGGTGGTTCCCAGATTTGTTTTTCCCTCGAGGAGTCGAGAGGTAGGAGGAACAAAACGTGTAGGGAGGGAGGAGAAAAGGAGATCTGGCCGTGCACATTAAAACAAATCAATGGTTGGCGTTGGACTCGCCGAAAGTTTCGGTCATCAGTCCGGCTCCTATCACTTCCCCAACCTAAATGGATGTGTGTCCGCTTTTCATCTTTCCATTAATCCATTTCTGACCCAAATTCGAGCCTCATTTGTGCACACATGTGGCAGACAGGTGACACCCACCTACTCCTCATCCTAGCCCGCCAGTCAATGGCGCATAGTCCATTCTCCTCCCCCCAGTCAACCAGCGAGTCCCCGCTCGCCCCACCCCTTTGCCACCGCCGCCCAATTTCGGTGCCCCCACTAGCAGATCGCACCGACATACCTCCCCCACAGCATGCCACCTTCTCACATCACCACCATCACCACCTCGCTGATGACCCACAAGTGTAGGGGATCTATCGTAGTCCCTTTTATAAGTAAGAGTGTCGAACCCAACGAGGAGCAGAAGGAACTCACAAGTGGTTTTCAGCAAGGTATTCTCTACAGGCACTGAAATTATCGGTAACAGATAGTTGTGTGATAAGATAATTCGTAGCAAGTAGCAAGTAACAATAGTAACAAAGGTGCAGCAATATGGCCCAATCCCTTTTGTAGCAAGGGACAAGCCTGGATGAACTCTTATGTGAGGTAAAGCGCTCCCGAGGACACATGGGAATTTCTATCAAGCTAGCTTTCACCATCTTCATATGATTCGCGTTCGCTATTTCGATAATTTGATATGTGGGTGGACCGGTGCTTGGGTGCTGTCCTTACTTGGACAAACATCCCACTTATGATTAACCCCTCTCGCAAGCATCCGCAACTACGAAATAAGTATTAAGACAAAGTCTAACCACATCATTAAACTAGTGGATCCAAATTAGCCCCTTACGAAGCAACACATAAACTAGGGTTTAAGCTTCCGTCACTCTAGCAACCCATCATCTACTTATTACTTCCCAATTCCTTCCTCTAGGCCCAAATAATGGTGAAGTGTCATGTAGTCGACGTTCACATAACACCACTAGAGGAAAGAGAACATACATCGCATCAAAATATCGAACGAATACCAAATTCACATCACTACTTATAGCAAGACTTATCCCATGTCCTCAGGAACAAAAGTGACTACTTACAAAGCATAATTATATTCATGACCAGAGAGGTATTGAATAGCATTAGGGATTTGAACATATGATCTTCCACTGAGTAATCCAACTAGCATCAACTACAAAGAGTAATTAACACTACTAGCAATCTTACAAGTACCAATCGGAGTCGCGAGACGGAGATTGGTTACAAGAGATGAACTAGGGTTTGGAGATGAGATGGTGCTGATGAAGATGTTGATGAAGATGAGTCCCCTCCGATGAGAGGAGTGTTGGTGATGACGATGGCGACGATTTCCCTCTCTGGGAGGGAAGTTTCCTGGCAGGACGGCCCTGCCAGAGCTCTAGATTGGTTCTGCTCAAGTTCCGCCTCGTGGCGGCGGCGTCTCTTCCCGGAAGCTTCCTCCTGATTTTTCTAGAATGAAACCCTCCTTATAGCAAAAGATGGGAGCCAGAGGGGCAACAGGGGGCCCACAAGCCACCCAGGCGCGACCAGGGGGCAGGCCGCGCCTCGCAGGCTTGTGGCCTCCTGGTGGCTCCCCTCCGGTACTTCTTCGGCCCAGTATTTTTTATAAAACCCAAAATAATTCCTCGTTGATTTTCACGGCTTTTGGAGTTGCGCCGAATAGGTATCTCAAACTTGTTCCTTTTTCAGACGAGAATTCCAATTGCCGGCATTCTCTCTCTTCACGTAAACCTTATAAAATAAGAGAGAAAACGCATAAGTATTGTACCGCAAAGTGTAATAATAGCCCATAAAGCGATAAATATCGACATAAAAGCATGATGCAAAATGGACGTATCACTCACCGCCAGGCCACACGAGTTTCTTCCCCAATGCTGCCATGCTCGTCAGACACCGGCAGGAATAATACGTGGTTGAGGGGAAGGGAGCATGTCTTCGCCACGAGATTCTCTAACGAAACCCACAAGCAATTCGACGGTTTGCCCTAAAGGTATAAATGGACTGTGACGAGTAGTTCTTTTTCCACAATTTCCTATGCAACGCCTGAAAGGACGTGGATGTCGCCTAGAGGGGGGGGGGGTGAATAGGCGCTTTAAAATAATTAAGGTTTAGGCTTGAACAAATGCGGAATAAAATATCGTTTAATATGTCAAGCACAAAACCTACAAACAACTAGGCTCACCTATGTGCACCAACAACTTATGCTAAGCAAGATAAACAACTAAGTGATAACAAGATATATTACAATAAACAATATGTCTATCACAAAGTAAAGTGCATAAGTAAAGGGTCCGGGTAAGAGATAACCGAGGCACGGGGAGACGATGATGTATCCCGAAGTTCACACCCTTGCGGATGCTAATCTCCGTTAGAGCGGTGTGGAGGCACAATGCTCCCCAAGATGCCACTAAGGCCACCGTAATCTCCTCACGCCCTCGCACAATGCAAGATGACGTGATTCCACTAAGGGACCCTTGAGGGCGGTCACGAACCTGTACAAATGGCAACCCTTGGGGGCGGTCACCGAACCCGTACACGTGGCAACCCTTGGGGGCGGTTACCAGTACCCGTACAATTTGCTCGGGGCAATATCCACAACCTAATTGGAGACCCCGACGCTTCCCGGAGCTTCACACCACAATGATTGAGCTCCGAGACACCACCAAGCTTCTAGGACGCCAAAGCATCCACGAAGAACAATATCAAGGGTACTAAGTACCAAAGGTAGTAAGCTTCTCAACTTCTCACTTCCACGTATCACTGTGGAGAACTCAAACCGATGCAACTAATGCAATGGCAAGAACACACGAAGTGGTCAAGTCCCTCACACTCAAATCCCTCCACAACAACAAAAGCTATGGAGAAATATGAGAGGAAGAACAAGGAGCTCACAAAGAACTCCAAGATCAAGATCCAAGGGGTTCCCCTCACATAGAGGAGAAAGTGATTGGTGGAGATGTGGATCTAGATCTCCTCTCTCTTTTCCCTCAAGAACAAGCAAGAATCATTGGAGGGATTGAGAGTAATCAAGCTCTAAGAATGTCAACAGTGGAGGTAGAACAAGAGCTCAACAGATAGGTGAGACCAAGGGGGAAGAAGACCCCCTTTATATAGTGGGGGAAGGAATCAGACCATTACCCCCACTTTCTGCCCGAGCTCCAGCGGTACTACCGCTGGCTGCAGCGGTACTACCGCTGGCACTCCAGCGGTACTACCGCCACCTAGCGGTACTACCGCTGGCACTCCAGCGGTACTACCGCCAGCTAGCGGTACTACCGCTGGCACTCCAGCGGTACTACCGCTGGCCCCAACGGTACTACCACTGGGCCCCTGGTAGTGCAACGGCACTACCACCGCCAAGAAAGTCTTCGCAAAAAGGTCCGTCCACGAACAACCGCTAGGCAAGCGGTACTAAGCTCCTGGAGCGGTACTACCGCTGACCAGGGGCGGTACTACCGCCAGCCAGCGGTACTACCGCTAGGGCGAGCGGTACTACCGCCAACTCTAGCGGTACTACCGCTAGGTCCAACGGTACTACCGCTAGGTCCAGCGGTACTACCGCTCGCCACTGAAACAACCATAACTTTCGCATACGAGCTCCGAATCGAGCAAACCCAAGCTTGTTGGATTCAGGACGACAGGAAATCTTAAGACCATGCGGTTATGAATATGCCAAAGATATAGAGATGTGAGTCCTCTATGAATGAAGAACCGGCAACAACTCCAACATCGAAAACATCATAGTAGATGCATATGGACTCCGTTTTCGATGAACTCGAGCTTGTCACGAAGATGACCATAAGCTCTAAAACTCACAAAGAGAAACGCCAAACAAGAACTAAGAAGTATGATGCAAGGATGCAAATGGTTTGAGCTCTCAACGAATGATACGATCAAGCTACTCACTTGAGAGCCCCCTTGATAGTACATCAATCTATCCTAAACAGAAAACCTATCAAGGGCAAACCTATACCTTGCACCTCGTCCTCTTGAGCTAGATGATGATGATCTTGGCTTCCTCAAGATGGACCACCTTTCTTGATTGTGTTGGCTTGATGAAGACTAGTTGATTTCTCCCCCATACTCACTATGGGTGAGCCACTCTTCAGCATATCTTCACAAGTCCATTGCCACCACAATGGACGGCAAGCTTCAAGCATGATATCTTCGTGCTGATCCACTTGAACTTGCACATCGCAATCTTGATGACGATCACAACTTGACGTCATACTTCATGGGTTGTATGAGATCTTCCCTTTGACGCAAGCCCATGGAAACACACCTAACCCCCACATGGAACTCTCACGAAGACCATGGGTTAGTACACAAACATGTAATGGACAATGCTTACCATACCATGGGATCACTTGATCCCTCTCGGTACATCTTGTACGCTTTGTGTGTTGATCATCTTGATTTACTCTTTGTCTGAGATCCTGATCAACCATGTGTCTCTATGACCATTCTTTGGATGATACCTTGAATACCATCTTGGTCATCATATAAACTCCTTGAACCCAACAGATGGACTTCAAGTAGTGCCTATGGACAAATCCTATAAATGTAACTTAAGGCAACCATTAGTCCATAGGAATTGTCATCAATTACCAAAACCACATATGGAGATATATGCTCTAACAACTCCAATGGTTCCACATCCGACAATGAGGAGATGGTGGTGGTTGTGTTGGTCGTCCATGACCACCTTAGTAGGTAGCGACCGTTGTTCCGGGGCTCAATCCCGAGGCATACTCATGCATTGAATCGTAACCAAGAGAGTGGCCATTTCCTTTTTTGGAAGGATTACTTTGAGACACCCAATCCGCTCTTCAAACACCACCAATTTTGACGTCGTTTTTGTATGGTAGGTATGTTTTCAACCGTATTCGGTAGGTTTGGTCGGATATGTTAAGTAGTTAGAGTACAAGGAGGATGCACTTGGAAAGATTGGCTTCTCCTCTTATCAGAAATGCATTCCAGCTATCTGGTTGCTTGAGTACAGAGTTCCTAGTGATCTCATTGATGAGTATGTCTATATGAGCGAGTCCACATGCCTAGAATCCATGTATAAGTTCTACAGGGATGTGATTGAAGTGCTTGGCCCTGAGTACTTGAGAGAGACAAATGTTGGAGATACTGCCTGGTTGTTGGCGATGAATGCCAGTAGTGGCTTCTCATGGATGCTTGGTAGTATAGATTGTATGCGCTGCAATGGAAGTACTTTTTGGGTAACTTCGCATGGGAAACAAAAAAATTCCTACGCTCACCAAGATCAATTTATGGAGGTCAACATGTACGAGAGGGGGAGTGTATCTACATACCCTTGTAGATCTCTAAGCGGAAGCGTATATAACACGGGTGATGTAGTCGTACTCTTCATGTTCCAATCGCGATCCAGCGCTGAACGGACGACACCGTCGCGTTCAGCACATGTGCATCTCGATGATGTCTCCTCCTTCTTGATCCAGCAAGATATAAAGTAGAAGTAGATGGGATATCAACCAACACGACAACGTGGTGGAGATGGTGGTGTCGCAGTGCTGGCAGGGCTTCGCCAAGCACCTCTGAAACGATGTACGAGGAAGAAACAGGAGAGACGGGAGGAGGGCCGCGGTCGTAGGAGAGTCTATTGCCCCCTTGTGCCTCCACACATTTATATAGTCATGGGAGGGGATGGTGTCTTGCCCTCCAAGCCCCTAGGGTCATTGGTCAAGGGGGGAGGAGGAAGGAAATCCCTCCTTTCCTTCCCCACCAATCACTACCCCCCTTTTTAGGGATCTCGATCTTATCATTTCGGGATATGATCCTATTCCTTTAAGGGGGAACACTGATGCTCCTAGACCAGGGGTGTGGGGAATTTCCCCACTACCCATGTACATGTGGGTCCCCATGCAGGTGGCCCCACTCTGGAACCTTCTAGAACCTTCCCTGTACGATACCAAAAAATCTCGAACATTTTTCGAAACCCTGGATATGACTTTCCATATATAAATATTTACCACTGGACCATTCCGGAGCTCCTCGTGATGTCCAGGATCTCATCCGGAACTCCAAACAACATTCGGTCACCAATGTACATATCCCATTACTATTCTAACGTCATCGAACGTTAAACGTGCGGACCCTTCAGGTTTGAGAATCATGTAGACATGACCGAGACACCTCTCAGATCAATAACCAATAGCGGGACCTAGATGCCTGTATTGGTTCCTACATATTCCATGAAGATATTTATTGGTCGAACCACGATGTCAAGGATTCAGTCAATCTCGTATGCAGTTCCCTTCGTCCATCGGTATGTTGCTTGCCCGAGATTCGATCATCGGTATCACCATACCTTAGTTCAATCTCGTTATCGGCAAGTGTCTTTACTCGTTCCCTAATACAAGATCATGTGACTAACTCCTTAGTCACATTTCTTGCAAGATTCTTGTGATGCTGTATTGTCGTGTGGTCCTAGAGATACCTCTCCATCATACGGAGTGACAAATCCCAGTCTCGATCCATGCCAACCCAACACACACCCTTGGAGATACCTGTAGAGCACCATTATAGTCATCTAGTTACATTGTGACATTTTATACACACAAGGCATTCCTCCGATGTCAGGGAGTTTCATGATCTCATGGTTATAGGAATAGATACATTGATAGTTGCAATAAACTAATATGATCAGATGTTATGCTTACGATTATGTCTTGTCCACCACATCATTCTCCTAATGATGTGACCCCGTTATCAAATGACAACTCATATCTATGGTTAGGAAACCTTAACCATATTTGATCAACGAGCAAGTCTAGTAGAGGCTCACTAGGGACATGGTGTTGTCTATGCATCCACACATGTATTTGAGTTTCCAATCAATACAATTATAGCATGGATACTAAATGATTATCATCAACAAGGAAATATGATAATAACTAATTTATTATTTCCTCTAGGGCATATTTCCAACAGAACTGTCCTTCTGCCTCGCAGGGGTAGTACAGGGGCTATGTCAAAGCTTGCACTATCATACTTGAGGTCGTTGCATCACAAGATCTATGCATCTCGCACTCTTTCTTCGGCATGGTCAGATCTCAGAATCATATCAACGTGCTTTAATGATCTCTGGTGTTTGAAAGACTTGCGGAAGGCAATAGTACGAAGGTCAATGTTGAGATCAAAGTCCACATGTACAAAAATGGATACTACATAGTCGATGGTATCTATCCTTAGTGGACTACTCTTGTGAAGACAATCCCTGGCCCTGTAGGAGATAATAAAAAGAGATTTGATGCGGAACAAGAGAGTGTTTGGAAGGATGTGGAGCATGCCTTTGGTGTTCTTGGGTATCTATGGGGCATCGTTCGGTATCCTGCTAGAATTTGGAGCACCAAGAAGTTGTGGGAGGTGATGACAGCTTGTGTGATCATGCACAACATGGTCATTGAGGATAAGCGCCCGAAACATATCTACGATCAAGGGTTTTAGTTTCAGGCTGACAATGTTGTGCCTGAGCATGGAGGAGCGATAATGTTTGCACAGTTCACTGAATTTCATCATCAAATGCATGATTGGAAAACTCACTTCAGCTGCAAGATGATTTGGTTGAGCATATATGGACTCATGTTGGCAACCAATAGATGTATTGGTCAATTTCATTTGAGACAATTTAATTTCTATTTGGCTTCTAAACTATGAGATATTTTTATTCGGTTGTAAAACTATGAGATATTGTTTTGAGATAATTTAACTTCTATTTGGCTTGTAATAATGAACTATGAGTTATGTGGACTATGAACTCGGATGCATGCCGCATGGACGAAAATGCGTTAGCATGTCGGGTGCACAACCTACCCAAACGCAAAAAGGGGCGGACATGTCGACTCAAATGGACAAAAGACAGACAAAGCGCATGTCCATTTGGGTCGGCACATTGGAGCTGCTAGCAACTCCAACACGCTGCTAGCATCTCCAACACACTGAACCAAATGAGCACGCGGTTTTTCCGATTTTTGCCCGTTTGGGTTGGCCGAGCGGAGGTTGGTGTCCGTTTTTTCATTTGGGTTGGCGTGTGCACCCCACACAGCCCTAGACGTAAATTTTTATCCACATACTTAATTTCTTTTGTAAAATAACAAGCAATGATAATTAAGCATTAAAACACATGTCAAATGCCAGCCCAAATCCACTTAAACATATCTAAACATAAAAAATCATCACCCTGCGCGCTTTCATAGGCGTCGTTGTCCTCCCCGGACCGGTGAGGTCGATGAGCTATGGCGCCGGGCCAGCCCAGGGGAACACCGCCTCCCAGGCGTGAGCAACATCGTGCGGTGTGATATGAAGACATTAAAATGCTTAATCAAAAAATGGCAACCCCATTCGGTGCTTAACGATGAGTATGACCTATGATCAAGCATTCTTGCTTGACTCCTCAAGTCAATATACTCTAATATAGGTGACCTTGTCACCACCCAACATTTAGACGGAGATTATTGCATGGTTCATATTTTAATTGCACTCTTTCTTGGAACAATTCAATTCTCATCTATATGTATGTAAATATTTCAAAAAAATCTTTTTATGTTTCTAAACTTTTGGATATGTATCTTTTTTTTTAAAGGATAATTTTTCAAAAGTTCAAATTTAATTGCAACTCGGTCTCATCGATGTGGGAAAATCGGTCTAACCAATTTCACCCACAAGCCATCTATCATTCTCGGTTCTACCGAACCATCTTGCCTCGGTGAATCCGAATTTATCACTCCCTATGATCTTTGTGGATTTCTGGATTTTTCCAAAGGGGGAGAAACTTTTCAGCTATCCCAAGTTTTATTACCTACTCAACTCCTATAGATCATTACCATTTATGCTAAAGGGGGACATAATCTTGGTTTCACATAATTATCAAGGGGAGAAAACTTCAAAGGGGGAGAAATCTTCAGTGGTCCCACGATATAAGAGGGTGAAACATCTAGGATCCCTAACTGAAAGGGGGAGATATATCAAGGAACTCTTATCTATACTGAAGGGGGGAATTCAAGGAACCCTTACCAGAGAGAGAAGAATCTAGGATCCCTTACTCTCAATGAAACCTTACCCTCTAACCTTTTTGGAAATTAATGCCAAAGGGGATATATATATATCAAAGCTTCTAAATGCTTATACCAAAAGAGGAGATCTACTAAAGGGAAGATCTGCCTTGGGGTGAGATACATCAAACCCTATACATTCAGGGGGAGTGTTACCATTAAGGGGGAGAGATATAGAAAATTTTATTTGAGTTTTATTGCCTACATTGGATCAAACTTGTCTCACCCTACCTACTCCCAATATCTACATGTGATGATTCAGGAGGGAGAGGTAATCTTACATATTCATACTTAAGGGAGAAAGTTCTAAATATTCTTGGAAGACATATTGAAGTTCTAAATTCTACATATACATATTTAAACTCTTCCATGTCTTGGTACTTTTGAAGCTCTTTGCATCTTTACAATAGTATACTCTTGTGTTATCTAACATTTGTTTTCCCAAGTGTACTCCTACTTCCAGGATGCTCAAGAACCTCAATGTAAGTATTTGAATCATATCCTTGCTCAAGATGATCTCTTGTCTATTTGCACATATTGTTTGCAAGAGTGAGTCTTGAACATGGAAATCTTTCATTCACATATGTTTGATGCATATAGCCAAGATTCACATGACTTGTCATGTCCCTTCTAGTATGCGTGTGCTCTTGTAGTCCAAAGCAAACATCTCTTAAAACGGATTGCACACATTTAGGGGGAGCCTGCATTAGTCATGTATCTCTCAAAGTATCATATTTTAATGCCTATATTTTTTTTGAAGCTTTGATTGTATATTATAATCAATTAATAAAAAGGGGGAGATTGAAAGCACATATGCTCCCTTGGTGGTTTTGATAATTCATGACAACATACATTGTCTCTTAGACTAACACTTTTACCTAGCATGTTTCAGGTATAGTACACAAACAACATTGGATAAAGGATTGCAAAGAGAAGCCCCTTGATGCACGGAAAGGAATAGAATTGGACGAGCTTCAAGCAAGAGGACTCTGCATTTTATATTTGTGAGAAATCACTTTTGAGTCCATAGGAAAGCCAATACCATTAAAAGGGGGTGGGGTATTTATGATGAATTGGTTGCTCAAGTGCTTAGAGATAGCCACCAAAAATACTCAGCATTTCTCTCACAAATATCTCTATCCAAAGCCTTCACACCAAAATTGGTGCCACCAAGAATTCCATTTCGGCCCTACCGATTTTCCCAGTGATAGAACATTTGCCAAACCCTAATCTCTCTGTACCACCAACTTTCATATAGGTACCACCGAAAGACAGTGACCAACCATTTGATATGTCAATTTCAAGAATCGAAAATTCCAAGTTTTGAAATCGGCCTCACCGAGAATTGGAACTGCCCTAGGTCATCGAATCGGTACCACCGAGATTCATATATTAGTCTCACTGAGAATTGAAATGTTGCCACATTTAGTGCAACTCGGTACCACCGAGTTGCGCAATAATGTTGTAACGATTGGATTTTGGGATATTCCTATGTATACCCTCCACCTCTCATTCGAAGAGGACGCACTCAGAACACACTTACACTTGCGAGATTCGTCTTTCTGAGAGAAAACCACCTACTCATGTGTTGATATCAAGAGATCCCGATCCATCCTTTTGAAACTTGATCTCTAGCCTCCTCAAGTTGCTTTCCATCAAATCAATCTCCCCTACCCATGCCAAATATATGAGAGAGTGATTGAGTGTTGAGGAGACTATCTTTTGAAGCACAAGAGCAAGGAGTTCACTGCTCTATCGCATCTGTTACCTCTTGGAGGGTGGTGCCTCCTAAATTGGTTAGGTTTTGCTTGGGAGCCTCCTAGTTCATGTTGTGAAGTTGAACCAAGAAGTTTGTATGGGCAAGGAGATCACCTACTTCGTGAAGAACTACCCTGAGTGAGGATAGTCCTGTGTGGACTTAAGCCATGGTGTTATAGACAAGGCCGCTTCTTCGTGGACCCCTTGTGGGTGGGGCCCTCTGTGGATTCTCGCAGCCTCTTACCTCCGTGGATTGAAGTCTCCACTAACGTGGACGTATGATAGAACCACCTATCGGAACCATGCCAAAAAGCACCGTGTCATATTTGTGTTTGATCTTCCTAAAATCTATTCCTTACTTACATGTGCAATGTCTTTATTTTCCACTGCCATATACGTTGACTAGCATGTGTAGGGTGCACTAGACTCGTTAGAATTGCTAAAATGTGCCAACCATCAAAACTGGGAAAAGGCTAGGATTTTAATTTATGCAAGTAGTATATTCACCCCCCTCTAGACATCCCTTCTAGCGATCCTACACCTGAGATGTGAAGTTGGATCCATTGTCTATTATCATACCACGAGGGACACCATAACGGTGAACCACATCTAATATAAAATCAATCACCAGTCCGGACTTGGCAAAAGTTAGCTGTTTAGCTTCGGTCCACTTAGTTAATTTTTCGACCATAACCAGTAAATAATTCTTTTTCTTGGACCCCCCTTTGAGTGGTCCGACCTTGTCTAGCCCCCAGACCGCGAACGGTGAAGTAGTTGCTATTGTACGAAGAGCTGTTGTAGGCATGTGGCTTTGATTTGCAAAAAGGTAACATCCCACACAATGTTGGACAGGTATGTGAGCGTCTCCACGAGCCGTGGGCCAAAGGAAGCCAGCCCATAAAGCTTTGCTTACCAGGGACCTAACCACTGCGTGGTGATCTCCCATGCCTGCATGTATTTCAGCCAAGAGTTATTTACCTTCTTCGAATATGCACCACTCGAGGACTCCGGTAGTACTATTTCTATAAAGTTCCCCTTCATGAACCTTATAAGACTTGGATATCCGTCTTACTTCTGTTTGGTCATAGGAGAGCTCCTGGCAAAGAAGATAAGCCAGGAAGGGTTCGGTCCATGGCGCGATTACGGACATGATTTCGTGAGCCGGAAATGTTTCCTCCAGTGCCAAGCCGCCGATGATTTGTTCATCTCGCTTAACTATAGGGGAGTAAATTTTTCCTTTCCCGTGGCACCAGTGTCATCATTTTTGTCCGTCCATACAATAGAAGGCTTGAAGAGTCATTCTAGAAAGGTATTTTTGGGTACGGGGTCGCGTTTGGTGCCCATACGAGAAAGGACATTGGCAACCTGGTTACTATCTCTAGAGATATGGTGGAATTCAAGGCCCTTGAACTGAGCTGATATCTTGAGGACAACATTTATATGAGCTGTGATCTTTGGATTTTTGGCATGAAATTTGCCACTGATTTGGGAGATAGCGAGGTTAGAATCCCCCCGCACCTCAAGCCTTTGTAAGCCCATCGAAGATGCCATCCACAGATCATGCAACAAAGCCTCGTATTCGACCACATTATTGGAATTAGTGTCCATGATTTGTAACGCGTACCAGATATTGTCGCCGGTGGGGGATGTAAGTATGACGCCAACCCCCATACCCGCAAGCGTCTTAGAGCCATCGAAGTACATCGTACAATGGGAATATGTGTTATACTCTTTAGGGAGTTCGGCCTCTGTCCATTCGGCTAGAAAAGCAGCCAACACCTGAGATTTAATAGCTCAGTGTGGCGTGTACGTGATTTCAAAAGTTAAGAGCTCGATGGACCATTTGTATATGTGGCTCGTGGTGCCCTTGTTATTGATTATATCATTCAAGGGTACTTCGAATGCTACCGTGACCGAACACTCTTGAAAGTAGTGTTGGAGCTTGTGAGATGACGTGAAGACTATGTAGGCTATCTTCTGGGTGTGCAAATAGTCAGATTTGCATGGGGTGAGTAGCTCACACACATAGTAGACTGGTTTCTGTATCAGGAGCTTGTGGCCTGCCGCCTCTCGTTCGGCCACGAGTACTGCACTGATAACCTAATTGATGGCCGAGATGTATAATAGCATTGGCTCCCCATTGGGTTACTAGCTAACAGTTTTTAATTTCCTCCAGAGCTAGTGTTGCCTCTTCGGTCCATTCGCGGTTTTTTGTTCGCTTGAGCAGCCGATAGAGCGGTAGTGCCTTTTCGCCGAGGCGATAAATGAAACGGCTTAAAGCCGCGACACAACTCGCCGGTTATTGCATGTGTTTTAACTCTGTCGGGATTGCCAGCTGGAATAGAGCTTGGATTTTAGCTGGATTGGCCTCTATTCCCCTATGGGAGACAATCAAACCGAGCAGTTTACCCGTGGAATGCCAAAGACACACTTATGGATTGAGCCGTATGTCATATTCCCGGAGGTTGTCAAAGGTTTATCGGAGTTTGTCCACGAGTTGACTGTCGTGTTTAGTCTTCATGACCACGTCATCCACGTACGCTTCGAATATCTTGCCGATTTGTTTTTCTAGGCATGTCTGAATCATGCGTTGATATGTGGCGCCCACGTTTTTAACCCAAAGGGCATTGTATTGAAGCGGAATGGCCCATAGGGAGTAATAAATGTGGTTGCAGCCTGATCGGATTCCTTCATCTTTATTTGATGGTATCCGGAGTAGGCGTGAAAGAAACAGAGAGAGTCATATCCGGCAGTGGCACCAATGATTTGGTTTATGTGAGGTAAGGGGAATGGATGCTTAGGGCAAGCTTTATTGAGGTCTTTGAAATCGATGCATAGGCGCCATGATTTATCCTTCTTTGGAACCATGACCAAATTTTCTAACCACTCAGGGCGTTTGATGTCTTGGATGAATCCGGCTTCGAGCAATTTTGCTAGTTCGCTACCCATGGCCTCATGCTTGGGCTCAGAGAAGCCACATAACGTATGTTTGATGGGTTTAAAACCGTCAATTGTTTTCAAGTTGTGCTCGACTAGTCTTCGTGGGATTCCTTGCATGTCTAAAACATGCCACACAAATATGTCCCAATTTTCTCGTAAGAATGTGCACAATGCTTCATCGATCACAAGGTCTAGTTGTACTCCGATGGATGTTGTTTTATTGGGGTCTATTAGATGCACTTGAAATTTGACTATTTTATCAGCGGGCTTGAAGGATGTGGAATTGGTCCTCTTGCTAAGGGTTACATCATCTTTACCGACCACTGATCATAACTCTATTAGTTCTTCAGCCGCAAGTTCTTCGGAAAGTGCCTCGAGGGCAAGCGCTACAGTTTTGTTTCCGGCTCGCGGGGCTCTGTCCGGGTCACTTGTGAGGGTAATGACACCGTTGGGCTCGGGCATTTTAAGCTTCAAGTACCCATAGTACGGGACGACCTGAAATCTGGTGAAGGCCTCGTATCCCAAAAGAGCACGATAACCACTTTAAAGGGTACAACATTTAAGATGAGTTCTTCGGACCTGTAATTCTCATAGGTGCCGAATACTACATCGAGAGAGACTCGGCCTGTGCATCGCACTTCTCTTTCAGGGATGATTCCTCAAAAGGCTGTGTTGCTTTGTTCGACACGAAATCTGTCGAACTGCATTTTATCCAAAGTATCCTCGTAAATGAGGTTTAAGCTGCTTCCGCCATCCATTAGTACTCTGGATAGTTTGAAACCATCTATAATGGGGTTGAGGACTAGAGAGACATGTGTTTGGTTAGGATGCTTTCCCCACTGGTCCTCCTGAGCGAAGGTTATGGGTGTATTTGCCCAAGAATTTGTTGCTGCCACCTAGAATACCTGGTCGATTTCTCGGAGAGCTCTTTTCTTTGATTATTTAAAGAGAACGTCTCGTAGATTGTGAGTATGTCAACACTATTGTGTGGGAGTTTGGATGGATGCTTTTGCAAATATTGTGTTCCGAGGATAGCTTCTATGCTTTTGGCTACCTCCCTGATGATCCAACAAGCTCGAAGGTTGTGAGTTGAGCCAATGTTGGGCAATGCGGAGTGTATAGGTGTGGGCTGTCTAGTAGTTTATCAAGCACGGTTTGGGATCCATCGGAAGGCTTATTCTTCTTCCCATTGGGCCTGCAGTCGATTGGTAGTTGTTGGGGTGTGCGCTTCCTCCGAGCTCCTCTGGGCTGCTCTGTGTGGAATGAGTCCACTTGCATTTGCTGAGATTACCACGTACTTTCCATTGCGCAGTATTTGCATATCAATGTACATAGCTCAGTGAAGCTTTGTATGCGGCATCGAGCGAGGGCATTTAGGATTCCCTCATGATGGCAGTTATGCCGGAATATTTCTGTGTGTTTTCCTGATCAGTGCAGTTCGGTATTTGGTTTATTGTGAGGAGAAATCCAGCCCAGAAGTGTTGGATTGTCTCTCCTTACTCTTGCATGGTGCAACATAGGTCCCATATGCTAGGCTTTCTTGAGATGTTCAGATGGGTGCTTAGATAGGGAGGTGGGTGGGAAAAAACTTGGTGTTTCAATAGGACACAAATCCTTGGTTTTGTCAGTTGCATCTGACATCATTGGGGAGTCTGGTGCACCACGATCAGGGCATGGTTGGCTGGTCGGACATGACTGCTCGCGCCCCGGATTAAGCTTGGGGCGCAGCTCGATTGCCGAACTACCAAGGGAGTCCATGTTATAGTATACCGGGATATAGACGGTTTTGTGCTCCAATGGTTGAGAGGGCGAACCTTCCGCTGGTTCGTCAATGGTGGCAATCAAGTGCGTGATAGGTGGGATGTGGATTTCCCTATCGTCAGGTTTGATCCCGATCTGATCATAGATTGATGGTTGGTCATGGGATACTCCCATGGACTAAATTCAACCGAGCAACTCGTTTAGTTCCATAACATCCTCGGAGTTCGTGTTTTTTGGGTTCATGGGGCCAACCCGTAGTGTCGCTGTCATCGGAATACCCGGCGTCGTGGCGGAGTAGCGTTCACTCGAGGATGATCAACATATGTCATTTGATTCGGGCCTTGAGGCCAGATCCCGAACAAGAGTCGTCTCAAGGACGAGATCCGCCCCCTCGGACGTTAGGGCATCAGGGGTAGAAGGAATTATCTGAGTAATGTATCCCCGGGAGTCGGCAACGAACTCTAAGTTCCCAAACCTGGTCCCTTGATTTGGGGCAAGATTTCTGATCTGGTCTAAGCGACCGGTCGGGTTGGCATGTAGTACGATGCTACCAAACGCGAAGATCTGTCCGGGGACGAAAATACCCCCAATGCAGATGTCATCGTTGATGGCGAAGTGAGTCATCAATCCTTCCGTAGTTCCATAGAGGGCTATCAATGAAAGCACCATTGTGAGTTTCAAAACCGACTGATTACGAGTAGAGGGTCCGAGCTATGGATCTTCAATTGATGGGTAACAAGAGACAAGGGAGACGATGTTTACCCAGGTTTGGGCCCTCTGCGTAGAGGTAAAACCTCACGTCAAGCTCTTGTTATATTGATGGGGTTGCACAGATTATAGAGTTGATCTACCTCAAGATTAGATGTTGTGGTCTAAACCCTAATAGCAATGAGCTTAATCCCCTACGAACTAAAGCCCCTCGTTTGCATAGATACCAGGGTTGCCAGGGTTACACAATGTCGGTTACACATCAAGGAGGGATCACGCAGGTTACCACGGGATCATGGAGTACACGCCAAGTCTTCAGAAGAGTCCATCTTGAATACAGCTTCACTTCATTCACCCGAAGCCCAATAGAAACAATAGAATGGCCCAGGAGTCTGGCCCACGGAAATAGGTAAGCGACCCGAGGACCCCTTAATCCCGGACTCCCTCAATGATCAAGCATTGTTTTAGCAATATGTCCTAGCTTAATCAGAGAGGCTATTGTAGCTTAATTATAGGGGTTACTATAGCTGAATTTCAGGGGTGTTACAACTCTCCCCCTCTAAAAGAAATTCTTGTCCCAAGAATTAAGAGGTAGAAGGAAAAAAGATCGGAGTATTCTTCACAAAGATGATCCTCGCGTTCCCAAGTGGATTCATCTTCAGAATGGTTTGACCACTAAACTTTTAGGAACTTGGTAACCTTTTGACTTGTTCGACATTCAGTTTGATCAAGGATGCGGATCAGGAACTCTTTGTAGAAGAGGTCACCCTGTACATCGAGTAACTCATGATCCACTATCCGTTGAGGATCCTTGAAGCCACGACAAAGTTGCCAAACATGGAAGACATCATGGACATGAGTGGATTTTGGTGGTAGTTCCAACTTATAAGCCACATATCCATGCCTAGCGAGAATGCGGAAAGGACTGATGTAATGAGGAGCTAACTTTCCTTCTACACCAAAACAATGAGTGCCTCTCATAGGACTGACACAGAGATAAGCTTGTTCACTAGGGTGATAGGTAGATCCCCAATGTTTATGGTCATAGTTGCTCTTCTGACAGGACTGGGCGGCCTTAAGATTTTCCCGTACAATACGAACTTGTTTTTCTGCTTGTTGGGTGATATATGGACTGATGAGTGGATGTTCCCCAGTTTCTGGCCAATTCGAAGGGGTTCGGTACTTACGTCAATATAATACCTTGAAGGGGGGCATCTTCAAGCTAGCTTGATAGTTGTTATTGTAAGAGAATTTTGCATACAAGAGAGATTCTTCCCACTGCTTGTCAAAGGAGATGACACAAGCACGCAACATATCTTCAAGCACTTGCTTAACTCGCTCGACTTGACCTTGGGAGTGGGGGTGGTAAACAGTGCTCCAGGTTAAATGAGTTCCCATAATTTCTTGGAAACTTTCCCAAAATTTTGAGGTGAAAATGTTGCCTCGGTCTAAACTGATCTCCTTTGGAATGCCATGGAGTGACACAATTCTAGATATATACAAGTTCCCTAACTCACTAGCAGTGATAGTCTCCTTGACTAGCAGAAAGTGTGCAACTTTGGAGAATTGGTCGTTGATGACAAAAATAACATCATTGACCTTTTGTGATCCGGGGAGACCAGTGATGGAATCCATCTTAAACTTATCCCATTTCCATTCAGGAACAGGCAACAGTTAAGAAGTCCACCAGGCTTCCGGTGTTCTGCTTTGACGCGATGACAAATGTCACATTCTTCAGTATAGCAAGCAATATCTTGCTTTATCTTAGACCAGAGATACTTCTGATGAATGTCTAGATACATCTTGGCACTGCTTGGGTGAATAGACAGGGGGGTATCATGTGCTTGTTTCACAACTTTCTCTGTCATAAGATTGAATTGGGGGACCACAAGGCGATCTCTGAAGAATAAGGCTCCACTTTCATCCAGCGAGAAGTGCTTGTCCTTATTGGAGGCAAGATCACTCTTGATCCAATCAATTTCAACGTCTTTCTCTTGTGCGGACTTGATTGCTTTTAGAAGAGTTAGTTCTAGGACAAGGTTATTAAGAGAACCCTATGGACCAATGTGAAGATTCAACTTGCAAAGTTGTTCATGAAGGCAGGGTTGAGCTTTTAAAACCATGTGGTTGTTAGAATAAGCTTTTCGACTCAAGGCATCAGCCATGACATTAGCCTTGCTAGGGGTATAAGAAATACTACATTCATAGTCAGTAATTTCTTCCATCCATTATTGTTGACTGAGATTTAGATCTGGCTGAGTAAACAAATACTTCATATTTTGATGGTCGGTGTAGACCTCACAACGATTACCGAGGAGTTAATGTCGCCATAACAACAATGCATAGATAACTGTAGCGAGTTGGATGTCATGAACTGGATAGTTCTCTTCATGAGGGTGCAACTGCTGTGAGGTACAAGCAATCACTCTGTGCTCTTGCATTAGGACACAGCCTAATCCTTGATGTGATGCGTCGCAATAGATGACAAATTCTTTATGAGAATCCGGAGGAGCAATCAGTGGAGCAGATGTCAACTTGTACTTGAGTGCCTAGAATCTTTCTTGATACTTTTTTGTCCACTCAAACTTAACGCCTTTGTGAAGAAGATTAGTCAAGGGTTTGGAAATCTTGGAGAAGTTTTCGAAAAAACGGTGGCGATAGCTGGCAAGTCCGAGAAAACTTCTGGCTTGCTTGACATTCTTCGGGGGAGTCTAGTCAAGAATAGTCTGCATTCATTGTAGGTTGACCGCAATACCATCCTCGGAGATCACATGACCAAGGTAAGTCACGTCGGGCAACCAGAACTCACACTTGGAGTATTTGGCATATAGTTGATGCTCTCGAAACTTTTCCAGTACAAGACGAAGATGTTCAACATGTTCTTCTTCATTCTTGGAATACACCAGGATATCATCCACATAAACCACGACAAATTTATCAAGGTAGTCCATGAATATATAATTCATAAAACGAGAAGGTTGCTGGAGCATTGGTTAAACCGAAAGACATGACGATGTACTCGTATGTACCATAATGAGTGATGAATGCCGTCTTTGGAATATCTTCTTCACGAACTCAGATCTGGTGGTAACCCAACCTCAAGTCGAGTTTAGAAAACACAGATGAACCAGCAAGTTGATCATACTGATCATTGATCCGAGGAAGTGGTTGTTTGTTCTGAATTGTTGCTTAGTTGATGGGGCGGTAGTCTTGGACCAAATGATTCATACCATCCTTCTTTTTGACAAAGAGAGAAGGTGTTCCCTAAGGAGAGGAACTTGAATGAATGAAACTTTTTCGAAGAGAATTGTTGATTTCTTCCTTAAGTTCAAGGATTCATGAGGAGGCATCTTATAAGGTCATTTGGCGATATGTGTTGTGCCTGGTTTCTAGTCGATTTCAAACTCGACAGCTCTAACAGGGGAACTCCTAGAAGTTCTTCCGGAAAGACATCTTGGAAGTCACAAACAACCGGAATGCGTTAAATCCCCTCAAGAGGTGACACATTCAATGCATTTAAGCAATAAATCTGGGCTTCGGCATCTCGAACAAGATGACCATTATAGCTTACTATCTCATTTGAAGGATGTAGGAGATGGATGGTTCTGGTGGCAAAAAGGATTGAAGAAGTATGTGCCTTTGACCAATCCATTCGCAAAATGAGGTAAATACTGGAAGACTTTAGAATAATGGGAGAGACATGGAATTCCAACCCTTCAATTTCAAGGGTGATGTTGTGGCTAACCACTGAGGGTCGACATTGGCCCGCGGGAGTGTGTACCACTATTGGAGTGTTCATCTCTTCATATTTAATGCCATGCATGTATGCAAGATATCCATACATGAAAGAATGGGATGCTCTTGAATCAAATAAAACGGAAGCTGGTACTGAGTTAATAAGAAGAGTACCCATCACAATAGGAGGTTGGTCTTGAGCTTCATCTAGTTCAGTATGATTAGCCTGACCACAAACATAAGAAGTAATGGCATTGTTGTTGCGGGGCTGGTTGTTACCACTACGAGTAGATGGCAGTGCAAGATGATCCTGATTCTGGTTGCATTTTGTGGCATGGTGTCCTGGATGACCATACTTGAAGCACAACCCATCATTGGTATGAGGACCAGGAGCTCGGGGTGGTGGAGATGGAAGTCTCGGCTGCCTAGGTGGTGGAGGAGGCACACAAGGTGCAACGTAGGACAACCTTGGAGTAGGAGAAGGTGCATGATACATATTGTGGGGAATCCATATACGATGCTTATGTGATGATGATGAGCCCATGTCACGGTTGCGTTTGTGGCCTTCCTTGTATTCCTGTAGACCAGTCTCAAGTT
Source organism: Hordeum vulgare subsp. vulgare (assembly GCF_904849725.1). Taxonomy (NCBI): domain Eukaryota; kingdom Viridiplantae; phylum Streptophyta; class Magnoliopsida; order Poales; family Poaceae; genus Hordeum; species Hordeum vulgare. The sequence goes on along the minus strand of NC_058520.1, from coordinate 399,034,865 downwards.
GTATGGACTTGTTCACCAAGGTGGCAAAATCAGCCAAGTCTTGAACAAGGAGCGCGAGCTTGATATCAGGGTGAAGTCCTTCACGGAACTTTTCCTGTCCACGAGCATCAGTAATGATATCCTGTTCAGCATAGCGGGACAAGTCAAGAAACTCCCATTGATAAGCATATACGGTCTTGTTGCCTGGGTGAGGTTGTGGAACTCTCGCTTCTTCCTGTCCATGATTCCTTGAGGAATGTAGTGGGCATGGAAAGCAACTTGGAATTCTGGACAAGTAATGATGGTTCCAACAAGCTAAGAACGCCTGTGACTATCCCACCATTGAGCAGCGGGACCCTTTGACTCCTTGCTGATTGCGTTGGTTTCCATCCAAGCTTAAAGGGTGATCTAGCATAGCTACGACAAATATTTCCCTAAGTTATGAAACCAAGGTATCAGTCCAGTAGGAAGATCCACAAGACTATGTAAACAGCACCTGCACACAAATAGCAATTCCTTGCAACCCAACGCATGGAGGGGTTGTCAATCCCTCGTGGGTAAAGTAAGGACAGATTGATAGATGTAAATAAGAGTGATAGCAAATAAAATGCAGCAAGGTATTTTTGTTTTTTGATGATATAGATATGAAAACAAAAGAGCAAATGAAATAGAAACGCAAATAGAAAAGTAGAGATTGCAAATACATGATGTGAAGTAGACCCCAGGGTCGTAGGTTTCACTAGTGGCTTCTCTCGAGAAAATAGCAAACGGTGGGCAGACAAATTATTGTTGGGAAAATAATTATGACGATAGCAAGACAATGATCATGTATATAGGCATCACGTCAAAGATAAGTAAACTGACTTCTGCATGCATCTACTTCTATTACTCCACACATCGACCGCTATCCAACATGCATCCAGTGTATTGAGTTCATGGAGAGATAGAGTAATGCTTAAAGAACAGTGGCATGATGTAGACAAGATCTATTCATGTAGGAATAGACCCCATCATTTTATCCTTGATAGCAATGATACATGTGTGTCATGTCTCTTTCTGTCACCGAGATTGAGTACTGCAAGATCGAATCCATCACAAAGCACCTCTTCCCATTCCAAGATAAAAGATCAAGTTGGCCAGACAAAAACCAAATATCAGATAACAAATACGAGGCTATAATAATCTAGCATGAATATGTTTTCATAGATCTGATCATAAACTCACAATTCATCATATCCCAACAAACACACCATGAAAGAAAGAGTTACATCAAATGGATCTCCAAGAGACCATTGTATTGAGAAACAAAATGAGAGACGAAGCCATCTAGCTACTGCGTACGGACCGTTAGGTCTGATATGAAATACTCACACATCATTGGAGGAGCACCAATGAGGATGGTCAACCCCTCCGAGATCGTGTTCCTCTCCAGAACGGGATCTAGATTGGACTTCATGGGTGTGGAACTTGCGGCGGATGAAACGAATTTTCGTCGACTACTCTAGGGTTTTATGAATATTGGGGTATTTCTAGAGCTCACAGGCGGTGGAGGAGGTGCTCGAGGGCCCCACTAGATACCAGGTTGCGCTAGGGGCCCACGACGCACCCTCGTGTCTAGTGCCCCCTGGGCCTCATGTGCTGCTCATTCTTTGCTCCCAAGTTTCCTTCTGGTCCAAAAAAATCTCCGTAAAGTTTTGTGGCATTTCGACTTCATCTCATATGGATTTTCTACGAAGGAAAAAATGGCAAAAAAACAGTAAATGACACTAGGCACTATGTCAATAGGTTAGTCCCAAAAAATTATATAAAGTTGATATAAAATGACCATAAAACATCCAAGAATGATTATATAACAACATGGAACAATAAAAAATAAAAGATACATTGGAGAAGTATCAGCATCCCCAAGCTTAATTCCTTCTCGTCCTCAAGTAGGTAAATAGTAAAAACAGAATTTTGATGTGGAAATGTGTCACACCCCAGTTTTTGGCCTTCCAGACTAATTAACTTATTTCAAAATTTAGGACCAGTTAAAATTTTTGCGAATACTTGTGATGCTTGAAGTGACTATCGTTTGCCTTGCTTGTTTGCATGATTGTGTTTGATACCTAATAGATCCTGTCACTCTCCTAATCACCTCCTTACTCCATGATCTCGTGCCTAATGATCATGCCATGTGTTTAGAACAAATATCTATTTTTACCAAATATTATTTTCACCAAAAAGCTTTTCTTTGAATTAAACTTTCAAACCCCTGAGATGAGGTTTGCACTACAAGTCCTCAAATTCGGGAGTTTCTTTTGCACCAATTGTTTTATTTAAAACCATTATCAAAATGACTTTCAAAAACCATCTTATTATTATTTTAAAAGTTATTTTATTATTTTATTTAAAAGCCTTTGTGTGAGGCCAGAAATGGTCTCCTATGAAGGAAATTTATTTTTATTGCTTTCAAAATATTTAAGAAAATTTAGGGAAACTCAGTGGATATATTTATTCCATATTTATGAGTTTCAACACATGGTCATGTTCAAAATATTGGGCAAACCCCTCCAAAACCATTCTGCCTATTTCAAGCTTTTGGAATATTTCTATAAGAAATATTCTCAATAAATTCCAGTAAAATTCTAGAATGTCATCTATGATATTATTGATGATCTTGCCAAGTTTCATTTCAATCCAAGTTGATTTGGCTCCCCTAATCACTCTAAAACCCTATCTGTCCAGAATGAAATTTGAGCAACTCTACATTGTGAAGTATCTCCAATTGTGCTCAAATTTGGTGGACATGTTCCAGTACTCCAATGAGGCATCCAAACCAAGTGGTACACCAAGGAGAATAGAGGAACTTGTCCTAAAACCCTCAAAACCCTCTGTGTTGATTTCTGACTTTGACAAACTTTACATTATAAAGTTTGTCCAATTGACCTCAAACATTTTGTGCATGCCTTAATGCTCAAATAGTGCCCCTACACCAAATATTGGATTTGTGGGAATTTATTTGAATAGGGTTCTAAGCAGAAACCCATTTCTGCCCCTTTCTAGGGTTTTTCAAGTCTACATTGGAAAACTTATCCAGCAAATCCCAAATTTGGTGTGCAAGCCTATTTTCATCTATTATTTGATCCTGTTAAGTTTCATAGCCATTGGAATCCATCTAATAGCCTAACCATAGATCAAACACCTTGTGTGCACTCACTAAATTCGCTTCTATTGCCCCTTCTACTTTTACCCTTGAGCTCAACTTTCTACCACAGCCTCACATAGTTACATTTCATCTCCAGTAACATTCCCATGGCCACTGGTCAATTATTGGAGAAGGTCCCTTTGTAACTCTCTCTCATTTTTACCCGTGGCAGTATTGTTTTACCCTTCTTTCCATTCTTCTGCTTAAGCTATCACCCCCAATTCTTTCCAGAGCCTCTCTAGTGTCTCAATGCATCATTTTAAATCAATTAATGGCATGCTCATGTAGGAAGAATGAGCAGCACTTCTTCAAACAGATTTCTGGCAGAATCATGGCTTTGTACAGCAAGTACTAGCTAAACTTGCTTTCTTGAGCTGAAACTTTGCGGTCTGGTAGTCCTTCCATGCCTAACACTGCCAGACATAATTTCCCTCCAAGGATTCCCTCCTAAGACCCACTTTTATCAGCTCCAAGTTTGCTGTTAGAGACTTTGCAGCAGTTAAAACCCCACCTAGACAGCTCCAACTTGGTCCAGACTTCATCAGTGCATCATGGCAAGCATGCCTTGCACGGTTGACACCTTGGCCTGGCCAAGGGGTGCCCCCGGACACAGGTGACCGTGGTGACCACCACTCTAGCGTGCAGTAATGGTGCTCTGCACCCTCTTCTCCTTCTGCAGCTCGATCACCTCCTTGGCAGCATGCCCCAGCGCGCCAGAACGCTCGCCTTGACCATTCCAAGCACCTCCATCCACCAGCTAGCCTCCAAAGCCCTCCTGTGGTGCGTGGCATCCATGCACCAGGAGCAACCGAGAGCTCTCGAACTCTCTTTCTCCCTCTCCCCCTCTTATCTCCTCTCCTCGAGACTCTCTGGTTCGCCACTTGGGTTCTCCACCCTCCCAGTAACCTCATGACCTCCTCCCCATCTCTCCCAAGCCCTCCTTTTCCTCATACCCCGCCATGGCCGAAGCCCACCGGAGGTCGCCCCTCGAGCATGGCCAACCAGGGGATCTCCCCTTGCCTCTAACTCCTTGGGTCTCTCCTAGGCGGCGCAGCTCCTCCCTGACGCCTCCAACTCCTTCCCTTTGCTCCTGGAGCTGAGTCCACAAAGGGTAGACGGCCTCCCCGCAACCTCCATCGCCAGCCTCCCTTGCGGCCCTTCCTGCGGGCGCTGAGCTTCGGAATGGGGGCGGTGCGGCTCCCCGAGCTCGCCGGTGCGCTTACCTCGGTTGGGGGTGGCAGAGCGCCGCCGGAACCGGCCCTACATCGGCCGGCCCTGCCTCGCTGCTCGCCTTCATGCTGCCGGCGGGAACGGGATCCCAAGCCGATGCGGCACTCTTCCCCGAGGTGCGCTGGTGGCTGGAGTGGCGCCAACAACGGCCTGAGCCGCCGGGGGCAAGCGCCGGCGCGGCTGGCTCGCCTCCCCTAGTCCTCCTCTACCGCGCGAGGTAGGGGAAGAACCTGGCGGGTAGGCCCCGCCCGTCAGCGGCAGCCAGGGTCGGGCCCAACCCTGTAAGTCTCCCTGCTAGAAAGACACATTTCGGAAAGTGCGCCAGCAGCGTCTCAACGCCCGCGCAGTTGGGCCGGCCTAGTGTCATTCTGCGCCATGAGTGTCGTTTAAACCTTATGTGATTCTATTTGTTTCCTCTCTTTTCTTTTTCTGATAAGATTCATAAATCCATCCAAAATTCATTCTAACTCCAAATTGCTTGGTTCAAACTCCTGCAGGTCCCTAAAATCAAGGGCTATCCGAATATGTGCTTTGCACATTTTTACACGCAATCTTCTGTGGTGTTTTTATTTAAATCCAATTCTGGATAATTTAAAACCCACTTTGTGAAATTCCTAGAAGATTCAAATCAACTCCAATTAGAGTGATTCCAAATTCCAAAGCCTTATTATATCATGCCCTATTTTTGAAGACTTGATCAACATTTTTATCAGGAGTTATTCTGTTGCATTAAATAAATAGCTTCCTATTGCTATTTTTCCAGTAGAAGAAAATCTTTAGAATATTTATTTCAACTTCAAATCCAGTGAAACAACTTCCTAAATATTTCTAAAATCATCCTCTGTTAAATGGGTGCCTCCACTCATTTTTAACAGAATGTTTTCTGTTGACCTCTTCAAAGGTCACCTATCCCTCCTTTCCTTCCATCTAGACACCCCTGATGATTCAAACCCCTTGGCAAGGATTCAGGTATTTTTCTTATGACCAGAGAGGTCCAAGAAAAATATAACTTCTATTTATAGAACACTTTTATTCTGCTGGATATATGGCTTACTATAGTTGTTTCCGATGATAGTTGACGGTACACGGAGTATTCGGGGACGGAGCGGAAGACCTCGAAGACCCCGAGGACTTACGTGAGCAAGGCAAGCAACCCTTTGCCATGACTTAAGTGTATAAAATGATGCATGCTAGTATAGCAAGTATTTTCCGTTGCATGTGATGACGATGCCGGTTCATCATTGTGGTGATGGTACCGGAGGCTTCTTCAGAGCCCTTGCATGTTGATAATGATATTCACATGGCTCCTCGGAGCACAAACATGATGAGCTGACCCTACCATCTATGAGTATCATGCTACTGTCATGTTGACTAGTAAAGTAGAATCATTGCATTGAGCTTGACCCTACCCCGTGAGGGTCATGTCATACCATGTTGACAAGTAATAATAGAGCATTTTATCATGAGAATGATGATGAGTTAAATAAAGAGTTTATGAAAACCCCGTCGGGTGCCACTAATGCCCGAGGGTGATGATGAGTTGGTGATCACTCTTGGTGAAGTGATGCACCGGTGATTTTGGTGTGAGTAAGGTTTCGGAAATGGATTAGATTTATGATGTGTCGACCGTCCCAACCTTACTAGTACGACCACGATACCCCTTTATGGGACGGGGCTTTGTTGATTACTCTGGTCGGTACTAGCAAAGAGCCACATTACTAGTGGCGGGAGTGATCGGGGTCACTCTCGTGATGGGGTCGTGCCAGGTAGGACGACTATGCTATTATTATGAGTTCCAGGCACACCGTTGGTCCCTGCATGGTTGTTACAGTCTAGAGTCGGTGCTCGTAAGACGTGCAACATGTGGGCTGGGTACCAATCGAGTGGACCTCTTTGTCTAGTATCGTCAGGGGAAAGATGATGATCGTGTACTTACCTCGGGTATATGTGATATACCGCGAGTCGTGGATGACACGGAAGTTTCCCGTTTCTCGTGGGTCCAGCGTACTACCTCTGCAGAGTGTAAACTATTCGAATAGCCGTGTCCACGGTCAAGGACAATTGGGTGGTGCTGCTTAAACTACGTCCAGAGTTTCCGCATAAGCCAAGTGTGTGTGCGTGGTGTTAAAAAGGTGTTGTTATAATCATGATAAAATATGACCAAGTTTGATGACTTGGCATATAGGGTAAACCCGGATGGTTTAGCCCTCATTAATACATTGAGATTATGACAAGTCCGATGACTTGGCATATAGGGTGAACCTGGTGTGTTCAACCCTTGTCAGATATGTCAATATCTGTAACCTGTTCTTCAAAAGTAATTCTTTAACTTGTTGTATATACCTGATCATGCCACCACATTACATTCCACTATAGATACATGTTACTGTTATTCTTCACTATATATGTTCATATCATGGGCTGTTTGCGAGTACATTCAAAGTACTCATTGGCTTGCCACTGGTTATTCCATTGACCATGTATGACAGTCAGGATATGGTGAAGATTAACTCGGTGACGTTCTTGCGAGCTAGGATGCTTCCCAGTCAGAATGCCTGTAGGTTAAGGCTGATGGCATGGGTTCACGCTTTCAACCAATAATTCCGCTATTGGTCTAGTTTGGTGCTTTGGCCTTTAAGGCCCTATGTATGTAAGACTCGACCGAAGTGGTCATTTATTGTATCAAACGGTATGTATGGATGTAAGACTCTATTATTCAGTATCTGTGTTCAGTGAGCATTGATCCTTGGGATCACTGGGCACGGCGATCTCGACTTACCAGTCGGGGTCCCCACAGAGCTGGTATCAGAGCCATCCTGACTGTAGGAAGCCCTTAGTTAGCACGGACATTAGTTAGGATAAAACTGCTTTCCAGATCCTTCAAAATACTTACAGAACGTATATATTTTCTCAACTCTCCAAAAAACTTCAAAGAAATTGAAGGTTATGCTCTAGCCTTCCACTCTTATTTTCTTGACACTCCTCGTCTACTTTTTCAAAATTTGCTAATGGTCGCTAGAACCTTATGCCCTTCTGACCACGGGATAAATTGAAATCCTCGTGGGCAGCCCGGAAGGAAGTAACCTTTCTAGGCAAACACCTGTGCTGAAGGACAGAGAAGACAACTCTACGACCAGACGCACCCAACAGTAGTACCTCCATGAGGAACAAGGTTATCGAGGCTTAGAAGATGGTGAAACCCTAGATCCTGTTCCAGAGTGATGCCACTTTCGCCTACGATAATCTAGACATAATATATGCAAACCTTGATGTGCATCACTAATAGAGCGACCGTGTCAGCTACAAATAATTGTGTCGACCAACACCGGTGGATGAGAACCTTGCCATTTGGTCCTTCTCACCTTAGTGAGCAGGAAAACGGTTCTCTTCATCCCCCGCTCTAGGTGTCGATATCGCAATTAGTATGATTGACAGATCAGAACTCTATCATGTCATGCAAATATCGGTGCATGAAGGTGTCCACCTGAGACTCTCGAAGCCTCTGAAGACAAGAAGACGATGACAAGATCATGAAGACAACAGAAGACCCTGTCAGTGACAGCTATGAAGAACCACCTTCGTCAGCAATTTCCCAGACGAGAAGACAACCAGAGTTCCTTACAACTCAAGCGAATTGCTTCAGCAAGCGGCAACAAGAGGCGTGACAACACCCTGATAAGGTCCAGAAGACTTAGCGGACTCCTCTTCGGAGCAAGAAGCAAGCATGATTGTCGAGTCCCTGAACCTAGGGTAGGATGAGTCGTGAATCCCCTATGCGAAGTCGAGTCCGTGAAATGGTTCATATGGACCATGTTGTGTATTGCTTATTTTTGTTGTTTGTGCTTCGATATAAGTCGCGCTTTTGCTTACGCAACAAGCATGCGGTTATATCACTTGTCTTATTTTGATGTTCAAAATAATTTTTGCACTTGTTTGAGTTGATTTTTCAACGCTTGTTTGATTGCACTGAAACCCTTAGGCACTCCCCTGTGTGCTCTCTTTCTCTCACCCCTCTCGACAACTGAAGACGGCAAGGCAGATGCGCCAAGGATCCACTTCAAAGGACGACTGACGTTGAAGACACTGACTGTGCTACGCTTAACCTCACGCAACCCGTAGGAGTGTGTTTTCCCCTCGAGATTGGAAAACCACTCTAGACCATACTAACCTCCACAAGCCTTTCCGGCTCAAATTTTCTGGTCACATGTCTAGTACACGTACTTGCCAGAACTCGTGTAGGTCCCCGATAAACCCCGCTGAGCACCGGGTTCCTTGTGGAACAAGTGATCACCGTGAACAAGTATCCTTCCATCTCAAGATAGCACTGTAACCTTGATGCCATAAGAGGACCGATCTCCGATATGAGAGCATTAGACTAAGATTGTTGTGATGATAATAGATGTCTTGAGGATATAGCTAGACTAATTTTGTTGGATCGTGAGACCTTATAAAGGTAGGTGGATTTGGTGGAACGAGTTGATATAGCAGCATAATCTACATAATCTGGAGTAAGATTGGATTTAGTAGGGTAATTATGATCGTGAACTCTATTCTTGGTGGTATACATCACTTTACCTAGTAGTTGGCATGGTTTGGAGATAATCACCATGATGACTTGGGGTATCAAGTAGACTTCTTATTGGATTTGAGTCTTGGATTTAAATAGGTAATCTTAATAGAGCATTGAGGATGACAAATACCACATGGTTCGGAGTAAATTGGATTTAGCTCGTTAATCTCGATCATGATACCATGATTCTCGGTGGATATAGAGTGTGTATACTTGGAGTTGTCAAATTGATTTACAACCTATGTGGTTTGGCCTTGGAGATTAGATGGCCATGATTATTGAAGTTGGTGGATATACTATGACGTAATTCTTGCAGTAATATGTGAATTATGGGGACTCTAAGAGATTATGTAAGAACCCCATCCGTGTTGGATTGCAAGAGTGATAGGTCTGGTAATGATTGATCGGATTGATAGATCACTTGATCGGATTCATAGGAAAGGAGACAAAATATTGGATTGGTCTACTACGTGTTTCCTTAATATAGTAGTGTAGTACCCTGTCCATTGGATGACTTAGGCGGACAATTGGATTTGTTGTGCCTCAGATTCAATCGTGGTAGCTGTATGTCTCCCCAAGGTCCTTGCATGGTAGTGCATGTACAGTTGGGGGCTACGCCATACTTGTAAGTGTTTGGGTTTAGTTCTTCCCTCAACCCGGAGTTGACTAGCTTGAGCGGTGTGGAGTTGACCGTGTAGGGTGGTATCGTTGATGAAATGAGGTGATGTTGTCTCAAGTTAGCGGTCGAACTACTGGCATCTAAGAAATGTGCTTAGAGATAAGAGAATAACTGTTCGCCCACATCCTAAGTTCCTTAAGACCCTAAAGCTTCGCTGAGCCACTCATGGACGGATTACGACCATAGAAGACGACTCTAAGTCGTTAAAATGTGGCCAGTACCCGCCCATAGCAAGTCCCGTTCTCCTCACCTGACTTTTGAGCACTGTGCTTATGTCATGTTTGGGAAGGTAGGTTGCCATCCTCACTGATGACATACTTACTCACCCCGTAAGAGGAAGAACACCTTAGTCGTGTTTGGTCGACCACAGGAACGCCGATCGTTATACCTCTCGACGGTACCGTGATATCTCGAGAAGGTGGACTTCTCGAAGCAATCCCAAGACGACGGAAGTCTATCTTACTCAAGTCAAGACGAAGAACCGCCGTGACAAGGAAGCCACGACAATGACGATGAAGCAACAGAAGTCAACCACCCACCGCGCACCGACCACATCAACAACGTCAAAAGCCTCGACGATTCAAGATGACGAAGCCCTTGGACAAGCGAAAGGATCAGACAACCTCTCCTTGGTCCAAATCAAGGACGAGAGTACTAGTGAGTCGTGGTGGAAACCTGCTAAAGGTGATTCCTGCTTGCCGAGTCGCAGACCATGGGAATAGATGGCTGGACTAAACTCTTGGGTAGCCAGCTTATCCAGAAACCCTCGCAACTCCCAAGATGACAGGACTTGTTTGGGACCTGAGCCTCCGAGTTTAGAATCGTAGGTGAGGCCCAACCCGGACCCTTTCACGAGAAGCCTACGAAGACTAATTTCTACCATAGCTTGACTGCCGAAAGGAAGTCAAGGACTTCCCCGTAAGCAGGAAGCCATGCGAAGACTTTGGTAGTGCATTCTAACACGAGACATCGTGATGTCACTAACGACATGCGAAGCCAGGACCAGATCCTAGACACACTATCTTGCCACGTATTCTCACTCGGAATACCCTCGCAAGCCAGAACCTTGCACGGACTTAGCTTACCAAGCCCTTGACCTCGGTCAAGCATAACTTATTGCCAGATTCCGCTCACGATCAGTCGAGGACGTGTGAACAATTGAAGTCGTATCGTCAAGCACCTCAAGACCACCACAGCAACATGAGGACATGAAGACTACCTCCAACTCAAGATTCTGTATCTCACCAACCCCTAGCCCAGGAATCTCGGGGACGAGATTCTCTTAAGAGGGTAAGGTCTGTCACACCCCAGTTTTTGGCCTTCCTGACTAATTAACTTATTTCAAAATTTAGGACCAGTTAATTTTTTTGCGAATGCTTGTGATGCTTGAAGTGACTATTGTTTGCCTTGCTTGTTTGCATGATTGTGTTAGAGACCTAATAGATCCCGTCACTCTCCTAATCACCTCCTTACTCCATGATCTCGTGCCTAATGATCATGCCATGTGTTTAGAACAAATATCTATTTTTACCAAATATTATTTTAACCAAAAAACTTTTCTTTGAATTAAACTTTCAAACCCCTGAGATGAGGTTTGCACTACAAGTCCTCAAATTAGGGAGTTTCTTTTGCACCAATTGTTTTATTTAAAACCATTATCAAAATGACTTTCAAAAACCATCTTATTATTATTCTAAAAGTTATTTTATTATTTTATTTAAAAGCCTTTGTGTGAGGCCAGAAATGGTCTCCTATGAAGGAAATTTATTTATATTGCTTTCAAAATACTTAAGAAAATTTAGGGAAACTCAGTGGATATATTTATTCCATATTTATGAGTTTCAACACATGGTCATGTTCAAAATATTGGGCAAACCCCTCCAAAAGCATTCCTGCCTATTTCAAGCTTTTGGAATATTTCTATAAGAAATATTCTCAATAAATTCCAGTAAAATTCTAGAATGTCATCTATGATATTATTGATGATCTTGCCAAGTTTCATTTCAATCCAAGTTGATTTGGCTCCCCTAATCACTCTAAAACCCTATCTGTCCAGAATGAAATTTGAGCAACTCTACATTGTGAAGTATCTCCAATTGTGCTCAAATTTGGTGGACATGTTCCAGTACTCCAATGAGGCATCCACACCAAGTGGTACACCAAGGAGAATAGAGGAACTTGTCCTAAAACCCTCAAAACCCTCTGTGTTGATTTCTGACTTTGACAAACTTTACATTATAAAGTTTGTCCAATTGACCTCAAACTTTTTGTGCATGCCTTAATGCTCAAATAGTGCCCCTACACAAAATATTGGATTTGTGGGAATTTATTTTAATAGGATTCTAAGCAGAAACCCATTTCTGCCCCTTTCTAGGGTTTTTCAAGTCTACATTAGAAAACTTATCCAGCAAATCCAAAATTTGGTGTGCAAGCCTATTTTCATCTATTATTTGATCCTGTTAAGTTTCATAGCCATTGGAATCCATCTGATAGCCTAACCACAGATCAAACACCTTGTGTGCACTCACTAAATTGGCTTCTATTGCCCCTTCTACTTTTACCCTTGAGCTCAACTTTCTACCCCAGCCTCACATAGTTACATGTCACCTCCAGTAACATTCCCATGGCCACTGGTCAATTATTGGAGAAGGTCCCTTTGTAACTCTCTCTCATTTTTACCCTTGGCAGCACTGTTTTACCCTTCTTTCCATTCTTCTGCTTAAGCTATCACCCCCAATTCTTTCCAGAGCCTCTCTAGTGTCTCAATGCATCATTTCAAATCAATTAATGGCATGCTCATGTAGGAAGAATGAGCAGCACTTCTTCAAACAGATTTCTGGCAGAATCATGGCTTTGTACAGCAAGTACTAGCTAAACTTGCTTTCTTGAGCTAAAACTTTGCACTCTGGTAGTCCTTCCATGCCTAACACTGCCAGACATAATTTCCCTCCAAGGATTCCCTCCTAAGACCCACTTTTATCAGCTCCAAGTTTGCTGTTAGAGACTTTGCAGCAGTTAAAACCCCACCTAGACAGCTCCAACTTGGTCCAGACTTCACCACTGCATCATGGCAAGCATGCCTTGCACGGTTCACACCTTGGCCTGGCCAAGGGGTGCCCCAGGAGACAGGTGACCGTGGTGACCATCACTCTAGCCTGCAGTAATGGTGCTCTGCACCCTCTTCTCCTTCTGCAGCTCGGTCACCTCCTTCGCAGCATGCCCCAGCGCGCCAGAACGCTCCCCTTGACCATTCCAAGCACCTCCATCCACTAGCTACCCTCCAAAGCCCTCCTGTGGTGCGTGGCATCCATGCACCAGGAGCAACTGAGAGCTCTCGAACTCTCTTTCTCCCTCTCCCCCTCTTATCTCCTCTCCTCGAGACTCTCTGGTTCGCCACTTGGGTTCTCCACCCTCCCAGCAACCTCATGACCTCCTCCCCATCTCTCCCAAGCCCTCCTTTTCCTCATACCCCGCCATGGCCGAAGCCCACCGGAGGTCGCCGCTCGAGCATGGCCAACCAGGGGATCTACCCTTTCCTCTAACTCCCTGGGGTCTCTCCTAGGCGGCGCAGCTCCTCCCTGACGCCTCCAACTCCTTCCCTTTGCTCCTGGAGCTGAGTCCACAAAGGGTAGACGGCCTCCCCGCAACCTCCATCGTCGGTCTCCCTTGCAGCCCTCCCTGCGGGCGCCGAGCTTCGGAATGGGGGCGGTGCGGCTCCCCGAGCTCGCCGGTGTGCTTACCTCGGCTGGGGGTGGCCAGAGCGCCGCCGGAACCGGCCCTACATCGGCCGGCCCTGCCTCGCTGCTTGCCTTCGTGCTGCCGGCGGGAACGGGATCCCAAGCCGATGCGGCACTCTTCCCCGAGGTGCGCTGGTGGCTGGAGTGGCGCCAGCAACGGCCTGAGGCGCCGGGGGCAAGCGCCGGCGCTGCTGGCTCGCCTCCCACTGGTCCTCCTCTACCGCGCGAGGTAGGGGTAGAACCTGGCGGGTAGGCCCCGCCCGTCAGCGGCAGCCAGGGTCGGGCCCAACCCTGTAAGTGGAGGCGCACCACCATCTTCCGCCTCCCTGCTAGAAAGACGCATTTCGGAAAGTGCGCCAGCGGTGTCTCAACGCCCGCGCAGTCGGGCCGGCCTAGTGGCTATTCCGCGCCATGAGCGTCGTTTAAACCTTATGTGATTCTATTTGTTTCCTCTCTTTTCTTTTTGTGATAAGATTCATAAATCCATCTAAAATTCATTCTAACTCCAAATTGCTTGGTTCAAACTCCTGCAGGTCCCTAAAATCAAGGGCTATCCGAATATGTGCTTTGCACATTTTTCCACGCAATCTTCTGTGGTGTTTTTATTTAAATCCAATTCTGGATAATTTAAAACCCACTTTGTGAAATTCCTAGAAGATTCAAATCGACTCCAATTAGAGTGATTCCAAATTCCAGAGCCTTATTATATCATGCCCTATTTTTGAAGACTTGATCAACATTTTTATCAGGAGTTATTCTGTTGCATTAAATAAATAGCTTCCTATTGCTATTTTTCCAGTAGTAGAAAATCTTTGGAATATTCATTTCAACTTCAAATCCAGTGAAACAACTTCCTAAATATTTCTAAAATCATGCTCTGTTAAATGGGTGCCTCCACTCATTTTTAACAGAATGTTTTCTGTTGACCTCTTCAAAGGTCACCTATCCCTCCTTTCCTTCCATCTAGACACCCCTGATGATTCAAACCCCTTGGCAAGGATTCAGGTATTTTTCTTATGACCAGAGAGGTCCAAGAAAAATATAACTACTATTTATAGAACACTTATATTCTGCTGGATATATGGCTTACTATAGTTGTTTCCGACGATAGTTGACGGTACACGGAGTATTCGGGGACGGAGCGGAAGACCTCGAAGACCCCGAGGACTTACGTGAGCAAGGCAAGCAGCCCTTTGCCATGACTTAAGTATATAAAATGATGCATGCTAGTATAGCAAGTATTTTCCGTTGCATGTGATCACGATGTCGGTTCATCATTTTGGTGATGGTACCGGAGGCTTCTTCAGAGCCCTTGCATGTTGATAATGATATTCACATGGCTCCTCGGAGCACAAACATGATGAGCTGACCCTACCATCTACGAGGATCATGCTACTGTCATGTTGACTAGTAAAGTAGAATCATTGCATTGAGCTTGACCCTACCCCGTGAGGGTCATGTTATACCATGTTGACAAGTAATAATAGAGCATTTTATCATGAGCATGATGATGAGTTAAATAAAGAGTTTATGAAAACCCCGTCGGGTGCCACTAATGCCCGAGGGTGATGATGAGTTGGTGATCACTTTTGGTGAAGTGATGCACCGGTGATTTTGGTGTGAGTAAGGTTTCGGAAATGGATTAGATTTATGATGTGTCGACCGTCCCAACCTTACCAGTACGACCACGATACCCCTTTATGGGATGCGGCTTTGTTGATTACTCTGGTCGGTACTAGCAAAGAGCCACATTACTAGTGGCGGGAGTGATCGGGGTCACTCTTGTGATGGGGTCGTGCTAGGTAGGACGACTATGCCATTATTATGAGTTCCACGCACACCGTTGGTCCCTGCATGGTTGTTACAGTCTAGAGTCGGTGCTCGTAAGACGTGCAACATGTGGGCTGGGTACCAATCGAGTGGACCTCTTTGTCCAGTATCGTCAGGGGAAAGATGATGATCGGGTACTTACCTCGGGTATATGTGATATACCGCGAGTCGTGCATGACACGGAAGTTTCCTGTTTCTCGTGGGTCCAGCGTACTACCTCTGCAGAGTGTAAACTATTCGAATAGCCGTGTCCATGGTCAAGGACAGTTGGGTGGTGCTGCTTAACCTACGTCCAGAGTTTTCGCATAAACCAAGTGTGTGTGCGTGGTGTTAAAAAGGTGTTGTTATAATCATGATAAAATATGACCAAGTTCGATGACTTGGCATATAGGGTAAACCCGGATGGTTTAGGTCTCATTAATGCATTGAGATTATGACAAGTCCGATGACTTGGCATATAGGGTGAACCCGGTGTGTTCAACCCTTGTCAGATATGTCAATATCTGTAACCTGTTCTTCAAAAGCAATTCTTTAACTTGTTGTATATACCTGATCATGCCACCACATTGCATTCCACTATAGATACATGTTACTGTTATTCTTCACTATATATGTTCATATCATGGGCTGTTTGCGAGTACATTCAAAGTACTCATTGGCTTGCCACTGGTTATTTCATTGACCATGTATGACAGTCGGGATATGGTGAAGATTAACTCGGTGACGTTCTTGCGAGCTAGGATGCTTCCCAGTCAGAATGCCTGTAGGTTCAGGCTGATGGCATGGGTTCACGCTATCAACCAATAATTCCGCTATTGGTCTAGTTTGGTGCTTTGACCTTTAAGGCCATATGTATGTAAGACTCGACCGAAGTGGTCATTTATTGTATCAAACGGTATGTATGGATGTAAGACTCTATTATTCAGTATCTGTGTTCAGTGAGCATTGATCCTTGGGATCACTGGGCACGGCGATCTTGACTTACCAGTCGGGGTCCCCACAAAATGCTGCCTCACATGTTCATCATATTCTTTTTCTTTTAGCATGGACATATGGACTTATAGATGATGCAAAGCAATAGTCTATAGTTTTACATGAAAATTTTAGTACTCAAGCATATCAACAAGCAATCAAGTCTTTCGAAATATCAACGCTAAAGAATGTTATCCCTAGCCCATCATGCTCTATCATTGATCCATTCATGCAACACACTCAAATATTAACTACATCCAATGCTCAAGTATTATAAAGGTGTTCCTTAGTTGGTGATTTATAAGAGAAGGTGGAGACTCAAATTCAAAAATAAAAATTGCATAAAGTAAATAGATAGGCCCTTCGCAGAGGGAAGTAGAGATTTGTAGAGGTGCCAGAGCTCATAGTAAAAAACTTAGAGATATTTTTTTAGGTGGTATGCCTTTCTTGTTAACAGAAGTGACTAAGAGTTTCCAGTATCCTCCACACTAAACAAATTATAGGTGGTTCCCAAACTAAAAATAAAGTTATTCCTTTTTACACCATTCTTTCACATTCCACGGCTAGCTGTATCCACGGATAGCGTACATACTAACACTTTCCAAGGAATTTATTATTTGACAACATAAAATAATTTATTTATTTTGCATTTTGGGACAGGGCATCCCTATTACCACCATACTCTCGTGCAATGACAAGTGAATAAACACTCATCTTGAGAATAACCTATTTAACACGGAAGATATGGGCCACCCCTCGCCACTTCATGAGCGGTACAGGCACACAAAGCAGAAATTTATTTTGAACATTAGATATGGCACTTGCAAATTTACTTGGAACGGTGTTGAAATACCGCATATAGCTAGGCATGCTTGACTCATTTGGCATAACTTTGGGTTTAGGATTTGGATGCACAAGTAGTATTCCCGCTTAGTACAAGTCAAGGCTAGCAAATAGACTGAGAAGCGCCCAAACAAGGAACAAAGATCATCATAAGTGAACATTAAACATAACTAACATAGAATAATGCAACACAAGTAGGATGTAATTTCATAGCATAATTATTGACTTCATGTGCATGCATAGGGAATCACAAACCTTAACATCAATATTCCTACTAGAGCATAATTACTCATAAACATAACTCACGTGTCACTATCTTCATATCGCAAAACTATTGCAAAGAAGTAGGAGAACGTAGGGAATTTGTATATAAATATTGTGTAAAATATTCAAACACTTTGACATTTCTATAATTTTAGGATTTTTTCTACTGGACGTAAAAGTTCCTCTTTTTCAACAACATTAAAGCAACTAACACCCTACATGATACCAAAGGCTTTACTTGGCACAAACACTAAATAAATCACAAAAAGACACAATTATAACAGTAGCATAATTGTGCAAACACTCAAGAACAGAAATCAAAAGTGAAAAATAAATTTTATTCAATGGGTTGCCTCGCAACAATTGCTATCGTTTTACGCCTCTAGGTAGGCATATAGCATAGATTCAAGTATTATCATCTCTAGTTTTTTCTACCTTGGTAAGGGCTTTCTCAAACCCAGGTGGCTCTTTATGTTTTCCAATATTCTCAGAAAAAGAGGCCATATTAAGATCCAAAACATCCAAACGCTTTTTACACAAGATAATCAAAGTATTCATGTGATTGATGTTTCCACTAATATGTTTGAGAGGTTCATAAGATTTTTGCAATTCAACAAATTTTTTGTGTAGATCTCCCAATTTGTCTAATATTTGATATCCTTCTTGTGTAGAAGTAAATCCCTTTTTGGATGGCGGGACCCCCAATATCCCCTCTATTATTTCATAAGCAGCATTAGCATCAATCTCAACAAAATTTCCTTTAGCGGTAAAATCTAGAAGTGTTCCGTGATGCATGCTCAATCCTATATAAAAATTGCGGAGAAAAATCTTTGCACCTCCTTTTAAATTGCAAACACAATAAGATTCCATCAACCTATACCAACTATCTTTCAAATTTTCTGCTTTTTTCTGTTTGAAGCAGAAGACTTCAAAATCTGGTGACAAAGGATGAGTAGTAATGCAAGACATAATGATCATGCAAACAAGAGATCCTACAAGAGAATGAAAGAAGGCAAAATAAAAGGCAAATTTTTGTGAAGTGGGGAAGAGGAAAATGAGAGGCAAATGGAAAATAATGTAATTGCAGCGAGATGAGAGTTCTGTGTAGGAGCCTGATAGATCTTGACTTGATCTTCCCGGCAATGGCGCTAGAAATCTTGACTCCTCGCTGGTTGCGTTTGTTTCCCTCCAAGCTTAAATGGTGATGTAGCACCGTGACGGCAAGTATTTCCCTCAGTTATGAAACGAAGGTAACAATCCAGTAGGAAGATCCACAAGACTATGTAAGAAGCACCTGCACACAAATAGCAAATCCTCACAACCCAACGCATGGAGGGGTTGTCAATCCCGCATGGGTAAAGTAAGGATAGATTGATAGATGCAAATAAGAGTGATAGCAAATAAAACGCAGCAAGGTATTTTTGGGTTTTTTGATGATATAGATATTAAAACAAAAGAGAAAATAAAATAGAAACAAAAATAGCAAAGTAGAGATTGCAAATAGATGATGTGAAGTAGACCCGGGGGCCGTAGGTTTCACTAGTGGCTTCTCTCGAGAAAATAGCAAACGGTGGGCAGACACATTAGTGTTGGGAAATTGATAGAAGAGAAAATAATTATGATAATATTTAAGACAATGATCATGTATATAGGCATCACGTCCAAGATAAGTAGACCGACTTCTGCCTGCATCTACTTCTATTACTCCACACATCCACCGCTATCCGGCATGCATCTAGTGTATTGAGTTCATGGAGAAACGGAGTAATGCCTTAAGAACAATGACATGATCTAGACAATACCTATTCATGTAGGAATATACCCCATCGTTTTATTCTTGATAGCAACAATACATGCGTGTCATGTCTCTTTTTGTCACTAAGATTGAACACCGCAAGATCGAACCCACCACAAAGCACCTCTTACCATTGCAAGATAAAAGATCAAGTTGGCCAGACAAAAACAAAATATTGGAGAAGAAATACGAGGCTATAATAATAAAGCATGAACATGTTTTCATAGATCTGATCATAAACTCACAGTTCATCGGATCCCAACAAACGCATCATGAAAGAAAGAGTTACATCAAATGGATCTCCAAGAGACCATTGTATTGAGAAAAAAAAACGAGAGAGCAAGCAATCTAGCTACTTCCTACGGACCCTTAGGTATGATATTAACTACTCATGCATCATTGGAGGAGCACGAATGAGGATGGTGAACCCCTCCGTGATCGTGTTCCTCTCCGGAACAGGATCTAGATTGGATTTCGTGGCTCTGGAACTTGCGGCAGCTGAAACGATTTTCCGTCGAGTCCTTTAAGGTTTTCTAAATATTAGGGTATTTATAGAGCTCAGAGGCGGTGGAGGAGGTGCTCGAGGGCCCCACAAGATACCAGGCTGCGCCAGGGTCGTTGGGAGCGCCCTCGTCTCTAGTCCCCCCCGGGCCTCGTCTGCTGCTCATTCTTGGCTCCCAAGTTCCTTCTGGTTCAAGAAAAATCTCCGTAAAGTTTCGTGGCATTCGGTCTTCATCTGATATGGATTTTGTGTGAAGGAAAAAAACATCAACTGGCACTAGGCTCTATGTCAATAGGTTAGTCCCAAAAATGATATAAAGTTGCTACAAAATGATCATCAAACATCCAAGAATGATAATATAACCACATGGAACAATCAAAAAATTATAGATACGTTGGAGATGTATCGCCCTTTAGGAAGTAGGATGCAAAAGTGGCATAGCTCGCAAGGGGGACATTAGCACGCTCCAGCTCATAAGTGATGTCGCGGATCTAGTCATGAGCGTCAAGGGCCCGAGTTGAGCTACGATAAATAGCAGGGTTGAGCCGGAGAAAGTCCTGCAGATTTATTGGGGATTGCCACTGGTTCATGTTCGGCCTCGGGAATTGATCCATAAGCCCTTGCATAAACTGACAGTTCAACTCAAACTGTTGTATCATACCAGCCATATATTCGGGTGATGGTGGATCGTTGGCACCATGACCACGACCAGCTGGCCTAACCATCCCGTCAAATTGTAACAGTGGCAATATAGAGTATGTCATGCCCCAAAAATGTAACCATATTTTTATTAATTATAATTTGTCTGAAATACAACTTTTGAATATAAATTGCTTCTTTTCTCAATTCAGACCCCTTTTCTAAAACAATTCCCTCCAAGTAGACTTTTGAAAAGCATTAGGGATTTAAGTATTGGTTTGAAATTATTTTATTACATTTTATAATTTAAGTGGGGATTTTTTTTTGCCAAGTTAAGTTCTTCTAAAGGCATTTTCATTATTTTAAGAGCCTATGTTGCCCTACAACCGCTTCATAAATTCATTCAAAAATTCCATCAAAAAACTGGAGATGTAAATTGATGAATGTAATTCACTTTTGTGCAAAAATGTTTTCTCCTCCTTCGAAAAATTTGAGCAAAGCATCCCCTTTTCTACTCTGCTCCAATTTAGCAATTTGAACTGCAACCCTATTTTAATTTTCCCTTTTGACCATGAGATTTTTCCTGCTTGAAGTTCATCCTACCAAACCCTTAAGTCCACGAGTTTAGCCCCATTGGATTATTTTAAGTGCATGAGATAACAGCCTGCATTTTCTGACCATAATTGTTTTTTTCTTCAAGAAATGCACTAACAAGTTTTCTATTTTGCCAATATAACCCTACCATCTCCTTTGTGTCCAAAGAGACCCATCTCTGGAAAGTTCGTATGCGAGCAAAGTCTTCTAGATGCCACCCGCATTTCATCAAACACCTAGAGTGCATGGCCAGATTTGGCATGGTTCTACAAGTGCATTGTGAACTTGCCTCCCCGACGTAACCAGAATGTCTATCGGCTTGGCATTACCCATTAGCTTAGCCCTAGGAAGTTGCATGTCCATCTCAGCCCTCCAGTAGTGCCCAACATTGAGTCAAGAACTTGGTGGGCACGTCTAGAGCACGAGCAAAGTGCGCATTTTGCACGTGCTCTTGTTCGAGCTGCCGTGTCCACCAACCCCCGCGCCCCTTGGCTCTTCCTCACCCGTAGAGCCGCACCGCACCGCACCAAGCCAAACCCAAAGTGACGTTCCCCTCCTACTCTACAGCGTCCCACCAAGCTCAAGCCGTGCCAAGAGCTAGCCGTTGCCGCCGCCTCCTGTGCTCCCCATCGACCTAGCCACTCGGCACACCCCCGAGGATCCTAACTTGCCTTCCTCATCCCTAGTGTGAGGACTGGTTTCCAAATAATATAATTATAGGAAATCAGCCATGAATATCATCCTAGCATAGAAAATAATTCACACTCGTAGACCAATCTTGATACAAAAAAACCAGTAGTACGTAATATAATACAGGGTTGAGCGAAAGCTGCTCAATAGTTTATTACAAACACGCCCATATTTAGCATAAAGGCGGATATAACACAGTGGTCATGGGTAGCACTATTACTCGCATATATAGGTAGATGTGTCACATCGGAGTGAAGTTACACGGCTTAAATACTACCACATGCCAAGCGTCACAGTGAGGCTTGACAATTTATTCATGGTGGTGGAAACGATGGAATAATACAACGAGGGACTCTAAGATCGCAAGACTGACTGGGATTCCCGTAGGCATCGAACTCGCTATCATACTCTTCATCCCTGACATCTCGTTCATCAATATCTTGCCAAATCAACAAGCCAGGAAGTACTTTGAAAGCACTCGCAAGGCAGTTCAGACCTAAGATAAAATGAACTCGCATATGCACATGTTAATTTGATTGTCACAATCAGTAAGGTTAATAAATTGGCAGTAAGTTGAAGTAAACTAAAGGTAGATAAGTCACGCGGTAGTCCTCCCGAAATATCCAGAAAGTAAAATGCACCGATCGGCTGTGTGAAGAGAAGCCTCGAAGGGTTAATAATAAAAATAAAATGCCACAATCGGACGTCTAGGCGAAACCGCATACAAGGCTTAACAATAATTTAACATGCCACAGTCGGGCGTCTAAGAGACACCACGGAAATGGCATAGCAAAGTAGATAACTGGCCAAAGTCGGGCGTCTAAGCGACACCACAGAAAGGGCATAGCAAAGTAGATAACTAGCCACAGTCGGGCGTCTAAGCGACATCAAGGAAAGGGCATAATAAAATAAATAACTGGCCAATTTCGGGCGACCAAGTGACACCATGGGAAGGGAATAATAAAATAAATAATTGGCCACAATCGGGCTTCTATGCAGCACCACGGAAAGGGCATACCAAAATAATTAACCGACCACAGTCGGGCGGCTAAGCGACACCACGGAAAGGGCATAATAAAATAAATGACAACAAGTGAATATCCGGGTGGTACAACCAACCTACAGGATACTCAACATATCCAAGTTTTAAACAGGTTGATTCTAAACATCACAGACATATAATCAAAAGTAAGAGTTTTCATAAGTACTATTTTGTTCTCCGGGGACCGACACGGATATTGATACTTGACCTGACAACCAGTCCTCCTTAAGTGTGGACGCGGGTACTCGAATAGTTTTGACTCTGCAGAGGGTGTACTCTTTCCCACATCCAACGGGTTTAGATAGTCACAAGGACTAATCCCGTGTATGGTATTTTAGGAGCAAACACACAAAACCTGCATGCACCCATTTTTACCCAGCGAGGTCCGAAATCACCCGGACTACGCTTCCATGGAAAAACTATAAGACTGGGAGGCCAACATCCTCGAATAGCACATGATAAAATTTATACTGCGTGCTACTAAGGGGTGCCCCCCTCTCGGCCCCAGGACGGAAACACCCATGCCCCCTAACCGGATGACTGGCATTATTCCTGGGCCATGGAACCTTCATCCGGCCCCTCTGCTTGGTCTTCACATGGAAATAGATTACAACTTACTAAGTCGTATTTCCTTTCGGGAAGACATGTTGTAGCACAAAAAGGTAAGGTGACACACTGAAAAGACTTGATCTATGCTGATATTGGAGGTGTTAATTTGTTCACATACTTTCATGCAGATGGCATGACCAGTCCACAACATATCACGTACCGCGTGACTAGGCTATCCAAAGGCCTCTCATCAGTTCACAAGTGTTAACTTAGCCATGCATGAAATCATACCACGTGTCATGTTATAAAGTTCATATGCAAGAAGTTTATCAAGCAGTCATGTCAGCAAACATCACATCAAATGTTCAAACATGCTTGCCTGGGTCGATGAAGTCGGAGTCTAGCTTGGCGAAGATGATGGCAGCTTCTCCTCCTTCAGTATCTACTTCACACAAATATCAAATTCTATTGTTAATAATGCGTGCATATAAAAGTTGTCCCAATTTTTTACATAAATATCACAAAAAAAACTAGACAACAAAATAAAATTTTCAGAAAAAGAATCAACTCAAAAGCCTTTTTAGTTTAAAAGTTTTAAAGAAAATAAAACCAGGGACTTATTTGTGATAAACAAAAAGTTACCCAGAGGGAAGACTGGAAAAGAAGAAAACGTTTCGAAGAGATTGCACAAGTTAGAAGGGGAGACATATTTTGGAAAAAGCATTTTCATAAAACGGTTTGAAAAGGATATATTCCTGAGAGTGGGCCACCCGTGTCAGGTTTGAATCGCGAGCCGGCGACAGGGAACTCGTGGCATTGCCGGCGACGGTCTTCTGCGAATCAGCGAGGGAGGAGGGTACAAACACACTCACACGGGTCCTCCACGACGGTGGGCGGTGGAAGGGGTCATCGACGAGCACCACGTCAACGGCAACTTCCACTTCGGTGTACCGCGGCTTCGGGTGCAGGTTGATCTCGCCGGATAGACCTGCAACCATCGAATTGGAGTGGGGGTCAGAGGTGCGGATGCTCAAGGGGTTTATTGGCCAAGCTAGGGCTGCGAAGGCACGCTCACTACAGCGAATTTAGCCGGAACCTAAAGCTGATCGGGGCAACCGGAAGCGGGGAAGAAGACCCTCCCGAGTTCCTCCGATGGGCTAAGCGTGGCTCTGCGGTATGGTGGAGTGGTGCTAGGTTGCTAGAGAGGCTGCGGCTCCTCTATATATAGGCACGCGAGGAGGTGCCATGACGGGGTTAACTCCGACGCTGATCACAACAAGCCATAGGGATCTGCGGGTGCTTACGACGGCTGGTACAACTATATCAATTTGAGGGGGTTGCATTTTAATACCAATTGAGTTCTAATTCACGATGATGCAACCGCTCGATGGAACAACGCTCATGGGCACGGCGGCTGCAGATGGCACGCTCTATGCCGCTCAGGCCACGCCGACGGTGCTGCAGCGCACACAAGGTGGGAGGACGGACACGCGGGAGCTCCTTGTGGCTTGTACGGTGTTGGACTGCACCGATTTGTAGAGCGAGACTATAGTGGCCGAAACGGGCATCGCTGACGCCACGGTTGTGGCCAGCACCGACAGGCCAACTCATCCCCGACGACCACAAACAACAAAGAGACCGTGCGACACCGTGGATAAGAAGGGAGAACACTGAGCAAGCGGCCAATGCATGCACTAGTGAGATTGTCACTCAAATGTGACATCCATAGAAAATGTGCATGCCACGTGTTCGATGAAATGCAACTCGCACTCGCGCGAGGGAAAAGAGTTTGGGGCTGAATTTTTTTGGAGGGGCATCTCATTGGCTCTAGAGATAGCTTGAATTAATTCAGAATTTTTGGGGTTGGAGAAGATGGTTTTTTATCAAAACTATCAAATCTGGTCCAAACTTCGGTCTAATAGATTTTGAAAATTTTGAAGTGCAAAATAGAAAGTTTTTGGTGAACTAGGTTGATGGTACCTAGGGCTATCATTGATAATTTACTTGGGGTCAAAAGCTAAGGGAAAGTATAGATTCATTTGCAAATTTTTGGGGTCCAAAAATGATTACAGAAAATTCCTAGAGCTATTTAAAAATAGATAAAATAATAGACACTTCCAAAACTTTGTGATTTTTTTAAAAAGATATCGTGAGGATTGAGGAGGGTCATTGGAATGAAATCCTTGCGATAGGGGGAGGGAAGAATTGAGTGAAAATTTTAGACAGTAAATTTGAGCATAAACCCATTTATAAATTTTCAATAAAATAAGAGATGAAATTCTGACAATGAAATTTCTCTCAAGTAAGAATTTATATAGAAACTTGTCAACCCAGAATTTAAGTCAAGAAATCTTATAAGAGTTTTTCTCAAGATAAAGTTTCCAAAATATACCAAAAGAGGTTTTTAGAAAAAAAATCCAATAACTCTCTTTAAAAATAAATAAAATCTAAAAATCCCAAATTAAAAATTTGAGGGTGTTACGACACCTACCCCCTTAGGAAAAATCTCGTCACCGAGATTTCGGCCATCCTTCAAGCTGGTACATGTGATATATGGAAGAAGTCATGTACGTCTCGGTTGTCTGGTGTGTGTGGGTTGCTCGCGCACTTCCTCAACTGTGATATATGGAATATGTCATGTACGTTTGACAATTTAGCGGGTAGTTCTAGCTGGTAGGCTACCTTGCCTCTCCGTGCAATTATTCAGAATGGTTGGATGAAGCAAGGTGCCAATTTTCCTTTGACCTTAAACCTTTGCACAACCCTCATTGGAGATACTCAGAGCTACACATATTCATTTGGTTAAAAACTGACGTCTCGATGTTTTTGATCATAATAACTCTTCTGACGGATCTGAGTTGTTTTGAGTTTGTCTCTGATGAGTTTCACTTTGTCCTCAGCTTCTTGGAGCATTTGTGGACCGAAGATACACCTATCACCGGTCTGTGACCAATTTAGCGGTGTACGACATCTTCATCCATATAGGTCTTCAAAAGGTGACATTTGTAGACTTGCCTCACAACTCTTGTTGTAGGAAAACTCAGCATACGACAGGTTGTCTTCCCAACTGGTTCCATAAGTCAGAACACATGCTCTGAGCATGTCTTCCAAGATTTGGTTCACACGCTCAATCTGTCCTCCTGTCTGGGATGATACGCTGCACTGAACACCAGTTGTGTTCCCAAGGTTTGTTGTAGATGATCCTAAAATCTTGAGGTAAACTGAGTGCCTGTGTTGTACACTATGGTCTTTGGAATTCCGTGCAATTAGACAATGCAGGGAAGATACAGCCTGACCAGCTTCTGCGTGGAATAAGTGGTCTTCACGGGAATGAAATGGGACACTTTGGTGAGTAAATCAGTGTTGACCCATATGGCATCGTGCTCATGTCGGGACCGGGGTAGTACGACAATGAAGTCCATGCCAATTTCATCCCACTTCCATTTAGGTACTTTTAGTGGTTGAAGTAGGCCTGCTCGTTTTTTGTGCTCGGCCCTGATTCGCTGACATGAATCACAATGTGCAATAAAAGAGGCGATATCCCCCTTCATGTTGTGCCACCATTATTTTGTCTCAATGTCCTTGTACATTCTTGTGCCTCTTGGATGGATGGAGTATGGCGCGGTGTGGGATTCTTTCAAAATTTGTGTATTGAGGTCTTTTTGGTTAGATAAGCACAGTCTGTCACCGTACAATAATATCTCTTGCTCATCAATATTAAATTCTAAAGCCTTGCCTAGACTCCCTTTCCTTTTTATCCCCTCAATACTGGAATGTTCGTTTTGAGCTTTCTTGATTTGCTCGTCCAGTGCGGGCTGTATTTCTAGTCGTGCAATAGTGCCTTCTGAAACTAGGAGCATGTTGAGTTTGGCGAACTCGTGAATAAATTCAGGTCTCAAATTATGCATAGTGCAACTGTCTGGGGCGGGGTTTCTGCTGAGAGCATCGGCTCACACGTTCGCCTTACATGGATGGTAATGAATTCCCACATCATAATATTTAATCAATTCTAATAAACGGTGTTGCCGTAGGTTAAGCTCTGGCTGCGTGAAAATATACTTAAGACTTTTGTGGTCCATGCATATCTTAGAGCGATTCCCAAGTAAGAAATGTCTCCATTCCTTGACAGCGTGGATTACAACGACTAATTCCAAGTCATGAGTAGGATAATTTTCCTCTTGTCGTCGTAGTTTCCTTGAGGCGTTGGCCATGCCTTTTCCTTCTTGCATTAGTACACATCCAGACCTTTTCTTGATGCGTCACAGTACACTTCAAAATCTTTGTGTAAGTTAGGGACGATTAATACTGGTTTTGTGGTTAATCTCTTCTTCAATTCTTGAAAACTATTGTCGCACACTTCAGTCTACTCGAACTTCTTATTTTTCTTGACTAACTGAGTCATCGGTTTGGCTATTGTGGAAAAGCCTTCAATAAATCTTTTGTAATACCCAGCCATCCCAAGGAAACTCCTTACGTCTGTCACGTTGGTGGGTTGTTGCCATCCAATTACGAATTTGACTTTATCAGGGTCCATGACAATCCCTACTCGTGTCAATACGTGGCCCAAGAATCTGACTTCTTTCAGCCAAAATTCACACTTGCTGAACTTGGCGTACAAGTGATGTTTCCGCAGCTTGCCTAGTACAATTCTTAGGTGTTGTGCACGTTCTTCTGGTGTCTTGGAATAGACCAATATATTACCAATGAACACCACGACGAACTTGCCCATATAGTTCATGAATACTTTGTTCATTAGATGCACAAAATGTGTTGGGGCATTTGTTAGCCCGAACGGTATCACTGTAAATTCATACAATATGTATATGGAGGTAAAAGTTGTCTTGGGTGTATCCTCTGGTCGTATTTTTAACTGATGATATCCCGACCTTAGATCAACCTTGGAGAAAACTTTAGCTTTCGCGAGTTGCTCGAATAAATAATTTATTCGAGGTAGAGGATAGTTATTCTTGATAGTGGCCATGTTGAGGGCTCGATAATCAATGCATAGCCTCAGTGTTCCATCTCTCTTTGTTGCAAACAATACTGGCGATCCCCATAGTGAGGAGGTGGGCCTGATATATCCTTTGTCCAATAATTCATTTATTTGCTACTTTAATTCCACCAATTCAGTTGGTGCCACTCGGTAAGGTTTCTTGTAAATTGGAGATGTGCTGATTGCAAGTTCGATGACGAACTCTATTTTTCGATCTGGCGGCATACCTCGCAATTCTTCCGGAAATACGTATGGAAATTCACACACTACCGGAACTTTTCTCAATTCCGAAATATCTACTTTATTTAGTCGGGCTTGAGGTGGTGCGGGTCTCTCCATGGCTGTAACTCTTACTTTATTTCCATGATGATGGGTGGGAGTCACAGTCCGGTTGAAACAGTCAATAAAGCCTTTGTTTGTATTCAACAAATCCATTCCCAAAATAATGTCCAGACTATTGCTTTCTATCACAATAAGGTTTGCCCAATCTTTCAAATCTTTAATTTCAATGGTAACACCTTTGCAGTAACCCTCAATGACTTGCTGTACTCCTGGGGTTTCTCTCCCTTAGGAAAATTCTCCGTTTGCAGTAACACCTTTCCACGGTTTTGCAGTAACTCTGGATGGTCATTGAAGTTTCCAAAGGGAGAACCAAAAAATTGTGTTTCAAGGCAAATCTCTTTGAAATGAATGAAGGGAAGCTTCAGAATCAAATAAAACTGTGGCAGGAATTGTGTTGTGAGGAAAGTTACCGAGTACAATGTCTCGTGCGTTCACAACCTCTTCCTTGGCCACATGATTCACATGACCCTTCCTGTGGTTGTTGTTGGGGTTGAAATTGTTGCGCTTTGGAGTTGTGTTGTTATTGGGGTTGTTCGGCTTTGGCGTCGTATTTCCAGAGTTTGGGCACTCTCTCGCATAATGTCCTTCTTCTCCACGAAAAAAACACATGACCCATGGGAGGTAAGTGAATTCGTTGTTCCTTGCATGATAATTATTATTCGGACGAGGAGCTGATGTTAGAGTTGTTGAATTTTCAAACATGAACTTATTTAAAAAAAACTTGGAAAAGAATAAAAAAGGAAACAGAAAAGAAAAAAGAAACAACAAAAAAAGAAAAAAAAACAAAAGAAAAAAAAACAGTAAAAAGACCGGTTTAGGGAACCCCTAGAAAGTTCCCAAAACCGGTGGCTATTCGTACTGGGCCGACCCATATATCGTTTGAGGGTGTGCAAAGCCTTGACTCCGTGCCGCGGGATGCGGCAAATATGCTATTTGCGGCTCATTGCATCAAGTTGGTTGGCGCTTCGCACACGCAAGCAACCAAATTCGAAAAATGTTCTTGTTGTATAAAAAAATATTATGGATTTTGAAAAATGTTTAGGATTTTCAATTCTTTTTCTATACTTTTAAAAAATGCTCGGAATTTTCAAAAATTGTTCTTCAAATTGGAAAAATAATTTTGCTTTTAGAAAATGTTCTAGATTTTTAGAAAATGTTCTCGATTTCATAAAATGTTCAGGATATTTAAAAAGAGTATCGGATTTTCAAAAACTATTCCTCAAATTCGAAAAATATTTAAAAATTGTTCTTGATCTAAAAACTTGTTCTCGATCTCAAAATATTTTAAAAATGTTTAAAATGATGTTCGCGTTTCCAAATTTGTTCACATTTTTTCAAAATTGTTCTCATTTTCAAAATATGTTCTCAAGATTCAAAAACTGTTCGTGCTTTAAAAATTTGTTCTTTGTTATAAAAAATGTTCAAAATTGTTAACGCTACCAAATTGTTTGGGATATTTCAAAATTGTTCACAATTTCACAATTTTGTTCTCAAGATTTAACAAATGCTTGTGATTTAAAAATATGTTCGCGCTTCCAAATTTGTTCACGTTTTTTCAAAATTGTTCTTGGTTTCCAAATTTGTTCTCAAGATTCAAAAAATGTTCGTGCGTTAAAAATTTGTTCACGCTTTCAAATTTGTATTCTGTTTTAAAAAATGTTGAAAATTGTTTACACTTCCAAATTTGTTTGGGGTTTATCAAAATTGTTCTCCATTTCAAAATTTTGTTCTCAAAATTCAGACAATGTTAGTACTTTAAAAAATTGTTCATGCTTCTAAATTTGCTAAGTATTTTTTAAAATTGTTCTCTATTTCAAAATTTGTTCTCAAGATTCAAAATATGTCCATGCTTTAAAAAATAATCCGTGCTTCCAAATTTGTTAGTGTTTTTTCAAATTTGTTCCCTATTTCAATTTTTTTCTCAAAATTCAAAAAATGTTTGTACTTCTAAATTTGTTCAGGATTTTGAAAAATTGTTCTTAGTTACAAAATTTGTTCTCAAGATTCAAAAAATGTTCGTGCTTTAATAATTTGTGGGATTTGACAAAAGTTCACAAGTTTAAAAATATTCAAGAAAAACGTTCATGAAAAAAATAAAAAATCGCAAACTTGAGAAAAGACTAGAAAATGAAAAAAGCTAAGAAAAAAATAATTCAAAAAAAGTAGAACAAATAAGGAAATAGAAAAAAGATAAAGGGCATCAGAAGAAATTGGGAAGAAACAAAACTAAACAAATGAGGTGATGGTGTGCTAGTTCGCGACGGCTGTTGGTTAGTGCGGCTCGCCCTTGATCAGTAGGTCACCGGTTTGAGTCCCTACAGTACACGCTCAATTTTTTGTTTGCAATATCAGAAAGAAATACATGGTCCGAGCCCACTAAGGCGGTTGCACACGTCGGTTTATAGAAAACCGAAGAAACCAAATGTCGTTGCACTAAAGACCGGGGTCCCCAGTGCCCCAGACTTGTGCACGAGCGCAAAGAGCCCGTGCCGGCAGGGCATGGCTGGACCAAGACAAGATGCATCCCCCAAGATAATCAAGGCCTCGGCAAGCCTGCCTTGCCGGGAAGATGACCAAGGCCACGCCCATTTGGTGGGCGTGATGAGCTCACCAAGTACAGGACCTCGGCAAGCCTCCCTTGCCGGGATGATAACCGAAGCCCCCCAGCAAGCTTCCTTGTCGGGGCGAAAACCCAAGGCCCCGGCAAGCTCCCTTGCCGGGATGACGGGGCTAGGCACAAGAGGGCGACCGCCCTCGCCACAATGCCACCACTCCCCAAGTTCCAGCGCATTCCGCATGCGCCAGCGCAGCGTCCAGGTGGCGAAACACCTGGGCACGTGTCTTCACGAGCACATTGCTGACAAGGACAAGATGTGCATTTAATGCACGTGACAGCGGTAGATGGATAAGCACCACCCTAGGTTCACTGTAACTTCTCGTGAACCTACCACCGAGCACTGTTGGTGACCCCTTTGCCTATAAAAGGAGGCCCTTAGCTCATTCACAAGGAGTTATACTCTTTGGACATTGGCCCAGAAGAAGGCCATCTACTGTCTCTGTAACAATCAACAACAAAACGCTTAATACGACCACACAAGCATGACGTAGGGTTTTACGCGTAAGCGGCCCGAACCTGGGTAAAAAGGCTTGTCGGGTGCTGATCGTTAGTTCAGCTCTTAACATCACCTTTCCCGCCCTACGATCACAAGGGTTTCACGTTGATTCCCATTGGTGTCGACCTAGCATTGCCGATATATTCAGCGTGCCAGGTAGGGGGTGTGGAGTTGTGCGGGAATCAGAGCAAGCTCACTACCGGATTCTTCGAAGTTTGGGCGCTACGCCACGTTCCCCCGGAAACGGGGTACCGCGGCGGGCACTCTGTTCTGCTGCGGCTTCCCAAGGCCCGAGCGAGCGTGTTGCTACGTGCATGCGCAAGACAGGGAGGCGAAGGCTCCAAGAGCAGCGCTGTCAGGCCGATGCGTCGCTCGGGGGCCAACGCGCAGCTGTCGAGGGCGCTTGGGCGCTTCACAGAGGCCCCGGCGCATACTCCAGCGGACGCACCTTTGCGGAGCGATGCATAGTCGTTGAGGATGCGCCACACAGCCCCGAAGCCCCGGCGTGCACTTCAGTGCGAGTGTTGCGCCCCTAAGAGCGTCGCATTGTCACCCAAAGACGCGCTTGGAGGCTCCGCAAGCACAGCCTAGCAAGAGAAAAGCAAAGGGGTTTCACCCTGGCCAACTTTTCCTCCAAACGACGGTCGCGGACCGTCGGCAAGAAGACTTTGCTGGAGGAAAAAGCCACCGGGAGTGGTGATTCCCTGCTTGCCGAGGGCTTTGACGCCCCGGCAAAAGATTCAAGCGCCGTGCAACCGTGGCGTGAGCACATAAGTTTTTAAGTTTAAGATTCTCTGCTTACCTTTTGAAAGTTTCCAATCTTTGTGTGTGGAGTTTGCGCATACTGGGACCTTTTCAAAGATCAGTGCACCTTGTCTTTATTTCGAACTCGTTCAAATGACCTGAATGGCCACACAGCGTCTTCAAACAGTTGCGAGCCTGATCAACAGAGCAAGCGGCTACGTAACACCCGATTTCGTCCAAGCTGCACTTGGCAATTTCCATGGTTGCACTGAACGCGGCAAGGAGCCTTGCCGGTAGTTGCCGACAAGCTTCCAGATTATGCAAAGGCGAATCATACAAGGAACAGAATCGGAAAAGGGGAAAACAATCTTTTCATTCATTTGAATGGATACATTTGGTTTCACTTACAAAGCTCGTTATCCTAACCTAAAGACTCTGTCTTTTGATGAGGATCAACCTACGCAGAGGAATTGGAGTTCATGAATACAAGGCTCGACAAGGCCTGCGGTACATCCACGTTGCCCCCCAGCGTTGTACCGACGGAAGCGGGTTCGGCCTCGTCAAGCCGCGAGAAGGGGGCAACGGATCCGGTTGAGATCCCCCCTCCGAGGCGAGGGAGGGGCGTGGCCGGGCCACGTTAGTGCATGAAGCACTCAGTCCCAGCCGGGGGAATCGCCATCCGATTCAATTCCCCCGGGCTTGTGACTAGGCCCGACACCGTAACCGCCGCCGTCTCCCTCGTCACCGTGGCTCAAAGCGGAGCTCTCAATGCCACTCGAGCGACCTTTGTAGCAGCCGAAAAGCGCACGTGGAGGGCCCTAAAGCAACATGGAGGACCGCCTCAAGAGCAAGCCCTGGGGAAGGCGGCGACGTTGGAGTAGCGCTCCGCCTCCCCCGGCCTCGACCTCCGCGGCGGCCGCGACCGGTCGGCCTTCCTCCAACACATGCGCTCGGGACGTCTTCCGCCGCGGTGCCCCCAGAAGCTGTGGCATGATCCAAACGGGATCCTCTCGCCGCCCTGGCGGCCGACGGTGGCCGACCCCATCCCCTAACCATGTGCCACCTACAAATAGAAGGAGATCCTGAAGACCAAGGCTGAGGAGTTGGTGGATTCAGAGGTAGCTGAGTGAGCAAAAACCCTCACAAAACCCTCCCAATTTATAGAAGGTGCGCGGGGGCTAGCCTCCCTTGCTCAAAAAACCACCAACCCTCTCGCCCAATAGCTCGAGTTTACGGGCAAACAGAGAACCGCCCTCCTCCACCAATGCATGCACGGGCGGGCCTAGCCACTACTGCGCTTTTCAAGGCCATGTCTGCCACCTGTCCATTCATAACTGCACACGCCACGCGCGTGGCAGAGGCGTTTTAGGAGGCGGAGAGGCCACTCCGCGCGCGACCATCCACTTTGCGCATCCGATGCGCGGCGTGGGAAAAGCAACCGCCAGCAGATCCAGCCATGAAGGCTCGTGCACCTCTTTGGGCCTGGCCCAACAACGCTTCGCACGCGTGTGTGGCCGAGGCCCGGGGGTTCCTGTCGGTGCACTGGCGCAAAGAGCCCCTGTCGGTAGGGCATGGCTAGACCCAGAAAAGATGCATCCCCCAAGATAATCAAGGCCTCGGCAAGCCTGCCTTGCCGGGAAGATGACCAAGGCCACGCCCATTTGGTGGGTGTGATGAGCTCACCAAGTACAGGACCTCAGCAAGCCTCCCTTACCGGGATGATAACCGAAGCCCCCAGCAAGCTTCCTTCCCGGAACGAAGACCCGAGGCCCCCGCAAGCTCCCTTGCCAGGATGACGGGGCTAGGCACTGGAGGTCGACCGCCCTCGCCACAATGCCACCGCCCGCAAGTTCCAGCGCATACCGCATGCGCCAGCGCAACGTCCAGGTTTCGAAACAACTGGGCACGTGTCTTCACAATCACATTGCTGACAAGGACAAGACGTGCATTTAATGCACCTGACAGCGGTAGATGGATAAGCGTCGCCCTAGGTTCACTGTAACTTCTCGTGAACCTACCACCGAGCACTGTAGGTGACCCCTTTGCTTATAAAAGGAGGCCCTTAGCTCATTCACAAGGGGTTAGACTCTTTGGACATTGGTCCAGTAACAATCAACAACAAAACGCTTAATACGACCACACAAGCAGGACGTAGGGTTTTATGCGTAAGCGGCCCGAACCTGGGTAAAAAGGCTTGCCGGGTGCCGATCCTTAGTTCTGCTCTTGATGTCACCTTTTCCGCCCTACGATCACAAGGATTTCACGTTGATTTCCATAGGTGTCGACCTAGCATTGCCGACACCAAAACATGCAACACTAAATAGGATTTGCCTAGGATGCAGCAAATAGCATATTGCCGAATCCCCCCACCCCATCCCATGCTCCTTTTCACTATTTTTCTTTTAAAATGCACAAGTGGGCTGGCCCCTTACTATTAATGCTCGCAGTGAGAGTTCCAACTATCTCGCTTAATGCGAGAAATAGTCGATGCTATGCCCATAGGGTTCGCCCGACATGGGCCAACCTAGTTACTCACACGCTAGGCCGCATCTCAGGACATATGCTAGTTGTATTTTTGTCGCTCGTTCTCAAAAAGCTGCTAGTCAATAGCGTGAGGAGAAAAAAGAATATAGTTTCAAAACTATTGGTGAAATCAAGAAATGTTCATGTGTTTGCATTTTGTTTTTAGAAAATGCGGAAATAAAGAAATGTTCACATGTAATTTTTAATCATAAAAACCATGAATTTGGAATTTTTTCACAAAGTTCATGGATTTGAAAAAGGTTCATAAATATGAAAAAGTTCATGAATGTGAGAAAGTTTTCAAATTTGAAAAATTCCATGAATTTTAAAATGTTCATGAATTTGAAAAAAGTACACAATACTATAATGTAAAAGAATTTTAAAAATCCACAAATTTTAGAATTGTGCATGAATTTTCACATATTTATGTTTTTTTAAAAGTTAACGAATTTGAATAAAATTTTATGAATTTCAAAAAATCACCAAATTAAGTCCATAAAATGAAGAAACTCAGAATAGAAATGAAAACAAATTCTAAAACACCAAATAAAATCCATAGGCGCATATGCTGGACATGAGGAAAAATAAAACTCAACTAAAAGAAAGCAAAATACTAAAAGGTTATTGTTTGTTTGGCATAAGTCTAAATTAAGTCCTTCAAATTTGTGAAAAAATGCTTTAAGTTTTTATTAACTAATAAAAAATGATTTTTTCTCTCCTTACTTTTTAGGAAAACATTTTCTTAACATTACCAAAATAAGGATGTTAATACAATGCACAATCAAGCTAGTTGGTCATAGATGCGAGAATTGATTGTAGTAGAGGTATGTGATTCAAAATTTCTCTAAAGCCTCCACTTGAATGTAGCGTCGAAGCTCGTATAAAGCCGAGTGGGTAATTGGGCAATAAAGGGCCCATGTGCTATAGCGTGTTACAGAGCTTCTATCCGACACGCGTTGCGTCAGATATTTATTATTGAATAGTCCAACAAACATCCACAACACCTTTTGTAGAAACAAAAGTTTCTATTATTTTTTCGTTTGTATACATCGTTTATTAAATGATATACAATTGAGGGTGGTAGCGGTTCATTAGAACTAGCTTTGTTAAACTTTGCTAGCCACGAAGCTCATGAGCAACCGAATTCACCTCTCGATACTCATACTCAAACACCAGTTTGACAAACTCTAAAGATATGAAATATCAAGCATTGTGCACTGTTGTTGCACTACCAACTGCGTGCATATCATTATTCATGTCTTCAATGAATTCACTACTATCTATGCTAATAATAAATCTATCGCACCCAATTGAGCTAGCAAACAACAATCCATCCTCCAAGGCCATCACTTTTGTAGAAACGACATCACACACCATTGACAATTTGTATAGCAACAACAAATCAACCCTTATTGTCCCTGATTATGAAACTTGTAGTCCCAAAGGGATTGTCCTTATCAAAAAAAGCATCAACATTGACTTCTACACAATCTTTAGGCAGAGGAGCCCACGTACTTTCTCTCAGTTTCAGCCAAGGGTTAGACATTGCCACGTAAATTTTTGTAATTGTTCAGATTGTCATTGCAAATAGTTTTGGTGTCTAGGAATTCTCATCATTGCAATGTTGTCTCCATTCCCATGTTAGGTACCAACAAACAACAATCTTTAACTCTGGAGTAAACCGAAAACCAATCGTCAGTTCGAGGCTAGTTTCCGCAGATAACACATACTCAAAATTTTGTTGGCCCCCAAAATACCTCGAGCAAGAGTCGTCTAGCCATCCTGTTAATCAAAAGCTCTTTCCACACCTTCCTAGCCTTCAAGCATATGAATAAAACATGTTTATTATGCTCTACAGGACTAGCACAATATCCAAAACACCTTACACATGCATTGCATGTAATTTAGATAAACGAAGTATGAATTGACATCGACATCACACATTATAGAAGTTTACGATGTAATTTGGAATCATACATTCATGTGGATGTATAGTTAATTCTCGCAGTGCATCCTATTAAAAATATATATCAAATTATAGCTATAAAATATGTAAAGACTACATGGCATAATACAACACGAAACTCATGTGAAAGATATCCAACACATATGTCTTTTGGTGTCTCATATTACAATTTTAACTAGCTAGTATTGCATCTCCAAAGATAAATAGAATTTATGAACTTGTTTTCTAAGCCTTGAACAAAAATAAATCACGAAGGAAAAATGATTGAAAATACCCTAGGAGAAATAAAGTATGGAAGAGCCTAGAAGATATGTGACGTATCTATGATGCAAGGTTTATGCAAGTTGAGCATTGTAAATCATAAAGTAACAAAGGAAATGGAATTATTTATAAGAAAAAGTCTGGATAATAAAGTATGAAGTATTCTAGAACAAAGAGAAGTGATTGTGTTTTGTGGTTTGTCCATATTGTGCATTATAAATCATAAAGTTAAGAAAAATGGTAATTAATTTAGAATAAAAGAGTTAGATTATTTAAAGCAGGGAAGACCCTAAAACAAGTGGAAGAAGTGGCTGTGTTTTGGGACTTGTATAAATTGTGCATTGTAGATCATAACAGATAAAAGAATGGTAACTCATGTAGAATTAAAAGGTTTGGATAATTAAAATATGAAAGACTATAAAATAGAGGAGACGTGCTTCTGAAATTTGTGCCATGTGTTTAGGTTCAACCATGAAATCTTCTAGATAGTACATATGGTAGAATCTGGTGGAGTAAAGATGATATTCAACGTCCAACAGTTCTTGGATTTTCCACCTCTACACCGTCGGATTGGCTTCATCCAACGACCAATATCCTCGCGCACCAATCGATGTCCCCATTTCTTCTTTGCTTCTGAAAAAATGATGTTGATTAACATTTTGTCAAAAAATAAAAAAATAACCAAAAATAAAATATTTGTATGCACATGTATAAATGTTTGTATGTACGAAATAAAATTTCCATATCTGTTTTGAAAAATGTATACATGTACAAACAAAATTATTCATATATAAAATATCATGCTCTTTAAAGAAGAAGGTCATAGATTTTTTTAATCTTATGCATGTATTAGTTTATGTTCATGTGTCGTAACTACATTTTCAACTATATTTTCTCGACAACATGAGGCAATGAGCGTCCAATAAAATTACACGCGTGGGTCAGTGCTTTTAGATCTTTTTTTGTTTGTGGGCCTCATGTGTGACTAGGCTTAAGAAGCAGGCGCGTCGTAGTATCTATAACGATAGGTTCCACTAAAAAAACTATATTGATAGGTTTGTCTCTTCAATTTTTATAGACTAAATGTGCTATAGATTTAAATTCTCTTCGACCAAAGATACCAATTCAGATTTGTTAAGAAATTTGAAATTTGGAATGAGCTTTCATTATTTATTTTTATATAGACCTAAATGGGCTTTCATGTCTCATTTTTATAGCTTAGATATTGAGTTGTGATTGTGTGGCAGCCCGATGCCGATGTTTCAGAAGGTTTCCTTTCTATTCCGTTTTCGTCGTGTGTCTATTTTCTTTTGTCGCATCATCATCGCATTATAAGCATCATCAGCATTGCATCGGCATCTCCGTTGCCACCAGTTTCAAAACTAGCATCCTTGTTAGTTGTCGGTTCTCGTCGTTGTTCGTTCTGAGCCCGTCCGCACACGCACGCGCCCGCGGCTTTGTCAATTCCTTGTTTTTAAAGGTGTGTGTAAAACTTTCTCTGTTTGGGTTCAGATTTGACGTGCGGTCTTATTTTAATATAGATAGGCCGCCTGTCAAATTTCGTCGCGATCGGAGTCCGTCTGGTAACCGAACGGTCGACCGTAGCGGCATCGTATTCGGTCTATCGTCGGACGTGTCCCGGTGCTTTAAATCGTGTTGCCGCGCCACCCGTTTTCCCTCTCATCCCCGCCTAGCCCCTCTACATGGTGCACCGACCCTACGCGCAACCCAGTCCGAAAACCTCCCGGTACGCGAAACACACGGTCGTAACCGTTGGGTCCGGATCAACCCCGTTATACCGCAAACCATCATCGGTTTGTCCATTGGACGCCCTAACCTATTTATCCCGCCCGTCCGATCTAAATCAAAAGGGTGCAAATACCCCTACCCCAATCCCACATGTTATAAATAAACCCAACCCTAGTTTTTAGGGAGTTGTCCCATCCTTCCTCGTGCGGCGCCGCCACTCGTTTCCCCCTTGAAATCAACGCCGAGCCAACCTGCAGCCTCCATTTTCTCTCTAGATCCAATTGCTCCACGTAGCCACTCCACGCACCAGAGCACCACTTGGGTCGATTTCAGCCTTGGGCCACTGCACAATAGTGCAATTCGGTCCATTGTTCTTTTTTTTAACGTCGTGTGATTTTTTCCATTTTCCAAGGACTTTGCTAATTTCAGGAAAAGCTTTATTTTTCAAACCCCCGTAGATTTCAAACCGTGCATCGGTTCGGAATAATTTATATGTGTAACTTGGCTAAATTTTTGCGTAGATTAAGATTTTCCAACTCTCATACACGTTTAAAACTGTTAGCATGTTGTTTGCATCGGTTTGCGTGTCGACGTAATATAAACGATTTAGGTCATAGCTATTTATCCGTAGCTCCGTTGGAGATGAGCCATGTATATAAATGGGCTAGAACGACATGTAGTTTCACGTGAACCACTTTGTTTCGATGTTTAACAAACTTAAAATGTGATTAGGACAAATCTGGACAGAATTAGAATTTAACGCGTGGGGTCATTTCGGAGATGCTATATGTCGTTTCCGGTCTCATTTAAAATGCCTAGATAGGTAGATTAATTGCGCTTCACCTCTTGCCATGTTTAACCATATTTAATATTGTCGTGTATCTAATCGGGATAGAACTAAATAAAAAACGTGGAGTTTCGTCAATATGCAACTCGTTGCATATTGAACTTCACTTAATGTGTAGTGTTTGAGTGTTGTGAATTGCCATGCCGTTTCTTGCATTAGACCGTTCATGCATCATATGTGTCTTGCATCGTGTGGTGAATATCGTGTGTTGATTTGTGTTTCTGGTTTGCTTCGTCTCGATAGAGTTCCGCAAGCGTGTCGGAAAGTGAGGACCCGTTCGACTACTTCGGTTCGTCTGCTTCACGGAGTCATTCTTCTTCCAAGCGGGATCTCAGGCAAGATGACCATTTCCCCAGATACCATTACTATCATTGCCATGCTAGTTTATTCGCTTCTATCGATTATGTCTTGTTGCCTACCACATGTTAAATATTAGCCTCTCAACAATGCCATGAAAACCTTCAACCTGTTCGACCTAGCAAACCACTGATTGGCTATGTTACTGCTTGCTTAACCCTGTGTTAGCGTTGCTAGTTGCAGGTGCAGTTGCTTCCATGTGAAAACATGGGTTCCTTGTTATATCACCCTATTTAATGCTATTTAATTTAATGCACCTATATACTCGGTAAAAGGTGGAAGGCTCGGCCTTTCTAGCCTGGTGTTTTGTTCCAACTTTGCCCCCTTAGTTTCGGCTACCGGTGTTATGTTCCATAATTGAGCGCTCCTAACATGATCGGGGTTGTTATGGGGACCCCCTTGATAATTCGTTTTAGATTAAAGTTGGTCTGGCAAGGCCCAACATTGGTTTTACATTTGCCCAACATAATAATTTGATAATACTAAAATGCATAGGGAGTTAGCGCTACCCGAGGAGTAATTTTACATAAACAGGAGGGGCCAATGCTGATGGTGTTGGTCCCAAACGGTCTGCGTGCGGGGCCACCACGAGGAAACTCGAGGTTTGGCACTCGTAGCTAGTTCCATCCGTCGTGTCCTGAGAACGAGATACGCGGCTCCTATCGGGTACGTCGACACGTCGGGCGGCCTTGCTGGATTAGTTTTACCTTTGACGAGATATCTTGTGCATCGGGATTCCGGTGATGCTTTGGGTAAACTAAGAGTTGAGGTTTTCCACTAAGGAATTCGACGAGATCGCGAGCTTCATGATCGAGGATTTCTATGCGGCTTGTGGTAATTTGTGATGGACTAGTTGGAACACCCCTGCAGGGTTAAATCTTTCGGAAAGCCGTGCCCGCCGTTATGTGGCAACATGGAAGCTTTGTTTAACACTGGTTCTAGATAACTTGAAGTTAAGTTAATTAAAACTTGCCAACTATGTGTGTAACCGTGACTGTCTCTTTCGTGAGATCTTCCTCCGATCGAGGACATGGTGGGGTTATGTCTGACGTAGGTAGGTGTTCAGGATCATTCATTTGACCATCAGTAGTTCACGTCCGCTGTGCGTAGATCTTCCCCCTCTTATTTCTTGTACTCGTAAGTTTAGCCACCAAATATATGCTTAGCCGCTGCTGCAACCTCATCACTTTACCATACCTCACCCATTAAGCTTTGCTAGTCTTGATACCTTTGGAAATGAGATTGCTGAGTCCCGTGTGGCTCACAGATTACTACAACACCAGTTGCAGGTACATGTAAAGGTTACTTGACGCGAGCGCGTTGATTGTTCATTTGGAGTTGCTTCTTCTTCTTCTTCGTCTTTGATCTAGGATGGGTTCCAGGCCGGCAGCCTGGGATAGCAAGGATGGACATCGTTCTTATTTTTCTCGTTTGTTTTTGTCCGTAGTCGGACCCTGCTCTTACTCTTGATGTATATGTATTGTACTGCTGTGACTCTAATGTAGCTTGTGGCGTGTGTAAGCCAATTATATATATATATCTCTTATTTTCAGTACATGTACTTGTAACGATATCCATTCTTGCGACACGACGAGATGCGCTTCTATCCGTAACGAGGCCTTCGTGCCAAATTGAGGATAGGGTCGCATCTTGGGCGTGACAAGTTGGTATCAGACCAGTACCGACCTAGGAGCCCCCTTGATTGATCGAACTTGGCCGAGTCGAGTCTAGTGAAAAACTGCTTTGAGTCTAGTTATATATCGGAGAGTAGGATTCTTTTTTCTCCTCTTCTATGCTCTGGTGAGGAATCTTGACGTAATAATTTATTCTACTCCTCTTCTCACTCAAAATTTTTTAGGATCACGCGGAATCTATATGATGCCGATGTGACGGAGTTTTGTCTTGGTGCCTCCTATCTGCTTTGAGTTTCAGGGGAGTTGAGCTCCAGGGGATTCTTGAGCACATTGTTATCATTCAGATTGCTTAGTATCTCAGAACAAAGGATGTTCGCAATTTCTTCAATACTAGTAGTGGCGAGATTACCCCGATGTCCCCAGTACAGGTGCAGATTGTTCGGGAGTACTGCCATACTTTGTATCGTTGTGATCACGAGGGCCTGTAGTAGATGAAGGCCCGAGATTCTGGTCGTGTGTTGACGGATGTGATACAGGTGACGGGTTAGTATAGGAGTTGTGTGATTATTACTCCTTGTATCCGTGTACCAGATTGCATGACCAGATATTCCGGGAATTCATAGGTGGGAATTCAAGTAGTTGCTTATAGGACTATCTTCCAACAAATGCATGATGTTAGGTTGGGGTTCGACATCTAGTGGATTCGTTTGTTGACGGTCTACTTACAGCGGTACACGTTGTGTCTTAAAGAGTCCTTGTAGCTTGCTACGACTCGGGGACGCTTCATATGTCGAGTGCACTGTCTTGCACTTGATGGCTACTGTAAGGATCGAGCCCGTGCGATCCTGTCCACGAAAATATCGGACGAAATCTTTCTCATGAGTTTGTTCTGGCTTGTTTCTTAAGCCTCACCCTTTGTTTTGTTGGAATGTGGTAATTCGTGTTGCTTCGATGTCAAGTGGTGATTTGAGATCTTTCCTAATCTGTGTTCTCATATATTTATGTGAGAATGCAAATTCTTTGCTCAATCAGTTGTCTTATCAGTTCTTGTCAATCGGAGTCGTCTTGTCAATTCTTTCCAACCGGTGTGTTTCTCTCCAAGTGGATTCAATCCTCTCCAAAAAAATTTGCAAGATCATTTTCTCATTTATTCCGGAGTTCATCTCATCCGTCCCAAGTTGTCTTTGTTTTTCCCTGCCCTCCCGCCCTTTTTCTTCAGTGATTGGATTTCATCCAAGTGCATTTCATTCCAGTGATGCTTCCGCTATTTCGTCTTCCTTTCGTAGTCGTTGATTCATTGTGAACATTCTCAGGAGCTTCGTGTTCATCTTTATTCAGTCGTGTTATCTTTTCCGGTGAACTCAATTCAGTTGTCCGTGTTCATCATATCCTTTTCGTCCTTGTAATTCTTTCCTATGTTGGAGATTCATATCAGTCTATCTTGTTTATTCAGTTATCTCTATTCTATCCGAAGCATTGAAGATGTCTCAGAGTTTCTTGCTTTCAGTTCCTTAATTATTTTGAGGTGCTCAACCTCATCAAGTTTTCATTTCTACCGGCGCAGTATCTTTCTTTGTTAGTAATTGTTTCAACGGTGGTTTCTTCGAGTGGGCCCATAACCCACAGGTTTTTCCCATGATCTTATATAGCTCTGTAATCTTTCCGGAGATCTTTAATTCTTTTCAACTATGGCATAAGTATGAATTTTATCAGTCATATCCCTTCTCCAAGGCCTATTCGAATTAATTCTCATATTTGGCTCAACCTTGGATTCTTCACTATTCCGGAGTGTCTTAGTTATTCTTGGTGGTGTTCTTCTCATTATTCTCTCCTTTGAAGACAGAAGGAGTGTTTCTCTCAAATCTTGGTCTATTCTCTTGGATATTCGTCATTTCAGCCTTGTGCTATCATCTTGAATTGTTCCTAATCATGAGTAATCCCTTTCTTGCTAGCCGGTGCTTTTCTGAGTTGTTTTCATTCTCGATCCTCCGAAGGCCATCATTTCAGAAGATTCTTCGTTCACAGCTTTCAACTTTCATCCTCGATTCTTCTCAATTGTTGTCTCTTTGTTCGTCTCTCGATTATCCGGTGCTTTGTTCTAGTTTTCTCTCACGCGGCTCATGATCTCTTCTTTCTCATGTATCTCCAGTCATTCATGGTTGCCTCATTCGTTTCAATTCTCACCGGTGTCTCTTTCAAGATTTCTTCTAGTTTGTGCTCATATCTCTGCTCAATCATTTCAAGAAGATTAAGTGGTATGCTAAATCCGTTGCTTGTCATCAATTAACTTTGATGAAGGATAAGCATAACATAATTCTTATTCTTGTTCGTAGTAATCTGAATTCTTCTTCCGGAGTGGCTCATGATATCAATTCTTTTCTCAAGCGCTTATCTTTCTTTTCCGGAGTTCCAATTTCTTTTAGTATCTCTTGGTGAGGCTTCATCTAAATCTTGGCAAGGTCATAATCTTATTCTTTTCTACCTTCATATCGTTGCATCA
The DNA here is from genome assembly GCF_904849725.1 of Hordeum vulgare subsp. vulgare. Lineage (NCBI taxonomy): Eukaryota > Viridiplantae > Streptophyta > Magnoliopsida > Poales > Poaceae > Hordeum > Hordeum vulgare. The sequence goes on along the minus strand of NC_058520.1, from coordinate 398,990,734 downwards.
TTCATTTGTATACGGAGGTCCTTCATGATGTTTCATCAAGGTTTCAATTCATTCCCAAGTGTTCTTCAAGATTCTTGTTGGAGAACCTCAAATATCATTTCTCTTGCATTTCCAAGTGCATTTGTTCTTCCTTTTCCTTTGAGGTGGTATTATAGCATTCTTGTTAGTGTAGGAGCCTCGAAGAGATTTCCTTTCAAGAATGAGATAATTAAACCCACCAATTCCATGATCATGAGATGTTTGCAACCAATGATTTCTTCATTGAGCTATCTTGGTTTGGATTTCACCTAAAGCTTTTCCTATGGTTGGTTGCTATCATGGTGTTTGTCACTAATCCAAGTTCTCAATGTATCCTCTTGGTGTAAGAATTGTTCATATCTTGTATCTCCCAATCTTCCTTGTTTCTTTTGGTGGTTGGTTGTCACCTTATAAGTGTGAGATGATTTCCATAAGCCCACTACTATCTTGTTCTTTCGTTGTTGTTTTCCAACAACTCCGTCCAATTCTTCTCGCAAGGGTGCTTGCCAAGTTCATTTGCGATAATAGTTGTCATTCTTTTCTTCATTCTCTTCTTCCGTATGAGCTAGTTCCTATTCTATTGTTCCGGAGGAATTGTGTTGTTTCTCTTTTGGGTCTATCAAGTTGCTCTATCAAGATCATGGTGTTCCCTTGTTATAATTAGTTGATTGTGAATCTTGTCTAATTCTCTCTTCTTATCAAATTGTTTTTGTCCCATTTTCCCACCGAAGTACTGCCAAAATTTTCCGTCAATTCTTGCTTCTTTCTCATAACATTCCTCATCTCTTTGCAACCTTCAAGGATCATTGGTTTCACTCGTTTGTCAAAGCGACTAAATTTTTACCTTTTGTTCTTTCTCATCCTCTCCCCCCTTTCATTCTTGGATCTCGGGGCGAGATCCTCTTGTAGTGTAGGAGAGTTGTGACAGCCCGATGCCGACGTTCCAGAAGATTTCCCTTCTATTCCATTTTCGTCATGTGTCTATTTTCTTTTGTCGCATCATCATCGCATCATGCGCATCATCAGCATTGCATCGGCATCTCCGTTGCCGCCAGTTTCAAAACTTGCATCCGTTGTTAGTTGCCGGTTCTCGTCGTTGTTCGTTCTGAGCCCATCCGCACACGCACACGCACGCGCCCGCGGCTTCGTCAATTCCTTGTATTTAAAGGTGTGCGTAAAACTTTCTCTATTTGGGTTGAGATTTGACGTGCGGTCTTATTTTAATATAGGTAGGCCGCCTGTCAAATTTCGTTGCGATTGGAGTCCGTCTGGTAACCGAACGGCCGACCGTAGCGGCACCGTATTCGGTCTATCGTCGGACGTGTCCCGGTGTTTTAAATCGTGTTGCCGCGCCGCCCGTTTTCCATCTCATCCCCGCCTAGCCCCTCTACACGGTGCACCGACCCTACGCGCAACCCAGTCCGAAAACCTCCCGGTACGCGAAACACACGGTCGTAACCGTTGGGTCCGGATCAACCCCGTTATACCGCAAACCATCATCGGTTTGTCCATTGGACGCCCTAACCTATTTATCCCGCCCGTCCGATCTAAATCGGAAGGGTGCAAATACCCCTACCCCAATCCCACATGTTATAAATAAACCCCAACCCTAGTTTTTAGGGAGCTGTCCCATCCTCCCTCGTGCGGCGCCGCCACTCGTTTCCCCCTTGGAATCAATGCCGAGCCAACCTGCAGCCTCCATTTTCTCTCCAGATCCAATTGCTCCACGTAGCCACTCCACGCACCAGAGCACCACTTGGGCCGATTTCAGCCCTGGTCCCCTGCACAATAGTGCAATTCGGTCCATTGTTCTTTTTTTCAATGTCATGTGATTTTATCCATTTTCCAAGGACTTTGCTAATTTCAGGAAAAGCTTTATTTTTCAAACCCCCGTAGATTTCAAACCGTGCATCGGTTCGGAATAATTTATATATGTAACTTGGCTAAATTTTTGCGTAGATTAAGATTTTCCAACTCTCATACACGTTTAAAACTATTAGCGTGCTGTTTGCATCGGTTTGCGTGTCGACGTAATATAAACGATTTAGGTCATAGCTATTTATCCTGCAGGGTTAAATCTTTCGGAAAGCCGTGCCCGCGGTTATGTGGCAACGTGGAAGCTTTGTTTAACACTGGTTCTAGATAACTTGAAGTTAAGTTAATTAAAACTTGCCAACTGTGTGCGTAACCGTGACTGTCTCTTTCGTGAGATCTTCCTCCGATCGAGGACACGGTGGGGTTATGTCTGACGTAGGTAGGTGTTCAGGATCATTCATTTGATCATCAGTAGTTCACGTTCGCTGTGCGTAGATCTTCCCCCTCTTATTTCTTGTACTCGTAAGTTTAGCCACCAAATATAGGCTTAGCCGCTGCTGCAACCTCACCACTTAACCATACCTCACCCATTAAGCTTTGCTAGTCTTGATACCTTTGGAAATGAGATTGCTGAGTCCCCTGTGGCTCACAGATTACTACAACACCAGTTGCAGGTACATGTAAAGGTTACTTGATGCGAGCGCGTTGATTGTTCATTTGGAGTTGCTTCTTCTTCTTATTCGTCTTCGATCTAGGATGGGTTCCAGACCGGCAGCCTGGGATAGCAAGGATGGACGTCGTTCTTATTTTTCTCGTTTGTTTTCGTCCGTAGTCGGACCCTGCTCTTACTCTTGATGTATATGTATTGTACTGTTGTGACTCTGATGTAGCTTGTGGCGAGTGTAAGCCAATTATATATATATATATATATATATATATATATATATATATATATATATATATATATATATATATATATATATATATCTCTTCTTTTTAGTACATGTACTTGTAACAATATCCATTCTTGCGACACGACGAGATGCGCTTCTATCCCTGGCGAGGCCTTCGTGCCAAATTGAGGATAGGGTCGCATCTTGGGCGTGACACATTGTTAGAGTATATGAGCATATCTCTTGTATTTGGTATGATAGATTGTGAGTTGTAATCATCTCCTATCTTATCTTTAGAAGGGGCTTCTTACCCTTCAAGCCATATACTTTATATAAACCGTCCAAGAGGCTCAAGACAACACACATCATATTCTGTCGATTCTTCTCTCCTCTCTCTATCCTTCTACATGGTATCACACTTACTTCGATCTTAAGACATAGCCACCCCCTCTTCCCCACCGCGCTGCCCTCAGGGCGGTCAATCTCCATGATCACCGATGGGGCCATGCGACCCATACCTAGGGTTCGTCCGTCGATCACGTTGATCGACCGCCCTAGAGAGTTTTTATCCTTACATCGGTTTTATCTCTGCCGGTCACTTGGTCGTTATTCTTTCTGTGTTCAGGATTGCATCGCCACCATATCTTGTCCTCATGTGCCTCTACTCCGACACCGGCGTCGACTCCGCACCGTCCAGATTGTCATCAATCTCATGACAAGGCTGGACACATCGCATGAGGGATGCTTTCATGCATCACTACCGGCTGCTCTCGTCCGCATGGTCTCTATCATCGACCCATCTTCGTCGCCATCACCCGGGACATCATTGAAAATGTCGCCATCAACTCAGATTTGTGTGTTAGCCATGCCATGGCGCGTATGGTGTCATTGTCGGTTTCACCAATCGACCACGCACACATCTTTGCCAAGAACGCCCATATTGCGCGCCACTGATCGAGCCACATGTTGCCTCCATGTCGTCCCTTCGGACCACATCGTTGCCGCTCGGAGGTCCTCGTCATGGCTGCCTTGACCCGTGCGCCATCCCCGCCATCGCCTCTTTGGGTCGTGGCACTGCAACAATGGTCCATGCGGCTGCCATAAGGCCTTCCCAATGGACGCAATGGCTCGCATGATGCCGCTGTGTCGCCCCTTCGGGGCGTAGGGTCGCGTCATGCGGTTCACCCCATCGCCTTGAGGTCTTCCCCGCCGTCACACCGACTCGCGACCAGCAGCTCTGCCGCCCCCTTAGGTCATAGTGATGCTGCACGCGGTCATCTTCATCGTTCCCATGTACCTGACATACCCGGTTCCCATCACGTCGTGTCCCTTGGTGCAGTATCACCATCGTCCGTGCATGATCTTTGCCACGTGTTGGTCTCTTCCACGCCTACTTCGAGCATTGGCGTCGCACTTATACATGGAACCTGCATGGCGACTCCTCGTCATCGCAGGCCCCATCTACTACGTCTTCTCCATTCTAGGCGTCCAACATAACCACTTCAGGTGGCTGCTATTTTCGCCGCCTTCGTCTTCGTCCACCACGACTTCGTTGCCAATGTTATCTCGTCCCCGACTACTTCGTCTACTCCAACAACCGCAGAATGCACATGCAATTCTCTCTCTTCGCCTCAGAACCGTCACAGAGGCCTCCTATGCTAGTCGCCTACGACAATGGCGCACAAGTCATGATGCCCCTGCCTTCACACGCCTGATACTGACAACATCGATCCATGCCTTTGCCCCCGGCGTGTTCTCAAGTTTGGTAAGCCCGGATATGTGCCTTGTCTTCATCGATACCGCCAACATATTCTTTGGCAGTAACACCCTCCTCTATGACTGCATCATCATTGCGTTCTTCTTTAACTATCCAGTTCTGGCAAAACCAGAGTATGACTTCGTCCTTGATGTGCGCATGGTTGTGGAAAACTATGGTCGCACCTCATCCTCGACGGCTCGAACTATGTCCCATTCAACATTGTATTCCTCGACGACTGCCTCGATGCATCACCATCACTCTCTTCGCGCACTATGCGCTCGTGCGACATCGACCACGACGACCCCTCGCACGGCTACCTCGATCATGGCTCCACCACCAACGCTCTTGGCAACCTCGACTTCGGCATAAATGGCTATAACCTCACTTGAGCACCTCAGCGGCTTCCTCTCCCGTCAACGCATCCTCGAAGCGACATTAGGAATGACGCTACTACAGCGTCTGCGTTGGGTGGGGGTGGGGTCAGCTCGTCGGTTTCTCTCCAGTCTGACCGTTCATGACGATCCTGTTGTCCGCGATGCTACCGCTACAACCATGGGGGGATGTTAGATTATATATGCACATCTCTTGTATTTGGTAGACTATGCTTTGTAGTCATCTTCTACCTTATCTCTAGGAGAGGCTTCTTGCCCTCCAAGCCATGTACTCCATATAAACTGCCCGAGAGTCTCAATGCAACACACATCACATTCTGCCAATCCTTCTCTCCTCTCTATCGTTCTACATTGATGGTATCTCTCCCTAATAATAAAGTGCTGACGGCTTCTGTCGTCCGTCGTGGCTATTTTGCAGAAAAGCCCCTGATGTTTGCTGAAATCAACCCGCGGTCCTGTTTTAAGTCAGAAAATGAATCTTTTTTTGCATTTTTCAGAAAACCCCGTGATGTTTGAGGTAATCAACCCGCAGTCCGGATTTAAGTCAGAAAACGAATCGTTTTTGCCTTTTCAAAAAAAAACCAATGTTTCACGTAATTAACCCGCCCTCCGTATTTAAGTCAGCAGAAACATTTTATCTGTTTTAACAAAATAAACCCTAACTTTTCAGTTAATCAATCCACATTTTATCTAAAACAAAATTATCCATATCTTTCAAACCGGAACTCCGATTTTAACATGTTATATATGAAATTTGATTAAAAAATATGTAGAATCTAAATAGGATGTTATTTTTAGCTGTTGAATACCTTTTAAATATTATTTTTGGTGCAAACTTAATCTGTAGTGCACGATCCTTTTTTTTCTCTCTTTCTGACGACGATACGAATTGCAATAAACATCCATTAAATTAAAACCAAATTGAGAGGAAAGAAAACCATCGTTAACCACACATGCACACCTTTGGAAAACCTCGTGGGGAGAAACAACATATTTCTCATCTTATTCCGAGTGATTGTACATTCAAATGCGGTTTCATTGTGTGAGCACTAAGGCCATCGTGGGCAACACAGATGTGATGCCATGTGAAAATATATTACGTTCGGAGCGTGTGTTATTTTCTCTTCCGTTGCAACGCACATGCTCTTTTGCTAGTTAACTATAATATGAGTCACCTCTATAAAAGATACAATATAGTCACGGGTTAGAGGTGCCCCATGCAGAACCTCCTGTCGCGCCTAGTGGCGACACATGGAACAATGCATGCTCAACATGTCTTGTTACTTGACTGTTTTGGTTGCTTTTTGTATGCCATGTGAAAATATATTACGTTCGGAGCGTGTGTTATTTTCTCTTCCGTTGCAACGCACTTTTGCTAGTTAACTATAATATGAGTCACCTCTATAAAAGATACAATATAGTCACGGGTTAGAGGTGCCCCATGCAGAACCTCCTGTCGCGCCTAGTGGCGACACATGGAATAATGCATGCTCAACATGTCTTGTTACTTGACTATTTTGGTTGCTTTTTGTACCCGGTTGCCGATGTGTGGAGCCCCTATAAGTGTATTTTTAGCTTCTATTTTAATCAAGCATTCCACTTACGTATCATTTTCACCATTGCATTTCTCACATCGATAGATGCGAAACGTGACCTCATATTAATAGGTTTCAACGAACTTGTTTTACAAAGTGTTGTACTTCCCATAGTAGTATAATTATACTTCCTATATTAATGTGTACTTCTCATAGTATTATACTTGTACTTCTCGTATTCGTGTGTACTTTCCATGGTAACATGTGTTTTATGTTTTGTTTTGTGTACTTTCCACACTAGCGTGCTTGTACTTCATATCCTAATGTGTGTTCACTTTCAATGATAGTATCTGTTTGTATTTCATGTCTTCATATGTTTGTACTTTCCATGTCAATGTGTATTACTAATATATTGTGTGTGTACTTTTCCACATTCATCATCAATATATTCTGCTCGTATACACTAATACATATTACCCAAATATATCAACATGTATTTTTCCAAATGATGTAATCAGGGCTCCTCTAACCCGTATTGAGATAGGCTCCCCACTTGAATATATTTTAATCAAAATAAAGGTTCAAGAAAGACCATAGATGAAAAAATCCAGCCACAATTCGCGGTGATTTTTTTGTTTCGTCTTTTTAAGGCGGTGTGACCAGAGAGTGAGGTTAGGGCCCTAATTACATCATTTGGAAAGAGAGACATATTCTTAAAAGTTTTGGTGTTTCGAGCACCCCAAAATTTTGAGAGCATGAGCAATAAAATAAAGGACCAAACTGACCGAGGAAGCCTGAACTGAACCGTCGAGTTCCATAACTCCGCTAGTGGTGCGAAACAAGTGTGCAACCCAATAGTACCCTAAATGCAAGCAGTCGCTGGGCATGTGAAGAACATGTGAGCTTGGTCCCCGGAGCTGCATTACAACATGGACAAGAAGAGGAGTCATGATGGTCTTGCGATGTAGATTAGCCCTTGTGTTAAACCTGTCCAAAGAGAATAACCAACCAAACAACTGGATCCTGTTAGGGACATGAGAGTCCCAGATGTGAGCAAGGTTAGGACCCGAGAGATGGGAAGCAAGAGCATCATAAGCTCCCTAAGAGGAGAAAGCCGCTTTGTTAAGAAAGGATTGTTCGTCACGGACTCTAATGAGGTGCACAACCTGCAACCAAGATCTCATGGCCGCAAGTTCATTGGTAGCGATTAAGGTTAGCCAGATATGCAAGCCCAGTTTAATCCCGTCCATCATTATCTTATCAACAAGATCATTGGGCTTAGTATGGTGTGTAAATAAGATAGAGAAAGTAGTGGAGAGGGACTGTGTAAACAACCAACAATCTAGCCAGAAAAAAGTTGAGGAGCCAAGTATGCAAGTATTTGAAAAATAGCTTTGCCAAGGAAGGAGCCTTTTTTCCTTAGACCTATATGAAGAGGGGAGTGGTTCAAAATTCAGTCCACTACTAGAAAAAAGGCTATAAATAATATGGACATTAATGGCGCACCATGTATGTGGTGCGCCACTGCTATATAGCAGTGGCGCACCACTAATGCCGCACCTGGTGTGCGGTGCACCATTACTAGTTTTTTTTCTGGCCCCACACCCTTCCCAGACTTAGCAGTGGCGCACCAGGGGAAAGTGCGCCATTACAAGTTTTAACTAGTAATGGTGCACCACACCCACGATGCGCCACTACTAACAATTTTTTTTTCAAAACTAGTAATGGCGCACCACACACCAGGTGCGCCATTAGTAATCCTGGTTACCAATGGCGCATTCTTAGGAGGTGCGCGATTGGTAACCCTCCCCCCACTATACGACATCTTCCCTCCCCTGTCTCCTCCCCCGAAGGCCGGCCCTAACCACCTCCCGCCGCCGCCCGGTCCACCCCCGCCGATTGACCGAGCCTTGCCGCTAGGGTTCCTCCCCCCCCCCTCGCCGCCGCCGCTAGGGTTCCTCCCCCGCCACCCGGTCCTCGCCTCCTTCCTCCGACGAGCGAGGGCCTCCTCCTCCCTCCGACCCGCGCCGGCCACCGCGCGCGGACCGACACCCGATGATGGGCGACGACAAGGCCGCCGCCTCCCCCTCCGCCTCTACCGCGCTCTCCTCCTTCGTCCGCGAGGTTCACCCCTCTCGCCCCCTCCCTCCCTTCACGCCTCCTTCGTTCCCCTTCACAAAAACATTCATAGAACCATTGTCACTAGGGTAGGTATGAACATTGATTGACGTGATTGAGATGCCTATGCAAATGTAAGGTGATCCCAGGACGTGAATGATGCTTCCATTATCGATATTGCGTAGGTAGTAGTTTGATTATCCATCCTACAGAAGAATGTGGAAGCATTGCTGACAATTTCTTACAGCTTGAGGAGAGGCATCTCTCTATTTTTCTTTATTTCCTTTTTTCATTTTTGTGTGGGAGAGGCGGGGTGCTCAAATAGGTCGACAACATGAAAGTTGTTTTCTGAAAAATAACAAGGAAGTTGGTGTCATTGATCTCTTTTTTTACCATGTAATGCATGCTTTAAATCTTGAGTGCATGATGGATGTGATAAGCAATGCTTTCAGCTAGAGTCTCTTCCACACGACTGACGTCTGGTGGTGGTACTAGAGTGAGGGGCCACACTTTGATGATGCTCCTGACAAGTCTACGTGATAAGCATTTGTTCATCAGAAGACGAGACCATCATCGGCTTCGACCTTGATGATTGTCTTTTTCAGCATCACTTGGCTGTGTCATATTGTCTATTGTTCGTCGCCCACTCTTATTGAAATCAACAAGTGTTCCAGGAAACCACAAGGGGGCAATTTGGTTTTGTGTGTTTGCTTCCACAGGTATGTCGCAAACTTAGGCTGAATCAAAGGCATGCTATACTAGGTAAAAAGGCAAAGTGTGATGCATTCACCTATAGCTACCAGAGTTGCTAGGATAACTCAAAGTATCAATTAAAGGCATAATTTGTATATATTGTGCATTGTGGCTTCCTAATTGCAACAAAGAATGCTCAGGCTGAAGATGATGAGCAAAGAAATCGAAGAACCATCATGATTGCTGACGAGCCTGGTGCATGCCGGGGACGATCGTCATTTTTCATTTTGGCAAAGTTAAGGGGTTGGCCGGAGTTGAGTGGGCCAAGCTAAAACCAGACCCTTGGAGCCTGGTCCACCATAATCTTCCCCATCTCCGGCGTCATGTGGCTGCTCCAGTCCCTCAGGGTTTGTTTTCTGGAATTTGTACATGTACACCGGCGGGGTATGTGATATCCTGATGAAGGAATGCAATGTCAAGTGTCGAAGAGGCTAGCAAAGTTAAGTTATGCGGAAAGAAGGACTGACTTTGAAAGACTTCACACTAGAGGAGTTGCACTATAAAACTTAACAATGCATACTAAATATTCAGATTACAATAATCAAAGGCTAGCAAAGTTAAGTTATACGAAGTGCTGCTAATTAGAAGGTCTTTTCCTTCGTCAGTGATTACTGATTAGTCGGACTGGTCCTTATGATCTGCCTCCACCGTAGGAGTTGCACTATCGAGTCAATGGTTATCATTTTTATCATGTAATATAACCCTTCCTGCAGGGCTTGTGTGTGCTGCATTAGGGACTTTTCCTTGGTTATAAGGACGTTGTTTACAAGTAATAATGATATTCATTTCAGCCTATGGTGTTTAAGCTTTTTTGCTGGAACCTATGGTGTTTCAGGATCTTCTGCATATCTATGTTACAGATGGTTCCCTAGCTAACAAAAATGAGTATAATATGACATAGTTTGTGATCCAGTCTCCTTTTATGCTTCATTAGCCCTAGCTACCAACAGACTACAATTATTATCTGCCTAGGGTGCTTGCCATGCTGAAACAAAATCTGAACCAATTATTATCTGACAAAGATGAAAGTAGAATGTTGATGTTCTTTATTCTTGTTCATTCATGTTTTTCTTTTTGATACTTCCCTTGCACCGAAAGAGTGCTCTTCATGTTTGGTAGCTTTGCTTGTATTTCTGAGGTTTGGTCAACTTAATGTTTTGCCGGAATGTTGATTCATTTCCGTTCCGGCAAATTTTAGGCGCTCCATATGTCCACTTTTTAGTAAATGCCATGCCCAAATTTTCTCTGTTTTAGGAAATGTCGTCTGACGACGAATTCGTTATGTGCGAATACTGCCAAGACAAGCGCGGCCTTTGCGACACGCCTTTCCTAGTTGATGATAGGTGCTTCAGCATCATGCTGGATGAGGACTTCGAAGTGGATACAGTAAGTCACAACGACAAGTCTTTTTTCGTAATTAAGCATGACTTCTTTTGCTTCAACTTATAATTTTTATTTTTTACTATTCTACTAGCGTATCCCCTGCCATGCAAGCCATTATGTGTTGGATAAGATTGGTTTCAGTACTGAAATAAATATGGAGGTAAAGATAGTTCACTTGAGGACCGAGCATGGTTATACTTTTGCCGTAAAATTGTACAATGCACACACCTACTCCTTTTTTAAATGCAAAACTTGGGTAGCACTATGCAAGGCTTATGCATTTGAGCCTAATATGCTTATCACCTTTGATATTCGTCCGAAAGATGAAATTGAAGGTAATATCGACATCTGGGTCGATGTGCAGACGCCTCCAGTTCTACCATTATGTGAGTTTCTCAACCACATTTATTAAGTAATTTATATTGTTTACTTAAAAATACTTGACAACTTATTTCCATTGACAACTTATTTTCATTCTTCAACAAATGTACGGAAAATGGTAGACAGAACCTATTACTACAATGATGAAGCAGAATTAACTTGTAAGGAGAAACATCATCTTGTCCAATTTATCAATGATTTTGAGAATTACAATACCTATCACCAAACTCCCCAACATTATGGTCAATATGTGCCACTAGTGCACGTGGTGAACTACGATAACATGCATGGAGATTGCATGGTAAGATTTTCTACTATTACTGTTGGAATTATGCCCTAGAGGCAATAATAAATGTATAGTTATTATTATAATTCCTGTATCAAGATAATAGTTTATTATCCATGCTATAATTGTATTGAATGAAGACTCATTTACATGTGTGGATACATAGACAAAACACCGTCCCTAGCATGCCTCTAGTTGGCTAGCCAGTTGATCAATGATAGTCAGTGTCTTCTGATTATGAACAAGGTGTTGTTGCTTGATAACTGGATCACGTCATTGGGAGAATCACGTGATGGACTAGACCCAAACTAATAGACGTAGCATGTTGATCGTGTCATTTTGTTGCTACTGTTTTCTGCGTGTCAAGTATTTATTCCTATGACCATGAGATCATATAACTCACTAACACCGGAGGAATGCTTTGTGTGTATCAAACGTCGCAACGTAACTGGGTGACTATAAAGATGCTCTACAGGTATCTCCGAAGGTGTTAGTTGAGTTAGTATGGATCAAGACTGGGATTTGTCACTCCGTGTGACGGAGAGGTATCTCGGGGCCCACTCGGTAATGCAACATCACACACAAGCCTTGCAAGCAATGTAACTTAGTGTAAGTTGCGGGATCTTGTATTACGGAACGAGTAAAGAGACTTGCTAGTAAACGAGATTGAAATAGGTATGCGGATACTGACGATCGAATCTCGAGCAAGTAACATACCGAAGGACAAAGGGAATGACATACGGGATTATACGAATCCTTGGCACTGAGGTTCAAACGATAAGATCTTCGTAGAATATGTAGGATCCAATATGGGCATCCAGGTCCCGCTATTGGATATTGACCGAGGAGTCTCTCGGGTCATGTCTACATAGTTCTCGAACCCGCAGGGTCTGCACACTTAAGGTTCGACGTTGTTTTATGCGTATTTGAGTTATATGGTTGGTTACCGAATGTTGTTCGGAGTCCCGGATGAGATCACGGACGTCACGAGGGTTTCCGGAATGGTCCGGAAATGAAGATTGATATATAGGATGACCTCATTTGATTATCGGAAAGTTTTTGGAGTTACCGGGAATGTACCGGGAATGATGAATGGGTTCCGGGAGTTCACCGGGGGGGGCAACCCACCCCGGGGAAGCCCATAGGCTATGAGGGTGGCGCACCAGCCCTGAGTGGGCTGGTGGGACAGCCCAAGAGGGGCCTATGCGCCAAGGATAAGAAATCAAAGGAAAAGAAAAAAAAAGAGGGAGGAGGTGGGAAGGGAGGGGGACTCCCTCCCACCAAACCTAGTCCAACTCGGTTTGGGGGGGGAGAGTCCTCCCCCTTGGCTCGGCCGACTCCTTGAGGGTCCTTGGACCCCAAGGCAAGGCCCCCCTCCCTCCCACCTATATATACGGAGGTTTTAGGGCTGATTTGAGACGACTTTCTCACGACTGCCCGACCACATACCTCCACGGTTTTTCCTCTAGATCGCGTTTCTGCGGAGCTCGGGCGGAGCCCTGCTGAGACAAGGTCATCACCAACCTCCGGAGCGCCATCACGCTGCCGGAGAACTCTTCTACCTCTCCGTCTCTCTTGCTGGATCAAGAAGGTCGAGATCATCGTCGAGCTGTACGTGTGCTGAACGCGGAGGTGCCGTCCGTTCGGTACTAGATCGTGGGACTGATCGCGGGATTGTTCGCGGGGCGGATCGAGGGACGTGAGGACGTTCCACTACATCAACCGCGTTCTCTAACGCTTCTGCTGTACGATCTACAAGGGTACGTAGATCACTCATCCCCTCTCGTAGATGGACATCACCATGATAGGTCTTCGTGTGCGTAGGAAAAATTTTGTTTCCCATGCGACGTTTCCCAACAGTGGCATCATGAGCTAGGTTCATGCGTAGATGTCTTCTCGAGTAGAACACAAAAGTTTTTGTGGGCGGTGATGTGCGTTTTGCTGCCCTCCTTAGTCTTTTCTTGATTCCGCGGTATTGTTGGATTGAAGCGGCTTGGACCGACATTACTTGTACGCTTACGAGAGACTGGTTTCATCGTTACGAGTAACCCCCCTTTGCTCAAAGATGACTGGCAAGTGACGGTTTCTCCAACTTTAGTTGAATCGATTTGACCGAGGAGGTCCTTGGATGAGGTTAAATAGCAACTCGTATATCTCCGTTGTGGTTTTTGCGTAAGTAAGATGCGATCCTACTAGATACCCTTGGTCACCACGTAAAACATTCAACAACAAAATTAGAGGACGTCTAACTTGTTTTTGCAGGGTATGATTGTGATGTGATATGGCCAACGATGTGATGTGATATATTGGATGTATGAGATGATCATGTTGTAATAGAAATATCGACTTGCACGTCGATGGTACCGCAACCGGCAGGAGCTATAGGGTTGTCTTTATACTAACGTTTGTGCTTGCAGATGCGTTTACTATTTTGCTAGGATGTAGCTTTAGTAGTAATAGCATAAGTAGCACGACAACCCCGATGGCAACACGTTGATGGATGATCATGGTGTGGCGCCGGTGACAAGAAGATCGTGCCGGTGCTTTGGTGATGGAGATCAAGAAGCACGTGATGATGGCCATATCATGTCACTTATGAATTGCATGTGATGTTAATCCTTTTATGCACCTTATTTTGCTTAGAACGACGGTAGAATTATGAGGTGATCTCTCACTAAAATTTCAAGACGAAATTGTGTTCTCCCCGACTGTGCACCGTTGCTACAGTTCGTCGTTTCGAGACACCACGTGATGATCGGGTGTGATAGACTCAACGTTCACATACAACGGGTGCAAAACAGTTGCGCACGCGGAACACTCGGGTTAAGCTTGACGAGCCTAGCATGTGCAGACATGGCCTCGGAACACATGAGACCGAAAGGTCGATCATGAATCATATAGTTGATATGATTAGCATAGGGATGCTTACCACTGAAACTATACTCAACTCACGTGATGATCGGACTTGGGATAGTGTAAGTGGATCATGAACCACTCAAATGACTAGAGAGATGTACTTTTTGAGTGGGAGTTTAGCATATAATTTGATTAAGTTGAACTCTAATTATCTTGAACATAGTCTAAGTCCACTTTGAATATATTTGTGTTGTAGATCATGGAACACGCGACAGTCATCCTGAATTTTAATACGTTCCTAGAGAAAGCTAAGTTGAAAGATGATGGAAGCAACTTTGTAGACTGGGCTCGTAATCTTAAGCTAATCTTACAAGCTGGGAAGAAGGATTATGTCCTTAATGCTGCGCTAGGAGATGAACCACCCGCTACGGCTGATCAGGATGTTAAGAACGCTTGGTTAGCACGTAAGGAGGACTACTCAATAGTTCAATGTGCAGTCTTGTATGGCTTAGAACCGGGACTTCAACGTCGCTTTGAGCGTCATGGAGCATTTGAGATGTTCCAGGAGTTGGAGTTTATCTTTCAGAAGAACGCCCGGATCGAGAGGTATGAGACCTCCGATAAATTCTATGCTTGCAAGATGGAGGAAAACTCGTCTGTCAGTGAACATGTGCTCAAAATGTCTGGGTACTCAAACCGTCTAGCTGAACTGGGGATTGAACTCCCGCAAGAAGCTATCACTGACAGAATCCTTCAATCACTGCCGCCAAGCTATAAAGGCTTTGTGTTGAACTACAACATGCAAGGGATGAACAAGTCTCCCGGTGAGTTGTTTGCGATGCTGAAAGTCGCAGAGTCTGAACTCCGTAAAGAGCATCAAGTGTTGATGGTGAGCAAGACCACTAGTTTCAAGAGAAACGGCAAAGGCAATAAGGGCAATTCGAAGAAGAGCGGCAAGCCTGTCGCCAATCCGCCGAAGAAAC
This sequence comes from Hordeum vulgare subsp. vulgare, assembly GCF_904849725.1. Taxonomy (NCBI): domain Eukaryota; kingdom Viridiplantae; phylum Streptophyta; class Magnoliopsida; order Poales; family Poaceae; genus Hordeum; species Hordeum vulgare. Next base: position 398,975,562 of record NC_058520.1, on the reverse strand, counting down.
CCAAGGCTGGACCTAAGCCTGAAACAGAGTGCTTCTATTGCAAGGGTATGGGTCACTGGAAGCGCAATTGCCCCAAGTATCTGGCAGATAAGAAGGCGGGCAAAGAAAAATCAGGTATATTTGATATACATGTTATTGATGTGTACTTAACCGGCTCTCGTAGTAGTGCCTGGGTATTTGATACCGGTTCTATTGCTCACATTTGCAACTCGAAGCAGGAACTGCGAAATAGACGAAGGCTGGCGAAAGACGAAGTGACGATGCGCGTAGGAAACGGTTCCAAGGTTGATGCAATCGCCGTCGGCACAGTGTCACTTCAGCTACCATCGGGATTAGTGATGAACTTAAATCATTGTTATTTAGTGCCTGCGTTGAGCATGAACATTATATCTGGATCTTGTTTATTGCGAGACGGTTACTCTTTTAAGTCTGAGAATAATGGTTGTTCAATTTCTATGAGTAACATCTTTTATGGTCATGCACCGAATGTGAGAGGATTGTTCATATTGAATCTTGATAGCGATACGCATATACATAACATCGAGACCAAAAGAGTTAGAGTAAACAATGATAGCACCATATTTTTGTGGCACTGCCGCTTGGGTCATATTGGTGTAAAGCGCATGAAGAAACTCCATGCTGATGGACTTTTGGAGTCACTTGACTTTGATTCACTTGACACGTGCGAACCATACCTCATGGGCAAGATGACTAAGACTCCGTTCTCCGGAACAATGGAGCGTGCAAGTGACTTGTTGGAAATCATACATACCGATGTGTGTGGTCCAATGAGCGTAGAGGCACGCGGCGGATATTGTTATTTTCTCACCTTCACTGACGATTTAAGTAGATATGGTTATGTCTACTTGATGAAGCACAAGTCTGAAACATTTGAAAAGTTCAAGCAATTTCAGAGTGAAGTGGAAAATCATCGTAACAAGAAGATCAAGTTCCTACGGTCTGATCGTGGGGGTGAATATCTGAGTTTTGAGTTTGGTGCTCACTTAAGACAATGTGGAATTGTTTCGCAGTTAACACCGCCTGGAACACCACAACGTAATGGTGTGTCCGAACGTCATAATCGTACTTTGTTAGAGATGGTGCGATCTATGATGTCTCTTACTGATTTGCCGTTATCATTTTGGGGTTATGCATTAGAAACAGCTGCATTCACTTTAAATAGGGCACCATCAAAATCCGTTGAGACGACACCATACGAACTGTGGTATGGCAAAAGGCCAAAGTTGTCATTTCTTAAAGTTTGGGGATGTGATGCTTATGTCAAAAAGCTTCAGCCTGAAAAGCTGGAACCCAAAGCGGAAAAGTGCTTCTTCATAGGTTACCCAAAAGAGACAGTTGGGTACACCTTCTATCTCAAATCTGAGGGCAAAGTGTTTGTTGCTAAAAACGGAGCTTTTCTCGAGAAGGAGTTTCTCTCGAGAGAATTGAGTGGGAGGAAGATAGAACTTGACGAGGTTGTCGAACCTCTCATCCCTCTGGATGGTGGCGTAGGGCAAGGGGAAACCTCTGTCATTGCGACGCCGGTTGAGGAGGAAGTTAATGATGATGATCATGAAACTCCAGTTCAAGTTTCTGTCGAACCACACAGGTCGACGAGACCACGTGCTGCTCCAGAGTGGTACGGTAATCCCGTCTTATCAATCATGTTGTTAGACAACAATGAACCTGCGAATTATGAAGAAGCAATGGTGGGCCCAGATTCCAACAAATGGCTGGAAGCCATGAAGTCCGAGATAGGATCCATGTATGAGAACAAAGTGTGGACTTTGGAGGTACTGCCTGAGGGCCGCAAGGCCATTCAGAACAAATGGATCTTTAAGAGGAAGACGGACGCTGACGGTAATGTGACCGTTTATAAAGCTCGACTTGTGGCAAAGGGTTTTTCACAAGTTCAAGGAGTTGACTACGATGAGACTTTCTCACCCGTAGCGATGCTTAAGTCCGTCAGAATCATGTTAGCAATAGCTGCATTTTTCGATTATGAAATCTGGCAGATGGATGTCAAAACGGCGTTCCTTAACGGTTTCCTTAAGGAAGAGTTGTATATGATACAACCCGAAGGTTTTGTCGATCCTAAGAATGCTAACAAGGTGTGCAAGCTCCAGCGATCCATTTATGGACTGGTGCAAGCATCTCGGAGTTGGAACAAACGCTTTGATGAGGTGATCAAAGCATTTGGGTTTATACAAGTGGTTGGAGAATCTTGTATTTACAGGAAAGTGAGTGGGAGCTCTGTGGCGTTTCTAATATTATATGTGGATGACATATTACTGATTGGAAACAACGTAGAGTTTTAGAGAGCATAAAGGATTACTTGAATAAAAGTTTCTCTATGAAGGACCTAGGAGAAGCTGCTTACATTCTAGGCATTAAGATCTATAGGGATAGATCAAAACGCCTGATAGGACTTTCACAAAGCACATACCTTGATAAAGTTTTGAAGAGGTTCAAAATGGAACAGTCGAAGAAAGGGTTCTTGCCAGTTCTACAAGGTACGAGATTGAGTAAGACTCAGTGCCCAGCAACTGATGAAGATAGAGAGCATATGCGCTCCGTCCCCTATGCTTCAGCCATAGGTTCTATCGTGTATGCGATGCTGTGCACTAGACCGGATGTTAGCCTCGCCATAAGTATGGCAGGTAGATTCCAGAGTAATCCAGGAGTGGATCACTGGACAGCGGTCAAGAATATCCTGAAGTACCTGAAAAGGACTAAGGAGATGTTTCTCGTGTATGGAGGTGAGGAAGAGCTCGCCGTAAAAGGTTACTCGATGCAAGCTTTGACACAGATCCGGACGACTCTAAGTCGCAAACCGGATACGTATTTATTCTTAATGGGGGTGCAGTAAGCTGGTGCAGTTCCAAGCAAAGCGTCGTAGCAGATTCTACATGTGAAGCGGAGTACATGGCTGCCTCGGAGGCGGCTAAGGAGGGTGTCTGGATGAAGCAGTTCATGACGGATCTTGGAGTGGTGCCAAGTGCACTGGATCCAATAACCTTGTTCTGTGACAACACTGGTGCCATTGCCTTAGCAAAGGAACCAAGGTTTCACAAGAAGACCAGACACATCAAACGACGCTTCAACCTCATCCGCGACTACGTCGAGGAGGAGGACGTAAATATATGCAAAGTGCACACGGATCTGAATGTAGCAGACCCGCTGACTAAACCTCTTCCACGGCCAAAACATGATCGACACCAGAACTGTATGGGTGTTAGATTTATTACAATGTAATTCACATGGTGATGTGAGGGCTAGATTATTGACTCTAGTGCAAGTGGGAGACTGTTGGAATTATGCCCTAGAGGCAATAATAAATGTATAGTTATTATTATAATTCCTGTATCAAGATAATAGTTTATTATCCATGCTATAATTGTATTGAATGAAGACTCATTTACATGTGTGGATACATAGACAAAACACCGTCCCTAGCATGCCTCTAGTTGGCTAGCCAGTTGATCAATGATAGTCAGTGTCTTCTGATTATGAACAAGGTGTTGTTGCTTGATAACTGGATCACGTCATTGCGAGAATCACGTGATGGACTAGACCCAAACTAATAGACGTAGCTGATCGTGTCATTTTGTTGCTACTGTTTTCTGCGTGTCAAGTATTTATTCCTATGACCATGAGATCATATAACTCACTGACACCGGAGGAATGCTTTGTGTGTATCAAACGTCGCAACGTAACTGGGTGACTATAAAGATGCTCTACAGGTATCTCCGAAGGTGTTAGTTGAGTTAGTATGGATCAAGACTGGGATTTGTCACTCCGTGTGACGGAGAGGTATCTCGGGGCCCACTCGGTAATGCAACATCACACACAAGCCTTGCAAGCAATGTAACTTAGTGTAAGTTGTGGGATCTTGTATTACGGAACGAGTAAAGAGACTTGCCGGTAAACGAGATTGAAATAGGTATGCGGATACTGACGATCGAATCTCGAGCAAGTAACATACCGAAGGACAAAGGGAATGACATACGGGATTATACGAATCCTTGGCACTGAGGTTCAAACGATAAGATCTTCGTAGAATATGTAGGATCCAATATGGGCATCCAGGTCCTGCTATTGGATATTGACCGAGGAGTCTCTCGGGTCATGTCTACATAGTTCTCGAACCCGCAGGGTCTGCACACTTAAGGTTCGACGTTGTATTATGCGTATTTGAGTTATATGGTTGGTTACCGAATGTTGTCTGGAGTCCCTGATGAGATCACAGACGTCACGAGGGTTTCCGGAATGGTCCGGAAACGAAGATTGATATATAGGATGACCTCATTTGATTACCGGAAAGTTTTCGGAGTTACCGGGAATGTACAGGGAATGACGAATGGGTTCCGGGAGTTCACCGGGGGGGGGGGCAACCCACCCTGGGGAAGCCCATAGGCTATGAGGGTGGCGCACCAGCCCTTAGTGGGCTGGTGGGACAGCCCAAGAGGGGCCTATGCGCCAAGGATAAGAAATCAAAGGAAAAGAAAAAAAAGAGGGAGGAGGTGGGAAGGGAGGGGGACTCCCTCCCACCAAACCTAGTCCAACTCGGTTTGGGGGGGAGAGTCCTCCCCCTTGGCTCGGCCGACTCCTTGAGGGTCCTTGGACCCCAAGGCAAGGCCCCCCTCCCTCCCACCTATATATACGGAGGTTTTAGGGCTGATTTGAGACGACTTTCTCACGTCTGCCCGACCACATACCTCCACGGTTTTTCCTCTAGATCGCGTTTCTGCGGAGCTCGGGCGGAGCCCTGCTGAGACAAGGTCATCACCAACCTCCGGAGCGCCGTCACGCTGCCGGAGAACTCTTCTACCTCTCCGTCTCTCTTGCTGGATCAAGAAGGCCGAGATCATCGTCGAGCTGTACGTGTGCTGAACGCGGAGGTGCCGTCCGTTCGGTACTAGATCGTGGGACTGATCGCGGGATTGTTCGCGGGGCGGATCGAGGGACGTGAGGACGTTCCACTACATCAACCGCGTTCTCTAACGCTTCTGCTGTACGATCTACAAGGGTACGTAGATCACTCATCCCCTCTCGTTGATGGACATCACCATGATAGGTCTTCGTGCGCGTAGGAAATTTTTTGTTTCCCATGCGACGTTTCCCAACAATTACAACATCCATGCATCTTTTGCATAAATTCTTGTAAAACTAAACTACATTGCTAGCTACAAAGCTAATACTATGTTTTTCAACAGAAAATCTCGGAAGATTGTGTGCCTCATCTGATGTTACCAAGAGGTTGCATTGAAGTTATGATGATACGACCAGCACGGCCAGGTCAGCCTAGGTATCTGATTTACTCGTGTCCATACCGAATTTCTAAAACCGATGAAGTCATGACAATCAAAGATTGGAAAAAATATATGGTCTATCCTAGAGAGCTACTTGGAAGCAACATTGTGCGTAGTCCAAGAATTGGAGACAACATGATCTCCATTCTCCATAATGGAGAGTCAGGGCCTATCTTGTTTTATGATATTCTACATAAGCAGAGGAGTAGGTCCTAGGTACAATGTGTTATTATGTGCTACAATATGATGATGTGCTACAGTGTGTTAATGTGATGATGTGCTACAATGTATTAAATAGTATTGGTGGTAATGACTATGATGATTATTAGCTATTTCCGAGATGATGTGATGATGTGCTACAATGTGTTAGAGTTGACGATGATGATAAGGAGGAGTTGTGATTATGACTAGTGACCAACTTTTGTTATATGATGTCTCATTGACTATGATGATTACTTCTACATCACTATGTATCGCTATTTTCGAGATGATGCGATGATATTTTATGAAACTATTGTATAGAATATGTATCACTTACTTCTACATCACTTATATTCAGTGTTGTAATATATTTTGTAACCTGTGCAAATATCAAAAAAGCAAAAAAAAAATTCCCTAATATTCATAGTAGTGGCGCATCATCTAAAAGTGCAACATTAGTAACCCACAGCAATGGCACACTTCTGGACCTAGTAATGGTGCACCAAGTGGTGCGCCACTGTTATGTAGATTAACAGTGGCGCACCAGGCGTGCGCCATTACTATTTATTAGTAGTGGCGTGATAATAGTGACGCACCTATAGTGCGTCATTAATAGACAAAATAGGGACGTCACTAATAGCTTTTTTCTAGTAATGGTCCTTCCAAGACACGAGTGGAGAGTGGAGGAATTTGAAAGAAAACTTCAACATAAGGCAATTTTAGTATTTAACACCTAGACCACCTGCCACCTTGGTATACACACACGATCCCACACAACAACACACCTAGACCAGAGAAGGAGTCGTCATTAGACCAAAAATATCTATCTATGCTTGTCAATATCCTTGAGGACACTCTTAGGCAAAGAAAAACAAATCATAAAATAAGCGGGAAGGCTATCTAGTATAACAAAAAGTAGGATGAGGCGACCACCATGAGAGAGTAGGAGTGCATGCCACACGGCAAGGTAAATATCACAAAGGTCTATGACTGGTTGAAATGCCGAAGGTGGTAGTGTGTGTGGGGAAGGGGAAAGCCTAGGTACTTATGCGGAAAGGTGGCAACTGTGGTCCCGAGAGATGAGGTCATCACGGTTGTGACTCGTGATCAAGATTAAGCGGTACGGAAGTACTCCCTCCGTTCCTAAATATAAGTCTTTTAAGATATTTCACTAGGAGTCCACATACGAAGCAAAATGAGTGAATCTACATTCTAAAGTATGTCTATATGCATCCGTATGTAGTTCACTAATGAAACCTCTTTAAAGACTTATATTTAGGAACGGAGGGAGTAGTTTTCAAGAAATTTATAGAAAGCTCGGTAGCGCTAGAGAAGTCATCTAAAAATTTCTTAAGGTTATGGGCGGCAGAGGTGTCAACTTTTATATCATTGGCATACTTGAGGACATGGCAAGGGAGGTTTGGCGAAATCGAATGAGCAAGTAGGTTTTCATTGGAGGCCTTAATGATCAGTCTTTGGAGGACATGTGCAACGATTATGAAAAGGAAAGGAGAGAGTGACCCCCCGTCGGAGACCATTCTTGCAATGGACCCAAGGTCCAGGTACACCGTTTAGAAGAATAGCCATTTTGGCTGTATTGAGGAGCGAGCCTATCGATTTAATCAAGTTGGCGAAAAACCTCTTGCTTCAACCACTAGTAGAAAACAAGGGTTTCGTCCTAGCTCCGATTGAGCAATAGTCGGAGTCGCTTTACGAACCGGGACTAATACGAGCATTAGTCTCATTCGAAATGCTAGGAGCGGACGTGCGTCACTGCCATCTTTGGTCCCGGTTGGTGTGGGACCTTTAGTCCCGGTTGGTGACACCAACAAGGACTAAATGGGTTGACCCGTTAGTCCCGGTTTGATAACACTAACCCGGACTAAAGGACCCTTTAGTCCCGGTTGATAACACCAATCCAAACTAAAGGTCCTTCATAGGCTAGTTCAAAAGGAAAACATCCCATCCCAAGTCACATGTTCCGTGTAGGTGGGGTGGTAAGCTGCGCATGGCAATACACATGATGTCTTGAGTTCGAATCCCCCGAGTTGCATTGGTGAGAGGCATTAGTTTTCTAGCCTGGAGTACCTTTACTCCCGGTTGTGACAACCGGGACTAAAGGATCATGCCTTTGTCCAGAATCCATAGTTCCGGTTGGGAAAACGGGACTAAAGGGGGTTGGGAAGCGGGAGTGTATGCCCTTTTCCTACTAGTGAAGAATGGTAAGAAAAGAGGCCAACAAACCGAGTCAAACACTTTTGTTAAGTCTAGCTTAACAATCATAGTAGGAGCTTTAGTCCTAGCGTAAACATGAAGGATATCTGCCGCATAGAGGAAATTTCCAAAGATGGTATGGTCTCGTAAGAAGCCCGTCTGATCTGGGTGGACGAGCAAGGGGATGAATTTTTTAAGCCGATTTGCCAAGAGTTTTGCTAACGCCTTAGCATGATAGTTTAAGTGAGATTGGTCAAAACGCATCTGGGAAAGGCGTGGAAGGGGCTTTTGGTAGGAGGACAATGAAGGCCCCATTTAGACAAGAGATGTTCGTGTAGAGGTTAAATAAACATTGAAAGATGTCAATGGCCTTATGTTTGAGGATTAGCCAAAACTTACAATGGAACCTAGGTGCAGAGCCGTCTAGACCGAGGCTGGCAAAACCATTAATATCTATATCTGCAAAGACATCATAGATTACCTGGCTAGAGAAGGGGGCATCCAAATGCAACAATTGTGGGGTAAGAGTTGGGTAAATATCACTCAGAGATAAATTCCAAACTCGAAAGAAAGCAGTGCCAAGAATGGAGGAGTAGTGTAACGACCAAGATGCGGTCCTTTCCGATCTGGGGGTCGAGGCCCCGAATAGGAAAGAAGCGCATCTAACCGTTTCGCAAGCAGATAACACAACACAAATAACAATAAAAGTAGACAATCCGGGATTCAATTGTCTTCTCATTAATAACTCAGAGTACATCACAGATACAATCAAGGTAGTTCTGCTACGGACTACAAAACATGGAAATGCTATGCTACCGTGCCTGCAGGCCCACGATCACGACCACGCCTCAGTCCTCTGGATAGTTCACGTAGAGGCGGTCTGTCTCCTCGTCGTACTGCCATGCCAGCTGAGTGCCGTCAGGATCATCTGTCTCTGGGGTACCTGTACCTATTGGGAGTTTCGGAGGAATCCGTGAGCCACGGGGACTCAGCAATCTAAGACCTTGGTGCCAGAACTAGTCATGTTATTAGGTAGGGTAAGGGTGAAGTGTATAAGGCTGCAGCATCCTAAGCTGGATTTAGTGGCTAACTTACGTAAAGCAATTATGAAGGTGGTCTACACTAGCGGTCGTGATTACTTGATCACTAAGTGATCCTGAACACCTACCTACGGCATTCATAACCCCACCGTGTTCCTGATCGAAGAGAGATCTTCGAGGGGGACAGTCATGGTTACGCACACAGTTGGCAATTTCATTAGCTTATGTTAATAGTTCTCTAATACCGGATGTTAACAAAATATTCCAAGTTGCCACATAACCGCGGGCACGGCTTTCCGAAAGATTAAACCCTGCAGGGGTGCTCCAACTAGTCCATCACAAACGTACACAGGCCGCAAAGGCATCCACTATCACGAATCTCGTGATCTCGTCGGATTCCTTAGAGGAAAACCTCAACTCTGGGGGAAACCAAAGCTTCACTGGGATTCCTATACGCAAGATATACCGCTAAGGTAAGGCAAGGATAGCAGGACCTCCCGACGTGTCGACGACCCCGATAGGAGCCGCGTATCTCAGTCTCAGGACACGCCGGATGAGCACAGCGTACGGTGGCCTGATAGACATCTCCCGAGTTGCCCCAGGTTGGCCCCGCACACGACTCTAGTTTGGACCAACACTCATGAGGAGCACTGGCCCGGGTTGTTGATTAAAATCCTCGGGGTAGCTATTCCCTATGCAGTTTATTATTAAGTGATTAGCAAATTAACACCAATGTTGGGTCCTGCCGGACAAGCCTTAGCACTACGTGATTTATCGAGGGGGTCCCCATAACAACCCCGAACGTGTTAGGAGCGATCATTATGGAATCAAACACCGGTAACCGGTAAGTAAGGCGGCAATAACGGAACAAAGCACCCGGCAAAAGGCTAGGCCTTCCATCATTTACCAAGTATATAGGTGCATTAAATAAATAACAGAATTTAAGATAATGATATCAAGCTCATGTTATCACATGAGTCAAAACACCTGCATCTAGCAACGCTAACATTAGTAGCTGAGCAAAGCCTACTTAGCCACACAAGTTTCGCTAGGAAGGGATTAGTGGTTGGGTTCATGGCATATCAAGAGGAAATTTAATTCAGTGGTAGGCAGCGAGCAATATGACATGGAAAGGCAAACTAGCGTAACAAGTCTAGAGATGGAATCAAGGTCATATCATCTTGCGTGTGATATCCTCACCTTGGAATGGTTCTGGTTCATCCTGCACGTACTCTCCAGACTCCACGTATTCGTTCTCCGATCCCGGTGCTACCCAACATAAGAATAACAACCCATGAACAGCCGCACCACAAGATGCAACAAGCACATGATGCATGAGCTAAAAAATGAGCATGCATCACTATTTCTATCACTAGCACAAGCAAAAGGATCTACTATAAGTTTCTGTACAGAACTGTACACTAAGCTATTTTGACATACATTAGGATGACATGATCAGATGCGTCTCGTGAAAACGATGCAAAACCATATAAATAACATTACAATCGGAGCTACGGATCAACGGGAATCAACGGAACAAGATATGAAGTCCTACGTGTCAAAATCTACACCACACACTCAAATGGCATAAATCTGGAACTCCCAGGTTGCCAAGACATATAACAACCCAACATGAATGGATTGGAGCAAGGAAGAACACGACAACATCAACTAAGCACACACAATCATCAAAATGACTATACTACACAATCTGCCATAATCTGAATCTTAGCTCTTTGTGAGCTACATGCAACATAGCTACAGCCCTCCAAATATGACAAATAATATATGTGGCTGTAGCCAACCAAGAACACTACAAGAACCAGCAAGAATCACAGCAAAAGGAATTACACACAAGAAGATACAAGGCTGCAAACTTTCCCAAAACCGTCAGATCTCAGGGACTTGGTGAAAATTCCTGCACCTGACTTTCTGTCTTAGTTCTGAAGCTTTTTGACAGCAACCAAAACATAACCTACAAGACTCCAAATGATATGAAATTTGACAGGGAGCTTCACAAACATATCAGGTCCAAATTCCTAGCACTGAACTAAGGCTAGTTCACAACAAAATGACCAGCACAACATCATCTACAGGAGAAGAAAATGTTTCCAGATTCCCAGACTTAGTGAAATTCCAGATTTCACTAAACTGGAATTTTCAGCCACATGCCCACTTTGTCTAGGCATAGTTTGCACACAAATAACACCAAGTGATAAATGACACCACTATGGTGTAGAGCAAAACCCCTACTACTATCACACAAAAGCTCATGCCCTTGGGCTCCACCTATTCCATGGAATCAAAGAGCAAACTTGCAACAAATCTGAATATGTCAACTCCATAAAGTATCCCAATGGCAAAACTAACTTCACCACTGGATTCCTTGGAAGATTCTACCCCAAAATCATATATAATATGTGGGCACTTACTTGGAACAAGTGACCACAAATTAAGGAAGAGGAAACTACTCCAAATCATTCCTAGTGAATAGGGCATTATTTCATGTAGTCCCACTCTATCAACAACCACAAAGGTTGAGCTCATGTGCACAATGACAAAATGACATGGGGGTTTGAACCCCATGGTTGTGTCATGCACATCAACTTCATAAACACTACTACCAAGCTATCCACACAAACAACATACCATGCCCTCTCACATATGGTCATGTGGAGGTGCAAAGCTTGTTTGCAAAGGTGGAGTGCCTCTCACACACACATCTACTCCACTTCACACACAAGCACATCAAGCTCAAGATCAACACATCTACCTACACATGCTAAACATAGCTTGCACCACATGGCAAACATACACACATCATAACCCTCATAAGATACATTTTCATACGAAACTCTAGTGCATCACACACAACAAATAGCTATGCTTGCAAGCTCAAGATCATACTAGCATATGCACCTACATGCACTCCCTCTAGAGCACACACACACATACCTCTCACAAGATCACATACACACACTAGTTAGGACACACTCACACATGATATGTGGTGAGGGGGGGGAACCCTTCACACACATACACATGCTTGCACAAGGACACCACCACATCACACCTACATCCTGCACTCTTATCCACTAGAACATATGTACACAAGTAAACTCCTAAACATGGAAGCTACTCACATACACAAACTACATCACCTACACAAGCTCATGAAACTACAAGTTAGCTAGTTCATCAAGCAACACATACTGTTTAGATCTTAACAAAAAAAATACTACAACATCTGATCTTCAAACCAGCCTTAAACCATCAAGCTAAAACAGGAAATAAAGCAAAGGAAGTACAAAAAAAGGGTGGAGCTGGGTTTCGAACCCAAGATCCCCTGGACATGCTCTGCTTCCCTTACCACCCTGTTGCCACTGAATTCGACAGAGAAGGGGGGCTTACAGAGATGTCCCTCTGTTGCAGCTAAACTACTAGCAAACAGGAAAATAAACAACAAAAGGGGGAGCACCATCTGGGATTCGATCCCTGCATCTCTCAGGTACAACCCCAGGACGCCAACCACTGCGCTACGCTACTGCTACTGACAGAGAGGAGGGCTAAACCAAGGTAGGTTAGCACCTCAACGGACTTGCTTTGCACCTGCGCGTGCTCTGCTGCTCGCCGATGACAGGGTCGCTGGGTAGAGCCACTGCTGCTGCTCCACAAAAGGACAGCGCCTGCTGCTGCTGCTCGACGGCTACGCGGGGAGGGGCGGGGGAAGGTTGCCCTGCTACTGCTACACACATGCACAACGACAGAGAGGAACACGCAAACTACAGCGGGCTACTGCTGCGCTACGGGAGAAGATTACGGCGATAGAGAAACGTGGTGCTGGTCCACCACGGCTCACCGACGGCAAGGGGGAACCACACAGCCTCGGCACTGCTACTACGAGGGGGAGAAGCCCTGCTGCTACTACATCTAGCGCGCTAAGCCTAGCTAGCCGGCGACAACCTACTGGACCTGAAGGAACTGCACCAGACGGAAGACACGGCGAACACATGACGGATCCGACCGATCTAGGAGGAAGGGGAGGTTGAACCTCACCTTGAGGAAGGAGGGAGAGCCGATCGGAGAAGAGGGCCCGGCCGGAGGCGACGAGGACGCCCTGATCTGCAGAACCGAGGTAGGGGAAGGAGCACCGCGGGCGCGCCGTTGACGAGGTCAAGCTCGTCGGTGTGGACGCTTCCCGACCCTACCGATGATGGGAATGGAGCGCGGGCTCGAGGCCCGAGCTCCTGGACATGGCGGATGGCGCGGATCGTCGTCGATGGCGGGGTAGACGCGGCGTGGAGCTCTCTGTTCTCTCTGCTACCCTACAGATACTTACCAGGAAAGGAGGAAGAAGAGAGATGGAGATGGGGGAGAGGAGAGGTGGCGGCGGCAGGAGGGATGGAGAGGAACCCTAGGCCGAGGGGGGCTCGGACGCCCAGGTTATATGGGGGGGACCTCGACGTTCGTGCACGGCGTCAACTTCCTCTCTCACGGGTACTGACGGAAAGGAGGCACTGGGAGGGAACGGCGTCAGGTGGAAGAGAAGGAGTGAGCTGGGCTCTCGCTGGACAGGGAGGGACATGGGCCACACCGAAGGGGGAAGGCCCATGCTACGCCAGGGGAAAGAAATAAATTGCTGGGGGGTTTTCTATTTTAGAAAACAACACAGAAAGGAAAAAGACACAAGGCAAACTACTGGGATAAATTCCAAAGGAAATACCCCCTGGTCATATAAAAATATGACCTATTTGAATAAAATAGAAAAGAAATATTTGGAGCAATTTGATTAAATGAAAAACAGCAATTTATTTACTGTTTTGGATTTATTTGCACCCTTAAAACTAAGATACAAAACAGCAAAAACACATCTTGGCATCCTCCACAAAATACACTAATACATGGGCATTTTTAAAAGAGGGAAGGGAGAAGAGAATCTTGACATAGGAGAAATAGAGAGGAGGGGTGGAGATGGTTTTGAAACCTAAGCATATACTATCACATGCACACCCCACATAAACTATACATCACATGCACATCATCACAAGGCATCACAAGGTGCAACCACAAGATCACCACCACCACATGAAATGCTAAGATCATATGGCAACAACACAAGACAAGAACATGCAATGATATGCTATGCATGCATACATGGGAAGGAAGGAAAATACAAGGGACACCACATGAGGTCATGGCACAATTGGATACATCAAATCACTGACAAGGTGGACCCACATGCAATAGGTTTCAAATATGGCAAGGTTTACATCTGGGGAACTACAAGTAGATTGAGGTGGGTATCTGACTTTTAGCCTCATGAGTCGTGAACACCTGGTTATTATGGGTAATGAAGTGTATCTTGTTGTGTTGGTGACGTTGAGAGGCCGAAGCATGGAAGTAACGAGAATTTTCATCTCCATCGATGGACATTTTAATTTTTGACTGGAGGCACCAATAAATCATCTTTCCACGAACAGTGTAGCGAAGCAGTTTAATGATAACTCGTCTAAGGGCAAGCTCAAGGAGAGAGAAAAAACATCCTTCTTCGATGGTATCTAGGAGATGAATAAGAACTTTACAGTTTGATTCACGTGAGTTGATATCTATAGTTTGTTTACGCCAAGACTTGAGAGCGAAGCGACATATTTTAAGAGCGCGAATTAGAGGGAGCAACGCGTTCGTTTGTTGGGGGCCCGAGGCCCAAGCGGAGGCGCAACCGAGGTTTGGGCCAAACCTAGTTCGAATCTAAAAAGCGTGGGACATGGAATTGTAGTGCTTAAAGAGATGATTAGAGGGATGCTGTGTGAGACAAAATGGGTTAAGCTTGAAACAGAGGAGTCCGGAAAAATTTGATCACACACATCCTTAACGGATACCCGATCAAGGTGTTCCAGAGTTGGTTTGTCTCACTTGTTTGGCCAAGTAAACCGACGACTGAGAAGGGGGAGCTCAATGAGGGCAAGATTATTAATACGAAGGTTGAAAATATCACCTTTGGTCTCACAGAAAGAGTCATTACTTATCGTGGGAAACCTCATTAGGTTAAAATCCCTGCATACCAACAAGAGAAAGTTTGGGTATGGCACATCGGCTGCTAACTCATTGAGGAAGTTTTTTTGAGGGAGTGGTTAGTGGGGACATAAACATTAGTGACAAGAAGCGGTAGGGGGGGGACTAGAGAGTGTAGGGTGATAGAGTGGAAGAAGCAAGATTATGCATGCGATATATTGGTGAAGTGTTTAGACGATAGAGCTGCAAGAAGGCCACCAAATGAACCAATTGCGTCCTTGTGGAAGGCGAGGTCTAGCTGTCTTGGAATAATGGACTTGAGTTTTAGGCCCTGTTTGATAACAAAGAATTTTCGTAGTATTTTTAGAATACTGCAGTTTTGGAGATTATCATAGTTTTATTTACAATGAGGTGTTTGGTTGCCTCTAAGAATTGTGATTTTAAAACTGCAGTATTGAAAAAACTGTGATTTTTTCTCTGCATAAAAAAAAGAACCCCAGACCTCTTTTTAAAAAACAGAGAAGGCGAAAAGAAGGGGTGGGACGTCGTTATCTTCTTTCCGTGTACTTGCTCGATCTAAACTGCAGTAATATGTGGCGTAATCAAACAGTTTCTCTACATTGTAAATACTGCAAAAAATGTTGTTACATTAAAACCATGGTATTTTCTATCTACACGTAAAATTACTGCAGTTTTTAATACTTTAGTTTTTTTACTACTTTGTTATCAAACAGGGCCTTATAGAATGAGGGGCATTTAGTTTTGTTTCTTGAAGGAAACAAGCATGGGGTTTAAAGAAAATAAGTTCATCCAGAACATGGTTACATTTTTGGACTTGGCCTAGACCACGAATGTTCCAACGACAAAGTGTAAATTTTGTGCTATCCATTGGAGACAAAAGCGATGAAGACAAGGGGGAAGTAATTAATAAGAAGGGCCGATCATATTTGAGTTAAACTTGGGAGTTGCGAGTACATCAATTGAAGTGGCAAAACATTTACAACAAAGGCTGTGCTACAGATTCTATTTTTGCAATATATGTTTTCTTGCATTTTTTTTGCAATATAGGTCTGTTGCACAACTTTTTTTTGTGTCTCATTTTTTACAACATATGTATTATTGCGGAAAGACTTTTATTATAATTTTTTTTATAAGTTGTAGTTTAAAATAATACGATGATGCACAGGCCATACACAAGACACACACCACACATTGAAGACGGCGGACGCCCATGCCGGATCAGCCGGCCGTTCTCAAGCTTTTTCGAAAAAAGAAACATAAAATGTAAGATAAAACAAGCTTAGAGGAAAATACCGCAGGAAAAAACATTTTCTCGTTTGGAGAATACTCGTCGACTCAAGCCTAATTTCTGGTTTATGGTCCGCCATGCCTTTCCACACCAGCAACCCCGTTACTCCCTCTGCTCATAAATGTAAAACGTTTTAGCAGTTTAAATTAAACTATCAAAATGTCTTATCTACTATCATTAAAAAAGCAAGAGAGGGCAGATTCAAATCTAAATCTGAACCCTCTAATCATTAAATTAATGCTCTAAAATCTTGGTTAACAAAACTAACGAATCTTTATCTCTACTAATAAAAGCACGAGAGGACAGATTCAAATCACAATCTCAACCGTCTAATCACTTAATCAATGATCTAATTATGTTATTAACGAAACTTCGTCGCTAACGAAAACTCCTCGTGGCTAACAAAAACTCCCGATCGATCTCTCTCTGGAACTGCTCCCGCAAACCCCCGCTCACCCCGATCGCCCGCCGGCCCCGCGCCGCTCCAGCTCGCCCCCGCGCGCTGCTCCCGCTCCCGCTCGCCCCGCTCGGCCGGCGCTCGCCCCCGCGCGGCACGCCGACGCCAATCGCCATGGGCCTCAAGCTCCTGCGGCTCGCGGCGACGCTCCTCTCCCCGGGGGCCTCCGCGCGCGGACGCGCAGAGTGCGGTCCTGCGGGCGACGGCGCACCACCCGTCGGCGGCCCCGTTGTACGCGCACCACCTGGACGCGCTCCTCGCCTTCGGCCGCGGCTCGCGCCTCTCCGCCGCGGCGCTCGAGGAGGCGTTCACGGACCGCCTGCGCGCCGCCGCCTCCGGCAGCGGCGACGCCGCCGTGGCCCTCAAGTGCCTGGTGGCGCTCATGGTCCTGCTCGCCCGTGGCGCCTTCATCCTCCGCGACCAGCTCCTCGTCGCCCTCCTCCGTCACCCGGCCTCCGGCCGCAACCCGCTCGCGCTCGCCGCCTTCCCACTGGGCTGCTCCTTCGCCACGGCCTCCTGGGTCAGCTTCTCCGCGCGCCTGCTCGAGGTCCTCCTCCTCCTGCCGGACGCCTCCTGCGACGCCGAGTACCTCACTGCGCTCCCCAACCCGCACCTCGTCTCCGAGCTCGCCGCCTTCGCCTCCATCGCCTGGGCCCCCGCGCGCCGCTCCCGCTCGCCCCTCCCGTGGCGTGGGGCTCGCTCAAGTACTTCGTGCCCGCGCTAGAGTGGGTGCCCCACTACGGCCTCGACAAGTTCAAGTTCGACCTCCTCTCCGGCCTCACCATCGCCAGCCTCGCCTCCCCCCGCCACCGTGCCTCCTCCCGCCGCTCAACGGACCTCCTCCTCCACCCTAAACGAAGGGACAACAGCGACGACGGTTCCAGACCGGACGGCGTCGCGGTCAGGTATGTCCTGCTCCCTCTCCCCTCACTTCTCACCATCAGAAGAGTCTGGGACAGGGAGTTATCTTCTGCAATGGGTATTACCTGAACTAGCGATTTCATCAGTAAATTTAGATATCCCAGAGGCAATTTTAAGGAAACAGAAAAGTTAAGTGTTATGTGCCAATTTTAGGCGTTTACACCACCATTCCCCCAGAGTATATCGCACTGTTGCAAGCTAAAGACAAAAACTGACATGAGATTTATTTAACATGCAGAGATTGGATGGTACTTCAAATGCAGAGTCTGAAGCTCTGCTCAAATCTCTATCGATGTTTGGAAGAGCAGATGAATATATATGTATGTTTCCTGTACCAAAACAAGCCATGATCCACTCTCTCAAGTTCGTCGCAATTCAATACTCAACATGGGTGTGCCGACAGGAGCATGTAAAGTCGTCAAAATGCACTCTAAAAGATGCCATCTATTTGCACATTGACAAGATAGTTGTGTCTTCACCAGACTCCTTGTGCAGTGGGTTGATGCTACGAAGATCCATCTTACAAGACATCAGGAATGCAAACGCAAGGAGCTATCATCACTGGATAATCGAAAACGAGTAATTCCTACTGCTAATCTGAGGCCTCTTTGCGATTCCGGTTGCATTTTACCAGCCTATTGTTCCTTTGATGCTGGAAAAGCAAGGGAGAGAGACAGAGCGCCTGACATATCAGTAGGCGGTGTATCTCCTTTATTCCACTTTTCTTCAACCATCGGTTTTCTAGAAGATGTGTTGTCCCCCAGTGCTGGCTTGAGATCCTGTGTGTTCTGTTCAGGTAAATCTTCAGACTGAACGGTCATGTTATTTCCAGTCGCTGCATCATCCACCGAGTTTATATCTGCATCATCCACCACGTTTAGATCTAGCGGAAATGTGCACTTTCCATTACTCTTTGAGATTCCTGCCATGGTCTTATTGTCAGTGCAATCATGAATAGGTAAAGCTGCTAGAGGGTGTACCTTGGATGATAACCTTCCATCTCTGATCCTCCACCCTAAACGAAGGGACAGCGGTGACGACGGTTCCAGACCGGACGGCGTCGCGGTCAGGTATGTCCTGCTCCCTCTCCCCTCACTTATCCCGACCGGACAACATCAGATTCTAGGAGAGTACAATCAGCGTCATTGACATTCAGAAAAGCAGCTGGGGTAAAAGAAGCACGCAATGCTGCATTTGTTCTTGTAGCTGGTGGTCTTGGTGAAAGACTTGGTTACAAAGGAATTAAGGTAATGTGGTTCGAGTTCCTAATAGTGTATTTACAACCAAGAATTGGAAAGACTGTCGTGTTGACGTATCACAGTTAAAATTTTGTATTCATGATTTGCAATGGTAGCAGGTATATACATCAATTTGCTCGACAAAATCATGCTTTAGAGCATCCATATCCCTAGGTGGTAAGCAGACACTAAGGGCGGAGGAACTGGCTAGCACCAGTGCTAAGGAATGTGAGAATAGATGCTAGGAATTTTTTTTAGCATCAATGCTACGCCAAATAAATTACTTTTAATTCGCTTATGTATATGAAATTGCAATTTAAATGACAAAACTGAAGAACATAGCATCTATAGTTGGCGCTATGGGATGTGGTAGAAAATACTTAAAGAAGTGTATATATAGAAATCTGATTTATCCACCTTGGCACTCAATTTTTAGAGACAATTGGGATGTGGATGCTCTTAGCAGATTTTTTTGCTGTCATGCAGCTATGGTACTGTTTTGTGTTATTTTATCATAATATTTCCACTTTCACACACTGTGCTACAATACATTTTCAACACTTGTTGGATAGCAGTATTACACATCATGCCAAACACAGAACTTTTTAGACTGCACGGCAGGAAATTTGTGTAGGTCTTATTTCATATGTAGTTCACAATATGAACACGGAACCTATTCCCCATGGAAATGTATTGTTCTGTTGGGCGACCTTGACATCTAGCAAAACTTCTGAAAGTACCATGTCACAGATTTTGTTAACTATTTCATCGCGCAGGTAGCACTCCCCAGGGAGACAACCACTGGGAAATGTTTTCTTCGACATTACATACAGTCTATTTTGTCTTTACAAGAGGCGAGCTGCAAAATAGAGGGTATGTAGACTATGATGCTTGTCATTATTGATTAGTTTTCTCACCAGTATGGCAGTATTTGTATACTTCCTATGATACCTGCCATTGTTGATCATTTCAGTTTAGTTTAAAATTTTCTTGAAATGAACTACCATTCTGTACAATGATGTTCTTGGTACAGTTTCTGTTGGTTGGTGTGGCTGCCCGAATGAGCTGCCGTCAGCCCGTAGAAGTACCTTGAATGGCTATTATTAGTATGTATAAAAAAGATGTCGTTCAAATATATATCACTTAGTATGTGAGGTTGAGGTACACCTTTGGATTAGTACTATTAATTTGATATTATTTACTTATATAGACTAGACCAACATGATTTTAGGCCAGATTAAAGGCCTGAATCAGATAAGTTAAACCAGTTCTGTTTGGTCTCCAGTTTCTGAATTCAATCTGCACATTGATAGAGTGCAATTCTACCTCTCCTTTTCCCAACCTGATAGAACTTTAGAGAACATGTTGAATATAGAAACGTAATTTTTTGTTTCCCATGAATGGCTCATCCAGCATGATTTTAACTGTTTATCTTCATTATGTCAAAATTCTCTTATCCAGGGCCTCAAGAAAATCCAGGCATTGCTTTAATTGATCAAATTTTCATTCTTTGAGTGTGCAGGTGAATGCCATACGAAGATCCCATTTTCTATTATGACTTCTGATGATACAAATGCACTGACCATCAAGCTTTTGGAATCAAACTCCTATTTTGGATGAAACCATCACAAGTGAAAATTCTAAAGCAGGTGGCTTTCTATTTTGCCTTTTTCCATGTGTTTCTTAAGGCGCTAAAAACATACACAGTTGTTGCTTTTGGTGCCGACTAATGCTTATTTGTTTTAGGAAAAAGTAGCATGTCTGGCTGACAACGATGCAAGGCTTGCATTAGATCCAAATGACAAGTACAAGATCCAGGTTGATAATTTCATATGATGGCTTATACTAGGAGTATTAAGTATTGTTGTTTTCATCTTCTTGAGTTTGCACTTCTCTTACTTCTGGTTTTGTGTTTCGGCAGACAAAGCCACATGGGCATGGAAATGTTCATTCTCTTCTTTATTCAAGTGGATTACTTGAGCAATGGTATGCCTGTTGGTTAAGGAACTGGGTGTATTCTTTTTGTTGACTTCCTGAATCAGACAACTTTGCCTTTTTGAAGGCAGTTAACTGTTATCATTGATTTATTTGAAATAGTTTAGTAAATTAATCAATCAAACTTCAGCTCTGCACATAAAATCTTAGGATATACTCCATAAATAATATTTATGGGTATATATTTTATAATACTTCACATTCTTTTGACCGAAAGAGTACAGGATGGAGATGGGTTCTCTTTTTCCAGGACACAAATGGATTGCTCTTTAATGTTTGTAAACCACCTTTTCTACGTATTATAATTAGGAGTACTGTAGGGGGCCGAGAACTTATTTATACCATCTTTTTATAGGCAATACCATCGGCATTAGGTGTCAGTGCCACCAAGGGCTACAATGTTAATTCTCTTGCAGTTCCTCGAAAGGCAAAGGAAGCCATTGGTGTAATAACCAAGCTTACTCATCTTGATGGTAAATTAGCCACTTTCATCACATTCCATGGGAGTTATTTATGGGTATACATACAGGAACTTTTGATGCTTTTCTGATTGTGGGGTCAATAATATTATGAATCAATTGTGATTACAGAGTACATCAGTACTGCTGGAATCAACAAAAAACATCATTATTTGTCTAAAAAGATCTATGTGAACCCTATTCTTCAGCTTGTTCTGTACTGCCAGTGCCATCTGACCTATCAATTCTGATGGAAGAATGCATTTTCACGTGTATTTTTTGACTTCTGTACAACTGTTTTGTATTTCCTGTCTGTCAAATTTGACTTGGATACGTTCTTATATGTAGGTAGAACAATGGTTATCAATGTTGAGTACAATCAGCTTGATCCACTCCTTCGTGCAACTGGGCATCCTGATGGAGATGCAAATTGTGAAACAGGCTATTCTCCATACCTGGAAATATAAACCAGGTAATGTAGCAAACAGATAAGTTAGAACACTAATGATTTGCCAACCTCCAAATAATCCTTTGCTTCAATGGGTCTCAAATACTGAAAACATGGTGCTTAACATGACCTGTTTATTTAATATGATCAGTGTGAAAGCATCTCATTTGATTTTGTTCCTTCTCAACCTAATGATTGCAACTTCGGGAACAGGTATAGCTTATGTATACTCTTGGGGGTTTAATCACTCTAATCAACTATTATAATAGAGCACAGCTAAGGTACTAAATCATGCAGGGTTATATGCAGATTTGGTTGCCATTAAATGATGTATGTACGACAGACGGCTCCGGCGAGTCGGATGGACTGCGACGGTTGCTGAGCTTCTCCATGGCCTGCTGCAGTTCCAAGGAGACACAACTTCAAAGGTGAGGAGGAGATATATAGAAGAACAGAAGGAAGGGCAGGGGCGTGACGGCCTTGACGAGCATTGTTGTGGTTAATATGATATTAAATTTTTCCTTGTATTATGTTACGTTTGATTAGTATATACTGACATACTAACGCACGTGCCCGTGTATAGTTAAAGCTAATCGAATGGCTCGCTCACCTCGCACGTCGTCTCGCCTGCCCACCTCGTCCGCGCGTTAACTGGCGACTCGCCCCGCCTGTGCCGGTCGCCGCCCCCTCGCAGCGCCGCGCCGGTCTCCGCCCCCTCGCCCCGTCGCGCCGGTCTCCGCAGAACCACACCCCTCCCACCCGGGACGCCCTCTGATTTGCCGCTCGCCATGGACAACGACGACGTCGACGAGGCGCATAGCGGCTCCAACCGGCGCCGCCGCCCTCGACCTCGTGCGCCCACCGCGCCACCTGTCCCATGCCGCCCCCGCACCCCATCATTCCGTCAACTGCCGCCCCCTCCTCCCCCCTCGCTGCCTGCCCCGCATTCGCCCTTCGAAGAACTTCGAGCAAGCGGTCGTCGCCCAGATCGCTGAACCTCGAGCAAGCGGCCTTAGCCCACATCGCCCTACCTCGAGCAAGCGGCCGCCGCCCACATTGAACAAGACTGCAAGATGACCACGACGTCCAGCCACGGCAACGAGTATTTTCATCACCCACCGGTGGTAACTTATCGGTGCTTCGTTTTGAAATTGTGGATCAAAGTTTAATTAGCTACCTTGAACGGCTTACAAATATAAGTCGTTTAATCACAAATTCTGTTTGCAAGTTTTATTTATACGGCTTACAAATTCTGTTTAATCACAAATTTACAAGTTTACAAATTCTGTTTAACTTGCAAATTCTGGTTAGTCACAGTTGTCTCTAATCTTTTGTACTGTGGGCATGATGCAGTCTACTCTGTACAATTCTCAGACTTTGGTCTGGTTTTGCTGGTACCTAAAAGATTATCCAACTATTTTCATATCACATGATTAAGATTTCCATTTCAATCTGCTTTTGCTGGTACCTAAAAGATTATCCAACTATTTTACTTCTCCTTGATGCAGCACAATGTCCATCATCGCAGAAGCATAGGTGGTATACAGTGAGCTTTTTGGAGGAAGTAGAGACAGAGGTTTCTATTCAACAAAAAGATGGAGCCGCCATCATCAAGCATCGACGAGCAGCCCAGTCTCAGCCGATGCATCGACAGGCTGTGGCGGGCTTCAATAGAGGTCAGAAACAGGGAATGTCCATTTAAGTTGATGGAGGGATCACTGGACGTGGTGTTCATGTTTGTGTTGGCTTACATGCAGAAATAAGGAGGATAGTAAGACTTTTCCAATGATTCTCTTGGAAGTCATTTCTATGCTATTCAAGGATTTTTTTATATCAGAATGTTATGACAATATATAGATAGGGGAGATAGCCCTCCACATCCCGGTGGCCATTGTATGCTGCAGCAAAGAGCACACTTTAATTAGTGAGCAGGAAGATGCGGCAATCCCAGATGTGCTTTGACATCATGATTTGTAGTTGTCAAGGACGTCATTACCCAAGCCTATTCCTATGCTTTGGTGAGTGGTACTTCTCTCCCACCCCACAAATTACAATAATTTGTTCGATTATAATTGAGTGGTATGACCTAATTAATCAGTACACTTAGACACACGACCAAGGAATAAAAACCTGCTCTAGAGATCTTCAAAATAATACAATATTAGGTATTGTAGAGTACAATTTGTTTAAGGTCAAATTTTCTTTTGCATGCAAGGTAATTTTATATTTGAGGTGTAATAGATACACATGCCTAAATCTGGATACACTCCAGTGCTGATGGTAATACTTCCAGTCACTCACAAACAATAAGCTTCAGCATACAAGGCACAGTCCAATGCTATTGGACTCGAGTGTTGGTATGCAATTTCTTATATATTTTACTTTTATAGGACTTCCGGTTACTGGCTGCAAACTCTGTACAAGGCAATTTGAGCTACCACTTGGTGAAGATCGGATCTAATATGTTCAGTGATACCTTTTTTTGTAGGGAATCCTGGTATGATACATCTATTTGTTATCTGAATTTTTGATGATATGTACACCCATGGAGATGTTTCAATGCTCATTTATAAAGCATCCATCTCTATGAATGAATTTCTTAATATTAACATATGCAATGTGAATGTATGATAATAGTATAACACTTGCGATGATGCAAAACAGTTGTGATGATGTTGCTCAAGTATTGTGCTACAATTCCATTCAAGTCATTTTTTCCCGTTGCAGTACACGACCCCTCGCTCACCCAAACTTCATCAAATCTTTTTTGTAAGGAAGAAAGATCGATTCGTGTTGGAATTGAAGTCATCTATAGCTCTACGCAGAACAAAGGGGATCCATCTATGGAATCTTTGATGTAAACACACAACCAGCTTTCAAGGTGATGAAATTCACCTACATATTTTTATCTTTCAACTGTGTAGTTTTTGTAACTGATTTGAAAATCTTCTGGTATGTAATTAAGGCTCACACACCAATGTCCTGCAACATACTTTAAAATCTTATATAGTTGCGAATATTTAACTTTCTGATGTAGTAAGAATATCAAGAGTTCTTTTGTCATGGTGTTCCAGTTTGTCGTTAACATGTATATCACTCCAATATTTATACTGTAAGAAGTTACTATCGAGCATGATCATGACAGGGAGATGCCACCGACCTCTACATATGACTTGTGGTGGTGAGTCTGCTGTATAGGGCGGGCGTGATCATGGAGTGGGTATAACTGCAGAAAGCACCGCTAGCCAAAGAACCGACCATCAATGCAGCCCTTGACAACCGTAACCAACAAGGCTCTGCGGTGGTGAGTAGAACACTTCGTTCATATCACATACAATTGTCGTCGTCTTGAGATGTTATCAAATTTGTTGCCTGAGTACCTCAAGCAGCAGAGAGACTTGTGTTGTGTAGACACGGGTGGCCTCCCGCATCTATGTGTACACATGGGACGTGAAATTTGTGTCGTACATAAATGAAAATGTCAATTTTGAAATATAATATGCATGTTTGGATGGTGACTGTTTAAGGTAGCTAAATAAAACTTGCAAGCCATATAACTTATATTGAACGGCTTACAAATTCTGTTTAATCACAAACTTGCAAGCTTACTCATGAACGCTTTATACAATATAAGGCGTTTATTTCAGAAGTGTGGATCATCCTGCTTGAGGACCTGGGGTGCGGCACACTGATATTCTCCATAGTTTGTGTAATGCGCGTGAAGCTTACATCTGGACATGTTGAAACTACATTGTTGTCTCCAACTACATTTTGTGCTGCCTCTACTAGACATGTTGAAACTACATTGTTGT
Organism: Hordeum vulgare subsp. vulgare; assembly: GCF_904849725.1. Lineage (NCBI taxonomy): Eukaryota > Viridiplantae > Streptophyta > Magnoliopsida > Poales > Poaceae > Hordeum > Hordeum vulgare. The sequence continues at coordinate 398,950,145 of NC_058520.1, read as the reverse complement.
CTCCAACTCTGAAAACTGCAGGCCATTTTTGATTAAAATAGGAGCATGAGCGATGGAGTGTAAGGGCTGAATGCACCTTCATATTGTACATTTATACTGATGTATCCATGCTCGCATTCACATCAATCATGTATATTTTACAAGGAGATGTGCATGTTACATTTAAACTGAATTTTACCTTACCCATGTGTAGACATATGAAACACTGAAGCCGAAAGTCATGTGATGAAAGTAGGTTATATGGCAGTCTACTTTTGGAAATCATAGCATTTATCATTTTGTTTTACGATTATTTCAGATTGTGATGACTGGGTTGTCATCATGATTCACAAGAGGATAAGCACTATGATGAATTGGGAAAGAGAGGTTGATACTTCAGATATGTTCTACGCTGATAATGATGGTGATAGTGGCCTACGATTCAGATGGATGGGGTGGAGAATAGCATGAATTAATCTTCAAATCCAACAAGGTAGCGCTTCACCATGGATGGCTACGACGGCGGCGGAATGGAAGAGCTCAATGTGTTCTGTAAGATGGTTGTCTGGTATGTGGAGTGAAGATGCATCTAGCATCAGCTTCTTGGTTATTGAGGTGATTCTGATTTCCTAAAAATATTATGTGCTACACATACGTGATGGATTTATGCTTATAGCTTATATATGGGATTCTATTTCAGGACACCTTTCCCTGGTGGTGCTACCGGAGCCCAAATATCTAATTTTTCTTGACCATATAGTGAAAGCAATTCGCTCCGGTTAGCCCAAATTCCCCAAAAATAATATTTGAAAAGTTTGGTCTGATCAAATATCTTAAATATTGACACAAATTTCTTAGTACGTAATTACTTGCCGCTCAAACGAATATGCTAGATACATCAATTTGACCGACAAGTAACTCCGGGTGGAGGGACTATATATTTGACAATGCCTATTATTTTTTATTGTTCTTGCTGGGCAGGGATAAGTGTTATGAATTGTTGAGCTTAAGATAAGCACATAGAAGATGGAAAATAGAATATTACTTATGTGTTGTTGTGCTAGATTATCTCCTGAAGCGAAAAGCTAACAAATTCGATGCAATGAAGTCAATAAGGGAGTAGGTGCTCAAGGGAACAAAGGGTAGAAGAATATAAGGATGTAAAAACTAACCTGTTAGGAGTGGCTTCACAAAAACTAAGGTCTAAAAATTTGGATAATGCACATTAATGGATTTTTTTGTTTATTCATTTCATTCCAAGATATATTGAAAGACTTGCTTCGCTGGTGCGATATCCCGTTAGCAGCATTGCAAAGCTTTTGATTTAGAGCAAAGCTATACATCCGAGGAAACTGGATTTAAATATTTTACTGCCCCCTAATCTTTATCCTGACCCAACCCCAATATATTTAAAGATATCTATGTCTTTCTGATCTTTGTGGAGGCTGCTTATCTCACAATTTTTTTGTCTATCCCGCCTAGAAAAATAGATTGTACAATATTAATTCAGTCGAACACGAGTATCATGCCTGCCTACTGTAGTTATTTTTGACAATATGATCTGTTCACACATCATTACAAGGTTCCTTAAAACTACCTTTGTGTATATATTTCTATTAAGCACCTCTTTCTAGATTGTCCTATGGCTAAACTTTTATGACGCTCGATTCACATTGCTTTCAATATCAGTCAACCTAATAGCATAACCACGTTATTTGGGGCGTGGTTAAAGGGGGTTGATGTTGAATCTGCGCAACTTACTCGTATAGGAACCTGTGCACTATTTTGGGCTGCATGGAACTGCAGAAATGACGTAGTGTTTAACAGACAAAGCTATGTTCACTTTTTGCAGGTTATCTTCAGGGCTACTGACTTGATTCGCACGTGGTCCTTACTCACTCCTGCGGAAGCCAAGGAGCCTTTGGTTACTGGGTGTGCTCGCTAGGAGATTGTAGCTCAGAGTATGTTCAACCGGTTTGGATGACGACATATTAATAGGATAGTTGGATAGTCATCTAGGCCTATTACCATTCCCGGTTGTGGCGCGACAGACGCCTTGCATCTTTTATTTCTTTTCTAAGACCTATATGTACTTTGTTGAGACTGGTTTCGTTATGTTTTAATAAAAGGCTGCATGCATCACTCGATGCAGAGGCCGGGGCCATGCCTCCTTTTCTAAAAAAACCCAGGGTGTAAATCACAAGAGAACCGTGCAATGAGATTCTTGTCATACTGGTGAGGATAGTGTCATATTCTTATATTGTTTTGCTCAATAATATTGAAGCATTGGGCCCTTCTTGTTCTGTATGTCCATGGGGAAGATGGACCTCATGCCCCTGGGTGTATGAAGAGGTAAATGGTTCAAATTTGTGCATATGCTTATCGTCGGCTAGGATTAGGTGATTAGATACGTGAACATTTAACAATAAACTGGATTCACAAAGCAAACACGAGGGACTCAATGAGGCAGAGTGCCTTAGCTTTTGTTTTCCTGTGTTAGTATAATTATATTCCAAGACAAACATTGTGGGATGTGAAGTAAATTGTTCTACACGTCACTGATTGTGCAGGACTGGAGTAGGGAGAGTCATCCACCGGATAGGACCCCATGTCCGGAGAGGGTTGTGCACTTGAGAAGAGCCAATCAGGGTACACAGACAAGTTGGGTGACCATGTTCTTGAGCTTTTCATCCATTTGATTCATTAGGAGAGCCATATGATTTATATAACTTGTATTTCTGGGAGCATGGTTTTATAATTCACTATGAAAAAAGTCAGCTAAACACAGAGAAGATGAAATGCTTGCAAAAAAAGTTTGTGGTTGCTCTGTATCTTAACTGGGTTGGTATAGAATCAAGTTCAGGTTCACCGGTGCTGATAATGGAAATTTATATCCGCACAGGAGAGGCCTACATAGGAGAACATTATGTCTTGCCGCTGTGAATACCCAACATTGGTTCGACTTTCCACACATCAGACAAGGGGTGGCACATTACTAAGCACAGAGTCTCGCACAATCATTCATTCATGCCCACATGTGGCGAGAAGGTTCATTAGCAGTCGTACAAGGAGATATATTAGTACACAAAGAACTTGGTAAAGCTGCTAAGGCAAAACTTTCTTTGACTATGAATTCAAGGCCAAATTTTGCTCCTTCTTTTCCTCCAATTATTCATTCCAGTTTGATTAGGATGAGACGTGTTTCGGTTAGCATGATTGTTTGTAGATGGTCACCACCATCCGTGTACTTTTGTTGTTGTCACTTCATTAATTATTTCCCCAAAAGAGAACATTGTAGAAATCAGGTGCATTTTATTAAATATGATGGACAAGTTCTTATGTCAAGTCTCGGGGTGTAGAATCTATTTCATAGAGGTCGGTTATCCTATCTTTGTATTGTTTTCTCTTTGCATGGATGAAGGTATTTTTCGAAGAATCCTTCTTATGCTTGTTTGGAGTTTAACTGGAGGTACTTGTGGAGTGTGTTATGAAGATTGCTCCATAGGAACTTTGATCAAATTGTTTGATGACATATCACTATCATTCTTCTTCTACTTGAGAAAAATAAAGTTTGGGTTGATAGGGTATATATAATTTCTGAAAATGAATACCAATGTTAGTGTTCTCAGAATATCTAAGTACACGACAACAAAAAAGAATCTACGCCCTTTAGAGTATGATTAGAAAGTAAATCTCTTAAGAACAACATTCAATAAATTAAATTGGAGAGAAGAGAACATGAACACAAGCAGTGACATAAAAATCAAAGATATAAAACTAGGTAATTCATACAATTGATTTTTCAGCTTATGTTATCTCCGCCCTTTAAAGTATGGTCTTCTTCCACAAGCAGTGAGCATATTATTTACACCCTGTTTTTTTTGTCCATGCAATTTATTTTCTATTCCACCCATACAAATACTCCATGTGTTCATTTTTATAAGGCGTTGTAGAAATTTCAGACAATGTGCAAATTAGCTTAATCTTAGTTGTTCAAAACGACTTACAAAGGTGAACAGAGGGAGTACTATTTTTTAGTGAACATGTGCATATGAAAACTATGTAAAACCACACAACTATTTTCATAATTATCCGATGGAGTTAAGACGTGCATTGCACGTGCAAGCTTACTAGTATTTGTGAATGGAGGGGGCATAAATCTGAATCTTGTCAAGAGAAGCAACAAACTTGATTTTTGTTTTGGGGAAAATCTTCAATCTAATCATCTTTACTCATGGTAGTACAACGGACATACAAAATAATCAAATTTACATTCAAATTCCTAGACCATCTAACGACAATTGCAAGCACTGAAGTGAATCGAAGACGGGCCGCCATCATCTTCTGTCCCTCATCGCAGCCGGACAAAATTTGTTATAGTAGACAGCCGAAAAGTCATCGTGCTAATGCCCTATAGGACAAAGGTATCAGAACAACCGCCACTCTTGAAGAGACACCTATGTCAAAAGGATCGAACCCGAAGACACATGAATATAGACCGGATCCGAGTAGATCCACTGAAGAAAACCATCAATTGGATCATGCGAGATCTACCGAAGACACACCTCCACACATTCTTCAACGACGCTAGACACATCACTGAAACGAGGGCTAGGCGGAAGAAATCTTATTTAATCTTCAGAAATCACCGTCGTCTTGTCTTTCTGAACATGGCACAAATTCTAACAAAACCAAAGAAACATCTAAAAAACATAGCTCTCCCGTCGACAAGGGACATAATCCATCTTGGCCCCATTGTCCTATAGCCACTAGAGAGGAGACAGACCGGCGCCAGCACTGATAGGAGATAAAGGGGTCCTAGCTTTTTTTTTTTGGAGGAAGACGCGGCGGCTGCTTGTGCGCCGAACAATAAACTCAGATTTGCTGATGAAGAACTAGAAGTCTTTTTTTTTGCAACATTGGTAATAAGAGAAACGTGCCATATTACTATACTGCTTTGATAAAATATGTAAAATTATGAGTTGGATATATATTATGTAATATAAAATCAGAAAAATATCAAAAATGTTGATAAAGTCGCTGGAAAAAGATACTCAAAATCTTTGCAGTAGCATCTCTATCCATGGACGGCCCCACGAGCCCCAAAGTCTTCCCGAGATGCATGGCCAACTAATTGGATTGCCAACAACTGGATAGAGCGGAATGGCAAAGACAAAGCCCTTGTGACAACCGACTGTCCAGTGTTCTCATCTAGATCAACTCAGACGTTGTCCCATGCTCCATGAGATCTTGACGACCGACGAGATGCCGACGCGCTCCACAGAGACATAAACAGTTACTTCCTCTCGGTACCTAAATACTTTTCCGTCCCAAAATAAATATTATTGGTTTAGTATAAAATTTGCATTAATTTAGTATTAAATTTATGACACTTATTTTAAGACAGATGGAGTACTTATAGTCCCTGTTTAAGAATTTATACGACTAACCAGTTAATTTGTCGATTAATCCTATTCGTTATGTCATCGAATAGCCGATTAATTGATAAATCGCCTGATTAACTAATTAAATGATCTATTAACTTACCGATTAACCTATTAATCCTCTACTCGCCAGCAACCGAGCAGATATTGATTTCGTCAACAATGCTTACAGTTAAAGAGAATTATAGTTCTCTTCAATTACAACTAGAGTACAAATATTTAGGTATAGATGCCGTATATGACTTCAATGCGATGGATATGTGCTACCGTTGAGCCGTTAATTTGTTCCCGGTCACTTATTTCTAGTCAGCAATAGAGTAGACCGTGGAGTGTGGACCTCAACGTGCGCTTCCGGCGAACAGACACATTTGGTATGGACGCTGGCTATTCGGGAGCTGGAATGCCAAGTTGAACTGTACCCGAGCTCTAAGCATGGCCACCATGCTCATAATTGACATTTTTATCATTTTTTGCGGGACACCAAGTTATAAGTTGACATTCAGACATCGAAAATGACACGCGAAGAAATAATGTATGTAAAAAAATCGCGTCATGTTTGCCATCAGGTAGCCAAAGCCAATCCTCACCGCATGCGCCGCTTGGTCGGCCATTTTAGTCAACTGCCCTCTTTTTCTTTCTTTTTCTGATGATGATGAAGTCAACTTGAGTTAACAAGTGCAATTATTTCTCATGAACAAAAGATTCAATCATACACGTACACATGATGGTTCTATTTTCTCTGCCGGCATCGACCTATCCGTTTTTTTGATAGGAACCGTTTGTTTAACTCATTAATTAAAGTCAACCCCCTTTATTACTTTTCAAGAAATAAACTCCATTCATGATGGCGAATATTATAGTATACATATGATAATAGCGTGTCATATTTCATAGTGCATGATATTCTAAATTAGTATTTTATACTATCTCACTTATGTTTTGCATGACACATTACTACTAAGAATCACATTTTGTCCCGAGCTTCAATTCTTCACCGAGTGCATTCTGTCGGGCACTCGACGAATTTTTGTCTGTCAAGTTTGATCCGAAATTAAACTCGACGGTAATTGGTAACTCGGTAGAGTAGTGTCGTTTGCCAGGTTCCAACAAAAAATGACTCGGCAAACAAAAATAACTCGATGAACAAAACATTTCTCCGAGTTCCCGACAGAAACAACTCGACGAACAACATGTGGGCCACGTCTGACAGGAGCCGTGACGGTGACCTTCATTTGCCGGGTTTTGACTAACGGCAACTCGGCAAACATTTTCCTATATTCATTGTCATAATTGGAATGTAATAGGTCATATATTTGGCGAGTTCCCGATAGAAAGAACCCGGCGAACTTATGATCTTGGACTTGTGTTTAGTCTCACCTCGCAACTTGAGGAATGACAAGACCACGTTAAATTGCTGCCTCGTCTAGAAGCAGTAAGTTGCGTTCTTCATTGCACCCTTTGTGGAAGATATGACTGTCTTTATGAAGCTTCTCTACCTAACATAAGCTGACCTGATATGCTTATGATGGTCATATACGTTTCATAGCGACACTTTCTTTCATCATAAAAGGGAGCATTGCTGACCACGTGGCTCCCTTTTGACACTGTCCGTCTCGATCACTCTTGTTTTATCCACATCATTTCATTAAGCTCCATGTTGCTCGATTCTTTTTTAATCATTGCATAAGCTTCGTCGGCCTATACCGCCCGTCTCGATCACTCTTTTTTTATCAGCCGAATCATGTTTGGCTCTTTTTTTGAATCATTGCATTAAGCTTCGTCAGTCTATACTACCCATCTCGGTCGCTCTTGTTTCATGAGACTACTTCAATCCATACTGCCCGATTCCTTCGCTCTTGTTTTATTGGCCGAATCATATCATTAAGCTCTATGGTTCTCTACTCTTTTTTGAATCATTGCATTAAGCATTGTTGGTCTATATACTGCCCGTGTGTCGGTCACTCTTTTTTTTATTGGGTTGTTCACCCGATGTTTCGAGTGGGGTTTGTGGCACCCACTGAGATCTCAACTACATGCAAGACACATATCAGCGCTTAGCTCACAACTAGGATTTCAGCTACGTACATACCAAACTCATTTCATTAAGTTTCGTTGGTCCATACTACCTGTCTCGGTCGCTCCTGTTGTATCCGTCAGATCATTTCATTAAACTAGCTCCGCAGTACTCAGCTCTTTTTTGAATCATTGCATGCATTAAGCTTCGTCCGTCCATACTACTCGTCTCAGTCACTCTTGTTTTATTGATCCGTCCACCCGAGGGTTTGAGCGGGGTTTGTGGCACCCACACTGGAATCTCAACTACATGCAAAACATGCATATCAATGCATAGCTCACAGCTAGCAGGATATCAGCTATGTACATATATGAAACCAGCAGGCGCAACCGGTCAACGTCATAGCCAACTAACTACCGTCATTAGCTCTACATCATCGGTGGTTTCGACATGAAATGATGGCTATTAGGAATGTGCTCATATGCGCATGCATGCACACGCAGATTGATGTTTTTGTTCTACAAATAAACACATATGTATATGCCGAGTCTTGTTGTAAGGAAATAACCTGACAGCAAGCGAGGCCAGTGGTTGCATGTATGTGGGAAATGTTGGGGAACGTCGCATGGGAAACAAAAATTTTCCTACACGCACGAAGACCTATCATGATGATGTCCATCTACGAGAGGGGATGAGTGATCTACGTACCCTTGTAGATCGTACAGCAGAAGCGTTAGTGAACGCGGTTGATGTAGTGGAACGTCCTCACGTCCCTCGATCCGCCCCGCGAACAATCCCGCGATCAGTCCCACGATCTAGTACCGAACGGACGACACCTCCGCTTTCAGCACACGTACAGCTCGACGATGATCTCGGCCTTCTTGATCCAGCAAGAGAGACGGAGAGGTAGAAGAGTTCTCCGGCAGCGTGACGGCGCTCCGGAGGTTGGTGATGACCTTGTCTCAGCAGGGCTCCGCCCGAGCTCCGCAGAAACGCGATCTAGAGGAAAAACCGTGGAGGTATGTGGTCGGGCTGCCGTGGAAAAGTCGTCTCAAATCAGCCCTAAAACCTCCATATATATAGGTGGGAGGGAGGGGACCTTGCCTTGGGGCTCAAGGAGCCCCAAGGGGGTCGGTCGAGTCCAAGGGGGGAGGACTCCCCCCTAAACCGAGTTGGACTTGGTTTGGTGGGAGGGAGTCCCCCTTCCTTCCCACCTCCTCCTTTTTTTTTCTTTTCTCTTGATTTTCTCTTCTTGGCGCATAGAGCCCTTTTGGGCTGTCCCACCAGCCCACTAAGGGCTGGTGTGCCACCCTCAAGGCCTATGGGCTTCCCCGGGGTGGGTTGCCCCCCCGGTGAACTCCCGGAACCCATTCGTCATTCCCGGTACATTCCCGGTAACTCCGAAAACCTTCCGGTAATCAAATGAGGTCATCCTATATATCAATCTTCGTCTCCGGACTATTCCGGAAACCCTCGTGACGTCCGTGATCTCATCCGGGACTCCGAACAACATTCGGTAACCAACCATATAACTCAAATACGCATAAAACAACGTCGAACCTTAAGTGTGCAGACCCCGCGGGTTCGAGAACTATGTAGACATGACCCGAGAGACTCTTCGATCAATATCCAATAGCGGGACATGGATGCCCATATTGGATCCTACATATTCTACGAAGATCTTATCGTTTGAACCTCAGTGCCAAGGATTCATATAATCCCGTATGTCATTCCCTTTGTCCTTCGGTATGTTACTTACCCGAGATTCGATCGTCAGTATCCGTATACCTATTTCAATCTCGTTTACCGGCAAGTCTCTTTACTCGTTCTGTAATACAAGATCCCGCAACTTACACTAAGTTACATTGCTTGCAAGGCTTGTGTGTGATGTTGTATTACCGAGTGGGCCCCGAGATACCTCTCCGTTCACACGGAGTGACAAATCCCAGTCTTGATCCATACTAACTCAACTAACACCTTCGGAGATACCTGTAGAGCATCTTTATAGTCACCCAGTTACGTTGCGACGTTTGATACACACAAAGCATTCCTCCGGTGTCAGTGAGTTATATGATCTCATGGTCATAGGAATAAATACTTGACACGCAGAAAACAGTAACAACAAAATGACACGATCAACATGCTACGTCTATTAGTTTGGGTCTAGTCCATCACGTGATTCTCCTAATGACGTGATCCAGTTATCAAGCAACAACACCTTGTTCATAATCAGAAGACACTGACTATCTTTGATCAACTGGCTAGCCAACTAGAGGCTTGCTAGGGACGGTGTTTTGTCTATGTATCCACACATGTAAATGAGTCTTCATTCAATACAATTATAGCATGGACAATAAATGATTATCTTGATATAGGAATTATAATAATAACTATATGTATTATTGCCTCTAGGGCATAATTCCAACAGTCTCCCACTTGCACTAGAGTCAATAATCTAGCCCTCACATCACCATGTGAATTACATTGTAATAAATCTAACACCCATACAGTTCTGGTGTTGATCATGCTTTGGCCGGGGAAGAGGTTTAGTCAGCGGGTCATTCAGACCCGTGTGCACTTTGCATATATTCACGTCCTCTCCCTCGACGTAGTCGCGGATGAGGTTGAAGCGTCGTTTGATGTGTCTGGTCTTCTTGTGAAACCGTGGTTCCTTTGCTAAGGCAATGACACCAGTGTTGTCACAGAACAAGGTTATTGGATTCAGTGCGCTTGGCACCACTCCAAGATCCGTCATGAATTGCTTCATCCAGACACCCTCCTTAGCCGCCTCCGAGGCAGCCATGTACTCCGCTTCACATGTAGAATCTTCTACGACGCTTTGCTTGGAACTGCACCAGCTTACTGCACCCCCATTAAGAATAAATACGTATCCGGTTTGCGACTTAGAGTCGTCCGGATCTGTGTCAAAGCTTGCATCGAGTAACCTTTTACGGCGAGCTCTTCGTCACCTCCATACACGAGAAACATCTCCTTAGTCCTTTTCAGGTACTTCAGGATATTCTTGACCGCTGTCCAGTGATCCACTCCTGGATTACTCTGGAATCTACCTGCCATACTTATGGCGAGGCTAACATCCGGTCTAGTGCACAGCATCGCATACACGATAGAACCTATGGCTGAAGCATAGGGGACGGAGCGCATATGCTCTCTATCTTCATCAGTTGCTGGGCACTGAGTCTTACTCAATCTCGTACCTTGTAGAACTGGCAAGAACCCTTTCTTCGACTGTTCCATTTTGAACCTCTTCAAAACTTTATCAAGGTATGTGCTTTGTGAAAGTCCTATCAGGCGTTTTGATCTATCCCTATAGATCTTAATGCCTAGAATGTAAGCAGCTTCTCCTAGGTCCTTCATAGAGAAACTTTTATTCAAGTAATCCTTTATGCTCTCTAAAAACTCTGCGTTGTTTCCAATCAGTAATATGTCATCCACATATAATATTAGAAACGCCACAGAGCTCCCACTCACTTTCCTGTAAATACAAGATTCTCCAACCACTTGTATAAACCCAAATGCTTTGATCACCTCATCAAAGCGTTTGTTCCAACTCCGAGATGCTTGCACCAGTCCATAAATGGATCGCTGGAGCTTGCACACCTTGTTAGCATTCTTAGGATCGACAAAACCTTCGGGTTGTATCATATACAACTCTTCCTTAAGGAAACCGTTAAGGAACGCCGTTTTGACATCCATCTGCCAGATTTCATAATCAAAAAATGCAGCTATTGCTAACATGATTCTGACGGACTTAAGCATCGCTACGGGTGAGAAAGTCTCATCGTAGTCAACTCCTTGAACTTGTGAAAAACCCTTTGCCACAAGTCGAGCTTTATAAACGGTCACATTACCGTCAGCGTCCGTCTTCCTCTTAAAGATCCATTTGTTCTGAATGGCCTTGCGGCCCTCAGGCAGTACCTCCAAAGTCCACACTTTGTTCTCATACATGGATCCTATCTCGGACTTCATGGCTTCCAGCCATTTGTTGGAATCTGGGCCCACCATTGCTTCTTCATAATTCACAGGTTCATTGTTGTCTAACAACATGATTGATAAGACGGGATTACCGTACCACTCTGGAGCAGCACGTGGTCTTGTCGACCTGCATGGTTCGACAGAAACTTGAACTGGAGTTTCATGATCATCATCATTAACTTCCTCCTCAACCGGCGTCGCAATGACAGAGGTTTCCCCTTGCCCTGCGCCACCATCCAGAGGGATGAGAGGTTCGACAACCTCGTCAAGTTCTATCTTCCTCCCACTCAATTCTCTCGAGAGAAACTCCTTCTCGAGAAAAGCTCCATTTTTAGCAACAAACACTTTGCCCTCGGATTTGAGATAGAAGGTGTACCCAACTGTCTCTTTTGGGTAACCTATGAAGACGCACTTTTCCGCTTTGGGTTCCAGCTTTTCAGGCTGAAGCTTTTTGACATAGGCATCACATCCCCAAACTTTAAGAAACGACAACTTTGGCCTTTTGCCATACCACAGTTCGTATGGTGTCGTCTCAACGGATTTTGATGGTGCCCTATTTAAAGTGAATGCAGCTGTTTCTAATGCATAGCCCCAAAATGATAACGGCAAATCAGTAAGAGACATCATAGATCGCACCATCTCTAATAGAGTACGATTACGACGTTCGGACACACCATTACGCTGTGGTGTTCTAGGCGGTGTTAACTGTGAAACAATTCCACACTGTCTTAAGTGAGTACCAAACTCGAAACTCAGATATTCACCCCCACGATCAGACCGTAGGAACTTGATCTTCTTGTTACGATGATTTTCCACTTCACTCTGAAATTGCTTGAACTTTTCAAATGTTTCAGACTTGTGTTTCATCAAGTAGACATAACCATATCTACTTAAATCGTCAGTGAAGGTGAGAAAATAACGATATCCGCCGCGTGCCTCCACGCTCATCGGACCACACGCATCGGTATGTATGATTTCCAACAAGTCACTTGCACGCTCCATTGTTCCGGAGAACGGAGTCTTAGTCATCTTGCCCATGAGGCATGGTTCGCACGTGTCAAGTGAATCAAAGTCAAGTGACTCCAAAAGTCCATCAGCATGGAGTTTCTTCATGCGCTTTACACCAATATGACCTAAGCGACAGTGCCACAAAAATATGGCGCTATCATTGTTAACTCTAACTCTTTTGGTCTCAATGTTATGTATATGCGTATCGCTATCAAGATTCAATATGAACAATCCTCTCACATTCGGTGCATGACCATAAAAGATGTTACTCATAGAAATAGAACAACCATTATTCTCTGACTTAAAAGAGTAACCGTCTCGCAATAAACAAGATCCAGATATAATGTTCATGCTTAACGCAGGCACTAAATAACAATGATTTAAGTTCACCACTAATCCTGACGGTAACTGAAGTGACACTGTGCCGACGGCGACTGCATCAACCTTGGAACCATTTCCTACGCGCATCGTCACTTCATCTTTCGCCAGCCTTCGCCTATTCCGCAGTTCCTGTTTCGAGTTGCAAATATGAGCAACAGAACCGGTATCGAATACCCAGGCACTACTACGAGAGCCGGTTAAGTACACATCAATAACATGTATATCAAATATACCTGATTTTTCTTTGCCCGCCTTCTTATCTGCCAGATACTTGGGGCAATTGCGCTTCCAGTGACCCATACCCTTGCAATAGTAACACTCCGTTTCCGGCTTAGGTCCAAGTTTGGGTTTCTTCGTCGGATTGGCAACAGGCTTGCCGCTCTTCTTCGAATTTCCCTTCTTGCCTTTGCCGTTTCTCTTGAAACTAGTGGTCTTATTCACCATCAACACTTGATGCTCTTTACGGAGTTCAGACTCTGCGACTTTCAGCATCGCAAACAACTCGCCGGGAGACTTGTTCATCCCTTGCATGTTGTAGTTCAACACAAAGCCTTTATAGCTTGGTGGCAGTGATTGAAGGATTCTGTCAGTGATAGCTTCTTGCGGGAGTTCAATCCCCAGCTCAGCTAGACGGTTTGAGTACCCAGACATTTTGAGCACATGTTCACTGACAGATGAGTTTTCCTCCATCTTGCAAGCATAGAATTTATCGGAGGTCTCATACCTCTCGATCCGGGCGTTCTTCTGAAAGATAAACTCCAACTCCTGGAACATCTCAAATGCTCCATGACGCTCAAAGCGACGTTGAAGTCCCGGTTCTAAGCCATACAAGACTGCACACTGAACTATTGAGTAGTCCTCCTTACGTGCTAACCAAGCGTTATTAACATCCTGATCAGCCGTAGCGGGTGGTTCATCTCCTAACGCAGCATTAAGGACATAATCCTTCTTCCCAGCTTGTAAGATTAGCTTAAGATTACGAGCCCAGTCTACAAAGTTGCTTCCATCATCTTTCAACTTAGCTTTCTCTAGGAACGTATTAAAATTCAGGATGACTGTCGCGTGAGCCATGATCTACAACACAAATATATTCAAAGTGGACTTAGACTATGTTCAAGATAATTAGAGTTTAACTTAATCAAATTATTCGCTAAACTCCCACTCAAAAAGTACATCTCTCTAGTCATTTGAGTGGTTCATGATCCACTTACACTAGCTCAAGTCCGATCATCACGTGAGTTGAGTATAGTTTCAGTGGTAAGCATCCCTATGCTAATCATATCATCTATATGATTCATGATCGACCTTTCGGTCTCATGTGTTCTGAGGCCATGTCTGCACATGCTAGGCTCGTCAAGCTTAACCCGAGTGTTCCGCGTGCGCAACTGTTTTGCACCCGTTGTATGTGAACGTTGAGTCTATCACACCCGATCATCACGTGGTGTCTCGAAACGACGAACTGTAGCAACGGTGCACAGTCGGGGAGAACACAATTTCGTCTTGAAATTTTAGTGAGAGATCACCTCATAATGCTATCGTCGTTCTAAGCAAAATAAGGTGCATAAAAGGATTAACATCACATGCAATTCATAAGTGACATGATATGGCCATCATCACGTGCTTCTTGATCTCCATCACCAAAGCACCGGCACGATCTTCTTGTCACCGGCGCCACACCATGATCTCCATCAACGTGTTGCCATCGGGGTTGTCGTGCTACTCATGCTATTACTACTAAAGCTACATCCTAGCAAAATAGTAAACGCATCTGCAAGCACACACGTTAGTATAAAGACAACCCTATGGCTCCTGCCGGTTGCCGTACCATCGACGTGCAAGTCGATATTTCTATTACAACATGATCATCTCATACATCCAATATATCACATCACATCATTGGCCATATCACATCACAAGCATACCCTGCAAAAACAAGTTAGACGTCCTCTAATTTTGTTGTTGCATGTTTTACGTGGTGACCATGGGTATCTAGTAGGATCCCATCTTACTTACGCAAACACCACAACGGAGATATATGAGTTGCTATTTAACCTCATCCAAGGACCTCCTCGGTCAAATCCGATTCAACTAAAGTTGGAGAAACCGACACTTGCCAGTCATCTTTGAGCAACGGAGTTACTCGTAACGATGAAACCAGTCTCTCGTAAACGTACGAGTAATGTCGGTCCAAGCCGCTTCAATCCAACAATGCCGCGGAATCAAGAAAAGACTAAGGAGGGCAGCAAAACTCACATCACCGCCCACAAAAACTTTTGTGTTCTACTCGAGAAGACATCTACGCATGCACCTAGCTCATGATGCCACTGTTGGGGAATGTCGCATGGGAAACAAAAATTTTCCTACGCGCACGAAGACCTATCATGGTGATGTCCATCTACGAGAGGGGATGAGTGATATACGTACCCTTGTAGATTGTACAACAGAAGCGTTAGTGAACGCGGTTGATGTAGTGGAACGTCCTCACGTCCCTCGATCCGCCCCGCGAACAATCCCGCGATCAGTCCCACGATCTAGTACCGAACGGACGACACCTCCGCGTTCAGCACACGTACAACTCGACGATGATCTCGGCCTTCTTGATCTAGCAAGAGAGACGGAGAGGTAGAAGAGTTCTCCGGCAGCGTGACGGCGCTCCGGAGGTTGGTGATGACCTTGTCTCAGCAGGGCTCCGCCCGAGCTCCGCAGAAACGCGATCTAGAGGAAAAACCGTGGAGGTATGTGGTCGGGCTGCCGTGGAAAAGTCGTCTCAAATCAGCCCTAAAACCTCCGTATATATAGGTGGGAGGGAGGGGACCTTTCCTTGGGGCTCAAGGAGCCCCAAGGGGTCGGCCGAGTCCAAGGGGGGAGGACTCCCCCCCCCAAACCGAGTTGGACTTGGTTTGGTGGGAGGGAGTCCCCCTTCCTTCCCACCTTCTCCTTTTTTTCTTTTCTCTTGATTTTCTCTTCTTGGCGCATAGATCCCTTTTGGGCTGTCCCACCAGCCCACTAAGGGCTGGTGTGCCACCCTCAAGGCCTATGGGCTTCCCCGGGGTGGGTTGCCCCCCCCGGTGAACTCCCGGAACCCATTCGTCATTCTCGGTAACTCCGAAAACCTTCCGGTAATCAAATGAGGTCATCCTATATATCAATCTTCGTTTCCGGACTATTCCGGAAACCCTCGTGACGTCCGTGATCTCATCCGGGACTCCGAACAACATTCGGTAACCAACCATATAACTCAAATACGCATAAAACAACGTCGAACCTTAAGTGTGCAGACCCTGCGGGTTTGAGAACTATGTAGACATGACCCGAGAGACTCCTCGGTCAATATCCAATAGCGGGACCTGGATGCCCATATTGGATCCTACATATTCTATGAAGATCTTATCGTTTGAACCTCAGTGCCAAGGATTCATATAATCCCGTATGTCATTCCCTTTGTCCTTCGGTATGTTACTTACCCGAGATTCGATCGTCAGTATCCGTATACCTATTTCAATCTCGTTTACCGGCAAGTCTCTTTACTCGTTCCGTAATACAAGATCCCGCAACTTACACTAAGTTACATTGCTTGCAAGGATTGTGTGTGATGTTGTATTACCGAGTGGGCCCCGAGATACCTCTCCGTTCACACGGAGTGACAAATCCCAGTCTTGATCCATACTAACTCAACTAACACCTTCGGAGATACCTATAGAGCATCTTTATAGTCACCCAGTTACGTTGCAAAGTTTGATACACACAAAGCATTCCTCTGGTGTCAGTGAGTTATATGATCTCATGGTCATAGGAATAAATACTTGACACACAGAAAACAGTAGCAACAAAATGACACGATCAACATGCTACGTCTATTAGTTTGGGTCTAGTCCATCACGTGATTCTCCTAATGACATGATCCAGTTATCAAGCAACAACACCTTGTTCATAATCAGAAGACACTGACTATCTTTGATCAACTGGCTAGCCAACTAGAGGCTTGCTAGGGACGGTGTTTTGTCTATGTATCCACACATGTAAATGAGTCTTCATTCAATACAATTATAGCATGGACAATAAAAGATTATCTTGATACAGGAATTATAATAATAACTATATGTATTATTGCCTCTAGGGCATAATTCCAACGGGAAAGTCCTGGGGTCACTATGTTGACAAGTTCCCGAAGGAATGACCTTAAAAAATATATGGTCCTTCGCTAGCCTGCCACGTAAAGCTATAGTATTTTGGTTTAGTCCCACCTTGCCGCGCGAGGAGCGACTCGACTAGCTTAAATATCCACGCTGGCCATAAGTTGTAAGCTTGAGATATCACTTGGATATATATGCGGACTATGATGATGTATCTTCTTTCGTTCTATGTCTAGATTCTTCTACATACAAACACTGAGAAGATTCACAAGGACAGTGCATATACTTTTGATGGATGATATTCCTTTTTTCTCATTATCATGATGTAAATGTGTATAATTACTTAAGAGGGGATGTGTGAAAACAAATGATCGATTATAGAACACACACAGAGAGAAGATACGATGAGTTTTTTTCCTCATTATATCGTGCATGCATGAATGTAAATGTGATCTATAATTAAGAGGGATGTGTGAAAACAAATGATGATGATTGTGCAGTGGAGAAAAAAGAGAGAAGAAATGATGACTTTTGAATTTGGGGTCAGTAAATTTTTGGTTGAAGCAATAGTCACGAGGAAGAACTCATCGACCGTAGAGAGGAGGTAGATGAAAGGATATCGTCCCCATCCTCTATCTTAGGGTGGGGGTGGGGGAGGTAGCAGGGGGCGGTTGGGGGGGGGGGTTGGGGGGTGAGGGTGTTCGGGACTAAGGCGTCCTCGGGCCGCTAGCCTATCTATACGGGCTGGACTCATGGGCCGTTCCTTGACTATCGTTGGAGGGCCGAACTATAAGATGAC
This sequence comes from Hordeum vulgare subsp. vulgare, assembly GCF_904849725.1. Lineage (NCBI taxonomy): Eukaryota > Viridiplantae > Streptophyta > Magnoliopsida > Poales > Poaceae > Hordeum > Hordeum vulgare. The sequence continues at coordinate 398,932,394 of NC_058520.1, read as the reverse complement.
GCCGCATTTAGGATGGAAACTTCCGAAGCCTTGGTGTGTGCTCCAAGTCAAGGTGATAATATCGACATGTTTGTGCCCGGACATAACCGACCATATGTAACCCTAGGTACCCCTCGTGTCTGTATAAACTAGAGGGTCTTAGTTCACAGAGATCATGGACAACATCACTATTCCTATGGTTTAGTCCATAACATACGATCTCGAGGTAGATCAACTCTGTACTCGATACTCGATCATTAATATAAACAAGAGCAGGACGTAGGGTTTTACCTCGGTAAACATGGTCTCCCCTATTCCTGTTACCATTGATCCAAGATCCACAACTTGAGACCCCCTACCCGAGATCTCCCGGTTTTGACTCGGACATTGGTGCTTTCATTGATAGTTTCGCTGTGCGATTACCAAAGGATCGATGGATCGTTTTATCACCAGCGATAACATCAACACCAGGGGTGCCTTCATCCCCGACCAACAGATCATGTTCGGAGACTTAGGGTACGTTGCCAACGCCCACGACGATCTAGTCCTTACAGGGCTCTTGACCTTGACCGACGAACCTAGAATCCTCAAAGCATTAACTTTTCGCCTCCTTCTCGGCCCCGTCACCGGGTTGAGCCTTACTACGGACCTGACTTCAAGCTCGGATCTGTTCAAAGCATCCAAAGACCAACGATCAAACTTGGCCAAGCACGTCCCCCGTGTCGACACGCCGGAGATCAACTCTGCAGGAATTCAGGAAAACAGTCAGGCCAATTTCCCGGTGTTGAATGAGACGCTGGCTCAGATCTAGACTATGGATATCAAGGGTGACTGTAAGTGCAACTAGTGCCACCCTTTGTTGGTTTTGGAGTATTGAAAACAAACGTGGTCGAGGGACTAATGTGTTGTGTGAGATTTCACAGGATAACACAGATAGAAGTCCATGGAGATTCAGCTTAACCATCAAAGATGACCCCCAAAAATGTCCGAAGACATTGATGGTAGCCGAAGCCATTGGTGGTGCGCGAAGATAATCACTTGAAGACAATGAAACACGAAGACAAAGTCTTTTGTTATTTTATTTCTTGTTTCATAGGTCATAGGAACCACCGCATTGTTAAGTGGGGTCGATGTGATCAAAGTGAGATGCTGACGTAATGCTCGACCTACATTTACCTATGTTTTCGAGCGAAGACAACGAGAGGAAATCTCTTCGAGAGTTGGTTGAGTTAGCATTACTTGCAACCCAAGTAATGTTTCCATGTGTGTCTTTGAAATCCGTCCGTTGGAACACATGTCAGTTGGCCATTGACCTAGGGTCATTTCGGTCATATCAAGTAGGGTTGCCTCTTGGCTATAAATATCCCACCCCTCCATCATAAGTTGGTGGCTGCTCAGAGTTGATACGACTGTTGTCGTTTTGGAGCAACCCACCTCAAAGACATTGATAGAACTATCGTGCGAGGATAAACCCAAACACCTAGAGCCAGAGTGTTTGAGCATTACCGAAGTCATTATGTTCTCAGAGAACTGAAGACTTGTTACACTTGAAGACTTTGATCTTTCAAACGGTTAGATGTCATGGTCTAGTGCATCCAAGAGTCATTGTGGATTGCCGGGTGACCATGGTCTAGATAAATCCAAGAGTCATTGTGGATTAACGGGTGACCAAGTTTGTACGGGTTTCGGAAGTCTCCCGTGAAGACTTACCTGAGTAATTAGGCGTTATCTGAGAGACTTCAGCTCAAGAGGATCAAGCTGAAGACGAGGTCTAAGCCTCCCCAACCATATGTACAGTTGTTAGAGCAACTGGAATTGGTCCAACAAATCCCCTATCTTTTCCAAGCTATTGGTTCTATCCTTTACTCTCTTTACTTACTATAGTGTGAAGCCATTGCTCGATCATCTCACCCAAAGACATTCTCCGAAGACATTCCCAACTGTTGTTTATCTTCATAGTTCCTAAGTTTATCTGTGATATATCTTAGTGTGCATGATAACAATAGTTGCATGACTGGATGTCTTCGTAGCATTGCATGCATTGCATAGATCCTTGATACTTATCCCTACCTGATCCTGTATCGCTTCCTCTCAACTTTGAATATATTTTCTGTTTCGAAGCTTTTCATTAAAATTGCCTGTTCACCCCCATCTAGTCGATAACTTGCACTTTCAATTGGTATTAAAGCAAGGTAATACCTTGTTCTGTGTTTTGGTTTAACAACCTGGAGTTTTAGCTATGTCAACTACACTGATAATCAAGGTTTTCGCCTCATGCCCAGTCTTCGATGATACTGATTACCCATACTGGAAGAACAAGATGCGCATGCATATCGAAGCCATTAACAATGACCTCTGGTATGTCATCATGGCTGGTGTTCCCAAGATTGGCGAAGGTGTCATTGCTGCTGATGTGAAGAGACTTGCTCAACTGGACTCCATTGCTAAGAACATCATCTGTGGTCACCTGACCAAAGGATAGTACGGCCGTGTGAGTTCTCTTGAGACTGCGAAGCAAATCTAGGAATGGCTATCGAAAGTCAATGAAGGTGTCTCATGACAGAGAGACTCATGTGTAGATGTGCTCCGCAACCTATTCAACTGCTTCGAGAGGCTTGACAAAAAAAATGTCCAGCTCATGTTTGATCGTCTCAGTGATATCTTAAATGAGATGAATGCACTAGACGTTACTTATATCACCAAACATGAAGTTGTGAAGAAGCTACTGAGATCTCTTGACGGTTCATTGGACACTCTTTCCCTCATGACCCAAGAAAGCCCGACTTCAAGGAATTGGATCCTGCTGATATACTTGAGAGGCTCAACACTCACGAATTCCAGCAAGGTGAGAAAAGGGAAATCTATGGTTCCACCTATGGTCGTTCTCGTGCACTGAAGGCAAAGGTTGTGTCTTCATCTGAAGGCGAATCTGATTGCAGTTTTGATGGTGCCGAAGACTTTGGCAAAGAACTCACTCTGCTTGTCCGAAAGTTCCAAAAGTTTTCTAAGTCGAAATGCTTTGCGAAGTCTTCAAGGCATGACTCCAAGAAATCTGGCGAAATGTCTTCGCATGACAACAAGAAGCAATCCTGTCATAAGTGCAAGAAAGTAAGTGAAAGTGCGTTATATCGACTAGAGGGGGGGGGGGGGCGAATAGCAGATTTTTAGAATTTCATCACTGAGGAAATTCCTTTTGAGGAAATTCCTCACTGATGACTAACTTGCAGCGAAACAACAAAGGATCAGGGGTGCAAAGTATCACTACATCAGTTTTCAAGATGAGGAATATGAAAAACAGTTTGCACAGTACACATGCACAGAGTAAGCAGGTGATGATTAACTCGCGTGAAGAATTTGAGGTTGAGGAAATTCAGAAAAAGTCTTCAGCAAATTCTTCAAACAGAGACAATGAAAATCTTCAACATACGAGGATTTTAAAGAGTTGAAGAAATAGAACCTGTTTCACAGTGAAGACAATGGTTGATGACCCAGTTCCAACTGCTGTGACAGTTATACGTCTGGTTTGGAGCGGCTTGGTATTGAAACCAAAGGATACACAGTCCCGGGACACACAGTCCCTACAGAATTCTCCTTGACCTAAGGACACACAGTCCTCGCCCAACACTCGTGGTAAGTCTTCAGGGCAGACTTCCAAACCCTCACAAACTTGGTCACCCGGCGATCCAAAATTGACTGCTGGATTGCTCTAGACCATGACGCCTAACCGTCTGGAGGATGCACAGTCCTCAAAGGTAAAATGCTTCTGTCCCACACAGGAACACATTCTTCAGTGATGCTCAATCACTTGGTTTTTGGTTTGTGGTTTGGTGTTTGGGGTATTTCCTCACTGATGATTTACTCTCGAAGACTCTGAGGAATTTGGGTTGCTCTTATGACAAGTGTTAGTTTATAACGGAGCAGCCAACCAGCTAATGGTTGTGGGGGGCGGCTATTTATAGCCTCGGAGCATCCCAACATGATTTGACATTAATGCCCTTAAATAATATGACCGTTGGTGTGGATAAGATCAGTGATGTGGCACGAATTGCGGTAACGGTCGGGACCCTCAACTGTGAGAGTCCTCATGTCTCTCATATTCCTCACTTGAGGCTTTTGGTAGGATTAGGCTTGGGTTGAGCATCATGAGGAAATTCATTCCAAAGTGTTACCTCGACCCCCTTTAATAGTACGGTGTTCCTCTGACTCAAGAGTGAAGAAAATAAAACAGAAAGAATAAATCTTCATGCTTCAAAGTCTTCAGATTGATTTTCGTCAGGACAGACCGAATTCCTCATCTTCAATATCTTCATGAGGGATACCAATTTCATCGCAATTTCTTCGCGATTCAATTCTTGAGCTTCAGACCAATTTCTTCAGCCGAAGATATAAATTTTTAGGGGTCGATACTCATAGAATATTTCAAACTCCTCAGCGACTTATAGATCGTGTGTGCACTCATGAACACATTAGATACTTAACATATAAGTCTTCAAACCACCAAAATCACTAAGGGGCACTAGATGCACTTACAGTAAGTCACTTCATCGCTGTTTGTCCTTGATGGGAGAAGGAATCAAAGAAGAAGAGCAAAAACTATGATTCTGATGGCAAGAATAAGAGGAAGTATCGCTTCATCCAAGTCTTCGTTGCATAAGAAGAGCTCCAAGGCACATGGTTTCATTCGCAAGAAGATGGATTCTGATGCTAAATCTGGGTCTGAAGCTGAAGAGGGATCTCAGGAGGAGTCTGATCCTAAAGTTGTTGGTTTTGCAATGGCTTCTGCATTGGTCGCCTCATGTGTCTTTGACTCCGAAGACAATGGTCACTTCATCAACGCCGAAGCCAATGACGATGACAATGCTCCAGCCTACTTGTAACGACTAAGATGCGGTCCTTTCCTATTTAGGGGGCGATGCCTCAAAAGGGAAAGAAGCACATCTAAGCGTTTCGCAAGCGAGATAAACATAGCACATACATAATTTAAGATTGACAAATAGGGAATTCATTTGCCATCTCACATAGATAATATCAGAGTTACATCCATACATTTATTCAGACAAGGTAGTTCCGCTACGGACTACATAACACAAGGAAAAGACTATGATATCCCGCATGCTTGCCCACGATCACGACCACGGCCTCAATCTTCTGGATAGTTCACGTACATGTGGTCGTTCTCCTCATCGTACTGCCACGCCAGCTGCGTGCCATCTGGATCACCTGCATCGGGCGTACCTGTACCTGTTGGGGTGTTGAAGTAATCTGTGAGTCACGGGGACTCAGCAATCGATGACCTTGGTACCGAAACTAGTCAAGTTATTAGGTGAGGAAGGTTCAATATTTAGGTTGCAGCATTCTAAGCATTTATGGTGGCTAACTTATGAAGATTAAAGTTATAGATGTGGTGTTCTACGCGAGCGCTCGAAGACTAGGTGATCACTAAGTGATCCTGAACACCTACTTACGTCAAGCATAACCCCACCGTGTTCCCCATCAAAGAGAGGTCTTCAAAGGGGACAATCACAGTTACGCACACAATTGGCAGTTTTATTAGAGTTAGTTCAAGTTATCTATAACCGGATGTTAACAAATAATCCATGTTGCCACATAACCGCAGGCACGACTTTCCGAAAGATTAAACCCTGCAGGGGTGCTCCAACTAGTCCATCACAAACGGTCACGGGCCGTAAAGTAATCCTCTATCACGAATATCGTGATCTCGTCGGATTCCTTAGAGGAAAACCTCAACTCTTGGGAGACCCAAAGTTTCACCGGGATTCCTATAAGCAAGATATATCGCTAAGGTAAGACAAGACTAGCAGAACCTCCCGTCATGTCGACGACCCCAATAAGAGCCACATATCTTAGTCTCAGGACACGACGGATGAGCACAACGTACAGTGGCCTGATAGACATCTCCCGAGTTGCCCCGGGTTGGCCCCGCACACGACTCTAGTTTGGACCAACACTCATGAGGAGCACTGGCCCGGGTTGTTGATTAAATCCTCAGGGGTAGCTATTCCCTATGCAGAATTATTATTAAGTGATTAGCAATTAAAAACTAATGTTGGGTCCTGCCGGACAAGCCTTAACACTATACGATTTATCAAGGGGGTCCCCATAACAACCCCGAACGTGTTAGGAGTGATCAGTTATGGAATCAAACACCGGTAGCCGAAACCAAGGCGAAAATAACGGAACAAATCACCCGGAAAAAGGCTAGGCCTTCCGTCATTTACCAAGTATATAGGTGCATTAATTAAATAGTAGTTTAAACATAATGATATCAAATACTCATGTTATCACATGAGGCAGCTGGCTCCTGCAACTAGCAAAGCTATCATTAGAAGCTGAGCAAGCCTACTTAGCCAAACAACATTAGCTAGGAGGGGAAGGTGTTTGGGTTTCATGGCAATATCAGGAGGCAATTGTATCAAGTGGTAGGCAACGAGCATATATCAAAGGAAACGTGATTCTAAGCATAACAAAGCTAGATACGGTATCAAGGTCACGGTCGTCTTGCATGTGATGTCTTCAGCTTGGAACTGCTCTTGTTCGTCCTGCACGTACTCTCCTGAATCCACGTACTCGCTCTCCGATCCCAGTGCTACCCAAGATAAAAATAACAACCAATGAACACCAACACAACATGATGCAACAAACACATGATGCATGAGATGAGAATGAAGCATGCATCTCTATTCTAGTCACTTGCATATGCATGAGAAGAGAAGATAAACTTCTGGTCAGAACTTCACACTAAGCTATATTGACATGCATGAAGATGGCATGAATAGGTGCATCACGAGAAAACGATGCAAAAGCATATAAAGAACATTGCGAATGGAGCTACGGATCAATCGGAAACTACGAAACAAGATATGGAGCCCTACGGTTCAAATCCACCACAAGCACACTCCAATGGCACTCTTCTGGTGTTCCCAGGTTGCCACATGATCAAACAAACAAATATAGGTGGGGTGGTGCAAAGACACTCACCACACCACCAACAATACTAACACAAGCTTCAAAACAACTAAAACATGCAATCTGTCCTAAACAGCATCATAACAGTTTGTGAGCAAGATGCAAAGTATCTACAACCACCCAAATGTGCCAAATCATATATGTGGCAAAAGCTATTCAAAAGCTCTGCAAGCTTGAGCAAGAAGATAATACAAAGGAGTCACACACAGGAAGAAATACAGGTGCTAACTTGGACAAAAATAACAGATATCAGGGACTTAGTGAAAATCTCAGATTTTCACCAGCTGCTTATGCTCTGAAGCATTTTGACAGCCTCCAAAATGATATCTACAGGAAGTGAAAGTGCATGAAATTTAATAGAGAGCTAGACAAACACAAAAGCTCCAACTCTCTAGTTTCAAGGGTTGATTCCAAACACATGAGCTTTTGCAACCACAACAACAAGGGAAGAAAAATAACAACAGTTTCTCAGACTTTGTGAAAATCACAGGGTTTTCACAAATCTGTAATCTTCAGCCAAGTGTCAACTTTGGCAAGGCACAACTTGCACATGCAAACTCCTATGAGCAAAACAAAACCACCATGATGTAGAGGGGTTCACCCACTATTGCCACATCAAGGAATTATCCTCATAGGCTCAACACACCACATGGCACCAAGCTCTAAACATAGCATCAAGAGAGAAAAATGACAGTTTATGAAGTCGCTCTAAAGTGAAATCTGATTCCACCAGTGGATTCCTGGGATGATTCTACCCCAAATCCATATATAATACATGGGTACTTGCATGGAACTAATAGGCACAAAGCTAGCTCGAAAAACTACATGAAATCAACATAAGCATATACAAGCATCATCACATGTGAAGAACACATACGTGGCACCCCTATATCTACCTATGCACACACACAAGACCACACTCCACCAACACAACTTGGTGGCAAGCATGAGAGGTGAGCCCTCATGCTCAAGTGCTCAATTGCACTCATGCTCACACACGCACATATGCACGAGGACCTACACACCTACACACACACAAGCACTACCACTACTCTCACATATACAAGAGGTGCAACAAGAGGGGTGACCCCTTGCAAATGCCACCACAAGCACACACACCCTCTCACATAGGTGCACAAGTCACCCATGTGCACATACATATACACACACTACAACACACTCAACTACCCAAGCTAGATCAACCACACATCCATGCAAGAGCTTTCCTACACCCTACTCACATGCACAAGAGGGCAACAAGATACCTTGTTCATGTGTGTGTGTCACACACACACACACACACATGCATCACAAAACACACACACACACAACATACTCCTCCTCATACATCAACACATGGTACACTCACCTACACATACACACAAAGCTAAAATAAAGAAGAAACCTACTGGTTGTGTTCTTAGGCACAAATAGATTGCTGCCCAAGCAATGCAACAACATACACTACTATAAACAGCAAAAGAAGAAATAAAAATAAAAAGGGGTGGGATTGGGATCGAACCCAAGACCTGCTAAACCACATCACACCTACACTACCACTACACTACTGCCCTTGGGCTCGACAGAGATGGGAAGGGAAATAGGGTGTGTTTCCCTGTTGAGCTACTTGTTGGGTAACGTAGCATAAATTCAAAAAAATTCCTACGCATATTCAGATCTTCCTATGGAGAGACCAGCAACGAGAGAGGGGTGAGTGCATCTTCATACCTTTGAAGATCGCTAAGCGGAAGCTTTGCTAGAACGCGGTTGATGGAGTCATACTCGCGGCGATTCAGATCGCGGTGTGATTCCGATCTAGTGCCGAACCACGGCACCTCTGCGTTCAACACACGTGCAGCCCAGTGACGTCTCCCGCACCTCGATCCATCAAGGAGGAGGGAGAGGTTGGGGAAGATCTCCGGCAGCACGACGGCGTGGTGTCGATGGAGAGACGAGGTCTCCCGGCAGGGCTTCGCCAAGCACTTTGGGAGAGGAGGAAGAAGGGGGCAGGGCAGGGGAAGGGGGTGGCGCACCCCTAGGTGGTGCAGCAGCCCCCCAAGATGGGAGGTGCGGCGGCCAGGGCAGGGGAAGGGGGTGGCGCACCCCTAGGTGGGCCTTAGGCCCACCAGCGCCTAGGGTTTCCCCCCTCTCCACCTCCCGCGCCTTGGGCTTCCTTGTGGGAGGCGCACCAGCCCACTTTGGGCTAGTTTCCCTCCCTCTTTTAGCCCATGCTACCTCTTGGGGCTGGTGGCCCCTCCCGGTGGACCCCCGGGACCATTACCGGTGGTCCCGGTGGTCCCGGTACATTACCAGTGACGCCTGAAACATTTCCGGTGTGCAAAACCATCCATCCTATATATAAATCTTTACCTCCGGACCATTCTGGAGCTCCTCGTGACGTCCGGGATCTCATCCGGAACTCCAAACAACTTTCGGTAACCTCGTATAACAATTCCCTATAACCCTAGCGTCATCGAACCTTAAGTGTGTAGACCCTACGGGTTCGGGAGACAAGTAGACATGACCGAGACACCTCTCCGGCCAATAACCATCAGCGGGGTCTGGATACCCATGGTGGCTCCCACTTGCCCCATGATGATCTCATCGGATGAACCACGATGTCAAGGATTCAATCAATCCCGTATACAATTCCCTTTGTCTGTCGGTATAGAACTTGCCCGAGATTCGATCGTCGGTATACCTATACCTTGTTCAATCTCATTACCGGTAAGTCTCTTTACTTGTTTCGTAGCACGTCATCGTGTGACTAACTCCTTAGTAACATTGAGCTCATGATGATGTTCTACCGAGTGGGCCCAGAGATACCTCTCCGTCACGCGGAGTGACAAATCCTGATCTCGATTCGTACCAACCCAACAAACACTTTCAGAGGTACCCGTAGTGCACCTTTATAGTCACCCAGTTACGTTGTGACATTTGATACACCCAAAGCACTCCTACGGTATTCGGGAGTTGCACAATCTCACGGTCGAAGGAAAAGATACTTGACATTAGAAAAGCTTTAGCATACGAACAATACGATCTAGTGCTATGCTTAGGATTGGGCCTTGTCCATCACATCATTCTCCCAATGACGTGATCCTGTTATCAATGACATCTAATGACCATGACCAGGAAACCATGATCATCTATTGACTAACGAGCTAGGCAACTAGAGGCTTGCTAGGGACACATTGTTATATATTTATTCACACATGTATTACTATTTCCTGTTAATACAATTATAGCATGAACAATAGACGATTATCATGAACAAGGAAATATTATAATAACCATTTTATTATTGTCTCTAGGGCATATTTCCAACAGTCTCCCACTTGCACTAGAGTCAATAATCTAGTTACATTGTGATGTATCGAACACCCATATCATTATGGTGTTGATCATGTTTTGCTCGAGGAAGAGGTTTAGTCAACGGGTCTGCGACATTCAGATCCGTATGTACTTTACAAATCTCTATTACTCCACTCTGGACATGGTCCTGGATGGAGTTGTAGCGGCGTTTGATGTGCTTGGTCTTCCGGTGAAACCTGGGCTCCTTGGCTATGGCAATGGCCCCAGTGTTATCACATAAGAGCGCCATTGGACCCGACGCGCTTGGAACTACTCCAAGGTCGGTGATGAGCTCCTTCATCCAAATTCCTTCATGAGCCGCTTCTGAAGCAGCTATGTACTCGGCTTCACTTGTAGATGCTGCCACGACTTCTTGCTTGCTGCTGCACCAGCTCACTGCCCCACCATTCAAAACATACACGTATCCGTTCTGTGACTTAGAGTCATCTGGATCAGTGTCGAAGCTAGCATCTACCTAACCCTTTACGACGAGCTCTTCGTCACCTCCATAAACGAGAAACATCTCCTTAGTCCTCTTCAGGTACTTAAGGATATTCTTGACCGCTGTCTAGTGTTCCATACCTGGATCACTTTGGTACCTCCCTACCAAACTTATGGCAATGTTTATATCAGGTCTGGTACACAGCATGGCATAGATTAGAGAGCCTACGGCTGAAGCATAGGGGACAGTACTCATCTTCTCTCTATCTGCTGCCGTGGTCAGTGACTGAGTCTTACTCAATCTCATACCTTGCAAAACTGGTAAGAACCCTTTCTTTGAGTTTTCCATATTGAACTTCTTCAATATCTTGTCAAGGTATGTACTTTGCGAAGGACCTATGGGGCGTCTCGATCTATCTCTATAGATCTTGATGCCTAATATGTATGCAGCTTCTCCAAGGTCCTTCATTGAAAAACTCTTGTTCAAATAGGCCTTTATGCTCTCCAACATCTATATATTATTCCCCATCAATATTATGTCATCCACATACAGTATGAAGAAAGCTACAGAGCTCCCATTCACTTTCTTGTACAGACAGGCTTCTCCGTAAACCTGTATGAACACAAACGCTTTAATCACCTCATTAAAGCGAATGTTCCAACTCCGAGATGCTTGCACAAGCCCATAGATGGAGCGCTGGGGCTTGCACACTTTGTTAGCACCCTTAGGGTCGACAAAACCTTCTGGTTGCATCATATACAACTCTTCCTTAAGGTTCCCGTTAAGGAACGCTGTTTTGACGTCCATTTGCCAAATTTCATAATCATAAAAGGCGGCAATTGCTAACATGATTTGGACTGATTTCAGCTTCGCTACGGGAGAGAAAGTCTCTTCATAGTCAATCCCTTGAATTTGTCGAAAACCCTTTACGACAAGTCGAGCTTTATAAACGGTTACATTACCGTTTGCATCAGTCTTCTTCTTGAAGATCCATTTATTTTCTATGGCTCGCCGGTCATCGGGCAAGTCCACCAAAGTCCATACTTTATTCTCATACATGGATCCTATCTCGGATTTCATAGCTTCAAGCCATTTGTTGGAATCCGGGTCCGCCATCGCTTCTTCATAGTTCGAAGGTTCACCGTTGTCTAACAACATGATTTCCATCACAGGGTTGCCCTACCACTCTGGTGCGGAGCGTGCCCTTGTGGACCTTCGCGGTTCAGTAGTAACTTGATCCGAAGCTTCATGATCATTATCATTAACTTCCTCTTCAGTTGGTGCAGGCGCCACAGGAACAATTTCCCGCGCTGCGCTACTTTCCTGTTCGAGAGGGGGGTGTAATTACCTCATCAAGTTCTACCTTCCTCCCACTTACTTCTATCGAGAGAAACTATTTCTCTAGAAAGGATCCGTTCTTGGCAACAAAGGTTTTACCTTCGGATCTAAGATAGAAGGTATACCCAATAGTTTCCTTAGGGTATCCTATGAATACGCATTTCTCCGCTTTGGGTTCGAGCTTTTCTGGTTGAAGTTTCTTCACATAAGCATCGCAGCCCCAAACTTTAAGAAATGACAACTTAGGTTTCTTGCCAAACCATAGTTCATACGGTGTCGTCTCAACAGATTTAGACGGTGCCCTATTCAAAGTGAATGCTGCAGTTTCTAATGCGTATCCCCAAAATGATAGCGGTAAGTCGGTAAGAGACATCATAGATTGTACCATATCTAATAAAGTGCAATTACGACGTTCAGACACTCCGTTGCGTTGCGGTGTGCTAGGCGGCGTCAGTTGTGAAACGATTCCACACTTCCTTAGGTGTTTGCCAAACTCGTGACTCAAATATTCTCCTCCACGATCAGATCGTAGACACTTAATTTTTCTGTCATGTTGATTCTCGACCTCACTCTAAAATTCCTTGAACTTTTCAAATGTCTCAGATTTGTGCTTCATCAAGTAGATATACCCATACCTACTCAAATCATCGGTGAGAGTGAGAACATAACGATAGCCACCGCGAGCTTCAACGTTCATTGGACCACACACATGAGTATGTATTATTTCCAATAAGTCGGTTGCTCTCTCCATTATTCCTGAGAATGGAGTCTTAGTCATATTTCCCATGAGGCATGGTTTGCATGTGTCAAATGATTCAAAGTCAAGAGACTCTAATAGTCCATCAGTATGGAGCTTCTTCATACGCTTAACACCGATATGACCAAGGCGGCAGCGCCACAAGTATGTGGGACTATCATTATCAACTTTACATCTTTTGGTACTCACACTATGAATATGTGTAACATCATGATCGAGATTCATCAAGAATAAACCATTCACCAGTGGAGCATGACCATAAAACATATCACTCATATAAATAGAACAACCATTATTCTCTGACTTAAATGAGTAGCCGTCTCGCATTAAGAAAGACCCCGATACAATATTCATGCTCAAAGCTGGTACTAAATGACAATTATTAAGGTTTAAAACTAATCCCGACGGTAGATGTAGAGGTAGCGTGCCGACGGCGATCACATCGACCTTGGAGCCATTCCCGACGCGCATCGTCACCTCGTCCTTGGCCAGTCTCCACTTATTCTGCAGTTCCTGCTTTGAGTTGCAAATGTGAGCAACATCACCGTTATCAAATACACAGGAGCTACTACGAGCGCTCGTAAGGTACACATCAATAACATGTATATCACATATACCTTTAACGTTGCCGGCCTTCTTGTCCGCTAAGTATTTGGGGCAGTTCCGCTTCCAGTGACCTTTTCCCTTGCAATAGAAGCACTCAGTCTCAGGCTTGGGTCCATTCTTTTTCTTCTTCCCGGCATCTGGCTTACCGGGCGCGGCAACGGCTTTGCCGTCTTTCTTGAAGTTCTTCTTACCCTTGCCCTTCTTGAAACTAGTGGTCTTGTTGACCATCAACACTTGATGCTCTTTCTTGATTTCTACTTCTGCAGACTTGAGTATCGAGTACAACTCGGGAATGGTCTTCTCCATCCCTTGCATGTTGTAGTTCAGCACAAAACCTTTGTAGCTTGGTGGGAGAGACTGGAGGATTCTGTCAATTATAGCATCATCCGGAAGTTCGAGTCCAAGTGAAGTCAGACGACCGTGTAACCCAGACATTTTGAGTATGTGCTCACTGACAGAACTGTTCTCCTCCATCTTACAGCTAAAGAACTTGTCGGAGACTTCATATCTCTTGACACGGGCATAAGCTTGAAAAACTAGTTTCAGCTCTTGGAACATCTCATATGCACCGTGTTGCTCAAAACGCCTTTGGAGCCCTGTTTCCAAACTCTATAACATGCCACACCTAACCACAGAGTAGTCATCACTCCGCGTTTGCCAGACGTTTAGAATGTCCTGGGCTGCTGCGGGAGCGGGAGGGTCACCTAGCGGCGCATCAAGGACATAAGACTTTTTAGCTGCTTCAAGGATGAGCTTCAAGTTGCGAACCCAGTGCGCATAGTTGCTACCATCATCTTTCAGCTTGTTTTTCTCTAGGAATGCGTTGAAATTGAGGTTGACGTTGGCCATCTACATTATTTATAAAGACAACTTTTAGACTAAGTTCATGACAATTAAGTTCATTTAATCAAATTAAGTATGAACTCCCACTTAAATCGACATCCATCTAGTCATCTAAGTGATACATGATCCATGTTGACTAACCCGTGTCCGATCATCACGTGAGATGGACTAGTCACCATGGTGAGCAACTTCATGCTGATCGTATTCAACCATACGACTCATGTTCAACCTTTCGGTCTCTTGTATTTGAGGTCATGTCTATACATGCTAAGCTCGTTGAGTCAACCTAGGTGTTTCGCGTGTGTAAATCTGGCTTACACCCGTTGTATGCGAACGTTAGCATCTATCACACCCGATCATCACGTGCTGCTTCGAGACAACAATCCTTCGCAACGGTGCACACTTAGGGGAATACGTTCTCGAAATTTTAAGAGGGATCATCTTATTATGCTACAGTCGTTCTAAGAAATAAGATGAAAAACATGATAAACATCACAATGCAATCATATAGTGACATGATATGGCCATTATCATCTTTGCTCTTTCGATCTCCATCTTCAGGCATCGCATGATCATCATTGTCACCAGCGTGACACCATGATCTCCATCATCGTGTCTCCGTGAAGTCGTCACGCCAACTACTACTATCACTACTACTATAGCTAACCGTTAGCAATCAAGTAAAAGTAGTAAGCACATGGCATTGCATCTCATACAATAAATAAAGACAACTCCTATGGCTCCTGCCGGTTGTCATACTCATCGACATGCAAGTCGTGAAACCTATTACAATAACATGATCATCTCATACATCATACATGCAACATCACAACTTTGGCCATATCACATCACATGTCAAACCCTGCAAAAACAAGTTAGACGTCCTCTAATTGTTGTTGCAAGTTTTACATGGCTGATTTGAGTTTCTAGCAAGAACGCTTTCTTACCTACATGACAGCCACAACGATGATATGCCAAACTATTTACCCTTCATAAGCACCCTTTTCATCAAATCCAATCCGACTAGAGTAGGAGAGACAGACACCCGCCAGCCACCTTTATGCACGGTGTGCATGTCTGTCGGTGGAACCAGTCTCACGTAAGCGTACGTATAATGTCGGTCCGGTCCGTTTCATTCCACAATACCGCCGGAAAATAATAAGACTAGTAGCGGCAAGCAATTCAAAAATCATCACCCACAACCTTTTGTGTTCTACTCGTGCATAGAATCTACGCATAGAAAACCTGGCTCGGATGCCACTATTGGGTAACGTAGCATAAATTCAAAAAATTTCCTACACATATTCAGATCTTCCTATGGAGAGACCAGCAACGAGGGAGGGGTGAGTGCATCTTCATACCTTTGAAGATCGCTAAGCGGAAGCGTTGCTAGAACGCGGTTGATGGAGTCGTACTCGCGGCGATTCAGATCACGGTGTGATTCCGATCTAGTGCCGAACCACGGCACCTCCGCGTTCAACACACGCGCAGCCCGGTGACGTCTCCTGCACCTTGATCAAGCAAGGAGGAGGGAGAGGTTGGGGAAGATCTCCGGCAGCACGACGGCGTGGTGTCGATGGAGAGACGAGGTCTCCCGGGAGGGCTTCGCCAAGCACCGTGGGAGAGGAGGAAGAAGGGGGGTAGGGCTGCGCCGAGGGAGAGGGAAAACCGTGTGTAAAACAGCCCCAAAACCCCCACTATATATAGGAGGAGGGGAGGGGGGTGCCACCCCTAGGGATCCCACCCTAGGTGGTGCGGCAGCCCCCCCAGATGGGAGGTGCGGTGGCCAGGGCAGGGGGAGGGGGTGGCGCACCCCTAGGTGGGCCTTAGCCCACCAGCGCCTAGGGTTTCCCCCCTCTCCACCTCCTGCGCCTTGGGCCTCCTTGTGGGAGGCGCACCAGCCCACTTTGGGCTGGTTGCTCTCCCTCTTTTGGCCCATGCTACCTCTTGGGGCTGGTGGCCCCTCCCGGTGGACCCCCGGGACCATTACCGATGGTCCCGGTGGTCCCGGTACATTACCAGTGACGCCCGAAACATTTCCGGTGTCCAAAACCATCCATCCTATATATCAATCTTTACCTCCGGACCATTCCGAAGCTCCTCGTGACGTCCGAGATATCATCCGGGACTCCGAACAACTTTCAATAACCTCGTATAACAATTCCCTATAACCCTAGCGTCATCGAACCTTAAGTGTGTAGACCCTACGGGTTCGGGAGACAGGTAGACATGACCGAGACACCTCTCCGGCCAATAACCATCAGCGGGGTCTGGATACCCATGGTCTCTCCCACTTGCTCCACGATGATCTCATTGGATGAACCACGAAGTCAAGGATTCAATCAATCCCGTATGCAATTCCCTTTGTTTGTCAGTATAGAACTTGCCCGAGATTCGATCGTCGGTATACCTATACCTTGTTCAATCTCATTACCGGTAAGTCTCTTTACTCGTTTCGTAGCACGTCATCGTGTGACTAACTCCTTAGTCACATTGAGCTCATGATGATGTTCTACCGAGTGTGCCCAGAGATACCTCTCCGTCACGCGGAGTGACAAATCCCGACATCGATTCGTACCAACCCAACAAACACTTTCACAGGTACCCGTAGTGCACCTTTATAGTCACCCAGTTAAGTTGTGACATTTGATACACCCAAAGCACTCCTACGGTATCCGGGAGTTGCACAATCTCACGGTCGAAGGAAAAGACACTTGACATTAGAAAAGCTTTAGCATACGAACAATACGATCTAGTGCTATGCTTAGGATTGGGCCTTGTCCATCACATCATTCTCCCAATGACGTGATCCTGTTATCAATGACATCTAATGGCCATGACCAGGAAACCATGTTCATCTATTTACTAACGAGCTAGCCAACTAGAGGCTTTCTAGGGACACATTGTGAACTATTTATTCACACATGTATCACTGTTTCCTGTTAATACAATTATAGCATGAACAATAGACGATTATCATGAAAAAGGAAATATGATAATAACCATTTTATTATTGCCTCTAGGGCATATTTCTAACACTACTGCCCTCGAAACGCAACAAAATAAAAAAGGGGCACTGTGGGACTCGAACACGCGACCAACTGTGCCCAAAACGCCACTGCTACCACTCGGCTATACTCACGGTTCTTATTAGAGAGGGAGAGGTAACTCTCTTAGGTATCCCTCTCTGGTATGCCTACCAACGACGACGGCCGGAACAGGGGAAGGACGCCGGTGACGTTACAGCTCAAATTGAGCAACGAGCTCTTGCTGGGAGGAAGAGGGGTTCACCAGGAACTCATTCCTGGCCCTAGCTCACCGGGAGGAGCACCACATTAGCACCTCGACGACCTACGGTGGCAGCAACACAGGAGCACGACGGCGGCACTACTACGGCCCCAGGAGGGATCTACTCGCAGGGAAACGGGAAGGAGAAGGTGGTCGCTCACCCAGGAGACGTCGGGTAGCGTTCGTCGGCGAAGTAGCGGAAGAAGAGGCGGGGCGGCACGACGACCCGCTCCAGCTTGATGGAGCCGCCGCGGAGGGCGCGCCAGAGAGGAGGATCCCCTCTGCTAACGCCTTGGCCGCCATGGAGACGCTGTCGGCGACGAGGGGGGAGGCCGGCAACAATCTCTCTGACAACTGAAGTAGCACTTACCTTCTCTCTCTATCTCGCTCAGATCTGATCGCGGGGAAGAAGGAGAGGGGGCGGCGTCGAGGAGGGAACCCTAGGGAAGGCACGCACGCCTAGGGAATATATAGGGGGCGAGAGGGGCCGCCTCGATGTCCGTGAAGCCACGACGTCGACCTCTCTCTCGCTCTCTCTCTGTTTCTCTGACGGAAAGCAGGAGGAGGAAGGAGACGACGTCAACAGGAGAGGGACAGGGGAGTGGGCTACCGCGCAAGGGAAAAGCAGTGCTGGGTGAGCGAGGGGAGAAGGCCCACTCGGCTGGCGCCAAATAAAATAAAGAAAACCCACTGGGTTTTTCCACTTAAAAACAAATGCCAGCAAACATTAAACTCCTAGGTAATTCTATGGCTCCAAAAATAAAATAAAAAATGACCCTGGTCATAAGGGAATTATGACCTATTTAAATAAAATGAAAAGAGGATTTTTGGAGCAAAGAAATATTTACAAAACATAATTATTGTAATATGTTTTGTCCATAGAAACCCCAGTTAAGCATAGTTTTAAAACACCTTAGACATAGCACCACAACCACGAGAAAATACTCTAAATGATCTACATTTTACAAGCAGGGGTAGAGCAAGTAAAACTTGAACTTAAGAAAAAAGAAGAAGAAAAGGTTTAGTTGAAACCTAGCTTTGGATAAATAAGCAAAGTTGGAAGCCAATCTTTGCACATCACTTCACACACCACATACTCATCACAATCACACATAAGATCAACACCACAACACACAAGCATGGATGAATGCTATGGATGGCATGATGCAAAGGGAAAACAAGATATAAGTCACATGACATGACAACTCCATATGCATGACATCAAGGATCCAATCATGGCAAGGTTCCAAATATGGCAATGTTACATTTGGGGCATTACAAACTCTCCCATACTACAAGAAGATCTCGTCCCGAGATCTAGGACTGAAAGAACTCTGGGAATTCGGAACGGAGGTGATCCTCGCGTTCCCAAGTGGCCTCTTTATCGGAATGATGTGACCACTGCACCTTGAGAAACTTGATTAACTTGTTGCGGGTCTTGCGCTCAGTCGTCTTGAGAACTGCAATTGGATGCTGACGATAGGATAGGTCGGGTTGAAGGTCGATATCTTGAAGATCAATTATGCGCTCGGGAGTCTTAAAGCATCTCCGGAGCTGAGAGACATGGAACACGTCATGCACATTTGCGAAGTTTGAAGGGAGCTCAAGTTGATACGCAAGGTCTCCTCTCTTGCCAACAACTCTGAAAGGACCAACGAAACGAGGAGCAAGCTTGCCTTTGATGCCAAAACGTTGTGTGCCCTTCATAGGAGACACTTTGAGATATACGAAGTCATCGAGCTCATAAGGCATGCCAGGACGCTTGCTATCATAATAGCTCTTCTGACAGGGCTGCGCTACTCTGAGATTATCCCGAATGACCCGACACATCTCTTCTGCTTCTTCGATCAAGTCATTCCCAAGAATCTGACGCTCGCCAGTCTTGGACTAGTTGAGCTTTGCCTGAACTAGCTTGATAACTGTTGTTATACGAGAACTCGACGAAAGGTAGGCAGTCTTCCCACTTCATGCCAAAAGAAATGACACATGCTCTCAACATATCTTCAAGGACCTGATTGACTCTCTCCACTTGCCCACTAGTCTGAGGATGAAAAGCTGTGCTGAATCGTATCTTCATACCCATCACAGACTGAAAAGAGTCCCAGAACTTGGAAGTGAAGATACTCCCATGATCCGAAGAAATCAACATAGGCATGCCGTGCAAAGATACTATCCTGGAAGTGTACAGCTCTGCAAGCTGAGTTGCCGAGATGGATTCCTTGACAAGAAGAAAATGAGCTACTTTGCTCAACTTGTCGATGACGACGAAGATGGCATCGTTACCCTTCTTGGACTTCGGAAACCCGGTGACGAAATCCATCTCAATATGGTCGAACTTCCACTCGGGAATGGGCAATGGATGCAAAAGACCAGCTGGACGTTGATGCTCTGCTTTCACCCATCGACATACATCACATTCATTTACGAACTAACCAATCTTACGCTTCATGCGAGTCCACCAGAAGGTCTGTTTCAAGTCGTGATACATCTTGGAACTTCTTGGATGTATTGAGAGCAGAGAGTTATGAGCTTCTTCCTTGATAACCTTTCTAAGATCACCTTTCGGAATGATAAGACGATCCTTAAAGAATAATGTGTCTCTGGCATCAACACTGAAGCACTTATATTTGGGAACTCCCTTTGCCAAGCCAATCTTAACTTTCTTCACCATTGCATCAAGAAGTTGAGCTGCTCGGACCTGGTCTTCCAAGGTAGGAGAGATATGAAGATTAGCAAGAAATCCCTGAGGTACTAACTAAAGGTTGAGCTTTCTGAAAGATTCACAAAGGTCAGGCTGGAGAGGCTTCAGAATGAGACTGTTGCAGTAAGCCTTCCTGCTCAAAGCATCTGTCATGACATTAGCTTTGCCTGGAGTGTACTCAACGCTCGGATCAAAATCCTGGAGCATTTCCACCCAACGAGTTTTTCGAAGATTGAGGTTAGGGTGGGTGAAGATGTATTTGAGACTCTTGTGATCGGTAAACACTTCAACCTTTCGTTCCAACAAGAGGTGTCTCCAAGTCATCAGAGCATGTACCACTGCCGCCAACTCAAGATCATGAGTGGGGTAATTCTTCTCACTTGGCTTCAACTGCCTCGAGGTATAAGATACCACTTTCTTGTCTTGCATCAACACATCACCAAGACCTTGAAGAGAGGCATCGCATAACACTTGGTAAGGTTTGGAGTCATCAGGAGGAACCAAGACTGGAGTAGAAGTGAGCTTCTCTTTGAGTGTGATGTTTGCTATGTATACCTTGCAACGGCGCCAGGAAATAGTTGTGTCGACGGCACCAGGAATCCTTTAGCTACGGCTACGCCTTAAGGGACTTCCTAGCAAGTATGCAAAGGATTTCCCCCGTGGCCTTGGAGCCTTGCGTTGGTGTTCCCTCGAAGCGGAAAGGGTGATGTAGCACAGTGACGGTAAGTATTTCCCTCAGTTTGAGAACCAAGGTATCAATCCAGCGGAAGAGTATCTCAAGATCCTGCACAAACACAAAAGCTTGCACCAACACTATGAAGGGGTTGCCAATCCCTTATAGATTGTTTGCCAAGTGAGAACTGAAAGCAACAAAGTAACAAAGAAAAGTAAAAGCGGAGGTGTAAACGATGGATGTGAATAGACCCGGGGGCCATAGTGTTTACTAGTGGCTTCTCTCATGAAAGCAAGTAGACGGTGGGTGAACAAATTACTGTCGAGCAATTGATAGAACCGCGGAAAGTCGTGACGATATCTATGCAATGATTATTTCTATAGGCATCACGTCCGAAACAAGTAGACCGATACTTTCTGCATCTACTACTATTACTCCACACGTCGACCGCTATCCAGCATGCATCTAGTGTATTAAGTCCATAAGAACAGAGTAACGCCTTAAGCAAGATGACATGATGTAGAGGGATAATATCAAACCAATGTTAAAAGCCCCATCTTTTTACCCTTGATGGCAACTACTTGATGTGTGCCTTGCTGCCCCTACTGCCACTGGGAAAGGTCACCACATGGTAGAACCCAAAACTAAGGACTTCTCCCATTGCAAGAATCATAGATCTAGTTGGCCAAACAAAACCCAAGACTCGGAGAGACTTACAAGGATATAAAATCATGCATATAAGAAATCAACAAAGAATCAAATATATATCATAGATAATCTGATCACAAATCCACAATTAATCGGATCTCGACAAACACACCGCCAAAGAAGATTACATCGGATAGATCTCCATGAAGATCATGGAGAACTTTGTATTGAAGATCCAAGAGAGAGAAGAAGCCATCTAGCTACTAACTACGGACCCATAGGTCTGAAGTGAACTACTCAGGAGTCATTGGAGGGGCGATGATGATGATGAAGAAGCCCTCCAACTCCAAAGTCCCCTCCGGCAGGGCGCCGGGAAGGGTCTCCAGATGAGATCTCGCGGAAACGGAAGCTTTCGGCGGCGGAAAAGTATTTTCGAGGCTCCCCTAATTTTTTGCGGAATATTTGGGAATTTATAGGCCAAAGACCTAGGTCAGGGGGCGGCCAGGGAGGCCACAAGCCTGCCCACCGCCGCCTTCCCTGGTAGCGGAGTGGGGGCTTGTGGGCTCCCTGGAGCCCACCTGCCTTGGCCCAAAACCCCCTGGTCTTCTTCCATCCGGGAAAAAATCATTTCAGGGTTTTTCTTCCGTTTGGACTCCGTTCCAAAACCAGATCTGAAAAGAGTCAAAAACACGAAAAAATAGGAACTGGCACTTGGCACTGAATTAATAAGTTAGTCCCAAAAAAGGTATAAAAGGTACATAAAACAACCAAAGAATACAAGATAACAACGTGAAACCATAAAAAATAATAGATACGTTTGAGACGTATCAAGCATCCCCAAGCTTAACTCCTGCTCGTCCTCGAGTAGGGAAGTGATAAAGAATGAACTTTTGATGCTTTCATGCTACCTAGCATAGGTGTCCTTTGTAATTCCTCATATGTGACGTGAATGTTCAGATCCATTAGATTCGAAACAATAGTTTGCTATTGACGTGGAAACAATAATAATTCAGGCAAACTAGCAAGGTAATCATGAACTTTCAAAATAACAAGGCCAAAAGAAAGTTATCCCTACAAAAGCATATAGTCTGGCTATGCTCGATCATCATTGCACAACGAATTTAAATCATGCACAACCCCGGTATTGGCCAAGTAATTGTTTCACACCTTTACTTTCTCAAACCTTTTCAACTCTCACGCAATACATGAGTGTGAGCCATGGTTATAGCACTATAGATGGTGTGGAATGTGGTGGAGGTTGCAAGACAAAAAGGAGAATATAGTCACATTAACTAGGCATATCAATGAGCTATGGAGATGCTCATCAATAGATATCAATGTGAATGAGTAGGGGTTGCCATACAAATGATGCACTAGAGCTACGAGTATGTGAAAGCTCTTAGAGAGAACTAGTGGGTGTGCATCCAACTTGCTTGCTCACGAAGACCTAAGGCAATCTTGAGGAAGCCTATCATTGTAATATATAAGCCAAGTTATATAATTAAAATTTCCCACTAGCTATATGGTGGTGACAAAACGAGAGACTCTCAATCATGAAGATCATGGTGCTTAATATGCACAAGTGTGGAAAAAGTGGTAGCATTGTCCCTTCTCACTTTTTCTCTCATCATTTTTTTAATTTGGTGGGCTCTTTGGCCTCTTTTTTTGTGGGCTTCTTTGGCCTCTTTTATTTCCTCACATGGGACAATGCTCCATTAATGATGATCATCACACTTTGAACTCAAAACTTAGAGCAACTATGAGTCTATATGGAATGCCTTCGGTAGTGTACCGTGGCAATGATCTAGCATGGCATAGACATCAATGGAAACATCATGCTAGCTATCTTACGATCATGCGATGGCAATGTAGACATGGTGGCACATGTCATGGTGGTAGTTGCATGGAAATATATCTCGGAATGACTTTGGAAAAGCCATAATAGGTAGGTATGGTGGCTGTTTTGAGGGAGGCTAATGGTGGGTTTTGTGCACCGACGAAAGTTGCACGACACTAAGAAGATAGTGATGATGGAAGGTGAAAGTGTGTTGGGGCATAGTTTATGCCTAAGTAATTTTGGTGATTGATGACAGTACCGTAAAGGACTAACCGTGTGTGTTAAGGTTTCAGATAACACACGTCAACGGCACAAGACGACTCGCCTCCTCATTCATGGAACGGAAGCACGACGCTCTCTACGATTCTCTTTGTTTGAGTCATAGGAAAGCCGTACTATTAAGAGGGGAACCGTAGTGGAAAGGTTTGGGTGGAATCCATCTTTGCACGCGCACACTTCACATATTTTCCCTTACCTTCATCTTTGGAGCGGCCCCCGCCACTGTGTTTCTTTCCTCCTTGCAAAATGGTCCCCAGCGGTAGTACCGCTCGCCCTAGCGGTAGTACCGCTGGAATGCTAGTGGTAGTGCCACTGTAGCCAACGGTAGTACCGCTGGCTGGCGGTAGTACCGCCCCTGGTCAGCGGTAGTACCGCTCTAGGAGCTTAGTACCGTCTGCCTAGCGGTTGTTCGTGGA
Source organism: Hordeum vulgare subsp. vulgare (assembly GCF_904849725.1). Taxonomy (NCBI): domain Eukaryota; kingdom Viridiplantae; phylum Streptophyta; class Magnoliopsida; order Poales; family Poaceae; genus Hordeum; species Hordeum vulgare. Next base: position 398,908,246 of record NC_058520.1, on the reverse strand, counting down.
CGGACCTTTTTGCGAAGACTTTCTTGGAGGTGGTAGTGCTTTTGCACTACCAGGGGCCCAACGGTAGTACCGCTGGAGTGCCAGCGGTAGTACCGCTGGAGTGCCAGCGGTAGTACCGCTGCAACCAGCGGTAGTACCGCTAGTCGGCGGTAGTACCGCCCCTGGTCAGCGGTAGTACCGCTGGAGTGCCAGCGGTAGTACCGCTGGAGCTCGGGCAGAGAGTGGGAAAACGGTTGGATTTCCCCCCACTATATAAAGGGTTCTTCTAGCTGTGGAACCTTATCTCTTACCTCCCCAAGCTCCATTGTTTCTCCCTAAGCTCAAAAGTGCCCGATCTCTCTCCCTAACCAATCAAACTTGTTCATTCTTTAGGGATTGGTTGAGAAGGCCTAGATCCACACTTCCACCAAGAGAAAAGTTGATTCCCCCACCAATCCCTTGCAGATCTTGTTACTCTTGGGTGTTTGAGCATCCTAGACGGTTGAGGTCACCTCGAAGTCATATTCCATTGTGGTGAAGCTTCGTGGTCTTGTTGGGAGCCTCCAAGCTTTGTGTGGAGTTTGCCCCAACCTTGTTTGTAAAGGTCCGGTTGCCGCCTTCAAGGGCACCTATAGTGGAATCACGGTACCTTGCATCGTGCGAGGGCGTGAGGAGAATACGGTGGCCTTAGTGGCTTATTGGAGTGCATTGTGCCTCCACACCGCTCCAACGGAGACGTACTTCCTGTCAAAGGGAAGGAACTTCGGTAAGACATCCTCGTCTCCATCGGTTCCACTTGTGGTTATCTCTATCCTTTACTTTGTGTATGCTTATGTTGTGGACTATATCTTATTGTCTTAATAACTCTCGTTGGTAGCTTCATTAGGGTTCACCTCATTGTCATAATATTTGTGAACTCATATGTTGTTTACCTTTACTTGCTAAGATTAATTAAAAAGTGGTCGTTGTCTATTCACCCCCTCTAGTCAACCATATCGATCCTTTCAATTGGTATCAGAGCAACGTCTCTTTATTAAGGGTTTAACCACCCAAAGAGTATGGAAGGCGAAGAGGGAATTAACCATGGGCAACCCGAGGCCATGGACTTGACTTCGGTCACAAGGGATGACTTGAATACGGCTATGGCCGCTCTCAAGACGTCCTTGACGAACGAGGTCAAGACCATGCTTAAAGAGTTAATTGAGGGATTTAAAAGTTCACCCGAACCGGCTATGGTGGTTAAACCCACCGTCACCGATTCGGAGGCCAACTCCTCTAAGGAAGCGGCTAAAGGTATGCGACCTCCCTCATCTCACGAAAAGGATGGGACTGGAACATATGCCTCAGTTCCACCCCCCATGGTCTATGGAGGATCCGTTCCCGCACCACGTCTTAATCCTGTTGGTCCTCCTCCTAAGCTTGTGAAAGGTGACTTTGCTAACTGGGTATTTCCTATTAAGTCTCATTTGAATCATACAACAAACTTGTGGAGAATCATCGAGCAAGGATATTATCCCCACGATCCAAGCAACCTCACTCCAAGATAAGATGCACACAATCAATACAATCACTCTGCTTTGTTTATCCTCCAGTCTGCAGTGCCACCTGAAGATCTTCCTCACTTGTGTCCCTTCACTTTGGCGAAGGATTGTTGGGAGCATATTATGGTGTTCTACAAGGGAAGCTCAAGCATTCAACGATCCAACTATGGAGTGATACTTGATAAGGCCGATGAGTTTGTGATGAAGGAAGACGAGGACCCTCGTGATCTCTATCGGAGGGTGACTGCTATTGCTGTGGAACTCAAGGATCATGGGAGCAAGGATGTGGATGATACATGGGTCAAGCGCAAGTTCCTTAAAGCCATCATGCCTTTCAACAAAGCCATGTCATCTGTCATTCGTCAGCGGCCAGACTTCCACTCCTTGTCTTCCAGTGAGGTGTTGGATGAATTCATTGCAATGTCAATCATGAACGAAACAGCCGACAATGCACTTGCTCGTGTTCGATCAAAGACAACTTCACCCAACCTTGCGTTGAAAGCAAAAGCAATGCTTGAAGAAGAAGAAGAAGATGAAGAAGAGGAGGGCTGCCCTGAAGAAACAAAGTATGCCTATCATGAGCACATGGCTCTTGTATCAAGGCAATTCTGGGGCAACAAGAGGAACTCAAGACCCTCCTTCACCAAGAACAACTCGAGTGGATTCAAACCCAAACAACGAGTAAGGACATGTTATAACTGTGGTAACGTGAGTCACTTCGTGGCCGAATGTCCCTATGAGAAAAGGGAAGACAACGGAGGCAAGCTCATTCGCAAAGACAAAACCAAATCATTTCCAATCAAGAACAACTTTGTGAAGAAACCTCACCCAAAAGGGATGGTGGCCCTTGAAGAGTACCCTTCCGATGATGATGATGATGATACAGTGGCAATGGAAACTGTTGCTATTGCCACTACACCTCCCCAGAAGGTGTCTCTCTTCAAGGCCCCCAATGAGAACCACATCACCAAGTGCCTCATGGCAAAAGGTATCAATCAGGTAGCTCCCATCATTAAGACCAACATTACTTCCGCCCCTTCATTGTTAAATTGTGTTGAAGATAGTGATGTTGGGGAACTTAATGAGCATGATCTTGACAAGTTTCTGTGCACTATTAAGGGAGAACCCAAGAAGCACTTTGTTGCTCTCTTGGAACAACTGGGTGAGGCCACTGACCTCATTGAGTCTAATGAGGAGACCATCTCCGAGCTTCAAGGACACAGTCGTGACTATGCCGATGAAATTGCCGAATTATCTAATGCTCTAGAAAAGGAGCGCACTCTTCGTTTGGCTCCTGAGGAGTCATATAACGATGACTGCGCTAAAATGCAAAAGAAACTAGATCATGATGTTGTTCTTACTCGTATGCTTAAGTCTGAAAAGTATGCTCTTGAGGTTGGCCATGACAGACTCAAAGAGGAGTTTGACACACTTGACAAGGCCCACAAGGTCTTGAAAGGTGCTGCTTTCTCTCTAAAAGAGTCTCATGATCAACTCCAAGAAAAGCTTACCAAGGAGATCTCCACTTGCCCTCCCTTTGTGTTAATTGATAATGCTTGTGCAACTAACCCCTGTTGTGAGCATGCACATCTTGTGGAGGAAAATGCCAAGTTGAAGGAGAAACTTGAGAAGGGCCTTGTGGCATGCATACAAGGTGAGAAGAGTCTAAACGACCTCTTGAGCACTCAAAAGGGTGTTGTAGGAAAGGAGGGACTTGGACTTACCTCCAAGTCAAAAGGTAAAAGGAGGAACAGGAACAAACGATCTCCCACCCTCATGGACATCTTTGTCAAAGAGGGTGAGGGGATCCAGAAGGCGAACAGGAACAAGGTGGACTATGGAAACCTCAAGAAGGGCAAAACCATTCCTACTAACACAGCCGGCAAACTCAATTCTTCTTATGTCTTATGTTGTGCTAGTGATGGGCATGTTTATGCCAGATTTGTTGGTTCCTACGATGAGGATATTGAATGGGCTATCTGGGTTCCTAATACCCTTGTCTCTAACATGAAAGGACCCATTAAAAACGGGTACCTAAAACCAAGCCTTGATCTGTTGCAGGAGTTTGCTTCCGGTGGGGTGTCATGGTTGCTCGATAGTGGAGCAACAAATCATATAACCGGAAGCAAGGACTTAGTGGTGGATGTGTATCCTTCTCCATCTATGCCCACCCATGTCCAATTCACCGATGCATCCTCTTCAAAGGAATTGGGATTTGGTAAGGTGGTCGTCTCTCAAGATTTATCTATTGAGAAGGTCATGCTTGTTGAGTCACTTGCCTACAATTTACTTTCGGTTCGTCAACTCGCAATTATGGGGTTTTCCACTTTCTTTAATCTTGATACTTTGGTCCTCCTGAGGAGCAAGACTCTTAAAGTAGCCTATGTTGGATATGTCGAAAATGGTCTTTATGTGGTGAACTTCTCAAAGCGACCCAGTAAGACTGCGACATGTTTAATGGCTAAAGTTGATGTGGGCTGGCTTTGGCATCGCCGTTTAGCTCATGTCAATATGAGATCTTTGCAAAGCCTTCTGACAGGGGACCATATTCGTGGACTAACAAATGTGAGTTTTGCTAAAGATCGTGTTTGCAGTGCCTGCATTGAAGGAAAGATTCATGAAACTGCTCATCGTCCAACGACTCTTATCTACACAGGCCATTGGAACTTCTCCATATGGATCTGTTTGGTCCTCCATCATTTGATAGTCTTGGAGGCAGAAAGTATTGCTTAGTGATTGTTGACGACTACTCAAGATATACGTGGGTATATTTCTTTAAAAAGAAGAGTGAGACTCAACAACGGTCATCAACTTTGCTAATGAAGCGCAACGTCAACATGAAGCAAAGATCTTGATGATTAGAAGTGACAATGGCACCGAGTTCAAGAACTACACCTTGGATGAGTTTCTAGGTGATGAGGGAATAAAACACCAATACTCTGCACCATATACCCCTCAACAAAATGGCGTGGCAGAAAGGAAGAACCGGACCCTGATAGACGCTGCAAGGACAATGATGGCAGAATTCAAATCTCCATATAACTTCTGGGCAGAGGCCATCAACACAGCATGTCATGCATCCAATCAGCTCTATATCCGCAAAGGCTTGAACAAGACTCTGTATGAGATTCTAACTGGAAACAAACCCAATCTCAAGTACTTCCGGGTATTCGGTTGTAAGTGTTTCATTCTCAAGAAAGGTGCACGGTTAGCTAAATTTGATTCTAGAGCACATGAGGGTATCTTTGTTGGTTATGCTACAAACTCTCATGCTTACCGTGTCCTCAACAAGTCCACTGGACTAATTGAGGAGACGTGTAACATAGAGTTTGATGAAAATAATGGCTCCCAAGTGGAGCAAAGTGGTCTGTGTGATGTAGGTGATGAAATTCCTCCCCAAGCCATAAGAAGAATGGGGATTGGTCAAATACTCCCCATTGAGGAACCCCTTGTGGCCGAAGGAGAAGGACAATGCTCTACTCAAGTGGAGCCATCACCTCCACAAGCCCCACACGCTTCCGATGAACAAAGAGAAGACTCTCAACAAAATAAACAAGCTCAAGGTCAAGATAAATTGCCCAACAATGATGATGTGTCTCAGGATATTCAAGCACTACCCCAAGACTCCGAACATGCTCAGGATCAAGATCAAGTGCAACCCCGAGATCCAGACCAAGTAGAAGCACAAGATCAAGATCTAGAGCAACCACAAACACAAGAACAAACTAGTGAACCTGCTCAAGTCGAAGGACAAGATGATCAGGAGACTGTCTCACAATTCCCTTCTGGAGCACCAACAGCCGGCTCAAGATGCAAGGGCAAGCAAAGTAAACAAGTCGATGCTCCCCCGTTATCTAATGAAGATCTATTGGAGCGTTGAGCAGCCAAGATTGCAAACAAGCTGCGGGTCAAGTCACATCTTATGAAGAATGTACTTGGCAGTTTAAAAAGGGGAGTTTCCACCCGTCAACAGATTTGGAATTATTGTGAGCATCACGCGTTTGTTTCGTATTGTGAACCTCAACAGGTACAGGAAGCGCTCGATGATGAGGATTGGCTTATGGCCATGCACGAAGAACTTAACAACTTCGAGCGCAACCAAGTCTGGGATTTAGTGCCTAGGCCAACGGAGGAACATAATGTCATCGGGACCAAATGGATATTCAAGAACAAGCAATATGCCAATGGGATTGTGATTCGAAACAAGGCAAGATTGGTGGCTCAAAGCTACTCCCAAGTCGAGGGTATCGACTATGGTGAAACCTTTGCCCCTGTTGCTCGTCTAGAATCTATTCGCATGTTGCTTGCATTTGCTTCTCATCATAACTTCAAATTACAACAAATGGATGTGAAAAGTTCCTTTCTTAATGGTCCTTTAAATGAGTTGGTCTATGTCAAACAACCCCCGGGATTCGAACATCCCAAGCTCCCCAATCATGTGTACAAACTTAATAAGGCACTCTATGGCCTTAAACAAGCCCCACGCGCGTGGTATGAGTATCTTACTGAGTTGTTACAAGATCGTGGGTTTGAAATTGGGAAGATAGATCCCACTCTTTTTACTAAGAGGGTTAAAGGGGATTTGTTCATATGCCAACTATATGTTGATGATATTATCTTTGGCTCTCCTAACATTTCCTTCAATGAAGAATTTGCTGCACTAATGACTGAGAAGTTTGAGATGTCCATGATGGGAGAGTTGAAGTTCTTCCTCGGGTTCGAGATTAAACAAGGTCTAGAAGGGACATTCGTCAAACAAGCCAAGTACACTCAAGACATGCTCAAACGGTTCGAGCTCGAAGATGTCAAACCGGTCAAGTTCCCCATGCCAACAAGATGCAAGCTTGACAGTGATCCCAATGGTAAAGCAGTGGATCAAAAGGTATATCGCTCCATGATTGGATCCCTCCTTTACCTTTGTGCATCTAGACCGGATATTATGTTGAGTGTAGGGATATGTGCACGGTTTCAATCCGCACCAAAAGAAAGTCACTACATGGCTGTTAAGCGAATCTTTCGATATTTGGCTCATACCCCAAACTTTGGTCTTTGGTATCCCAAAGGAGCAAACTTCAATCTAGTTGGATATTCTGACTCAGATTGGGCAGGAGATTGTGTGGAGAGGAAGTCAACGTCTGGAGGATGCCAATTCCTTGGTCGCTCATTGATAAGTTGGTCGTCAAAGAAGCACAATTGCGTCTCCTTATCATCCACCGAAGCTGAGTATGTGGCAGCTGCAAGTTGTTGTGCACAATTGCTATGGATGATGCAAACTTTAAAGGATTATGGTGTCACTTGTGACAAAGTGCCTCTTCTATGTGACAATCAAAGTGCTATCAAGATTTCCCTCAACCCAGTGCAACATAGCAAAACCAAACATATTGATATTCGCCATCACTTCATTCGTGAACATATCAAGCTAGGTGATATTGAGGTTCACTTCATCCACAATGAAGAGCAACTTGCAGATATTTTCACTAAGCCTCTAGATGAAGCAAGGTTCCGGGAGTTAAGGCATGAGTTAAATATCATTGATTCAAGTAATGTGGATTGAAACTAGGCATGTTGCACCTCACTTTGCGTTTCATCTTGGTCTGGATGTAGGCATGGACATAGGGGGAGTGTTGTTCTCTCAATGAACTTTCCCCCCCATTATGCATAAATCAATCTAGTCTTTCACTTTATCCATTGTCAAATGACACTTGTGCTTCAAAGACGAGCATTGGTCATGAACCCAAGGATAATTCTTCGCGGTGTCATACCATTGTCTCAAACATAGGTGGCCTCGGCCACCGCCCCTCCCACCTTTCTTTCGTATAGAAGAAAGGATATACAATGACAAGTCAGTACATATTTCTAGGATGCTATCTTTTTTACTTACTTGTCATTTGCCCAAGTTCTTCTCTTATCCTAGGCCGCGCTGTGTCATTTGCAGCGGTACTACCGCCAGGGGTAGCGGTACTACCGCCAGGATCCCAGGGTACTATCGCCAGGACCCCAACGGTACTACCGCTAGGGATAGCGGTAGTACCGCCAGGATTCCCATCTAACACGACCTGCTAGGAAATTTTTAGGGCTGTCTCAAGGGGGAGCGGTACTACCGCCAGGGGGAGCGGTAGTACCGCCAGGACCCCAGCGGTACTACCGCTGGCCCGTACCCCTTGGGATATATAAAGGAGGGGGAGCCCGTTTTTCCCAGGCTCTTTCTTCTTCCTCGCGGCTCCTCCCTCCCCTAGCCCGAAATCCCCCTGTTTTGATCTCTATTCGTGGAGCTCCTTCTCTCCGTTGGATTGGAGGGGTTGCTCCACTTCTCCTTCCTCCTCCAAGGGCCATGAATCCCGGTAAAAGCTCCTCCCCTTCTTCTATTGGTTGATGTTCTTGTTCTAGGGTTAGGAGCATTGGTGGTTTGGATTCATGTCTTTGATCTTGTGTCTTGTTCTTGGATGGCATGAAGGAGATATTTGAGGGGAGTGTAGGTCCTATGAATCGTTGCTGATTATTTTGCCATGCCCTAGGATTTACTTGTTTTAGATCAAGCACTTGAACTATGTTTGGATTAGATCTAAAACTTGCTCTCTCTTGCCTAGGCATGTACTTATTTCGGTGATACTTGTGATCCTCATGTGTGTAGGGCTGTGGTGGAGTTCTTAGTGTTCATACACAGCCCATGCCCCTCGTAAAAACTCGTGTAGCCATATCCATGAGGTCTATTTTATCTGTCAGATCTGAAAATCAAACCCCAGCGGTACTACCGCCAGGGGTAGCGGTACTACCGCTAGGACCCCAGCGGTACTACCGCCCGGGGTAGCGGTACTACCGCTAGGACCCCAAGCAGTACTACCGCCAGGGGTAGTAGTACTACCGCTAGGACCCGAGTGGTACTACCGCCAGGTGTAGCGGTACTACCGCCAGGAGGAATCATTGTGCGTTCTTTTCATGTGCTTGGCAATGAGTGTTTATTTTTTCTGCCATTTTCTAGTTCATTGCCTTGACTCCTTTTCTGTCACTTCTTTTCGGTGTGTGTTTTGTGTCACAGGTGGTGCTCGCCGTTCGAACCCCTCACGGGACACGCAGTCTAAGCACTATCGCAACCCAGAGGCTCCAGAGGGTTCCGCCACTTCAGGTCTGCAACCCAAAAAGCAGGCTTTCAAGAAGACCGGGCAAAAGGACAAGGGGATCAATGTCCGCACAATGCCCCCCAAGGACTTTCTGCGGTTCCGCACTCAGAACCATTATCTCCAAGAGCGGGCTGTGATCAAGAATGTTGAACATGTTTGGACCAGGGATCACTGCAGGATCTACCATGACATTGTCATGCAGTTCAAGAAGAACTTTGTCCCCGTTCAGTGGATTGACCTCGCTCATCTTCAGCGGAACCTGGACTATTTTGGTGACGCCCTTTCCCTGATTGACAAACTGGGCATCAAGGTCATCATCACCTTCAAGACAGATTTTGACCCCAATGTTGTTGCCTAGTTCTATGTCACAGTCCACTTCTCTCCTGATGACGAGCGCTCTATGGTGTGGATGACTGGGACTCAGAAGATGACTGGTACCTGGCGTGAATTCATGGCATTCCTCAAGGTTGGGTTCCAGGGAGCTGACACTCCACTTGGGTCGCGTCCTCATGCTGCAGCTCCCACTGATAGGGCCCCCGCCAAGGACAAATTGCAGCAACTATATGTGAAGAAGGGTGTGCTCCCCAAGCATCTGGACATCATGCATCGGATCTTCCGCAACACCCTCTTTCCTCGCATTGGTAACTTCGACGAGGTTCATGGCTCTCTGGCTGAGATACTGCTGCTCTGTGAGGAGTCTATGACTAAGGAGTCTGCCCCTCTTGATATTTCTGATGTGATGTTCACGGAGCTCTGGAACTGCATCATGATGCGCAAGGTTCCCATCTACGGGCCCTATCTGTTTGCTTATATCAGTCAGAAGTGGCAAGATACCTATCTGGAGGAGGAGCTATACATTCAGGCTAACTACATTATACACGACCCTGTCAAGCTTCGCGTCAAGGATAAATGGGCCAACCCATCCACTTCCTCTCAGCACATGGATACTGACACAGAGATAACTGCTGACAGAGGAACATCATCTTAGTCCCGTGTTGGGGAACGTCGCATGGGAAACAAAATTTTTCCTACGCGCACGAAGACCTATCATGGTGATGTCCATCTACGAGAGGAGATATTCGATCTACGTACCCTTGTAGATCGCGCAGCAGAAGCGTTAGTGAACGCGTTTGATGTAGAGGAACGTCCTCACGTCCCTCGATCCGCCCCACGAACCGTCCCGCGATCAGTCCCACGATCTAGTGCCGAACGGACGGCACCTTCGCGTTCAGCACACGTACAGCTCGACGATGATCTCGGCCTTCTTGATCCAGCAAGAGAGACGGAGTGGTAGATGAGTTCTCCGGCAGCGTGACGGTGCTCCGGAGGTTGGCGGTGACCTAATCTCAGCAGGGCTCCGCCCGAGCTTCGCAGAAACGCGATCTAGAGGTAAAGCCGTGGAGATATGTGGTCGGGCTCCCGTGGCAAAGTTGTCTCAAATCAGCCCTAAAACCTCCGTATATATAGGGGGAAGAGGGGGAGCCTTGCCTTGGGATCCAAGGACCCTCAAGGGGTTCGGCCGAGCCAATGGGGGAGTCCTCCCCTTCCAAACCGAATCCAACTAGGTTTGGAAGGAGGAGTCCTTCCCCTTTTTCCCACCTCCTCTTTTTTTTTCTTTTCTCTTTGATTTTCGTCCTATGGCGCATAGGGCCTTATTGGGCTGTCCCACCAGCCCACTAAGGGCTGGTGCGCCACCCCCAAGGCCTATGGGCTTCCCCGGGGTGGGTTGCACCCCCCGGTGAACACCCGGAACCCATTCGTCATTCCCGGCACATTCCCGGTAACTCCGAAAACCTTCCGGTAATCAAATGAGGTCATCCTATATATCAACCTTCATTTCCGGACCATTCTAGAAACCCTCGTGACGTCCTTGATCTCATCTGGGACTCCGAACAACATTTGGTAACCAACCATATAACTCAAATACGCATAAAACAACGTCGAACCTTAAGTGTGCAGACCCTGCGGGTTCAAGAACTATGTAGACATGACCCGAGTGACTCCTCGGTCAATATCCAATAGCGGGACCTGGATGCCCATATTGGATCCCACATATTCTACGAAGATCTTATCGTTTGAACCTCAGTGCCAAGGATTCATATAATCCCGTATGTCATTCCCTTTGTCCTTCGGTATGTTACTTGCCCGAGATTCGATCGTCAGTACCCGCATACCTATTTCAATCTCGTTTACCGGCAAGTCTATTTACTCATTCCGTAATACAAGATCCCGCAACTTACACTAAGTCACATTGCTTGCAAGGCTTGTGTGTGATGTTGTATTACCGAGTGGGCCCCGAGATACCTCTCCGTCACACGGAGTGACAAATCCCAGTCTCGATCCATACTAACTCAACGATCACCTTTGGAGATACCTGTAGAGCATCTTTATAGTCACCCAGTTACGTTGCGATGTTTGGTACACACAAAGCATTCCTCCGGTGTCAGTGAGTTATATGATCTCATGGTCATAGGAACAAATACTTGACATGCAGAAAACAGTAGAAATAAAATGACACGATCAATATCCTACTGTAACATCCCAAATTTTGGAATGTTAATAAAATTATTAGATTGATTGTTTGTTTTTTGAGTGATTGAAACTTGAGTGAAATTTGAAACTTTTCAAAAACTTTTGAATGAGAGGGAATAAAATGAGTTCCCCGTTTCCTGTGAGTTCAAATTCATCTTTTCAAAACCAGCGAGAGGAGATAGCATGACTTCTTCAACTACAAAGAATTTGAATCAAGGTGGCACTTGAATTTCCTTTCGATTTTTCCTTTGCATTTTGTTTTCTTCTTCACTCACGGAATGCCGGGAACAATACTTTGTCAAACAAGAGAAAAAGAGAGGAGAAACATGACCCTCCAAACCCGGGGATATTCTTTGAAATAATTGAGCCATGACACCCAAGATTTATTTGAGTAATTATTTGCAAAAAGAAATAAAGCATTTAGGGGATTTTCTGAAAAAACTTTTTTTTAAGTATTTATTTTGGCTGTGGAAAAATGTCCATCTTTTTGATTTTATTTTTCTGAAAATTTTAATATATTATACCCCTATATTCCGAGGATATTCTATTTCCTTTTAATCGTATTAATTCCTGTTTTAATAAAAAGGGAAAGAGATCTCTTATTTTAGGAATGTACTTGGGCCACGTTAGGAAACCAATCTGGCCCAATCCCACCTTCTTCTTCCTCCTCACGAGCTTCCTTGTGTGGCCATGGCAGAAGCTTCCCAGGAAGCTTACCTCCCCCGATTCGCGGGCTACACTTCCTTCCCGAGCCTCCCACCACCCCTATAAGAACGCCCCTCCTCTCCTCGTTCCATTTTCCCCATCAGCTCGCCCTCTCCCTGCCCGTAGCCACGACGCCCCCACCATTGTTGTTCCTGCAAGGAGCTGAATAGAAGAATGCCCAGGAGCCCCTGACGCCCCCTTCCTCGCCTCCAGGACCCCCTCCGCCGTTCCCCCTCCCCGCCGGCGACCTCCCCACCTTGCCGGAGCAGCTACCTCGCCGGAGTTCTTCCTCTCTGTCACCCATGGTGAGATTCACGAAATCCCGTATTGTAGTTTTTTCAGAAAATTGCAATCTTAGAAAATTCATATCTATTAGTCTATAACTCAAAATTAGGTGATTCTTTTTGCCTTGGATCACAAAGTTTATGCAGTTTCTGTAGATATATAATTTGTCTATGTTTGGATTTATAAAAATTGAGTTAGATCAGATTTGAATTAAAGCTTGTTTTGCTTATTCCGGGAGTTTAAAAATAGCTTATAATTTGATTCTTTTTGCTGCTGCTTCCTATTGATCATATCTTTGGGTAGTTTAAGTTTCATTTTTTTTAAATATTTTTAATTGGGGTTTTTACCAAAACAGATTCTGTTTTAGTTCTTTTAGGATTATAGCTATTTCTTTTTCTATATTTGTTTTTAAATTAGTTTCTTTCATATTTGAGAAAGTTTATATTTGGTTTTCTGTTAGATAACAGTAGGTTCTCAACAAGTTTTTGTTTTTATTTTATTTGTTTGCATGGAATCAATTCTAGTTCTATACTAACTTGCGAATTGATTGCATTGCTAGTTTGATTTCCTATTTTGAAAATACTTATAAAATAATATTGTTTTGTAAATTTTACTTCTGTTATCTTAGTTATTTTATATTTTGTTTTCTGTTATTTTTTCTATTTTAGTGTTTTATTTTCAGTTAGAACAAAAACTATATATTGTTTGATGCAGTAGAAGGCTTCATAGCTTCTTTGAAGTTTCCTTTGGATTTTTATCCGCTCTCTCTTATTGATTTTTGATTGCATCAACTTTTATTGCTGGTTGTTAATTGATTGCTAGAATGATTGCTAGTATGAGTGCTTATGTGAATGATATGTTTGTTATATAGATTTCATCGGAGAGTGACGAGTAGTCTATCAAGTTATTTCTCGAGAATTTTCTTCTTCGTCAACACCACCAGGCAAGTCACTTTGATCATACTATCACCTATGTTTTATGCATTGTAGTTCTACCATCCTATGCCCAAATTTGCATGCTGCTTAGGTACTTGGAAATTTTAGTATAGATTGTAGTATCATGTGATAGGCACACAACAACCCCGATACTTGGCCCCGGGACGACAAATTTCATATTGCTATGCTTGAGTAGACGGGATTTCGGTTGAGTGCATAAGACGAGTGATGCGAGGTTTATTAAATAATCAAGACCGGTTAAGACAAGATTTTCAAGACCTCGAACGTAATGCAACTCTGGGTGAAGGACGGTTGATTGGCTCCCTGGAGAACCCAGTGGATGCGCGGGATGCTGGGGACGGCCATGACATCGTGCGGAAAGCTTCACGCAGGCTCGAAGAGACGGACGGATATTTTCAAGACCCAAGGCTTACCTGCACAGCCACAAGTCATTATGGGCTCTGGCTTGGTTGGACAACGCGGCGACTCTGGACAGGCGGTGCTAGCAGATGTAGAAGAACGGTAGGAATGGATGGGCACCGACAGGGATTCAGAGGGACCCGTTGAAAGACCATGTTTTGATCATCTGGTCTTCAAACACCCTGAAGTGCGAGGACATACACAGAGGCGATCAAATCTTGTGGGGAACGTGTGCAAAACTCTGCAGAGTACTCAAACCTAATCGATTAGCCGTGTCCACGGTCATGGACAACTTGAGCCAAAGGAAGTGAAGTTATCTGGATTTCTCAACACCATTAAATATATTTGATGAGGGTAATTATTGACAACTCGGGTACGAGAACTGGTTGGCGGAACCATCTCCTTAACAACCAACAATGTAGTAACATTTTACTTTTAGCCACCTCTTGATGTAGGAGAAAACTTGCTTTTCGCTAAAAACTTATAGCCCCACCTGCCATATATGCATATAGTATAGATGATTACTTTTCACCCCTCTCTTATGTGACTTGCCGGCATATTCAATATGCTGACCTACACGGCTGCAACGTCTTATGTTGCAAATATTTTTCTTCAACGAGTAAGAGTACGATTCAGGGTTACGGTCTACACTCAACTTGCCGTTGGTGTTTATTGGGACTCCACTCCCTTGACTGATTCCGCTGAAATAATTAAGGTATATATCAGTTTTACGCTATTTACATGTGATTGCACTTTGATATATACATTGATGTACTGTGTGTGCCAGCATACTGATCCAGGGATGGCACAGAAACACAGAGGCTTGACTCGTCTTGAGTCGGGTCGCTACAGCTACGTCTATTAGTTTGGGTCTAGTCCATCACGTGATTCTCCTAATGACGTGATCCAGTTATCAAGAAACAACACCTTGTTCATAATCAGAAGACCCTGACTATCTTTGATCAACTGGCTAGCCAACTAGAGGCTTGCTAGGGACAGTGTTTTGTCTATGTATCCACACATGTATATAAGTCTTCATTCAATACAATTATAGCATGGATAATAAACGATTATCTTGATACAAGAATTATAATAATAACTATATTTATTATTGCCTCTAGGGCATAATTCCAACAGTCTCCCACTTGCACTAGAGTCAATAATCTAGCCCTCACATCATCATGCGAATTACATTGTAATAAATCTAACACCCATACAGTTCTGGTGTTGATCATGCTTTGCCCGTGGAAGAGGTTTAGTCAGCGGGTCTGCTACATTCAGATCCGTGTGCACTTTGCATATATTTACGTCCTCCCCTTCGACGTAGTCACGGATGAGGTTGAAGCGTCGTTTGATGTGTCTGGACTTCTTGTGAAACCGTGGTTCCTTTGCTAGGGCAATGGCACGCGTGTTGTCACAGAACAAGGTAATTGGATTCAGTGCGCTTGGCACTACTCCAAGATCCGTCATGAACTGCTTCATCCAGACACTCTCCTTAGCCGCCTCAGAGGCAGCCATGTACTCCGCTTCACATGTAGAATCTGCTACGACGCTTTGCTTGGAACTGCACCAGCTTACCGCACCCCCATTAAGAATAAATACGTATCCGGTCTGCGACTTAGAGTCGTCCGGATCTGTGTCCAAGCTTGCATCGACGTAACCCTTTACGGCGAGCTCTTCGTCACCTCCATACACGAGAAACATCTCCTTAGTCCTTTTCAGGTACTTCAGGATATTCTTGACCGCCATCCAGTGATCCACTCCTGGATTACTCTAGAACCTGCCTGCCATACTTATGGCCAAGCTAACGTCCGGTCTAGTGCATAGCATTGCATACATGATAGAACCTATGGCTGAAGCATAGGGGACGGTGCTCATATGCTCTCTATCCTCACCAGTTGCTGGGCACTGAGTCTTACTCAATCTCGTAACTTGTAAAACTGGCAAGAACCGTTTCTTGGACTGTTCCATTTTGAACCTCTTCAAAACTTTATCAAGGTATGTGCTTTGTGAAAGTCGTATCAGGCGTTTCGATCTATCCCTGTAGATCTTAATGCCTAGAATGTAAGCAGCTTCTCCTAGGTCCTTCATAGAGAAACTTTTATTCAAGTAATCCTTTATGCTCTCCAAAAACTCTACGTTGTTTCCAATCAGCAATATGTTATCCACATATAATATTAGAAACGCCACAGAGCTCCCACTCACTTTCTTGTAAATACAAGATTCTCCAACCACTTGTATAAACCCAAATGCTTTGATCACCTCATCAAAGCGTTTGTTCCAACTCCGAGATGCTTGCACCAGCCCATAAAAGGATCGCTGGAGCTTGCACACCTTGTTAGCATTCTTAGGATCGACAAAACCTTCGGGTTGCATCATATACAACTCTTCCTTAAGGAAACCGTTAAGGAACGCCGTTTTGACATCCATCTGCCAGATTTCATAATCGAAAAATGCAGCTATTGCTAACATGATTCTGACGGACTTAAGCATCGTTACGGGTGAGAATGTCTCATCGTAGTCAAATCCTTGAACTTGTGAAAAACCCTTTGCCACAAGTCGAGCTTTATAAACGGCCACATTGCCGTCAGCGTCCGTCTTCTTCTTAAAGATCCATTTGTTCTGAATAGCCTTGCGGCCCTCAGGTAGTACTTCCAGAGTCCATACTTTGTTCTCATACATGGGTCCTATCTCGGACTTCATGGCCTCTAGCCATTTGTTGGAATTTGGGCCCACCATTGCTTCTTCATAATTTCCAGGTTCATTGTTGTCTAACAACATGATTGACATGACGGGATTACCGTACCACTCTGGAGCAGCACGTGGTCTCGTCGACCTGCGTGGTTCGACAGGAACTTGAACCGGAGTTTCATGATCATCATCATTAACTTCCTCCTCAACCGGCGTCGCAATGACAGAGGTTTCCCCTTGCCCTGCGCCACAATCTAGAGGGATGAGAGGTTCGACAACCTCATCAAGTTCTATCTTCCTCCCACTCAATTCTCTCGAGAGAAACTCCTTCTTGAGAAAAGCTCCGTTTTTAGCAACAAACATTTTGCCCTCGAATTTGAGATAGAAGGTGTACCCAACTGTCTCTTTTGGGTAACCTATGAAGATGCACTTTTCCGCTTTGGGTTCCAGCTTTTCAGGCTGAAGCTTTTTGACATAAGCATCACATCCCCAAACTTTAAGAAACGACAACTTTGGCCTTTTGCCATACCAAAATTCGTATGGTGTCGTCTCAACGGATTTTGATGGTGCCCTATTTAATGTGAATGCAGCTGTGTCTAATGCATAACCCCAAAACGATAACGGCAAATTGGTAAGAGACATCATAGATCACACCATCTCTAATAAAGTACGATTACGACGTTCGGACACACCATTACGTTGTGGTGTTCCAGGCGGTGTCAACTGTGAAACAATTCCACATTGTCTTAAGTGAGCACCAAACTCGAAACTCAGATATTCACCCCCACGATCAGACCGTACGAACTTGATCTTCTTGTTACGATGATTTTCAACTTCACTCTGAAATTGCTTGAACTTTTCAAATGTTTCAGACTTGTGCTTCATTAAGTAGACATAACCATATCTACTCAAATCGTCCGTGAAGGTGAGAAAATAACGGTATCCGTCGCGTGCCTCTACGCTCACCGGACCGCACACATAGGTATGTATGATTTCCAACAAGTCACTTGCACGCTCCATTGTTCCGAAGAACGGAGTTTTAGTCATCTTGCCCATGAGGCATGGTTCGCACGTGTCAAGTGAATCAAAGTCAAGTGACTCCAAAAGTCCATCGGCATGGAGTTTCTTCATGCGCTTTACACCAATATGACCTAAGCGGCAGTGCCACAAAAATATGGCGCTATCATTGTTAACTCTAACTCTTTTGGTCTCAATGTTATGTATGTGTGTATCACTATCAAGATTCAATATGAACAATCCTCTCACATTGGGTGCATGACCATAAAAGATGTTACTCATAGAAATAGAACAACCATTATTCTCTGACTTAAAAGAGTAACCGTCTCGCAATAAACAAGATCCAGATATAATGTTCATGCTCAATGCAGGCACTAAATAACAATGATTCAAGTTCATAACTAATCCTGATGGTAACTGAAGTGAAACTGTGCCGGCGGCGATTGCATCAACCTTGGAACCATTTCCTACGCGCATCGTCACTTCATCTTTCGCCAGCCTTCGTCTATTCCGCACTTCCTGTTTCGAGTTGCAAATATGAGCAATAGAACCGGTATCGAATACCCAGGCACTACTACGAGAGCCGGTTAAGTACACATCAATAACATGTATATCAAATATACCTGATTTTTCTTTGGCCGCCTTCTTATCAGCCAGATACTTGGGGCAGTTGCGCTTCCAGTGACCCATACCCTTGCAATAGTAACACTCTGTTTCAGGCTTAGGTCCAGCTTTGGGTTTCTTCGTCGGATTGGCAACAGGCTTGCCGCTCTTCTTTGAATTACCCTTCTTGCCTTTGCCGTTTCTCTTGAAACTAGTGGTCTTATTCACCATCAACACTTGATGCTCTTTACGCAGTTCAGACTCTGCGACTTTCAGCATCGCAAACAACCCGCCGGGTGACTTGTTCATCCCTTGCATGTTGTAGTTCAACACAAAGCCTTTATAGCTTGGCGGCAGTGATTGAAGGATTCTGTCAGTGATAGCCTCTTGCGGGAGTTCAATCCCCAGCTCAGCTAGACGGTTTGAGTACCCAGACATTTTTAGCACATGTTCACTGACAGACGAGTTCTCCTCCATCTTGCAAGCATAGAATTTATCGGAGGTCTCATACCTCTCGATCCGGGCGTTCTTCTGAAAGATGAACTTCAACTCCTGGAACATCCCAAATGCTCCATGATGCTCAAAGCGACGTTGAAGTCCCGGTTCTAAGCCATACAAGACTGCACATTGAACTACTGAGTAGTCCTCCTTACGTGTTAACCAAGCGTTCTTAACATCCTGGTCAGCCGTAGCGGGTGGTTCATCTCCTAGCGCAGCATTAAGGACATAATCCTTCTTCCTAGCTTGTAAGATTAGCTTAAGATTATGAGCCGAGTCTACAAAGTTGCTTCCATCATCTTTCAACTTAGCTTTCTCTAGGAACGTATTAAAATTGAGGGTGTCTGTCGCGTGAGCCATGATCTAGAACACAAATGTATTCAAAGTGGACTTAGACTATGTTCAAGATAATTAGAGTTTAACTTAATCAAATTACTCGCTAAACTCCCACTCAAAAAGATCATCTCTCTAGTCATTTGAGTGGTTCATGATCCACTTAGACTAGCTCAAGTCCGATTATCACGTGAGTTGAGTATAGTTTCAGTGGTAAGCATCCCTATGCTAATCATATCATCTATATGATTCATGATCGACCTTTCGGTCTCATGTGTTCTGAGGCCATGTCTGCACATGCTAGGATCGTCAAGCTTAACCCGAGTGTTCCGCGTGTGCAACTGTTTTGCACCCGTTGTATGTGAACGTTGAGTCTATCACACCCGATCATCACGTGGTGTCTCGAAACGACAAACTGTAGCAACGATGCACAGTCGGGGAGAACACAATTTCATCTTGAAATTTTAGTGAGAGATCACCTTATAATGCTACCGTCGTTCTAAGCAAAATAAGGTGCATAAAAGGATTAACATCACATGCAATTCATAAGTGACATGATATGGCCATCATCACGTGCTCCATGATCTCCGTCACCAAAGCACCGGCACGATCTTCTTGCCACCGGCGCCACACCATGATCTCCATCAATGTGTCGCCATCGGGGTTGTTGTGCTACTCATGCTATTACTACTAAAGCTACATCCTAGCAAAATAGTAAACACATCTGCAAGCACAAACGTTAGTTTAAAGACAACCCTATGGCTCCTGCCGGTTGCCGTACCATCGACGTGCAAGTCGATATTATCTATTACAACATGATCATCTCATACATCCAATATATCACATCATATCATTGGCCATATCACATCACAAGCATACCCTGCAAAAACAAGTTAGACGTCCTCTAATTTTGTTGTTGCATGTTTTACGTGGTGACCATGGGTATCTAGTAGGATCGCATCTTACTTACGCAAACACTACAACGGAGATATATGAATTGCTATTTAACCTTATACAAGGACCTCCTCGGTCAAATCCGATTCAACTAAAGTTGGAGAAACTGACACTTGCCAGTCATCTTTGAGCAACGGGGTTACTCGTAGCGATGAAACCAGTCTCTCGTAAGCGTACGAGTAATGTCGGTCCAAGCCGCTTCAATCCAACAATACCGCGGAATCAAGAAAAGACTAAGGAGGGCAGCAAAACGCACATAACTGCCCACAAAAACTTTTGTGTTCTACTCGAGAAGACATCTACGCATGAACCTGGCTCATGATGCCACTGTTGGGGAACGTCGCATGGGAAACAAAATTTTTCCTACGCGCACGAAGACCTATCATGGTGATGTCCATCTACGAGAGGGGATATTCGATCTACGCACCCTTGTAGATCGCACAGTAGAAGCGTTAGTGAACGCGGTTGATGTAGTGGAACGTCCTCACGTCCCTCGATCCGCCCCGCGAACCGTCCCGCGATCAGTCCCACGATCTAGTGCCGAACCGACGGCACCTCCGCGTTCAGCACACGTACAGCTCGACGATGATCTCGGCCTTCTTGATCCAGCAAGAGAGATGGAGAGGTAGATGAGTTCTCCGTCAGCGTGAAGGCGCTCCGGAGGTTGGTGGTGACCTAATCTTAGCAGGGCTCCGCCCGAGCTCCGTAGAAACGCGATCTAGAGGTAAAACCGTGGAGATACGTGGTCGGGCTGCCGTGGCAAAGTTGTCTCAAATCAGCCCTAAAACCTCCGTATATATAGGGGGAAGAGGGGGAGCCTTGCCTTGGGGTCCAAGGACCCTCAAGGGGTTCGGCCGAGCCAAGGGGGGGGGAGTCCTCCCCTTCCATACCGAATCCAACTAGGTTTGGAAGGAGGAGTCCTTCCCCTTTTTCCCACCTCCTTTTTTTTTCTCTTTGATTTTCTTCCTATGGCGCATAGGGCCTTCTTGGGCTGTCCCACCAGCCCACTAAGGTCTGGTGCGCCACCCCCAAGGCCTATGGGCTTCCCCGGGGTGGGTTGCCCCCCGGTGAACACCCGGAACCCATTCGTTATTCCCGGTACATTCCTGGTAACTCCGAAAACCTTCCGGTAATCAAATGAGGTCATCCTATATATCAATCTTCGTTTCCAGACCATTCTCTGGAAACCCTCGTGACGTCCTTGATCTCATCCGGGACTCCGAACAACATTCGGTAACCAACCATATAACTCAAATACGCATAAAACAACGTCGAACCTTAAGTGTGCAGACCCTGCGGGTTCGAGAACTATGTAGACATGACCCGAGTGACTCCTCGGTCAATATCCAATAGCGGGACCTGGATGCCCATATTAGATCCCACATATTCTATGAAGATCTTATCGTTTGAACCTCAGTGCCAAGGATTCATATAATCCCGTATGTCATTCCCTTTGTCCTTCGGTATGTTACTTGCCCGAGATTCGATCGTCAGTATCCGCATACCTATTTCAATCTCGTTTACCGGCAAGTCTTTTTACTCGTTCCGTAATACAAGATCCCGCAACTTACACTAAGTCACATTGCTTACAAGGCTTGTGTGTGATGTTGTATTACCGAGTGGGCCCCGAGATACCTCTCCGTCACACGGAGTGACAAATCCCAGTCTCGATCCATACTAACTCAACGAACACCTTCGGAGATACCTGTAGAGCATCTTTATAGTCACCCAGTTACGTTGCGACGTTTGATACACACAAAGCATTCCTCCGGTGTCTGTGAGTTATATGATCTCATGGTCATAGGAACAAATACTTGACACGCAGAAAACAGTAGCAATAAAATGACATGATCAATATGCTACGTCTATTAGTTTGGGTCTAGTCCATCACGTGATTCTCCTAATGACGTGATCCAGTTATCAAGCAACAACACCTTGTTCATAATCAGAAGACCCTGACTATCTTTGATCAACTGGCTAGCCAACTAGAGGCTTGCTAGGGACAGTGTTTTGTCTATGTATCCACACATGTATATAAGCCTTCATTCAATACAATTATAGCATGGATAATAAACGATTATCTTGATACAGGATTTATAATAATAACTATATTTATTATTGCCTCTAGGGCATAATTCCAACATCCCTCTCTTCTACCATGCCACCTTGGGCCATCAAACTACAGGATAAGATGAAGACTCTATTCTGTATGCGGGCTAAGGTTCAGTACCAGAGGCACATGGCTCAGAAGGAGAGCCGCCAGAGGCACAAGCGTGTTATAAGGACTCTTGATGTTGACATCTCCAGTGGATCAGAGGACGACATCACTCCAGAGGCTACTTGATTGCAGGCTCAAGGGTACCAGTGGTCTGGCGATGAGGCGGAAGAGGAGGAGCAGGACGATCCGGAGGGTACCGACGAGTCTGGCGATACTGAGGATGAGGAGTAACCACCTGTGGCGTTAGGTGTGCCCCTTTTTGGTGTCTTGTGCCAAAGGGGGAGAGAGTCTAGGAGCTGGATTTGCTTTCAGAGTTGAACTTTGGTTTGCTTCGAACTTGGTTTGCTTCTAGTTTGCTATCGTTTGTGAGACATGAACTTATGTGAGATTTATTTCCATCATATGTTGTGAGTCATATGCCACATACTGTCATATATCTCTATCTTTTTGTTCTCATATTTCTTACTGTGCAAATCCGGTATTGTCATCAATCCACCAAAAAGGGGGAGATTGTTGGGGCATAGTTTATGCCTAAGTAATTTTGGTGATTGATGACAGTACCGTAAAGGACTAACTATGTGTGTTAAGGTTTCAGATAACACACGTCAACGGCACAAGACGACTCGCCTCCTCATTCATGGAACGGAAGCACGACGCTCTCTAAGATTCTCTTTATTTGAGTCATAGGAAAGCCGTACTATTAAGAGGGGAACCGCAGTGGAAAGGTTTGGGTGGAATCCATCTTTGCACGCGCACACTTCACATATTTTCCCTTACCTTCATCTTTGGAGCGGCCCCCACCACTGTGTTTCTTTCCTCCTTGCAAAATGGTCCCCAGCGGTAGTACCGCTGGAATGCTAGCGGTAGTACCGCTGGCTGGCGGTAGTACCGCCCTTGGTCAGCGGTAGTACCGCTCCAGGAGCTTAGTACCGCCTGCCTAGCGGTTGTTCGTGGACGGACCTTTTTGCGAACACTTTCTTGGCGGTGGTAGTGCTTTTGCACTACCAGGGGCCCAGCGGTAGTACCGCTGGGGCCAGCGGTAGTACCGCTGGGGCCAGCGGTAGTACCGCTGCAACCAGCGGTAGTATCGCCCCTGGTCAGCGGTAGTACCGCTGGAGTGCCAGCGGTAGTACCGCTGGAGTGCCAGCGGTAGTACCGCTGGAGCTCGGGCAGAGAGTGGGAAAACGGTTGGATTTCCCCCCACTATATAAAGGGTTCTTCTAGCTGTGGAACCTTATCTCTTACCTCCCCAAGCTCCATTGTTTCTCCCTAAGCTCAAAAGTGCCCGATCTCTCTCCCTAACCAATCAAACTTGTTGATTCTTTAGGGATTGGTTGAGAAGGCCTAGATCCACACTTCCACCAAGAGAAAAGTTGATTCCCCCACCAATCCCTTGCGGATCTTGTTACTCTTGGGTGTTTGAGCATCCTAGACGGTTGAGGTCACCTCGGAGCCATATTCCATTGTGGTGAAGCTTCGTGGTCTTGTTGGGAGCCTCCAAGCTTTGTGTGGAGTTTGCCCCAACCTTGTTTGTAAAGGTCCGGTTGCCACCTTCAAGGGCACCTATAGTGGAATCATGGTACCTTGCATCGTGCGAGGACGTGAGGAGAGTACGGTGGCCTTAGTGGCTTATTGGGGTGCATTGTGCCTCCACACCGCTCCAACGGAGATGTACTTCCTGTCAAAGGGAAGGAAGTTCGGTAACACATCCTCGTCTCCATCGGTTCCACTTGTGGTTATCTCTATCCTTTATTTTGTGTATGGTTATGTTGCGGACTATATCTTACTTGTCTTAATAACTCTCGTTGTTAGCTTCATTAGGGTTCACCTCATTGTCGTAATATTTGTGAACTCATATGTTGTTTACCTTAACTTGCTAAGATTAATTAAAAAGTGGTCGTTGTCTATTCACCCCCCTCTAGTCAACCATATCGATCCTTTCAAAGTGCATCTAAACCATGGAATCAACATTAGTCATGAAGAACTCATATACTTGTTGCAAAAGTTTTATTATTAATCGAAACAAAGCATTCGACACATACTCCTAGGGGAAGGGTTGGTAGGTATAAACCATCGCGCGATGCCGACCGCCACGCAAAGGATGACAATCAATATACTAATCATGCTCAAATTTCATCACATAGCGGTTCACCATACGTGTATGCTACGGGAATCACTAGATTCAACACAAGTATTTCTAGATCCACAACACCTTACTAGCATGACTTCAATATTACCATAACCACAACTCAAAACTAATTGAGATGAATCAAACTTCTCTAACTATTCAATGCACATGAAGGTGGAAGTTTTCGTATCCCTTTGGATAACTACCCCTTTTGAGACTACTTTCAAAGCATAAATCAACTACCAAGCCACGCACCGCTGTGCTCTAAAAGATATAAGTGAAGCACATAGAGCAAAAGTATCTAGCTCAAAAGATATAAGTGAAGCACATGTGAGCTGAATTGTCTACCAAAAGATATAAGTGAAGCTCGACAAAATCACGGTGTGTGCATGTCTCTCTCTCTAGGTGTGCAGCAAGGATGATTGTGACACAAAAAAATAAATAAAAGACTCCTATGATACAAGACGCTCCAAGCAAAAACACATAACATGTGGTGAATAAAAATATAGCCCCAAGTAACGTTACCGATGGATTGAAGACGAGAGAGGGGATGCCTTCCCGGGTCATCCCCAAGCTTAGGCTTTTCCGGAATCCTTGAATATCTTGGGGTGCCTTGGGCATCCCCAAGTTTGACCTCTTGCCACTCTTTATCTCTTTGTCCATAAGAACTTCAGCCAAAACTTGAAAACTTCACAACACGAAACTTAAACAGAAACTCGTGATAACATTAGTACAAGAAAGCAAACCACTACTTCCTTAGGTACTGTAGCAAACTTAAATTCTACTTGGGCTGATGTTGGGTTATTGTACTTTCAATCTTCCATGGCTAATACCCCCCGATACTATCCATAGTTTCATCAACATAAGCAACCAACACAACAAAAACAGAATCTGTTAACAGCAGACCAGTCTGTAGCAATCTGTATAATTTCTAAAGTCTGAATAATTTGCTTAGAAATTAGCAGAAAAAAGAATCAACTCAAAATATCTTAGAGAAGAAAAATAAAAATTCTTGTCGTGAGCATAAAGTTTCTGTCTTTTCCAGCATGACCAAACGATCGTCCCCAAGACTAATCATAACGGTTTTGATTGGCACAAAAGCAAAAAGAAACACAAAAAACACAATCATAGCAGAATTATGAAAGTATGTAAAACACAAAACAGAAATAAAAAGGATAGATTCGTTGGGTTGCCTCCCAACAAGCGCTTTTGGTTAACGCCCTTAGTTAGGCGAAAGGTGATCAAATCACGTATAGTCATCTTTGGTGCTCAAACCATAGGTAGCCCTCATCATTGATTCATAAGGCAATCTTATTTTCTTTCTAGGAAAGTTCTCCATGCCCTTCTTTAAAGGAAATTGAAATATAATATTCCCTTCCTTCATATCGATGATAGCACCAATAGTCCTTAGGAAAGGTCTACCAAGAATAATGGGACATGAAGGATTGCAATCTATGTCAAGTACAATGAAATCCACGGGTACATAGTTCTTATTTGCAACAATAAGAACATCATCGATCCTCCCCATGGGTTTCTTGAGAGTAGAATCCGCAAGATGCAAATTAAGAGAACACTCTTCAATCTCATGAAAACCAAGAATATCACATAAAGACTTTGGAATCGCGGAAACACTAGCACCCAAATCACACAAAGCATTGCACTCATAATTTTTGATCTTGATTTTGATGGTAGGTTCCCACTCATCATGAAGTTTTCTAGGTATAGAGACTTCTTGTTCGAGCTTCTCTTCAAGAGATTTCATCATAGCATCTACGATATGCGCGGTAAAGGCTTTGCTTTAGCTATAAGCATGTGGAGAGTTTGCAATGGATTGCATCAAAGAAATGCATTCAAACAATAAGCAATTATCATAATTGAATTCCTTGAAATCCAAAGTGGGAGTTTCATTACTGCCCAAAATTTTGACTTCCTCTACTCCACTCTCCACACCTTTATCATCAAGATAGGTGGACTCCGAATCATTGGGGCGTTTTTCAACCAAAGTGGATTCATATCCAGCCCCTCCATAAGTATGTTTGACACACGAAAACAAAGATTCAATAGGAGACACACCAAGCACTTTAAGATCTTCGTGATTTGCATCACTAGAACGCACCCTTTTAAACAATTCATGTCTAGCGCGAATTTGGGCGGTTCTTTCTTTGCTCTCATTCATGGAGATATGCATAGCTTTCAAAGTTTCATCCAAGTTGATCTTGGGAGGAGGGCATCTAACTTTCAAAGCATCAATATCACAAGACATCCTATCAACGCTCTTAGCCAAATCATCTATTTTGAGTAGTTTTTCCTCTATGGATGCATTGAAAATCTTTTGAGAGTTGATGAACTCTTTGATATTAATCTCTAGATCAGAGGGTAATTTGTTGTGATT
Source organism: Hordeum vulgare subsp. vulgare (assembly GCF_904849725.1). Taxonomy (NCBI): domain Eukaryota; kingdom Viridiplantae; phylum Streptophyta; class Magnoliopsida; order Poales; family Poaceae; genus Hordeum; species Hordeum vulgare. Next base: position 398,881,897 of record NC_058520.1, on the reverse strand, counting down.
TCCATAAGTGTTGCCGTAGGAATTGCCATAATTGTCAAAGGAGTTACTAGGAAAAGGCCTAGGAACATAGTTTCCTTTAAAAGCATTGTTGTTGCCAAAATTGTTCCTACCAACAAAATTCACGTCCAAACTAGCGTTGCTACTCTCAATCAAAGAAGATAGTGGCATGTCATTAGGATCTATGGTAGCGTTTCTACCAGCAACCAAATTCATCAACTCGTCCATCTTAGCACTAAGCGAGTTAATCTCTTCTATAGCGTGCACCTTTTTGCTAGCACGCGACCTTTCAGCGTGCCACTGAGAGTAGTTGGTCATGATATTGTCTAGGAGTTTTTTAACGTCTCCTAACGTGATTTCCATGAACGTTCCACCTGAGGCGGAGTCCAAGATATTGCGATAAGCGAAATTCAAGCCAGCGTAAAAGATTTGTATAATCATCCACAAACTCAAGCCATGAGCGGGACAATTTCTAATCATAAGCTTCATCCTCTCCCAAGATTGTGCAACGTGTTCATGATCAAGTTGCTTGAAATTCATGATATCGTTATGTAAGGAGATGATCTTAGCCGGCGGAAAATACTTGGATATGTAAGCATCTTTGCACCTATCCCAAGAATCGATACTATTTTTAGTCAAAGAATAAAACCAAGTTTTTGCGTGATCTCGCAACGAGAAAGGAAAAAAGTTTCAACTTAATCACGTCATTATCCACATCTCTTTTCTTTTGCATATCACAAAGCTCAATTGCTCTTCACTAGGAAGGCCAGAGAATTGCTCTTTCATAACAAGATTCAGCAAAGCTGCGTTGATTTCATACGATTCCGCACTAGTGGCGGAAGCAATCAGAGTACTAATAAAACCATTATTATTAGTGCTCGAGAAGTCACAAAGTTTGTTGTTTTCAGACATGATGACTTCAACAAACAAACAAGCACACAAGCAAGCAAGAAACCGGCAAAGGAAAATGGCAAGGGAAAAAGAAAACGGCGAAGGAGAAAGGCGAATGAAAACGGCAAATGTGAAGTGGGGGAGAGGAAAACGAGCGGCAACTGGCAACAAAAGTAAATGCAAGAGAAGAGTTTGTGAGACCTACTTGGATAGATCTTGATTTCTCCTCCCCGGCAACGGCGCTAGAAATACTTCTGATGTTTGTTGTGTATCCCTTGCAACGGCGCCAGGAAATAGTTGTGTCGACGGCACCAGGAATCCTTCAGCTACGGCTACGCCTTAAGGGACTTCCTAGGGAAGTATGCAAAGGATTTCCCCCGTGGACTTGGAGCCTTGCGTTGGTGTTCCCTCGAAGCAGAAAGGGTGATGTAGCACAGCGACGGTAAGTATTTCCCTTAGTTTGAGAACCAAGGTATCAATCCGATGGAAGAGTATCTCAAGATCCTGCACAAACACAAAAGCTTGCACCGAACGCTATGAAGGGGTTGTCAATCGCTTATAGATTGTTTGCCAAGTGAGAACTGAAAGCAAAAAAGTAACAAAGCAAAGTAAAAGCGGAGGTGTAAACGATGGATGTGAATAGACCCGGGGGCCGTAGTGTTTACTAGTGGCTTCTCTCATGAAAGCAAGTAGACGGTGGGTGAACAAATTACTATCGAGCAATTGATAGAACCGCACAAAGTCGTGACGATATCTATGCAATGATTATTTCTATAGGCATCACGTCCGAAACAAGTAGACCGATACTTTCTGCATCTACTGCTATTACTCCACACGTTGACCGCTATCCAGCATGCATCTAGTGTATTAAGTCCATAAGAACAGAGTAACGCCTTAAGCAAGATGACATGATGTAGAGGGATAATCTCAAACCAATGATAAAAACCCCATCTTTTTACCCTTGATGGCAACTACTTGATGTGTGCCTTGCTGCCCCTACTGTCACTGGGAAAGGTCACCACATGGTAGAACCCAAAACCAAGCACTTCTCCCATTGCAAGAATCATAGATCTAGTTGGCCAAACAAAACCCAAGACTCGAAGAGACTTACAAGGATATCAAATCATGCATATAAGAAATCAACAAGGACTCAAATATATATCATAGATAATCTGATCACAAATCCACAATTCATCGGATCTCGACAAACACACCGCCAAAGAAGATTACATCGGATAGATCTCCATGAAGATCATGGAGAACTTTGTATTGAAGATCCAAGAGAGAGAAGAAGCCATCTAGCTACTAACTACGGACCCGTAGGTCTCAAGTGAACTACTCACGAGTCATTGGAGGGGCGATGATGATGATGAAGCCCTCAACTCCAAAGTCCCCTCCGGCAGGGCGCCGGGAAGGGTCTCTAGATGAGATCTCGCAGAAACGAAAGCTTGCGACGGCGGAAAAGTATTTTCGAGGCTCCCCTGATTTTTTGCGGAATATTTGGGAATTTATAGGCCAAAGACCTAGTTCCGGGGGCGGCCAGGGAGGCCACAAGCCTGCCCACCGCCGCCTCCCCCTGGTGGTGGAGTGTGGGCTTGTGGGCTCCCTGGAGCCCACCTGGCTTGGCCCAAAAGCCCCCTGGTCTTCTTCCGTTCAGGAAAAAATCATTTTGGGGTTTTTTTCCGTTTGGACTCCGTTCCAAAATCAGATCTAAAAAGAGTAAAAAAAAACGGAAAAACAGGAACTGACACTTGGCACTGAATTAATAAGTTAGTCCCAAAAAAGATATAAAAGGTACATAAAACAACCAAAGAAGACAAGATAACAGCGTGAAACCATCAAAAATTATAGATACGTTTGAGACGTATCAGTGTGTCGAAAGCCAACTGACACTCTGGAGACCAGACATACTTCATACCCTTCTAAAGAAGACTTGAGAGAGGCTTAGCAATCTTGGAGAAGTTCTCAATGAATCTTCTACAATAGCTTGCAAGCCCGAGAAAGCTTTGAAGCTGCTTCACATTTTGCGGAGGCTCCCACTCAACAATGGCCTGCACCTTCGACGGATCAACTTTGATGCCCTCGGCAGAGTTGATGTGCCCAAGTTAGACAACTTCTTTCAGCCAGAACTCACATTTGGAAAACTTAACATAGAACTTATGCTCTCTCAGCTTAGCAAGCACCAGCCTGAGATGTTCTTCATGCTCTGCCTCATTTTCCGAAAAGACCAGAATATCATCAAGATACAGCAAGAGGAATTCATTCTTGAATGGGGAGAAGATATACTTCATCATTCGACAGAAGGTCGGGGAGCATTTGCGAGGCCAAAAGACATCACTGTATACTCATACAAGCCAAAGCTTGTCCTGAAAGCAGTCTTTGGAATATCCTCTTCGTGAATGTGAATCTGATGATAACCCATCCTGAGATCGAGCTTGGAGAAGACCTTAGCCCCTATCTATTGCTCGAACAACTCATTAATGTTAGGAAGTGGATACTTGTTTCTGATTGTCTTCTTATTCAATGGACGGTAATCGACACACAATCGGTCCGTGCCATCCTTCTTCTTGACAAAAAGCACTCCACAACCCCAAGGAGATGAACTTGGTCTGATCAGACCAAGACGCTCCTGCTCATCGAGTTGTCTCTTCAGCTCCTTCAGCTCTTTTGGACCCAATTTGTACGACCGTTTGCACACAGGCTCAGTACCCGGTTCAAGCTCAATTACGAACTCAACTTCTCGGTGCGGGGGCATTCCCGACAGTTCTTCCGGAAAAACATCTTCATATTCGCAGACCACTGGGACTTGCAAAATTGGAGAGATCTCACCGTTCTCATTCAAGGAAAGTAGACGGATTGTGTCATCGCACGCTACGAAGATAATCACGTCCTCCGAAGAGTGAGTTAGCTTCATTTCTTTAGCTTCACAATCAATAGATGCCTTGTTCATAGCCAACCAGTCCATACCAAGGATCAAATCCATGTCAGAATTGCCAAGGACAATAGGAGACGCCAGAAAAGCATATTTACCCATCTTGACAGTGACATCCGGAACCAAACAATTGGAATTCATCAATCTCCCAGGATAAACTACTGAGACTGGCTTAAGCAAATCTTCACAAACAAAATCATGCTTTGCAAAGAATGGGCGGGACATGAAGCAATGCGATGCACCAGAATCAAATAAAACCTTAGCAGGAATATCATTAACGAGGAGATTACCCATAATCACGTCTGACGAGTTCTCTGCTTCAGCTGCATTCACCATATTGACTCTAGCAGACCTGGGGTTGAACTTCACTATAGCATTGCTTGGAGGTTTGCGTGGAGGAGGAGGAGGAAGACGCAGCTGAGAGGTGCACTTGTTGGCATAGTGACCCTTCTGCCCACACTTGTGATAAGTAACATTTGCCGGCTGACGGTACTGTGTCTGAGGATTCCCTTGCTTCTGCTGCTGAAACCTCTGCTGGAAAGCTGGGTTGGGTGGGTGGGAAGAACCACGACCACATGATTGCTTGAACTGCTGCGTGTGCCGAGGAGGAGGAGGAGACACCCAATATTTCTGTTGCTTCTGAACCACCTGAGTTGAGGAAGACGAGCTGGAATCTCTGAAGCGCTTCTTTGGATTCTCCACCCTGAGCAAAGCTGCCTCAGCCTTGAGAGCCAAGTTGTAGAACTTATCAAACTCCTCAGGATTGTGCAAGGCGAGGTCTAGCTGCAAATCCTTTTTCAGACCACCTCTGAACTGATAGATCTTGCTCTTCTGATCTGGAATGTCCTGCAAGGCATATCGGGCCAGCTCGTGGAACTCGATGTTGTACTTGTACACGGAGTTACCACCTTGCTTCAAGCGCCTGAGCTTCACACGCATCTCCTCCACAAAGCTAGATGGGATATAGTGGGACCTGAAGTCTCTGCAGGACACATCCCAAGTGATCACTCTGGCACCCCTGGAATCCTTCAACTGCTGCCACCAGATCGATGCTTGCCCCTTCAGCTGGAATGTTGCAAACTTGACAAAATCCTCTGGACGGATATTGCTGCACTCAAAGTGTTTGTTCATGTCCCGAATCCAATCCTCAATGTCAAACGACTGATCACATGACGTGAAGGTCTTCGGCTGATTTGCCAGGAATTGACTCAGAGTAGCAAACTGATTACCACCATGGTTGAAGTTGCCTTGCTGCTGATTAGTCCTCTCTTCCAACAGCTGGATCAGCATCTGAGTGTTTGCATTTTTAGCAGCCATCACCGCTTGCCAAGCCTTTGTAGGAGGAGGCGGCGGAGGAGGAGGTGGTGGAGGGGGTGGTGGCGGCATCTCAGCACCCTCACGACCTGGATTCTGACGAGTTGGTGGAGTCATCCTGAAGACGAACAACACATTAGCCCACAAAATAATATTGAAGGTAAAGCTGAATAAAAAAGGCAGGAATATCTGAACAGGAATATTAGCAATTGCACTCAAACAAAATAGTAAGAATGCTTCATCAAAGTGACTGTCGACCAAATTCTGGTTAAGACCACTTGCAAACCAAGTATGAGCTAGAACTGGTCGGAACAAACATATGATCGAGATCTCATCTGATATCTTCATGGATATGATCGCACGGGCTCGAATTTACAGTAGCCATCCTGCGCAAGGTAGTGCACACGACTTACGAAGCATCCCCGAGTCGTAGCAAGCTACAAGGACTCTTTAAGACACAACGAGAACTGCTGTAAGAGGACCGTGAACAAACGTATCCACTGAATGTCGAATCCCAACCACACATCATGCATCTGCAGGAAGATTGTCCTATAAGTCACTACTTGATATCCCACCTATGAATTCCCGAAATATCTGGTCATGCAATCTGGTATACGGATACAAGGAGTAATATTTCACACAACTCCTATACTAACCCGTCCAATGTATCACATCCGTCAACACATAACCAGAATCTCGGACCTTCATCTACTACAGACCCTCGTGATCAAAATGATACAAAGTATGTTAGTACTCCCGAACAATCCGCACCAGTACCGGGGACATCGTGGTTATCTCGCCACTACTAGCATTGAAGCAATTACGAACATCCTTCGTTTTGAGATACTCAAAAATCTGAATGATGGCGATGTGCACAAGAATCCCCTGGAGCTCAACTCCCCGAAAGAAATCAAGGCAGACAGGAGGCACCAAGACAGAACTCCGTTACATCGATATCATATACATTTCAAAATACTCGCGTGATCCTAAATTTTTTTTGAGCGAGAAGAGGAGTAGAATTAAGATTTCCGAAGTCGAGAACCTCACTAGAGCATGGAAGAGGAGAAAAAGAAACCTACTCTCCGATATAACTAAGACTCAAAACATTTTTCTAGACTCGACTCGGCCAAGTTCGATCACACAAAGGCTCCTATGGTCGTAAGGCTCTGATACCAACTTGTAACGACTAAGATGCAGTCCTTTCCTATTTAGGGGGCGATGCCCCAAAAGGGAAAGAACCACGTCTAAGAGTTTTGCAAGCGAGATAAACATACCACATACATAATTTAAGATTGACAAATAGGGAATTCATTTTCCATCTGACATAGATAATATCAGAGTTACATCCACACATTTATTCAGACAAGGTAGTTCCGCTACGGACTACATAACACAAGGAAAAGACTATGATATCCCGCATGCTTGCCCACGATCACGACCACGGCCTCAATCTTCTGGATAGTTCACGTACATGCGGTCGTTCTCCTCATTGTACTGCCACGCCAGCTGCGTGCCATCTGGATCACCTGCGTCGGGCGTACCTGTACCTGTTGGGGGTGTTGAAGTAATCTATGAGCCACGGTGACTCAGCAATCGATGACCTTGGTACCGAAACTAGTCAAGTTATTAGGTGAGGAAGGTTCGGTATTTAGGTTGCAGCATCCTAAGCATTTATGGTGGCTAACTTACGAAGATTAAAGTTATAGATGTGGTGTTCTACGCGAGCGGTCGAAGACTAGGTTATCACTAAGTGATCCTGAACACCTACTTACGTCAAGCATAACCCCACCGTGTTCCCGATCGAAGAGAGGTCTTCGAAGGGGACAGTCACAGTTACGCACACAGTTGACAGTTTTATTAGAGTTAGTTCAAGTTATCTATAACCGGATGTTAACAAATAATCCATGTTGCCACATAACCGTGGGCACGGCTTTCCGAAAGATTAAACTCTGCAGGGGTGCTCCAACTAGTCCATCACAAACGGTTATGGGCCGCAAAGTAATCCTCTATCACGAATCTCATGATCTCGTCGGATTCCTTAGAGGAAAACCTCAACTGTGGGGAGACGCAAAGTTTCACCGGGATTCCTATACGCAAGATATATCGCTAAGGTAAGACAAGACTAGCAGGACCTCCCGTCGTGTCGACGACCCCAATAAGAGACGTGTATCTCAATCTCAGGACACGACGGATGAGCACATCATACAATGGCCTGATAGACATCTCCCGAGTTGCCCCAGGTTGGCCCCGCACATGACTCTAGTTTGGACCAACACTCATGACGAGCACTGGCCCGGGTTGTTGATTAAATACTCGGGGTAGCTATTCCCTATGCAGAATTATTATAAGTGATTAGCAATTAAAAACCAATGTTGGGTCCTGCCGGACAAGCCTTAACACTATACGATTTATCAAGTGGGTCCCCATAACAACCCCGAACGTGTTAGGAGCGATCAGTTATGGAATCAAACACCGGTAGCCAAAACTAAGGCGACAATAACAGAACAAATAGTAGTTTAAACATGATGATATCAAATACTCATGTTATCACATGAGGCAGCTGGCATCATTAGAAGCTGAGCAAGCCTACTTAGCCAAATAACATTAGCTAGGAGTGGAAGGTGTTTGGGTTTCATGGCAATATCAGGAGGCAATTGTATCAAGTTGTAGGCAGCGAGCATATATCGAGGAAACATGATTCTAAGCATAACAAAGCTAGATACAGTATCAAGGTCACGGTCATCTTGACTGTGATGTCTTCAGCTTGGAACTGCTCTTGTTCGTCCTACACGTACTCTCCCGAATCCACGTACTCGCTCTCCGATCCCGGTGCTACCCAAGATAAAAATAACAGCCAATGAACACCAGCACAACATGATGCAACAAACACATGATGCATGAGACGAGAATGAAGCATGCATCTCTATTATAGTCACTTGCATATGCATGAGAAGAGAAGATAAACTTCTGGTCATAAATTCATACTAAGCTATCTTGACATGCATGAAGATGGCATGAACAGGTGCATCATCAGAAAATGATGCAAAATCATATAAAGAACGTTGCGAACGGAGCTACGGATCAACCGAAAACTACGAAACAAGATATGGAGTCCTACGGTTCAAATCCACCACAAGCACACTCCAATGGCACTCTTCTGGTGTTCCCAGGTTGCCACATGATCAAACAAACAAATATAGGTGGGGTGGTGCAAATACACTCACCACACCACCAACAATACTAACACAAGCTTCAAAACAACTAAAACATGCAATCTGTCCTAAACAGCATCATATCAGTTTGTGAGCAACATGCAAAGTATCTACAGCCACCCAAATTTGCCAAACCAGATATGTGGCAAAAGCTATTCAAAAGCTCTACAATCCTGAGCAAGAAGATAATACAGAGGAGTCACACACAAGAAGATCTACAGGTGCTAACTTGGACAAAAATAACAGATTTCAGGGACTTAGTGAAAATCTCAGATTTTCACCAGCTGCTTATGCTCTGAAGCATTTTGACAGCCTCCAAAATGATATCTACAGGAAGTGAAAGTGCATGAAATTTTAACAGAGAGCTAGACAAACACAAAAGCTCCAACTCTCTAGTTGATCGCAAGGGTTGATTCCCAACACATGAGCTTTTGCAACCACAACAACAAGGGAAGAAAAATAATAGTAGTTTCTCAGACTTAGTGAAAATCACAGGGTTTTCACAAATTTGTAATCTTCACCCAAGTGTCAACTTTGGCAAGGCACAACTTGCACGTGCAAACTCCTATGAGCAAAACAAAACTACCAAGCTGTAGTGGGGTTCACCCACTATTGCCACATCAAGGAATTATCCTCATAGGCTCAACACACCACATGACACCAAGCTCTAAACATAGCATCAAGACAGAAAAATGGCAGTTTATGAAGTTGCTCAAAAGTGAAATCTGATTCCACCAGTGGATTCCTGGGATGATTTTACCCCAAATCCATATATAATACATGGGTACTTGCATGGAACTAATAGGCACAAAGCTAGCTCGAAAAACTACATGAAATCAACATAAGCATATACAAGCATCATCACATGTGAAGAACACATACTGGCACCCCTATATCTACCTATGCACACACACAATACCACACTCCACCAACACAACTTGGTGGCAAGCATGAGAGGTGAGCCCTCATGCTCAAGTGCTCAATTGCACTCATGCTCACACACACATATGCATGAGCACCTACACACATACACACACACAAGCACTACCACTACTCTCACATATACAAGAGGTGCAACAAGAGGGGTGAACCCTTGCAAATGACACCACAAGCACACACACCCTCTCACATAAGTGCACAAGTCACCCATGTGCACATACATATACACACACTACAACACACTCAACTACCCAAGCTAGATCAACCACACATCCATGCAAGAGCTTGCCTACACCCTACTCACATGCACAAGAGGGCAACAAGATACCTTGTTCATGTGTGGGTGTCACACACACACATGCATCACAAAACACACACACACACACACAACATACTCCTCATACATCAACACATGGTACACTCACCTACACATACACATAAAGCTAAAATAAAGAAGAAAGCTATTGGTTGTGTTCTTAGGCACTAATAGATTGCCGCCCAAGCAATGCAACAACATACACTACTATAAACAGCAAAAGAAGAAATAAAAATAAAAGGGGTGGGCTTGGGATCGAACCCAAGACCTGCTAAACCACAACACACCTACACTACCACTGCACTACTACCCTTGGGCTCGACGGAGAGGGGAAGGGAAACATGTTTTCCTGTTGAGCTACTGCCCTCAAAACACAACAAAACAAAAAAGGGGCGCCGTGGGACTCGTACCCGCGACCAACTGTGCCCAAAACGCCACTGCTACCACTTGGCTACGCTCTCGGTTCTTATCAGAGAGGGAGAGGTAACAGTCTTAGGTATCCCTCTGTGTTATGCCTACCAACAACGGCGGCCGGAACAGGGGAAGGACGCCGGCGACGTTACAACTCAAATTGAGCAACGGGCTCTTGCTGGGAGGAAGAGGGGTTCACCAGGAACTCATTCCTGGCCCTAGCTTACCGGGAGGAGCACCACACTAGCACCTCGACGACCTACGGTGGCGACAACACAGGAGCACAACGGCGGCGCTGCTATGGCCCCAGGAGGGATCTACTCACAGGGAAACGGGAAGGAGAAGGTGGTCGCTCACCCAGGAGACGTCGGGTAGTGTTCGTCGATGAAGTAGCGGAAGAAGAGGCGGGGCGGCACAACGACCCGCTCCGGCTTGACGGAGCCGCCGCGGAGGGCGCGGCAGAGATGAGGATCCCCTCTGCTAACGCCGGGAATGCAAAGGAGGTAGGTGCTCCATGCCCGAGCGTGCCTTGGCCGCCACGGAGACGCTGTCGGCGACGAGGGGGAGGCCGGCGACGATCTCTTTGATGACTGAAACAGCACTTACCTGCTCTCTCTCTCGCTCAGATCTAATCGCAGGGGAAGAAGGAGAGGTGTCGGCGGCGAGGAGGCAACCCTAGGAAGGCACACACGCCGAGGGGATATATAGGGGGCGAGAGGGGCCGCCTCGACGTCCGTGAAGCCACGACGTCGACCTCTCTCTCGCTCTCTCTCTGTTTCTTTGACAGAAAGCAGGAGGAGGAAGGAGACAGCGTCAATAGGAGAGGGACGGGGGAGTGTGCTACCGCGCGAGGGAAAAGTAGTGCTGGGCCAGCGAGGGAGAAGGCCCACTCGGGTGGCGCCAAATAAAAGAAAGAAAACCCACTGGGTTTTTCCGCTTAAAAAATGCCAGCAAACATTAAACTCCTAGGTAATTCTATGGCTCCAAAAATAAAATAAAAAATGACCCTGGTCATAAGGGAATTATGACCTATTTAAATAAAATGAAAAGAGGATTTTTGGAGCAAACAAATATTTACAAAACAGAATTATTGTAATATGTTTTGTGAATAGAAACCCCACTGAAGCATAGTTTTAAAACACCTTAGACATATCACCACAACCACCAGAAAATACTCTAAATGATCTACATTTTACAAGCAAGGGTAGAGCAAGTAAAACTTGAACTTAAGAAAAAAAATAAGAAGAAAAGGTTTAGTTGAAACCTAGCTTTGGATAAATAAGCAAAGTTGGAAGCCAATCTTTGCACATCACTTCACACACCACATACTCATCACAATCACACATAAGATCAACACCACAACACACAAGCATGGATGAATGCTATGGATGGCATGATGCAAAGGGAAAACAAGATATAAGTCACATGACATGACAACTCCATATGCATGACATCAAGGATCCAATTATGGCAAGGTTCCAACTATGGCAATGTTACACTTGGGGCATTACACTACTGCTTCATGGCAAAAGGCTCCAAGGTATCCTCAAAATCTTCATGCTGTGACTCTGATAGAGAAGGTGAATCTGATGATGACTTGAAACCAATCTATTCTAAACTTTTCAAAATTGCTAATAAGCAATAAAATGCTATGATAAAAATGTAACTAACTCTAGAGAAAAGTGATGACCTGTTGCGTAGTGAGGCGAGTCTGAACGAAGAATGACAAAAGATATGCGCGATCTTAGTTCAAGGTTTGAGGATCTCCAAAATCTTCATGACTCTGTCTCAATTGATCATGAGAAGCTTTCTCTTCAATATCTTCAAGGAAAACTTGATCTTGAGAAGTTGAAAGAGGCTTATGAGGATCTTCGGAAGGAAAACGGATGACTCCTTGCTGAACAGACCAGTACCGCTCAGGATGAATTTGATGCTCGATGCTTAAAATGCCTTGCTAGTGAAGTTGATGATTCCACTGTTGAATGTTCAAAGGCTTCCGACAATGCAATATCTTCAACTGTGTCTGTGGTACCTAACCCTTCATGTGAGGAAGCCGCTTCTATCACTGATGACAATAAAAAGTTGAAGACATTGTTTGAGATAGGTCTGTACAAAAGTCTGAAGGGACATCAGATTTTGTGTTATGTCCTCAAAAATACAATCATGAACAAAAACTCTAGGAAAGGGGGTGTGGGCTTCGAAGGAAGCATTAATGCCGATGGATCTTACTGGAAGCCTGAGCAGTACCCCAAAACCACATGGGTTGCTGCAAAGGGCCCCATAGTTGATCCATCCACATTATCTCACTTTACATGTGCTAATCCTATCATCATTGGTGAATCCTTTGATTCCAACTACAAAATTTTCAAATGTCAAAATGGTGAAGTATTTGCTAGCTTCATTGCTACTAACTGCAGGAATGGTTCACCCATGAAGAGGATCTGGGTTCCCAAATATCTTCTTGAGAAGCTTCATGTGAATATCACGATGAAATCACTCAAGAAGAAGAAATTGCCCAGATCAATGTCTTCGAGAAAACTAAGGTCTTCATATGATCGCACTAACAACTATGTTTCGCAGGGAAGGAGTCAAAAGACTCATGAATATCAACACTATGGCATGCGACGTTATGTTCACCCATCTAAGAACTTTTCTGCATATTCATTTGAGTATTTTAACCCTCCTGTGAAATGTGCTATTAGGGCTACATGCCTAAATTCTCTGATGTTGCTTTACGTCTTATTGCTTCTAAGCCACCCCTCAGGATGTGGGTGGTTAAGAAGAACTAATATCTTCATGCAGCATCGAGTATCTAGAGAGAATGAAGCCTAACTCGAATACTACCTCTAGAGACCTGAAAACACTCTTGTCTCAATGCAAGAAAACTAATGAAAATGGTGTTACCATTTATCTCATCGAGTGTTACAATTACTATCACTTCAAATCTTCATCAATGCATGATGTTTCTACATGCCTTGGTGAACAACACTAATTCTCAATGCAGGAGGACAAATCCAATCCAACAGAATGGATCATGGATAGTGGATGCACTAGTCACATGACTGGTGATCGAAGCCTATTATTGGAGTCAACCCTTCGACGCCCAACCAAATATGACATCATCTTTGCTGATAAAAGCAATAGCAAGGAGCTAGGACTAGGTAGAGTCACTATCTCAAGGGATAGGCATATGGAAAATGTGATGCTTGTCAAATCCCTTTGATTCAACTTAATGTCTGTCTCAATGCACTATGATCTTGACATGCTTGTCGTCTTTGGAAAATTCTGATGCATCGTACTAATGGCCTCTAACAAATCAAAGTCTTCAAAGGTCTTCAAAGAGGTGATCTATATATGGTAGACTTCTGTGCAGGACCACAGGTCGCCACATGTCTTCTAGCGAAGGGTTCAGATTGCTGGCTATGGCATCGACAGTTAGGTCATGTTGGCATGAGGAGCTTGCATACACTCGCCAAAAAGTATCACATCATTGGCGTAGAGGGTGTCGAGTTCAAGAAGTACCATATTTGCGGTGCGTGCGAAGCCGGGAAGATGACTAGGGCCAAAGATCCCTCGAAGACTATCATGACTACGTGTTTTGACTCATTTGGTATCACTCACGAGTTCTCTACTCCATACACACCACAACAGACCAATATTGTAGAGCACAAGTGTTGGAAATATGCCCTAGAGGCAATAAGAAAATGGTTATTATCATATTTCCTTATTCATGATAATCGTCTATTGTTCATGCTATAATTGTATTAACAGGAAACAGTAATACATGTGTGAATAAATAGATCACAATGTGTCCCTAGAAAGCCTCTAGTTGGCTAGCTCGTTCATCAATAGATGATCATGGTTTGTTGATCATGGGCATTAGATGTCATTGATAATGGGATCACATCATTGGGAGAATGATGTGATGGACAAGACCCAATCCTAAGCATAGCACTAGATCGTATTGTCCGTATGCTAAAGATTTTCTACTGTCAAGTGTCTTTTCCTTCGACCGTAAGATTGTGCAACTCCCGGATACCGTAGGAGTGCTTTGGGTGTATCAAACGTCACAACGTAACTGGGTGACTATAAAGGTGCACTACGGGTACCTCTGAAAGTGTCTGTTGGGTTGGTACGAATCAAGATCGGGATTTCTCACTCCATGTGACGGAGAGGTATCTCTGGGCCCACTCGGTAGAACATCATCATGAGCTCAATGTGACTAAGGAGTTGGTCACACGATGACGTGCTACAAAACGAGTAAAGAGACTTACCGGTAACGAGATTGAACAAGGTATAGGTATACCGACGATCGAATCTCGGGCAAGTTCTATACCGACAGACAAAGGGAATTGTATACGGGATTGATTGAATCCTTGACATCGTGGTTCATCCGATGAGATCATCGTGGAACATGTGGGAGCCACCATGGGTATCCAGATCCCGCTAATGGTTATTGGCCGGAGAACGTCTCGGTCATGTCTCCATGCTTCCCGAATCCGTAGGGTCTACACACTTAAGGGGAAGCGAAAGAACATTCTCAAGTATTAGGAGCTGAGTTTGTCAATCTCAACCACACCTAAAAGATTAGTGTCTGCAAGCAAAGTATCAGTAGCAAAGTGGTATGATAGCAACGGTGCCAGAAAAAGATCTGTTGACGGCAGACTATTCCTAATTATTGTATCAATGGCGCCAGTAAATAGCACGTTGACGGGGGACTATTCTTCCCCAGCAACTGCTTCAGAAAAGTTTTGCAACAAGTAACAGCAAAGCAGCAGGTAACAACAATAGTGACAACAGCAACAAGTAGCAGCAGTAGTGACACCAGTAGTAAGGAACAACAGTAGTGACAGCAGCAGCAGAGTAACAGCAGTAGCAACAGCAGTAGCGACAAAGTAACGTAGCAAGGACCAGTAGTAAAAGACTCGTAGGCAGTGGATCGGTGATGGATGAGTGTGACAGATGTGATTCATCACGTAACAGCTATAGCACGGAGAGATATGTAGCTAGCTCCCGTTCGTCAATCTAATGTAGGCATGTATTCCGTATGTAGTCATATGTGCTTAGGGAAAAGAACTGGCATGACATCTATTGTCCATCCCTCCCGTGGCAGCGGGGTCCTAACGGAAACTACGGGATATTAAGGTTCTCCTTTTGATAAAGAACCGGACCAACGCATTAACACTTGGTGAATACATGATCTCCTCATACTATGTTCATCTCCGGGAGTGGTTACGGCTATCGTCACTCCGGGGTTGCCAGGTCATAACACATAGTAGGTGACTACAACTTGCAAGATAGGATCTAAAACACACATATATTGGCGACAACATAATAGGTTCAGATCTGAAATCATGGCACTCGGGCCCTAGTGACAAGAATTAAGCATGGCAAAGTAGTAGCAACATCAATCTCAAAACATAATGGATACTAGGGATCAATCCCCGTCAAAACAAACTCGATTCCATGATAGATCTCATCCAACTCATCACCGTCCAGCAAGCCTACGATGAGATTACTCACGAACGGTGAAGAGCATCATGGAATTGTTGATGGAGGAAGGTTGATGAAGACGATGGCGACGATTTCCCATCTCCGGAGCCCAGAACGGACTCCAGATCTGCCCTCCAGATGAAGAACGGGAGGTGGCGGCGCCTCCGTATCGTAAAATGCGATGAATCCTTCTCTCTGATTTTTTCAGGCGAGACAGAATAAATATAGCTGAGTTTGGAGGTGGTGGTGCCACGTGGTCCCCACAAGCCCTCACGACGCGGCCAGGGGGTGGCCGCGGCCCAGGGGCTTGTGGCCCACTGGCACACCTCCTCCGGTGGATCTTTGCGCAGGTATTTTTCATCTATTCCAGAAAAATTCTCCATAAATTTTCAGGACATTCCGAGAACTTTTATTTCTACACAAAAACAACACCATGGTAATTCTGCTAAAAACAGCATTAGTCTAGGTTAGTTCCATTCAAATCATGCAAATTAGAGTCCAAAACAAGGGCAAAAGAGTTCGGAAAAGTAGATAGAACGGAGACGTATCAGTGGACGCGGAGGCTGATGGGAGCAGGGTTCGCGAGTTCTTATGTATCTGTGTTGACCTACCACTAGGCCGCCGACTCCAAACAAAAATCACCATCGGCAAAGAATCGATGAGGCAAGTAATCTACCCACTAAGGTACGAGAGGGTGCCCCATTATTGCTTCTGGTGTGGATTCATAATCCATGATGAAAACCAATATGAGAAGAAAAGATTGAGGGTTCCGAGCCGAGCATATGATGAAGGGATGCGCTGCTCCCCGTACAAGAAGTTTGAGAATAGATCAGCCTTTGTGGCACCCGAAACGAAGCATGCTGCAAGACGGGGGTGCACTTTGATAGCAATGCCCCGTCTGAAGTCCTAGAACAACCGAGGGATAGGCGTCGAGGAAAGGGACAACCGAAGTACCCATCAGCAGCAGCAATCAAGAGAGATACCAATATGGGTGGATGCTCATTATGGTTTTGGCGAACGTAGGACCTCTGAAGGACCAAACATTGACGTGGACCTTTCTGATCGTGTTCTAGCTATGTGTGTGCACCTAGATAGAGAGCGGAGACTAGCAGAGGCCATACGACACAGGCGTCTTCTGAACCTCCTGGATTCATTTCCTTGGAGGACGAATCCTTGCGCCCCTACCACTTTCAGTACGTCCTCCTGGGAGTGAGACAAGTCATAGTTGCAGGCCTCGAAGCATGGATATGATTTTGTCCATGTGGGATCTTGAAGCCATCTCTGACTTCTCCTTTGCAGAGTATGATCAACACATGCAGGAGGCAGATTCTATCCTTGGGAAGAGATTTTTATGTGGGCAAGCTTGTGAAGAGCCGAACCCTACACCGGGTGCTGTGGTGGTTCACAAAAAGAGAGGTGGTGGGAACAAGCAGAAATGTGGGAAAATGCTACAGGATGGTACGGGCAAGAATCAAGAGGTGGCATGGTAGACTCAGATCGCGTGGATGGAACAGAGGAAATCGACATTGGGGCCGCCGATAAACTAACACGGTCGGGTGAGCTGCCTCATCAGGAGTAATGAATTGGTTAAGCTGTAACTGTCGGGGGCCGGGAATCCCTCGACTCTTCGTTATCTTGCATCTATTGTTTAGACCCATTCCCCTAGTCTCGTGTTCTTATGTGAGATGCAATAAAATAAAGATAAGATGTACCGCTTGCATAATAGGATAGGACTTTCCAGTTTTGAACGAGTCAGTAGTAACAGTCATAGCGGCGGCCTAACGTTGTTTTCGCATGAGTCTATGTACATTTATGTGCAAGATGCAAATCAAAGATTCATCGATGTCTACTTACGTGTGTCCCTGGATAAATCTCTTTGGATAGCCACTTTTCTATATGGTGAACCGAGAGTTGAGAACCGACCTATGATGTGGGATAAGCTCAAAGGACTGCATGCTCAGAGTACAATGTCGTGGGTGATTATTGGTGACTTCAATGAGGCTATGTGAGATTTTGGGCATCAATGGAAACTCTGTGACCTCCTGGCCAAATGATAAACTCTGTGACCTCCTGGCCAGATGATAACCTCTGGACTAACTGATCTTGGTTTCCCAGGTCATCCCTTCACATATGATAATAGGCGCAATGGCAGGGCAAATGTCCAAGTTTGGCAGGATAGAGCGGTGGCATCCAATGACTGGAGGGAATTATTCATGCAAGCATTGGTGGTGCACCTTGTGTCACCAACGTCATACCATAGGCCGCTTCTCCTTATGCTTCCACTGGAATGGGATGTTTAACCTCGTAGTTGCCAACGATATGAGTTCATGTGGGAGCGTTCATCGGCACTGGAGGCAATTATTGCTAATTCTTGGTCAAGTAAAGGTACGAAGAGGAATCTCGGAGATGTACGAGAAGCTCTGGCTACCGTCATGGCTGATCTTCGTACTTGGAGTAACAAGGTCTTTGGCAATGTGACTCAGTAAATAGAAAATTCATGTACTAGATTGGAGGAACTAACCAATATGAATGATGATCGGGCTTAAATAAGAAAGGAGATGGACAGGATGAATGAGCTCTTGTACAGGGAAGAAATGTTATGGCTTCAAAGATTGCGGATTGATTGGTTAAAGGATGGGGACAAGAAAACCAAAATGTTCCACCGGAAGGTAGTTTGGTGGGCCAGGAAAAATAAAATCCGAGGGTTGTCAGATGAGGCGGATGTTCTACACATAGACCAAGCTACTATGCTACAGATGGTAAACAATTATTTCCATAACTTATTCAGTGTCGACCCTCTGTTGGACCCGCATGATGTGTTACAGCTTATTCAGCTCAAAGTGTTCATAGAGATGAACAATAGTATGTGCGAGGAATTTGTTGACGAGGAGATCTCGAATGCAATGCTCCAGATTGGGCCCTTGAAGGCGCCGAGGCCAGATGGGTTCCCCTCGAGATTATTTCAGCGACATTGGGCAGTAATCAAGGATGATATAATAAATGCAGTTAAACTTTTTTTAGCCACTGGAGTCACGCCAGAAGGGGTTAACAGTACGACCATTGTTTTGATCCCCAAGACCGACTCACCATCTTCTCTCACTGATTTTTGGCCTATCACCCTCTGCAATGTTATTTATAAGGTAATAGCTAAATGTCTAGTCAATAGAGTGAGAGTTATGTTCGATGAGCTGGTGTCCCCGGAGCAGAGCGTGTTTGTACCGAGCAGATTAATCATAGATAACACGTTAACTGCCTTTGAGTGCTCCCACGCGATCAAGCAGGAGAAGGACCTGGAATAGAGCTTTTGTGCCAAAAATTGGACCTGTCCAAGGCCTATGATCGGGTAGACTGGGTTTTCTTCGAGCGAGTGATGCAACAGATGGGCTTCTCTCACCGATGGGTGAACTAGATTATGAGGTGTGTCACCTCGGTGAGGTACAATGTCAAGGTCAACAGAGCCCTCTCGCATTCATTCGCATCTTCTCGTGGACTACGGCACGGAGACCCCCTCTCGCCTTTTCTTTTCCTCTTTGTCGCTGATGGTCTTGATGCTATCCTCAAACAAGAGATTGCAGCCAACCGCCTCACCCCACTACGGGTGTGTACCCGAGCTCCGGGGATCTCACACCTATTGTTTGCGGATGACACCTTGCTGTTTTTTCGTGCAAATGGACAGGTGGCTTCTCAAGTCAAGGGAGCACTCGATACTTATGCTAGAGCTACATGCCAGCAAATAAATTAAGCTAAGTGTTCAATAATGTTCAGGCCCAAGTGTTCACAAGCCAACAAACATGAGGTCATGCAACTCTGGACGTGGTGCACACGAGCTTTGTGGAGAAATACCCCGGCTTTCCAACGCCTAGTGGTTGCTTCACAAAAGGAAAGCTTCACAATCTTCAACAACAAGTCGCTAAGAGAATCATCCAATGGGGGGGTTATGTCTCGGGAAGGACGTGAGGTGCTTATTAAGGCGGTTGCACATGCCTGGCCCACGTTCCTCATGACCTTTTTTAAATTTCCGCGGAGCACCTATGGCGATCTTGGGTGGATGATTCACAGCTATTGGTGGGGCGCCTACAGAGGCAAAAGGAAAACACACTGGAAATCTTTGGACTCTATGTTCAAACCCAAGGCAGCCGGTGGCATGGGTTTCAAGGACTTGAGGCTATTCAACCAAGCATTGTTGGCGTGACAAGCTTGGCATATCCTGGTTAAAACAGAGTGTCTTTGCGCACGCGTGCTAAAGGAAAAGTACTTCCCTAATGTTCGCGTAGAAGATGTTGTTTGTACTAGCAACACTTCACAAACATGGCAGTCCATTGTGCATGGGTCGGAACTGCTAAAGAAAGGTTTAGTCTGGCGCATTGGCAATGGATAGTCATTCAGAATATGGCATGACTCATGGATACCGCACCTTGTTGGCCGTCCGCCAATTACGCAACATGGGAGGTGTCACCTTCGTCGTGTTTAGGAGCTGCTGGACGAGCATGATGCATGGTATGGTAATATCCTCCGACAGAACTTTCTACATGTCGATTTTCAGGAGACACTAAAGATTAAGCTATCACCGCGGTTGGGGGCGGATTTCCTTGCATGGGGAGCAGAGCATGCTCGTATCTTGATCGTACGTATCGGCTGGTGCTCGAGGACAAGCTCCATCCTTGTGCATTCACAGAGAGCAGGGCATCGGACGGGCGACGTGCCGTCTGGGCATTAGTATGGAGGTGCCCTGGTCCACCTAAGGTGCATGTGTTTGCCTAGCGTCTAGCTTCTAACTCCCTTGCCACATGGTCTGATAAATCTATTCGTGACATGGAGGTTACTGATATTTACCCTTTATGTGGTCTCGAGCGTGAGGACACTTTTCATGTGTTTTGTAGCTGCCCACGGGCTGTACACTTGTGGTGGACTATGGCGGAGAGCTGGAACATACCTGACATCGAATCAGTGCAAAACAACGGCCCTGAGTGGTTCCCGAACCTTGTTGCGTAATGCAACAGAGGGGATCAACTCCGCTTGGTCATGCTGTTATGGAGATGATGGCATGTCCATAATGAGATCATTCCTAACAAACCGGCGCCGCCCGTGAAGGTATCTCAACGCTTCCTACGGAGCTACGTTACCTCGCTCCTTGGGATTCAACAGTATCCGATGGGAGAGTGGGACAAAGGGAAGATGTCATCCACAAAGAAGGGGCTGAGTAGCCTATATCTCATGTGAGAGGCACGTCACGGTCTCCCCGGAGATGGCGACCCATGCCTGCCAACTAGGCGAAACTGAACAACGATGGCTTGTTCTCCCATGATGATGGAAGGGTCGGGGAGGGTTGTTGGAAAAATGCCCTAGAGGCAAAAATAAATTGGTTATTGTTATATTTCCTTGTTCATGATAATAGTTTATTATCCATGCAAGAATTGTATTGATTGGAAACTCAAATACATGTGTGGACACACAGACAACACACTGTCCCTAGTGAGCCTCTAACTGACTACCTCGTTGATCAAAGATGGTCAAGGTTTCCTGACCATAGATAAGAGTTGTCATTTGATAACGGGATCACATCATTAGGAGAATGGTGTGATGGACATGACCGAAACTATGAACGTGGCATGTGATGGTCTTAGTTTATTGCTACTGTTTTCTGCATGTCAAGTATCCATTCCTATGACCATGGGATCATGCAACTCCCGGACATCGGAGGAATGCCTTGTGTGTATCAAACATCATAACGTAACTGGGTGACTATAAAGGTGCTCTACGGGTATATCCAAGGGTGTCTGTTGGGTTGGCATGAATCGAGACTGGGATTTGTCACTCCGTATGACGGAGACGTATCTCTAGGGCCCACTCGGCAATACAACATCACAAGAAAATTGCAAGAAATGTGACTAAGGAGTTAGTCATGAGATCTTATATTACATAACGAGTAAAGAGACTTTCGGGTAACGAGATTGAACTAGGTATAGAGATACCGACGATCGAATCTCGGACAAGTAACATACCAATATACAAAGGGAATAGTATACGTGATTAATTGAATCCTTGACATCGTGGTTCGATCGATAAAAATATTCATAGAATATGTAGGAGCCAACATGGACATACAGGTCCCTCTATTGGTTATTGGCCGGAGAGTGTCTCGGTCATGTTTGCATAGTTCTCGAACCCACAGGGTCTGCACACTTAAGGTTTGGTGACGATTTGGTATTAATAAGCTATGTGTGGTAGTAACCGAAAGTTGTTTGGAGTCCCCGATGAGATCCCGAACTTCACGAGGTGCTCTGAAATGGTCCAGAGGTAAAGATTTATATATGAGAAGTCATATTTTGGCTATCGAAAAAGTTTTGGGTTTTTCCGGTATTGTACCGAGAAGATTCTAGAAGGTTCCCGAAACTTCCAGAGGGGTCCGGAAGTCCACCAATGGTTCCACAGCGTCCCAAAGGTTTGCATGGGTTGAGGGGAGATGTCGTGGCCTTATTGGGCCAAGGGCACACGTCCCTCAAGGCCTATGTAGTTGGGAAAGGTGGAAAGTCCACCTTTGTATGGAAGGTAAGGAAGGGGACTACGATTCCGCCTCCTCCCCCGTGGCTGCGCCCTAGGGCTTGGAGGGTATG
Source organism: Hordeum vulgare subsp. vulgare (assembly GCF_904849725.1). Classification (NCBI taxonomy): domain Eukaryota; kingdom Viridiplantae; phylum Streptophyta; class Magnoliopsida; order Poales; family Poaceae; genus Hordeum; species Hordeum vulgare. The sequence goes on along the minus strand of NC_058520.1, from coordinate 398,859,778 downwards.
TTCCCCCACGCCCTCCACCTATATTTAGAGATGAGGGGGCGCCCCAAGAGCACACATGAAGCCCTTGGCACCCCTCTCTCGACTTAGATCGATATCTCCTCTAGTTTTTCCGGTAGTGCTTAGGCGAAGCCCTGCCAGGACAACACCACCACCACCACCACCGTCACGCTGTTGCGCTGCCGAGAAATTGATCTACCACTCCGTCCTTGCTTGCTGGATCGAGGGGGCGGAGATGTCATCGAGCTGTACGTGTGCTTAACGCGGAGGTGTCGTCCGTTCGGCACTTGACCGAGAGTTCGTGGGACAGATCGTGATATGATCACGAAGACGTTCGACTACATCAACCGCCTTTCTTAATGCTTCTGTTAAGCAATCTACAAGGGTATGTAGATACAATCTCTCCTCTCATAGATGTGCGTCTCCTAGATTGATCTTGGTGAGCGTAGGAATTTTTTTGTTTATCATGCAACGTTCCCCAACAGTGGCATCATGAGCTAGGTCTATGCGTAGATGACATCTCGAGTAGAACACAAATGAGTTTGTGGGTGTTGATATTCAGATTGCTTCCCTCCTTAGTCTTTTCTTGATTCGGCGGTATTGTGGGATGAAGCGGCCGGGACCAACCTTACTCGTCCACATACGAGAGATCGGTTCCATTGACTGACATGCGATTTGTTGCATAAATATGGCTGGTGGGTGTCTATCTCTCCTACTTTAGTTGAATCATATTGGACAGAGGTGGTCCTTGGAGAAGATTAAATAGTAACTTGTGTAAAACCGTTCTTGTTTTGCGTAGGTAAGAGTCGTTCTTGCTAGATACCCATAGCAGCCATGTAAAACAAGCAACAACAAATTAGAGGACTTCTAACTTGTTTTTGCAGGATATGTTGTGATATGATATGGCCGAATACATGATCATATATATTTGATGTATGAAATGGTCATGTTGTAATAGTTAATACCGACTTGCATGTCGATGCTACGACAACTGGCAGGAGCCATAGGGTTGCCTTTAATTATTTAGCACTTAGTGATGCTTTACTTTATTGCTAAAATGGTAGGAATAGTAGTACAAGCATAGTTGGCGTGACAACCTCGATGACAACACAATGATGGAGATCATGGTGTTGTGCCAGTGATGATGGAGATCATCCCGGTGCTTTGTAGATGGAGATCAAAAGCACAAGATCATAGCCATATCATTTCACTTATGATTTGCATGTGATGCTAATCCTTTTTATGCTCCTTGTTTTTCTTAGGACGACGGTAGCATTATAAGGTGATCCCTCACTAAAATTTCAAGATCAAATTGTGTTCTCCCCAAGTGTGCACCATTGCAAAAGTTCGACGTTATGAGACACCACGTGATGATCGGGTGTGATAGACTCTACATTCACATAGAATGGGTGCAAGACAGTTTTGCACACGCGGAACACTTGGGTTAAACTTGACATGCCTAGCATGTATAGACATGGCCTCAGAACACAATAGACCGAAAGGTCGAACGCGAGTCATATAGTAGATATGATAAACATGGAGATGTTCACCATTGAAGCCAACTCATCTCATGTGATGATCGGACGTGGGTTGGTCAATTTGGATCATGTATCACTCGAACAACCTGATGGATGTTGAGTTGAGTGGGAGTTCTTAAGTAATATGATTAATTGAACTCATTATCATGAACATAGTCAAAATGTCTTTGCAAAAGTATGTTGTAGATCACTAGCTCGCACTGTAGCTCCCTCTTCTTTACGTTCCTAGAGAAACCTAAGTTGAAAGATGATAGTAGCAATTATGCAGGACACGGTCCGTAAACTGAGGATTGTCCTTATTGCTGCACAGAAGGCTTTTGTCCTTAATGCACCGCTCGGTGTGCTACCCCCCAAGTGTCGGCTGTGGATGTTGCGAACATCTGACACACACGTTTTGATGACTACATGATAGTTCAGTGCGTCATGCTTTACGGATTAGAATTGAGGCTCCAAAATGTTTTGAACGTCACAGAACATATGGGATGTTCCAAGAGCTGAAATTGGGATTTCAGGCTTGTGCCCGCGTTGAGAGGTATGAGACCTCCGACAAGTTCTTTGCCTACAAAGATGAACGAGAATAGCTCAATCGGTGAGCATGTGCTTAGATTGTCTGGGTACTACAACCGCTTGAATCAAGTGGGAGTTGATCTTCCAGATAAGATAGTGATAGACATAGTTCTCCAAAGTCACTTCCACCAAGCTACTGAGCTTCGTGATGAACTATAACATATCAGGGATGGAGATGATGATCCGTGAGCTATTCGTGATGTTGGACACCGCGAAAGTAGAAATCAAGTAGGAGCATCAAGTGTTGATGGTTAGTAAAACCACTAGTTTCGAGAAGGGCAAGGGCAAGAAGGGATACTTCATGAATGGCAAACGAGTTGCCGCTCTAGTGAAGAAACCCAAGTTTGAACCCAAAACCGATACTAAGTGCTTCTATTATGATGGGAACAGTTACTAAAGAGGAACTGCCCTCGATACTTGGTAGATAAGAAGGCTGGCAACGTCGACAGAAGTATATTGGATATACGTGTTATTGATGTGCACCTTACTAATACTCCTAGTAGCACCGTGGTATTAGATACCGGTTCAGTTGCTAAGTGTTAGCTACTCAAATTAAAGCTACAGAATAAATAGATACTAGCTAAGGGCGAGGTGACGATATGTGTTGGAAGTCATTCCGAGGTTGATGTGATCAACATCGCACGCTCCCTCTACCATCGATATTAGTGTTGAATCTGAATAAATGTTATTTGGTGTTTGCGTTGAGCATGAACATGATTATATCGTGTTTATTGCAATGTAATTATTTATTTAAGTCACAGAATAAAAGTTATTCTGTTTACATGAATAATACCTTCAATGGTCATGCACCAATGTGAATGGTCCATTGAATCTCGATCGTAGACACATGTTCTTAATATTGATGCCAAAAGATGCAAAATTAATAATGATAGTACCACATACTTGTGGCACTGCCACTAAAGTCATATTGGTGTAAAACGCAAGAAGAAACTACATGATGATGGATCTTTTGACTCACTTGATTTTGTATCACTTGAGACATGCGAACCATGCCTATTGGTGTGAAGTGCATGAAGAAACTCCATGCCGATGGATCTTTGGACTCACTCAATTTTTTTAATCGCTTGAGACATGCAAACCATGGCTCACAGGCAAGATGATTGAAAGCCTCGTTTGTCAGTAAGATGGAATGGGCAAGTGACTTATTGGAAATAATACATTTTGATGTATGCAGTCCAATAAATATTGTAGCGCAATGGATATCGTTGTTTTCTAACTTTCACTGGTGATTTGAGTAGATATGAGGATATTTACTTACTGAAATACAAGTCTGAAATGTTTGAAAAGTTCAAGCAATTTCAGAGTGAAGTTGAGAGTCATCGTAACAAGAAGATAAAGTTTCTACGATGCGATCGTAGAAAAGAATATCTGAGTTACGAGTTTGGCATACATTTAAGACAGTGTGGAATTTTTTCACAACTCACACCACCTGGAACACCACAGTGTGATGGTGTGTCCGTATGTCATAGCCATGCCCTATTGGATATGGTGCGTCCTATGGTGTCTCTTATCAAAATAACCACTATCGTTTTGGGGTCATGCATTAGAGACAACCACATCCACTTTAAATAGGGCACCATATAATTCCGTTGAAATGACACCATGTGAACTATGGTTTAGAGAAACCTAAGCTGTCGTTTCATAAAGTTTGGGGATACGATGTTTATATCAAAAGGCTTCACCCTGATGAACACGAACCCAAAGCTGATAAATGCATTTTCATAGGATACCAAAACAGTTGGGTATACCTCCTATCGTAGATAAAAAAAACAAAGTGTTCGTTGCTAAAAACGGGTCCTTTCTCGAGAAAGAGTTTCTCTCGAAAGAATTGAGTAGGATGATGGTGGAACTTGATGAGGTTTTTGAAATGTCACTTCAAACAGAGTGTAGAAGGGTGCAGGAAGTTGTTCTTGTGGTGCCTACACCAAATTGAAGAGGAAGCCAATGATGATGATCATGAAGCTTCAGATCAAGTTACTTCCAAACCTCGTAGGTTGACAAGGACACGTACTACTCCAGAGTGGTACGGTAATCCTATCTTGGAGGTCATGTTGTTGGACAACAGTGAACCTACGAGCTATGGAGAAGCGATGGTGGGCCTGGATTTCGACGAATGGCTGGACGCCATGAAATTCCAGATAGGATCCATGTATGAAAACAAAGTATAGACTTTGGAAGAACTACTTGATGGTCGTAAGACTATTAAGTACAAATGGATCTTTAAAACGAAGACAAACGATGATGGTGAATGTCACCATTTAGAAAGCTCGACTTGTTGCAAGTAGGTTTCCGACAAGTTCAAAGAGTTAACTACGATGAGACTTTCTCACTCGTAGCGATGCAAAAAGTCTGTTGGAATTATGTTAGCTATTGCTGCATTTTTGATTATGAAATCCTGCAGATGGATGTAAAAACATTGTTTCATCGACGTTTTCCTTGAGGAAAGGTTGTATGTGATACAACCATAAGGTTTTGTTGATCCTAAGCTTCTTGATTTATACAAAGTTTATGAGTAACTTGTATTTCCAAGAAAGTGAGTGGGAGCACTATAGAATTTCTGATAAGTATATGTAGTTGACATATTGTTGATCGGAAATAATGTAGAACTTCTGGAAAGCATATTGGATTGTTTGAAAAGTTCTTTTCAAAGGAAAACCTGGATTAAGCTACTTGAACATTGAGCATCAAGATCTATAGAGATAGATCAAGATGCTTGATAAAACTTTCAATGAATACATACGTTGACAACATTTTGAAGGAGTTCAAAATAGATGGTCAAAGAAGGAGTTCTAGGATGTGTTGTAACTTGTAAGGTGTTCAATTTGAGTAAGACTCAAAGATCGACCACGGTAAAAGAAAGAGAAAGGAAGAAGGTCGTCCCCTATGCCTTAGCCGTAGGCTCTATAGTATTCCATGTTGTGTACCGCACCTGATGTGTGCCTTGCCATGAGTCTGTCAAGGGGTACAAGAGTGATCCACAAATGGATCACTGGGCAGTTGTCAAAATTATCCTTAATGACTTGAAGACTAACGAATTTTTCTCGATTATGGAGGTGATAAAAGAGTTCATTGTGAAGGGTTACAAGGATGCAAGCTTTGGCAATAATCCAGATGACTCTGAGTAGCCAACCGGATTCGTATAGTGGAGTAGTCAGTTGGAATTGTTTCAAGTGGAGCATAGTAGCACCATCTACAGTATGACATAGAGATTTGTAAAGTACACACGGATCTTAACGTTTCACACCCGTTGACTAAAACCTCTCTCACAAGCAAGACATGATTAAACCCGAGAACTTATTGGGTGTGAATCTCATGGTGATCTGAACTAGATTATTGACTATAGTGCAAGTGCGAGACTGTTGGAAATATGCCCCAGAGACAATAATAAATTGATTATTGTTATATTTGCTTGTTCATTATAATCATTTATTATCCATGCTAGAATTGTATTGATTGGAAACTGAAATACATGTTTGGATACATAGACAACACACTGTCCCTAGTGAGCCTCTAATTGACTAGCTCGTTGATCAAAGATGGTCAAGGTTTCCTAACCGTAGACAAGAGTTGTCATTTGATAATGAGATCACATCATTAGGGGAATTATGTGATGAAAAATATCCAAACTATGAACGTGGCATGTGATTGTCTCAGTTTATTGCTACTATTTTCTACATGTCAAGTATCTGTTCATATGGCCATGAGATCATGCAACTCCCGTACACTGGAGGAATGCTTTGTGTGTATCAAACATCACAATGTAACTGTGTGACTATGAAGGTTCTCTATAGGTACCTCCGAGGGTGTCTGTTGGGTTGGCGTGAATGGAGGCTGTGATTTTTCAATCCGTATGACGGAGAGGTATCTCTAGGGCCCACTCGGTAATACAACATCACAAGAAGCTTGCAAGGAATGTGACTAAGGAGTTAGTCACGAGATCTTGTATTATGGAACGAGTAAAGAGACTTGCCGGTAACGAGATTGAACTTGGTATAGAGATAACAAAGATCGAATCTCGGACAAGTAACATACCGATAAACAAAGGGAATAGTATACGGGATTGATTGAATCCTTGACATCGTGGTTCGACCGATAAATATCTTCGTAGAATATGTAGGAGCCAATATGGACATCCAGGTCCCGCTATTGGTTATTGGTCGAAGAGTGTCTCGGTCATGTCTGCATAGTTCTCGAACCCGCAAGGTTTGCACACTTATGGTTTGGTGACGGTTTGGTATTAATGAGTTATGTGTGGTAGTAACCGAAAGTTGTTTGGAGTCTCGGATGAGATCCCGGACATCACGAGGAGCTACAGAACAGTCCGGAGGTAAAGATTTATATATGGGAAGTCATATTTTGGATACCGAAAAAGTTTTTGGTTTTTCCGGTATTGTATGGGGAAGCTTCTAGAAGGTTCTGCAAACATCCGGAGGTGTCCGGAAGTCCATCAAGGGTTCCACCATGTCCCAAGGATTTGCATGGGCTGAGGGGAGACGTCGCGGCCTTATTGGGCCAAGTGCACAAGTCCCTCAAGGCCCATGCAGTTGGGAAAGGTGGAAAGTCCACCTTTGTATGGAAGGGAAGGAAGGGGGCTTGGATTCCACCTCCTCCCTCCTTGGCTGTACCCTAGGGCTTGGAGGGTCTGTTTTCCACGCCCTCCATATATATAGAGAGAGGAGGGGGCGCCTCAAGAGCACACACGAAGCCCTTGGCGCCCCACTCTCTCCCTAGATAGATTTCTCCTCTTGTTTCTCCGGTAGTGCTTAGGCGAAGCTATGCCGGGACAGCACCACCACCATCGTCACGTCGTCGCGCTGCCGGGGAATTCATCTACCACTCCGCCCTTGCTTGTTGGATCGAGGAGGCGGAGATGTCATCGAGCTTTACGTGTGCTTAACGCGGAGGTGTCGTCCGTTCGACACTTGATCGAGAGTTCGCGAGACGGATCGTGAAAGGATCGCAAATACGTTCGACTACATCAACCGCGTTTCTTAACGCTTCCGCTAAGCAATCTACAAGGGTATGTAGATACAATCTCTCCTCTCGTAGATGTTCATCTCCTAGACGGGAGCGTAGGAAATTTTTTGTTTTCCAAGCAACGTTCCCCAACACGGGTATGGTGGTTCGTGACCAGTAAGGGGCCATCATCTTCTTTGCTTGTCGATCGCTTTGGTCATGCCCAAATCCTTTACACGCCGAGCTTGCTCGATGCATGGAGGCAATCGCGTTGGCCCTCGAGTGGATGGAGCTTCCGTTCATCATCGAGTGTGACAGTCTGCAAGTGGTGCAATTGATCTCTCCGTCCGGCCAAGACCGCTCGCGGTACGTCATGGTAATTTCAGAAGTGAATCGTCTTATGAGTTTAAGGGAGTGTACTGTGACTCATACATCTCGAGAGCAAAATGATGTAAGCCATACATTGGCAAACTATGGGAGATCACAAGACCGAATTGTGGTATGACTCCGATCTGACCCGGACATTGTCCCTAGCTTGTGTAGGGAGGACCTTCTTGGCTCTTGAGTAATACAACGCTTTCACCCCGCAAAAAAACAACGACGTTATTGCAAATCTTGGCAATGAACGACTTTATTATGATAAGACGCGGCTTCATTTTGTAAAAATAATCCTGCAACAAATCTTCTGCTGCTAAGAAAAAAGGCAACAAAAAGATGTTTGCATAAAAAATAAAAATCTGACAAACTGCATGTTATAAAAAATCTGCAGCAAGGTGTGTGCTGCATAAGAAAAACTGCAACAACAGGTCTGTTATAAAAATTCTGTAACAAGAAAGGCATGTGTTGCAATGACTGGATGGTAACAGTCAGCCGCTTGATGCGTCAAATCTGATGGCTCGTATCCGACCGATCTTTTTAAAGATCAACCAATGAACGTATAGCACGCCTTAAAATTAAGAAGCATAGTATGTTTAACGATTTCATAAAATTTAGCGGCAGTAATCGAATATAGGAACTTGATCGGGGCACAAACCTATTTTTTCTACCTTTATTTGGAGGTTTATATGAAAATTAATAGAAGATTCAATGGCAACGCGTCATATATTTTACTTCAGATGTGCAGTAATGGAAGAAGCCAATAAGGTATCTGCCTCCCTTGCCGGCACGCTTTATAAATAGCAAGTGCAGGTTCATATGCCTTTCCTTCGATATGATCGAGTCAGCCAATCACTTTATAGAGCTCAACTACGTCGCCATCGATCGACGGTTACATGTGCACCAATTGGCCATGCATGCATCTTCTGTGGAGCTAGCAGCAAAAACTGTTGGCTCTAGCTTTATTTCGTTTCCTTCCATCACACCTTATTCGACACGCCTTCAAAGTTCGTTCTCACCCCTGATCGTTTGATCTTTCTTCTGAATTCTCGACTGGAATTGTTCTGGATTATCCAAGGCGGATGCTAATTAACTGGTAGAAATTCCTCTAAAAAGGATATAATTGCATCTCCACGTTAACCTGCAAACCTCTGCAAACCTCCCGCATGCATTCGGACAACAATGTTCGGACCACAGAAATCATCTAACGCGGTGCTCTATCGGTCCACAACACAGTTCGGACATACTTTCTCACGTAAACCGGAGATAAACACGGAGGTTTTGCGAAAGGCCGGACCACTCCTATGCCCGCTTCTGACCGTCCTGACCCACACAAAACCCTTCCACCATCCCGCATGCTTTTGGTCAGCGCCGCTCCAGAGCGTGGGCGTCTGCATTCATGCCCGATCAAAGTGGACGTGACTGCTCACTCGCGCCGGCATTGAAACGGTGCATCGGCCGAGAGATCGCCGCCCGCCCCGATTCCTAGTGCAGACGACTGTTGCACGTTCAAAGGACACGATGGTCGCTTGTCTGTCCGCCTGCTGTCCATATTGATGACACACGGTTGCCAAGACGTGTCCCCGACGCCATTAGTTCGTCCCTCTACCGCCCACCATTGCTATATAAGCCGTTGCCCCTCCTATAGGCGTAATCATCGGTCGCCGATCCCTCTTCGGACCACTCCCATCATGGATTCCTCCGCTGCTGAAGCTCTCTAGAATGGGCTAAGGTCGGACCAAAAGAAGGAGATGGCCTCCATTGTTGCTGTCTTGTTGGTCGGTAGGCAGACAGAGATTGACAACATCTCAATGGAGGGCATTGCCAACGACGAATCGGTGCCACCCTTCTCCTTCGTGCCAACCTCGCTAGTGCATTGCATCATGACCATCGACGAGGCCCATGTTGATTACAAGGACATGGCGGAGAGGAGCACTTTCGGGATGCGCAGGACGACGGCGCCTACAACCACCACCTCCTCCAGGAGCATGTGCATGCGGAGGAGCAGCTCGCCACCGGCAGGACGGTCACGCTAGACGCGGACTTGACGGAGCAGGAGGCATTGCTCGAGTCCTACTGCTCCGCCGGCGAGATCTGCCTTGCCCGCTAGCGGTACCGCCAGCGGGTGGCGGACGTGGCGGCCGCCTACAAGGAGTGAGACGACATGGGAGAGGCGGTGTTCGCCGAGACCGACGAGGAGGAGGAGGACATCACCGAGGCCGCGCCCTGCGGCGACGACCACGAAGTTGGCCCATCCGCGGGCGTCGCCGACAGCAAGAAAGAGTAGTGCACGACAAGTCGTCGTTGCTCAGGTCCCAAGAAGACCACCGCTTCTCCCCTCCCGTTGAAGCAAAGATTGGCGGCCTCAACGTCGTTAGTCAATTACCTCTTGGCAACGACATGAAGGTGGATAGCTTCACTTCTCGGAGATCCGAAAAAGGAGGTTACAAAGGCGTAGCTAGAAAATACAAAGCTTCAGTTCTCGGGGCTTATGGTCAGACACGAGGAACGAGCGCGGACAATCATAAATTAGGTGTATTTATTACACCTCTAGAATCAAACGGGCACCATTTATTTGATATAAGTATAATAAAATCTGTCATGTATATATGAAATTCATCATGTTTCTATGAAATTCGTTCGTGTTTGCATGAATTTCGTTCTGTTCGTTTGAACAATTGGCGAAACGTATGCGGCTATGACTAGATGGCAGCCTTTTGCATACGCGTCCGGGAATGGTCCCCCTGTCTACGGGCGGGTGCGGGGGGAAATTGCTGGTCGTCGTTGGAGATGTCCAAACTTCTGGATGTGGCAAGCTAACGTACGGCTTTCACCGCCTTGCACGCCGGTGCTTCCTTATGCTCGTATAAAATGTGGACTTGTGATGTTAAATATCAGCATCTGTATTCTATCATCATGAGGAACTCCTTGTAATTGGACAGGATACGCAGCAAGGCAGGCACCAGTCATCCTCAGCTGACAGTGAAGAATTGCAGGCTTGAGATCCTTATTCCTGGCGAGAAGAAGAAACAAATGCATGGTTACCTTCCCACCATCAAGGAATGGTCCATAGAGATGGAGGTTGGTTTCATCGTGGTCCAAGCAAGACTTAGACTTTCCAAAAGTAGTACAGTTCAAATGACTATTGATGATTGTAAAGTTTAGCATAAGTACTACTAGTACCGTAAGCCGCATGCTGATTCGGATTCGATCTGTATCGTCCTGCTTATTACTAACTATTCAAAGTGAGCGCATGCTCCCATGTGGACCAACCAGATTGAGAAGGCAAAGGAAAATTGTGACATGTCTGGTTGACAAGTGGCGGTGTCAATATAACTGCAACGTGTGCACGAACATGGCTTTGCCTATTCATCCAAGAGAATGAGGAAGCAGACACATGCAAGAGACATGGGTGGCTGACTAGTAGACACACAACCAGGAAAGCAAAAATGTCAAGATAGGGAGATGTGCACTATAGTGACAAAGTGAGAGGGGTATAAGCATAAGGAATTTATCTGAAAATAATAAGCATAATGAGGCATCCGTTGTGAGAGGAGATTTTAAGGGCATGCACAATGAGTGATAAGATAATTTTATCTTAAATCTTGCATGTAATTTAGAGATGATAAAAAAGTGTCTTACAATTAGTCATCTCTTAGCCTTATCTTCAATAACTAGCTATTTCTAAAAACATGACGAGACATATTGTGCTAAGAGACCATCTCTTGTCTTCTTTTAAATAAAAGAAGACAAACCTTTTCTTATGAGTTCTTTTTCCTTCACCTCATCATTTATCCTACGTGCCACTTTTAAGATAGCACCATGGTACATGCCCTAAGCACGCAGGCACGCAAGCACTTTATGGGTTGTACACCTGTCTTGTGATTTGGAAACTTGGTTTTGCACATCCCGCACATATTCGTGCTTGCTTTAAGTTGTAGATGATTATAGTTGATTTATTCATAATTTATTAAATTTTGACGTACAATATTTTAAGGTGAACACAAAATTGATGCGGGGTGTGCAAAACTAAGCCTGTTTGGTTCGCATCCTAAGATTGTCACGGCTAAACTTAGTCATGTCACGGTATATTTGGCATATGTTTGGTTCGTTCCTATACTTATGACTTGCCACATTTTTCTAGCTACATGATCCACATGTCATAAACTCAGTTTTTTATCAAATCTTGCCACACCTATGATGGTCATTTTGTTAGCCACATTTTTTACGAGGGTCACACTTTGCCTAAGCTTAGCTATGACAAAGCTAGTCATGAATTAAATGGGTCCTAAATTTTCCAATTATGGCGCGGATAAATAACCCACTAGTGCATGCACATGTCCCCATGATTTTTTAATGAGTTGTTCGAGTTATCAATGCTAGAGGAGACCTCAAAATACATCTCATATAAGGCTTGGTTAGGACAAGTTTGGCCCAACAATTATATAGTAACATTTAGGTGACATGAAATTTAAGTTATCTGCTATGTATTCCAAATTACTTGTTTGTGATTATATTTTTTAGTTCCTTAATTATTTATCATGGAAATGGATAAAAATGATGAATCTAGAACTAAAATACGTCTAGGTATATACATTTCTCCGACTAGTATTTTCGGATGAAGGGAGTGTATCAAAACTAGCTAGCACACAATGCATCCATCCATGTCTACATGACTGGGCGTAGTGGTTAGTGCGTTTGTTCTCACATATCAGCCATTCTACGAATTAGATATAAAGCATCCACACACACCAAAAATAGCAAATCAAGTTGTTATGTTTATTGGTTAGCGTGGGTGAGATGCATTGCTGAGGTTCATATTTCAAATCTCCACCAACCTAATTTTTATTTTTATTCACTGTTGATATGTACTATGGACTAATTCATTAAAACATTATAGGTTATTTGCAAAACTGTGGCGAGGACTCGCACCGTGAGAGTAGCGCCCCTTATGGCATGCTGATTGGTTTTAGACCAAAACATCATATTTCATCCAAGTTATAGGATAGCGGGGTGTAGTTTTAGAAGTTATAGGACTAAAACATCATATTTTTTGTAAGTTACAGGATCTGTGGTGTCATTACCTTCAACAAAATATGACGTCCAAATATCTCGCTGCCGTATGTAATCTTCAGCCCGTTAGATCGTTCATGGTATATTTTCGTCACGGACTGTATGGGATCCACTAAGCATCTACCCTAGAGCCTAGTGGTCTCTGCCACCTTTCCTTGCACCATCATATATTTGATGAAATATACATATGTAGTGTCCCAGATGTAAACCTTGTCATATTTGGAACCTAATGCATGTGGGTCCAACTTGTCAGAGTTTTGATGATATCATTTGTGCCATTACCTCATGTGGTGTCCCTTGTTTTTTTCCTTCCTTCCCATGCATGCATACATAGCATACCATTGCATGCCCTTGTCTTGTGTTGTTGCCTTATGGTCTAAGCATTTCATGTGGTGGTGGTAATCTTGTGGTTGCACCTTGTGATGCCTTGTGATGATGTGCATGTGGTGTATAGTTTATGTGGGGTGTGCATGTGTTAGTATAAGCTTGGGTTTCAAAACCATCTCCATCCCTCCTCTCTATTTCTCCTATGTCAAGATTCTCTTCTCCCTTCCCTCTTTTAAAAATGCCCATGTATTAGTGTATTTTGTGGAGGATGCTAAGATGTGTTTTTGCTGTTTTGTATCTTGGTTTTAAGGGTGCAAATAAATACAAAACAGTAAACAAATTGCTGTTTTGCATTTATTCAAATTGCTCCAAATATCTCTTTTCTATTTTATTCAAATAGGTCATAATTCCTTGTGGCCAGGGGCATTTTTGTTTTGATTTTAACCCCAACAGAATTGCCAATGGTTTTAAATCCTTTTCGGTGTTTGTGTTAAATAAACGAAACCCCTTTCAGGCCCCTCCTCTATCTGTCGCCACTGGCAAAGCCTTCAGCGCGACCCAGCCCATCTCCTCGCTAGCTCACGCGCGCGACGCGTCGTCCTCCTCCCTTTCCAGCGAGGCAGGCGACCCCACCTGTTATCCTCTTGTTCCCTCCCCTCTGCTCCACCGAGAGGAGCGGCAGCACATGGCCGACGGCACGCTCTCGCCTCGTCCTCTCGCGCTTTATAACCCCTTGGCGTCCGTGCAGACCCGCTAGGGTTCTTCCCCGCCGCCGCAACGTCCAGATCCCGATCCCCCCCTCTCTCTCTCGTCGCAGCAAGGTAAGGAGAGCACAGGATCGCCATGGCCGATGGGTAGGAGCTCGTCGTCGCCATCGATCTACTTCCCCTACCTCCTCTACGACGGCACCAACAGCTCGAGGACGTCTCCAGGAGCCCGTTCCCGGCGCAAGATCGACCTCCCCCGCGCTGTGTCCACTGCTTCCCGGCGGCGCTTCCCCTCCGACGAGAAGCTTCGCCGACGACCTTCTTCAATATCCAGCTAGCCCGATCCCGATCCCCGCAGAGTGGTAAGGGTAGATTTGTTGCACCAGTGGGTTCTGGGTACGAATCCCAGGGAGCCCTCCTTTTGTTTTTCTCTTTTTGCTGCAATTTTTTACTCCCTCTTTGCTGTTGCTGTTCTTCTGACAACATCATAGGTGACAATGGCATTTTCTTTATTTTTCCTTGCTATGATATTTGTGCTAGGTGTTGTAGTGTGTGTTGATGTGCTTGTGAGAAGTGTATGTGATGTGTGTGCAGACACATGATGTGGGCCACAAGTGAGTGTGTGAGTAAATGGTGATGTCCTTGTGTGCGTGTACATTCACTTAGTAGAGTAGTGATGCATGTGCTTATGGTCATGTGTTTTCCACCTTAGTTGAGTTTGGCATTTTATCACCTTGCTTGTATTGTGTAGTAGTGGTAGTTGATGAGGTGTTTGTTTGGGTGCTGTGAGAGATGTGCATGTGTGTGTGTGTGTTGCACACACATGAGGAGTAGCTAGTGTAGGCATGCTTGTGTGTGTGAGAAGCTTTCCACCTTTGCAAGCAAGTCTTGTACCTCCACATGACCATATGTGAGAGGGCATGGTATATTGTTTGTGTGGGAAGCTTAGTAGTAGGGTTTGTGAAATTTATGTGCATGACACAAACATGGGGTTCAAACCCCCATGTCACTTTTTCATTGTGCACATGAGCTCAACCTTTGTAGTTGTTGTTATAGTGGAACTACATGAAATGATGCCCTATTCACTAGGAATGATTTGGAGTAGTTTCCTCTCCCTTAATTTGTGGTCACTTGTTCCAAGTAAGTGCCCACATATTATATATGATTTTGGGGTAGAATCTCCCAGGGAATCCAGTGGTGAAGTTAGTTTTTCCATTAGGATACTTTATGGAGTTGACATATTCATATTTGTTGAAAGTTTGCTCTTTGTTTTCATGGAATAGGTGGAGCCCAAGGGCATGAGTTTTTGTGTGATAGTAGTAGGGGTTTTGCTTTACACCATAGTGGTGTCATTTATCACCTGGTGTTGTTTGTGTGCAAACTATGCCTAGACAAAGTGGGCATGTGGCTGAAAAAGTCCAGCTTAGTGAAATCTGGAATTTCACCAAGTTTGAGAATCTGGAAACATTATCTTCTCCTATAGATGAGGTTGTGCTGGTCATTGTGTTGTGAACCAGCCTTAGTTCAGTGCTAGGAATTTGGACCTTATATGTTTGTGAAGCTGACTGTAAAATTTCATCTCATTTGGAGCCCTGTAGATTATGTTTTGGTTGCTGTCAAAAAGCTTCAGAACTAAGATAGAAAGTCAAGTGCAGGAATTTTCACGAAGTCCCTGAGATCTGATGGTTTTGTGAAAGTTTGTAGCCTTGTATCTTCTAGAGTTTAATTCCTCTTGCTGTGATTCTTGCTGGTGCTTGTAGTGTTCTTGGTGGGCTACAGCCACATATATTATTTGTCATATTTGGAGGGTTGTAGGTATGTTGCATGTAGCTCCCAAAGAGCTAAGATGCAGATTTTGGCAGATTGTGTAGTTTAGTTGTTTTGATGAATGTGGGTGCTTAGTTCATGTTGTGGTGTTCTTCCTTGCTCCAATCCATTCATGTTGGGTTGTTATATGTCTTGGAAACCTGGGAATACCAGATTTGTGCCAATTGTGGGTGTGGTGTTGATTCTTACACGTAGAGCTTCATATCTTGTTTCGTTGATTCCCGTTGATCCGTAGCTCCGATTGTAAAGTTCTTTATATGGTTTTGCATCGTTTTCAAGAGACTCATCTGTTCATGCCATTCTCATGCATGTCAAAATAGCTTAGTGTAAAGTTCTGTCCAGAAACTTGTAGTAGTTTCTTTGCTTGTGCTAGTGATAGAAATAGTGATGCATGCTCATTTTTCTTCTCATGCATCATGTGCTTGTTGCATCTTGTGGTGCTGTTGTTCATTGGATGTTATTCGTATGTTGGGTAGCACCGGGATCGGAGAACGAATACGTGAAGTCAGGAGAGTACGTGCAGGACGAACCAGAACCATTCCAAGCTGAGGATATCACAGGCAAGATGATATGACCTTGATTCCATCTCTAGATTTGTTATGCGAGTTTCGTTTCCATGTCATAGTGCTCGCTGCCTACCACTGAATTAAATTGCCTCTTGTTATGCCATGAACCCAAACACTGATCCTTCCTAGCAAAACTTGTATGGCTAAGTAGGCTTTGCTCAGCCACTAATGTTAGCGTTGCTAGATGCATGTGCTTTGACTCATGTGGTAACATGAGCTTGATATCATTATCTTAAATTCTGTTATTTAATTAATGCACCTATATACTTGGTAAATGATGGGAGGCCTAGCCTTTTGCTTGGTGCTTTGTTCCGTTATTGCCGCCTTAGTTACCAGCTACCGGTGTTTGATTCCATAATGATCACTCCTAACACGTTCGGGGGTGTTATGGGGACCCCCTTGATAAATCGCGTAGTGCTAAGACTTGTCCGGCAGGACCCAACATTGGTTTTAATCTGCTAATCACATAATAATCTGCATAGGGAATAGCTACCCCGAGGAATTTAATCAACAACCGGGGCTAGTGCTCCTGATGAGTGTTGATCCCACCTGAGCGATGTCCGGGGCCCCACTGGTCACCTAGAGGTTTAGCCATCCCGACGTCTAGCTCATCCGTCGTGTCCTGATACTGAGATACGCGGCTCTTATCAGGGTCGTCGACACGACGGGAGGTCCTGCTAGCCTTGCCTTATCTTAGCGGTATATCTTGCGTATAGGAATCCCAGTGAAGCTTTGGTTTCCCCCAGAGTTGAGGTTTTCCTCTAAGGAATCCGACGAGATCACGAGATTCGTGATAGAGGATGCCTTTGCGGCCTGTGTACGTTTGTGATGGACTAGTTGGAGCACCCCTGCAGGGTTTAACCTTTCGGAAAGCCGTGCCCTCGGTTATTTGGCAACTTGGAATATTTTGTTAACATTCGGTATTAGATAACTCAAACATAAGCTAATAAAATTGCCAACTGTGTGCGTAACCGTGACTGTGCCCTCGAAGATCTCTCTTCGTTCGGGAACACAGTGGGGTTATGAATGCCGTAGGTAGGTGTTCAGGATCACTTAGTGATCAAGTAATCACGACCGCTAGTGTAGACCACCTTCATAACTGCTTACGTAAGTTAGCCACTAAATCAAGCTTAGGATGCTGCAGCCTTATACACTTCACCCTTACCCTACCTAATAACATGACTAGTTCTGGCACCAAGGTCTTAGATTGCTGAGTCCCCGTGGCTCACGGATTCCTCCGAAACTCCCAACAGGTACAGGTACCCCAGAGACAGATGATCCCGACGGCACTCAGCTGGCGTGGCAGTACAACGAGGAGACAAACCGCCTCTACGTGAACTATCCAGCGGACTGAGGCGTGGTCGTGATCGTGTGCCTGCAGGCAGGGTAGCATATCATTTCTATGTTTATGTAGTCCGTAGCGGAACTACCTTGATTGTATCTATGATGTACTCTGAGTTATTAATGAGAAGATAGTTGAATCCCGAATTGTCTACTTTTATTATTATTTGTGTTATGTTACTTGCTTGCGAAATGCTTAGATGCGCTTCTTTCCTATTCGGGGGCCTCGACCCCCAGATCGGAAAGGACCGCATCTTGGTCGTTACAACATAGACAAGTATATTTTCGTAAACATAGTACAGACACAAGGGTTCACATATATGCGCATACATTCATCCTTATAAATGTACACATGTATACCCTATCTCAATGGGTACTTTTCAGAGACTGAGCTGATATTTCATTTTGAGATTGACGAAGTCATCATAATCGTCTCGTGGTCGATGGAAACTTCTTCTACCACACAACGTGCATCGCTGGCAATCCTGAGACAAATCTGAAAATATGCGAGCATCAGGATTTAAACCCTGATGGCTGAAGATAACATTGTTCTCCTAATCATTCAAGAAGATATTGATTTTCCATAGACAAGTATAGTTGGTAGTTGAGGATGCTAGGGCATCTCCAAGGCGGATCGAAAAGGTCCAAACCAAGTTTTTCAGATGATGTAAGCCATCCATCATTATGTCATATTTGTTTGTAGACCAATCCAACTGTCTGTTTTCCCGTCAATCAAAAATAAATGAAACGGCTTTGCGGGAGTGAGGACACATCCACCTGACCAAGCAATTACCAACACTTGCCTTTTTCGTCAAAATGATGGAAGGCTAACAATTAGCATTGAGATACTAATTAGCGGTGCATTCGACAGATGGTTTGCTCTTTTTTCTTAACAAAGCGTGCATTTGATGGAAAGTTCACTAATTTGATCGGATTAATCAAAGTATACAATTGGCGAAAGGAAGTTACTAATTAGCACTGCATGGAGGAAGGTTTGCTCATTTTTGCCTAGCAAAGCATGCATTTGGCGGAAGCAACTCTGTTTCATTTTCTTTCTTACTCCCTCCGTTTCTAAATATTTTTTTTTAAAGATTCAACTATGGACTACATACGGAGCAAAATAAGTAAATTTATACTCTAAATTATGTCTATATACATATGTAATAAAATATTTAAAAAAATATTTAGAAACAGAAAGAGTAGTAGTCATGCAAGTGTTTGGTGAAAGAAAATACAGGTGTTTGCCCGAAGCAAATTTTAATCCATGCATGCATGAAAGTGTTTGATGTTTAGTGGAAGCTACCGAGTAGTCGTGCATCTTTTGACAGAAACCTTTCTTCGTGTTTAGAGAAAGCTACAAATACATATATTAGTACTTTACTGAGTTACACATATTTCACTGAAGGTGTGAATAGAGACGAACACTTAAGGTATAGAGTTAGATGACCGAATACTCTATCGTGTCCATGGACATGTCGAGACACAATCCGCGGATCAAATATTGTGTTCATTTAGGGGATACCTTTGAATATTTATATGGCTACCAGTTAGCTAATTGGAACATCTATTGGGTTTTAATAGAATTGAGACAAAAGTTCCCGTGCGTCCGAACGGAACAAAACAATTATAGTGTAATATGCTAGAGCTTTACAAGGACAGCACACCACAATTTGGATGAAAACTTTAAATGTAAAAATAAAAATAAACTCATGACTTCAAGGGTCAAAGTTCTCAAGCTTCATCCAAGCTCTTAACAACACATGCTTGCAATTTTGCTTTCTTGTTCTCCCAAAATAAAAAGCTTTACCATCGCTGATAACCCACAAGTGTAGGGGATCACAACAGCCTTCACATGTAGTATTACATCCTAATTTATTGATTCGACACAAGGGGGGCCAAAGAATATTTATTGGTCTTAGAAATGGAGTTGTCAATTCAACCACACTTGAGATATCTCTCTCTAGCAAAAGTTTTAGTAGCACATCAAAATAGTAGTGGTAACGGTAACAGTAATATCAAAATAATAGTGATGTAACAATAGTAGCAACAATAATAACTAGGCAAGGATAAATGTATGAAAAGCATGGGAATTTGGATCATTGATGGATGAGTATATTTATTGGATGACCTTTATCATGTAACAGTTACATACTAAAGCGACACAGAACTAGCTCAAACTCATCAATGTAATGTAGGCATGTATTACATATATAGTCATCCATGCTTATAATAAGACTTGCATGACATCTTTTGTCCTATCCTCCCATGGTAGAGGGGTCCACAAGGAAACTAAGGGATATTAAATCCTTCTTTTAATATAGAATCGAAATAAAGGATTAACACATAGTGAATACATGAAGTCCTCAAACTATGGTAATCATAGGAAATAATCTCAATTACTGTCACCTTGGTGTATACAGATCATGACACATAATAGGTACATATAACGTACATGATAGGATCCAAAACACTCTCATATTCAGAGAAACATAAAAGGTTTAGATATGAAATAATGGCACTCTAGCCCTAGTGACAAGCCATTAAGCATAGCAAAGTCATGACACCATCAATCACAAAACATGGTGGATACTATGGATCAAGCCTTATCAAAATAACTCAATTACATAAAAATCTCATCCAATCCCATCATCGTCCAGCAAGCCAACAAACGAACTACTCACAAGCATCATGGTGCTGTTCATGGAGAAGGGTTGATGATGACGACGACGACAAATCCCCCTCACCGGAGCGCAAAACAGCCTCTAGATCATCCTTCCGGGGAAGAATATGAGGTGGCGATGGCTTTTTCTCATAAAACACGATGAAAACATCTCTCTTATTTTTTCCCTCCATAAATAGGAATTTATAGGACATGAATTAAGGTCATAGGAGCCATAAGGTGGCCCCAAGCCATTGGGGTGCGCCCAACAGGGGTGGGTGCGCCCTGTTGGCTTGGCAGCAAAAGGTGCCTCCTCTGGTGGATCTTCGCTCCAATATTTTTTATATATTTCAGAAAAATTCTCCAAGAAGTTTTATCCAATTTCAGGAACTTTTATTTCTACACAAAAACAACACCATGTAGTTCTGTTGAGAACAACGTCACCTCAGATCAGTTTCATTCAAATCATGCAAATTAGAGTCCAAACCAAGAGCAGAAGTGTTTGGAAAAGTAGATACGTTGGAAACGTAGCAACTCCCCCAAGCTTAACTCATTGCATGTCCTCAAGAAATTCAGCTGACAAACTAAAAGTGAGAAAGAAAACTTTTACAAACTCTTTTGTTCTCATTGCCATATATATGCTTAGTTAGTATTCAGGTTTTCAACATAGATCATAAATAATCATATCAATGATAACACTTAGAACATTGTATTCGTTCATGGCAATAACATAAGAAACTAGCGAGCAATACCAATTTTTCAAAACAATCATGATATAATATGATGATATGGTATCTCGCTAACCCTTTCTGAGACCGCAAAACATAAATGCACATCACCTTTGAGGTTAAAGCAACGACTAAACATTGTAATTCTTAGTATAAAAGATCCATTCATGATCACATCCAACATTAACTAGAATCCATGCATAAGAATGATCATAGTGCCCTCACTCTCATGCTTTGATAAAAAGGTGATGAATCAAATAAAAGTAAATAACATGAAAGTAAATAGAAAGGCCCTTCACAGAGGGAAGCATTGACTTGTAGAGGTGCCAAAGCTCATGGTGTAAAACTGAGATTAATTTGTAATTTTGGGTGGTGTCATTTTCGTGTGAATGTCACAACAGAGATTCTGGTATCTTCCACGCTAAATGCATTGTTCGTAGTTCCCAAGAGGAAATATACATTTACTCCCATCCACCGTACATATACAAGACATGGCTAACCGAATCCTTGGGTGCCCTCCAACATTTCCACTGTCCTAGGAGTTTTGTTTATGTAGGAATGGGAATCCTTTTACCTAGCCTGTCTCGTGCAATGAGAGGCTTATAAAGGCCCACCTTGAGAATAACCCACTTAGCATGAAAGATACTTACCGTCCCGCGGCTCCATGAGCGGTACGAGCACACAAAACATATGTTTATTTGAATGTTTAGAGGTGGCACGTGCAAATTTAGTTGGAACGGCAGGGTAATACCGGATATAAGTAGGTATGGTGGACTCATTTGGCACAACTTGGGGTTAGAAGTTTGGATGCACAAGCAATATTCCCACTTAGAACACGTGAAGGTTAGCAATAGATTGAGAAGCGACTAGCTAGAGAGCGAAACGGTCATAAGCATGCATTGAGAATAATTAACATTTAAAACTAGCATGAGTAGGATATGAACACTTTGAATTTAAATATCATGAAGGCTACATTGGCTTTGAATCAACTACATGTTTGCACATGGGCCAAGTCAAGCCGCTCGAATTACGTATAGGAGAATACCATACTAAAATACTACATCACAACCACTCTAATGCATGCTGACACATAAGATCAATCATTATCCACTCCAAGCTATTTAGGAATGGCATCAGCAACTATAATCTCTAATTGACATTATAAACATGTTTACTCATAATATGCCGAATCAAGATTGAACTAGCTAAATATATTTACAAAAATTAAAAACAAGAAGAGTTCATACCAGCTTCCTTTACCACGGCCACTCCATCGAATATCATCATATTGCCTTCCACTTACACGACCGAATGATATGAAAATAATAATAGTGCAAATGTGTTGTGGACTAAGCTGGAATTTGTGAAACAGTTTATAGAAAGGAGAAGACAAGGTAACATTGACTTTTTGTTAGATCAACAATAATGGATATGAGAGCGACCCAACATTTTCATCGTGCTCTTCTCCTTCCACTAGTGCACAAAAGCCTAGCTATGGCGTGACAAAAGGGAGACCTATATGGCACCGCTATTAGAATATAGTGGTGGCGTTGGAGATGAAGCCAAGAGTATTTTGAATACATATGACGTTGAAGACCATTGCACATCGGCTCTGTCATATTTAGCTAATAAAAAAATACTACCAGGTTCACAAACTAAACGTTTCAGCAATTCGTAAAAGATGCTAAACATTTAAACTATTCATAAAAGTGGCTACGAGCTCCACAATCTAAATGCTTCATGAAATTCACAAAACAAAATTACAAAACTTCTCATTCTACAATTGTGACGCCCTCGATTTGATCGTACGCTAATCATACATGCAAATGCGTACGACCAAGCTCAAGGACTCACGACAAGATATCACAACATAATTTTAGACACAAAATGCAACACCCTGTGTTCAGCAACATAGCAGGAGCAGGCCCTTGTAATCACCTTAACAAATCTCGGGGACGATATTTTCTTAAGGGGGTAAAGTCTTTAACACCCTGTGTTAAGCTTTCCTCACTAATTAACTTATTTCAAAAATTAGGACCAGTTAATTTTTTTTGTGAATGCTTATGATGCTTGAAGTGACTGTTATTTGCTTGCTTGCTTGTATGCTTGTGTTTGATTCTCAATAATCCCTGTTACTTTCGAGACTCACCTCCTTAACTCAAAACTCCCGCCTAAAGATCATACCATGTGTTTAGGACTAGAAGCTATTTTTACCAAATATTATTTTCACCAAAAGGCATTTCTTTGAAGTAAGCTTTCAAAACCCCTCAGATGGGATTTGTACTACAAGTCCTCAAATTAGGGAATTTATTTTGGACCAATTATTTTATTTAAAACCCATTATCAAAATGACTTCTCAAAACCACAATATTATTATTTTAAAACTTATTTTTCTATTTTATTTAAATACCTTCCCATGAGGCCAGAAATGGTCTCTTATGAAGGAAAGTTATTTTTATTGCTTTCAAAATATTTGAGGAAATCTAGGGAAACTCAGTGGTCATATATATTTCATATATATGGGTTTCAACACATGGTCATGTTCAAAATATTGGGCAAACCCCTTCAAAACCCTTCCTGCCTATTTCAAGCTTTTGGAATATTTCTATTCTCAATAAATTCCTGTAAAATTCTAGCATGTCACATATTGTATATGTGATGATCTTGCCAAGTTTCATCTCAATCCAAGTTGATTTGACTCCCCTAATTATTCTAAAACCCTATCTGTCCAGATCCAAATTTGAGCAACTCTACATTCTCAAGTATCTCCAAATGTGCTCAAATTTGGTAGACATGTTCTGATACTCCAATAATGCATCCACACCAAGTGGTGCATCAAGGAGAATAGAAGAACTTGTCCCAAGCCTCTCAAAACCCTCTCTGTTAATTTCTGACTTTGGGAAACTTTACATTATAAAGTTTCTCCAATTGACCCCAAACTTTTTGGGCATACTTTAATGCTCAAATAATGCCCCCACACCAAATATTGGATTTGTGTGAATTGATTTGAATATCTTTGTAAGCAGAAGGCCATTTCTGCCCATTTCATGGGTTTTCCAAGTTTACATTGGAAACCTTGTCCATCAAATCCCAAATTTGGTGTCCAAGCCTATTTTCATATATCATTTGATCCTGCTAAGTTTCATATCCATTGAAGTTCATATGGTTGCCCTCCCACTCATCAAACACCTTGTGTGCACTCACTTTAATGGCTACTTTGGCCCCTTCCACTTTTACCCTTGAGCTCAACTTTCTACCAAAGATTCATATAGTTACATTTTACCTCGAGTAACATTTCCATGGCCACTGGTCAATTATTGGAGAGAAACTCTATGTAACTATTCCTCATTTATCCTTGGAATCACCATTTCTACCCCTCTTGCCCCACTTCTGCTTAAGCCAAAGCCCCTAGCTCTTTCCAAAGGTCCCCTAGTATCACAAGGCATCATTTCAAGCCAAGAGATGGCATGCTCATGTGGAGAAATGAGCAGCACATCTACAAGTTGATTTCTGGCAGAAATGTCGCTTTGTACAACAAGTACTAGCTACACACCTCTGCCTGATCTCAAACTTGGCATTGTTGTAGTCCTTCCATGTATAAGACTGGTAGACATGTTTTCACCCCAAGTTTCCCCCTCTTAAAACCACCTTTTCCAGCCCCTAGTTTCCTGTTGCAAATTTAATCATAGTCAAAACCCCACCTATCCAACTCCAATTTGGTCCAAACTCCACCAGTGCATTGTGGCACACATGCCTTGCATGTTTGAAATCTTGGCCTGGCCAAGGGGTGGCCCAGGACACCAAGTGGGGTGGTGACCACCTCCCTGGAGTGCAGAAATGGTGCTCTGCACCTTGTTTCTTTCCTCGAGGCCATTTCTAGCTGAACCAACTTGTCCAAGCCTGTCTCAGCATCTTCTTTTGACCGTTCCAAGAACTTCCCATCGCCAGCTAGCTTCTAAGCCCTTCCAGGTGTGTGTGGTGTCCATGGACAGAGAGCTCCAGAGAGCTCCCGAGCTCTCTCTCTCCCTCTCCGCGAGCCTCTCTGGCTCCCATTTAGCTTCTCCTTCCCCCCAGCAACTTCCTGAGCAACTCCTCTTCTCTCCCAAGCCATCCTCCTCCTCCTGCCCTGCCATGGTCGAAGCCCCACCGGAGGTCTCCGCTCGATCCAGACCAACCAGGGGGTCTCCCTCGCCTCTAGCCCCCTGGTCCTCTCCTGGATGGCGCAGCTCCTCCCCATCGCCTCCATCTCCTTCCCTTCACTCCTCGAGCCGAGTCATGTAAAGGTCGACGGTTTCCCCGTAGCCGCCGTCACCGTCTTTCCTTGCGGCCCTCCCTGCGGCATCGAGCCTCGGAATGGGGGCGGTGCAGCTCCCCGAGCCCGCCGGTGCGGTCGCCTCGGCTGGGGATGGCCGGAGCGCCGCCGGAGCCAGCCCCTGCATCGGTTGGCCCTGCCCCGTGCATGCCCTTAGATCGGGCGAAGGAGGAAGAAAGACTTGACGGGTTGGGCCCCACGTCAGCCAGCCACCGGCCGGGCCCTCTCCTGTTAAGTGGAGGTGCCCTCGGGGTTTGCGTCTCCCCGTCGCCGAAGGCATACTCGGCCGATGCGCCTCCTGCATGGCCTCCTGTGCTGGCCAGCCGAGCCAATGGGCCGGCCCACGATCCATCTAGCGCCCAGGAAGACTGTAGCCCTGGTGAAGCTTTTCGTTTATATATTTATTAGAAACTTCATAAATCTCTAAAAAATCCATCTCAGCTCCTAATCTGACAATTCAAAATTCGGTAGGTTCCTAAAATCATGTCTTATCCAGATCTGTGAATTGCACATTTTTCCAAGAATACTTTGTGTAGTGCTATTATTCAAATTCAAATCTAAATATATTTAGCCCCACTTTGTGAAATTCCTAGAGGATCCAAATCACCTCCAAATGGAGTGATTCTAATTTCCAGAGACATGTAAAATTCTTACCTAATTTTCTAGCCAAGGTGGATATTTTTCTCTACCTTGTTTTTGTTGCATTAAATAAACATCTCCTTTTGCTATTTATTCTGGATTGTAAAATCCCTAGAATATTGATTCCAACTCCAAATCCAGTGAAACTACTTCCTAAATATTTCCAAAAGTTTTGCTCTATTAAATGAGTGCCTCCACTCATTTTTATCATGATGTTTTCTGTAGGCTTCTTCAAGGACCACCTATTCCCCCTTTCATCCACTCAAAAATCCCTGATGGGCCAACTCTCCTCTAGAAAGCTTCAGGTATTTTTCTTATGACGAGCGAGGTCCAAGAAAAATATAACTTCCATTTTTATAGCACTTTTGTTTCTGCTTGCTGTGTGGCTTATTGTGTTTGTTTCCGACGATAGTTGACGGAGTAGACTGAGTACACGGAGTGGACCGGAAGACCTCGAAGACCCCGAGGACTTATGTGAGCAAACGCAAGCAACACTTTGACCATGTCTGAGCATATGTTATATTGCATGCTATTAAATCAAATAATTTCGTTGCATATGATCATAAGTGTCGGTAAATCATTGAAGTGATGTAACCGAAGGCTCCTCCGGAGCACTTGCATTGAGCTTGATCCTACCACCTATGAGGATCACGCTAATATCATGTTGACAAGTAAAGCTAGAATAGTAGTAGCATGAGCATGATGATGCTCTAAGATCAAGGTTTTTGAAAACCCCGTCGGGTGCCACTAATGCTCGAGGGTGATGATGAGATAGGTGGCCACTTTTGGCGAAGTGGTGCACCGGGTATTTTGTGTGTGTATGGTTTCGAAAATGGGATTAGATTTATGATGTGTCGACCGTCCCAACCTTGCATGTACGACCATGTTACCCCTTTATGGGACGGGGCTTTGTTGATTACTCTGGTCGGTGCTAGCAAAGAGCCACATTACTAGTGGCGGGAGTGATGTCTGGTCACTCTCGTGATGGGGTCGTGCTAGGTAGGGCGATTAGGCCGTTTTTACGTGTTCCAGGCACACCGTTGGTCCCCGCGTGGTTGATACTGTCCAGAGTCGGTGCTGGTAAGACGTACAACATGTGGGCTGGGTACCAATCGAGTGGACCTCTTTGTCTAGTATTGTCAGGGGAAAGGCATTGATCGGGTACTTACCTCGGGTATGTTATATACCGCGAGTCATGGATGACACGGAAGTTTCACGGATCTCGTGGGTCCAACGTACTACCTTTGCAGAGTGTAAAACTATTCGAATAGCCGTGTCCATTGTCAAGGACAGTTGGGTGGTGCTGCTTAAACTACGTCCAGTCGTTTCCGCATAAACCAAGTGTGAGTGTTTGCGTGTTTAATGGTGTTATCATGAGAGAATTGATATGACCAAGTTTGGTGACTTGGCATATCGGGTGAACCCGGAGTGTTCAGCCCTTAACAAATATATTGATATCTGTAACCTGTTCTTCTAAACAACCTCTGGCTTATGTTGCACATCCATGATCATGTTTATTTACAGTTAAGCTGCTATCCACCAATACTGCATACTACTTGTTATCGTACATACTGCATTTTCCACATCATGCGCTGTTTGCGAGTACATTCAAAGTACTCATTGGCTTGCCACTGGTTATTTCATTAACCAGGTATGAGAGAACAGGATATGGTGAAGAGTAACTTGGTGACGTTCCTGCAAGCTAGGACGCTTCCCAGTTAGAATGTGTGTAGGTTAAGGCTGATGGCATGGGATCACGCTTTCAACCAATATTTCCGCTATTGGTCCAGTTTGGTGTGTTGGCCCTCAAGGCCCTATATATGTAAGGCTCGACCGCAATGGTCATCTATTGTATCAAATGGTATGTATGGATGTAAGGCTCTTAATATCCAGTATCTGTGTATTCAGTGAGCATTGATCTCTGGATCACTGAGCACGTTTATTTGGCGATCTTGACTCGTAAGTCGGGGTCCCCACACAAATAAAAACATACAAGCTTCATATTACAAGCCAGGGGCCTCGAGGGCTAGAATACAGAAGCTCGAGAAACACACGGGTCAGTGGAAGCACAAATATCTGAGTACACACGTAAAACATGACAATGCCTTAGAGAAGGCTAGCACAAAAGATACAACGATCGAACGAGGCGAGGCCTCCTACCTAGGAACCTCCTGAACTACTCCTGGTCGTGAGCGGCATCAACGTAGTAGTAGGCACCATCGTGGGTAGCAGTCGTCGTCGACGGGATACGCGATCTCCTGGCTCCATCATCTTGTCGCAGCAATCGTATCAAGGGGGAAAAGGGGAGCAAAGCAACGATGAGTACTCATCCAAAGTACTCACAAGACTGACATCAGAACTATACTAAGTATGCATCATTATCAAAGGAAAGGGGTTATATGTGGACTGACTCTAGCAATGCAAGAATAGAGAGAGAAGGACTAGTCCTATCAAAGACTAGCATATTCACGGGTCTTGCAGCAATAGACGAGAGTACAGAAAGTAGCACAATTATATAGTCATATTGTTGCGGCAAAAAAAAGTTAAGGTCACGCCCAAGGATTCTTCCTTAACTCCCAGCGAGAAAGCAATACCGGGGCAAACATTCCAGTTAAGTAACAGTTCTAGTTGTATAAGATCGGGGCACAACTCCAAGTCATCGTGTAACCGTGGACACGGTTATTCGAATTGTTAATTTTTATCCCTGTAGGGGTGCACCAAGTGTCCCGTCACGCTTGATAAACTCTGGCCGAACACACTTTCCTGGGTCGTGCCCAGCCTTGGAACATCCACACATCGGAACCCTACGTAGGCTCAAGAGAGAGGCCAGCCCGCCGGTGTGAACCCGAAGCGCGCAGGGGTCATGTGCCCATCACCCTTTTGCGCTCCTGCACGATGCATGGGCGACCATTGTCAGTCCTGGCACCTCTTATACAAGACGATGCTTCCATGGACCACTCGGGCGCGCGCCGCTCCATTACTGACATTTGCAGAGCTTCGGGTGATACCTTAACGTCGAGTACCCATAACTTCTCCCACGTGATGGTTAGTGTGAAAAGGTCTACAACCAACCCAGATCAAATACCCAAATCTCATTAGCATTTTAATTAATCTCGAGGATGTGTGGCAAGGTCCACAATGCCCGGCCACGCCTCATCATATCCACGCAGAATCCACCCGCAACACACCATTCATGTTCCCAGTAATAAGGTCAAGTAAGATTGTGTCCGTAACATCAAAGGGATCCGAGGTATCACCCTTGATGGATACCAAACGATGTAACCGTCAAGGTGGCCAGGGAGGAATCACCCTCGATGGACCAACTTGATGGGTTGTACAACAGAGTCGTTATCGGAGGTGAGAAGGAGGAATCACCCTCTTTGAACCACTGCCAATTAACCACACTACATAGCTAACATCAGGAGTACGTATCGAGGTGTCACCCTCAGTACTCAATAGTAGCTCTACAACGTCATACAACTATAGGGGTGTGAGTGATGTGGCGAGGCTCGAATCGTCGATCAGATGATCGAGACTTGACGATAAAGCGGGGGCAACTCGACTAAGGGGGGTCAAAGGGGATCACTCCTCCACATATACTAAACAATTTAAAGTGTAGTAGAGTAAAGTAGTAGTTCATCAAAAATAGGCTATGCATCAGAATAGGAGCTACCTACAATAGTATAAAAATTCAAATGCAAGCATCTGGGATAAATAATAAGCGATAAAAGAATGATCAAGGGGGTTTTGCTTACCTTGTTGCTCTGTGGCAAAGGGCTGGTCATCAGGAGAGTAGTCGTACCCGGGGGTCTACCGGAGAGAAGAGGGGGGAAGAAACAATAAATATAAAGCACAGATGCAACACAATGCATAGCATGGCAATATGCAGGGCTAGGCATGCACTAACGCAGTATTAGTCATCAAGGATGGATCGGGAAAATATCTGACTATATTTCCCAGGTTTGTAGCTACTACCGGACAAGCGAAACGGATGGAGAAGTTCCATGTTCGCTATGATAGGGACGCGTGATAGACAAATAGATAGTGTATCCGGGTTCGACTCGTTTTTCTGATCAACTTTCATGTATAAATTTTTTCAACCAGATTACGGATTATTTTATATTAATTTTTAAAGTTTTATTGTTAATAAGAAAGTAAATAAGTTTAATTTAATTCAATTACTTTAATAATGACATTAGCATGATGTCATGCTGACATCAGCAATCAACATTCATGTTGACTAGTCAATTTGAACAGTGGGTGCTACGTGCCATTGACCGAGGTTTAATTTTAGTTAATTTAATTCAATTAGAGCTAATAAAAATGGGGTGTGTCTTACATGTCATATCGTGCTGAAATTATTAACAAATTAGGTTTAATTAACCTAGTCAATTACTTATCATAATTAATTGTATTAATTAATTAATTAATTTAAGTAACTATATTGTTATTTTCATATTTTATTATATATATTTAATTATTATTATTTTACAAGTTTCAGGGGGGCCACGTGTCATTTGGTGGGGGAACTGCATTAGGGTTAGTGGGCAGCCGAGAGAAAAATCATCGCCCGAAGAGGGCAGTGGCGGGGCCAACGACCGGCAGCCCCGATGGCCGAAGGTGGGCGGCTGGGTCAGCAAGCGGTGAAGGGAGCGGGGACATGGTGAGGCGGGCCGACGCGCGGGGCATGCACGGCGACGCGGTGGCTGGCGATGGGGCGAGCGAGGGCTTGTGTGGCAACCAGCGAGCGGCCACGGGACGGCGCACACGAGCATGGGCGCAACAGGTGACCAGAGGGACGACCGGAGCAAGGGGCATTCACGGTGGCCCGGAAAGCGGTGGTCACGACCGGGGTGGAGTCGGCGCGCGATGAGGGCGCGAGCGGTGGCGCGTGCGTGCACGGCGTCGGGGTGACGTGCACGTGCGAAGCGGCGAGGGCATGGACAGGGTGCGGCCGACAGCGAGGGTTCACCAAAGCGAGGTCACTGGAGGGATGGAAGAGAGGGGGTGTTCTCACATTCGTGTGGAGAGGGGTGGCAACCAGCTCGGGGGCGAGGAGGCCGCCGAGGGGGGCGAGGGCGGTGCAGGAGACGCGGGGCGGCACGGCTCGGGCTTGGTTTGCGTCGGCAGGCACCGGAGGGGCGAGTTGCACAGAGGGGGCGTCGAGCAGCTATGGAGGAGGAGGGGAGAGGGAGTGGGAAAAAGGGATTAGGGCTAGTGGGGCTCGCCTTTTATAGGCCACGGGCTGAGGGGAGAGTGGGCGGCTCGGGGCGTGGGCGGCTTGGCCGATCGGGTAGCAAGCTGGGTCGTGGCCTAGGAGGGGGGATTTTTCCAATTTTTATATTTCTTTTGTTTTTTTATTTTCTTTTATCTATTTCTATTTTTGTTTTTAAAACAAGAGTATTTTAGTTTTATAAAATACATAAGTTGCACCAAGAATTATAATGCAGTAATAAACAATGCAATAAAAAGTTTAGGGTCTATTTTAAAATGGTTTTTATTTCCCACAAATTAGAAAAGTATTTTAAAATGTCTTTATGGTAGTGTTCTAAATATTTTTAGGGCCTTCAACCACTTTATAAAAAGTTGGTTTCACCTTGACAATTACCTCAGAAATTTTTGTAACCCAAACATAATTTTTAATTTGAAGTTGGAAGGAATAATTTATTTGACTTAATTTTAAATTTGAATTTAGTTTTGATTTTTTTATCAAGAGGCAATTTGGCTTAGTTAGTCTTGATGACGTGGTGCATTAGCATGTGATTACTGTAGCCTAACCACACTGGTTTCTGTAGCTTAATCCAGGGATGTCACAGTTGTCCACTACTAAAAGAAATTCTCGTCCCGAGAATTAAGAGGTAGGGGTAAGGGGGAATCGTTTGGTTACGAAATTCTAATGAGCCTTCCTGGTATTGTTTGTTCTTCCCGAAGAAATTGACCCCTTTCGTTGTTGTCTTCAATTCTCTGCTTCAGGTCATCCCGATGAAGTCGTCATCCTTCCTTTGGGATATTCATCGTCCTACGAATGCAATAATAGGGAAAACTTTGGAAGAACGTAGCTATGCAAAGTTGGGCATCTCACGTCGGACTCAAGTAAGAGGACATGAATTATTCCTCAAGTTGTAACTCAAGGAATTTTTTGATAGAAACATGCGATGGTACCAAGATTTCAAACGGTTAGGAATCATTTGATGCCTAAACAAAGGGGAAAGGGAGTTTAGGACAATGAAAAATAATTATTGCTTCTAATGCAAAAACAGATCGTCCCATTGGACGGTGACTTAGGAATTTTACACGAAGTCCAGTGCAAACGATACTTTGGAATCAAGGGATGTACAGGAGAGTCAGGTTTCGATCCTGTGGAACTTTGGGTTATGGGTCCACCATGTGGGTTAAAAGCAGGCAGAGCGGCGACATCTTGCACGGTCTCGGTAGCAAGACAAGTCAGAGGACAGCTTGTGTGTTATGTTGGCAACAACGTCGGTAGCAAGGACGGGGAACAAATAGAACCATTTTTCTGCTTTTTAAAATGAGGCGGACCAATAGCAAGGTTTTCGTCCACCGTGGGCGGCTACCGGAATGTTATCCACAACAGTAACAGGGTTTTACTGACAGTTGTGGCACCAAGAGTTCTGCCTAAGTAGGGAATTACCACTTCTCATATAAGTTAGATTACAAAAAGGTTTAAATAGACCAATGGAAGGGGAGATGTGTTCACACACAAGTATTTATAGTATACCATTTCCAAGGAAAATAGAGTATGGTATACATGATAGGTTATCAAGTACATAACCATTTTGATAAAAGGGCAAGGAGATTCGTGATGTTTACCCATACCATACGGTTTGGATAATTGATCAGGAACTATTTAGCATTGCTTTTCCAATGTTCCTGTTGAAATTTGAAGTACCACATCCGTGCTTCGGGGTAGAATCGATATGGTCATCAGGTAAAGGTCGGACTTCGGGTCCACAAGGATCCATCAGGAACAACTTATAAAATAAGTCATACGATTTCCTCACAGGAGAATGGCCAACCTTACCAAGGAAGATAATATAACAATAGGTCCTTCATCCAGGTGTGTTAGATAAAACATCTCCATACCGGGTTACATAAGACCAAAGTTATAATTATTGGGAAATGTTCCAACCATCATATCTGCCCGAGATTCAGATATGATTGGTGTCACGATAGCACATGCTCATGATGCCTGAGAAGACAAGATGATGATGCAAGATTCTCGAGATATGGACTACGGAAGAAAGTCTTGAATCATGAGTTGAATTGTAAGACACATGAACACAATGTAAAGACATTCGTGGCCACATGGAATTCTCATAACGAAATGCAACCGAGTCCTGACTTGGGGACCATCATCGAGGATAACAAAGCCCTTGTGTAAGCCCGGATTAGTTCTTATGAAAGAACTTATCTTCCTTGATCAAATCAGGCAGTGGCTTGGGGTGCTAAGAAAAGTTATATGAACTGAAGATAGCAAATCTTCAAAACATATAACACTTCGCACATGCGTGAATGATTTGGGATGATCCAGAGGAAGCAAGAGAAGGAAAAACTTCTTCTATCAAACATATTATTCCTGAGCTAGGCACAAGGATAATGCCTTCAAAACCTTCATCATGAACAATGTAGAAGTTTAGGGTATGGCAGATGGGCTCAGCAACAATCCCTAAAGATTTCGATATGGATGAATTTACAAAATTATAAGGACAAAGAGATATAATTTGTCAACTCAAACGATATAATTACGTATGCTCGAGGGAACAACAATAATTAAACATTGGTCAAAGGGTGCACTCAGAAATACGTACTGAATAGCACGACCAATGTTAAAATGGTGAGTCAAAAACCAAAACCCTTAGAATGAAACTATCAGTCATTAACTTCAAAGCAATAAGGAAGACATATTGAAGAGTAATTAACACATGCTTGAAGAGCATGGCTCACAAAAGTATAGGATACAACTTATGAGAGGGAGAAGACACAATTTACCAATGGTGTCGTGTATCAAGGGAAGAATATCACAAGAATTTTTGAATGTAAGGATGCCATTGGATATTAACCCACCAATGGGTCTGGCAGTACACAAAGGACCTGAGCTAAATATCGGTACTCAATCAGAGGAAGTTAGAATGCAGGGAAGTGGATTATAGAACATCTGAATAATATTGATACTTAAATACCAAAGGAATTTATGATTTCCAGTTTGGTGTATCAGAATCAGATGCTCTGATCAATTACAAGTAAGTTGAATGGACATAGACAGACTATCAATCAGGGTAGATTTTCCGAGAATGAACTCATGTTTGGAAAAACATCTGAACCGAAAATATAATTTATGAGGATCAACTGATGATTGCGTGCATTCACAGAGAGGTTGAATCAATAAGATCAAAGGACAATCACAAATGATTCAAGTGATGGTTGCTAGAGACAAGGAATTAACCTTAATGCAAGAAGGTGAGGAAGGTCAAGAGAAATAGGCTACTAAGGATTCTAGAAGATTGAATATCAATTCAAAGGACTTTGTGGAAGACATGAACAACTAAGGACGAACGAATCCCTGGTAAGATAGTTCGATGTACCTTGTAATAACAAGAGAAACTGGAACAAAGGTATGAACGGAATTTTTATGTAGTCATCCATAGGGGTTGACGGAGGAAGGGAATCGCAAAAGCGATGAGGACAAGTCCTCCGGAGAACATCGGAAGGTACCTTCGGAGTCTTCTAACGAATCAAGCCATCGTCTGGAATGTTGGGCTCTCTGGGAGAAAGTATTTACGAGAACCTACAGTGAGAGTTAACAAAATCTTTAACCCAAAAGAGAAGAAAGGTCAGAACCCACACCATAGAAGAGGAGTAAAAGATATTAATAGCACCCGATTGATATGTGGGCCCGTAAGCCACACAATAATGTTAGTAAAGGTTTTCCAAGTACTAGAGTCAACTTCGACCAAGGAGTTGGAAAGGGGGCTACCTATAGGTAGTCGGCTCTGATACCAACTTGTGACGCCCTCGATTTGATCGTATGCTAATCATACACGCAAATGCGTATGACCAAGATCAAGGAATCACGGGAAGATATCACAACACAACTATAGACACAAATAAAAATATACAACCTTCACATTACAAGCCACGGCCCCCAGGGCTAGAATACAATGTTCGAAATATGCCCTAGAGGCAATAATAAATTAGTTATTATTATATTTTCTTGTTCATGATAATCGTTTATTATTCATGCTAGAATTGTATTGATTGGAAACTCAAATACATGTGTGGATACGTAGACAACACACTGTCCCTAGTGAGCCTCTGAAGGACTAGCTCGTTGATCAAAGATGGTCAAGGTTTCCTGACCATAGACATGAGTTATTTTTTGATTACGGAATCACATCATTAGGACAATGATGTGATGGACAAGACCCAAACTATGAACGTAGCATATGATCATGTCAGTTTATTGCTACTAGTTTCTGCATGTCAAAGTATATTTTCCTATGACTATGAGATCATGCAACTCCCGGAGACTGCAGGAATACCTTGTGTGTATCAAAGGTCACAACGTAACTGGGTGACTACAAAGGTGCTCTACAGGTATCTCCGTAGGTGTGTGTTGGCTTGACGTGAATCAAGACTGGGATTTGTCACTCCGTGTGACGGAGAGGTATCTCAGGGCCCACTCGGTAATACAACATCACAACAAGCCTTGCAAGCAATGTGACTAAGGAGTTAGTCACGGGATCTTCTATTACGGAATGAGTAAAGAAACTTTCTGGTAATGATATTGAACTAGGTATGGAGATACCGACGATCGAACCTTGGGCAACTAACATACTGAAGGACAAAGGGAACAACATACATGATTAACTGAATCCTTGACATAGAGGTTCAACCGGTAAAGATCTTCATGGAATATGTAGGAGCCAATATGGGCATCTAGGTCCCGCTATTGGTTATTGACCACAGAATGTCTCAAGTCATGTCTACCTAGTTCTCGAACCCGCAGGGTCTGCACACTTAAGATTCGGTGACGTTTCGGTATTATTGAGTTATGTATGTTGGTGCCCGAAAGTTGTTCGGAGTCTCGGATGAGATCCGAACGTGATGAGGAGCTCCGGAATGGTCTGAAGGTAAATATTGATATATAGGAAAGTGGTTTTTGAACTCTAGAAATTTTTTGGGCATTTCCGGTAGTGTACCGGGAGTGACGAATGGGTTCCGGGGGTCCACCATGTGGGCCCACCCACCCCAAAGGGTCTCATGCGCCGTGGGAGGACGTGGAACAGCCTCTAGTGGGCTGTCCAAAGCCCCCACTAATCCCCAATGCGGCTATGAGGTGGGAAAGAAAGAAATCCAAGTGGGGAAGGGTGGAATCGTACTAGGAGTATTATTGGAGGTGGACTCTTCCACCTTCTCCACTTTGGCTGAACTTTTTGAGGGTTTTGAGGCTG
The DNA here is from genome assembly GCF_904849725.1 of Hordeum vulgare subsp. vulgare. Lineage (NCBI taxonomy): Eukaryota > Viridiplantae > Streptophyta > Magnoliopsida > Poales > Poaceae > Hordeum > Hordeum vulgare. The sequence goes on along the minus strand of NC_058520.1, from coordinate 398,823,673 downwards.
CCTCCTCCCCTCCCTCCCTCCTATATATACTAGAGGATTTGAGGGCAGCCCTAACCCTAATAAGCCACGTGCTGCCCTCTCTCTCTAGGTTTGTTTTTCCTCTAGATTAGTTGAGTAGAGCTTGGCGAAGCCCTGCTGAATTAGTTCACAACCACCACCACGCTGTCGTGCTAGAGAACTCATGAACCTCTCCGCCCCTCTTGCTGGATCAAGAAGGCGGTGATTGTCATCGAGCTCTATGTGTGCTGAACGCGGAGGTGTCGTCCGTTCGGCACTAGATCGGATGGATCTTGATGGAACCGCGGGACGGGTCGTGATGAGATCATGGGACGGGCTGCGATTTGGATCGTGAAGATGTTCCACTACATCAACCTCGTTATATACGGTTGAAAGCACATATGATCCCTTGGTGATTTTGATAATTCATGACAACATACATTGCTTCTTGGACTAACAATTTTACCTAGATATTTCAGGTTTAGTCCACGAAGAGCTATGGCTTAAGGTTTATGTGGAGATGCCCGTGGATGCAAGAAAGGAATAATATTGGCTCAAGCTTCAAGCTAGAAGACTCTTCATTTTATATTTGTGAGAAATCACTTTTGAGTCCATAGGAAAGCCAATACTATTAAAAGGGGGTGATGTAGTAAAATGATCTGATTGCTCAAATGCTCAAAGTTAGCCACCAAAACACTCAGTCATTTTTCCCACATATCCACTCTGTCAAGTTCCACATTCATAAATTCGGTGTCACCAACATTGCGACATCAGACCCACCGAGTTTGAACCTAAGACAGAACCCTAGACCTTCCCACCAAATCTGTGCAACCAAAACTGCATCGATGCTACCTAGTTTAGTGTGACCAACATTCTATTGCCAAGATACACAAAATCGGAATTTCCGAATTTGAGTATTAGTGCCACCGAGTCTGGCCATCTGACCATTAGTCACCTTTTCGGTGCCACTGAGTTCTATATATTAGTCTCACTGAGATTCAAAAGTTCACCACTTTAGTGCTAATCGGTACCATCGAGTTGTGCACCGCAGTGTCACCAAGTTTGCTCTTTTGTGTGTAACGGTTGGATTTGGGCTGCTAACTATATATACCCCTTCACCCACCTCTCATTTGTGGGAGAAGCACTCAGGACACACACTTTATTTCCAGATCCATTTTCTGAGAAAGAACCACCTACTCATGTGTTGAGACCAAGATATTCCAATCCAATCATTTGAATCTTTATGTCTAGCCTCCCCAAACTTCTTTCCACCAAATCAAACTCTCCTATCCATGCATATTCCGTGAGAGAGAGATTTGTGTAGAGGATACCATCTTTAGAAGCACAAGAGCAAGGAGTTCATTGATCTACCCCATCTATTACCTTTTCGAGGGTGGTCCCTCCTAGATTGGTTAGGTGTCGCTTGGGAGCCTCCTACTTCGTGTTGTGGAGTTGAACCAAGATGTTTGTAAGGGCAAGGAGATCGCCTACTTCATGAAGATCTACCATGAGTAAGGCTAGTCCTCCGTGGATGGAAGACGTGGTGGGATAGACCAGGCCGCTTCTTTGTGGACCCTCCGTGGGTGGAGCCCTCCATGGACTCTCGTAGTCGTTACTGTTGGGTAACGCTACATAAATTCATAATTTTCCTACGCCATATTCAGATCTTCCTATGGAGAGACCAGCAACGATAGATGGGTGAGTGCATCTTCATACCTTTAAAGATCGCTAACCGAAAGCGTTACTAGAACACGGTTGATGGAGTCGTACTCGCGGCGATTCAGATCGCCATGTGATTCCGTTCTAGTGCCGAACCACGTCACCTCCGGGTTCAACACACGTGCAACCCGGTGAGGTCTCCTGCACCTTGATCCAGCAAGGAGGAGGGAGAGCTTGGGGAAGATCTCCGGCAACACGACGGTGTGGTGTCGATGGAGAGACGAGGTCTCCCGGCAGGGCTTCCCCAAGCACCGTGGGAGGAGGAGGAAGGAGGGGAGCAGGGCTGTGCCGAGGGAGAAAAGAAATGATGTGTAAAACAACCCCAAACCCCTAGGTATATATAGGAGGAGGGGACGGGTGTGCCAACCCTAGGGTTCCCACCCTAGGTGGTGCGGAAGCCCCCCCATATGGGAGGTGCGGCGTCCAGGGCAGGGGGAGGGGGTGGCGCACCCTTGGTGGGCATTAGGCCCACCAGCGCCTAGGGTTTCCCCCCCTCTCCACCTCCCGCGCCTTGGGCCCCTTTGTGGGAGGCGCACCAGCCAACTTTGGGCTGGTAGCCCCCCACCTTTTGGCCCATGCTACCTCTTGGGGCTGGTGGCCCCTCCCGGTGGACCCCCGGGACCATTTTCGGTGGTCCCGGTGGTCCCGGTACGCTACCGGTGACGCCCAAAACATTTCCGGTGTCCAAAACCATCCATCCTATATATCAATCTTTACCTCCGGACCATTTCAGAGCTCCTCGTGACGTCCGAGATCTCATCCAAGACTCCGAAAAACTTTCGGTAACCTCGTATAACATTTCCCTATAACCCTAGCGTCATCGAACCTTAATTGTGTAGACCCTACGAGTTCGAGAAGCATGCAGACATGACCAAGACGATCTCCGGCCAATAACCATCAGCGGGATCTGGATACCCATGGTGGCTCCCACATGTTACACGATGATCTCATCGGATGAACCATGATGTCAAGGATTCAATCAATCCCATATAAAATTCCCTTTGTCTGTCGGTATAGAACTTGCCCGAGATTCGATCGTCGGTATACCTATACCTTGTTTAATCTCGTTACCGGTAAGTCTCTTTACTCGTACCATAGCACGTCATCCTATGCTGAAATCCTTAGTTACATTGAGCTCATGATGATGTTCTACCGAGTGGGCCCAGAGATACCTCTCCATCACATGGAGTGAGAAATCCCGATCTTGATTCGTGCCAACCCAACAGACACTTTCAGAGGTACCCGTAGTGCACCTTTATAGTCACCCAGTTACGTTGTGACGTTTGATACACCCAAAGCACTGCTACGGTTTCCGGGAGCTGCGCAATCTCTCGGTCGAAGGAAAAGACACTTTACATTAGAAAAGCTTTAGCATATGAACAATACGATCTAGTGCTATGCTTAGGATTGGGTCTTGTCCATCACATCATTCTCCCAATGATGTGATCCCGTTATCAATGACATCTAATGTCCACGATCAGGAAACCATGATCATCTATTGATTAACAAGCTAGCCAACTAGAGGCTTGCTAGGGACACATTGTGATCTATTTATTCAGACATGTATTACTGTTTCCTGTTAATACAATTATAGCATGAACAATAGACGATTATCATGAACAAGTAAATATGATAATAACCATTTTATTATTGCCTCTAGGGCATATTTCCAATAGTTACCCTCCGTGGGTTGAAGTCTCCACTAACATGGACGCACGATACTGCCACCTATTGGAACCATGCAAAAACTTGATGTGCCAACCCCTTATGTTTGATCTCCTAACATCTACTCCTTTACATGTGCAAAGTCTTTACTTTTGCACTGCCATATATGTTGACTAGCATGTGTAGGGTTCTCTAGAGTTGTTTGAACTGCTAGATTTCTGCCCTCCTAGAAATTGGGTTAGGCTAGAAATTTTATCTTGACAAGTAGTCTATTCACCCCCCTCTAGACACATGTTCTATTGATCCCTCAATTGGTATCAGAGCAAGGTCTCCAAAACCATGGTTTAACAGCCATTGGAGGAAGATGAATGTGACTAGTTCCCAGATTTTTAGTTGTAGAGTGCCTATTCTTGATGGGGAGTAATTTACACAATGGAGAGACAAAATCCTTGACATATTCGATGAGTTCCATTTGTGCAAGTATATTGAATATCCCTATGCGCCTCCCATTGACCCCATACATCCTTCTCATGATGATGAAGTTAACATGCTTGGTAACCTTAACACTGTCAATCTAATCATTAGAGGTTGACCAAGAAACGTTCTCAATCAATTGCGGAAGTTGAGTGTGCTCATACCTTGTGGTAAGACTTAGAGAAAAGATATCCAAATTATTCATTAAAAAATCCTGATATCATTGTTCACAAATACATTGCTTTCCACAAAATGAAGCCAACTGATCCTAACTTCGATAAATGGCTATTTGAGCTTTGTGACCTCGTGCGTGCCAAAGGAAATGTCATTACCATCAACAACATCATTGTTGAAGCCATTCGAATGCATAAACTTCAGTATTGTAATAGTCAAATTTCTGAAGAAACATTTGTCTCTTACGAGGAAACTTCATCCTATGATCACTAAGCGGAACGTGGCTACTACAATGATGATGAGGACTTAGACACCGAGTATGAGAAGACCATGAAGAATCTCAGTCTTATGGCTAACCTTAAAGACTACACGGCTGGTGGAAAAGCGTGGGTTCTTGATAGTGGATGCACTCATCACATGACCGGAGATAAAGACATGTTCCATGTAATCACACCGAAGCATGGACCTCGAAGGTATGTAACTTTTGGAGACAATTCCAAAGGTAAGGTACTTGGTCTCGGTAAGGTGGTCGTATCTCATGACAGTTCTATTCATAATGTAATGCTAGTAGAATCTCTTGGATATAATCTACTTTCCGTATCTAGACTAGCAGATTTCGGTTTCGATGTGCTATTTATGAAAGTTGAATGCCGAGTGTTTCATAGCAAAAATCATAACATCGTCTTTACTGTATTCCGTAGAGGTGATCTATACGCTGTTGATTTATCTAAGATATCCAAACCACGTACATGCCATGTTGCAAAAATCTTCTAAAGGTTGGTTATGGCATAGAAGGCTTGGACATGTTGGTATGCGTAATCTTGACAAACTTTTCAAAGCTGATCATATTCTTGGTGTTAAAGATGTTTTCTTTGACAAAGATAGACTTTCTAGTGCATGTCAAGCAGGAAAACAGGTGGGAGGAAGTCATCCCATGAACAACATCATGACCACAAGAAGACCCCTCGAGCTGCTTCACGTGGATCTCTTTGGTCCCAATGCTTACAAGAGCCTCAGTGGAAATTCTTATGGTCTAGTTATTGTTGATGATTTTGCCAGATTTACGTGGATGTTCTTTCTCAATGATAGGTACAAATGATCTTCAAGAACTTTGCTCGAAAAGCTCAAAGTAATTTGAAGTGAAGATCAAGATGGTTCGGAGCGACAACGGAACGGAGTTCAAGAACACTAATGTGGATACTTTTCTTGACGAAGAAGGTATCTCACATGATTTCTCGGCGATGTACACACCTCAACAAAATGGAGTTGTTGAGAGGAAGAACCGGATGCTGATAGAGATGGCGAGAATGATGCTTGCTGAATACAAGACTCCAAGACACTTTTTCGCAGAAGCCGTGGAAACAGCTTGCCATGCCATAAACCGACTCTACCTGCACAAGCTTCTCGGTAAAACGGAATACGAGCTACTCACCGGTAACAAACCCCAAGTTGGATACTTTCCAGTATTCGGCTCTAAGTGTTGTATTCTTGATAAGCATCATCGATCTAAATTTGCACCTAAATCTTATGAAGGTTTCCTTCTTGCTTACGGATCAAACTCTCACACCTACCTTGTCTACAACAACTGCACTCGAAAAGTTGAAGAGATGGTAGATGTGAAGTTTGATGAGACTAACGGTTCGCAAGTTGAATAATTGCCAATTGATATAGGAGATAAGGAACCTTCGGAAGCTATCAAAGATTTGTTCATTGGCAAGATTCGTCCCATGGAGGTGAAGGAAAGCACTTCATCCAATCAAGTGGAAGCTCCTACTTCGCGTCAAGGAAACCGCAAAATGACATGGAAGCATCCACAAGCGGAACACAACATGATGAAGAAGAGGAAGAAGTACATCGTGATGATCCACCTCAACCTTTATCACCACCACCTCAAGGAAAAGATGACGCCAACGACAATGCTCAAGATGATGAAGAAGAAGAAGAAGATCCTCCACCAAACAATAAGAAGTTGTCAAGAGTTAGAGCAAGAGTGGATAGAGATCATCCGCTGAAACAAATCTACAAGGACATAAACAACGGGAGAATCACTCTCTCTAAATCTCAATTAGCTAACTTTTGTGAGCATTATTCTTTCATATCTAGCATTGAGCCCTTGAAGGTAGAAGAAGCTCTCCAAGATCCAGATTGGGTGAATGCCATGCATGAAGAGCTACACAACTTCGAGAGGAACCAAGTTTGGACACTTGTTAAAAAACCCAGACAACGAGCAGAATATCATTGGTACGAGATGGGTGTTTCAGAACAAGCCAGATGAAGACGTACAAATTGTACGCAACAAAACACGTCTCGTAGCCCAAGGATACATGCAACTCGAAGGTATGGACTATGGTGAGACTTATGCTCCTGTTGCTAGACTTGAAGCCATTCGTATTCTTCTAGCTTATGCCAATCAATATGATATAACTCTCTACCAAATGGATATTTAAAGTGCCTTTCTCAATGGAGAAATTGAAGAGGAAGTTTATGTTAAACAACCTCCTGGTTTTGTGAACCCTAAGAAACCTGATCATGTTTAGAAACTTTGCAAAGCTTTATATGGCCTTAAACAAGCACCTAGAGCTCGGTACAAATAGCTAACGAAGTTTCTCATTGAAAAAGGATTTGAGATTGGCAAAATTGATGCAACCTTATTCACTAAAAGAGTAAGTGGCGAACTATTTGTTTATCAAATATATGTGGATGATATTATCTTTGGTTCTACTAATTTTAGTGAAAAGTTTGGAAAGCTGGTGTCAGAGAAGTACGAGATGACCATGATGAGTGAAATGAAGTTCTTCCTTGGATTACAAATCAAATAGTCGAGAGAATGTACGTCCATCTCTCAAACCAAGTACACCAAGGACTTGATCAAGAAGTTCAACATGCAAGAATGCAAAGGTATGAGAACCCCCATGCCTACTACTGGACATCTTGACCTCAGTAAGCATGATGCACCCGTTGATCAAAAGGTTAATCGATCAATGATAGGATCATTGTTATATTTATGTGCCTCTCGTCCTGATATCATGCTAAGTGTTTGGATGTGTGCCCTCTATCAAGCAACACCTAAAGAATGTCATCTATTGGCAGTGAAAATGATAGTGGTATACCTTATACATACACCAAACTTTTACATTTGGTATCCGAAGGGATCTTCTTTTGATTTTCTTGGCTATTCTGACTCGGATTATGCTGGAGACAAGGTTGATAGAAAATCCACCTCGGTTACATGTCAATTTCTTGGGAGATCTCTTGTCTCTTGGACATCCAAGAAACAAAACTCGATATACTTATTAACTGCTTGTCACGCCAAAGATGCGACCCTATCCTCAATTTGGCACGAAGGCCTCGTCAGGGATAGAAGCACATCTCGTCGTGTCGCAGAATGGATATCGTTACAAGTACATGTACTGAAAAGAAGAGATATGTATAGAATTGGCTTACACTCGACACAAGTTACATCAAAGTCACATCAATACATTACATAATCATCAAGAGTAAGAGCAGGGTCCGACTACGGATGAAAACAAACGAGAAAAATAAGAACGACGTCCATCCTTGCTATCCCAGGCTGCCGGCCTGGAACCCATCCTAGATCGATGAAGAAGAAGAAGAAGCAACTCCAAATGAACAATCAACGCGCTCGCGTCGAGTAACCTTTACCTGTACCTGCAACTGGTGTTGTAGTAATTTGTGAGCCACAAGGGACTCAGCAATCTCCTTTCCAAAGGTATCAAGACTAGCAAAGCTTAATGGGTGAGGCAAGGTTAAGTGGTGAGGTTGCAGCACCGGCTAAGCATGTATTTGGTGGCTAAACTTACGAGTACAAGAAATAAGAGGGGGAAGATCTACGCATAGCGGACATGAGCTACGAATGATCAAATGAATGATCCTGAACACCTACCTACGTCAGACATAACCCCACCGTGTCCTCGATCGGAGAAGGAACTCACGAAAGAGATAGTCACGGTTACGCACACAGTTGGCATATTTTAATTAAGTTAACTTCAAGTTATCTAGAACCAGTGTTAAACAAAGTTTCCACGTTGCCACATAACCGCGGGCACGGCTTTCCGAAAAGATTTAACCCTGCACGGGTGCTCCAACTAATCCATCACAAATTACCACAAGCCGCATAGAAATCCTCAATCACGAAGCTCGCGATCTCGTCGGATTTCCTAGTGGAAAACCTCAACTCTGAGATTACCCAAAGCGTCACCGGAATCCCGATGCACAAGATATTTCCTCAAAGGTAAAACTAATCCAGCAAGGCCGCCCGACGTGTCGACGATCCCGATAGGAGTCGCGTTCCTCGTTCTCAGGACACGACGGATGAGCTAGACGTCGGGATTGCTAAACCTACGGGTGACCAAAGGGGCGCCGGATATCGCTCAAGTGGGGCCAACACTCATGAGGAGCACTGGCCCGGGGGTTGATTAAATTTCCTCGGGTTAATTACTCCATATGCAGTTCATTAGTTATTAGGCAAATGTAGTACCAAAGTTGGGCCTTGCCAGACCAGCTTTAATCTAAAACGAATTATCAAGGGGGTCCCCATAACAACCCCGATCGTGTTAGGAGCGCTCATTTATGGGACATGACACCGGTAGCCGGAAACTAAGGGGGCAAAGGTGGAACAAAACACCAGTCTAGAAAAGGCCGAGCCTTCCACCTTTTACCAAGTATATAGGTCCATTAAGTTAAATAGCATTAATATGGTGATATAACAAGGAATCCATGCTTTCGCATGGAAGCATCTGCACCTGCAACTAGCAACGCTATCGACAGGGTTAAGCAAGCAGTAACATAGCCAATCAGTGGTTTGCTAGGTCGAACAGGTTGAAGGTAATCATGGCATTGTTGAGAGGCTGGAATTTAACATGTGGTAGGCAACGAGACATAATCCATAGAATATAAATAACTAGCATGGCAATGATAGTAATGGAATCTGGGGAAATGGTCATCTTGCCTGAGATCCCGCTGAGAAGAAAAATGACTCCATGAAGCAGACGAACCGATGTAGTCGTACGGGTCATCACAATCTGACACGCTTGCGGAACTCTATCGAGACGAAACAAACCAGAAACAAGAATCAACACACGATATCCACCACACGATGCAAGACACATATGATGCATGAACGGTCTATTGCAAGGCATGACAATCACAACAATCAAACACTACACATTAAGTGAAGCTCGATATGCAACGAGTTGCATATCAACGAAACTCCACGTTTAATTATTTAGTTCACTCCCGTTCAGGTACACTGCTATATTAAATGTTGTTAAACATGGCACGAGGGTGAAGCACAAATTAATTTACCTAGCTAGGTATTTTAAATGAGACCGGAAACGAAATATAGTATCTCTGAAACAACCCCACGTGTTAAATCTTAATTCTGTCCAGATTTGTCGTCATCACATTTTATGTTTGTTAAATGGCAAAACAAAGTGGTTCACGTGGAACTACACATCGTTCTAGACCATTTACATATATGGCTCATCTCGAACGGAGCTACGGTCAAATAGTTACGACCTAAACCGTTTTCAACATGTCGAGACGCAAACCGATGCAAACAGCACACTAAACAGATCTAATTATGCATGAGAGTTGGTTTTTGTGAAACTACAGAAAATTCTAAGAAACTTACGTGTTGAATTTTTTTAATCCGGTGCATGGTTAAATTTATATGAATTTTACAAAAGGGCATTTGAGTCTGTCCAAAATAAAAAAAATGGAATTGCTAGGATTTGAACCCCATATCCCTTGCATGGACATTAGTAGCGCTATCACCAGACTAATTAAGTGGTTGTGTCAAAATTGACAAAATAGCACAAAAATAAATATGGCAGAAGCTGAGCGCATGGAGAGGCACAAATCCTAAAAATAAAACATGCATGGATGGGGATTTGATCCCCGGTCTCCTGGGTGGAAACGCAACACACTAACCACCTAGGCTGAGACGCGCTAGTGATAAAAATGAGTCCCTTCGCTAGATGATTACAAACACGGTGAACTAAATCTAAACAAAAACTGAATCTGAATCGCGGCTAGAACTGCACCTGACTGAAACTGCTCGTCCATGGCTGTTCTAGACGGGGTCAATCGTCGAACTGGAGGGACTTGGAGGCTTCGACGGGGCTGTCCCAGGCCGGGAATGGGCGGACCTAGGGAGCATCGACCGGATCCATTGGAGAACGACGACGGATGGGGAGTTGCAGGGCAGCAAGGGCATCCATGGTGGGGCTGCACCAACCTTCGTTTTGTTCCTCGGTGCTGGTCCCCGACGGCGGCGAGGTCTAGGACGACGAGGTGCTCCTGGCCCAGCGACGAGGACCTCGGGGCTAGGTCAATCCGGGGCGGCGACGTGCAGGGGAGGCCACGGGTGAGCTCCTGCTTGTTCCTGTCCTCTTGCAGAAAAGAGAGAGACCTGCAGAGATTAGAGAGAGCAGAGGGAGGAGAAGAAAGGGCAAGGGGGGAGGCGCGGCCAGGACCTCGTCGGCTGACGGGGCGGCGCGGCGGCTCCAGCAGCTGCTCACCGGCACAGCCAGAGGAGAGGTTGGTCTCAGGTGCTGGGCAGCGGCGGCGGGGTCGAGCTTGGGGCGAGCTCGGCAGGGGACTTCGGAACTGCTCGAGGGGAGGCTCGGGTGCAGGGGAGCTCGTGGAACACACGTTGGAGGCAGGCGCGGGATAGGGACCTCGTTGGCTCGCTTGCTGCATCCGGCTACAGCTTTGGTTGGCTAGTTTTGGAAACCAAGGAAGGGGAAGACTAGGTGGTCGGGTGGCGGCCGTTAGGAGGATTCCTAGAAATAAGGGGATTAGGTCTAGGTGGTCTTTATATAGCAAAATGATCTAGGGTTTCGACCCTACGATTAAATCGGACGGTCAAGATATATAGGCTAGGGTCTTCAGTTGCAAAACTGATGATGGTTTAGGTTAAAACGGGGTTGATCCGGATCCAACAGTTACGACCGCCGGGTTTGGGTTCCGGGAGGTCTTCGAACTAGGTTGCGCGTAGGGTCGGTGCACTGTGTAGAGTGACTAGGCGGAGATGAGAGGGAGAACGGGCACCCGGCAATGTAATTTTAAAACACCAAAAAATGTCCGACGATAGACCGAATACGGTGCCGCTACGGTCGACCGTTCGGGTACCAGACGGACTCCGATCGCGACGAAATTCGACAGGCGGCCTAGCTATAACTAATCACGACCGCATGCCAAGTTTCACCTCGATCACAGAAAGTTTTCAACACACTTTTAAAACAGAGTTTTGACGATGCCGCGGGCGCGTGCGTGTGCGGTCGGGCTCAGAACGGACAACGACGTGAACCGACAACTAACAACGGATGCAAGTTTTGAAAACTGGCGGCAACGGGATGCCGATGCAATGCTGATGATGCGCATGATGCGATGATGATGCAACAAAAGAAAATCGACACACGATGACAACGGAATAGAAGGGAAATCTTCTGGAACGTCGGCATGAGGCTGTCACAACTCTCCTACACTACAAGAGGATCTCGCCCCGAGATCCAAGAATGAAAGGGGGGAGAGGACGAGAAAGAACAAGAGGTAAAAACTTAGTCACTTCTTTGACAAACGAGTGAAACCAACGATCCCTGAAGGTAGCAAAGAGATGAGGAATGATATGAGAAAGAAGCAAGAATTCACGGAAAATTTCGGCAGCACATCGGTAGGAAAATGGGATAAAAATCCGATAAGATGGGAAAAATAGACAATATACATAACAAACAACTAAATAGAGCAAGGGAACACCATGATCTTGACAGAACAAGATAATAGACCCAAAGAGCAACATCACAAAGCCTCCGGAACAATAAAATAGGGACTAGCTCATACGGAAAAAGAGAATGAAGAAAAGAATGACAACTATCATCACAATAGAATTGAAGAGCCTCTGGAAAGAGAATTGACTTAGTAGTTGGAAAACCTACAGCGAAAAGAACAAGATAGTAGTGGGTTTATGGAAACCTTTCACACTAATGAAGTGACAACCAGCCACTAACAGAAGAAGGATTGATTGGGAGAAACAAGATATGAACAATTCTTACACCAAGAGGATACATCGAGAACTTGGATTAATGCCAAGCACCATGATAGCAACAATCCATAGGAAAAGCTATATGTGAAATCCAAACCAAGATAGCTCAATGAAGAAATCATGGGTTGAAATATCTCATGATCAAAGAATTGGTGGGTTTATTTATCTCATCCTTGAAAGTAATTCTCTTCGAGGCTCCTACACTAACAAGAATGCTATAATACCACCTCAAAGGATAAAGAAGAACAAATGCACTTGGAAATGCAAGAGAAGAAAACTTTAGGTTCTCCCGCAAGAATCTTGAAGAACACTTCAGAATGAATTGAAATCTTGATGAATCACCATGAAGGACCTCCGTATACAAAAGAATGATGCAACAAATATGAAGGTAGAAAAGAATAAGATTATGACCTTGCCAAGATTTAGATGAAGCCTGACAAAGAGATACTTAAAAGAACTTGGAACTCCGGAAAAGAAAAGATAGGCACTTGAGAAAAGAATTGATATCATGAGCCCTCCGGAAGAAGAATTGAAATTACTATGAACAAGAATAAGAATTATGTTATACTTATCCTTCATCAAGTTAAACTGATGACAATCAACGGATTTAGCGTAGCACTTATTCTTGAAAGGATCTTGAAGAGGCAGAGATATATGCACCATTTGAAGCATAATTGAAGGAAGCACCGGTAAGAATTCACAATTGAATGTGAACACCATGAATTAATGGATATACAAGAGAATGAAAAGATCATGAGCCACCGAACAGAAAACTTGAATAAGGCACCGGAATAATCGAGAGACGAACGAAGAGACAAGAATTGAGAAGAATCGAGGATGAAAGCTGAAAGTTGAGAACGAAGAATCTTCTAAAATAATGGCCTTCGGAGGAACGAGAAATAAAAACAACTCAGAGAAGCACCGGATAGCACGAAAGGGATTACTCATGATTGACAATAAATGAGAGGATACACGAAGCTGAGATGACAGTCTTCACAATAATGGAACAAGACTGAGAGAAACACTCCTTCGAATTTGCAAGCTGAGAATGATGACAAGAACAACACCACCAAGAATTAATGAGACACTCCGGGATAAAAATATGCAAGGTTGAGCGAAATGAGAATTAATTCCAATAGATCTTGACGAGGGGATATGACTGATGAAATTCATACTTATGTCATAGTTGAAAGAATTAGAGATCTCCGGGAAAGATTAAGGGAGCTAGACAAGATCCTGGGAAAACCTGTGGGTTATGGGCCCACTCAAAGAAACCACCGTTAGAAAGATTGCTAGAAAGAGATATATTGCACTGGTAAAAAGAAAACTAGATGAGGTTAGCACCTCGAAATAATTGAAGGATTGAAAACCAGAACTTCTGAAATATCTTTAACACTCTGGATAGAAAGAGAGAGGAATCAATAACAAGATAGTCTGAAAGAATCTCCAACATAGGAAAGAATTACAAGCACGAAAAGGATATGATGAACACGGATAGCTCAATTAAATTCACCGGTAAGGATGACAAGAATGAATAAAGATGAACATGAAGCTCCTGAGAATCTTCACAACGAATCACCGAGTAAGAGAGAAAAGAACACACAGTGGAAGCACAATGAAAATAAAATTGAACCACTAAAGAAAAGGGTGGGAGGGCAGGAAAAACAAAGACAACATGGGACATATGAGATGAACTCCGGAATAAAACGAGAGAATGATCTTGCAAAAATTGGAGAGGATTGAATCCAGTTGGAGAGAAACACACCGGTTGGAAAATAATTAACATGACGACTCCGGTTGACAAGAATGATAAGACAATTGATTTAAGCAAAGAGAATTAGCTTTCCCACAAAAATATGAGAACACCGCTCAGGAAAGATCTGAAATCACCACTTGACATCGAAGCAACTTGAATTACCATATTCAAGAAAACAAGGATGCGGCTTGCAATTAGCCAGAACAAACTTATGAGAAAGATTTCCTCCGATATTTTCGTGGACAGGATCATACGGGCTCGATTTTACAGTAGCCATCAAGTGCAAGGCAGTGCACCCGACATACGAAGCGTCCCTGAGTCATAGCAAGGTACAAGGACTCTTTAAGACACAACGTGTGCCGCTGTAAGTCGAACAAACGAATCCACTAGATCTCGAACCCCAACCTAACATCATGCATTTGTTGGAAGATTGTCCTATAAGCAACTACTTGAATTCCCACCTAAGAATTCCCGAAATATCTGGTCATGCAATCTGGTACATGGATACAAGGAGTAATAATCACACAACTCCTATACTAACCCGTCACCTGTATCACATCCGTCAACACACGACCAGAATCTCGGACCTTCATCTACTACAGACCCTCGTGATCACAACGATACAAAGTATGGCAGTACTCCCGAACAATCTGCACCAGTACTGGAGACATCGGGGTTATCTCGCCACTACTAGTATTGAAGCAATTACGAACATCCTTCGTACTGAGATACTAAGAAATCTGAATGATAACGATGTGCTCAAGAATCCCCTGGAGCTCAACTCCCCTGAGACTTAGAGCAGATAGGAGGCACCAAGACAGAACTCCATCACATCGGCATCATATAGATTCCAAAAATATTCGCGTGATCCTAAAAAATTTTTGAGTGAGAAGAGGAGTAGAATTAAATTATTACGTCAAGATTCCTCACCAGAGCATAGAAGAGGAGAAAAAAGAATCCTACTCTCTGGTATATAACTAGACTCAAATAGTTTTTTCACTAGACTCGACTTGGCCAAGTTCGATCAATCAAGGGGGCTCCTAGGTCAGTATTGCTCTGATACCAACTTGTCACGCCCAAGATGCGACCCTATCCTCAATTGGGCATGAAGGCCTCGTCAGGATAGAAGCGCATCTCGTCGTGTCGCAAGAATGGCTATCGTTACAAGTACATGTACTGAAAAGAAGAGATATATATAGAATTGGCTTACACTCGCCACAAGTTACATCAGAGTCACATCAATACATTACATAATCATCAAGAGTAAGAGGAGGGTCCGACTATGGACGAAAACAAACGAGAAAAATAAGAACGACGTCCATCCTTGCTATCCCAGGCTGCCGGCCTGGAACCCATTCTAGATCGATGAAGAAGAAGAAGAAGAAGCAACTCCAAATGAACAATCAACGCTCTCGCGGCGAATAACCTTTACCTGTACCTGCAACTGGTGTTGTAGTAATCTGTGAGCCACAGGGGACTCAGCAATCTCATTTCCAAAGGTATCAAGACTAGCAAAGCTTAATGGGTGAGGCAAGGTTAAGTGGTGAGGTTGCAGCAGCGGCTAAGCATATATTTGGTGGCTAAACTTACGAGTACAAGAAATAAGAGGGGGAAGATCTACGCATAGCGGACATGAGTTACGAATGATCAAATGAATAATCCTGAACACCTACCTACGTCAGACATAACCCCACCATGTCCTCGATCGGAGAAGGAACTCACGAAAGAGACAGTCACGGTTACACACACAGTTGACATATTTTAATTAAGTTAACTTCTAGTTGTCTAGAACCAGTGTTAAACAAAGTTTCCATGTTGCCACATAACCGCGGGCACGGCTTTCCGAAAAGATTTAACCCTGCAGGGGTGCTCCAACTAATCCATCACAAATTACCACAAGCCGCATAGAAATCCTCAATCACGAAGCTCGCGATCTCGTCGGATTCCCTAGTGGAAAACCTCAACTTTGAGATTACCCAAAGCGTCACGGGAATCCCGATGCACAAGATATTTCGTCAAAGGTAAAACTAATCCAGCAAGGCCGCCCGACGCGTCGACGATCCCGATAGGAGTCGCGTACCTCGTTCTCAGGACACAACGGATGAGCTAGATGTCAGGATCGCTAAACCTCCGGGTGACCAAAGGGGCGCCGAACATCGCTCAAGTGGGGCCAACACTCATGAGGAGCACTAGCCCGGGGGTTGATTAAATTTCCTCGTGTTAATTACTCCCTATGCAGTTCATTAGTTATTAGGCAAATGTAGTACCAAAGTTGGGCCTTGCCAGACCAGCTTTAATCTAAAACGAATTATCAAGGGGGTCCCCATAACAACCCCGATCGTGTTAGAAGCGCTCATTTATGGAACGTAACACCGGTAGCCGGAAACTAAGGGGGCAAAGATGGAACAAAACACCAGGCTAGAAAAGGCCGAGCCTTCCACCTTTTACCAAGTATATAGGCCCATTAAGTTAAATAGCATTAATATGGTGATATAACAAGGAACCCATGCTTTCGCATGGAAGCATCTGCACCTGCAACTAGCAACGCTATCGACAGGGT
The DNA here is from genome assembly GCF_904849725.1 of Hordeum vulgare subsp. vulgare. Lineage (NCBI taxonomy): Eukaryota > Viridiplantae > Streptophyta > Magnoliopsida > Poales > Poaceae > Hordeum > Hordeum vulgare. Next base: position 398,807,263 of record NC_058520.1, on the reverse strand, counting down.
TAAGCAAGCAGTAACATAGCCAATCAGTGGTTTGCTAGGTCGAACAGGTTGAAGGTAATCATGGCATTGTTGAGAGGCTGGAATTTAACATGTGGTAGGCAACAAGACATAATCCATAGCATAGAAATAACTAGCATGGCAATGATAGTAATGGTATCTGGGGAAATGGTCATCTTGCCTGAGATCCCGCTGAGAAGAAAAACGACTCCATGAAGGAGACGAACCGATGTAGTCGTACGGGTCATCACAATCCGACACGCTTGCGGAACTCTATCGAGACAAAACAAACCGGAAACAAGCATCAACACACGATATCCACCACACGATGCAAGACACATATGATGCATGAACGGTCTATTGCAAGGCATGACAATCACAACAATCAAACACTACACATTAAGTGAAGCTCGATATGCAACGAGTTGCATATCGACGAAACTCCATGTTTAATTATTTAGTTCACTCCCGTTCAGGTACACGGCTATATTAAATGTTGTTAAACATGGCACGAGGGTGAAGCACAAATTAATTTACCTAGCTAGGTATTTTAAATGAGACCGGAAACGAAATATAGGTTCTCTGAAACGACCCCACGTGTTAAATCTTAATTCTGTCCAGATTTGTCGTCATCACATTTTAGGTTTGTTAAACGGCAAAACAAAGTGGTTCACGTGGAAATACACATCGTTCTAGACCATTTACATATATGGCTCATCTCGAACGGAGCTACGGTCAAATAGTTACGACCTAAACCGTTTTCAACACGTCGAGACGCAAACCGATGCAAACAACACACTAAACAGATCTAATTATGCATGAGAGTTGGTTTTTGTGAAACTACAGAAAATTCTAAGAAACTTACGTGTTGAAAACATTTTAATCCGGTGCATGGTTAAATTTATATGAATTTTACAAAAGGGCATTTGAGTCTGTCCAAAATAAAAAAAATGGAATTGCTAGGATTTGAACCCCAGATCCCTTGCAGGGACATTAGTAGCGCTACCACCAGACTAATTAAGTGGTTGTGTCAAAATTGACAAAATAGCACAAAAATAAATATGGCAGAAGCTGAGCGCATGGAGAGGCACAAATCCTAAAAATAAAACATGCATGGATGGGGATTTGATCCCTGGTCTCCTGGGTGGAAACGCAACACACTAACCACCTAGGCTGAGACGCGCTAGTGATAAAAATGAGTCCCTTCTCTAGATGATTACAAACACGGTGAACTAAATCTAAACAAAAACTAAATCTGAATCGCGGCTAGAACTGCACCTGACTGAAACTGCTCGTCCATGGCTGTTCTAGACGGGGTCAATCGTCGATCCGGAGGGACTTGGAGGCTTCGACGGGGCTGTCCCAGGACGGGAATGGGCGGAGCTAGCGAGCATCGACCGGATCCATTGGAGAACGACGGCGGATGGGGAGTTGCAGGGCAGCAAGGGCATCCATGGTGGGGCTGCATCAACCTTCGTTCTGTTCCTTGGTGCTGGTCCCCGACTGTGGCGAGGTCTAGGACGACGAGGTGCTCCTGGCCCAGCGACGAGGACCTCGGGGCTAGGTCAATCCGGGGCGGTGACGTGCAGGGGAGGCCACGGGTGAGCTCCTGCTTGTTCCTGTCCTCTTGCAGAAAAGAGAGAGACCTGCAGAGATTAGAGATAGCAGAGGGAGGAGAAGAAAGGGCAAGGGGGGAGGCGTGGCCAGGACCTCGTCGGCTGACGGGGTGGTGTGGCGGCTCCAGCAGCTGCTCGCCGGCACGGTCATAGGAGAGGTTGGTCTCAGGTGCTGGGCAGCGGCAGCGGGGTCGAGCTTGGGGCATGATGCGATGATGATGCGACAAAAGAAAATAGACACACGACGACAACAGAATAGAAGGGAAATCTTCTGGAACGTCGGCATCAGGCTGTCACACTGCTGAAGCTGAATACATTGCCACTTGATCATGCTATTCCCAATTACTATGGATGTCTGAAACACTTAAGGATTATGGCATTTATGTTAGAAAAGTCCCATTGTTGTGTGACAATGAAAGTTATATTAAGATTGTATATAATCCTGTGTAACATTTTAGAACTAAGCACATCCAAGTGCGATATTATTTCATCCATGATCATGTTGCCAAAGGAGATATTGATCTCAGGCATGTTCGTACTGACAAACAACTGGCTGATATTTTCACCAAACCACTTGATGAGATAATGTCCTATCATTTGAGGACTGAGTTGAACATCATTGATGCTTCAAACTTGAGCTAGACTCACTCGGATGCATGCAAGGGCATGAGCTTGACTGGCTATTCTTTGATGACATTGATCTGACCATCTTATGTCTTGGAAACTATGATCCCTTGTATTGTATCTAACCCTTTTGTAGGTACTTGGAAGAAATACACTACACAAGATTGCAAACAAGTCCAATCAAAAGCAATCTTGACATGGCCAAGTATCAACAACCTATTTCTTCGGAGATGAAGGAAGAAGACAACAAAATCATATCCTTGACAACACTATTATTATGAATTTCACTCATGTCATTTGATATATTATGTTCTTCCTTGCGTTACTAACCATTATAGGTGAACAGTGAACCAAAACGACATGGATTGCTCCCAACACAAGATGATATTCATCAACCTTGAGCATCCACAACAAGTTCACCTACATGCCACGTCAACAACATCGCTCGAAGGTATGTACTCATATCCTTGATAAATCTCTACACCAATTAATGGAGTAAATCAAATCAAGTGATATGAAGACATAGAAATGCTTAATCGAAAAATGGTAACCCCATTTCACGCTTAACAATGAGTATGACCTATGATCAAGCATCCTTGTTTGACTCCTCAAGTCATATACTCTAATATAGGTGACCTAGTCACCACCCCACGTCTAGATGGAGAATATCATATCGTTCACATTTGATATTTCACATTCTTAGAACCATTCTTAGAACAATCTTTCTATTCTTCTTTTTGTTTTGTTTAACTGTCTCACTTGGAATTATCATTATTTTTACACTGGACTTTTAAACAGTACTTTCGATCAACCTAGTTTCTGTTAAAGTGTTGACTATCATTGCAACTCGGTTTCACCAAATTGGGAAAATCGGTCCAACCGATTTCTCCTTGAGACCTGAATATCATTCTCGGTTCTACCGAATCATTATGCCTCGGTGACTCCGATTTTTTTGACTTTGTTTCTTTGATAATTTCTTCTGTACTATTGTCTTAGCGGGAGACAACTTCTCTAGGGGGAGAAAATCTTAGTGATCCCATACAATATAAGAGGGAGAATCATCTAGGATCCCTAACTTAGGGGAGATAATTCAAGGACCTCTTATCCATACCAAAGGGGGAGAACATTCAATGAACCCTACAAAATATCCAAGGGGAGAAAAGACACATTCCAGGAACCCTTACAAAAGATAGAAGTATCCAGGATCCATATCTCTCAATGAGCCATTACCCTCTGCCTTTCTTTTTGGTAATTATGCCAAAGGGGGAGAAATATCATCAAAGCTTCCATGCAATGAACCTACTTATAGAGGAGACATATCATCAAGAAGCTTATACAAAAAGAGGGAGAAACAACATTAAGGGGAGATACTTGTATCAAACCTTACACATTAAGAGGGAGAGAGATAAACGTGGCTTTATTGGTTTGAAGTTATTTTTTCCCTGCCTACTCCCTATATATACATGCTATGATTCACGGGGAGAGTAAACTTTACATATTTATCTTTAGGGGAGAAAAGTTCTCGTTCCTTGGAGAAAAATTCTTCCATCAAATCCTATCTTCAGTATGTCTTCAATTTCTTGGTATCTTTGAAGTTCTTTGCATCTTTACAACATGGTACTCTCGTGTTATCTAACATTTGTTTTGCCAAGTGTACTTCCATGTCAAGACGCTCAAGATTCTCAAGGTAAGTATATTCATCATATCCTTGTGCATGATGACCTCTTGTTTCTTGCACATATTGTTTGCAAGAGGGAGTCTTGAACATGGAAGTCTTTCATTCACATAAGTTTGATGCATATCGCCAAGATCCATATGAATTTTCTTGTCCTTTTACCTTGTGTGTGACCATGCATTCCAAAGCAACTATCCTTTAAAGGGATTGCACACATTTAGGGGGAGCTTGTACTAGTCATATGTGTGTCAAAGCTGTCATATCCTTATGAGTATCTTTCTTTGAAGCTTTGACTGTATGTTACCAAAAAGGGGGAGATTGAAAGCTCATATGCTCCCTTGGTGATTCGGACAATTCATGACAACATACATTGCCTCTTGGACTAACACTTTTACCTAGATATTTTGGGTTTAGTCCATGAAGAGCTATGGATTAAGGTTTATGTGGAGATGCCCCTGGACGCAAGAAAGGAATAATATTGGCTCAAGCTTCAATCTAGAAGACTCTTCATTTTATATTTGTGAAAAATCACTTTTGAGTCCATAGGAAAGCCAATACTATTAAAAGGGGGTGAGGTAGTAAAATGAACTGATTGCTCAAATGCTCAAAGTTAGCCACCAAAACACTCAGTCATTTTTCCCACATATCCACTCTGTCAAGTTCCACATTCACAAATTCGGTGTCACAAACATTGCCACATCGGACCCACCGAGTTTGAACCTAATGCAAAACCCTAGCCATTCCCACCAAATCCGTGCAACCGAAACTGCATCAGTGCAACCGAGTTCAGTGTGAACAACATTCTGTTCCCAAGATACACAAAATCGGAATTTCCGAGTTTGAGTATCGGTGCCACCGAGTTTGGCCATCACGCCACCTTTTCGGTGCCACCGAGTTCTATATATCGGTCTCACTGAGATTCAAAATTTCACCACTTTAGTGCTAATCGGTACCACCGAGTTGTCCACTTCGGTGTCACCGAGTTTGCTCTTTTGTGTGTAATGGTTGGATTTCGGCTGCTGCCTATATGTACCCCTTCACGCACCTCTCATTCGTGGGAGAAGCAGTCAGAACACACATTTCATTTCTAGATCCATTTTCTTAGAGAGAACCACCTACTCATTTGTTGAGACCAAGATATTCCAATCAAATCATTTGAATCTTGATCTCTAGCCTCCCAAAACTTCTTTCCACCAAATTAACCTCTCCTAACCATACATATTTTGTGTGAGAGAGATTTGTGTTGAGAAGACTATCTTTAGAAGCACAAGAGCATGGTGTTCATTGATCAACCCCATCTATTACCTTTTGGAGGGTGGTGCCTCCTAGATTGGTTAGGTGTCGCTTGGGAGCCTCCTACTTCGTGTTTTGGAGTTGAACCAAGATGTTTGTAAGGTCAAGGAGATCGCCTACTTCGTGAATATCTACCGTGAGTAAGGCTAATCCCCCGTGGATGGAAGCCGTGGTGGGATAGTCAAGTCCGCTTCTTTGTGGACCCTTAGTGTGTGGAGCCCTCCGTGGACTCTCGCAACCGTTACCGTACGTGGGATGAAGTCTCCACTAACATGGACGTACGATAGCGTCACCTATCGGAACCATGCCAAAAATCGTTGTGTCAACCCCTTGTGTTTGATCTCCTAAACTCTACTCCTTTACATGTGCAAAGTCTTTACTTTTCTGCTGCCATATATGTTGACTAGCATGTGTAGGGTGCTCTAGACTTGTTAGAACTGCTACATTTCTACCCTCCTAGAAATTGGTTTAGGCTAGAAATTTTACCTTGACAAGTAGTCTATTCACCCCCTCTAGACACATCTTCTATCGATCCCTCAACGCTTCCACTTAGCAATCTACAAGGGTATGTGGATCCAACTCTCCTCTAGTAGATAGTCATCACCATTGATCCAAATCTACAAGGGCATGTATGAAGTTTTTTGTTTCCCATGCGATGTTCCCCAACAGTGGCATCATGAGCAAGGTCTATGCGTAGATGACATCTCGAGTATAACACAAAGGAGTTTGTGGGCGTTTATATTCTGATTTCTGCCCTCCTTAGTATTTTTTTGATTCAGCGGTATTGTTGGATGAACCGGCCCGGACCAACATTACTCATACGCTTACAAGAGACCGGTTTCATCGACTAATATGCAACTTGTTCCATAAAGATGACTGGCGGGTGTCTGTTTCTCAAACTTTAGTTGAATCATATTGGACCGATGCGGTCCTTGGAAGATTTAGTAGCAACTTGCATATCACCTTTTTAGTTTTGCGTAACTAAGATGCGATCATACTAGATACCCATAGCAGCCATGTAAAACTCGCATCAACAAATTAGAGGACGTCTAACTTGTTTTTGCAGGGTATGTTGTGATGTGATATGGCCAAAGACATGATATGATATATGTTATGTATGAGATTATTATGTTGTAATAGTTAAATATCAACTTGCACGTCGATGCTATGGCAACCGACAGGAGTCATAGGGTTGTCTTTATATTTTGCGCGTGGTGATACTTTGCTTTATCGCTAGTTTAGTAGCTTTAGTAGTAACAACATAGATGGTGGGACAACCTCAATGGTAGCACAATGATGGAGATCAAGGTGTGGTGCCAGTAACGATGGAGATCATGCCGGTGCTTTGGTGATGGAGATCAAGAAGCACAAGTTCATGGCCATATCATGTCACTCATGATTTGCATGTGATGTTAATACTTCTATGCACCTTGTTTTGATTAGTACGACAGTAGCATTATAAGGTGATCTCTCACTAAAATTTCAAGATAAAATTGTGTTCTCCCCGAGTGTGCACCGTTGCGACAGATCGTCGTTTCAAGACACCATGTAATTATCGGGTGTGATTTACTCTACGTTCACATACAATGGGTGCAAGACAGTTTTGCACACGCGAAACACTCGGGTTAAACTTGAGAAGCCTTGCATATACAGACATGGCCTCCAAACACAAGAGATCGAAAGGTCGAACATGAGTCATATATTAGATATGATCAACATAGAGATGTTCACCATTGAAGCCAAATTAACTCACGTGATGATCGTACTTGAGTTGGTGAATTTGGATCATGTGTCACTCGAATGACTAGAGGGATGTCAATTTGAGTGGGAGTTCTTAAGTAATATGATCAGTTGAACTTATTATCATGAACATAGTCAAAATGTCTTTGCAAATTATGTTGTAGCTTGCACTGTAGCTCCAGTGTTTTTGATATGTTCCTAGAGAAAACTTAGATGAAAGATGATAGTAGCAGTTATGTGGACTGGGTCCGTAAAGTGAGGATTGTCCTCATTGCTGCACATAAGGCTTATGTCCTTAATGCACCGCTCGGTGTGCTACCCCCCGAGCGTCGTCTTTGGATGTTGCGACCATCTGACATACACGTTTTCATGACTTCGAGATAGTTCAATGAGTAATGCTCAACAACTTAGAATTGAGGCGCCCAAGACATTTTGAACATCACGGAAAATATGAGATGTTCCAAGAGCTGAAATTAGGATTTCAGGCTGATTCCCATGTTGAGAGGTATGAGACTTCCGACAAGATTTTTGGCCTAGAAAGTAAGGGAGAAAAGCTCAACCATTGAGTATGTGCTGAGATTGTCTTGGTGCTACAACCGCTTGAATCAAGTGGGAGTTGATCTTCCAAATAAGATAGTGATTGACATAGTCTCCAAAGTCACTGCCACCAAGCTACTAAGCTTCGTGATGAACTATAAACATGTCATGGATAGAGTTGATGATCCCTGAGCTATTCGCGACCGCGAAAGTAGAAATCAAGTAGGAGCATCAATTGTTCATGGTTAGTAAGACCACTAGTTTCAAGAAGGGCAATGGCAAGAAGGGATACTTCACAAAAGGCAAACCAGTTGTCGCTCTAGTGAAGAAACCAAAGGTTAAACCCAAAACCGCGACTAAGTGCTTTTGATACAAGCGGAACGGTCACTGAAGCGGAACTACCCTAGTTACTTGGTAGATGAGAAGGATGGCAAAGTCGACAAAAGGATATTGGATATACATGATATTGATGTGTACCTTACTAGTACTCCTAGTAGCACCGGCGTATTAGATAATGGTTCAGTTGCTAAGTGTTAGTAACTCGAAATCATAGCTGCATAATAGACGGATACTAGCAAGGGTGAGGTGACGATATGTGTTGGAATTGATTCCAAGGTTGATGTGATCAACATCGCATGCTCCCTCTACCATCAGGATTAGTGTTGAACTTGAACTTGGTGTTTGCGTTGAGCATGGACATGATTAGATCGTGTTTATTGCAATATGATTATTCATCTAAAGAGAATAATGGTTACTATGTTTACTTGAATAATACCTTCAATGGTCATGCACCTAATATGAATGGTCTATTGAATCTCGATTTTAGTGATACACATGTTCATATTATTGATGCCAAAAGATACAAAGTAGTAATGATAGTACCACTTACTTGTGGCGCCGCTGCTTAAGTCATATTGGTACAAAATGCATGAAGAGGCTCCATGCTGATGGATCTTAGGACTCACTAGTTTTTGAATCATTTGAGACATGTGAACCATGCCTATTGGTGTAAACACATGAAGTAACTCCATGGAGATGGATCTTTTGGGCTCACCGGAATTTGAATCAGTTGAGACATGCAAATCACGGCACAAGATGACTGAAGGATGGAACGAGCAAGTGACTTGTTGGAAATAATACATTTTGACGTATGGAGTCCAATGAGTGCTGAGACATGCAGTGGATGTTGTTATGTTCTTACTTTAGTGATGATTTGAGTAGATACATGTGTATTTCCTTGATGAATCACAAAGTCTAAAATATTGAAAAGTTCAAGCAATTTCAGAGTGAAGTCGAAGATCGTCGTGATAAGAGGATAATCTGTCTATGATGTGATCGTGGAGGTAAATATATATCTGAGTTGCGAGTTTGGTAAACATTTAAGACAATGTGGAAATTGTTTCACAACTCATTCCACCTAGAACACCATAGTGTGATGGTGTGTCCGAACTTCATAGCCGCGCCCTATTGGATATGGTGCATACTAGGATGTCTATTATTAAATTACCACTATCGTTTTGGATGTTAGGCTTTAGAGACAACCACATTCACTTCCATTGAGATGACACCATATGAACCATGGTTTGGAGAAACCTAAGCTTTCATTTCTTAAAGTTTGGGGCTACGATGCTTATATCAAAAGGCTTCAGCCTGATAAGCTCGAACCCAAAGCGAATAAATGCATCTTCATAGGACACACAAAACAGTTGGGTATACTTCCTATCTCAGATCTGAAAGTAAAGTGTTTATTTCTAGAAACGAATCCTTTCTCGAGAAACAGTTTCTCTCGAAAGAATTGAGTGGGAGGATGGTGGAACTTGATGAGGTTATTGAATCAACACTTCAACTAGAGAGTAGAAGAGCGCATGAAATTGTTCATGTGGCGCCTACACGAGTTGAAGTGGAAGCCAATGATGGTGATCATGAAGCTTGAGATCAAGTTACTTCCAAACCTCGTAGGTTAACAAGGACACGCACTACTCCAGAGTGGTATGGTAATCCTATCTTGGAGGTCATGTAGTTGGACAACAATGAACCTACTCGCTATGGAGAAGCGATGGTGGGCTCAGATTCCGACAAATGGCCGGAGGCCATGAAATCCGAGAGAGGATCCATGTATGAAAACAAAGTGTGGACTTTGGAAGAACTACTTGATGGTCGTAAGACTGCTAAGTATAGAAGGTTCTTTAAAAGGAAGGCACATGATGATGACGAAAGTCAACATTTAGAAACTCGACTTGTTGCGAAGAAGTTTTCGACAAGTTCAAGGAGTTGACTACTATGAGGCTTTCTCACTCGTAGCGATACTAAAAGTCTGTTGGAATTATGTTACCAGTCGCTACATTATTAAGAAATCTTGCAGATAGGATGTCAAAACAATGTTTCCTCGACAGTTTCCTTGAGGAAAGGATGTATGTGATACAAATATAAGGTTTTCTCGATCCTAAGGATGCTAACAAATATGCAAGCTCCAGCGATCCTTCTATGGACTGGAGCAAGCATCTCGGAGTTGGAAGATACGCTTTGATGAGATGATCAAAGCTTTTGGGTTTATACGAGGATTATGACAAAGTTGTATTTCGAAGAGTACATAGAATTTTTGATGAGTATATGTGCTTGACATATTGTTGATCAGAAATGATGTAGAATTTCTAGAAAGCATATATGGTTATTTGAAGAGTATTTTTCAAAGAAAAACCTCAATTAAGCCTACTTGAACGTTGATCATCAAGATCTATGGAGACAAATCAAGACGTTTGATAAAACTTTTGATGAATGCATACCTTGACAAGTTTTGAAGGAGTTCAAAGTAGATTGGTCAAAGAAGGAGTTCTTGGTTGTGTTGTAAAGGTGTGAAATTTGAGTAAGACTCAAAGATCGACCACGGTAGAAGAAAGAGAAATGACGAAGTTCTTCCCCTATGCCTTAGCCATAGGCTCTATAGTATGCCATGTTGTGTACTGCACACCTGATGTGTGCCTTGACATGAGTTAGTCAAGGGGTACAAGAGTGATCCAGGACTGGATCACTAGACAGCGGTCAAAGGTATCCTTAGTAACCAGTGGACTAAGGAATTTTTCTCGATTATGGAGGTGATAAAATAGTTCGTCGTAAAGGGTTACGTCGATGCAAGCCTTGACACTAATCCGGATAAATCTAAGTAGTAAACCAGATTCGTATAGTGGAGCAGTCGTTTAGAATTGTTCCAAAATGGCACGTGGTAGCAACATGTACAGGATGACATAGAGATTTGTGAAGCACACACGAATCTGAAAAGGTTCATGCCCGTTGACTGAAAACCTCTCTCACGAGAAAGACATGATCAAACCCAGAACAATATGGGTGTTAGATTCATTACAATCACATAGTGATGTGAACTAGATTATTGACTCTAGTGCAACTGGGAGACTATTTGAAATATGCCCTAGAAGCAATAATAAATTAGTTATTATTATATTTCCTTGTTCATCATAATTGTTTATTATCCATGCTAGAATTGTATTGATTGGAAACTCTAATACATGTGTGGATACATAGACAACACACTGTCCCGAGTGAGCCTGTGAAGGACTAGCTCGTTGATCAAAGATGGTCAAGGTTTCCTGATCATAGACATGAGACGTTGTTTGATAACGGGATCACATCATTAGGAGAATGATGTGATGGACAAGACCCAAATTATGAACGTAGCATATGATCATGTATGTTTATAGCTACTGTTTTCTACATGTCAAAGTATGTGTTCCTATGACCATGAGATGATGCAACTCCCAGACACCGAAGGAATACCTTGTGTGTATCAAACATCACAACGTAACTAGATGACTATAAAGGTGCTCTATTAGTATCTCCGAAGGTGTCTGTTGGGTTGGCGTGAATAAAGAATGGGATTTGTCACTCTTTGTGATGGAGAGGAATCTCAGGGCCCACTCGGTAATACAATATCACAACAAGCTGATACGTCCCAAACTCCTGTGATTTGAGTAATGTTTGGACTATTGGTGCCAAGAGCTTGAGCTTATTAGTGATAGGTGTCGTATTTTGGGAAATCCGTGTATTTTTTGTAAACTAAAAATTAGTTGAGAACTCTAGCTACTAAATTGATCGCTAACCGCTGGGGGGGTTGGAATATATAGAGGACTAATCACTACTAGGGAAAACCTTATAGGTAGGAGCCTAGTAGTAGCTGTGGAAAAAATCAAGCGCTACTGCTACTTAGCAGTAGCGCTGGATATCTAAAGCGCTACTACTAGGGTCCATATCAGTAGCGCTTTATGTATTTCAAGCGTTGCTGCTAAAGGAGGCCCAACGAGGCCACCGACAGTAGTAGTAGTAGCAGCGGGGGCTTGTACAAAGCGCTACTACTAAGTGGAATTGCAGTAGCGCTTTGTCAGATCCAGCGCCACTGACAAGTTAGCAGTAGCTCCGGTGTGGATCCAGCGCTACTTCTAGATTTAGTTAACTAGCTAACTAGATCCCCTCTCCCCCACTCCTTCCCTCTAAGTTCGACCGCCCCTGTGTCCCTCTCGCCTGTGATCCATCATGCTGCTTCTTCCCTCTTCGCTGTTGACCCCCTCCAAGCGCCGTCGTGCCACCTCCACACGTCGCCGCCCCTCCAAGCACCGCCGGGCCACCTCCACGGGTCGTTGTTCGACCACCTCCCCTCCTGCTCCGGTAAGCCCCCTGCCCCCTCCTCCCTACCACCTCGCTCGCCCACCCTAGCACCACACCGCATGCCTCCCCCTGTCGTGGACGCCCCCGTTGACCGTGGACGCAACATTTTCACCTAAAGTTTGTTCAAAGGTTATTGAATCCATCTAAAGTAATATATGTGGATAGGAGATAGTAGTAGTGTTTATTAGTAATTTTGGTATGAGGATCTACCAATGCATCTAGGGGTTAAGAGACTTAGTGAAGATGGGGTGGTTGCTGACCTAGGGCATGTAAGAATGTTTGGGGGGAAATTTTGCAATATGGTTAGGCATGAGAGGTTGTTCATAATATTCTCTGTTTTACCCCATCATTTGTACTTGTTCATTGTTGCTATATCCGAGTGGACTATGTTTTGCCGGAATGTTGATTCATTTCTGTTCCGGCAAATTTAGGCGCTCCACATGTCGACTTTTAGTAAATGTCATGCCCAAATTTTCTCTGTTTTAGGAAATGTCTCACGACGAAGGGGAATTCGTTATGTGCGAATACTGCCAAGACAAGCGCGTCCTTTGTGACACGCCTTACCTAGTTTATGAGAGGCGCTTCAGCATCATGCTGGATGAGGACTTCGAAGTGGATACACTAAGTCACAACGACAAGTCTTTTTTCGTAATTAAGCATGACTTCTTTTGCTTCAACTTATAATTTTTATTTTTTACTATTCTACTAGCGTATCCCCTGCCATGCAAGACATTATGTGTTGGATAAGATTGGTTTCAGTACTGAAATAAATTTGGAGGTAAAGATAGTTCACTTGAGGACCGAGCATGGTTATACTTTTTCCGTAAAATTGTACAATGCAGACACCTACTCCTATTTTGAATGCCCAAGTTGGAGATCACTATGCAAGGCTTATGCATTTGAGCCTAATATGCTTATCACCTTTGATATTCGTCTGGAAGATGAAATTGAAGGTAATATCGACATCTGGGTCGATGTGCAGACGCCTCCAGTTCTACCATTATGTGAGTTTCTCGACCACATTTATTAAGTAATTTATATAGTTTATTTAAACATCATCTTGTTGCATTTATCAATGATCTTGATAATTACAATACCTATCAGCAAACTCCCCAACATTATGGTCAATATGTGCCACTAGTGCAGGTGGTGAACTACGGTAACATGCATGGAGATTGCATGGTAAGATTTTCTACTATTACCACATCCATGCATCTTTTGCATAAATTCTTGTAAAACTAAACTACATTGCTAGCTACAGATCTAATACTATGTAATTCAACAGAAAATCCCGCAAGATTGTGTGCCTCATCTGATGTTACCAAGAGGTCGCGTTGATGTTATGATGATACGACCAGCACGACCAGGTCAATCTAGGTATTTGCATCACTCCTGTCCATACCGGATTTCTAAAACCGATCAAGTCATGACAATCAAATATTGGAAAAAATGTATGGTCAATCGTACAGAGCTACTTGGAAGCAACATTGTGCGTAGCCCAAGAATTGGAGACAAGATGATCACCATTCTCCATAATGGAGAGTTAGGGCCTATCTTGTTTGATGATATTCTACCTAAGCAGAGGAGTAGGTCCTAGGTACAATGTGTTATTATGTGCTACAATGTGTTAGAGTTGACGATGATGATGATGAGGAGTTGTGATTATGACTAGTGACCAATTTTTGTTATATGATGTCTCATTGATGAAAATGATATTAAATAGTATTAGTGGTAATGACTATGATGATTATTACCTATTTCCGAGATGATGTGATGATGTGCTACAATGTGTTAGAGTTGACGATGATGATGAGGAGGAGTTGTGATTATGACTAGTGACCAACTTTTGTTATATGATGTCTCATTGACTCTGATGATTACTTCTACATCACTTATGTATCGCTATTTTCGAGATGATGTGATGATATTTTATGAAACTATTGTATAGAATATGTTTCACTTACTTCTACATCACTTATATATGTATCACTATGTGGTGTATGTTTAATATGATGTGATGAAACTATTGTATAGAATATGCATAAATACATCACAAATACGTAGATGGTTCAAATTTGTGAAAGCAATAAAAGTTAGCAGTAGCGTTGGTAAATAGTTACCAGTAGCGTGGCTTAGCAGCAATGCTTTCTATGCGAAAGCGCTACTACTAACATTACTTACTAGTAGCGCTGCCAAACCTGCGCTACGACTAATGTTTAGTTGTAGAGCGATAGCGGTAGCGCACGGCCCAACGCTACTGCTATGCATATTACCAGCGCTACTACTAGGGTTTTCCCTAGTAGTGAATGTGAGTATTCGACCGTTGGCACTTCCACCATCCATATTTTGTTAGCCTCTTCGGTACCGTGCATTGCCCTTTCTCACATTGAGAGTTGGTGCAAACTCCGCCGGGGCATCCAAACCCATGACATGATACGCTCGGTCATACATAAGCCTCATTATATCTTTCCTCAAAACAGCCACTATACCTACCTATTAAGGCATTTCCATAGCCTTTCCGAGATACATTGCCATGCAACATCCACCATCTCATGACTTGTTCTTCATGTCATACATGCTTTTGTTTGATCGTAGAGCCGCATGATAGTTGGGCCTTGCCCCAATTATTGCTACATGACGCGCTAGTATCATTGCATATCCTGCTACACTGGCAGAGGCATACATTTGCATACATCATGATAGTTTTCACTTGTCTTGATATTGAGTACTTCTTATAAAGTGTGATGATCTTCTTTTTATTCATGTAAAACATAGAGTGTTACCCTTAAGTGAGGGAAAGATCCCAAAGAGGGCAAACAAAAGATCCCAAAGAGGACAAATGAGAGATAAATAGAAAGAGCCAAAGAGGCCACAAAAAATAATATAAAAAGAGAAAAAGAAAAAAAGAGAAATAAAAAGAGAGAAGGGGGCAACACTACTGTTCCTTTTGAAAGATCCACACTCGTACTCCATTGCTATATTTGTACTACATAGAGATTATCATTCATGCATAACTATGTGGGGACCCTTACACTATAGAACTTGGTTTGCATATTCCAATGATGAGCCTCCTCAAATGAGCTCTAGGTCTTCATGAGCAAACAAGTTGGATGCACCCCCACTAGTTCCATTGGAGAGCTTACCTTAGCTCATATGTGCATCCGTTACATGGCAATCCCTACTCCTCACATCATATCTATCATTTGGCTTTCTCTCCCATATGTTTGTCCTCATTGATGTGAGCCTTTCACACCTTTTTGTCTTCCTTCCCCATCATTATTCTATTTTTCCATCCTAAGTGCAAACATATCTTGCTTATGCTCATCCATTGCATGAGTGATCAAAGTCAAAAGGGAGAGGATCATTTTGACTTGTGCCTGACTAGTGGTCTGGGGATGGGTCAAAATAAGATTCCTAAGGAGACCAAGTGTGAAACTTTAGTAGATTGAGTTCTCAATTAAAAAATATATATTTTATGATCTCAGCCCATCTCCCACTTCTTTCACGCAAACACCATTTGGAGACATTCCAGTCATGGACAGCGAGATCTCTTACACCTTTATGTTCTTACTTTGCTAAATTCAATACTTGATATAAACTCCTGCTTGTTATTGTCTTGACTTGAATTGCATATCTTACTTGCTTTACTTTGAAGTTCTTATATGTGTGTTAGCATGTCACCACAAAAATTATTGTGTTATCATTTATCTACTCGAGGACGAGCAGAAATTAAGCTTGGGGATGTTGATACGTCACAAACGTATATATAATTTCTGCTACTTCCATGATCTTTTGGGTGACATTGTTATATGTTTTGCTACACTTTTATATCATTTTACACATATTTGGACTAACCTACTAACTTAGTGCAACAGTGCCAGTTTCTGTGTGCTAATGTCTTTTTTCCAGGGGCTTTTACCAAATTTTCCGAATCCCAAGAAATTCTAGGAAAAAAAATAAAACTCATCGTAACGGAAGCTTCCAGATCACCGAAGATGGGCCAGGGGATGCCCAGGCGACCTGCTGGCGCGGCCTACCCCCTGGCCGCGCGAGGAGGCCGCTTGGGTTGGCCCC
The DNA here is from genome assembly GCF_904849725.1 of Hordeum vulgare subsp. vulgare. Lineage (NCBI taxonomy): Eukaryota > Viridiplantae > Streptophyta > Magnoliopsida > Poales > Poaceae > Hordeum > Hordeum vulgare. Next base: position 398,791,033 of record NC_058520.1, on the reverse strand, counting down.
ACCTCCTCTGGTGCCCTCCTTTTAGCCTATATTTCGTCCTCCGAGAGGAAACCCTTCCACAACTTCCAGAATCGCGAATTTCTCCATCGTTCCGCCGCCACAGCGCTTTCGAGATCGGGAGCGTCAGGAGACCTCTTCCCGGCACCCTGCCGGATGGAGGATTGACCTCCGGGAGCTTCTCCACCATCATGGACGCTTCCCGGATGTGCCGTAAGTAGTCCTCCTTGGACCATGGGTCCATGACCAGTAGGTATGTGATGTCTTATCTCCAATCTTGTGCTTCAATGGTTAGTCCTTCTGAGCTGCCCTACATGATCAAGGCATCTATGTAATTCTCTTGTTATTAAAATGCGTAGTTTGTTGGGATCCGATGGATTATGAGATTATGTTCAGGTTGTTATGAGTTATATATTTGATTATCCTTTTATATTATGTTCCTTAGTAATTCATGCATGTTCTCCGTTGCTATTTATTGCTTTGGTCGAGTAGTAGATTGTAACTCCAAGAGGGAGCGTTATGCATGATTGTGGGTTCATGTCCCTCGATGTCTAGCTTAAGTGACAAAAACATGAGACTAGGTGATGTGCTGTTGCCACCAGGGAGAAAACAATGGTGCTTGTGACCACGGTTGCAAGGATTGTTTACCTTACGCATAGTTCGTTAATGCAGTTGTCCGTAGCTTTGAGTTTACACTTTGGGTGGGGATCGCAACTTAATACCGGCGATATGTTCTGGATAGATATCTCAAGGTGGATGATTAGTAAGTAGATGCTGATGAATAAACGGTCTACTTGTCTTGGCATACTGTCCATTACTATTGAACCTCTAACTATCAAGTAGCATAATTAGCATTGCGGTGCGTTCATAATTCTGTCAATTGCCCAACTGTGATTTGTTTACCCAAGCATAGTTGTTTATCGTCTTTTGGGAGAGAGACATCACTAGTGAACATCATCTGACTCCGTTCCATATCACCATCATTGTTTACACCTCCATCATTTACCGCTTTCATTTACTTTTGCGTTGCAATCAATATTACTTTGCCGCTTGTGTTTTGATCCTTTGGAAACTACACGGCCGGAGAGATTGACAACATCTCTGTACTCGTTGGGAGCAAAGTTATTTGTGTGTGTGCAGGTCCACATCTTCTGCTAGCGCCAGGGTGGAAGACACCTACTTGTTGATCCTAGGAGTCCTCCTGGTTCGATAAACCTTACAGTTCCCGTATAAGGGAAAACTTGTTGCTGACTACATCTCAACCTTCCACTTGGGGTAACCAACGAGGTGGGAGAAGTATATACATCATGTCGTCATCACAAGCCTTGCAAGCAATGTGTCTAAGGAGTTAGTCACGGGATCTTGTATTATGGAACGAGTAAAGGGACTTGCCGGTAACGAGATTAAACTAGGTATGGAGATACCGACGATCGAATCTCGGGCAAGTAACATACCGAAGGACAAGGGGAACAACATGTGGGATTAACTAAATACTTGACATAGAGGTTCAACTGATAAAGATCTTTGTGGAATATGTAGGAGCCAATATGGGCATCCAGGTACCGTTATTGTTTATTGACCGGGGATGTCTCAGGTCATGTCTACATAGTTCTCGAACCCACAGGGTATGTACACTTAAGGTTCGGTGACGTTTCAGTATTATTGAGTTATGTATGTTGGTGACCGAAAGTTGTTCGGAGTCCCGGATAAGATCCCGGACCTCACGAGGAGCTCCGAAATGGTCTGGAGGTAAAGATTGATATATAGGAAAGTGGTTTTTGAACTCCGGAAAAGTTTTGGGCATTTTCGGTAGTGTACCGGGAGTGACGAATGGGTTTTGAGGGTCCACCAGGTGGGAACACCCACCCCAAAGGGTCTCATGGGCTGTGGGAGGACGTGGACCAGCTTCTAGTGGGCTGGCCAAAGCCCCCACTAAAGCCCAATGCGGCTAGGAGGTGGGAAGGAAAAAGACCCAAGTGGGGAAGCATGGAATCCTACTAGGAGTAGGATTGGAGGTGGACTCTTCCACTTGCTCCACTTTGGCCGAACCCTTTGAGGGTTTTGAGGCTGCCTCCTCCCCTCCCTCCCTCCTATATATACTAGAGGATTTGAGGGCTGCCGTAACCCTAATAAGCCATATGCTGCCCCCTCCCTCTCTAGGTCGTTTTCTCCTCTAGATTAGTTCGGTAGAGCTTGGTGAAGCCTTGCTGAATTAGTTCACCACCACCACGATGTCGTCGTGCTGGAGAACTCATCTACCTCTTCATCCCTCTTGCTGGATCAAAAAGGTGGTGATCGTCATCGAGCTGTACGTGTGCTGAACGCGGAGGTGCCATCCGTTCGGCACTAGATTGGGATGGATCGTGATGGGATCGTGGGACGGGCTGCAATTTTGATCGCAAATATGTTCCACAACATCAACAACGTTATATACGCTTCCTCTTAGCAATGTATAAGGGTATGTGGAACCAATCTCTCCTCTCGTAGATGGTCATCACCATGGATATATCTTATGTGCGCGTAGGACATTTTTTGGTTCCCATGTGACGTTCCCCAACATATAGAAGCTCGAGAAACACACGAGTCAGCGGAAGCACAATTATTTGAGTACAAACGTAAAACATGACAATGCCATGGAGAAGACTAGCACAAAAGATACAACGATCGAACGAGGCGAGGCCTCCTGTCTGGGAACCTCCTCAACTACTCCTGGTCGTCAGCAACCTCCACGTAGTAGTAGGCACCGTCGGGGTAGCAGTCATCGCCGGCGGGATACACCATCTCCTGGGCTCCATCGTCTGCTCGGAGCAATCGTATCGAGGGGAAAAAGGGGAGCAAAGCAATGGTGAGTACTCATCCAAAGTACTCGCAAGACTAACATCAGAACTATACTAAGTATGCATCAATATCAAAGAAAGGGGTTATATGTGGACTGACTGCGACAACATGAGAATAGAGAGAGAATGACTAGTCATATCAAAGACTAGCATCTTTAGGGGTCTTGCAACAGTAGACGAGAGTAGAGCAAGTTGCACAATTATATAGTCATATTGTTGCAGCAAAAATAATTAAGGTCATGCCCAGGGATTCTTCCTTGACTTTGAGCGAGAAAGCAATCCCGAGGCAAACATTCCAGTTAAGTAACAGTTCTAGTTGTATAATATTGGGGCACAACTGCAAGTCGTCGTGTAACCATGGACACGACTATTCAAATAGTTATTTTTTATCCCTGCAGGCGTGCACCAAGTTTCCTGTCACGCTTGATAAACTCTAGCCGGACACACTTTCCTGGGTCATGCCCGGCCTCGGAACATCAACACGTCGCATCCCTACCTAGTTTCAAGAGAGAGGCTAGCCCGCCAGTCTAAATCCTAAGCGCGTAGGGGTCAGGGGGCCATCACTCTTTTGCGTTCCTTCATGATGTGTGGGTGGCTGATGTCAGTCCTGGTACCACTTATACAAGACGATGCTCACGCAGACCACTCAGGGGCGCGTCACCCCATTGCTAACATACGAAGAGCTTCGGGTGATACCATGACCTCGATCACCCATAACTTCTCCCACGTGATGGTTAGTGCGAAAAGGTTTACAACTAACCCAGATCAATTACCCAAATCTCACTCGCATTTTAATTAATCTCGAGGATGTGTGGTAAGGGCGAGAATGCCCAGCCACGCCTCGTCACATCCATGCGGGAATCCATCCGCAACACACCATTCATGTTCCCACTAATAAGGTCAAGTAACTGTGTGGATGTAACATCAGAGGAATCTGAGGTATCACCCTCGATGGATTCCGAACAATGTAACCATCAGTTTGAGGAATCATCGCCGATTAACCACACTACAGAGCTAACATCAGGAGCACGTATCGAGGTGTCACCCTCGGTACTCGATAGTAGCTCTGCAGCATCATACAACTAATGGGTATGAGAGATGTGGCGGGTCTCGGCTCGTCGATCAGATGATCGAGACTTGACGATAAAGCGAGGGCAACTCGACTAAGGGCGTCAAAGGGGATCACTGCTACACCTATACTAAACAGTTTAAAGTGTAGTAGAGTAAAGTAGCAGTTCATCAAAAACATGCTATGCATCAGAATAGGAGCTATCTATAACAGTACAAAAATTCTAATGCAAGCATGAGGGAGAAAGAACAAGCGATATAGGAATGATCAAGGGGGTTTTGCTTGCCTTGTTACTCTACGGCAAAGGGTTGGTCGTCAGGAGGGTAGTCGTACCAGGCAGCAGCGCCAGCCTCGGGGTATACCGGAGAGAAGAGGGGGAAGAAACAATAAATGTAAATCACAGATGCAACATGATGCATGGCATGGCAATATGTAGGGCTAGTCATAAACTAACGCAGTATTAGTCATCAAGGACGGATCGGGCAAATATCTAATGATATTTTTCCGGTCTCTGGCTACTATGGGATAGGCGGAATTGATGGAAAAGTTCCATATTCACTATGATAGGGACACGTGACAAACGAACGGATAGCGTATCCGGGTTCGTCTCGTTTTTCTCATAAACTTTCATGTATAAATTATTTTTATCTCGATTATGGATTATTTTATATTAATTTCTAAATTTTATTGTTAATAAGAAAGTAAATAAATTTAATTTAATTCAATTAGTTTTATATTGACATCAGCAGTCAACGGTCGTGTTGACTAGTCAATTTGACTAGTGGGTCCTACGTGTCATTGACTGCTACTTCTTGAGCTTGCGTTGGTTTTTCCCTTGAAGAGGAAAGGGTGATGCAGCAAAGTAGAGATAAGTATTTCCCTCAGTTTGAGAACCAAGGTATCAATCCAGTAGGACTATCAAGATGAGGCACCAATGCAGCTGCGCAAAAGCAAACAAACTTGCACCCAACGCGATAAAGGGGTTGTCAATCCCTTCACGATTATTTGCAAGGTGAGATGTGAAGGAGATAAAAGGTAAAAAGAAATAAAAGTGCAGCAAAGTATTTTTGGTATTTTTGTAGATCTGAATATATCATGTATAAAATAGACCCGGGGGCCATAGTGTTCACTAGAGGTTTCTCTCATGATAGCAAGTATTACGGTGGGTGAACGAATTACTGTCGAGCAATTGATAGAATCGCGCAAAGTCATGACGATATATAAGGCAATGATCATACATATAGGCATCACGTTCGAGACAAGTAGACCGATACTTTCTGCATCTACTACTATTACTCCACACATCGATCGCTATCCAGCATGCATCTAGTGTATGGAGTTCATAAAAAACAGAGTAACGCCTTAAGCAAGATGACATGATGTAGAGGGATAAATTCATGCAATATGACATAAACCCCATCTTTTTACCCTTGATGGCAACAACATGATGCGTGCCTCGCTACCCTCTCTGTCACTAGGTGAGGACACCACACGGTATGAACCCAAACCAAGCAATTCTCCCATTGCAAGAATTATAGATCAAGTTGGCCAAACGAAACCCATAACTCGAAGAGAATTACAAGGATACGAAATCATGGATATAAGAGATCAGAGGAGACTCAAATAATATTCATAGATAATCTGATCATAAATCCACTATTCATTGTATCTCGACAAACACACCGCAAAAGAAAGTTACATCGGATAGATCTCCATGAAGATCATGGAGAACTTTGTATTGAATATCCAAGAGAGAGAAGAAGCAATCTAGTTACTAGCTATGGACCCGAAGGTCTGTGGTGAACTACTCACGCATCATGGGAGAGGCAATGGGGTTGCTGAAGAAGCCCTCCGTGTCCGAATCCCCCTCCAACAGGGCACCAGAACGGTCCCCACATGGGATCTTGCGGAGACAGAAGCTTGCGGCGGCGGAAATGTATTTTCGTGGCTTTCTCTCGTGGTTTCGGGATTTTTAGGAATTTATAGGAGAAAGAGGTAGGGCAAAGGAGTCACCGGGGGGACACGAGCCTGCTAGGCCCCCCCCCCTAGGGCACGCCTAGGGGGCTCGTGACCTTCCACGAGACCTCCTGCCTTGATTCTCAAGTCCTCTGCGTATCTTATGTTATGGAAAAAATCATCACGCAGGTTTTATTCCGTTTGGACTCCGTTTAATATTCTCTTCTGAAAAAGGTCAAAAACACGGAAAAAACAGAAACTGTAACTAGGCACTGAGTTAATAGGTTAGTCCCAAAAATGATATAAAAAGGCATATAAATGCATATAAGACATCCGAAGTTGATAATATAATAGCATGGAACAATCAAAAGTTATAGATACGTTGGAGACGTATCATTGACCCACACTTAATTTCAGTTAGTTTAACTAAATTAGAGCTAATAAAAAGGCGTGTGTCTTACATATCATATCCTGCTTAAATTATTAACAGATTAGGTTTAATTAACCTAATCAATTACTTATCCTAATTAATTTATTTATTTTAAATTTTTTAGTAATTAATAATATTTTTATTTTCTTATTTTACTATGTATATATTATTATTATTTTACAAGTTTTCACGGGGGGCCACCTGTATTTGATGGGGGAACTACATTAGAGTTAGTGGGGGGGGGGGTTAACCCCACTCCGATCGTGGTAGTGGTGGTTCTGCAATTGTGCCACCTCATCGATTCGTGGGATCAATCCGTGTGTTTTCTCTTTGTCGTCTGCATTTTTTTACAGATGCCAGAGTGAGCTCTTTGCCATTTGTATAAAAAAATGCAGACAACAAAGGTTCCTTGTCGTTTATGTTTATTTCTACACGCGACAAAGTTTATTTTGCCGTTAGTCATTCATTGACGTTTGCTGATGACGGCAAACCTTTTCTTTGTCGTGTGCCGGACAAAAAGCTGACGACAAATTAGTTGTTTCCCGTAGTCATGGTGGAAATTTCAGTTTTAAGTATCGTTCTTTTACTAGTGATAATATCTTTCATATACATAGCATAAGGAGGCATCCTGAAAATATCAGTCAAACAAGCGTGCAAAAAGATAGGTCTAATTATTTCAGCAAAGCGCTCAAAATCCTCTGTGTCCTTACTCTGAAAGGCTGACGAGGGAATGACATGGGTTTTTAAACCATGGCTCTCTATCTCTAACATGTGTTCTAGCAAAAAAGTCCCTCTTATAATAACATTTAATTTTGAGATGTGGGTTATCAAGATCTTCATTATCAAATTGTTTATTATTATATGGTTGAGCATCTACATGATCATCTTTATTATAATTATCATTATCACTAGGGGAATGTTCACTACTACACTATGTCTCAGCATAAGAAAAATAAACATCATTATGATTCTCACTAGGTTTTTCTTTAGTACGATCACTAGAAGCATACAAAGTCCTATCATTTTTATTTTTATTTTTAGAAGGACTAGGTGCATCATCATTAATTCTTTAAGAATCCTATTCAATTCTTTTAGCATGACCTTGAGGATAGAGAGGTTCGTGAGTCATTATACCCCCCTCTGGTTATTCCTCTAACAACATATTCATTAATGTTATCATTCATTTCAGCAATCAAATTATTTTGTGACTTAGCAACTTGTTCTAGTTGATTATGAACCATGGAATCATGTTTACCAGACCTTTAACATCATTTGCAATTCGAAAGATTAAGTCACCCAAGCGATCAATCATCATAGCATTTTGCTGTAATTGATATTTAGCATGATTATTAAAATGTTCTTGCTTAATAATGTAATTATCAACTTCATCGGTGCATTGACTAGGAGTTTTAGTGTAAGGTATATCACTTTCATCAAATCTATAGAGAGAATTTACCTCTACTACCTACATAGGGATATCAAGTCCATGTACTTCTTCAAAAGGTGGTAAATTCTTGACATCTTTGGATTTAATACCTTCTCCTTTCATAGATCTCTTGGCTTCTTGCATATCTTTTGGACTAAGCAATATAATACCTCTCTTCTGATGGATATGTTTCGGTGGTAGTTCAGGAAGTGTACGATCATCAATATTTCTCAATATATTATTTAATAGTTCTTCATCTTTCCCAATAGTTAGTTCCCTGAAAAGACAACCAGCAAAATAATCTAGGTAGTCGAAGCATCGGTTAGTCCATTATAAAAGATATCAAGTACTTCATTTTTCTTAAGAGGATGATGATGACGAGTTGATGGATATACTTCTCGCCCCTCGTTGGTTACCCCAAGTAGAAGGTGGAGATGTAGTCAGCAGCAAGTTCCCCTTACAAGAAGACTGTAAGGTTTATCGAACCAGGAGGACTCCGAGGATCAACAAGTAAGTGTCCGCTACCCTGGCGCTAGCAGAAGATGTGGACCTACACAAACAACAAATAACTTTGCTCCCAACAAATACAAAGAGGTTGTCAATCTCTCCGGCCTTGTACTTTGCAAAGGATCAAAACACAAGCGGGAATAGTGATAGTGATTGCAACGGAAAAGTAAATGAAAGCAGTAAATGGTGGAGGTGTAAGCAATGGTGGTGATATGGACCGGAGTGACATGATGCTCACTAGTGATGTATCTCTCCCAAAAGACGATAAACAACTATGCATGGGTAAAAACATTACAGTTGGGCAATTGACAGAATTATAAATGCACCGCAATGCTAATTATGCTACTTGAAAGTTAGAGGCTCAATAGTAATGGGCAGTACGCCAAGACAAGTAGACCGTTTATCCATCAACATCTACTTACTAATCATCCACCTTGAGATATCTATCGAGAACATCTCGCTGGTATTAAGTTGTGAGCCCCACCCAAAGTGTAAACTCAAAGCAATGAACAACTGCATTAACGAACTTTGCTTAAGGTAAACAATACTTGCAATCGCGGTCACAAGCACCGTTGTTTTCTCCCTGGTGGCAACAACACATCCGCTAGTCTCATGTTTCTATCACTCAAGCTAGACATTGGGGGGCATGAACCCACAATCATGGATAAGGCTCCCTCTTGGAGTTCCAATATACTACTCGGCCAAAGCAATAAAGAGCAACAGAGAACATGCATGAATCACTACAGAACATAGTATAAAAAGGATAATCAAATATATAACTCAAAACAATCTGAACATAATCTCATAATCCATCGGATCACAACAAACCGAGCATAACAACATCACGAAAGTTACATAGGTGCCTTGATCATGTAGGGTATCTCATAAGGGCTAATCATGGAATCACAAGATTGGAGAGAAGACATCACAAAGCTACTGGTCATGGACTCATGATCCAAGGAGGACTACTCACGGCATGTCCGGGGAGCGTCCATGGCGGTGCAGAAGCTCCCGGAGGTCAATCCTCCCTCCGATAGGGTGCCGGGAAGAGGTCTCCTGACGCCCCCGATCTCGCAAGCGCTGCAGCACAGAATGATGGAGAAATTTGCGATTTTGGATATGCGCCGAGGGATTCCGATCGAAGGGGTAAATATAGGCAAAAGCAGGGCGTCAGAGGAGGTGGGGCCCACCCAGGCGGCCTGTGGGCATGGCCACGGGCCAGGCCACATAGGGTGGCCGCCTGGGCAGCCCCTGGCTCCCCTCTGAGCCATCTTCGGTGATCCGGAAGCTTCTGTCATGCTGATTTTTATACATTTTTCTTGGGATTTTTGGGGCTCTCGAAATTTGGGTAAAAGACCGTGCAAAAAAGACATGAGCAGACAGAAACTGGCACTGGGTGCACTGAGTTAGTAGGTTAGTCCAAATATGTGTAAAAAGATATAAAAGTGTAGCAAAACATATAACAATGTCACCCAAAAGATCATGGAACAAGCATAAATTATAGAGACGTTTGGGACGTATCAACATCCCCAAGCTTAATTCCTGCTCGTCCTCGAGTAGGTAAATGATAACACAAAAATTACTAAAGTAAAGCAAGTAAGATATGCAATTCAAGTCAAGATAATAACAAGCAAGAGTCTATATCTAGTATTGAAATTAGCAAAGTAAGAACATAAAGGTGCAAGAGCTCTCGCTGTCCATGACTCTAATGTCTCCAAATGGTGTTTGCATGCAAGAAAAGGGAGATGGGTTTAGAGCATAAAATATATTTTTAGTTGAGAACTGAATCTAGTAAACCTCACACTTGGTCTCCTCCGGAATCTTATTTTGACTCATCCCAGAACACTAGTCAGGAACAAGTCAAAATGATCCTCTCCCTTTCGACTTTGAGCACTTATGCAATGGACGAGCGCAAGAAAGATATGTGAGCACTTAGGATGGAAAATAGAATAATGATGGGGAAGGAAGACAAAAAGGTGTGAAAGGCTCACATCAATGAGGGCAACCATAGGCAAGAGAAAGCCAGATGATAGATATGATGTGAGGAGTAGGGATTGCCATGCAACAGATGCACATATGAGCTAAGGTAAGCTCTCCAATGGAACTAGTGGGGGTGCATCCAACTTGCTTTCTCATGAAGACCTAGAGATCATTTGAGGAGGTTCGTCATTGGAATATACAAGCCAAGTTCTATAGTGTAAGGGTCCCCACATAGTTATGCATGAATGATAATCTGTATGTAGTACAAATATAACAATGGAGTACGAGTGTGGATCTTTCAAAAGGAATAGTAGTTGTTGCCCCCTTCTCTCTTTTTATTTGTTTTTATTTATTTTTCTTTTTCTCTTTTTTTGTGCCCTCTTTGGCTCTTTCTTTTATCTCTCATTTGTCTTATTTGGGATCTTTTATTTTGTCCTCTTTGGGATATTTTCCTCACTTAAGGGGAACACAATATGTTTTACAAGAATAAAAAAATATCTTCACACTTTATAAGAATTACTCAACATAAAGACAAATCAAAACTATCACGATGTATGCAAATGTATTCCTCTGCTAGTGTAGCGGGATATGCAATGAAACTAGCGTGTCATGTAGCAATAATAAGGGCAAGGCCCACTAGCATGTGGCTCCTCGATCAAGCAAAAGCATGTATGACAGGAAGATCAAGTCATGAGATGGTGGATGTTGCATGGCAATGTATCTCGGAAAGGCTATGAAAATGCCTTAATAGGTAGGTATGGTGGCTGTTCTGAGGAAAGATATAATGAGGCTTATGATGACAGAGCGTATCATGCCAAGGGTTTGGATGCACCGGCGAAGTTTGCACCAACTCTCAAGATGAGAAAGGGCAATGCAAGATACCGAGGAGGCTAGCAAAATATGGATGGTGGAAGTGCCAACAATCGAATACTCACATTAGTCCGAAGAACTCATACACTTATTATCGGTAACTCTCTATCTAGTTAGGAAATTCACAAAGAAACATGTATCCCGAGGAGGAGTGTTTGGGGGTTTGGTTATCCTTGCGCATCCTCGACCCATGGTAATGTGAGTGTACTCTATATATTCCAACCCCTCCAGAGGTTAGCGATCTATCTAGTAGCTTGAGTTCTCAACTAATTTTTAGTTTTTGAAAAACACACAGATTTCGCAAAATACGACACCTATCACTAATAGTCTTAAGCTCTTGGCACCAATAGTCCCAACATTACTCAAATCAATACCTCAAAACCATTGCAAGTTACTACTATACTTAAATAGCAACCTCAATTACCTACTCACGCAAGAAACACAACTCAGTGCAACGAGCCAACTCTCTAAACAAGATAAGCATGATAACTCAAGAGAGTTTCAAAAGCAACCTAAATAAAAGCTCTTAAAAAGATATAGCATGAAAAATAAGAGCTAAGCATGACAACAGCTATGTAAAGATAAAGAACACACGAAAAAGATAAGCATGAAAACCTATGTTGTGTTCTAGAGTGGAATTTAGCGTGTTTCTCTCACAAACAAGGAAGGCTAGGTTCCAACTTGTTATGAACAGAAAGAAAACCTAAAACAAACTAAAAATTAAAGAGCGGGACGCTCCAAGCATAGAACATAACATATGAAGTGATAAAAATATAGCGTGGAGATGGACGAACTGATGATTGTTGATAGAGAAGGGGATGCACGGGGGCATCCCCAAGATTAGACGCTTGAGTCTCCTTGAATATTTCTTGGGGGTGCATGGGGGCATCCCCAAGCTTGAGCGCTTGACACTCCTGGATCTTCTTTCATCATCTTCCATCGCATACTTGAAAACTCCCTTCATACGAAACTTATCATAAGCTGATTAGAGTGGTTAGTACCCATGATAAAATAATTCATTATCTACTGGAAATAATGATTTTCATGAAAAGCTACTATTTCTCATGATTTCCAAAATGTTTTTGCAAAGGAAAAGCAAGCTTAAGATTTGCAAAATGATGAAAATGCTAAACGTGACAGAATCTGTGAAAATCAGAACAACACGTAGTAAATAATATTTTCGGGGCACTTCTGCAACTCTAATCAAAAAACTCAGAACAGATGCAAGAAATACAATTATATAGAGTATGCTGTCAAAACAATTCAGATCAAAAATATGATCAGGTGATTTTTGGCGAATTTTTCCGTCTGGCAGACAGAATCTGTTTCTGGACAGCATGTCACAACTTTTGAACTTTCTTGCAATCGGAGGCTAAAATATGGCACAAAGCTTGAAAATAAAGATACAATGATTTTGCTACAACAAGCATCAAGACCACTAAAACTGAAAGTAAAAAACAAATTGGGTTGCCTTCGAACAGGCGCTTTCTTTTTTGCCTTTGAGCTAGGCATGATGCAAAAAAGATCAAGTATTATCAACTCCATAAGAATAACTTGCCCGAATAACGGACTCATAAGGTAACTTCATCTTATTTCGAGGGAAGTGTCCCATTCCCTTTTTAAGGGGATATTGGACACTAATGGTCCATTCTTTCATGTCAATGAGAGCACCAATGGTGCGGAGAAAAGGACGTCTCAAAATAATTGGACATGAAGGATCACACTCAATGTCCATAATAAGAAAATCAATGGGCACATAATTATCATTGACAACAATAAGAACATCATCAATTCTCCCTAAAGGTTTCTTTATGGAAGAATCAACAAGACGAACACCAAAAGAACATTGCTCATAAGGTTTCAAATCAAGCATATCATACATTCTTTTGGGCATAACGAAGGCACTAGCTCCAACATCACATAAAGCAAAGCAAGAGATATTATTCAATTTAATCTGAACCATAGGATCCCAACCATCTTCTAGTTTCCTAGGAATAGAAGTCTCTAGGTTGAGCTTCTCCTCCCTAGCTTTGATAAGAGCATTCGTAATATGCTCGGTGAAGGCAATATTGAGTGTACTAGTGTGGGGGTTGATACGTGTCACAGCCCTAGATTGTGTTGTTGTTTTTATTTTTGGTTGCATCAGAAAGCATCCATGCATCATGTTAAAATCCTTTTGAACCCTAAATGGGGATGACCAAACCCTAGCACCAAATAAAATCCAAATAGGATCAACAAGGATTATTTTCAATAACCCAACTGGTCTCCAAAAATGTTTCCCTTTTTGATAAATGTTGGAAACAACATACCAGGGGTGAAACCTATTTTAAGAATACTTTTGGCATTTTATTTTAAACTCAAAAGCCACTGAAATCAATTAATTAATTGATTTCAGATACTTCCTAGTTTTATAAAATGTTGAAAACTTCACATGGGGTTGGAAATATTCCAAATAACACCCCAGAGTTGTTTAGCTATTCTCTTTGAATTAGTTGGAGCCAAAACAAATAAAAGAAATGTCAGAAATATCAAACAGAAAGAATAAAAAGAAAAAGATAAAAATCTTACCTATCCCGCGCTCCTCGCCGGCCCAGCCCACCAAGGGCGAGGAGGTCATCTTCCTCCTCCCGCCAGTGTGCAGGTGAGGGGTCGCCCGCACGATTCGCCGACGGCCACCTCCTGCTTCGCGCTGGAGGCATCCCCTCCGACCCTATCTCCTCGTGCTGAGAAGCCCCGAGGTGCTCTCCTCTCATTCCTCTCCTCGCACGCGTCTCTCCTCTCCCCTAGCTCCCTCTCCGCGACCACCGAGCAAGCTCGCCACCGTTGGTCACTGCTACCCCGGCAACCGCACCCCTCCGGCCTACCTGAGAGGCTCAGAAGCTCCGTCGTGTTCCTCTTCGTCCTCAGAATGAAGCCAGAAGGGCCGAGGTCCTTTGTCGCCGCAGCTCCATCGCCGTCTTCATCTCCGGTCACCGGGATGTGCCACCGTCGATTCGGCCTGCTCCAAGCCTCTCCTTCGTTGCCGATGCTAGAAATGGAGCCGCTGTGAGCCCTCGAGCCTTTCCCTCTCTCTCCCGCGTGAAAAATCCCTCCAGAGCTGCTCCCCGACGAGCCCGACTTCCGGCCACCGCGCGCGCTCGTCGCCGGCGTCTCTCCGGTCATCTTCAGTCCCTCCTGCTACCCCTGGAAGACGAGCCACTTCGCCAGCTTCGCGTAGCCGCAAATCGTGCCCTATTTGGTGCCGTGTAGAGCGGTTTAGGCCAACTCCGGCGAGTCCTCCACCGCGGCTATGGTCGCCGGCGACCACCCTCCGGTGGGGGCTGACGTGGCCAGCCATTAGCCGCTAACCACTCTCCCCAGAGACGCTGCCAGAGGGCCCCACGCCTGGTCAAACCCCAATTAGGGGCTGGTCAGCGCGGGTTTAGCCTGTGGGTCACTGACCAGTGGGCCCACTGGTCAGGTGTTTGACCTGGACCGGCTGGTTGACCTGCTGACGCAGGGATGACATCAGCTTGACGCAGTAATAGCTTTTTATGATTTTAAATAATTCCAGAAAATGCTGAAAACTTCTAAAAATCATATAAAATAATCTGTAAGCCCAATGAAAATAATTTATATATGAAAAATGATCAGAAAAATCCAAAGAATCTGAATATGGCATTTTCATGCATGTTTGAAAAAGTTAACATCACCAAATAGGAAAAATGGTGAATATGATAAATTTCATATTTATTTTGGAGATGGAATTTGATACTTATTTGAATTCCACTTCAATTGTTATGACCAAACATTGGTCAATGCAAATGAGTACCTCAAAATACTAACTCCATGCATGTTGGAACAATTTGTTATGAGCATCAGGTCAAATCAATTATAAGGGTACTTGGAAAAATACCCGGCTTGAAGTGATGTTTGAATCCTAATTCAAACCAACTTCAACTTAAGAAATGATAGCCACATTAGCCCTGCCACCTTTCATTTCATGTCTTGAGCATGTATCATAGTGTTGCATTTCTGTGAAGTAAATTTTGTTCTTTCTTGTTTGCCGGTGTTGTTCCGATGATGTGATCATTAACATTGATGAAGACTCAATGCTATGTTCAGACGTGTCAGGCAAGCAAAACCCCCTTGAGCATATTGATATAAACCCACTCTCTCTCTCATGCTCTATTTTACTGCATTAGGACAAACACGATTCAACTGTACATGTTATCGGTAGTTGAACCCATTCTGTAAATAGTTGAAACTACTTAGCATGAGTAGCAACTGCTTGAGCCTTGTTGTTCTTACTCATCCATGCTTGCTTACAATGCCTGCTATGCTTAGAGTCGTGTCGGGTCTGATCCATCTAGAAGATGAATCAGAATGGTTGTGTTCATGTCCTACAGTGTGAGAGTAAAAGTGTGAATCCGATTTGGTAAAGGTAGCGATGAGAGGCCATGTAGGAGTACATGGTGAGTTGTCTCATTGGGACCGTCCTTAAGAACCGAGTTCCATGTATGTTATCCAAGACAAGATACTACCATGCATTGGGCCATGAAATATGACCCCGCTCGACTTATTAATTGCCTAGATCCCTGTCCAGGAGTTGCAATTAGTTTCTGGTGTTTGTAGGAAAAGTGTTGGCGGCCGTGTTTAGCTCTGCCCGACGGGGTAGGCTTCTTTGCGGTAGATACACAGTGGCACGGTGTACCAAGTGGCACCCGAATGGTCGGCTTGGGAACCCCGTGCACATCGTTTGGGGCCGTAGAGGAAACCTATGCCGGACTTCCTTGCGGGTTCAGTCTCAAATAGGCGATAAACCTGGACTAGGGTCTTGTGTGGTTAACGGTCGTGGCCGACACCCACGCCAGTGCTTCCGCTTGAAGGTTGCCGAGATGCATGACGTGCATATGGTGCTAAGTGGTGAGAGCATGTGTGAAGAATTATACCCCTGCAGGGTGAATCAATCTGTTCGAATAGCCGCGTCCTCGGGTATGGACTACTTGGAAGCATTACGTGATACATAGACAATTTAAATGGATACTCTAAAACATGCAAGATAAGTGTGAGTGCTATGGAAGGCTTTCTCCTAGGGAGACGAGAGTGGATCCATAGTGGTGTATTGCATTGGTGAATATGTGGACTCGTGTGCGCTATCCCACCTCAAAGAAAGAACTTGTAGTCGTAGTACAGGTTAGCCAAGAGTCAAAGCTGGCTTGCTGCAATCAAACCCCACAATCCTTTCATTGAAACATGATGCATATGTAGATAGTCCTGATGTAAGACTTGGTGAGTACCTTTTGTACTCACGGTTGCTTTATTTATGTTTTTGCAGAGAAGATTTAGTCTCATTAAAGGTTACTACGCGATGTGTTCGATGTTGACCAGAATAGCTTGGGAATCCCAGATAGAGGTGTGGCTCCTTTGGTAGGGTCGTAGTAGCTTTTCAGGCTCTTCCAGCCACTTTTAGTAGATGTCTGTACCCAGACATGATTTGCTTCTGCTTTTTGTTTGTATGACTTGAGTGTCGGGTCACGGGACCCTTGTTTGTAATAACACACTAAGTTGATTCTTATGAGTCCTTAATAAAAGCTTGAGTCATAGAGTTATGTTGTGATGCCATGTTGTATCTACACATATCGTGCATATTGTGTGTATGTTATGAAATGCATTATATGTGTGGGATTTGACACCTAGTTGTGTGCCTTTAGTAGTACTCTTTACAGGGAAATGCCTCTTTGTGCTTCTATCGAGCCTTGGTAGCTTGCTACTGCTCTAGACACATTGATTCCAGCGTGTATCCTTCTTTGCTGATGTGTCTGTCCCCTCGGGGAAATGTCACGCGGTGTAACGGAGTCCTTGTAGCTTGCTACGACTTGTCTACACACGCTGTTGATCGACACCTGCTTTGTTGGGTTATGTATCTCTGTTCCTGTACGGATGTACCGCTTGGGTTTATAACTAGTCATGTCGACCCGGGTTCTTTGTCGTTTGAACGCTAGCAACATATTCATATACGTGAGCCAAAAGACGCAAACGGTCCCGGCCAAGGTAAGGTGGCAGCCGTGGAGTTTACCGTGCGTGAGGTCGCAAAGTGATGTGATGTGTTACACGTTGGGTTCTTATGACTCAGGATCCGGGTCCCGACAATACGTCTCCAACGTATCTATAATTTTTGATGGTTCCATGTTATTATCTTGTCAATCTTTGGATGTTTTGTATGCCTTTTATATATTTTTGGGACTAACTTTTTAACTCAGTGCCAAGTGCCAGTTCCTATTTTTTTTCGTGTTTTTGACCCTTTTCAGAGGAGGATTTTAAACGGTGTCCAAACGGAATAAAACTTCCGAAAAGATTTTTCCCGGAACAGAAGATATGCACCAGACTTGAGAACCAAGGCAGGGGCGAGCATGGGACCCCACAAGCCCCCTAGGCGCGGCCAGGGGGGCGCCTAGCAGGCTTGTGGGCCCCGTGCAACTTGTCTACCCTACCTCTTCCGTCTATAAATTCAGAAAAAATCCCAAACTGCGAGAGAGATCCACAAAAATAGTTTTCCATCGTCGCAAGCTTCTGTCTCCGCAAGATCCCATCTGGGGCACGTTCTGGTGCCCTGCCGGAGGGGGGATTCGAATACGGAGGGCTTCTTCATCAACACCATGACCTCTCCGATGATGCGTGAGTAGTTCACCATAGATCGGGTCCATAGCTAGTAGCTAGATGACTTCTTCTCTCTCTTGGATCTTCAATACAAAGTTCTCCATGATCTTCATCGAGATCTACCCAATGTAATCTTCTTTTAAAGTGAGTTTGTGGAGATTCGATGAATTGTGGATTTATGATCAGATTATGTATGAATCTTATTTGAGTTTCTTCTGATCTCTTATATGCATGATTTCATATCCTTGTAATTATCTTCTAGTTGTGGGTTTTGTTTGGCCAAGATGATCTATGATTCTTGCAATGGGAGAAGTACTTGGTTTTGGGTTCATACCGTGCGGTGATCTCACCCAGTGACAGAAGGGGTAGCGAGGCATGCATCATGTTGTTGCCATCAAGGGTAAAAAGATGGGGTTTTCATCATTGGTTTGAGATTATCCCTCTACATCATGTCATCTTGCTTAAGGCGTTACTCTGTTCGTCATGAACTCTGAAAGTGCATGCTATGCCCCTAATCGACTTTTGGTGTTAATGACAACACATACATAGGAAACTAATCCTATTTGTTGAGTGTATCTTAGGATGGCAAGTACTTTAGTAGATTGAGAATTATGTGCCAAAGGTGGTCTGAGAAGATCGGGATTTATATGTTAAGAAGGCTCGGGATTGAGAAAAGATGATGTAGACTATCCTTTTAAGTTTACTATTCTTGAGTATATGGATCCCGCACTATTAAGAGGGGATCACAGGTTTTTGCGATGAATTTGCTCATACCACATCTTCACTATTCTGCTCAATACCACATCTTCACTACACTGATCTTATCTCAAAACAGGACTAATGCCTCGGACTTCCGTCTCCCTCCGGACGTCCGAAGGCCGGTCGAGGGTCGGACGACCGACAGGCTTCGGAAATCTGGAGCTGTCCACCAGAAGAACTTGAGCCATATAACTCGGATTTCCGGCTCCCTCCGGACATCCGAGGGCCGGTCGACCGACCAGCTTCGGAAATCCGGAGCCCTGCACCAAAAGAACGTGAGCCATATAACTTGGACTTCCGGCTCCCTCCGGACGTCCTTCCCCTTTCGGAAATCCGGAATCTTGCACTAGAAGAAGTTGAGTCGAATAACTCAGACTTCCGGTCCCTGTTCAACTCATAGTGTTTCCAGACATATCTACAGCCCTCAGACGACCGACCCTTGTCGGACGTCCGACTCCTTGTGGACGCCCGGACTTCCATGAACTGCCGGACGTCCGAACCCTGTGTGACTTAAAGTGTCCCCAACGGCTGTTTTACACTCCCCACTATATATACCCCCTCCCACTTCGTGAGAGGGTGTCCAACACAACTAGAACACATACAAGAACACCTTTCTTCTCACTCACTCTTGTCTACACTCAATCCTAGATCCCAAGAGCATTTGTGAGTCCCGAGTGTTGTTCCAATCAAAAGATAGATCGTCTCCTTCTCCTCCTTCCCACCAAAGTGATTTGTGATTTGAGCAAGTTTTGAGCAATCCCCGTGATCTTGTTACTCTTGTAGATTGGAGACTCCTAGGCGGTAGGAGTCTTCGGAGAGGAATCAAACCATTGTGATTTCCCCCGGAAAGTTTGTGAAGGTTTGGAAGCCACCTCAAGGCTTACCACTAGTGGTTGAGAAACGCCTTCGTGGAGTTATCTCAAAGGGAGAATAGGGTGAGTCTTCGTGGCGTTGGTGTGCCTTCGTGGTAACATCCTCCCCTCTAACGGTGACGTAGCTTCCCTCCAAGGAAGTGAACATCGGGATACATCCTCGTCTCTCTTGGAGTTTCGGTTATTCCTAACCCTAACTCTCTACTTGTGTTAATCCTTATTACGTACTTGTATTTGATTATTGTTACCACTTGCCTTACTTCACTCTAAATAGCTTACTCCTTGTCATAGCAATTATTAGGCCTACACTCATATTCCGCACCTTTGCCTAAAATTGCTAAGTAACTATTAAAATTTGGAACTGTACCTATTCACCCCCCTCTAGGTCCATCTCGATCCTTTTCAATTGGTATCAGAGCCTCGTGCTCTATTCTTGTGGCTTAACCTCCCTAGAGCGAGATGGACGGGATTCCCACGGAAGTAAAGTCCTTCACCTCTGAGGACCTGGAACGGGCCCTTGCCAAGCAAAAAGAGGAGGATGATGCTTCTCTTGAGGCCTTGGTCCAAATAAGACTGGCATCATTAACCACGGGGACAACCACGTCCCCGAGGGCCTCAGGGCCACATGTGCACGGTTCTTCATTTGGCCAACAACCTTCGGAAAGGAACCAAACCAGTGTTCCATGGCTTTATGCTAGATCTCAAATTGAGAAACCTAAGTACAATCCTGGAGGAAAACCTCCCATGCTTGATGACAATTCCGATTTTGCTTTGTGGAGAGTTGGTATGCAGGATCATATTAGGTACGCTGATGAGATGTTGGACATCCTCGAGCATGGGTACAATCCTGTAGAACCAAGGTGCCTCACTCCCAGAGAAACTTATGACAAGCATCTCAATGACACTGCGATCATGTGCATAAGAAAAGGAATGAATGACAAGCAACGGAGACCTTACATTCACATCACAAGTGCCAAGGAACTGTGGGATAGCATTATAAGGACGAACACCGGTACCTCCACTCTTCGGCTTGCTCAATATGAAATTGCCAAGGGGCAATTACAGAATTTCTGTATGGAAAAGGGTGAATCTCCCAAGCAACTGCTAGAATGGCTCATGACTCTTGCCGCAGACATTGAGTCATGTGACTGTGACAGGACGCAAGATGGTTTCAATCTGACCGAGAGATTTCTCGTGGACAAGTTACTTCATGCTCTAGCTCTGTACCACCATCAAATGGTATGGGACATGAGGCAGCACCATGGGTTCAAAGAAATGACTCAAGATGACATCATATCCACTTTCCAACTATTTGAAGAGTCAAAGGCAAATGCAACAAAGCACCTTGCCATGCATGGCACGTCAACATCAAAGATCAATCTTGCTTTGAAAGCCAAGCATGAATGTGATGAAGAAGAAAGTGAAGAAGAAGAGGGTGATGATGACTGCGAAGATGGTGATGATGTTGACTCTGATGAATGCCCATCTTATGAGGACATTACTCTCTTTGTAAAGAAGTGCAGTGCAGGAAAATTCAAGGGAAGATTCCCAATGAAGAAGGTAAGGAAATGCTATAACTGTGAGGAAACCAACCACTTCTCCAATGACTGCCCTTATGAGAAGAGAGAAGATAAACCAAGGTTTCCAAAGACCTTTGTAAAGAAGAAGTTGCCAAACCCTATGAACTCCAAGCTCAAGAGAACACATGGAAGAGCAATGGTTGCACAAGAAGAATCAGATCCAGAAGACGTTGGTGTGGTTGCCGAAGTAGCTCAGGATAGACAAAACACCTTGAGGCTAGTCAACAAAAGTGGTGATGTTGTTCACTACAACTATATGAAAGACTACAAGGGCAACGCCCACAAGTGTTTGATGGCAAAGACTTCCATGGGAGATGAGGAAGACCAAAGCTCCCATGATAAGGTTAAGGTAACTCCACGGTTAAACTCTTTCAGTCTAGCTTCTACCTCACCTAATGAGTATCTTGATGCGGAAGATCACTATGAGGATAATGACTTAGATCATCCCATGTTTGCCAAAATAAAAAAAAATTATGTGCTCTCTTAAAGGAAAGAAGCTCACTATGTTTCGCATACTTATGAAAATGGTGAGTAAGCACACCAATACCATCAAGGAACTCGAAACACTCGTCACTGAGGAGAAGGAAAGAAATGAAATCCTTGATCAGAAAGTCATGTATGAGGAAGCACAAAATGATGCATTATTCTCAAAAGTTGGTGAAAACCTTGATAAACATGCTAACGATCTTGCCTCCTTGAAAAAGGCTGAATCTGTGTGCAAAGAGTTACTAAATGATAAAAACCGACTAGTGAACTCTCATGCTTCCCTTTCTAAGGACTGTGAGCGTCTATCCTTGTCTCTCAAAGACAAGGAAGAGAAACTCACTATTCTTACAAAGAGCTTTGAAGCACTCAAGGTTACTTATCTTGACACTTTAGCTAAGGCTTACTCCTCACCTACTATTAATGTTGATACCTGCACTACTAACTCTAGTAGTGAACTGACATCTATTCTTGAGGAAAATTGTTCGCTAGAGGCACAGCTAGAAAGAGGTCTCATGACATGTGCACAAGGACAAAAGACTCTCAATGAGATCTTAAGTCAACACAATGGAGGCTTTGCCAAGGAAGGGCTTGGGTTCAATCCAAGCACCGCCAAGAAAAGTGCATCTCCTCTCAAGTGTACCACTCCGCTTAAAGAAATACTTGTACGAGAGGGACACAAGGAGAAAGGTAAGGTTGTGAGTAGGTCGGCCACTAGGGGTTCGCCTACTCTCAACAAGACGAATGAATTCATGCCTCCATCCTATGTACTTCGCAAATCAAAGGAAGGAGAGGTTTATGCTAAATTTGTTGGTCCCCGTAATGCATTCCAATTTTATGCTATTTGGGTCCCTAAGACTCTTGTAACTAATGTGAGAAGCCACATGACGAAATGGGCACCTCAAACCAAGTCTTAATTCGTTACAGGTTGTTTTCTCCGGAGGAGCCAAATGGGTGATCGACAGTGGATGCACCAATCATATGACCGGAGATAGTAATTTGCTCTATGACTTCATGCAAGCCATTCGACCATACATGAGCATTGTATTTGGTGGAGGGTCGAAAGGGCAGGTAATTGGGTTGGGCAAGGTGGCAACCACTAATGACATGTCTATTGCAAATGTCATGCTTGTCCAATCTCTTCAATATCATTTACTTTCAGTTCGCCAATTGGCTTCCGTTGGTTATGACACATTATTCGGACTAACGGATGTGGAAGTCTTTAAGAGAGACACTCTCGAAGTGGCCTTTGTTGGAGAGTTGGATGGCAACATTTACACGGTTGATTTCTCGAAAGAGAGCACCTTCCATACAACTTGTCTAATGGCCAAGGCCGACATGGGATGGTTGTGGCATCGCCGGCTCGCCCATGTCGGCATGAGAAATCTTCAAAATCTCTTAAACGGCAATCACATCCTTGGACTAAGAAATGTATCTTTTAAGAAAGATCGTGTGTGCAGTGCATGCATAGCTGGGAAACAACATCAATCAAAACATCCACCCAAGAACATTGTATCCACTTCGAGGCCGTTAGAGCTCCTTCATGTGGATCTGTTTGGGCCTCCATCATGGGCAAGTCTTGGAGGGAAAAAGTATGGCCTAGTCATTGTTGATGATTACTCAAGATACACATGGGTATTCTTTCTCAAGTCCAAGGACGAGACGAAGATCACCTTCATTGATTTTGCCAAACAAGTCCAGCGAAAGTTTGACAAGGACATCAAGGCAATAAGAAGTGATAATGGCTCTGAGTTCAAGAACTACACCCTAGAAGAATTTCTTAGTGATGAGGGAATTGAACATCAGTACTCCGCACCTTACACCCCTCAGCAAAATGGTGTAGCAGAGAGGAAGAACCGGACACTTGTGCAAATGGCAAGGTCCATGTTAGACGAATACAAGTCACCACATAGTTTTTGGGCTGAGGCCGTCAACACAGCGTGTCATGCATCAAACCGGCTCTTCCTTCAATCAATATTGGAGAAGACTCCATATGAGCTCCTAACTGGGAACAAGCCCAATGTTAAGTAATTTCGTGTGTTTGGATGCAAGTGTTTCATCCTCAACAAACGGGAACGGTTAGAAAAATTTCAATCCAAAACAACTGAAGGGATTTTTGTTGGCTATGGATCAAACTCTCACGCCTACAGAGTCTACAACAAATCCACTGGATGTGTTATAGAAACCTGTGACGTGACGTTTGATGAATTTAACCGCTCCCATGGGGAGCAAGTTGATCTAAGTGATGCAGGTGAAGAAGATTCCTCGCAAGATATCTTGAACATGGGTGTAGGTGCACTTCTTCCCGTGGAACAAAGACCCCATGATGCTGATGAAGATGATGAGAGTATTTCTCATCCTCAAGACAGTTCATTGCCCGTACCTCCACAAGATACTAGCACACATATCATGCTAGTTGTTGAGGATCAAGTGGGAGAACATGTCTCTCACTCTGATCACACTCAAGAACAAGTTGATCTTCAAGAGCTAGACCAAAGTATGGATATGCTTGATGATGAACCTCAACAGGTGCAACGCAAAGAGGAATATCTTCCATCGCACGTAAATGATCCATATGTTGAGGACGTTGATGATGGAAACGAAGTTGAACCTCGTGAAACCCTGACCTCCATCATGCCACGTGTGGCCGGTCGTGTTGATATTGATCAAATCCTCACCGGCGTATCGGAAGGTAGAGTGACTCGTAAACAATTAACAAACTTTTGTGCTCACTTTTCGTTTGTCTCTAGTACCGTGCCACACAGGGTTCAGGATGCATTGTGTGACAATGACTGTCTCCTTTCTATGCAAGAAGAATTAAACAGTTTTACACGCAACGAAGTATGGTCATTGGTAGAACGACCAACTGAGGAACACAATGTCATTGGAACTAAATGGATCTTCAAGAACAAGGAAGATGAGAATGGGACTGTCCTATGCAACAAGGCAAGGTTAGTAGCACAGGGGTACTCCCAAGTTGAAGGTTTGGACTTTGGTGAGACTTTCTCCCCTGTTGCTCGTCTTGAATCCATTCGCATTCTATTGGCATATGTTGCTTTCAATGGTTTTACTTTGCATCAAATGGATGTGAAAAGTGCTTTTCTTAACGGTCCTCTACAAGAATAGGTATATGTATCACAACCACTTGGGTTTGTTGACCCTCACCACAAATACCATGTATACAAACTTCACAAGGCTCTGTATGGCCTCAAACAAGCACCCCGTGCTTGGTACGATCATCTTAAGAAGTTCTTACTCGATGATGGCTTTGTGGTGGGGGTGATCGATCCCACTCTTTTTACTAAGAGGGAAAATGGTGATTTGATCTTATGCCAAATCTATGTAGATGACATCCTTTTTGGTTCTCCTAACATCCATTTATGCAAGAAGTTTGTGGCTGCCATGACCAAGACCTTTGAGATGTCACTCAACACGGACTTGAAGTTCTTTCTTGGGTTTCAAACACAACAATTTCAAGAAGGAATTTTCTTGTCTCAAACTAAGTACCTCAAGGACATTCTTGAAAAATTTGATATGACAAATGCTAAACCAATGAAGACACCCATGGCCACAGATGTAGTTCTAAATGAAGACACCAACGGTATTCCTTTTGACCCATCTACTTACAGCTCCATGATTGGTTCGTTACTTTATCTTTGCGCATCTAGACCGGACATCATGTTAAGTGTAGGCATATGTGCTAGATTTCAAGCTTCCCCTAGGGAAAGCCATCATACGGTGGTTAAGCATATTCTTAGATACCTTGTTCACACCCCAAAGTTAGGCTTATGGTACCCTAAGGATGCAAAGTTCGATCTTATTGGGTACTCCGATGTGGATTGGGCCGGTGACAAAGTGGGCGGAAATCCACTTCCGGTGCATGTCAGTTTCTTGGACGCTCCTTGGTAAGTTGGTCCTCGAAAAAGCAGAATTGTGTTTCTCTCTCCACGGCCGAGGCCGAATATATTGCAGCCGCAAGCTGTGCAACCCAACTGCTATGGATGAGGCAAACCCTAAAGGATTATTGTATCACGTATCGACACGTGCCTCTTCTCTGTGATAATGAAAGTGCCATAAAGATCTCCGAGAACCCCATTGATCACCCGAACACAAAACATATTGATATTAGGTATCATTTCTTGAGAGACCATGTGCAAAAGGGTGACATTGATATTACCCATGTGGGTACCGACATGCAGCTCGTCGACATTTTCACCAAGCCACTTAGCGTAGCTAGGTTCTGTCAACTTAGGCGTGAACTTGGTATCTTGGAGCTTGATAACATAACTTGAAATATTGCACACATACACACACTCACATTATGTTCTTGTCTTGATGTGGGCATGCATTTAGGGGGAGTGGGTCATAATTCTGTGTTTTGATCTTACAAAATATGCATACATCAACTTCTGTCCACAAGTAGTATATGTAATCCTTGTAGGCAACTATGTTCGTGCTCTTTGTGATAAACCATGAAAAATCATCTCATCATCAAAATTCCAGAATCAGCCTCTGCCTCCTCCTCTCTCGGTCGTCCGACGTGCCTCGGACGTCCGGCGGCTAACCTCATTCCGGACGTCCGGCTGGTGTCGGTCGTCCGACGGCAAAATTCACTTCGGACGTCCGACGCCTATCGGACGTCTGACACATCGGGGCCCTATAAATATAAGGGCGCGGGCTGGGTTTTGCCCTAGCCCCCACGCGCCTCCTTTTCCCCCAGTAGCCGCCCACGCCAGCACCTGGAGAACTCGCCCGCGCCGCCACCTCCGAGATCTGCCTGATCTCCTCCGCGGGATCCATCTCTTCTTGCTCTCCTCTCTCGATCTGCAGGTATCTCCTCCGTTCCCCTCGCGTTTGGATTCCTTTTCTCCCAAGTTCACGTGTTCGTTCATATGGTTTGCCCGTGACCGTTCCCCTTTGGGTTTCCATCCGTGTAGGTTTGTGTGGATCATGCCCAAGAATAAGCACGCCGCCCGGAAGGACGCTGCTAGCTCATCCGCTCGTGCCCCTACTTGAACGGGGTCGGACTCGGAAGGGCAACGTCGTCCCTTCAAACGAACTTCCCGGCGTCCCCCATCTCAACAGCTCCCCTCGTCGTCTGAAGGCTCTGACTTCGAGGATGAGCCTGCCGCCGAGGACCGTGTTGACCAGCCCGCCGTTCGGAGGTCCATGCCAAAGCCCGGGACTCGAAGGCTCTCCTATATGCCACCACCTCCTCCTACACAGCCCGAAGGTGAAGCTCGTCGCATCTCACTTGAGCCTCCTGCCACTTTAGGTTGTGAAGTCACGAACTTCACCACGGTAGCTAAGTCTTCCTACCTCACTTTCCGCCACGACGTTGATCAATTCTCTGTCATACGTGATTCTATGGACTCACATTTCCGCACAAACGTCCAGGCGGACATCTTTACTACAATCATAGTTCCTAAGGGTCTCTCTGTTCATAACTTCATAGATCTTGAGCATATTCGCACGCTCCCGGCGAAATACCCGGGTGCCATTGAGCTTATTGAGTCATCGGGGCTTGCTGCCCCCTTTGCTTTTCGTCGCGATTTTAACGCTGCTGCCATTCACCAGTTTTATGCCACATGCTTCTTTGGTCCAAACCACACTGTTAGCTGGATAACCTCTGACGTTCACTTCACAGCTTCTTATGATACGTTTGTTGCCGCACTTGGTTTCCCCAACTCCGGCTTCAAAATCCATAAGAATGATCCTAACCATGCACATAAGCCAATTGAGGCATGTGGGTATCTCCTCAAACCACTCCGTGAACTTGATGCGGATGAACGCATGAAGGATCTTAACCAGGTATCCATCTGGCGATTTCCTTACTTTATCGTCTTTCAGTGTCTTATCCGCACCATCTATCCCAAGATGGGTGATAAGGGATCTTGTAGTGGCTACTGTATTGACATCATGTCACATTTGTACGAGCACCCCAAGAGCAAAATTAATGTGCCTCACTTTCTATGGCATGAGATTCGGCTTGCTAGTTTTCAATACAAGCGAGTCTTCCCTCATGCCCCCTTCATCCAGGCTCTTATTAATCATGTTGCTGAATTCTCTGTTGTTGTCACTCACACACATCACAAGTGGTTCATTCCCGCTCACATGGCGGATAACTATGCTCCCAAGAATACCCCATCCTCCACATCCACTCGCCGCACTGCTGCCCGGTCAGCAACCTCTTCATCTAGCTCAGCTCCTCTCGGTCGCTTTGCCAAATTCATTGGCAAGGCACATTCTGCTATGATGAAGGCCGTCTCTTCCCAGTGTGGTCAAACCCATGGTGTGGTTTATCGCCTCGTCTCCTCCAAGAATGCCCTCAAGGCTCGTCTGGGAGACTCGGGCGCTCTTGATGTGAGTGATGATGAGGCCCTTCCTACTGCTCCTCCTTCTGACTTTGGCTTCCCATCTGGTCCTGAGTGGGCTTATTTTCTTGACGAGGCTGGTGGCAGTGACTTGCCTGACGATGAGGATGATGATGATGATGTTGATGCTGATGAGCTCTGAGCATGGTTGATGCTGTTGGTGCCTCCCTTTTTGGTACTTGGTGCCAAAGGGGGAGTAATGTATCGTAGTTTTTAGTCTTTGGAGATTTAGTCTAAATTTTCATGGTTGAGTAATGTAATGGATAAACTCATGTATGGCTACTTATGAATGTTGTGATTGCTATGGATTGCTATGATATCATCATAGGCTATTATGTTTTGCTCCAGTACTTCTATTATGATCTATTGTCTTTCTATGATGATCTACTATCTTTACATGATGATCCATTGTATGTTCGATACACACATTAAAAGGGAGCTCCGATATTTTATCATGCACATACTAAGGGGGAGCTCCGTACTAAACCTCTCCAAGGCTATAATGTATGTTAAATCTTTTTGAGACCTATGTATATGTTGTCATCAACTACCAAACAGGGGGAGATTGAAAGTGCATGCTATGCCCCTAATCGACTTTTGGTGTTAATGACAACACATACATAGGAAACTAATCCTATTTCTTGAGTGTATCTCAGGATGGCAAGTACTTTAGTAGATTGAGAATTATGTGCCAAAGGTGGTCTGAGAAGATCGGGATTTATATGTCAAGAAGGATCGGGATTGAGAAAATATGATGTAGACTATCCTTTTAAGTTTACTATTCTAGAGTATAGGGATCTCGCACTATGAAGAGGGGATCACAGGTTTTTGTGATGAATTTGCTCATACCACATCTTCACTATTCTGCTCAATACCACATCTTCACTACACTGATCTTATCTCAAAACAGGACTAATGCCTTGGACTTCCGGCTCCCTCCGGACGTCCGAAGGCCGGTCGAGGGTCGGAGGACCGACAGGCTTCGGAAATCCGGAGCTCTCCACCAGAAGAACTTGAGCGATATAACTCGGATTTCTGGCTCCCTCCGGACATCCGAGGGTCGGTCGACCGACCAGCTTCGGAAATCCGGAGCCCTGCACCAGAAGAACGTGAGCCATATAACTCGGACTTCCGTCTCCCTCCGGACGTCCGAGGGCCGGACGTCCGTCCCCTTTTGGAAATCCGGAATCTTGCACCAGAAGAAGTTGAGTCGAATAACTCGGACTTCCGGCCTTCTCCGGACGTCCGGTCCCTGTTCAACTCACAGTGTTTCCAGACATATCTACAGCCCTCGGACGACCGACCCCTGTCGGACGTCCGACTCCTTGTGGATGCCCGGACTTCCCTGAACTGCCGGACGTCCGAACCCTGTGTGACTTAAAGTGTACCCAACGGCTGTTTTACACTCCCCACTATATATACCCCCTCCCACTTCGTGAGAGGGTGTACAACACAGCTAGAACACATACAAGAACACCTTTCTTCGCACTCACTCTTGCCTACACTCAATCTTAGATCCCAAGAGCATTTGTGAGTCCCTTGGAGTGTTGTTCCAATCAAAAGATAGATCGTCTCCTTCTCCTCTTTCCCACCAAAGTGATTTGTGATTTGAGCAACTTTTGAGCAATCCCCGTGATCTTGTTACTCTTGGAGGTTGGAGACTCCTAGGCGGTAGGAGTCTTCGGAGAGGAATCAAACCATCGTGATTTCCCCCGGAAAGTTTGTGAAGGTTTGGAAGCCACCTCAAGGCTTACCACTAGTGGTTGAGAAACGCCTTCGTGGAGTTATCTCAAAGGGAGAATAGGGTGAGCCTTCGTGGGTTGGTGTGCCTTCGTGGTAACATCCGCCCCTCTAACGGTGACGTAGCTTCCCTCCAAGGAAGTGAACATCGGGATACATCCTCGTCTCTCTTGGAGTTTCGGTTATTCCTAACCCTAACTCTCTACTTGTGTTAATCCTTATTACGTACTTGTGTTTGATTATTGTTTACCGCTTGCCTTACTTCACTCTAAATAGCTTACTCCTTTTCATAGCAATTATTAGGCCTACACTCATATTCCGCACCTTTGCCTAAAATTGCTAAGTAACTATTAAAATTTGGAACTGTACCTATTCACCCCTCTCTAGGTCCATCTCGATCCTTTTGAAACTCAATACACTAGATGCATGCTGGATAGCGGTCGATGTGTGGACTAATAGTAGTAGATGCAGAAAGTATCGGTCTACTTGTATCGCACGTGATGCCTATATGTATGATCATTGCCTTAGATGTCGTCATGACTTTGCGTGGTTCTATCAATTGTTCGACAGTAATTTGTTCACCCACCATATTATTTGCTATTTTGAGAGAAGCCTCTAGTGAACACTATGCCCCCCGGGTCTACTTCACACCATATTTTCAGCCTTACACTTTTACTTCGTTGCACTTTCCGCCTTCAGATCTCACTTTGCAATCAATCTTGAAGGGATCGACAACCCCTTTATAGCGTTGGGTGCAAGCTCTTTTGTGTTTGCGCAGGTACTCCAGACTTGATGCGATTCTCCTGCTGGATTGATACCTTGGTTCTCAAACTGAGGGAAATACTTACTGCTCCTGTGCTGCATCGCCCTTTCCTCTTCAAGGGAAAAAATAACGCAAGCTCAAGAGGCAACAGAAGGATTTCTGTCGCCGTAGCAGGGGTCTTTAGCCATTCTTTGCAAAAAGGTGATCACTTCGGAAAAACTACAATTATCAAAATTAATATCATCGCTATTAAGTAGAATTGTAGTGTCATCCCCTATATTTGATTTTCTCTCTATTATAAGAGTTTCGATGTCTTCCCAAGTTTGGGGACGTTTAGGAGCAACTTCAAACTAAAGATCATATTCCTTCCTATGGAGACCATGCCAAGGGCACAATTTTCCATAATGACTAACATAGTCACAAGGACTATTACTTTTATAAATACCCACAGTGACAATTGGAGCAATAGAAGAGAAGGTAAAATCATTGTTGTTGTGACTAGTGGAGTCACACAACTTGGTGTTCTCAGTGGAACCCATAGCAGCAACAACAAGCAAGAAGAAAACAACTATTTTTTGTGGTTTTTGGTATAAGACTAAAGCAAAAACTAGAAAGCAAACTAACAAGACTAAAAAGCAAAGGTAAAAGATAGCATGCAACTCCCCTATCTTGAAGACTGGAGTCCCCAACAACGACGCCAAAAACTTTCTTGATGACGAGTTGATGGATATATTTCTCGCCCCTCGTTGGTTACCCCAAGTGGAAGGTGGAGATGTAGCCTGTAGCAAGTTTCCCTTGCACAGAGACTGTAAGGTTTATCGAACCAGGAGGACTCCGAGGATCAACAGGTAGGTGGCAGGGTGTCCGCTGCCGTGGTGCTAGCAGAAGATGTGGACCTGCACACACAACAAATAACTTTGCTCCCAATGAGTACACAGAGGTTGTCAATCTCTGTGGTCTTGTAGTTTGCAAAGGATCAAAACAGAAGCGGGAATTGTGATAGTGACTGCAACGGAAAAGTAAATGAAAGCAGTAAATGGTTGAGGTGTAAGCAATGGTGGTGACATGGAGTCGAGTCTCATGATGTTCACTAGTGATGTCTCTCTCCCAAAAGACGATAAACAACTATGCATGGGTAAACAAATTATAGTTGGGGAATTGACAAAATTATAAATGCACCGCAATGATAATTATGCTACTTGAAAGTTGCAGGCTCAATAGTAATGGGTAGTACGCCAAGACAAGTAGACCGTTTATCCATCAACATCTACTTACTGTTGAGGAACGTTGCATGGGAAACAAAAAATTTCCTACGCACACGAAGACCTATCATGGTGATGTCCATCTACGAGAGGAGATTTGGATCTATGTACCCTTGTAGATCGCACATCAGGAAGCATTAAGAAACTCTGTTGATGTAGTGGAACGTCCTCACGTCCCTCGATCCGCCCCACGAACCGTTCCACGAACCGTCCCGCGATCCGTTCCACGATCCGTTCTGATCTAGTGCCGAACGGACGGCACCTCCGCGTTCAGCACACGTACAGCTCGACGATGTTCTTGGCCTTCTTGATCCAGCAAGCAAGACAAAGAAGTAGAAGAGTTCTCCGGCAGCGTGACGATGCTCCGGTGGTGGTGACAATCTACTCCTACAGGGCTCCGCCCGAGCTCCGTAGAAATACGATCTAGAGGAAGAACTATGGTGTCTAGATCTGAGTTGCATGTGGCAAAAGTTGTCTCAAATCAGCCCTAAATCACCACTATATATAGGAGGGAGGGGGAGGAGGCTTGCCTGGAGGGCCAAGCCCTCAAGGGTGCGCCGGCCAGGAAGGAGAGGACGAATCCTACTGTAATTAGGATTGGAAAGTGGAGTCCTTCTCTTCCTTCCCACCTCCCCTTTTTTTTCTTTGGTTTTCTTCTCTTAGCGCCAAGGCTCTCTTGGGCTGTCCCACCAGCCCACTAAGGTCTGGTGCACCACCCTTAAGGCCATTCGGCTTCCGCTAGGGTGGGTTGCCCCCCTCCGGGTGAACTTTCGGAACCCATTCGTCACTCCCGATACAATGCTGGTAATGCCCGAAAACCTTCCGGTAACCAAATGAAATCATCCTATATATCAATCTTCATTTCCGGACCATTCCGGAAACCCTCGTGACGTACGTGATCTCATCCGGAACTCCTAACAACATTCGGTAACCACACATATAACTCAACAATACTAAAACATCGTCGAACCTTAAGTGTAGAGACCCTGCGGGTTCGAGAACTATGTAGACATGCCCCGAGGCACTCCTCGGTCAATATCCAATAGAGGGACCTGGATGCCCATATTGGGTCCTACATATTCTCCGAAGATCTTATCGGTTGAACCTCAGTGTCAAGGATTCATATAATCCCATATGTCATTCCATTTGTCCTTCGGTATGTTCCTTGCCCGAGATTTGATCGTCGGTATCTGCATACCTATTTCAATCTCGTTACCTGCAAGTCTCTTTACTCATTCCGTAATACAAGATCCCGAGACTTACACTTAGTCACATTGCTTGCAAGGCTTGTGTGTGATGTTGTATTACCGAGTGGGCCCCGAGATACCTCTTCGTCACACGGAGTGACAAATCCCAGTCTTGATCCATACTAACTCAACGGACACCTTCGGAGATACCCGTAGAGCACCTTTATAGTCACCCAGTTACGTTGTGACGTTTGATGCACAAAAGGTATTCGTCTAGTGCTAGTGAGCTATATGATCTCATGGTCATAGGAATAAATACTTGACATGCAGAAAACAATAGCAATAAAACGACACGATCAATATGATACGTATATAATTTGGGTCTTGTCCATCACATGATTCTCCTAATGATGTGATCCTGTTATCAAGTGACAACATTTGCCTATGGTCAGGAAACCTTGACCATCTTTAATCAACAAACTAGTCAACTAGAGGCTCACTAGGGACAGTGTGTTGTCTATGTATCCACACATGTATTTGAGTTTCCAATCAATAAAATTCTATCATGGATAATAAATGATTATTATTAACAAGGAAATATAATAATAACTAGTTTCTTATTGCATCTAGGGCATCTTTCTAACAGTCTCCCACTTGCACTAGAGTCAATAATCTAGTTTACATCACCATGTGATTTTATCGAATCCAACACCCATATAGTTCTGGGGCTGATCACGTCTTGCTCGTGAGAGAGGTTTTAGTCAACGGTTCTGAATATTTTAGATCCATGTGTGCTTTACAAATCTGTATGTCATCTTGTAGATGCTGCTACTACGTGCTATTCGGAAATACTCCAAATATCTACTCTACCATACGAATCCGTTTTACTACTCATAGTTATTCGGATTAGTGTCAAAGCTTGCACCAATATAACCCTTTAATACGAACTCTTTAACCACCTCCATAATCGAGAAAAATTGCTTAGTCCATTAGTTACTAAGGATAACTTTGACCGCTGTTTAGTGTTTCAATCTTGTATCTCTTTCTATACCTCTTAACAGACTTGTAGCAAGGCACACATCAGGTGCGGTACACAGCATGGCATACTTAAGAGACTATGGCTAAGGCATAGGGGACGACCTTCGTCCTTTCTCTTTCTTATGCCGTGGTCGGGCTTTTGAATCTTACTCAAATTCACACCTTACAACACAGCGAAGAACTCCTTCTTTGCTAATCTATTTTGAACTCCTTCAAAAACTTGTCAAGGCATGCATTTCATTTGAAAGTTCTATTAAGCGTTTTGATCTATCTCTATAGATATTTATGCTCAATGTTGAAATAGCTCTATCCAGGTCTTCCTTTGAAAAACTCCTTTCAAACAACATTTTATGCTTCACAGAAATTACTTCCGGTCAACCATATGTCAACCACATATACTTATCAGAAATTCTATAGTGCTCCCACTTACTTCTTTGGAAATACAAGTTTCTCATAAACCTTGTACAAACCCAAAAGCTTTGATCATCTCATCAAAGCGTATATTCCAACTCCAAGATGCTTGCACCAGTCCATAGAAGGATTGCTGGAGCTTGCATACTTGTTAGCATACTTAGGATCGACAAAACTTTCTGGTTGTATCACATACAACCTTTCCTCAAGGAAACCATTGAGGAAACAATGTTTTGACATCCTATGTGCAATATTTCATAAATAATGCATCAACTGCTAACATAATTCCAACAGACTTTTAGCATCGCTACGAGTGAGAAAGTCTCATCATAGTCAACTCTTTGAACTTTGTCGGAAGCATCTTTGTGACAAGTCGAGCTTCTCTTAATGGTGACTTTTCACCATCATCATGTGTCATTCTTTTAAAGATCCACT
This sequence comes from Hordeum vulgare subsp. vulgare, assembly GCF_904849725.1. Classification (NCBI taxonomy): domain Eukaryota; kingdom Viridiplantae; phylum Streptophyta; class Magnoliopsida; order Poales; family Poaceae; genus Hordeum; species Hordeum vulgare. The sequence goes on along the minus strand of NC_058520.1, from coordinate 398,756,418 downwards.
TTTACTTAATAGTCCTACGAACATCTAGTAGTTCTTCCAAAGTCTACACCTTGTTCTCATACATGGATCCTCTCTCGGATTTCATGGCCTCCAGCCTTTTGTCAGAATCCGGGCCCACCATCGCTTCTCCATAGCTCGTAGGTTCATTGTTGTTCAACAACATGACCTCCAAGACAGGGTTACCGTACCACTCTGTAGTAGTACACGACCTTGTCGACCTACGAGGTTTGTAGTAACTTGATACGAAGCTCAACGATCACCATCATCAGTTTCCACTTCAATTGGTGTAGGCGCCACGGGAAGAACTTCATGTGCCCTGCTACACACTGGTTGAAGTGACGGTCCACTAACCACATGAAGTTCCACCACCCTCCCACTCAATTCTTTCGAGAGAAACCTTTCCTCGAGAAAGGACCCGTTTCTAGAAACAAACACTTTGCTTCCGGATCTGATATAGGAGATGTACCCAACTGTTTTGGATATCCTATGAAGATGCATTTATCCGCTTGGTATCAAGCTTATCAGGCTGAAACTTTTTCACATAAGCGTCGCAGCCCAAACTTTCAAGAAACGACAGCTTAGGTTTCTCCAAACCATAATCTATACTGTGTCATCTCAACAAAAATACGCGGTGCCCTAAAAGTGAATGCAGTTGTCTCTAATGCATAACCCATAAACGATAGTGGTAATTCGAGAAGAGACATCATAGTATGCACCATATCAAATAGGACGCCGCTATGACGTTCGGACACACCATCACACTATGGTGTTCTAGGTGGCATGAACTGTGAAACAATTTCCACATTGTCTTAACAGTGTTCCAAAAACTCGCAACTCAGATATTCATCTCTATGATCATATCGTAGACAGTTTATTCTCTTGTCACGACGATCTTCACTCTGAAATAGCTTTGAACTTTTCAATATTTCAGACTTGTGATTCATCAAGTAAATACTCCTGTATCTACTAAAATCGTCATTGAAGTAAGAACATAACGATATCCACTGCGCGCCTCGGCACTCATTGGATTGCACACATCAAAAATGTACTACTTCCAACAAGTTACTTTCTTGTTCCATGTGGTATGATCTTGCATGTCTCAAGTGATTCAAAATCAAGTGAATCCATCTGCATGGAGTTTCTTCATGCGTTTATACCAACAGGTATGGTATGCATGTCTGAAATGTTTCAAAAAGAGTGAGTACAAAGATCCATCAGCATGGAACTTCTTCATGCATTTTACACCAACATGACTCAAGTGGCAGTGCCACAAGTAAGTGGTACTATCATTATTACTTTGTATCTTTTGGCACCAATATTATGAATATGTGTAACACTACGATCGAGATTCAATAAACTATTGAAGGTAATTTATTCAAGCAAATAGATTAACTATTATTTTCTTTAAATGAATAATCGTATTGCAATAAACACGATCCAATCATGTTCATGCTCAACGCAAACACCAAATAACAATTATTCAGTTTTAACACCAATCCCGATGGTAGAGGGAGCGTGCGATGTTTGATCACATCAACCTTGGAAACACTTCCAACACTTATCGTCACCTCGCCTTTAGCTAGTCTCCGTTTATTCCGTAGCTTTCGTTCCGTGTTACTAATCACTTAGCAACCGGACCGGTATCCAACACCCTCGTGCTACTAGGAGTACTAGTAAAGTACACATCAATATCATGTATATCAAATATACTTTTGTCGACTTTGCCACCCTTCTTATCTACCAAGTATCTAGGGTAGCTCCGCCTCAGTGACCATTCCCCTCATAACAGAAGCACTTAGTCTCGGGTTTGGGTTCGATCTAGGGTTTCTTCATTAGAGCAGCAACTAGTTTGCTGTTGCATGAAGTATCCCTTCTAGCCCTTTCCCTTCTTGAAACTAGTGGTTTTACTATCCATCAACAATTGATGCTCCTTCTTGATTTCTACTTTCGCAGTGTCAAACATTGCGAATCGCTCAAGGATCATCATATCTATCCTTGATATGTTTATAGTTCATCACGAAGCTCTAGCAGCTTGGTGGCAGTGACTTTGAAGAACCATCACTGTCTCATCTGGAAGATTAACTCCCACTTGATTCAAGCGATTGTTGTACTCAGACAATCTGAGCACATGCTCAAAGATTGAGATTTTATCCTTTACCTTGTAGACAAAGAATCTTGTTGGAGGTCTCATACCTCGTAACAAGGGCACGAGAATAGAACACCTCTTATGTTCCGCAATGTTTTCAAAATGTATTCAGCGCCTTGCTTCTAAGGCATTAACTATTACGTACTGAACTATCACGTAGTCATCAAAAACGTGTATGTCAGATGTTCGCAACATCCACAGACGACGCTCGAGGTGCAGCACACCGAGTGGTGTATTAAGGACATAAGCCTTCTGCGCAGCAATGAGGACAATTCCGGTTTTACGGACTCGGTCCGCAAAGTTGCTACTATCATCTTTCAACTATATTTTCTCTAGGAACATATAAAAAACAGTAGAGCTATAGCACAAGCTACATCATAATTCACAAAGACCTTTAGACTATGTTCATGATAATTAGTTCAATTAATCATATTACTTAAGAACTTCCACTCAAAAAGTACATCTCTCTAGTTATTTGAGTGGTACATGATCCAAATTCACTAACTCAAGTCCGATCATCACGTGAGTTGATAATAGTTTTAGTGGTAAGCATCTCTATGCTAATCATATCAACTATACGATTCATGCTCGACCTTTTAGTCTCATGTGTTCTAGGGCCATGTCTGCACATGCTAGGCTCGTCAAGTTTAACCCGAGTGTTCCACGTGTGCAGCTGTTTTGCACCCGTTGTATGTGAACGTTGAGTCTATCACACCCGATCATCACGTGGTGTCTCGAAACAATGAACTGTCGCAACGGTGCATAGTCAGGGAGAACACAATTTCGTCTTGAAATTTAGTGAGAGATCACCTCATAATGCTACCGTCGATCTAAGAAAAATAAGGTGCATAAAAGGGTTAACATCACATGCAATTCATAAGTGACATGATATGGCCATCACATGTGGTTCTTGATCTCCATCACCAAAGCACCGGCATGATCTTCTTGTCACCGATGCCACACCATGATTTTCATCATCATGATCTCCATCAACGTGTCGCCATCGAGGTTGTTGTGCTACTTATGCTATTACTACTAAAGCTACGTCCTAGCAATATAGTAAACACATATGCAAACACAAACGTTAGTTTAAAGACAACCATATGGCTCATGTCGGTTATCGTAGCATCGACGTGCAAGTCGATATTAACTATTACAACATGATCATCTCATACATCCAATATATCACATCACATCATTGGCCATATCATATCACAAGCATACCCTGCAAAAACAAGTTAGACGTCCTCCAATTTGTTGTTGCATGTTTCACGTGGCTCCTATGGGTAGCTAGTATGATCGCATCTTACTTACGCCAAAACCACAACGGAGATGTGCAAATTGCTATTTAACCTCTCCAAGGACCGCCTCGGTCAAAACCAATTTGACTAAAGTTGAAGAAACCGACACCCGCCAGTCATCTTTATGCAACGAGGTTTTATTTCAATCGATGAAACCAGTCTTTTGTAAGCGTACGAATAATGTCGGTCCAGGCCGCTTCAATCCAACAATACCGCCGAATCGAGAAAATACTAAGGAGGGAAGCAAATCGAACATCACCGTCCACAAAAACCTTTGTGTTCTACTCGAGTTAACATCTACGCATGAACCTAGCCCATGATACCACTTTTAGGGAATGTTGCATTGGAAACAAAAATTTTCCTACGCACACGAAGACCTATCATGGTCATGTCCATCTACGGGAGGAGATTTGGATCTACGTACCCTTTTAGATTGCACAGCAAGAAGCGTTAAGAAACGCGGTTGATGTAGTGGAACGTCCTCACGTCCCTCGATCCGCCCGACGAACCGTCCCGCGATTCGTCCCATGATCCGTTCCGATCTAGCGCCGAACGGACGGCACCTCCGTGTTCAGCACACGTACAGCTCGACGATGATCTCGGCCTTCTTGATCCAACAAGCAAGACGGAGAAGTATATGAGTTCTCCAGCAGTGTGACGGCGCTCCGGTGGTGGTGACGTTCTACTCCTACAGGGCTCCGCCCGAGCTCCGCAGAAATACGATCTAGAGGAAGAACTATGGTGTCTAGATCTGAGTTTCACGTTGCAAAAGGTGTCTCAAATCAGCCCTAAATCACCACTATATATAGGAGGGAGGCGGAGGAGGCTTTCCTTGAGGGCCAAGTCCTCAAGGGTGCGCCGGCCAGGGAGGAGATGAGGAATCCTACTCCAATTAGGATTGGAAAATGGAGTCCTCTTCCATCCCACCTCCTTTTTTTTTCTTTTTTTGGTTTTCTTCTCTTGGCACCAAGGCCCACTTGGGCTATCCCACCAGCCCACTAAGGGATGGTGCGCAACCCCTAAGGCCATTGGGCTTCCCCCAGGTGGGTTGCCCCCTCCTAGTGAACTTCCAGAACCCATTCGTCACAACCGGTACAATGCCGGTAATGCCCGAAAACATTTCGGTAACCAAATGAAATCATCCTGTATATCAATCTTCGTTTCCGGACCATTCCAGAAACCCTCATGATGTCTGTGATCTCATCTGGGACTCCAAGCAACATTCGGTAACCACACATACAACTCAACTATACTAAAACATCGCCGAACCTTAAGTGTGCAGACCCTACGGGTTCGAGAACTATGTAGAAATGCCCCGAGGGACTCCTCGGTCAATATCCAATAGCGGGACCTGGATGCCCATATTGGATCCTACATATTCTCCGAATATCTTATCGCTTGAACCTCAGTGTCAAGGATTCATATAATCTCGTATGTCATTCCCTTTGTCCTTCGGTATGTTACTTGCCCGAGATTTGATCGTCGGTATCCGCATACCTATTTCAATCTCGTTAACGGCAAGTCTCTTTACTCATTCCGTAATACAAGATCCTGTGACTTACACTTAGTCACATTGCTTGCAAGGCTTGTGTGCGATGTTGTATTACCGAGTGGGCCCCGAGATAGCTCTCCGTTACACGGAATGACAAATCCCAGTCTTGAACCATACTAACTCAACGGACACCTTCGGACATACGTGTAGAGCACCTTTATAGTCACCCAGTTACGTTGTGACGTTTGATGCACACAAGGTATTCCTCTGGTGCTAGTGTGTTATATGATCTCATGGTCATAGGAATAAATACTTGACATGCAGAAAACAATAGCACTAAAATGACACGATCAATATGCTACATATATAATTTGGGTCTTGTCCATCACATGATTCTCCTAATGATGTGATCCCTTTATCAAGTGACAACACTTGCCTATGGTCAGGAAACCTTGACCATCTTTGATCAATGAACTAGTCAACTAGAGGCTCACTAGGGACAGTGTGTTGTCTATGTTTCCACACATGTATTTGAGTTTCCAATCAATACAATTCTAGCATGGATAATAAACTATTAGTATGAACAAGGAAATATAATAATAACTAATTTATTATTGCCTCTAGGGCATATTTCCAACACCTACTAATCATCCACCTTGAGATATATATCCAGAACATCTCGTGGTATTAAGTTCCGAGCCCCACCCAAAGTGTAAACTCAAAGCAACGGACAACTTCATTAACGAACTTTGTGTAAGGTAAACAATACTTGCAACCGCGGTCACAAGCACCGTTGTTTTCTCCTTGGTGGCAACAGCACATCCCCCAGTCTCATGTTTCTGTCACTCAAGCTAGACATCAGGGGCATGAACCCACAATCATGCATAACGCTCCCTCTTGGAGTTACAATCTACTACTCGGCCAAAGCAATAAAGAGCAATGGAGAACATGCATGAATCACTAAAGAACATAATATAAAAGGATAATCAAATATATGACTCATAACAATCTAAATATAATCTCATAATCCATCGGATCCCATCAAACCGAGCATAGCAATAGCATGAAAATTACATAGGTGCCTTGATCATGTAGGGCAACTCACAAGGGCTAATCATGGAAGCACAAGATTGGAGACAAGATGTCACATAGCTAATGGCCATGGACTCATGGTCCAAGGAGGAATACTCACGACACGTCCGGGAAGCATCCATGGCGGTGGAGAAGCTCGCAGAGTTCAATCCTCCCTCCGGTAGGGTGTCGGGAAGAAGTCTCTTGACTCTCCCGATCTCGGAAGCGCTGTGGCCGCGGAACGATGGAGAAATTCGTGATTCTGGATATGCCCCGAGGGTTTCTGATCGGAGGGGTAAATATAGGTCAATGGAGGGCATCAGAGGAGGTGGGGCCCACCCAGACGACCTATGGGCGCGGCTAGGGGCCAGGCCGCGCAGGGTGGGCGCCTGGGCAGCCCCTCGCTCCCCTCTAGCCCATCTTCGGTGATCCGACAGTTTCCGTCACGCTGATTTTTATATATTTTTCTTGGGATTTTTAGGGCTCTGGAAATTTGGGTAAAACCCCTGCAAAAAAGAAATCAGCACACAAAAACTGGCACTGGGTGCACTGAGTTAGTAGGTTAGTCCAAATATGTGCAAAAAGATATAAAGTGTAGCAAAACATATAGCAATGTCACCCAAAAGATCATGAAACAAGCAGAAATTATAGAGACGTTTGGGACGTATCAGATGACTACGCAAATATTTAAGTAGTTGGAGAAGCATCCCCCAAGCTTGAAGGAGATTTTCTTCTTCAATTTGTACAAAGTAAAATATTTTATGTAAAGCACCTTGTTTCTCATCAGAAGTAAAATATTTTTTAGAGAAGTAACGAATCATATCCCGGGGGCTATGCACACAACTAAGGGCAAGAGTAAGAAACTTTTTCTTAGCTTCACCTTTTTGTGAGAAAGGAAAAAAGTTTAAGTACATAGTAATAGTGCATCTTTTGCTCATGAGCAAACAAGGTAGCAATATCATGCAACTTGGTAAGGTGTGACACAACAGTTTCAATTTCATAACCATGAAAATGGTCGGATTCTACTAGGGTAATTAACTTAGGATAAAGAAAGAATTCGTAATCCTTATCAGTAACACATATTGGAGAAGTAGAAAATTCAAGATCATGTTTCATTTTCTCCATCGTAGATTTTTTTCATTTTACATAATACTTTTCTCAAGTCATCTATATCATTGCAAGCAATAAAGTCTCTATCTATCTCCACATCCATAACAGAACCCTCAGGTACGTCAAGCATATCATATCTATTAGGAGACCTAGGCATAACATGTGAATCATAGTTTTCATCAGTTTTAGCATTTTCAATTTCCGTAGATCTAGCAATATGAGCATCAAGCAATTCACTAAGTGGCACAGTTTCAGTTTTATCAAGCAGAGCAGTAGCATCATCATAACTTTCATGAAATTCGGAAGTAGCGTAATCAAGTTCTTGCTACAGATCAGAATGAATAGCAAGTGGTGGTGTCTTAAGCTGATTCAAAACAATAGGTGAATCAAAAGGAGAGCTAGATGGCAGTTTCTTACCTCCCATCGTCTTAGAGGGTATGATATTGGTTCTGCTATCTTTTAGATTCTTCATTGTAACAATTGGATATCCTTAAGTTAACACAATAAATAGAGCTATACTCCCCGGCGACGGTGCCAGAAAAAAGGTCTTGATAACCCATAAGTGTAGGGGCGCAACAGTCTTCACGGGTAGTATTATACCCTAATTTATTGATTTGACACAATGGGAGCCAAATAATATTTATTCGTCTTAGAAGTTGATTTATCAATTCAACCACACTTGGGATTTCTCTTTGTAGTGAAAGTTTTAGTAGCACAACAAAATAGTAGTGGTAAGGGTAACAGTAACAACAACAGTTTTCTAGTGATGTAACAATAGTAGGAGCAATATTAACTAGGCAAGGATCAATGTATGAAAAGCATAGGCATTTGGATCGGTGATCGATAAGTATATTTATTGGATGACATTCAGGATGTAACATTTACATACTAGAGCGGCACAGAACTAGCTCTAATTTATCAATGTAATGTAGGCATGCATTCCATATATAGTCATACAAGCTTATAATAAGAACTTGCATGACATATTTTGTCCTACCCTCCCGTGGTAGTGGGGTCCATAATGAAACTAAGGGATGTTAAGGACTCCGTTTAATAGATAACCGAAACAAAGCATTAACACATAGTGAATACATGAACTCATCAAACTACGGTAATCACCGGAAAGAATCCCAATTACTGCCATCCTGTGGTATGCGGAATGCCATGTAATAGGTGCATATAAATTGCAAGATAGGATCCAAAACACTCAGACATTCAGAGAAACACAAAAGGTTGAGATCTAAAATCATAGCACTCGGGAGCTAGTGACAAGCATTACGCATAGCAAAGTCAAAGCAACATCAATGTGACAACACAGTGGATATTAGGGATCCAGCCCTATCAAAATAACTCAATTACATGAAAGATATCATCCAATCATATCACCATCCAGCAAGCCTACAAAGCAATTACTCACTCCTGGTGGTGAGCATCATGTTGTTGTTGATGGAGAATGGTTGGTGATGACGACAGCGACGAATCCCCCTCACCGGAGCCCAAAACAGACTCTGGATCAGCCCTTTAGGGAAGAACATCAGGTGGCAGCAGCTCCATCTCGTAAAATGCAATGAAAACTTCTCTCCTTTTTCTCCGGAAATAGGAATTTATAGGACTGTAATTAGGGTCGAAGGATCCACGAGGCGGACCCAAGCCATCAGGGCGCCCCCTGTTGGCTTGGTAGCAACACGTGGCCCCACTCGGGTGCATTTTGACTCCAATATTTTGTATATATTCCAGAAAAATCTCCAAAAAGTTTCATCCAATTCCAAGAACTTTTATTTTTGCACAAAAACAGCACCATGGTAGTTCTGCTGAAAAAAAACGCTGGTCTAAATAAATTTAATGCAAATATTGGAAATTAAAGACCAAAATAAGACCAAAAGTGTTTGGAAAAGTAGATACATTGCACACGTATTAATCGCCTACGAGAGTAGCACATCGAATAAGGGTGACATGCTATATAGGAGACAACTGAAAGACAAAATGAATTTACTCACCTTACTAATGGGTGGATGGACTTCAAATATGGAAAAGGCTCGGTTGTATGTCTTTCTAACTAATTTTAAAGAATCATGGAAGGAAAGTTGAGTAAGATAAATGCTATGTCTAGTGGGTATAAACTATTTGTAACGTTGAACTGAAATTTAAGTGTATCCTTTGCAAATGAGCCCTAGAACTATCTGGTTGTCCAATTTTTGTGATATGGGCACAACTATGGATATATATATACACACGAATATATATACCCAAATACTGATAACATACCGGAATGTCTATAGAATCTGAATATAGATAAAGTATTATCAATAATATAGGCAGGGTAGACCCATACCCAAAAAACAAATTGTCAATCATGGAGATGCGTGGATGAGAGAGCACAAGAGTATAGCTAAAGATTGCAGCCAAGAAGAGCCAAGACTACAAAATAATGCATGGCTTAATTGCACAAACAACAACACATGCAAAGGGTGTTGGTTTGTGCAAATAATAGTGCATATAGCTTTGTATGCAAGCAATGAAGTTAAGATATTGTGCTGGTTTGTGCATCCAGCTATGCCATAAGAATATTTTACCTTGCAACTAGAAGCCAAATTTCAGCCACGACAAAGAATTCTGTGTGGACAAAATTCGTAGTCTCGACAAAATTATCAGTCTAGAAAAATATATCAGTCCAGCATTGTGATTGCCTTACATAATATGAATGTTAGACTACTCATATTAATAAGGAATTCCTTCTTTTTCGGGAGCCCATTGATAGGTCCATTTTGCATCATAATTTCCTATTTATATTTATATTGTTCTTAGTCATTATTCCACTTTATGATAGAATTCTAATGTCTTTTCTCTCTTAATTTGCAAGATCTACACAAAGAGGGAAATTAGCGGAAACTGGAATTCTGGACGTGAAAGCCATGGAGAAAGCTCGAAATTTTCTGGACTTCAAATGACCTAAAATTTTACGAGGATATTTTATGGGATATTTAAGAATTATTGGAGCCAAGGAGCACCCGAGGGGGGCACCTGTTGGTCATAAGCCAATAGAGCGCGCCCACCCCCTACGTGCGCCCTAATGGCTTGGGAGGCCCACGGGCGGCCTTGGGTGCCCATCTTCTGCTACATGAAGGCTTTTGACCTAGGAAAAAAAATAAGGAGTATACTTTTGGAAGAAGTGCCGCCATATCGAGGCAGGACCCCTTTTCTCTCCGGCAGACCGATTCTACCAAGGAAACTTCCCTCCAGCAGGGGAAACTCGAAGCCATCATCATCACCAACGATTCCTCCTTCATTGGAGGCTGATCTTCATCAGCATCTGCACCAGCTCCATCTCATCTAAAACCCTAGTTCATCTATTATATGCAATATTTGTCTCAAGACCTTAGATTGGTACATGTGGGTTGCTAGTAGTGTTGATTACATCTATTAGTTGATGCTTGTTGTGTTACCCGGTGGAAGATAATTGTTGGGGAACGTAGTAATTTCAAAAAAAAAATCTACGCCACATAATGCTCTATCTAGGAGAAACCAGCAACAAGCAAAGGGGTAGAGAATCTTCATACCTTTGAAGATCGCTAAGTGAAAGCATTGCTAGAAAGCGGTTGATGGAGTCATACTCACACCGATTCAGATCGCGGTGGATTCCAATCTATGCGTCGAACAACGGCGCCTCCGCATTCAACACACATGCAGCCCGATGACATCTCCAACGCCTTGATCCAGCAAGGAGGGAGGAGAGGTTGAGCGAGAGCTCCTGCAGCACGACGGCGTGGTGACGGTGGAGCTGCGTGGTAATCCGGCAGGGCTTCTCCAAGCTCTACAGAGGACGAGGAGGAGGAGGGGTAGGACTGCAACATGGAGGTGGAAGAACTTATGTTGGAAGCCCCCAAAACCCTCCACTATATATAGGAGGAGAGGGAGGAGGGTGCCCACCCTTAGGGTTTCCACCATAAGGGGTGTGGCAGCCCTATATGGGTAAGGGGGCGGCGGCCAAGGGTGGAGGGGTGGCGCCCTAGGTTGGCTTGCAACCGAAGGCAAGCCCACCACGCCTAGGGTTGGTCCCTCACCGCTCTCTTGCGGCTTGGGCCCTTGGTGGTGGCACACCATCCCACATAGGGGCTGGTTCCCATCCACTTTTGCCCATGCACCCCTTCGGGGCTGGTGGCCCTTCCCGTTGGACCCCTGGAACCCTTTCGGTGGTCCCGGTACATTACCAGTAATGCCCGTTATATGAATCTTTACCTCTGAACCATTCCGAAGCTCCTCATGACGTTTGGGATATCATCCAGGACCCCGAACAACCTTCGGTAACCACATACACTATACCCATAACAACCCTAGCGTCATCGAACCTTAAGTGTGTAGACCCTACGGGTACGGGAACCATGCAAACATGACCGAGACACCTCGCCGGTCAATAACTAACAGCGGGGTCTAGATATCCATGTTGGCTTCCACATGTTCCACAATGATCTCATCGGATGAACCACGATGTCGGGGATTCCATCAATCCCGTATGAAATTCCCTTTGTCTACCGGTATGATACTTGCTCGAGATTAAATAGTCGGTATCCCTATACCTTGTTCAATCTTGTTACCGGAAAGTCTATTTACTTGTTCCGTAACACATCATCCCTTGGCTAACTACTTAGTCACATTGAGCTTAGTGTGATGATGCATTACCGAGTGCACCCAAAGATACCTCTCCGTCACACAAAGTGACAAATCCCAGTCTCGATTCTTACCAACCCAATAGATACTTTCGGAGATACCTGTACTGCACCTTTATAATCACCCAGTTACGTTGTGACATTTGATACACCCAAAGCACTCCTACGGTATCCGGGAGTTGCAAAATCTCCAGTTCGAAGGAAATGATACTTGACATCAGAAAAGCTTTAGCAGACGAACAACATGATCTAGTACTATGCTTAGGATTGGGTCTCGTCCATCACATCATTCTCCTAATGATGTGATCCCGTTATCAATAACATCCAATGTCCATGATCAGAAAACCATGATCATCTATTCATCAACGAGCTAGTAAACTAGAGGCTTAGGGACACATTGTGATCTATATATTCACACATGTATTACAGTTTCCGGTTAATACAATTATAGCATGAATAATAGACAATTATCATGAACTAGGAAATATAATAATAATCACTTTATAATTGCCTCTAGGGCATATTTCCAATAGTCTCCCACTTGCACTAGAGTCAATAATGTAGTTAGATTGTGTTGAACCGAACGCCCATAGAGTTCTCGTGTTGCTCATGTTTTTCTCGTGGAAGAGGTTTAGTCAACGGGTGTGCGACATTTAGATCCGTATGTACTTTACAAATATCTATATCTCCATCATGGGTGTATCCATGAATGGAGTTGAAGCGTCCCTTGATGTGCTTGGTCTTCTTGTGAAATCTGGGCTCCTTGGCAATGGCAATAGCACTAGTGTTGTCACAAAAGAGAGTCATCGGGCCCTACGCACTGGGAATCACTCCAAGGTGGGTGATGACCTCCTTCATCCAGACTCCTTCATATGCTGCTTCCGAAGCAGCCATGTACTCCACTTCACATGTAGATGCTGCCACGACGCTTTGGTTGCAACTACACGACCTGACTGCCCCACCATTCAAAATGAACACGTATCCGGTTTGTGACTTGGAGTCACCCGGATCTGTGTTGTACCTAGCATCGACGTAACCCCTTATGACGAGCTCTTCGGAACCTCCATAAACAAGAAACATAACTTTAGTCCTTTTCAGGTACTTAAGGATATTATTGACCGTTGTCCAGTGATCCACTCTTGGATCACTTTGGTACTTCCCTACCAAACTTATGGCAAGGTTCACATCCGCTCTGGTACATAGCATGGCATACATAATAGAACTTATGGCTGAAGCATAGGGGATGGTACTCATATTTTCTCTATCTTCTGGCGTGGTTGCACTCAACCTCACACCTTGTAATACAGGCAAGAACCCCTTCTTAGCCTTATCCATATTGAACTTCTTCAATATCTTGTCAATGTATGTGCTTTGTGAAAGACCACTGAGGCATCTCGATCTATCTCTATAGATCTTGATGCCAAATATGTAAGCAGCTTCTCCAACGTCCTTCATTGAAAAACTCTTATTCAAACAGGCCTTTATGCTCTCCAAAAGTTCTATATCATTCCCATAAGCAATATGTCATCCACATATAATATGAGAAACGCTACAAAGCTCCCACTCACTTTCTTGTAAATACAATCTTCTCCATAACTCTGTACAAACCCAAACGCTTTGACCACCTCATCAAAGCAAATGTTCCAACTCCGAGATGCTTGCACCAGCCCATAGATGGAGCGTTGGAGCTTGCATACCTTGTTAGCATTACTAGGATCGACAAAACCTTCCGGCTGTATCATATACAATTTTTCCTTAAGAAAGTCATTCAAGAATGTCGTTTTAACGTACATTTGCTAGTTTTCATAATCATAAAATGCGGCAATCGCTAACATGAATCTGACCGACTTCAGCATCGCTACGGCTGAGAAGGTCTCATCGTAGCCAATTCCTTGAACTTGTCGATAACCCTTAGCGACAAGTCGAGCCTTATAGATGGCCACATGAGCATCTGCGTCAGTCTTCTTCTTAAAGGTCCATTTATTTTCTATGGCTCGTTGATCATCGGGCAAGTCCACCAAAGTCCATACTTTGTTCCCATACATGGATCTTATCTCGGATTTCATGGCTTCAAGCCATTTGTTGGAATCAGGGCCCGCCATTGCTTCTTCATAGTTCAAAGGTTCACCTGTTGTCCAACAACATGATTTCCATGACAGGGTTATCGTACCACTCTAGTGCGGCACGTGTCCTTCTAGACCTTCGAGGTTCAATAGCAACTTTATCTGAAGTTTCATGATCATCATCATTAACTTCTTCTCCAGCCGGTGCACGCAGCTCAGAAACATTTTCTCATGCTGCGCTACTCTCCGGATCGAGAGGAGATACAATTACCTCATCAAGTTGTATTTTCCTCCCTCTTACTTCTTTTTACAGAAACTCTTTCTCTAGAAAGGATCGTTTTTAGCAACAAAGATTTTGCCTTCGGATCTAAGATAGAAGATGTACCAATAGTTTCCTTAGGGTATCCTATGAAGACGCATTTCTATGCTTTGGGTTCGAGCTTCTCTGGTTGAAGTTTCTTCACATAAGAATTGCAGCACCAAACTTTTTGAAACGACAGCTTAAGTTTCTTGCCAAACCATAATTCAAACGGCGTCGTCTCAACGGATTTAGGCGGTGCCCTGTTTAAAGTGAATGCGGCAGTTTCCAATGCATATTCCCAAAATAACAGTGGTAAATCAGTAATATACATCATAGACCGCACCATATCCAATATAGTGCGATTATGGTGTTTAGACACACCGTTACGCTGTGGTGTGCCAGGCGGCGTGAGTTGTGAAGCAATTCCACATTTCCTTAGGTGTGTGCCAAACTCGTTACTCAAATATTCTCCACGATCGGATCATAGAAACTTTATTTTCTTGTCATGTTGATTCTCAACCTCACTCTGAAATGCCTTGAACCTTTCAAATGTTTCACACTTGTGCTTCATTAAGTAGACATACCCATAACTGCTTAAATCATCAGTGAGGGTGAGAACATAATGATAGCCACCGCGAGCCTCAACGCTCATCGGACCGCATACATCGGTATGTATTATTTCCAAAAAGTTGGTCGCTCACTCCATTGTTTCGGAGAACGGAGCCTTGGTCATCTTGCCCATGAGGCACGGTTCGCATGTGTCAAATGATTCAAAATCAAGGGACTCCAAAAGTCCATCTGTATGGAGTTTCTTCATGCGCTGGTACCGATATGACCAAGGCGGTAGTGCCACAAGTATGTGGGACTATCATTATAAGTCTTACATCTTTTGGTACTCACACTATAAATATGTGTAACATCACATTCGAGATTCATGAAGAATAAACCATTGACCAGTGGGGCATGACCATAAACCATATCACTCATATAAATGGAACAACCGTTATTCTCAGATTTAAATGAGTAGCCATCTCGCATCAAGCAAGATCCTGATGCAATGTTCATGCTAAAAGCTGGTACTAAATAACAATTATTAAGGTTTAAAACTAATCCCGAAGGTAGATATAGAGGTAACGTGCCAATGGCGATCACGTCGACCTTGGAACCATTCCCGACGTGCATCGTCACCTCGTCCTTTGCCAACCTACGCTTGTTCCGCAGTTCCTACTTTGAGATGCAAATGTGAGCAACAACACCGGTATCAAATAGCCAGGAGTTACTACGAGAGTTGGTAAATTACACATAAATAACATGTATATCATATATATCTTTGACGTTGCCGGCCTTCTTATCCGCTAAGTACTTGGGGCAGTTCCGCTTCCAGTGACCGGTTCCCTTGAAATAATAGCACTCAGTCTCAGGCTTGGGTCCATTCTTTTTCTTCCTCCCGGTAACTGGTTTACCGGGTGCGGCAACTGCTTTGCCGTCCTTCTTGAAGTTCTTCTTACCCTTGCCTTTCTTGAAACTGGTCGTCTTATTCACCATCAACACTTGATGTTCTTTCTTGATTTCTACCTCCGCTGATTTCAACATCGAGTACAACTCAGGAATGGTATTTTCCATCCCTTGCATTATGTAGTTCATCACAAAGCTCTTATAGCTTGGTGGAAGCAACTGGAGGATTTTTTCAATGACCGCATCATACGGAAGTTCAACTCCCAGCTGAGTCAAACAGCCGTGCAACCCAGACATTCTGAGTATGTGCTCACTGACAGAACTATTCTCCTCCATCTTACAGCTAAAGAACTTGTCGGAGACTTCATATCTCTCAAGCCGGGCATGAGCTTGAAAAACTAGTTTCAGCTCCTGGAACATCTCATATGCTCTGTGTAGCTCAAAATGCCTTTGGAGCCCGGTTCCAAACTGTAAAGCATGCCGCACTGAACGACGGAGTAATCATCATTGCACGACTGCCAGGCGTTCAGAACGTACTGGGCTACCGCGGGAACGGGAGGGTCACCAAGCGGTGCATCAACGACATATGCCTTCTTGGATGAAATGAGGATGAGATTTAAGTTACGGACCCAGTCCGCATAGTTGCTTCCATCATCTTTCAGCTTGGTTTTCTCTAGGAATGCGTTGAAATTGAGGTTGACATTTGCGTTGGCCATTGGATCTACAATATTCGTAAAAACAATTTTAGACTAATTTCATGATAATTAAGTTCATCTAATCAAATTATTTAATGAACTCCCACTTAGATCGACATCCCTCTAGTCATCCAAGTGTACATAAAGCACGTCGACTAGCCCGTGTCCGATCATCACGTGAAACGGACTAATCATCCATGGTGAGCATCTCCATGCTGACGTATCATCCAAATGACTCATGTTCGACCTTTCGGTCTCCCGTATTCCGAAGCCATGTCTCTACATGCTAGGCTCATCGAGTCAACCTAAGTGTTTTGAGTGTGTAAATCTGGCTTACACCCGTTGTATGCGAACGTTAGAATCTATCACACCCAATCATCACGTGGTGCTTCGAGACAACAATCCTTCGCAACGGTGCACACTTAGGGGAATACATATCTCAAAATTTTATGAGGGATCATCTTATCTTTGCTACCGTCGTTCTAACCAACAAGATGAAAAACATGATAAACATCACATGCAATCATATAGTGACATGATATGGCCATTATCATCTTGCTCCTTTGATCTCCATATTCGGGGCATGATCATCATTATCACCGGCACGACACCATGATCTCCATCATTGTGTCTCCGTGAAGTCGTCTCGCCAACTATTACTTCTACTACTATAGCTAACCGTTAGCAATAAAGTAAAGTAACCACATGGCGTTGCATCTCATACAATAAATTAAGACAACTCCTATAGCTCATGCCGATTGTCATACTCATCGACATGCAAGTCGTGAATCCTTTTACAAGAACATAATCAATCTCATACATCACATATGTAACACCAGATCCTTTTGTCCATATCACATCACATAGCATAGCCTGCAAAACCAAGTTAGACGTCCTCTAATTGTCGTTGCAAGTTTTACGTGGCTGATTTGGGTTTCTAGCAAGAATGCTTCTTACCTATGTGACAACCACAATGTTGATATGCCAATGCTATTTACCCTTCATAAGGACCCTTTTCATCGAATCCAATTCGACTAAAGTAGGAGAGACAGACACCCGCTAGCCACCTTATGCACCAAGTGCATATCAGGCGGTGGAATGAGTCTCACGTAAGTGTACGTGTAATGTCGGTCCGGGCCGCTTCATCCCACAATACCGCCGAAAAAGATAAGACTAGTAACGACAAGCAATAGACAAAATCATACCCACAACTTTTGTGTTCTACTCGTGCATAGAATCTACGCATAGAACCTGGCTCGGATGACACTGTTGGGGAACGTAGTAATTTCAAAACAAATCCTACGCCATGCAAGGATCTATCTAGGAGAAACCAACAACGAGCAAAGGGGTAGAGCATCTTCATACCTTTGAATATTGCTAAGCAGAAGCGTTGCTAGAACGCGGTTGATGGATTCGTACTCACAACGATTCAGATCGCGGTGGATTCCGATCTATGCGTCGAACAATGGCGCCTCCGCGTTCAACACACGTGCAGCCTGGTGACGTCACCAACACCTTGATCCAGAAAGGAGGGAGGAGAGGTTGAGGGAGAGCTCCGACAGCACGATGGTGTGGTGACGGTGGAGGTGCGTGGTACTCCGGCAGGGCTTCTCCAAGCTCTACGGAGGACGAGGAGGAGGAGGGGTAGGTTTGCGCCGTGGAGGTCGAGGAACTTGTGTTGGCAGCCCCAAAAATCCTCCACTATATATAGGAGGAGAGGGAGGAGGGTGCCCACCCTTAGGGTTTCCACCCTAAGGGGTGCGGCAGCCCTAGATGGGCAAGGGGGCGGCGGCCAAGGGTGGAGGGGCGGCGCCCTATGATGGCTTGCCACCCAAGGCAAGCCCACCACGCCTATGGTTAGCCCCTCACCCCTCTCTTGCGCCTTGGACCCTTGGTGGTGGCGCACCAACCCACTTAGGGGCTGGTTCCCATCCACTTTTCGCCCATGCACCCCTTCGGGGCTGGTGGCCCTTCCCGCTGTACCGCCAGAACCCTTCCGGTGGTCCCCGTACATTACGGGTGATGCCCGAAACACTTCCGGCGATCAAATCCTCACTTCCTATATATGAATCTTTACCTCCGGACCATTTCGGAGCTCCTCGTGACATCCGGGATCTCATTCGGGACTCCGACCAACCTTCGTTAACCACATACACTATTCCCATAACAAATCTAGTTTCATCGAACCTTAAGTGTGTAGAACCTACAGGTTCGGGAACCATGAAGACATGACCGAGACACCTCTCCAGTCAATAACCAACAGCAGGGTCTGGCTATCCATGTTGGCTCCCACATGTTCCACTATGATCTCATCGGATGAACCACGATGTCGACGATTCAATCAATCCCGTATACAATTCCCTTTGTCTATCGGTATGATACTTGCCTGAGATTCGATCGTCAGTATTCCTATACCTTCTTCAATCTCGTTACCGTCAAGTCTCTTTACTCGTTCCGTAACACATCATCCCGTGTCTAACTCCTTAGTCACATTGAACTCAGTGTGATGATGCATTACCGAGTGGGCCCAAAGATACCTCTCCGTCACACGGAGTGACAAATCCCATTCTCGATTCATACCAACCCAACTGATACTTTCGAAGATACATGTAGTGCACCTTTATAATCACCCAGTTACATTGTGACGTTTGATACACCCAAAGCACTACTACGGTATCTGGGAGTTGCACAATCTCATGGTCTAAGGAAATGATACTTGACATTAGAAAATCTTTAGCAAACGAAGTACACGATTTAGTGCTATGCTTAGGATTGGGTGTTGTCCATCACATCATTCTACTAATGATGTGATCCCGTTATCAATGACATCCAAAGTCCATGATCAGGAAACCAAGATCATCTATCGATCAACGAGCTAGTCAACTAGAGGCTCACTAGGGACACATTGTGATCTATACATTCACACATGTATTATGGTTTCCGGTTAATACAATTACCATGAAGTAGGAAATAGAATAATAACCACTTTATAATTGCCTCTAAGGCATATTTCAGCAATAATATGTTCAAATCCTTTATGATGTTAATTACACCTATGATCTTGAACATGGTGATAATTTGTGAGTATTTGCTTTTGTTCTCGAGGACATGGGAGAAGTCTTGTTATAATAATCATGTGGAGTTGGTATTCGTTTGCTATTTTTATGATATGTATGTTGTTGCTTCCTTTAGTCGTGTCATGTGAATGTAGACTACATGACACTTCACCATACGTGGGCCAAAGGGCAGGCATTGTGGAGTAATAATTATACGATGGGTTGCTAGAGTGACACAAACTTAAACCCTAGTTTATGCATTATTCCATAAAGGGGCTGATTTGGATACATATGTTTCATGTTATGATTATATTTATCTTAATTCTTCTTGCATAGTTGCGGATGCTTGTGACAGGGGGTAATTATAGGTGGGTTGCTTGTGTAAGTAAGAAAACATCCAAACAATGGGCCACACACATATCAAATTAACAAAGTAATGAACACGAATCAACTCAAGATGATGAACATGGTTAGGCAACCCTCATGGCGGATGTTTGTTGGTCAGGTGTGCGATCATGTCCGGGGCGTTAGAAGTTGGTATCAGAACCAACCCTCCTGGTTACATGGATGTTTGTTGGTCACGTGCACGATCATGTTGTTCATGATGTTTGTGACATGTCATGGCACATGTATCGGACTGGCCGCACAATCGTATGTGCCAAGAGGGAACGTTCTTGTGACCCGCGAGGACGTTGGTTCCTTTGAGTGGGGGTGTATGTGGTAGACTTTTATAATATGGATGATAGACTACTCATATCAATAAGGAATTTTTTCTTTCCTGGGAGCCCATTCGGAAAGAACTCCCAAGCTACATGCGCTTAGATTGGAGTAATTTTAGGATGGGTGACCGACCGGGAAGTTATTCCCGTGTGCGCACGAGTGAGGACAAAGTGCGCAGCAAAGACTAGTGTTTATTTGGGGGGCATTCTAGATCAAACCAGAAGTAACGACCACTACTGGGTTTGTCCGGGGTGTTACAAACATGGGTGTCGTGCAAGGCCTAATTGTGCAGACATTGATGCATTTAATTAGTGTAGAAGGCGTGTCAAGCTATGGTATACTCCAGGCTCCATATATGACGCACGAATAAAGAAGGGAGCATCCAACATCCCTCGCAAACTATAAAAGGAGGATGACTGAGTTTTGTGGAAGAACACAACACAGAACAACATAGAAGACATAACAACACGAGACTCAAGAGTGTTGCAACACCATAGCACCACATCCCTTAGTGCAAAATTTATCAAAAGAAGACTCAAGAATAGTTATACGTTAAAATGGTACAATTATGCAGCTTCTAGTGCAGATTCTGGACAAGATAAATACTAAACTAGCTAATAATGAGTTAATATTATCTTCGTCTAGAAATAATTGCATCCTCAAAAAGTATAAATTTGCAAAAATGGGACTATCCGGAAGCCTCTCTAGAAGAGACAAGACCATCCAGTTAATAAGACAAGATTCAAGGATGCTAACCATGATAAATAGGATATCATGCAATAGATAATTTAGAAGAAGTTATAGACATGGAACAGTAATTGGAAAGGTACCAAAAATACATGTTAAAAAAAATAAGGCCGCAAACAGGTATATCCCATGTGTATATTTGAAAGTAAAATTGGATTATATAGAATATCAAGAGAAGTAGAATTAAGCGCATCAGTGCATATATACAGTCGAAATAAGGATTGTGGGCAAAAATATTGAAAATGAGCTTAACAATTTGGGTTATAAATATAATCACCAAGGCATGTATATTATAGGAGTTAACGGAATGAACAGAAAGAAATTAGCAATTAAAGTATTAATAACATTACTAGATAACATATGGGAGTCGGTAGATAAAGCATCTCTAGGCTTTATGGAAGGAGATATGAATGAAAATAGATTAATAACATATATAGCTTCACACTGAATGATGCGTGTAGAAGAATATATATAAAAATGAGCTTTGGTTTCTAAACCTAGGGATGTGAAGATTATAAATGAACAAATATGTTAGTAAGCATAGAATTTATAGGAAGGCTCACTAGTAAAATTAGTTCCACATATAATGTAAACGTAAATGATGTAATAGAAAGCATGTAGCCTAAAGGCATAAAATTTATGATTCCTCATAAAATTATATCCAACGATAGAGCATGAGAGGAGTGGAATAAAAGCGAACTAATAGAGAAGAAAGAACTCAAGGAACCACCAAATTACATAAGTTATGAAAATAGTGAAGGAAGTAGTAGTATCAGATTTATGAATTATAAATCTGCAACCTTAGATGACCTAGAGCCTCTCATGTCAGAAACATAAAGTAGTGATAATAAGGATAAAGGCGTATAAGAACGTATGGAAAAGGCAAATTTAGAAGATGAACTAACATATTCTGTGGGGACCCCGACTTACAAGTCGAGATCGTTGAATGAACGTGCTTAGTGATCCCAGAGATCAATGCTCATCGAATAGACATATACTGAATAATGAGAGTCTTACATCCAAGTACCGAATTTATGACATTACATGACCAAATGGTAAAGTTCACAAAGTTGGGCCTAAGGCCAAATCATACTGATACAACTAATAGCGGAAATCATAGGGGCTAAGCGGGTGCCCATGCCATCAAGCCTACACCGATATGCATTCTAACTCGGAAGCGTCCTAGTTCGCAGGGGCGTCTCCAAAGACGTACTCATCTCCAAACTCCGGTCCTTCCATGTTTGGTCAATAATATAACTAGTGGCAAGCCAATGAATACTTTTGAATGTACTCGCAAACAGCCCATGATATGAACGTTGGAAGTGAAGGATAACAATAACATGCACCTTTGATGGAATTTCTCATGGTGGAATGATCATGAATATGCATCAAGTTAAAGAATTACTTTTGAAGAATAGGTTACAGATATCAATATATCTGTCGAGGGCTGAACCATCCGGGCTCACCCTATATGCCAAGTCACCAAACTTGGTCATATCATTACTTTCATAATAATTCGTTTTTCAACACAACTCACACACACTTGGTTTATACGGAAACAACTAGACGTAGTTTAAGAAGGATTACCCAACTGTCCATGACCATGGACACGGCTATTCGAATAGTTTTACACTCTGTAGAGGTAGTATGCTAGACCAACGAGATCGGGGAAACTTCTGTGTCATCCATGACTCGCGGTATATAACATACCCGAGGTAAGTACCTGAGCAATGCCTTTCCCCTGACGATACTAGACAAAGAGGTCCACTCGATTGGTACCCAGCCCACATGTTGTATGTCTTACGAGCACCGACTCAGGACATTATCAACCATGCGAGGACCAACGGTGTGCCTAGAACTCATAAAAATGGCATAGTCGTCCTACCTGGCACGACCCCATCACGAGAGTGACCACACATCACTCCCGCCACTAGTAATGTGGCTCTTTGCTAGCACCGACTAGATTAATCAACATAGCCCCATCCCATAAGGGGTAACGTGGTCGTACTGATAAGGTTGGGACGGTCGACACATCATAAATCTAATCCCATTTCCGAAACCATACTCACACAAATACCGGGTGCACCACTTCACCAAAAGTGGCCACCTAACTCATTATCACCCTCGGGCATTAGTGGCACCCGACGGGGTTTTCAGAAATCTTTGATTATATCATCAGTATGCTCATGCTATTTATTCTAGCATTACTTGTCAACATGATAATAGCATGATCCTCAAAAGGGGGTAGGATGAAGCTCAATGCATGTGCTCCGGAGGAGCCATCGGTTACATCACTTTAGTGATTTACCGGCACTTATGATCTTATGCAACAGAAATACTTGCTATCTTAACATGCAATATAACATATGCTCAGTCATGGTCAAAGGGCTACTTGCCTTGGTCAGCTAGGTATCCGGGGTCTTCGAGGTCTTCCGCTCCGATTCCCTCGTCACACAGATTTTCTATCGTCGTCAAAAGAATAAATAAGAAATAGCTCACTCAAAAACAGATCACAAAGTCATTTTAAAAATGTTCTTTATTATTGATAAATCTAAGTTGTCATTTTGAAAAATATTGCCTCAGATTCTCATGAAGGAACAATTTTAAAATTAACCAAACAGAAGCAAAACTATTCCAATTTAGTCCTTTTTATTATTGTAAAACAGAATAGTTGTTAAAGAATTCACTCAATGGTCTCATTAAATACTACATATTTTTAGAAGAATAACAATGGAAACATTATATTTTTACACTGTTAAATATTTTTATAAAAATCTTTGAAATCAAATTTAAAACATTAAAGAAAAATGGGCTAAGTTCCTGGCCTGGCTCGGCCTAGAACTGGGCTGGACCAAGGCCAGCCGACAGCTTGCCCAGGCGCGCGCACCGTCAGGTTTGAACCTGACGTGCGGGGCACTGCGGTCAGCGACTAAGGGCAGCGCGGGGGAGGGAGCTCGGCCACCGACAGGTGGGGCACACCTGTCGGGGTCTTCTCCTACCTCTGGCCAGAGAGGAGGAGGAGCACGCCGGCGAGGCTGCCGACGTTCTCAAGCCCCACCAAGGACCGAAATGGGTTTGGCATGACGCCGCCTACCTGATGGTGGTTGGAACAGCGACGGAGAGGAAGGGGTTCGCCAGCGACGAGAAAGCCGCGGCAGAGGAGTTTTGGGAGGTGGTCGAGGAGGTAGTTAGGGGCACACAAATGCTCGGGGAAGTTAGGGGAAAGCTTCCTGAGGTCGAGGAGAATCAGTTTGGTGGATCGAGGAATGCAGGAGCCGTCGTGTAGCCGGAGATCGACCCGAGCTCCGAGGCGGAGGGGCCTCGGTTGATCTCGAGCACCGGGGCCCTGCTGCCCTGCTGGGGTGACTAGGGAGGTGCTAGTGGTTGTGGTGAAGCTGTCTAAGGGGTGCTGGAGCGAAGGGGAGGGCTATAAATAGGCCCGTGACGGTGAGCCGATTCGGGAGTGCCGGTGACTCACCGTGGCGTGCATGGGGGGTACAGGGAGGAGCTGGGGTAGAAACCACGGTCTCAGGACAAGGTTTTGGACTGCCAGAACCATCTGCAACAGAGGGAAAGATAGAGAAGTTGAGCATCCGTGGCCATGCAATATTGGCCGGTTCTGGTGCGCGCGTGCACGCGTCGCACGAGCTCTAGCGCGGGAGAGGAGGGGACCTGGTGATTGCTCGACGTTGAGGGGTTGCCGGGGAAGAGGTTGGACACCTCGGGGGAGGCTGGAACTGGCCGAGAGCGTCACCCCCACCTTGGTGGCTTCTTGTAGCACGCCAGAGTGCAGTTTTGGCATGCCACGACATGCTCGTGCGCTCTGAGGCACTTTGGACGTGTCTAACATGTCCTGGCACTAGCTGGGAGTGAGGTTAGCCGTTTGGGTCTCGTGGGAGCTTTGGCTGGTCAAGGGAGACAAGAAATACTTGTGTTGTCAGCTTTGAACTAAAGCTTAGATTGGGGTTTTTGGCCTTTCCACTTTGAATCAGTGAGGGGCCAGTTGACTGGGGTTGGGCATTGATACTGGCCACCTAATCTATGTGTTTGGAGCAAAGGGGTTGGGTTTAGCTGAGGCTAAGAGGGCTTTAACCCATCTGTCAGAAGGACCGCGATAGCGGTTTGAGGGGGTTGCACCCCACCACTGGTGCTGCAACTTAACAGGTTTGGGTTTGGTGCTAAAACATGGGGTTTCACCAAGTTTGAGCTCCATTGGACAAGTTTAGCTATGTAAACTTGAAAACACCTCTATTTAGCCACATCTAACCCTTCCAAAGAGAGTGTGGGCAAACTAAGTCCCACAAATCCCATTTTTGGTGTGGAACCCTCATTTGAGGTATTAGGCCCTCCTGCAAATTTCAGCATTATTGGACAAACTTTGCTATGTAGAGTTACTCTAACTTCAATGTGGACACAAGGGGTTTTTGGGTTATTTGGGGTCCTTACTCAACTTGGATCAAGGTGATACTTTATGTGGACACCAAATATGGCTTAGGGATACCAATGGAATTTTCTAGGATTTTATTAGAAATATTCCGAAAGACCAAAACAGACGGAAATGGTTTTCAAGGTTTTACTCAAATAATTATAATATAAATAGAGGTTAAAAATCTTATGTATGGAAAATATATGTCCTTCTGATCATCTCCAAATTTAATCAGATTTTTCTAAGGCAGAAAAGTATTTTTCCATGAAGGAATACCATTTCTGGCCTCAGAAATAGATATGCAATTAAATTAGGAAAACAACTCTAAAAATAATTATTTTGTGGTTTTGGAATACTAAAATAAGTTAAAATCAGATCACCAACTTTGGGTAGAAACCAACCTTGGTATCAAGGGCCAGTAGCGCAACTCAAGGTACGGTTTTACCCTAATCAGAAACAAGAAGAAGGTTTTGAAAATAATTCAATATTGTGAAATTGGGTTTTATCATCATATGATCAAACACGCAAGCATACAAAGACAACCATGGCACTCACAACATTAGTTTTGAAAAAGTTTTAACAAGTTCAGATTTTTGCATTACAAAGAAAGTGGTGGAAAAACAAGGTGTGACACACCTATCCCCCTTACAAGAATCTCGTCCCCGAGATTCCTAAGCTAGGTGCTAAAAAGGTCAGGAAACTCAGATCGGAAATAGTTTTCACGCTCCCATGTTGCTTCTGCTTTGGTGTGGTTGCTCCACTGAACCTTGAAATACTTGATGGTGCGGCTTTTGGTGCAACGCTCTGCTTCATCCGAATGCGGATCGGCTTCTCCCGGTAGGTGACATCCGGCTGAAGGTCAATGGCCTGGTGGTCAATGTCCTTGTAAAGATTGGGACGATTTGGCGCTTGAAGACACTTCCGGAGTTGTGACACGTGGAAGACGTTGTGCACACCCGAACGTTCCGGAGGTAGTTCCAACTGATAAGAAACTTCTCCACGCCTTGTCGTGATCTTAAAAGGTCCAATGAACCTTGGAGCGAGTTTCCCTTTAACGTGGAAACGCTTGGTTCCCTTGAGAGGTGTGACATGGAGGTACACCAGGTCTCCAGGAATGAACTTTACATCCCTGCGGCAAGAATCCGCATAGCTCTTTTGTCGTGACTTGGTTGCCTTTAGATTTTCTTGGAAAAGTTGCACCTTCTCTTCTGCCTTGTGCAAAACTTCCGACCCGAAAATCAGCCCTTCACCGGTTTCGGACCAGTTGAGAGGGGTGCGGCACTTTCGGCCATACAGCACTTCAAATGGTGCCATTTGGAGACTGGACTGGTAGCTGTTGTTGTATGAAAACTCACGGAATGACAGACAGTCTTCCCATTTGGCACCATGTGCCAAGACGCAAGCGCGGAGCATATCTTCGAGCATCTGATACACTCTTTCGTTTGTCCGCCCGTTTGTGGGTGGAAAGCGGTGCTGAAAGAGATCTTGGTTCCGAGGGCTTCTTGGAACTTCTTCCAAAACCTTGAGGTGAACTGCGTGCCTCGGTCAGATACATCTCCTTGGGGACTCCGTGAAGGCTTGTAATACGCTCAATATAGAGACTAGCCAACTTGTTCCCATCATAAGTGGTGTTGACTGGAATGAAATGGGCCACTTTGGTCAGATGGTCGACAATGACCCATATAGAGTCATATCCTCTGCTAGACCTTGGTAAGCCGGTAACGAAGTCCATGCCTATCTTGTCCCACTTCCATTCTGGCACCTACAGGTGTTGTAGCAATCCAGTAGGTCGCTGATGCTCAACCTTGACTTGCTGGCACACGTCACACTTGGCAACATAAGACGCTATTTCCCTCTTCATGCCATGCCACCAGAATCTTTCTCGGAGATCTTGATACATCTTGGTACCACCGGGGTGAATAGAGTAGGGTGTATCATGTGCCTCCTGTAGGATCAAGTCCTTGAGTTCAGCCTTGTTGGGTACACATAAACGTTTCCCAAACCACACTACTCCTTGTTCATCCACCGAGAATCATGGGGCCTTGCCTTCTTGAATCTTCTTCTTGATGCCTTCAATGCTCTTATGACCCTTCTAGGCCTCCTTGATATCATCAACTAGCGTTGGTTTGACTTCGAGGTTATCTAGGAATCCTGATTCTACTAGCTCCATCCCGAAGTTCTCCAATTCTTCATATAAGGCGGGTTGCCTTTCCTGGAGCATGACATTCAAGGTGCTGGTCTTCCGGCTTAAGGCATGAGCCACTACATTGGCCTTACCGGGGTGATATTGAATGCTGAGATCATAGTCTATGATTAATTCCAACCATCTTCGTTGCCTCATATTCAATTCCCTTTGGGTGAATATATACTTCAGACTTTTTGTGGTGAGTGTATAATTCACATTGTTTCCCCAGAAGGTAATGTCGCCATGTCTTCAAGGCATGCACTGCTGCTGCCAACTCGAGATCATGGGTGGCATAATTCTCTTCATGTGGGCGCAATTTTCATGATAGATACGCCACAACTCTGCCATCCTGCATTAGAACCCCACCGAGCCCGGTCCTAGAGGCATCAGAATATATCACAAACTCCTTCCTGATATCTGGAGTGGCCAATACCGGGGCAGTAGTTAATCTCTTCTTCAATTATTGGAAGCTTGCTTCACACTCCGGCATCCATTCGAACTTCTTACCCTTCTTCAAGAGTTGAGTCATAGGTCGAGCGATGCGAGAGAATCCTTCTACAAACTTGTGGTAATATCCTGCGAGTCCGAGGAAGCTCCCGACTTCTTTTACATCAATTGGCGATTCCCAATTGGTTACCGTAGTAATCTTGGAGGGATCAACTGCCAATCCACTTGTTGTCATGGTATGACCCAAGAATCCAACTATGTTCAGCCAGAATTGGCACTTGCTGAATTTGGCATAAAGTTGGTGCTCTCGAAGCTTTTCCAATACTAACCTCAAGTGTTGCGCATGCTCTTCTTCGGACTTGGAAAAGATTAATATGTCATCAATGAATATGACGACAAACTTATCCAGGTATTCCATGAAGACCTTGTTCATGAGGTACATGAAGTAAGATGGGGCATTAGTCAATCCAAAAGACATGACGGTGCATCCGTACAGACCGTACGAGGTCACGAACGCAGTCTTGGGTATGTCCTCGGGTCGGATCTTCAGTTGGTAATATCCAGATCGGAGATCGATCTTGGAGAATACCTTAGCTACATTTAGCTGATAAAACAAGTCTTCAATCTTAGGGAGTGGATACTTGTTCTTGATCATGACCTCATTGAGAGAACGGTAATCGATGCAGAGTCTGATAGTCCCATCATTCTTGGACACGAAGAGAATATGTGATCCCCAAGGTGACGCACTTGGACGAATAAACCCTTTCCTGAGTTACTCATCCAGTTGCTTCTTCAGCTCTGTTAGCTCTTCGGATCCCATCCTGTAAGGCCTCTTATAGATAGGCCTTGATCCAGGCATGAGCTCAATGATGAACTTGATGTCTCGGTCAGGAGGCATTCCTCGTAGCTCATCAGGAAAGACTTCCGGGTACTCACAGACTATTGTCACTCGATCGAGTTCTACCTCTGGCAGGCTGTTAACCTGTGGTACTCGAGCGGGTACTGGCTGAGAGACATACTTGACTTTGACCACTTGGTCGCTTGTCATGGTAACGGCCCTGTTGGCATAGTCCAAGATGCTTTGATGCTTGGTGAACCAATCCATGCCGAGAATTACTTCTAGGCCTTGCGACTTAAGCACAATGAGATCCGCTGAGAAGCTCGTCCCATTGATAACTATCCCGACCTTCCTACATCCTAGGTTGGTCCTCAACACTACTCCCCGGGTTTGAATTGCCATTTGCCCGCGAAGCAGGGTAGGTTTTAAACCACATTTTTCCACAAATCTTTGTGTAACAAAAGAATGTGAAGCACCAAAATCAAACAATACTGTTGCTAGGGTGGAGTTAACGAGGAACGTGCCCAGAATGCAGTCTGGGTCTTCCTGTGCCTCTTCTGCGGAGATATGATTAATCCGCCCCCTGCTGTGATACTTCTGATTGCGGGGAGCCTAATTCCTGCCTGGTGCTACTTGGCCTTGATTTGGCGCAATGGGGTGCGGTGCGTCGGGCTTCTATTTGCGACACTTCCTGGAATAGTGCCCTATTTGTCCACATCCAAAACAAGTAACTTGTGCTGGAAGATTGGCTTTGACTCCACTGTTGTTTGGTGGACTGATTGCTGGCTTGGTGTTGACTTGCTGCTGATGGTGGTATTCTGGCGAAATGTCAGAGTCTTGTACTGTTGCTGCGGATAGCTGGGTCTTGCTGGAGCTGACTGCCATGGGCGTGGCTTCGGGTTACTCGGTCCTCCACTACCCATTAGCTTGCGCTTGCGGGTGTCGTCCATAGCACGATGCTTGTCCTCCAACATAAGGGCCTTATTAACCAGGTCGCTGAGGGTCCGGCATTCACAAAGAACCAGCTGACAGTGGAGTGACTGGTGCAGTCCTTCCATAAAGCGTTCTACTTTGGCGGCCTCGGTATTGACGTCTTCAGGTGCATATCTTGACATGAGGTTGAACTTCTACAAATACTCCTTAACGGATCCACTGCCTTGCCTTAAGGCTCAGAATTCCCGCTTCTTAATGGTCATCATTCCGGTAGGAAAGTGAGCAGCGCGGAATCCATCTTTGAACATGGCACAAGTGATGACTTGCCCTGCCCGCATGGTCTGGAATCCTTCCCACGAAGCTCTGGTCGTGCCTCCGAGATAGTGAGAAGCATAGAGGACTTTCTCACGATCATTAGTGCATTTGACCAGCACGAGGAGGTCTTCGGTAGTACGGATCCAGTCATCAGCATCCAATGGTCCAGTCGTCTCCGTGAATATGGGTGGCGTAGTTCGCATGAACTCAGAGAGAGTAGAGCGACCATTGCCATTCCCGTTCTGCGGCAGGTTGTTCACCAAAGTTTGAGCCAGCTGCTGAATAGCGGCAATGTTGGCTTGACGTTCCTCTCGAAGAGCTTGAAGGAACTGAGCCACAGTCAAGATTTTTGGAGGAGGCGGTGGTGGTGGAACATCGTCTTGCTTCTCATGGTGATCTCCAGCTTGAGCTTCCCCTCCGGTTCCCTGCTGTTGTGCTGAGGAGGCAGAGCCGGGGTTGCCGAAGGTGCTGTTGCGAGTTGCATTCACCATCCTGTCAGGGGAGTAGACAGGTCAATTTGCCGAACTGGCTGAAATCATAAGGGATGATGCTCTAGTAAAGAGGGGGTATGGTGTTATGCTAGTGTGAAAGTTTTAAGCCAAAGGTTTTTGAAAAGCTAATGCATTAGTTAAAAACAAGCGACGTTGTCGCTCACAAGCTGCCTAAGGCAGATTGCGACTTGCATCCAATATGCTTACACAACACTCATGGTTCACTGAACCGATACTGAATAATAAGAGTCTTAAATCCAAGTACCGAATTTATTACATCACATGACCAAATGCTCAAGTTCACAAAGTTGGGCCTAAGGCCAAATCATACTGATACAACTAATAGCAGAAATCATAGGGGCTAAGCGGGTGCCCATGTCATCAAGCCTACACCGACAGGCATTCTGACTGGGAAGCGTCCTAGTTCGCAGGGGCGTCTCCGAAGACGTACTCATCCCCAAACTCCGGTCCTTCCATGTCTAGTGAATAATATAACCAGTGGAAAGCCAATGAGTACTTTTGAATGTACTCGCAAACAGCCCATGCTATGAACATTGAAAGTGAAGGATAACAATAACATGCATCTTTGGTGGAATTTCTCTTGGTGGAATGATCATGAATATGCATTAAGTTAAATAATTACTTTTGAAGAATAGGTTACATATATCAATATATCTGTCGAGGGCTGAACCATCCTGGCTCACCCTATATGCCAAGTCACCAAACTTGGTCATATCATTACTTTCATAATAACTCCTTTTTCAACACAACTCACACACACTTGGTATATGCGGAAACAACTAGACGTAGTTTAAGCAGGATTACCCAATTGTCCTTGACCGTGGACACGGCTATTCGAATAGTTTTACACTTTGCAGAGGTAGTACACTGGACCCACGAGATCCGGGAACCTTCCGTGTCATCCCCGACTCGCGGTATATAACATACCCGAGGTAAGTATCCGATCAATGCATTTCCCCTGATGATACTAGACAAAGAGGTCCACTCAATTGGTACCCAGCCCACATGTTGTACTCTTACGAGCACCGACTCTGGACAGTATCAACCATGCGGGGACCAATGGTGTGCCTGGAACTCATAAAAATGGCATAGTCGTCCTACCCTTGCACGGCCCCGTCACGAGAGTGACCACACATCACTCCCGCCACTAGTAATGTGGCTCTTTGCTAGCACCGACTAGAGTAATCAACATAGCCCCGTCCCACAAGGGGTAAAATGGTCGTACTGGTAAGGTTAGGACGGTCGACACATCATAAATCTAATCCCATTTCCAAAACCATACTCACACAAATATCGGTTGCACCACTTCACCAAAAGCGGCCACCTAACTCATCATAACCCTCGGGCATTAGTGGCACCCGACGGGTTTTTCATAAATCTTTGATTATATCATCAGTATGCTCATGCTATTTATTCTAGCATTACTTGTCAACATGATAATAGCATGATCCTCAAAAGGGGGTAGGATCAATGTCAATGCATGTGCTCCGGAGGAGCCATCGGTAACATCACCGTAGTGATTTACCGGCACTTATGATCTTATGCAACGGAAATACTTGCTATCTTAACATGCAATATAACATATGCTCATTCATGGTCAAAGGGGTGCTTGCCTTGCTCAGCTAGGTATCCGGGGTCTTCTAGGTCTTCCGCTTCGATTCCCTCGTCACACGGATTTTCTACCATCGTCAAAAGAATAAATAAGAAATAGCTCACTCAAAAACAGATCACAAAGTCATTTTAAAAATGTTCTTTATTACTGATAAATCTAGCTTGTCATTTTGAAAAATATTTGCCTCAGATTCTCATGAAGGAACATTTTTAAAATTAACCAAACAGAAGCAAAACTATTCCAATTTAGTCCTTTTTATTATTGTAAAACAGAATAGTTGTTGAAGAATACACTCAATGGCCTCATTAAATACTACATATTTTTAGAAGAATAACTGTGGAAAAATTATATTTTTACACTGGTTAATTTTTTTTATAAAAAGCTTTGAAATGAGATTTTTAAAAAATAATAAAGAAAATGGGCTAATTTCTTGGCCTCGCTCGGCCTGGAACTGGCCTAGCCCAAGGCTAGCCGAGAGCCTGCCCACGCGTGCGCGCTGTCAGGTTTGAACCTGACGTGCGGGGCCCTGGGTTCAGCAGCTGCGGGCAGCGAGGGGGAGGGAGCTGGGCCACCGATAGGTGGGGCACACCTGTCGGGGTCGTCTCCTACCTCTGGCCAGAGAGGAGGAGGAGCACGCCGGCGAGGCTGCCGACGTTCTCAAGCCCCAACAAGGGCATAAATGGGTTCGACATGACGCCGCCTACCTGCTGGTGGTCGGAACAGCGACGGAGAGGCAGGGGTTCGTCGGTGAAGAGAAAGTCATGGCGGAGGAGTTTCGGGAGGTGGTCGTGGAGGTAGCTAGGGGCACAAAAATGCTCGGGGAAGTTGGGGGAAAGTTTCCTAAGGTCGAGGGGGTCAGTTTGGTGGCTCGAGGAATGCAGGAGCCGTTGTGTAGCCGGAGCTCCGAGGCGGAGGGGCCTCGGTTGATCTCGAGCATCGGGGCTCTGCTGGCTTACTAGGGTGGCTAGGGAGGTGCTAGTGGTCGTGGTGAAGCTGTCTGAGGGGTGCTGGAGCGAAGGGGAGGGCTATAAATAGGCTCGCGACGGTGAGCCGATTCGGGAGCGCCAATGACTCACCATGGCGTGCATGGGGGTGCAGGGAGGAGCCGGGGTCGAAACCACGGTCTCAGGCCATGGTTTTGGACTACCATAACCATCTGCAACAGAGTGAGACAGAGAGAAGTCGAGCATCCGTGGCTGCGCAACCTTGGCCGGTTCTGGTGCACGCGGTCTCGCGTTGCACGAGCTCTAGCACGAGAGAGGAGGGGCCCTGATGGTTACTCGATGCACAGGGGTTGTCGGGGAAGAGGTTGGACACCTTGGGGAAGGCTAGAACTGGCCGAGAGCGTCGCCCCCACCTCGGTGGCTACCTTTAGCGCGCCCAGAGCACAGTTTTGGTATGCCATTGCATGCTGGTGCGCTTTGAGGCACTTTGGACGTGTCTAGCATGTCTTGGCACTAGCTGGGAGTGAGGTTAGCCGTTTGGGTCTCGTGGGAGCTTCGGCTAGTCAAGGGAGACAAGAAATACTTGTGTTGTCAGCTTTGAACTGAAGCTTAGATTGGGGTTTTTGGCCTTTCCTCTTTGAACCAGTGAGGGGCCAGTTGACTGGGGTTGGGCATTGATACTGGCCACCTATTCTATGAGTTTGGAGCAAAGGGGTTGGGTTTACCTGAGGCTAAGAGGGCTTTTCACATCTGTCAGAAGGTGCTCGACAATAGTTTGAGGGGGTTGAACCCCACCACTGGTGCTGCAACTTAACAGGTTTGGGTTTGGTGCTAAAACATGGGGTTTCACCAAGTTTAAGCTCCATTGGACAAGTTTAGCTTTGTAAACTTGAAAACACCTCTTTTTGACCAGATCTGTCCCTTCCAAAGAGAGTGTGGGCAAACTAAGTCCCACAAATCCCATTTTTGGTCTGGAACCCTCATTTGAGGTATTAGGCACTCCTGCAAAGTTTCAACATCACTGGACAAACTTTTCTATGTAGAGTTGCTCTAACTTCAATCTGGACAGAAGGGTTTTTTGGGTTATTTGGGGTCCTTACTCAACTTGGATCAAGGTGATACTTTATGTGGACACCAAACATGGCTTAGGGATACCACTGCAATTTTCTAGGATTTTATTGAGAATATTTCCTATTGAAATATTCCAAAATATCAATACAGACAGAAATGGTTTTCAGGGTTTTACTCAAATAATTATAATATAAATGGAGGTTAAAAATATTTTCTATGGAAAATATATGTTCTTCTGATCATCTCCAAATTTAATCAGATTTTTCTAAGGCAGAAAAGTATTTTTCCATGAAGGACTACCATTTCTGGCCTTAGAAATAGACATGCAATTAAATTAGGAAAACAACTCTAAAAATAATTATTTTGTGGTTTTGGAATACTAAAATAAGTTAAAATCAGATCACCAACTTTGGATAGAAACCAACCTTGCCATCAAGGGCAAGTATTGCAACTCAAGGTAGGGTTTTACCCTGATCATAAACAAGAAGAAGGTTTTGAAAATAATTCAATATTGTGAAATGGGTTTTTATCATCACTTGATCAAACACACAAGAATACAAAGACAACCATGGCACTCACAACATTAGTTTTGAAAAAGTTTTAACAAGTTCAGATTTTTGCATTACAGAAAGTGGTGGTAAAAACAGGGTGTGACATATTCAGAAGAAAAATTAAAATGTATAAACTGGGAATACAAGACTTCAATGACATTAGATTGGCCAAAAATAAGAGAAAGGGGAAGCATTCATTATTAGAGTAATTGCATGGTTAAAAACATTAATAAAGTATAAAAAACCTATTGTTAGTAACCCAATAGTGCCAAAACAAAGAAGAACCAGAGAGACAAAATTGACTAATAAAAATAAAACCGAAAGTCATAAGGAGAAGGTCATGCGTGAAGAAGAGCAATGGGTCATCAATAATAAGTTGTTATTAGAAAGTTATGAAGAAGAACAAGAAGAATCGTGGGATGGATATGAAGATAAAAGTTATATCGCTTTAGAGAAAAATGTTGATTTGATACCCTTTAGATGACAGAAGTTTACATAATTTTGAAAATGCGATAGAAGCTATGGAAGTGGATCTAGGAAATAATAAAAGAAGAAGAGGATATGGTGAGACTTGAGTAAAGAGAGAGGGATAAATAGAGAGAGACCTACTCGATCAACTAGAAAATGGCCGCCTGAAAAAGATGAGTATCAACCTATATATATCCCTCAACAATATACATTTATGTCTTCTAAAAGAAGAGGATTCAAAAGGGTGGTACGGGTCCAAAATTCTAGGAACGATGATGCAATACTAAACTTAGCAGCCCATGACCCTCTAGATTGGCCGAATATAATTAGTATATGGAAAGAATTAATTTTCCAAAAATACATAGAAAATAAGTATACTATTGGGAATAAGGTAGAAGATATGATAACATATATCGAAACATTTTTAGGAGAGTCCATAAAATTTTTATGGGGTCAATGGGTCGAAATATATCCTGACCAATATGAAGGAGTAAAAAGGGTTGGAAATAATCCTAATAATTTTGCAAATGTTATCAAATATGGTGATAGTTGAAGATCCAGAATTAGGTCATACCATAGCATAAAATGAGAGGTTGAGACAAATCGAGAAATTAACATTAACTAGTTGGAAAGGTATAAAAGGATTCTCTCATCATTATTCATATAATTCTACCACAACTAAAGAAGGCTATAATAAAGGCGTGGTTGAAAGTTATTTTAATAAACTACCCGACCCTTGAGGATCTAGAATATGTAAAGAGTATAAGAAAGACAGTGCTGGTATTGAAATAAACATATCCCAAGCTATAACTTTTGTATTCAAACATCTAAGAAAGGTATGTCCAAGTATACAAGCCGAGAGGTGTATGAAAAAAAATCAAATTATAAATTTTGCAATAAAATTGTACAATACCATTAACATATGGAGAAGAAAGGCATAAAAATAAGGAATTTTATAAACCACAAAGGAGAGATAATAGAAACTTCAGAACGAAGAAAATATATTTCTTATAATGATCAGATAATGGAGCCCCATTCTTACATAAGCGAAATGTGAGAAGATAAAATCCTAGAAAATCCTATGACAGAACATGTAGGTGCTTCATATGTAGTTCACTTGATCATGTAAGCAAAACTTGCCCTAAAAGACCGAAAAAGGTACTCTAGCAACTCTGAAGAACAAGAAAGAGTATTAATAATAGACAGTGTTAATGAAAATATATTAGTATGTGATTACGAGATAGATGATGCATCAATATATTTTATTATAGAAACAGGTAAGGTAGAAAATGAAGAGCTATAAGAACTATCAAGTGAGGATGAAATAGATTTAATAGACGAGTTTTTAGGACTAAAAATACAGATGATGAAGTAGATTGTGAGCATGGTTAGATTAGAGGAAAAGGTGATTATAATACAAAATATGCATTTTACATATATTACCCGAGTCAAGAAAATATGTTTACATGTAGTATCATGTTTTGTCACTACAGATGTACTCATGAAAGTAATTAGGTGGGAGGCCATTGCAACTTGGTGGCGACTTGAATGGGGTTGATCGGAATCGAGAGACGTGAGTTTACCCAGGTTTAGCCCCATCGATGGAGGTAAAAGACTACATCCTGTTTTTGGTGTTTATTGATGATGATCTCGATTACAAGGGTGCACAATTGCTACCTAGAGCGCGAAGGTTTCTAACCTCTCCTCTCTACCTCAAGGCTCCCCTTTATATATAGGTGCAGGCCGTGAGATTACAACAGATACTGGGTCTTAACATAACCCGTAACTCATTCCTTCTCTTACTAACTTGGGCGTGGGAGAATCTTCATGTCTTTGTTCATGAGTCGGCCCGCCATGCGATGGGCCATGAGCTGACCTCTGCGGTGATTCGCCTCCTGGTCCTTCATGTTTAAGGGCCTCCATCCCAATTCATAGCCCAGGCGGGTTACCTGCTCGCAGGTCAACCCATGGGGTATATCCCCAACATGTAGTTCATGCTTAATACAAGCATGTAATTCATGACTAAAATCTACCAATCAAAAGTGGAGACAAGAAATACAATATGCACATGAAGATAGAATATTATCTAGCACAGTTAGAAATCTAGAAAATAGACTAAATAAACTAGAGACAAAGCTAGAAGATCTAAGAGATAAGATGGAAAAGGATACACACAAAGAACATGAAAACCATGTTAGCACTGAAATGAAAGACCAAATGGTAATAGTAAGAGGTAAACTGAAGATAGGTTCATTCAATTAAAAGATGTGATAAGAAGTTTTGGGAATATATATAGTCATTTAAGGAAGTACTAGGGATAAGCATTCCCGTTAGAAAAGTTTTCAAACCAAATATTTCCTACAAGATATTAGCCTTATTAGATACAGGTTGTACGAAGAACATCATTCATGCCAAATATTGCGCTAGGTGTCCTAAAATAGTTAATAATAATGATGAAGTATCCATAGACATGTCACAAATAAAGAAAATACACAACCAATTAGCATATAATATATAAACTTATATTAATGGTACAAAATATATAATCGATGAAATCACAATCATAGATTTGTTTGTAGTAAATGATGATGTGATATTAGGATTAAGACTTTTACAACAGTCACTTCATACCAAAACTATGCATGAAGAAGGTGTTACATTTGTCCCCTATCAAGATAGTTCTATATATATTTGAAGTATTAAAATAAAGGAAGACAATTCAACTTGCTGAAGTGTCCAACTATCTAAAAACAAAATGGAAATTTGTAGAGAAAAAATATTTTTCCTTGGCCATGAAATAAGAGAAGATAAAATATACTTACGGTCATATTGCAAAGGAAATTTTGCAATTCCCTGATAATATGAATGATAAAAGGTTTTGGAGCAGTTCTTAGGAATGGTAAACTATGCGAGGAATTATATAGATAACTTAGCAAAGCTTGCTTGACTCTTTATGCTAAGTTAAGAAAGAATTCTGAAAAATATTTAATATAAAATTAGTAAGGACCATTAAAGATAAGGTCAAAAATTTGAAGCCCCTAGAATTACCATTGGAGGAACACTACTCCATAATTAAAACAGTGCGTCTAAAGTAGGTTGGGGTGCTATATTAAAGCAAAAGACGAATACATATTATCCTAAATCATAAGCCTAAGGAAGCTATAAATTCAAAACAATGAATAATATTGATAGGGAAATCCTTGCGGTATAGTTAACACAATAAATGCTTTCATATTATACTTTAGAGTTAAGGACTTCACAGTACGAACAGACTGGGAAGAGATATGTAGATAGAATAATGAGACTAATAGTAAGAAAAGTTCGATTAGAAGATAAGTTCTATTAGAAGATGTTATAGCTGGGAATGGATATAAAGTAACATTTGAACATACTAAAAGGAAGGATAATAATTTACCCGACAAATTCTCTCCCTCATCGATCTTCCAGAAATGAAGAGAGGATTGCTCCCTGTAGGATTTGAAGCATATATATTTGGCAAAGAAAATAAGCTTAGGATATTTGCATCGGGCACACTCAATTTCAAGCCCAAGAGCCATATAAATATTGATGACATCCAGAGATGCATACTCAACAACTTCTAGTTCTAGTAAACCAATGAGAGAAGACAAAGGGTACCTGCTGGCAATATAATAGCTTATGAGAATACATGAATTTGTTGAATAAAGGCACACCCAAAGCAGCTAAACAGAAATGCAAAAATTGAAGACGCTATTTATAATATTTTATGGGAATAAACTAGGAATATATATTAATTTTGAGACGTGCTTAAAGAAATATTTGATGCAAGGAGAAAGAATGAAGATTTATCTTGGAAAAGATATGATGATTTCTATGAAGCTCTAAAATGGGCAAGATGCTTAATAGGAGAGAATTATTATATATACCCAAAAGTTAAGAATATATCCAAAGCTGGAGAGGTATAACTAACAATATGACCACTCCATCATTTAGAAAATATACCAAGGGGGGAGCTCAAGCTGTGGGAAGTTTAAAGAAGAAGATTCCCCTAAATATGAAACATACAACGACTGTCTTGTCAAAGGAACCGATCCTTTAGACACTGAATATATATATTTGAAGATAAATAAAAAATATGAAGAGACTAAAAAGTCATTGAAGGTGGAAATAAAAGAAGAAATTCTAAAAGAACTACGATTAGAAGTGAACGAAAATTTTGAAGAAGTAAAGAAATAATATGATCAAAAAATTAACTTCAGTCTTCCTCACACAGATCATATGGATATTGCCGGACACGACAAACCAATCATATAAAAGATCATAACCATAATATCCAAATATCTTAGAATATGAATTGATATGACTATAAAGTATTCGGGCACGGATGATTTATAGCCGAATATTGATAATATACCTGAATATCTCTAAAATTTGAATATTGATACAGTATTATCAATAGTATGGGCAGTGTAGACCCATACCGATTTTTTTGCCACACATGAAGACTCATGCATGAGAAAACAAAAGAGTATATCTGAATTTTGCGGCCAAGAAGAGCCAAAACTACTAAAGAATGCATATATTAATCGTCTAAACAACAAGGCATGAAAATATTGTTGGCTTGTGCAAATAGTAATGCATATAGCTTTGCATGCAAGTAATGGAATTAAGATATTGGCCTGGTCCTCGAAGCCAAATTTTAGTCACGACAAAGACTTCGTTGTGGACAAAATTCTCAGTCTAGACAAAATTCTGAGTCTAGACAAAGTTTTTTGTGTGGACAAAATTATCTGTCTAACATCCCTATTATGCGAGGCTATCACAACGCTAGACTGATATTTTTGTCCAAACCGAAAACTTTGTCTACACTAGGAATTTTTTCCATACTGCAAATTTTGTCCACACCAAAGTCTTTGTCGTGGCTGAAATTTGGCTTCCAGTTCCACGGTAAAATATTCCTATGACATACCTGGATGTACAAACCAGCCCAATAACGTAACTCCATTGCTTGTGTATGAAGCTATATGCACTATTATTTGCACAAACCAACACCCTTAGTGTCGTGGTTTTGTGACGGCAGATGTCCTCGTGAAAGGACTTAGTGTTGGAGCCATCGCACCTTGGTGGCGACTCAAAGGGGTTGAGCGGAAGCGAGACTCGGGTTTACCCAGGTTCGGCCCCTCTGATGGTGTCCTGCTTTGTGTATATTGATGGTGGAATCGATTACAAGGAGGGCATAACTCACCTAACCTAGCTCTCGATGGATTGTAACTTAACCTATATGCCCTAGGAACCCGCCTTTATATACAGGTCGAGGCCCTAGGTTTTACAAAAGTCCATGCTACATTACAAATCGTGGCCTGCCACATCTCTAAACCGTCGTGTCTTCGAAGCAAGGAAATGGCCACGGCGACTTATCTTCTCCATAGATCTCGAACGGCCATCCAGGCTCATGTGCCCGACCGGCTCTCCATTGAAGTTCTCCTTGCACCTCAAACCTGGGCCAATATCTATCTTGATTATGAACGTTGAATCGTCATTCACCTGACCCGACCCAATAGGGCGGGTCATACCGCGGGTAACATCCCCAACATTAGGCCCCAGATTGACTTGAATTCATTGACACCAATAAACTTTCATACCTGTCTACAGCGAATCACACATGATCTCTGACCTTTCTCCTTCAACGAGTGACAAGCCACCAATCTTAATAATTCGCCTGTATCGCTAAGTCTTTCATGCGTGATGTCATCATCTCCACTATTCCATGGATCTTGATGACGTCATTTCCAACGGATATTTTGTCTTATCCTGTCATCTCGAGAATCTAGGCGCCATCATTTCCAATTTTCAAAGCGCCTCCTTGACTCCCGCGCCTGCCGTTTCAATTTTCGCCCTAAGCCACAGGGGGAAAGGGATATCCCCACCTACCTTTATTCCATCTCATCCAGTGCGTCTTCTTCCTCAAGCTCGCGTTACGAACGTCATGCCGTCATCGAACCTCTGCTTTGGACCTCCTGCCTCTCGGACTGATCTGGGCGCGGTCTT
The DNA here is from genome assembly GCF_904849725.1 of Hordeum vulgare subsp. vulgare. NCBI lineage: Eukaryota > Viridiplantae > Streptophyta > Magnoliopsida > Poales > Poaceae > Hordeum > Hordeum vulgare. The sequence goes on along the minus strand of NC_058520.1, from coordinate 398,715,268 downwards.
TGACTTAAACCTCCGCGGCCTGCTTCCGTCGTCGCCCCGATTCATCAGGTAACTCTTTGTCCTCTCGTAGGTCCAAATCCCAAACTTCCCCGGTTCTTAGGGCAGCACCGGAACCCCTCGAGTATTTGCATATTTGCAACATCGATCCGCATAGGCATTGTTTTTAGATCTCGCCTTATAGCAAAGAACTGCGGTAGTCCCATCAACACTCCTCGATAGATCTGTTGTTTCCCCCATGGTTTCACAGGACCACCACACAGCTCCACAGTATCCTTGTGTTTATTTTGGCAAGTTATCTTCGTCAATAAAATCACCCGTAGATCTGTGAACTCTGTCATGGTATTGGAAACGTGTTTATCCTCGACTAGAAATCTGCTAAGGGAAATTTTAGAAACATAACCCGCCCTTGGTGCCGTGACGAGTCACAATGTCCTTTTAAATATTTTTCCAGCTATTGGCTGGTGAGTCACCACTTTGTAGGTCCTTATGACCCGCCAATCATTCTTATGCAGATCTCAGCCCCCATTTTTTAAGCTTGTAGTCATGGGTTCCATCTCTAAGTGCAACTGGTTACCAACAGAAGTTGACGACGCCTACCTTGCAAACTTCGTGAAAGTGGAAAATCTCGTGCCGCAATAAACGATCGACTGGCGAACCGCCCTAGGGGAGCAACGACCGCAAACCGTCGAAGGGGAGGTAGTCGTTTTTACTGATCACCTCTAGCGAGGCTTTACACCACCCGGCTCAAAGTTCTTCAGGGACGCCTTGCATTTCTTAAACCTCCGTCCCCAAGACTTAGGCCCAAATTCCTTCAGCAACCTTTGCCAGTTCCAAGTGTTCTGCGAGGCTTATCTGCAGATAGAGCCTACTGTACTTTTGTTCAGGAAGTTCTTTTATTTGAACCGCCAAACGGAGTTTGCCAATGGGCCCTGCCTAGATCTTGGAGGTATTAATATCCAGAGGTGACGAGAATGCTGGTTCCCAGCTGCTGCACTACCGAGTCACCCCAAGGGTTGGGCAAAAACTTGGTTTTACTGCCGTGACACCTCTCCATCCAATGAGAACCCCTTACCAGGCTTTAGGCAGGAACGCCTGCCCATGGATTTCAAGCTGCCTGAAAAGCTAACTGAGGAAGAAGAAGCTTCATTCGTCCACGTCTTTGCAAAGCTTAGGGCCTTAACCGCCAACGGTCTTACCGGTATCGATCTGATACGTTGTTAGGTGGAGTAGAGAATTATGCCCTTGAGCCGCCGGGACGGCTTACTGTGTGAGTTTAATGGCGAATTAAACCACCCACAATGCTTTTACCACGTGAGGCTTGAAGAAGAAGACATTGTTGAAATTGTGAAGAAGTTAAGTGGTGAGCATGTTGAAAACTGCTCCAAGATCGGGTAAAAACCTTTCTGCGCTTCTAATCCGGCTCCAGAGGTAAAACATCACAACTCGCCCTTCTAGATTTTAATATACTCAGGCTTGTCTCTGATCCGGGCTTTAATTATATCGATCGGAGGGGTTCGGCCTTCTAGAACCGAAGACCCAAAACCGTCATCAAGAAAGCACCGAAACCCGCCCCAAAGAAGAAGAAAACCAGGGGCAAGGCCACCACAAAGGAGTCATCCGTTGTGGGCGAGTCTCGGATCGCCGAGGAACAATGAGAGGAAAATGCTCTTTGTATTTATTATTTTAATCTAATTTGTACTCATGCTTTGCCGCTTCTATTTATAGGACGAAGACATAGAGAGCCCAAATGAATACGTCGAGGTAATTTCCATTTCTTTTGACTCAAACTCTTCTCCTCCCAAGCCGGCAAGGCAAATCTGTAGGGAAGTTCCCCTATCTCACCCGAATGCTTATGTGGATCCCGATCTCCTTTTTAAGAAGGCGAGTTTTGCGCCCAAACGTCATACTCGTAGCCACTCTGGGGACCTCTTGCCCGATAAAACGGCTGGCCGTAAACGACAGAGCGAGGTACATTTTTTTAAACGTCCTTTCTTCTTGTGCAAATCATTATCACGATATACTCAATCTTTAAATCCTACATCCAATAGGTTTCACCTCCTTCATCTGGCGACTCAGCTACCTCAGCTCTTCCCCCATTGATCCGCCTTCAAGGGTAAGTTCTTTCATCAACATGCTCTTTTGGGTACCAGTGTTTCTATTTCAACATATTTACCATTGGTCCGCAAGGCTCAAGCGAAGAAGAGGAAAACGAGCGAGTCATGATCCGCGCCCAAGGTGGCTGAAATATTGGGAATGAGTACTTCCATCACAAAAGCTCAAGACGAACCGGCTGAGACTCATGCCGAGGCCTTTGATGATTTCCCTCACATTCGGGAGGAACTTCCAAGTCCTCAGAAGGAGTTAACTGAAAACCTCAATCCACCAAGTTCTCACAAGGCGGTTGAAGACTTGATGCCTAACCCAGATCCAGTCGCCGTCACTCATACCAGTTTTTCGAAACCTGCCTCCATGGTTTTAACCAATCATGCACCCAAAGATGCCCCATTATTTGCAGAGAAGGACATGACCAAACTGAAGCTTCCCAATTTTGAGAAGCTGGAGTTTGATGAACTATACTCTAGTTTTGTGAGCCGCCTGGAGACGATCCATGAAATGGAAAAAAGCTTGGTTCACATGATGCAAAGAAAACATGAGGTATGATACCTGTTAACCTTCTTGACATGTCCTCCCATAGCCCTCCAAAGGGCGAGTCATCTGTGACGAATCGTGCTTTGTATAAACTTTCAACCTGTAGCCCCCAAGGGCCAGGTCATCTTTTTAAAGATGATCCGGATCTTTTACTTTGTACTTGAAGAAAGCTTCAACCTGTAACCCCCAAGGGCCCGGTCATCTTTTTAAAGATGAGCCGGATCTTTTAGTTTGTACTTGAAGAATTCTTCAACTTGTAGCCCCCAAGGGTCGGGTCATCTTTTTTTTGAAGATGAGTCAGGTATTTAGCATATATTTGAAGAAAGATTCAACCTGTAGCCCCCAAGGGCCGGGTCATCTTTTTAAAGATTAGTCGTGTCTTTAGCATATATTTGAAGATAGCTTCAACCTGTAGCCCCCAAGGGCCGGGTCATCTTTTTAAAGATGAGTCGGGACTTTAGCATATATTTGAGGAAAGCTTCAAACTGTAGCCCGCAAGGGCCGGGTCATCTTTTTACAGATGAGTCGGATCTTGCTTTAAGGTATTACCTTAGAAAAAATGAATCATACATTAGCCCCCAAGTGTCCGGGATGTTGCTTGCAATGTGCATGAAACTTGCTTTGCCCTGATGGTTTGTAGGAATCGTTGACTCGGGCCGACTCAACTGTGGCCGGTTTGAAGTAAAGTATGGCTGAGCAGCAAGACGCTCGAGCTAAATTTGAAGAGAAGCTTCGGCTTGGACTGGCTGATATGGAGAAAATGAAGGCACAACACAAAGAGCTTGAGAACAAAGCCAACACTGAGCAAGCCACTTTACTGAAAAGGGGGGAACAGGCCGAAGAGAATATGAAAGCCATCGTGCAACAACTGTCCGGGTTAAAACATTATATCTCAAAGATGGGTCATGCTGTGTTTGGTAAGTATCCACCATTTCCTTCTAAAGTCATGTTGTAAGATCTTTTGGTGACTTATGATCGTGCATCTTTACTGCGGGTCCTCGAGCCGCCACTCTTCAGGATGATTGTATTTTGAAATTGAAGGCAATCTATACCTTGACAGAGCAACTGTACACTGGTGGTGTGATGACTATGAAGGCCGTTATGGGCGACAAAGAGCCCATAAAATCAATCAAGTATATGCTGGGATGCTTGTCCACGCTGCCACCCCAAATAGAAGAGCTGAAAAGGTCAGCCGCCCAGAAAGGAGCACTAACCACCCGGAGTCGGTGCTTGGCCTATGCTCCACAGCATAAGCCGGAGGAAGTGATTAGGGGATTTCCAGAGTATAAAGACGACGGGTCAGAGTTTACTAAAGAAGATTCCCATCATTGTGTGAAAGAATCTCGCTTCGCAGCGACTCAACTAGCAGCCGACCTGGATTTAACCAAATATCAGGCAGCTTATGATGAGCACAGCAAGCGGGTTACTTCTCCTTCATATGAAATCACTGTTCTCATTCCGCAGCGCCGTAAGCATCCTTTTGACTCTGATGCCGATCTATCCACCATCTTGACTGACGAGAATGAGTTCCATGCCTTGACCAATTGCAATTGGAAATTGGGCGACTTTCAGATCCAAGATGGCGAAATCTCGAGGAAGGATAATCCAGAGGCGGCTTGAGCGAGGAGTTACTTGAAGATCACCCGTGGAAATTAGTTTAAACATCCAATGCCGGGTTATTTCACATGTTATGGCCTTCCGAGCCATGTAATAGGCTAGAGACGGAAACAATAGTGTGATACAACTGTACCTTTTGCTGACTTTGAAGTCTCACCCTTTCATTAATATGAGTCGCCTTACTAGGCGGTTTTGCCATATTTTGACAGACAATCATTTCCCATGTTTGTTTGAGAAGAAATGATAAGTCGTCTCAGTGAGACACGGCGGTTTAGAATGTTTTTTATAAAACTCCTAGCTATGCTACAAAGATACTTTGTAGTCATAAAGGTTGCCTGCTCAATGAGTCACGACAGGGTAGAACGAGCTTACAAGACTCTAGTGCTACCCTAGGAAGGCTTTTGCAACAGCCTGAGTTGTTTAGACCGACTGATCAGGTGCGAGTCAAGCTTCAATGAAGCAGGTTTAGTGAACCCATAGTTTGTCTATTTTCCATATGCCGGCTCCCGCTAGCACCCTTCACACTACTAGGAAAAGGCATGCTAATGGCGCACCTATTTTGGCTACTAGTGGCGCACTATAGGTGTGCCACTAGCATCACGCCATTAGATTTTCTTACTAATGGCGCACCACAAGTGCGCCATTAGTATATTTCTCACGGTGTGCCATTAGTATCTGGTATACTAATGGTGCACCAAGTAGTGCGCCATTAGTATAGATCCCGGTGCGCCATTAGTATAGATCCCGGTGCGCCATTAGTATAGATCCTGGTGCGGCATTAGTATAGATCCTGGTGCGCCATTAGTATAGCTTATGGTGCGCCATTAGTATGCCTCCCAGGGCCATATATACCCATATGCTCTGGCTTACTAATGGCGCACTAGTTGACGATGCGCCACTAGTGTGCTTTTGAAGTGCACCACTAGTGTGTTGAGTGATGCGCCACTAGTATGAATATTAGGTATTTATTTTATTTTTTCTGATATTTGCACAGATTACAAAATATATTATTGCACAGAATATAGATAGCACAACATATAAACAACAGATTTATCGAGTACAATAGAAGATTAGTCTCCGAATACAATTCATCATATTAGTCTCCGAATTTAAAATACCGAACAAAGTTAGAACATTACAAGTCTCGAGACCGCGAGTAGCGAGTTTGTCTTCACATTACAAGTCGATATCGACCATCTAAACTACCATCACATAGAAGAGAGTTGCGGTCATCACGATGAGCATAATCGCAATGAAACTGGTCTTCATCCGGTTCCTCCAACGCTCCCTCCTCTCTCCCGCTAGATAGCGTGCGTATCTAACTTCCGCCTCCGCCCTTGTGGTGTACCCTTTGTAACTGTTACCGCTGAATCGGTGAACCTGTCTCCGACACTCCTACCAGTCGTCGTAGACTCCGGGAACCTTACCCTTGTACCCAACATACGACGGCATCTCTATGCACTAGCCAAACAAAATGTTAGTAGCAATTCACAGAGATATACAAGTTCATTAAAGTTTAATATTACAACTATAACAGCACGATTCATGGTCCTACTAATAAATAGCATCGATTATATATAAGTTGAATGACTGTCCAAACCAAAGAGACATACTAGTTCATTAAAGTTTAATATTGCAACATGAATTAGTAGTGATTCACGGGAACGTGGATGAAGCCGCATGCTTTCGTGATGGTCATGAAATTGCGGTCGTTGTCAGCCAACATTTGTAGAATTGTATCTATCTCACTATTGGACAGCGGAGATCTGAGGTAGAACTGCCCCGAGGTACGAAGGACATCTTGAAGGATGATTTCCGCAAACTCCGACTGGATGCGAAAGAATTCTTGTCTGATGTCCGCATCCTAGATTGCCGACAAGCGTGCGGCCCAATCTTTGAGATTATTTGGTAGCCGAAGGTGATTACTGTCCCGTATGATCGCCGGCATGTGATGGAGGGCGTAGTAGGCATCCTTCTGACTGCCAGGCGGCTGCTTCACGCAAGCGAACGTCGTATTGTGGGTGAACACGTGCTTGCCGTGCCTAAGACTTGTCCTGCTGAAGGTGCCTCCAGATATAGCGTAGCCGGGAAGAGCTTCATCAAGAACTTTCTTGATATTTGTGTAGTCTTTTTTTGACTGACGGTCCGAGTCGAAATACGTGGCCGTGGAATATTTTAGGCTTAAGAGGATGAGTGTGCAACGTGTGTCACTGCACAAAACACGAAATCTTAGAAAAAAAAGGACGATCAAAATCTAAGAAATCATATGTTACGGGGCGATGAGGGGATAACTTACCAGGGAAAGTAAGGCACGAGGAAGTTATCCTTTTCTGAGTTTGCCAGAATGACGCCTTCGAGGTATGAACTCGCGACTTGCCGGTCCCCAGCGCTGCCCAAGATCTTGGCACGCATATAGAAGGGGTCGACTATCACTAGGTCCGGGGTCTTGTCTCTAATGATCCGCATCTCCATACTCAGCGAAAATAGCCGAACGAAGGCGTAGTGCAGCGGATGAAGGTTAAACATAGCGAAGATGTCAGCAAACCGCAGGACGATCATACCCCCGATGGCGCTATCGACAAAGCCCTTGCCCTCTGGCACCTTGGCCACGAAAACCGGGTATGCCACATTATTCTCGGAGAAACGTCGCTTCTCCAAACAAAGAACACTGTCATGCAGACTCCGCATAGCACCGGTTGCAGCATTGAGCAGATTAGTCGGTAGCATTGGCCTACCCGCCACATGCACCCTCCTCGAGATATCCTTAGGTGAAGGTGGCCCGTCCAGAGCACGGATCATACTCAGTGTCGGCTGGCTCGCACCCTTGTTAGTCTTTCTTTTCCGCCCCTTCTTCTGCTGATGTAATGGGATCGAGTTCATCTTCTCAGAGACCACCTTCTTGAGTGTGTTGGGGCTGATAATATTTCGCACCTCGGCTATCTGAGGCTCGGTGAAGGCGGCAGCTGGAGGCGTCTCCTCAAAACTAAACGCGAGACAACACCTGTTGCAATTGGGTTTCTCCGCGGTACCAGCTAGATCACGGTCGTCTTTTGTAGGGTTGGGTTCTTGAGAAGGAGGCCCCAAGAATTCCTCACCGTACCCAAGTTCGGCAAAGTACTTATCGACCTTGGTAAATGTACCATCGTTGTCGTCATCGTCGTCCGGAACCTGTGCCATATGCATGTCCGGATCATGTGCCATATGCATGTCCGGTAGCATTGCGGCGATCTTGCCATGGCTTGGCGCCGGCATGACTGGCGGTGTTGTCTGTGGGGTGGTGTCCCCCGCCCCCAAACGAATCTGGCTCTTCGGCCAAAGCAAGGGCCAGCTTAAGCAGGCGCTGAGGGTCATCACATCATCTTTGTCGGCCCAAACGGGGTGGAACGGAGGTAACACGTCGTCGCAGCCTGGCAGCACCCGAACCAGTTGAACCCTATAAGTGGTGGGTGGCATCGGTTTACCGTGGAACATGGGGTTGCCAGTTGAACGATTCTGCCCTTGGCGACATCGATCAACTCGCCGCCCATGAAGTGCAGGAGAGTGCATGGAACGTCGGCGCCGGCGCCCTGCGAAAACATGTAGGGCGTCAGGGGATGCCCAGTCAAAGGCAAGGAGATGAAGTCATCGGCCGAGAGAGGTCTAGTTACCATGATGGCATCTAGCTTGGCTAATGTCGAGGCACCGCCAACGGCAGGCGTGCAAGTGACGGAGGGGCCGCTTGCTGCCGAGGTGCCGGCCGGTGCCGGAGACACCAATGGCGCCGGCGCCGGAGACACCAATGGCGTCGCCTGCGCGTTGTGCGAGTTGCTGGCCGTGAAGCTGGGAATCGGGGGCGGCCCCTGTTGGCCGCCCGCAATCCACGCCTGCAGCCCCTCAATCAAGGTAGGCACAATGGCGGTGATCACCCCTCCCACTTGGTGTTCACTAGCTCTTGGACCATCTCTGGAATCCGCGCCACTTTTGCCTTGAGTTCTTCAACCTCGCGCGACTGGCTTTCCAAGTTGGTATTTCTCTCCTTTCGCCCACCAGCGTTATAGTATGACGACCATTTCGTGGACAAGCCTTTGCCGGCCACACGACCAGCTGACGAAGGCTTACCGGACTTATCCTTGCTTTTCATTATGTTAAACGCCCTATTTAAATTGGTGTCCCAATGGGAGCTCTGAGACGACCCCGTGCTACTGCTTTCAGTGTCCTGCGGAAGGAATGAACCATTTAGAAATTTGGCTTCATTAATTAGAATGCAACCATATGGAGCTAATTACGTGCGGTGTATTCCTTACCAGAACACGCTCAAGCGCCCTGGTCTTCGCATCCGTGGTAAGCTCCTTTGTTACTGGGTCCACCTTGTACCGGGCCCCGACATAGTTCCTCGTCTGCTTGTCACCGTATTTCTCGAAGCGGGGTGGTAGGCCTTGCTCGGCACGCTCCGCGTCCTCCTTGTCCCATACAGGTTCCGCCACTCTGTAACCGTCGGGACCGAGTTGGTGGACCCCTAAGTTCAACTCCCTCATTTCTTTCCCCCATTGACGTGATTCCGCAGTTGCGTTGCTCTCGCACTTGATCTTGAACTCCTTGTAGTCATCTTCGCCGATCGAAGGATTTTTCGCCTTGATCTTCTCATAACTATCACCTTTGTCAATCATTCTCTTCACCACGCTTCTCCAAGTAGACAGGGCCTTGCTCATCTTCGTGAGGGCGGCACTATTCACTTTATTCCTTGAGAGGCGTGTGTTTGCGTGAGGATCTTCCAGTACGGCAAGTCCCAGAAAACAGACCTCGTTTTCCATACCTTCAGCAGCGGCTCTGGCGCCTTTTGCTTCTTTCCCGGCTCTGGCGCCTTTCCCGGCGGTGGGCACTCTTTCCAATTTTTCAACAGCTCGTATATTTCCTCGCTGATCCCCATAAGGGGGCGTCTTCGGGGTTCGGTTTCACCATCGAAAAGATCCTTGCGTTTTCTCCATGAGTCATCGTCGCGAAGCCACCTTCGATGTCCCATGAACACGGTTTTTGAAGACCCGGGATCTCTATCTAGCTGGCGATACATTGTGTCATCCATGCACATGACGCATCCAGAAAATCCGTGGACCAACTGCCCCGCGACATATCCGTAACCGAGATAGTCGTGCACCGTCATGAGAAGTGCGGCTCTCATAGGGAAATATTCTTTCTCTGCGGCGTCCCACGTATTGGCTAGCGTTTTCCACAGCGTGTCTAGCTCCTCTTTCAGCAGCCCCAGATATAGATTGATGTCGTTCCTTGGTTGTTTCGGCCCTTCAATTAGCATACTCATGTAAACGTACTTCCTCTTCATGCACAACCAGGGGGAAGGTTGTACATCCACACAAACACAGGCCAGGTGCTATGTGTGCTTCTCTGGCTGCCAAACGGATTGACTCCATTGGTGCTCGCGCCCAACACGATGTTCCTTGGATCATCCCCAAATTCTGGGTATTTGTAGTTCAACACTTGCCACTGGCTCGCATCCTTAGGGTGACTCAGCATCTTGTCTTTTTTATTCATCTCCGGATCATTTCCGTCATCTTCTCGCTTTTCTCCTCCCTATCCGCGTGCCAACACAGCAGCTTTGCTACCTTAGGGTCCGTGAAATACCGTTGCAGACGAGGAGTGATCGGAAAGTACCACACCACTTTTCGAGGAGCTTTCTTCCTCTTCTTATATCGACTGACGCCGCACACCGGACATATGGTAGACTCCGCGTGCTCGTCCCGATAAATGATGCAATTGTTCATGCACACATGGTATTTCACGTGCGGTAAATCCAGAGGACACACGATTTTCTTCGCCTCCTCAAAACTGGTCGGGCACTTGTTCCCCTTGGGAAGACGTTCGTGCCAGAATGACATGTTCTCGTCGAAGCATGTGTCGGTCATTTTGTGTTTTACCTTCATCTCCAGAGCCATGAGCATTACTTTCAAGCGGGTATCTTCGGGCCTGCATCCTTCATACAATGGAGTAACCACGTCTATCTCCAGTTGATCCAGCTTGGCTTTCTCTCGGGCGGCAGCTCTTGCGTTATCCGTCTGCTTGAGAAGCAGCTCTTGAATATGAGGGTCCTGCACCCACGCCATCAATGGTCCATCGTCGTCTGCTCCACCATCTTCATCTTCATGATCATGCCCTTCGTCTTCTCCGGCATCTTCCTCATCATCATGTCCGACATCTTCTACATGATGACTGTGTCCTGGAGATTCTTCAACTTCTCGCCCGCCCTCGCCGCGGTTGTCTTGCTCATGCCCTTCCTCATTTCTTTCCCGGCCCCCATGGACGACTTCATAATCATCTTCATCACCTTGCCACCGATAGCCATCCATGAAACAACGCAAGAGCAGGTGGTCCCGCACCTTTACGGAATCCGGGTCCACAAGGCTCTTCAGCTTGCATCTTCGACACGGACATCTTATCTCCGTCTCGTTCTTTTGAAGCATCTCGGCCTTGGCGGAGCTCAAAAACCTATTCATGATTTCTTTGGTCATCGTGCGGACCATGGTCGCCTGCGGGGTAGAGCAAAACGATATTTTAGAACCAAAAAAATTTGGCATGACTTTGCCTAAAAATAGGACAAAAAAGAATGCATAGTGCCAAATTCTCGTCGAAACGGAAATGAATCAACATTCCGGGAAAATATTGGCAACTATCGCATTTCAAATACCGGTACCTGCAAACACAAACATATATGCAACACCACAAACATATGCAACACCACAAACATACGTAGATCTAGCTAGGCCATAAAAAGTGCATGTGCACATTGTTGGAGGGAGAAAAAAGTAGATCTACAACATAAAAGCTTTCCCCTTACTTACCTATCAAAAAAAGGTAATTTAACCACTTAATTTGGGTGAATCTATGATGCAAATGAGGTGAGGAGGAGGAGGCACCCGAGACAAGCTTGGAGGAGGAGGTGGAGAGAATGAAAGTGGAGAAAGTGAGTGTGGTAGGTGGCTGTCCAAAATATCTAGCTGGTCCCAGGTTACTAATGGCGTACCACCTACATATGCGCCATTAGTAACCCTGGTTACTAATGGTGCACCTCCTCTGGTGCGCCATTAGTAGTTCTGCAAAAGGTGCGCCATTAGTAGTTGTGTAAAAAAAAATAGTAGTGGCGCACCACCAACAGATGCGCCATTAGTAACACTGGTTACTAATGGCGCACTAGCTGTGGTGTGCCATTAGTAGTTTGCAAAAAAAACCAATTTTTTTATAGTAGTGGCGCACTACCAACAGATGCGCCATTAGTAACCCTGGTTACTAATGGCGCACCAGCTGCTGGTGCGCCATTAGTAGTTTTGCAAAAAAATAAAAGTAAAAAAAATATAGTAGTGGCGCACCGAGTGTGTGGTGCTCCATTAGGGTCCATCACACTAATGGCACACCTGCACATGGTGCGCCACTACTATATAGTAGTGGCGCACTGCTTATGTGGTGCGCCATTAGTATCTATATCATCTATAGCCCTTTTCCTAGTAGTGTCATGTTTTAACCTAGACAAGTTTAGGGTTCAAAAAGCGAGTCGCCAAACACACAGTCCAGTATAACCATTGTAATGCATTATTTTTTTGCTAGCCAAGAGGGTATTCAGGCAGAACTGAGTGAGTAGAAGCCCCCAAGTGACCTATGATTAGGGAAAAGCCACACATAGGATTGCAGAAGCGTTTACACTCTTACTACAAAATGACTTGGGAGCTAGTAGCCCCCAAGTAAGCCGGCTTAATTCTCAAAACCATATAGGGTGCCTATGTTTGAACCGTGCAACGTGGCAACTTTGGTCCTCTTTGGCGTACCAGTATCCAGTTTTGAAATAAGACCAGCATGGCCACTATGCTCTTTGATACCAATAGCGTCCATGCTTGGAGGACTTATGAAACAATAAAGACTCATGCTCTCAAGAAGCTAAAACGACAGAGACCCCGAAGTTCGTGGGCGTTGGCTTTATTTGCTATATATATATATATATATATATATATATATATATATATATATATATATATATAAAGAAAGAGAGTACAATGACTAAACTCTGTACACTGATAAGGAGCCAGTGGCTGTAAGTATTATAAGGCCGCAAATGGGCAATGTTCCAAGGTCGGGTTGTCTCAACCTATGTTGTTGGTATATCTGGATGAAGATCCACCAGGTGGTATGAACCATTATGAAGGCTCTAGCTGATGACAAATGGCCCTTCCCACGGAGGGAATAACTTATGCATACCAGTATGATCCTGAATCAAACGGAGCACTAAGTCACCCTCCTGGAAAACATGGCTTTTGACTCGGCGGCTATGATAGCGTCGCAAGTCTTGTTGGTAAATCACCGACCGTGATGCCACCAAGTCACGCTCCTCCTCTAGAGCATCCAACAAATCTTGACACGCCAGCTCGTTATCTTCCTCAACATAAGCAGCGACTCGTGGTGAGTCGTGCCTGATGTCACTTGGTAACATCGCCTCAGCTCCGTAAACCAAGAAGAAAGGTGTGTAACCAGTGGATCGATTAGGGGTAGTCTTGATGCTCCACAGAATAGAAGGAAGCTCTTCAGCCCAACATCCCGGGGACGTTCCAGAGGAACCATAAGTCGGGGCTTGATCCCCCGCAAAATTTCTTGATTCGCCCTCTCCGCCTATCCGTTGGATTAGGGGTGTGCAACTGCAGAGACATCAAGCTGAATGTGCTCTTTTTCACAAAATTCTTGCATGGCGCCTTTGGATGGATTAGTACCATTGTCAGTAATGATACTATGAGGATACCTGAAGCGAAAAATCAACTTCTTGAGGAACTTGACGGCCGTGTCTGCATCGCAACTACTGACCGGCTCTGCTTCAACCCACTTGATAAATTTGTCGACCGCCACTAGTAGGTGAGTCTTTTTGTTGGAGGACATCTTGAACGGACCAACCATGTACAACACCCAGACCACAAAAGGCCATGTAATTGGGATCATACGTAATTCCTGAGCCGGCACATGCATCTGACACCCAAACTTCTCGCATCCGTCACATCTGCGCACTATGTCCTCAGCGTTTGCGTGAGCCGTTAACCAGTAGAATCTATGCCTAAAGGCTTTGGACACCAAAGAGCGCGACCCGGGGTGATGACCACAATCGCCAGCGTGGATCTCATTAAGAATCACACACCCTTCTTCAGACGAGACACACCTTTGAAAGACTCCAGAAGTGCTTCGTTTGTGCAATTCGCCTTTATGTATAACCATGGATTTGCATTGCCGGATAATTTGGCGGGCCAGCAACTCATCAGTGGGTAACTCACCTCGCGCCAGATACACCATCTAAGGCACCGCCCAATCCGGAGTGGCATGGAAAGCCGCCACAAGTTGAGACTCGGGGTCAGGAACTGCTATATCCTCCTCAGAAGGTAATTTCACCGACGGGTTATGCAAAATATCCACAAAGACATTAGGGGGAACCGGCTTACGCTGCGACCCGAGTCGTGAAAGAGCATCAGCTGCTTCTTTGAGTCTACGATAGATATGATCAACCTGATAACCATGAAAGTGACCCGCCACGTCTGACACAGCACGCCTGTAAGCCGCCATCAAAGGATCTCTGGAATCCCATGTTCTAGAGACTTGTTGTGCCACCAGATCAGAGTCGCCCACGCATCTGACTCGACTGAGGTTCATCTCTTTGGCGATTCTAAGCCCATGGAGAAAAGCTTCGTATTCCACCGCATTGTTAGTACATGGGAACATGAGTCGGAGGACATAGCAAAACTTGTCACCTTGAGGTGAAGTTAGTACCACGCCAGCCCCCGAGCCTTCCAGCTGCCTAGACCCGTCAAAATGGATAGTCCAGTATGTGTGATTAGGTCTATTTTCTGGAATTTGCAGCTCGGTCCAATCATTGATGAAATCCACTAAGACCCGAGACTTGATGGCCGTGAGGGGCGTATATTTCACATGGTGAGGACCAAGCTCGATGGGCCACTTAGCAATTCACCCAATTGCTTCACGGTTTTCTATAATGTCGCCAAGTGGCGCAGAGCTGACTACTGTGATCGGGTGCTCCTGGAAGTAGTGCTTCAGTTTCTGACTCGCCATGAAGATCCCAAAACCCAACTTCTGCCAGTGTGCATAACGCTGTTTGGAGAGTGTTCAGACTTCTCTGACAAAGTATACCGGCCTTTGGACCGGATATTCCTTTCCTTCTTCCTTGCGCTCGACAACCACTGCAACGCTTACTGCCTTAGAGTTGGCAGCGATGTACAGGAGCATAGGCTCTTTGTCAACAGGACCGGCTCAGCCAGTTGTTTCTTCAAGGCCTCGAAAGTTTCATTAGCCTCATCCATCCAGACAAAACGGTTTGTTTTCTTGAGCAACTGATAAAGAGGGATGGCCTTCTCCCCAAGGCGACTTATGAAACGGCTTACAGCCACAATACGACCCGCCATGCACTGAACTTGGTTGATATTGGTCGGCTTGCCAAGTGATGTAATAGCCTTGATTTTGTCCGGGTTAGCCTCAATGCCTCGTTCTCACACCAAGAAGCCCAATAACTTCCCTGCGGAAACACAAAAAACACACTTGGTCGGGTGAAGCCTCATCTGATATGCGCGCAAATTGTCAAAAGTCTCTTTAAAGTCCTCCAAGAGTGACTCTTTCATCTCGGATTTCACCACTATGTCATCAACATAGGCATGAACTTTGCGCCCAATTTGACTATGTAGGCAATTCTGGATGCAACATTGATAAGCCGCCCCCGCGCTCTTGAGCCCAAACGGCATAGACACTTAACAAAAGGCACCAAAGGGAGTTATCAACGACGTCTTCTCCTGATCCTCCAAAGCCATTTTAATCTGGTGGTAACCTGGGTATGCATCCGAAACACACAGCCGCTCGCAACCCGCTGTAGAGTCAATGATTTGATCAATACGCGGGAGGGCGAAAGGATCTTTCGGGCAAGCTTTGTTGAGGTCAGTGTAGTCAATGCACATGCAGAAGGTACCATTCTTCTTGAGTACCAGAACCGGATTGGCCAACCACTCTGGATGAAAAACCTCCACAATGAAACTAGCGGCCAAAAGCCGGGCTACTTCCTCCCCAATCGAATTACGCCTTTCTTTGTTAAACCGAAGAAGATATTGCCGAACCAGCTTCATCTTGGGATCAATGTTAAGGTGATGCTCAGCGAATTCTCTCGGTACACCCAGCATGTCAGAAGGTTTCCATGCAAAGATGTCCCGATTCTCAAGGATGAATTCGATGAGCACACTTTCCTATTTGGGATCCAGACCCGTCCCAATGGTGAATTTCTTGGAAGAGTCGCCGGGTGTGAAATCCACCAACTTAGTGTCATTTGTTGGCTTGAACTTGAGGGGCGGCTCTGAATCGATCGTGGGTTTCTTGAGCAGAGTCATGTCCGCCGGGTCGACATTGGCTTGATAAAACTTGAGTTCCTCAGCTGCGCAGGCCGACTCAGCGTAAGCCGCGTCTCCCTCCTCGCATTTTTTTAGCTATCTTCCGGTCTCCACTAATCGTGATAGTTCCTTTAGGGCCCGACATCTTGAGCTGGAGGTAGACATAATATGGGCGGGCCATAAAACGGTCGTAAGCCGTCCGACCAAAAACCGCGTCGTAAGGACTCTTTATCTTGACCACCTCAAACATGAGTGACTCGCCCCTGTAGTTAGACTCAGTGCCAAAGGACACATTAAGTTTGATCCGCCCAATAGGGTATGTCGACTTACCCATGACAATGCCATGGAAGACCGTGGAGGACGGCATCAAATCGTCTTTGAGAAATTCATTCTTCGTAAAGTGTCGTAGTATAAGATGTTGATGCTGCTGCCTCCGTCCGTGAGGACCTTGGAGAGGGTATAGCCCCCTACCTATGGCGCCACAACCAATGCTAAGTCGCCAGGGTTGTCAACCCGGGGCGGGTGATCCTCCCTGCTCCACACAATGGGCTGCTCGGACCAATTGAGGTACCTGGGGAGCGCCGGCTTAATGACGCTGAAGGTTCTGTGCTTGACCTTTTGGTCCCTTTTGCAAATACTGGTGGTGAACGCGTGATACTACCCATTGTTCAACTGCTTAGGATTGTTCTGGAAGTCGCCGATGTCATTCTGCTGCTGTGAGCCGCCTTGTTGAAGTTGCTGCCGAAAACCGCCCTGTGCGTTATATTGTTGACTGTTCTAGACCTCATACTCCCCAGCATTAGCCTGCGACCCGTCCTGTGGACCTGGGTTAGGAAAACCACCAAACGGATTTCTCTGTGAGCCGTCGGGCCCAAACTGATCCGGGTGTCTGCCATGACTACCACTATGCCCGTTTTTGAGCGCCTCGGCATGAAACTCCTACATCACGTAGCAGTCTTCCCAAGAATGTGTGGATGAACCTTCCGCGGTGGTATGTTGTGGGCAGGGGCCCTTGAGCATCTCGTGATAGTTGCGTGGTTTTTCCCCGCTGAATCCCCTTTTCTTGTGACGCTGGTTCTCGTTCCCAGTGTTAGTATTGGCGACGAAATCAGTGGCGCCTTCCTGCTGCCTTTTCTTCCCTTGACCCAAGAGGTTGTAGTTGCCTCGCCCCTGGGACTGAGAGTGGCCTCTGGATGACTCCCCCCTCCCCAGGATCATAAGTATCATCTGACTCAGCATACCTAGTCAAAGTGTCCATCAGTTCCCCCATATCTTGCACTTTGCGCTTGAGTCGCCCAAGCTTCAACACTAAAGGCTGGTACTAACAGTTTTTCTCCAAGATCAGCACGGCTTGAGCCGCAGAAATGCCATTCTATGAGTGGATCACCTCTGCAACCCGCCGCGTCCAATGATGGGCCGACTCATCTAGGCGCTGCACGCAGTGCTGTAAGTCGACAATAGTCCTCTGGCGCTTGCAAGTCCCTCTGAAGTTTTTGAAAAAACGTTCCTTCAACTCGGCCCAGGTGTTGATGGAGTTGGGTGGCAGGTTCTTCAGCCAAATGCGCGGCGTCACTTCAAGCATCATTGTAAAATACTTGGCAGATACTGCCTTGTTAACATCAAGCATATGCATTGCAAGCTTGTAGCTTTCAATCCATGCCCGTGGCTCTAGATCCGGCGTATAATTCGAAACTTTGCGTGGGCCTTTGAAATACTTCGGCATATGCTCGTTGCGAATGGCAGGTGATAGACTAGGTATCCCAATGTCCCTACCACCTGACTCGTCCTGCATGGGGGAAAGCAGCACATGAGTCGGATAACCTTGACCCGCCGCTGCAGGGGCTCGTGCTACATCCGTGAGGTCTTGAGCCCGTGTGTCAGGTATCCCGGGCGGGTTGATTTGCGGAGGACATCATTGTTCACTGTTGTACACCGCGGGCGGGTCATCATGACGGCTCCTCGTATGACTTGCTTGCGGTGTGGAGTGTAGCCGCTCGCGGCTATATGAATACTGCGACTGTTGGACCAACGTCGTTTTCAACATCTCAATGGCGTTCCTTGCCTCTACCATAGCCAGAGAGTTTCCATGGATGGGAAGAGATTTGAGGTTGCGGGTCGCCACCAGTATGTTATCAACGGGGTTTGAAAAGTGAACCCGCGGCGTCTGAAAGCGTGGTGCTTGAGCCGGTGCCGGCTGAGGCGCTTGGGGGTTGGGCGGCGGCTGAGCCGGGTCAACGCGCTGGGTGACTTGCCATGGCCGGTTAGGCTCCATCCCAGGTGTATGTGGGCTATCAAAGAGTCGAGTTGGATTCAGATCTGATGGAAGACGATTGCGATGCCTCCTCTGGTGAATCGCATCGGAAGCACGTTGTTGTCGTTCAAGCCGCCATCCCTCAACAATTCGCCTCTCTGTCTCCACGGCGATCTGGGCCTATTGGGTTGCCATCCTGGTGGCTTCACCTTCAATGTCGCACTGGATCTTGGTCGTCTCCTCCCTTAGTTTTCCTAACTCAGCGTTGACCTGTTCCTGATTCTCTGCCGTCACCGTAATCGCCGTGAGTTTGGCCATCTCAGCTATCAAATCCGCCATAGCTTGATCCGGAGCCTTCCCTGATCCATTGGACCCGTTATTGCCAGCTGGGGTTGGCTGAGGGTCCACTGCTCCCGTCATGTAAATGGCGAACTGACGATGGGGTCCTTCAACGTCCTCGGAGATTGCCGCCTCAGGCAATCGCCCAGGCTGTCCTTCGTGGAGAGGATAGATCAAATCCGTGTCACCAATGGACGACTCATCGTCCGAGTTGACAGGGGTGTTCCCCTAGATCACCGGCTCATCCGGTAGGTCGATTCCCTGCGTAAAACCAACGAAGGTGTGGCGTTTCCTTACCTGATGCTTGGTAGGATGGGCTTACCGGGCCGGCTCGATGATGTCGGTGAAGATGTCCGATTGGGGTACGGGAGCCCCAAACTTGCCAATGAAGACATGAATCTTGCCGAAGGGGGACCTGTATCCAGACTCAATTGAATCGGCATCAGGCCCCCACTAAGAGTTGTCGATGTAGTACTTTCCACAGCGGCTCTTAGTCATCAGGCCGACCGCGTAGCTCCCAAACCCCAGAAGGGCTCCCTTTCAGAACTAAACTCCACCGTGCACTAGCCCCAAGGTCGGCGCCAACTATCGTGGTTTTGTCACGGCACATGTCCTCATGAATGGACTTAGTGATGGAGCCATCGCACCTTTGTGGCGACTCAAAGGGGTTGAGCGGAAGCGAGACTCGGGTTTACCCAAGTTCAGCCCCTCCAATGGAGGTAAAAGCCTACGTCCTGCTTTGTGTATATTGATGGTGGAATCGATTACAAGGAGGGCGTAACTCGCCTGACCTAGGTCTCGTTGGATTGTAACTTAACCTATCTGCCCTAGGGACTCGCCTTTATATACACGTCGAGGCCCTAGGTTTTACAAAAGTCCAGGCCACATTACAAATCGTGGCCTGCCATATCTCTAAACCGCCATGTCTTCCAAGCAAGGTAACGGCCACGGCGACTTATCTTGTCCGTAGATATCGAACCACCATCTAGGCTCATGGGCCTGGTCGGCTCTCCGTTGAAGTTCTCCTTGCACCTCAAACCCTGCGCCAAGATCTATCTTGATTATGAATGTTGAATCGCCGTTCACCTGACCCGGCCCAATAGGGCGGGTCATACCGCGGGTAATATCCCCAACACTTATCATGCCTTGTTGTTTGTGCAATTAAGCCATTCTTTCTTTAGTAGTCTTGGCTCTTCTTGGCTGCAATCTTTAGCTATACTCTTGTGCTCTCTCATGCATGAATCTCTTGGTTGACATTTTTTTGGTATGAATCTACCCCACTCACATTATTGATAATACTTAACTAGTATTCAAATTCTATATATTTTTTGTACTATATATATATATATATATATATATATATTAGAGAATTACACTTTAAAGAAAACTTCCCTTGCAAAGAAGGTCCAAAGTAGGTGACGAGAACTAAACTAAGCTCCCCTAGCATATATATGATATTGAGTCATAGGCATCATCTATATGTTTGTGCCAAACAACTCATCTTGTCACACAATGTAGTAGTATGGACCCTGCAATATTTCAGCACAATATTACCATTGAATAGTGATTAATTAACTAAATATATTTAGTCAGCCTCAGCTTTTTGTCATTTGATAAATCAAACTTCTTGATGGAATCCTAACAATTGTTACATACTCCGTTCGGAAAAAAGGTAAGACATTTATGCCATATGCAAGTAGAGAGGCAATATTTGGTTATGAAAATGTTGGACCAATAGAGGACCAAAGGTACACATACTTTGTATATACTCCAAGAAAATCAAGCACGAAGTTCCTCTTGATAACTTCTCTTGTCTGGCGATCAATATGGTGCAATGCATTCAAAGTAATCATGTCATCCTTTTGCAAACTACTTTTCTTCTCGTCCGAGCATGATTGTTTCATGTGAAATTAGATCAAGATTGCTTGTATAGATAAAACTTGTCAACTGTAAATTATCCATAAACAAATACATGCATGAATTGGCATTTTGGTTCATATATAGTATCAAGCATGAAGCCATCCCATTATTTCTCTCATTTTTTATCTCTAATTCTCCATCAAGCATACACATAGGGCACATTAATTGCCAAGTTCCACAACCTAATTCTTTATTTTGTCTGCTAACTTCTTCTGGAATTAATCGTAGCTGACCCTAGGTAGACATGCACAAATTTGAAGAGCGACCACCTGTGATTCATACACTCTTACCTCTTCTAGCCCTATTCCCATCCATATTTCTTTCTGTTATCACCTCGTGTCTGTTTAGGATCCCAACATATATAGAGAAGGTTATAATTAGCCTCGTTTTCATTTCTCATTTGTTTGTCACAATCTGTGAGACAACTTCGTGATAGCCAAAGAATTTAAAGACATATAAATCGGGTTGATTGGACATAAGGGGCTAGGTGGGATTATTTAACACATTGATCAACCTTTGTTTTATCTATAAATAACACAAGCTATCTAAGTTGGTCACGTCAATATGTGTTGGGTGTTACGTTTCGGGTTCAAGTCCACTCACGAGCATATATTTTTTTCTTCAAACATGGTGCGTGGGCCGGCTTTATTGGGCCACATGGCATAGTTGGGCTTGTGTGGTATGGCTCGTATTAACAATAGGGACAGACAAAACAAATGTGGCATATGAACGGATGACGAACAAAACTAAATAAAGGATGAACTTACAGTGGTAAGAAAGCTTGTACTTTTATTAGTAGTTTATTTATTAGTAGGTATAGAAAATAACATGCTAGTAATGTAAATCTTGGTCAAACATGATGCACAACATCCTATGGACATCATCATGGAACCATCATCAACCCCACAAGCTCCAATAGGACCGATGACTAGATCCCAAGCACGTGCGATTGAAACTGAGGTGACTTTGTTTCTCTTCAAATTCCCTATGCAATCATTTAAGACATGGCTAATACATCAATCCGAGAAGATATGTATACCTAGGCAGTAAGGATCCACTCATGAGGAATTAAGGATAGAAGGCCAATGCATTACTCCTATAAACGATGATGGAATATCTGTTACCGAGGGTGATCACACGCGATGAGAGCGTCCCAGCAGTTCATTGCCAGTTGGCTTGTCATGGGAGACTTGAGTCCATGACGGGTGGACCGCTCAGTGCACCCGAGTGTCCGAGCTAAATTAAGCAGATCTCGTGTAGAGGGTACTCAGTTGGTGATCACGGCTAGATGATAACAGGAAGTAGAAAGAAACGGTGTTTATCTAGGTTCGAGTCCTCTTGAAGAGGTATAACCCTACGTCCTGCTTGTATTGTATTGATTGTGGATGGGGTAAAAAGTACATGTGATCTACCTCAAGATCGTATGAATGAGTCTAGAAGTCTTGCCTCTACGGACTAAACCCCTCATCTTATATAGGGGCCGGGGGTACCTAGGGTTACATACGGTTGGTTGTGTATAGAGATAAACATCTCAAATGTTTGAATATGCCTTGAAGTGTCCGCCAAGTCATCGAAAGATTTCGTCTTGAGTACACCAAGGTTCATGGTAGTCATGGCCATTATAAAGTTGTGGCCCAATGGTCGGCTGACGTAGCGAGTACCCCCAAATCCACGAAATCGTTAGTAGCCTCTTGATTAGTCTTCAAGCCGAAGTTGCCAATTTTCTCCTCGGCATAGTAGTTCTTTTCTTCATCCTTCAGCGTCGTAGTCGAGTTCTTGAAATTCTAATCCATCTGAAGCATCACCTCTTCGAGGATTCTAGGTACAATTTATTTTATACCAAAGTTAATTCCTTACATGCGGTTTATTCTCTCCGAGGACCTCAAACAGTTTATGGAACTCTCAAGGCCCCACACTTTGACATGCCCAATCACAGGAGTTGTAGCGGGCCGCGAGTTCCACTTTTGATGACATCTATTTAGCTTCTTTACTCGATTCACGCATCCACACAAGGCACAATGCCTGGTAAACATGCGAAGTAATCTCTAAGGACTCTAAAATGTCCCATTGTGGTATGCCTAATTGTTACGTAGATAAAGCTTGGATGAAGTCAGAGAATTTCTCACCCCTTTTGCTTCTCCTTTTGTGCTCGCCCTCCCCTTAGATTGTCGCTTCCAAAGCTTTAACCACAACGACGAATCTTCTCGAACCATTGCTTCGTCCCTCCGCCCCCACGATGGAGAATGGAAAATTTGCTCGGTTACCCTTGAGAAACTTAATTGGCTTGCAACTAAAGGGTATCAGTCCGGTCCAGAGTTCGTGAGGTTCCATCCCGGCCTGATGTCCATAGACGATGGGGTTCTAATGATCGAATTGAAGCACTGATTGTGGTAGGACTGAGGGAAGGGGGAACCTAAGGCGCTGACTACAGAAGAAATCACTACCTCACACCACATCGAAAACTCATCCACTTACTAGTGCGCTTCCTTCTGCACGCACTCTAACACCCCGCCCCACACCCTCGCCTCGGACTGCACTGCTTCCCAATGTTATTAAACCCCATGTCTGCGAACTCTTTCGTTTCACACAGTCATTCACTGCCCCATTTTAAATGGGGGAAATGATTGAGATGTCATAAGCTTGGTACTTTGGAGTGAGCTTGAGGCACGAAGAGCAGCATGATAACCCACAAGTATAGGGGATCGCAAAAGTTTTCGAGGGTAGAGTATTTAACCCAAATTTATTGATTCGACACAAGGGGAAGCCAAAGAATATTCTCAAGTATTAGCAGTTGAGTTGTCATTTCAACCACACCTGAAAGATTTAGTATCTGCAGCAAAGTATCAGTAGCAAAGTAGTATGATAGCAGCAGTAGAAACAGTAACCAGTAGCAGCAAAGTGACATCAGTAGCAGCAAAGTAACAGCAGTAGCAAAAGAGTAACAGTAGCAGCAGTTAGAACAGTAGCAGCAAAGTAACGTAGCAAGGATCGGTAGGAAAAGACTCGTAGGCATTGGATTGGTGATGGATGATTATGCCGGATGCTATTCATCATGCAACAGTTATAACACGGAGAGATATGTAACTAGCTCCAGTTTGTCAATGTAATGTAGGCATGTATTCCGTATGTAGTCATACGTGCTTAGGGAAAAGAACTTGCATGACATCTATTGTCCATCCCTCCCGTGGCAACAGGGTCCTAATGGAAACTACAGAATATTAAGGTTCTCCTTTTAATAATAAACCGGACCAACGCATTAACACTTGGTGAATACATGAACTCCTCATACTATGGTCATCTCCGGGAGTGGTTCCGGCTATTGCTACTCCGGGGTTGCCGGGTCATAACACATAGTAGGTGACTACAACTTGCAAGATAGGATCAAGAGCACACATATATTGGCGAGAACATAATAGGTTCAGATCTGAAATCATGGCACTCGAGCCCTAGTGACAAGCATTAAGCATGGCAAAGTAGTAGCAACATCAATCTCAGAACATAGTGGATACTAGGGATCAATCCCCGTCAAAACTAACTAGATTACATGATAGATCTCATCGAACCCATCACCGTCCATCTACCCTACGATGAGATTACTCACGAACAGTGAAGATCATCATGGAAATGGCGATGAAGGAAGGTTGGTGATCACGATGGCGACGATCTCCCATATCCATAGCCCAGAACGGACTCCGGATCTGCCCTCCAGAGGAAGAACAGGAGGTGGCGGCGCCTCCGTATCATAAACGCGATGAACTCTTATCCTTGATTTTTTTTCCGGACGAAAGGGACTAAATAGAGCCGAGATTGGAGGCGGTGGAGCTTTGTGGGCCCCACAAGCCTGCCAGGCGCGGCCAGGGGGGCCCGCGCCTGGTGGGCTTGTGGGCTCCACGCTCCACTTCCTCCGTTGATTCTTGCGCCAGTATTTTTTATATATTCCACAAAAATTCTCTGTAAATTTCCAGGTCATTCTGAGAACTTTCATTTCTGCGCAAAAACAACACCATGGCAATTCTGCTGAAAACAGCGTTAGTCCGGGTTAGTTCCATTCAAATCTTGCAAATTAGAGTCCAAAACAAGGGCAAAAGAGTTTGGAAAAGTAGATACGATGGAGACGTATCAATTCCCCCAAGCTTAAATCCTTGCTTGCCCTCAAGCAATTCAGTCAACGAATTGAAAGAGAAAAGAAAAACTATTACGAACTCTCTTTGATCTTGTTGTTGCTACTATGTCTAACTCATATCCAGAATTTCAGCAAGATCACAAGCAAACCACATAAGAAAATGACATCTAGGTCTCACGGTAAACTCATATCAAGGGCATAATCAACTAGCGAGCAAATAATAATAAGTCTCAAACATCAACACTTCTATCAAAACAATCATGAAGCAGTACGAACAGATGGTATCTCGCTAGCTCTTTCTGAAATCTCAAAACATAAATGCAGAGCACCTTCAAAGGCCAAGGGCTCACTAAACATTGTAATTCATGGAAAAGAAGATCCAGCCACAGTCATACTCAATCACAGTTAAAAGCAAAACATAAAAATGACATAGGTGCTCTCTAATTGGTGCTTTTATAAGAAGAGGATGACTCAACAGATACACAAATAGACATGCCCTTCGCAGAGGGAAGCATTGATTTGCAGAGGTGCCAGAGCTCAAGCTTTGAAACAGAGATAATAATTTTGGGTGGCATGCTTTCATTGTTAACGCAATGACTAAGAGTTTTCACCATCTTCCACGATACACATGCTATAGGCGGTTCCCAAACAGAAAAGTAAAGTTTTGACTCCCCCGCCACCGATCAATCACACTCCACGACTAGACGAATCCTCGGGTGCCTTCCATACCAACAACAATCCAGGGGGAGTTTTGTTAGCAATTATCTTTTCAATTTGAGCATGGAACTGGGCATTCCAATTACCACCCCTTTCTCGTGAATGATAGTGAATAAACACATATTGAGGATAACACGCCTAGCATGGAAGATACTGACAGCCCCCTGTCACCACATGAGCGGTTCGGGCATGCAAAACAAATTATTTTTTGAAGGTTTAGAGAGTGGCATGATGTTTGCTGTGTATCTCTTGCAACGGCGCCAGAAATAGTTGTGTCGACGGCCCCAGGAATCCTTCAGCTACGGCAACACCTTAAGGGACTTCCTAGGCAAGTATGCAAAGGATTTACCCCGTGTCCTTGGAACCTTGCGTTGGTGTTCCCTCGAAGCGGAAAGGGTGATGTAGCACAGCGACGGTAAGTATTTCCCTCGGTTTGAGAACCAAGGTATCAATCCGGCGGAAGAGTATCTCAAGATCTTGCACAAACACAAAAGCTTGCACCCAACGCTATGAAGGGGTTGTCAATCCCTTATAGATTGTTTGCCAAGTGAGAACTGAAAGCAACAAAATAACAAAGCAAAGTAAAAGCGGAGATGTAAATGATGGATGTGAATAGACCCGGGGGCCGTAGTGTTTACTAGTGTCTTCTCTCATGAAAGCAAGTAGACGGTGGGTGAACAAATTACTGTCGAGCATTTGATAGAACTGTGCAGAGTCGTGACGATATCTATGCAATGATTATTTCTATAGGCATCACGCCCGAAACAAGTAGACCGATACTTTCTGCATGTACTACTATTACTCCACACGTCCATCGCTATCCAGCATGCATCTAGTGTATTATGTCCATAAGAACAGAGTAACGCCTTAAGCAAGATGACATGATGTAGAGCGATAATCTCAAACCAATGATAAAAACCCCATCTTTTTACCCTTGCTGCCCCTACTGTCACTAGGAAAGGTCACCACATGGCAGAACCCAAAACCAAGCACTTCTCCCATTGCAAGAATCATGGATCTAGTTGGCCAAACAAAACCCAAGACTCGGAGAGACTTACAAGGATATCAAAACATGCATATAAGAAATCAGCAAAGACTCAAATATATATCATAGATAATCTGATCACAAGTCCACAATTCATCGGATCTCGACAAACACACCGCCAAAGAAGATTACATCGGATAGATCTCCATGAAGATCATGGAGAACTTTGTATTGAAGATCCAAGAGAGAGAAGAAGCCATCTAGCTACTAACTACGGACTTGTAGGTCTGAAGTGAACTACTCACGAGTCATTGGAGGGGCGATGATGATGATGAAGAAGCCCTCCAACTCCAAAGTCCCCTCCGGCAGGGTGCTGGGAAGGGTCTCCAGACGAGATCTCGCGGAAACGGAAGCTTGCAGCGGCGGAAAAGTATTTTCGAGGCTCCCCTGATTTTTTGCGGAATATTTGGGAATTTATAGGCTAAAGACCTAGGTCAGGAGGCGGCCAGGGAGGCCACAAGCCTGCCCACCGCCGCCTCCCCCTGGTGGCGGAGTGGGGGCTTGTGGGCTCCCTGGAGCCCACCTGGCTTGGCCCAAAAGCCCCTGGACTTCTTCCGTTCGGGAAAAAATCTTTTTGGGGTTTTTCTTCCGTTTGGACTCCGTTCCAAAATCAGATCTAAAAAGAGTCAAAAACACGGAAAAACAGGAACTAGCACTTGGCACTGAATTAATAAGTTAGTCCCAAAAAAGATATAAAAAGGTACATAAAACATACAAAGAAGGCAAGATAACAGCGTGAAAACATAAAAAATTATAGATACGTTTGAGACGTATCAAACATCCCCAAGCTTAACTACTGCTCGTCCTCGAGTAGGGAAGTGATAAGAATGAATTTTTGATGCTTTCATGCTACCCACCATAGGTGTCCTTTGTAATTCCTCTTATGTGATGTGAATGTTCAGATCTATTAGATTAAAAACAATAGTTTGCTATTGACATGGGAAGAATAATAATTCAAGCAAACTAGCAAAGTAATCATGAACTTTCAAAATAACAAGGCCAAAAGAAAGTTATCCCTACAAAAGCATATAGTGTGGCTATGCTCTATCATTATTGCACAACGAGTTTAAATCATGCACAACCCCGGTATTGGCCAAGTAATTGTTTCACACCTTTACTTTCTCAAACATTTTCAACTCTCACGCAATACATGAGCGTGAGCCATGGTTATAGCACTATAGATGGTGTGAAATGTGGTGGGGGTTGCAAGACAAAAAGGAGAAGATAGTCACATTAACTAGGCATATCAATGACTGTGGAGATGCTCATCAATACATATCAATGTGAATGAGTAGGGATTGCCATACAAATGATGCACTAGAGCTACAAGTAGGTGAAAGCTCTTAAAGAAAACTAGTGGGTGTGCATCCAACTTGCTTGCTCACGAAGACCTAAGGAAATTTTGAGGAACCCTATCATTGGAATATACAAGCCAAGTTATATAATGAGAATTTCCCACTAGCTATATGGTGGTGACAAAACGAGAGACTCTCAATCATGAAGATCATGGTGCTCAAAATGCACAAGTGTGGAAAAAGTGGTAGCATTGTCCCTTCTCTCTTTTTCTCTTTTTTTTGGTGGGCTCTTTGGCCTTTTTTATGGGCTTCTTTGGCCTCTTTTATTTCCTCACATGGGACAATGCTCCAATAATGATGATCATCACACTTTCAACTCAAAACTTAGAGCAACTATGACTCTATATGGAATGCCTTCGGTAGTGTACCGTGGCAATGGTCTAGCATGGCATAGACATCAATGGAAACATCATGCTAGCTATCTTACGATTGTGCAAAGGCAATGTAGACGTGGTGGCACATGTCATGGTGGTAGTTGCACGGCAATATATCTCGGAATGACTTTGAAAAAGCCATAGTAGGTACGTATGGTGGCTGTTTTGAGAAGGCTAATGGTGGGTTTTGTGCACCGGCGAAAGTTGCACGACACTAAGAAGATAGTGATGGTGGAAGGTGAAAGTGCTTCTAAACCATGGACTCAACATTAGTCATGAAGAAATCATATACTTGTTGCAAAAGTTTTATTAGTAATCGAAACAAAGCATTCGACGCATACTCCTAGGGGAAGGGTTGGTAGGTATAAACCATCGCGCGATCCCGACCGCCACGCAAAGGATGACAATCAATAGACTAATCATGCTTAGATTTCATCACATAGCGGTTAACCATACGTGCATGCTACGGGAATCACTAACTTCAATACAAGTATTTCTAGATCCACAACACCTTACTAGCATGACTTCAATATTACCATATCCACAACTCAAAACTAATTGAGATGAATCAAACTTCTCTAACTATTCAATGCACATGAAAGTGGAAGTTTTCATATCCCTTTGGATAACTACCCCTTTTGAGACTAATTTCAAAGCATAGATCAACTACCAAGCCACGCACCATTGTGCTCTAAAAGATATAGGTGAAGCACATAGAGCAAAAGTATCTAGCTCAAAAGATATAAGTGAAGCACATGTGAGCTGAATTGTCTACCAGAAGATATAAGTGAAGCTCGACAAAATCACGGTGAGTGCATGTCTCTCTATCTAGGTGTGCAGCAAGGATGATTCTGACACAACAACAAAAATAAAAGACTCCTACGATACAAGACGCTCCAAGCAAAAACACATAACATGTGGTGAATAAAAATATAGCCCCAAGTAACGTTACCGATGGATTGAAGACGAGAGAGGGGATGCCTTCCCGGGGCATCCCCAAGCTTAGGCTTTTACGGCATCCTTGAATCTCTTGGGGTTTCTTGGGAATCCCCAAGCTTGAGCTCTTTCCACTCTTTATCTTTTTGTCCATAAGAACTTCACCCAAAACTTGAAAACTTCACAACACGAAACTTAAACAGAAATCGTGATAACATTAGTACAAGAAAGAGAATCACCACTTCCTTAGGTACTGTAGCAAACTTAAATTCTACTTGTGCTGATGTTGGGTTACTGTACTTTCAATATTCCATGGCTAATACCCCCCGATACTATCCATAGTTTCATCAAAATAAGCAACCAACACAACAAAAACAGAATCTGTTAACAGCAGACCAGTCTGTAGCAATTTGTATGTTTCGTATACCTCTGGTACTTCAAAAATTGTGAAAAATTACGACAGTCTGAATAATTTGCATATACATCAGCAGCAAAAAGAATCAACTCAAAATCTATTACATAAAAAAAATGAAAATTATTTTCTTGAGCAGAAAGTTTCTGTCTTTTCCACCATGACCAAACGATCATCCTCAAGACTAATCATAACGGTTTTGCTTGTCACAAACGCAAAAAGAAACACAAAAAACACAATCATAACAGAATTATGAAAGTGTGGAAAACAAAAAACAGAAAGAAAAAGGATAGATTCGTTGGGTTGCCTCCCAACAAGCTCTATCGTTTAACGCCCTTAGCTAGGCATTCAATGATGCTCTCACAAAAGACAAGAATTGAAACACAACGAGAGCATCCTAAGGCATGTGAAAACCACATCTAAGTCTAACATAGTTCCTATGCATAGGCATTTTATAGGAAAACAGATTGTCAATACAACCA
This sequence comes from Hordeum vulgare subsp. vulgare, assembly GCF_904849725.1. Lineage (NCBI taxonomy): Eukaryota > Viridiplantae > Streptophyta > Magnoliopsida > Poales > Poaceae > Hordeum > Hordeum vulgare. The sequence continues at coordinate 398,685,655 of NC_058520.1, read as the reverse complement.
ATAGTTGCCATATGCAAGGACGAAGAAAGAGACAATAGCAATCTCCACATAACGAGAGGTAAATTGGTAACATGAAAGTTTCTACCACAATATTTTCCTCTCTCGTAGCAATTACATGTGGGATCATATTCGAATTCAACAATGTAACTATCACAAAGGATATTCTTTTCATGATCCACATGCATGCGAAGTTGGCGCTCTTCAAAAATCGTAGGATTATCGTCAACTAAAGTCATGACTTCTCCAAACCCACTTTCAATGTTATTGCAAATATCATATTCCTCATGAGGTTTGAACAAATTTTCAAGATCATAAGAAAGATCATCACCCCAATCATGATTATTGCAACAAGTAGTGGTCATAGCAAAACTAGCATCCCCAAGCTTAAGGCTTTGCATGTTTTTAGCATGATTGTCGCTAATAGGATTTATAGTGAAACCAATGCAATCATGCTTTTCATCTAAGGAGCCCTCGTGAATCACTTCATGAATTTCTTCCTCACAATTTTCAGATTCACGCATCTTACGCAAAACTCCAAAGAAATAGTCAATTGTCGTCAACTCACTAGCAATTTGTTCCACGCGAGTGGGTCTCTTAAAGAGACTAGCAAGTGGATGAGGATCCATATAACTAGATTTTCAGCAAGCGAAGATGCAAGCATATTGAGGGCACATGGCACACAAGCGAACAGAAATAAAGCGAGAGAAAAGGGCGAACGGAAAAGGCAAAGGAGAAAGGCAATTGGAAACGGCAAATGTGAAGCGGGGGAGAGGAAAACGAGAGGCAACTGGCAACAATAGTAAATGCAAGAGAAGAGTTTGTGAGACCTACTTGGATAGATCTTGATTTCTCCTCCCCGGCAACGGCGCCAGAAATACATCTGATGTTTGTTGTGTATACCTTCCAACGGCGCCAGAAATAGTTGTGTCGACGGCACCAGGAATCCTTCAGCTATGGCTACGCCTTAAGGGACTTCCTAGGAAAGTACGCAAAGGATTTCCCCCGTGGCCCTGGAGCCTTGCGTTGGTGTTCCCTCGAAGCGGAAAGGGTGATGTAGCACAGCGACGTAAGTATTTCCCTCAGTTTGAGAACCAAGGTATCAATCCGGCGGAAGAGTATCTCAAGATTTTGCACAAACACAAAAGCTTGCACCCAACGCTATGAAGGGGTTGTCAATCCCTTATAGATTGTTTGCCAAGTGAGAACTGAAAGCAACAAAGTAACAAAGCAAAGTAAAAGCGCAGATGTAAACGATGGATGTGAATAGACCTGGGGGCCGTAGTGTTTACTAGTAGCTTCTCTCATGAAAGCAAGTAGACGGTGGGTGAACAAATTACTGTCGAGCAATTGATAGAACTGTGCAGATGCGTGACGATATCTATGCAATGATTATTTCTATAGGCATCACGTCCGAAACAAGTAGACCGATACTTTATGCATCTGCTACTATTACTCCACACGTCGACCGCTATCCTGCATGCATCTAGTGTATTAAGTCCATAAGAACAGAGTAAAGCCTTAAGCAAGATGACATCATGTAGAGGGATAATCTCAAACCAATGATAAAAACCCCATATTTTTACCCTTGATGGCAACTACTTGATGTGTGCCTTGATTCCCCTACTGTCACTGGGAAAGGACACCACATGGCAGAACCCAAAACCAAGCACTTCTCCCATTGCAAGAATTATAGATCTACTTGGCCAAACAAAACCCAAGACTCGGAGAGACTTACAAGGATATCAAATCATGCATATGAGAAATCAGCAAAGACTCAAATATATATCATAGATAATCTGATCCCAAGTTCACAATTCATCGGATCTTAATAAACACACCGCCAAAGAAGATTACATCAGATAGATCTCCATGAAGATCATGCAGAACTTTGTATTGAAGATCCAAGAGAGAGAAGAAGCCATCTAGCTACTAACTACGGACTCGTAGGTCTGAAGTGAACTACTCACGAGTCATTGGAGGGGCAATGATGATGATGAAGAAGCCCTCCAACTCCGAAGTCCCCTCTGGCAGGGTGCCGGGAAGGGTCTCCAGATGAGATCTCACGGAAACGGAAGCTTGCAGCGGCGGAAAAGTATTTTCGAGGCTCCCCTGATTTTTTGCGGAATATTTGGGAATTTATAGGCCAAAGACCTAGGTCAGGAGGCGGCCAGGGAGTCCACAAGCCTGCCCACCGCCGCCTCCCCCCTGGTGGCGGAGTGGGGGCTTGTGGGCTCCCTGGAGCCCACCTAGCTTGGCCCAAAATCCCCCTAGACTTCTTCCGTTCGGGAAAAAATCATTTTGGGATTTTTCTTCCGTTTGGACTCCATTCCAAAATCAGATCTGAAAAGAGTCAAAAACACGGAAGAAATAGGAACTGACACTTGGCACTGAATTAATAAGTTAGTCCCAAAAAGGATATAAAAAGGTACATAGAACATACAAAGAAGGCAAGATAACAGTGTGAAAACATCAAAAATTATAGATACGTTTGAGACGTATCATGGCACATGCAAATTTACTTGGAACGGCAGGTAGATACTGCATATAGGTTGGTATGGTGGACTCATATGGAACAACTTTGGCTTTATGGAAGTGGATCCACAAGCAGTATTCCCGCTTAGTACAAGTGAAGGCTAGGAAAAGACTGGGAAGCGACCAACTAGAGAGCGACAACAGTCATCAAAATGCATTGAGATTAACCAACATTGAGTGCAAGCATGAGTAGGACATAAATCACCATGAACATGAATATCATAGAGGCTATGTTGACTTTGTTTCAACTACATGCATAAACATGCGCAAAGTCAAGCCACTTGAATCAATCAAAGGAGGACACCATCCTATCATACTACATCATAGTCATCTCAAAATTCATGTCGGCATCCAAGACAAACCATTATAAGCTCCTAGCTAATTAAGCATGGCATCAGAAACTATGATCTCTAAGTTGTCATTGCAAACATGTTTCTCTCACAATAAAGTTGAATCACAAAAGATGAGCTAGTCATATTTACAAAAACAAAATATATCGAGTTCATACCAGTTTTTCCAGGCTGAGTCACTTCATCATATATCGTCATGATTGCCTTTCACTTGCACGACCGAATGATGTGAACAATAATAAGAGTGCTTGTGCATTGGACTAAGCTGGAATATGCAAGAAAACACAAAGGAGAAGACAAAGTAATATGGCTCTTTTGACAGATAAACAGATATGCATGCGAGAGCCACTAAACATTGTAACCATGGTCTTCTACCTTGACCCAAAGAAAAAGAAAACTATTTACACGGGACAGTGATACGTCTCCAACGTATCTATAATTTTTTATGGTTTCATGTTATTATCTTGTCAAACTTTGGATGTTTTGCATGCCTTTTATATATTTTTTGGGACTAACTTGTTAACTCAGTGCCAAGTGCCAGTTCCTTTTTTCCATGTTTTTGACCCCTTTCAGAGGAGATTTTGAAATGGAGTCCAAACGGAAGAAAATCCCCGAAAAGATTTTTTCGGAAGGGAAGAAGATCGGGAAGCTTGGGAGCCAAGGCAGGGGAGCCTGAGGGGCCCCACTAGCCCCCACCCCGTGGCCAGGGGATTAGGCCACGCCACCCAGGCTTGTGGCCCCCCTGAGTGCCCCCTGACCTAGGGGTTGCGCCTATAAATTCCCTAAAAATCCCAAAACAACCAGGAGATCATAGAAATCACTTTTTAGCCGCCGCAAGCTTCTGTCTCCGCAAGATCCCATCTGGGGCACGTTCTGGTGCCCTGCCAGAGGGGGATACGGACACAGAGGGCTTCTCCATCAACACCATGACCTCTGCGATGATTCGTGAGTAGTTCACCATAGACCTACGGGTCCATAGCTAGTAACTAGATGGCTTCTTCTCTCTCTTGGATCTTCAATACAAAGTTCTCCATGATCTACATGGAGACCTATCCGATGTAATCTTCTTTTGCGGTGTGTTTGTGGAGATCCGATGAATTGTGCATTTATGATCAGATTATCTATGAATCTTATTTGAGTTTCTTCTGATCTCTCTTATGCATGATTTCATATCCTTGTAATTCTCTTCGAGTTGTGGGTTTTGTCTGGCCAACTAGATCTATGATTCTTGCGATGGGATGAGTGCTTGGTTTTGGGTTCATACCGTCTACTGACCTCACCCACTGACAGAAGGGGTAGCGAGGCACATATCGTGTTGTTGCCATCAAGGGTAAAAAGATGGGGTTTTCATCATTGGTTTGAGATTATCCCTCTACATCATGTCATCTTGCTTAAGGCGTTACTCTGTACGTCATGAACTCAATACACTAGATGCATGTTGGATAGCAGTCGATGTGTGGAGTAATAGTAGTAGATGCAGAAATTATCAGTCTACTTGTCTCGGACGTGATGCCTATATGTATGATCATTGCCTTAGATATCGTCATGACTTTGCGCGGTTCTATCAATTGCTCGATAGTAATTTGTTCACCCACCGTGATATTTGCTATTATGAGAGAAGCCTCTAGTGAACACTATGGCCCCCAGGGTCTACTCCACACCATATTTTCAGCCTTACACTTTTTACTTCGTTGCACTTTCCGCCTTCAGATCTCACTTTGCCAGCAATCTTGAAGGGATTGACAACACCTTTGAAGCGTTGGGTGCAAGCTTGTTTGTGTTTGTGCAGGTACTCTGGACTTGACGACGCCCTCCTTCTGGATCGATACCTTGGTTCTCAAACTGAGGGAAATACTTTCTGCTCCTATGCTGCATCACCCTTTCCTCTTCAACGGAAAAACCGACGCAAACCAGAGAAGTAACAAGAACAATTCCTAGTGCCAAGGAAGGACTTTTGTTGCCACAGCAGAAGAATTTCTAGCGCCGTTGTTGGGGAGGAAGATCAAGTCAAGAACTCATCCAAGTAGGTGTCGCAAACTCATCTCTTGCATTTACTTTGTTTGCCAGTTGCCTCTCGTTTTCCTCTCCCCCACTTCACCAATTTGCCTTTTTTGTTTGCCTTTTTTGTTCGCCTTTTCGTTCGCCCTTTTTATCGCCTACTCTTTGTTTGCTTGTGTGCTTGCTTGCTTTCTGAAGTCACCATGAACGAAAACACCAAACTTTGTGACTTCTCGAATACTAATAATAATGATTTTATTAGTACTCCAATTGCTCCCGCCACTAGCGGAGTCATAGGAAATCAATGCCGCTTTGCTGAATCTTGTTATGAAAGAGCAATTCTCTGGCCTTCCTAGTGAAGATGTTGCATCCCATCTCAATACCTTCATTGAGCTTTGTGATATGCAAAATAAAAAAGATGTGGATAATGACGTGATTAAATTAAATCTTTTTCCTTTCTCGTTGCGAGATCGCGCAAAAACTTGGTTTTCTTCTTTGCCCAAAAATAGTATCGATTCTTGGGATAAGTGCAAAGTTGCTTATATATCCAAGTATTTTCCGCCGGCTAAGATCATCTCTCTCCGTAATGATATCGTGAATTTCAAGCAACTTGATCATGAACATGTTGCACAAGCTTGGGAGAGAATGAAATTAATGATTAGAATTGTCCCACTAATGGCTTGAGCCTTTGGATGATTATTCAAATCTTTTATGCTGGCTTGAATTTCGCTTCGGGAAATATCTTGGACTCTGCCTCAGGTGGAATATTCATGGAAATCACATTACGAGAAGCCACAAAGCTCTTAGACAACATCATGATGAATTACTCTCAGTGGCACCTACTAGTAAGAAGGTACACGCTATAGAGTAAATTAACTCGTTGAGCGCTAAGATGGACGAGTTAATGAATTTGGTTGCTAGTAGAAGTGCTCCTTTAGATCCTAATGATATGCCTTTGTCTTCTTTGATTGAGAGTAGCAACGCTAGCTTGGACGTTAATTTTGTTGGTAGGAATAACTTTGGCAACAACAATGCTTTTAGAGGAAACTATGTTCCTAGGCCTTTTCCTGGTAACTCCTCTAATAACTTTGGCAACTCCTACAACAATACCCATGGAAATTACAATAGATTACCCTCTGATCTAGAGAGTAATATCAAAGAGTTCATCAACTCTCAAAAGATTTTCAATGCGTCCATAGAGGAAAAGCTACTCAAAATTGACGATTTACCTAAGAGCATTGACAGAATTTCTAGTGATGTTGATGCTTTGAAAGTTATATGTGCTCCTCCCAAAATCACCATGGATGAAACTTTGAAAGCTATGCTTGTTTCCATGATTGAGAGCCAAGAAAGAACCGCCAAAATTCGTACTAGACAAGAATGGCTTAAAAAGGCGTGTTCTCGTGATGAGAATCACGAAGATCTTAAAGTGCTTGGTGTGACTCGCATTGAATCTTTGTTTTCTTGTGTCAAACCTAATGATTATGGGGCTGGATATGAATCCACTTTGGTTGAAAAGTGCCTCAATGATTGAGAGTCCATCTATCGTGATGCTAAAAGCATTGAAAGTGGAGTTGAAGATGTTAAAACTTTGAGTAGTAATGAAATTACTACCGTGGATTTCAAGGAATTCAATTATGATAGTTGGTCCTTAATTGAATTCATTTCTTTGATGCAATCCATGTTAAACTCTCCACACGCTTATAGCCAAAACAAGGCCTTTACCGATCAGATCGTCGAAGCTATGATAAAATCTCTTGAAGAGAAACTTGAATTGGAAGTCTCTATCCCTAGAAAGCTTCATGATGAGTGGGAACCTACCATCAAAATCAAAATCAAAAACTATGAGTGCAATGCTTTGTGTGATTTGGGTGCTAGTGTTTCTGCGATTCCTAAGTCTTTATGTGATGTTCTGGGTTTTAATGAGATTGAAGAGTGTTCTCTTAATTTGCATCTTGCTGATTCTACTGTCAAGAAACCCATGGGAAGGATCAATGATGTTATTATTGTTGCAAATAGGAACTATGTACCCGTGGATTTCATTGTTCTTGACATTGATTGCAATCCTACTTGCCCTATTATTCTTGGTAGACCTTTCCTAAGGACTATCGGTGCTATCATCGATATGAAGGAAGGGAATATTAGATTTCAATTTCCTTTAAGGAAGGGCATGGAACACTTTCCTAGAAAAAAATAAGATTGCCTTATGAATCCATGATGAGGGCCACTTATGGTTTGAGCACCAAAGACGACGATACGTGATTCTATCGCTTTTATGCCTAGCTAAGGGCGTTAAACAATAACGCTTGTTGGCAGGCAACCCAATTAATTTATCTTTTTTTTCTTTCCGTTTTGTTGCATCTACACCATCACAATTATGTTGTGATTTTTTTTTGTGTTTCTTTTTGTGTTTGACACAAGCAAAACCTTTATGACTAGTCTTGGTAATGGTTGTTTGATCCTGCTGGAAAAATACAGAAACGCTTCACTCACGAGATGATTTTTCATTTTTATTCAGAAAGAGATTTTGATTTGATTCTTTTTCCTGATGGTTGCTATGCGTTTTTCCCAGTCCTTCGTAATTCTTCAGATTTTTTAGGTACCAGAAGTATACGAAGTATACAGATTGCTACAGACTGGTCTGTTTTTGACAGATTCTGTTTTTGTTGAGTTGGTGGCTTGTTTTGATGAAACTATGGTTAGTATACAGCAGCCCAACACCAATATAGATGTAATTCAAGTTTTCTACAGTACCAAAAGAAGTGGTAGTTTGTTTTCAAGTACTAAAATTATCACAAGTTTCTGTTTAAGTTTTGTGTTGTGAAGTTTTCATGTTTTGGGTGATGTTCTCATGGACGATGAGATAAGGAGTGGAAAGAGCTCAAGCTTGGGGATTCCCAAGGAATCCCAAGCCAAATTCAAGGACACCAAAAATCCTAAGCTTGGGGATGCCCCGGGAAGGCATCCCCTCTTTCGTCTTCAATCCATCGGTAACGTTACTTGGAGCTATATTTTTATTCACCACATGATATGTGTTTTTCTTGGAGCGTCTTGTATCGTAGGAGTCTTTTCTTTTTTTTGTGTCACAATCATCCTTGCTGCACACCTTTTTGAGATAGAGAGGCATGCACTCATCGTGATTTTGCTAGAATGCTCATAGTGCTTCACTTATATCTTTTGAGCTAGATACTTTTGCTCTAGTGCTTCACTTATATCTTTTAGAGCACGGCGGTGCGTGATTTGGTAGTTGGCTTATGCTATGAAAGTATTCTCAAATGTGATAGGTACCCAAATAGGATGCAAAAACCTCCATCTTCATGTGCATTGATTAGAAAGAGAATTTTCGATTCCTCACAATTAGTTTTGAGATGTGGATTCGATAATATTGAAAGCTAGGCTAGTAGGGTGTTGTGAATCTAGAGATACTTGTGTTGAAGTTAGTGATTCCCGTAGCATGCACGTATGGTGAACCGCTATGTTAGGAAGTCGGAGCATAATTGATCTATTGATTGTCATCCTTTGTGTTGATGTCGGGATCGCGCGATGGTTAACACCTACCAACCCTTTCCCTTGGAGTATGTGTTTAGCACTTTGCTTCGATTACTAATAAAAACTTTCGCAACGAGTATGTGAGTTCTTCATGACTAATGTGAGCCCATGGTATAGATGCACTTTCACCTTCCACCATTGCTAGCCTCTCCAGTGCCGCGCAATTCTCGCCGGTGCACAAACCCACCAAATATCTTCCTCAAAACAGCCACCATATCTACCTACTATGTCATTTTCATAGCCATTCCGAGATATATTGCCATGCAACTCCCACCGTTCCGTCTCATGACTTGTGCCGTCACTCTCATATTGCCATTGCATGATCATAAGATAGCTAGCGAGATGTTTTCAACATCATACGTCATGCTAGATGGTTGCATCCCGGTACACTGCCGGAGGCATTGCCTATGGAGTCATCATCATTGTGATCTTTGAGCTATGAGTAAATAAAAGTGTGATGATCATTATTATTAGAGCATTATCCCATGTGAGGAAATAAATAAAAAAGAGGCCAAAGAGCCCAAAAATAAAAAGAGAAAAGAGAAAAGAAAAGAAAAAAAAGAGGCCTAAGAGCCCAAATGAAAAAAGAGAAAAAGAGAGAAGGGACAATGCTACTATCTTTTTCCACACTTGTGCTTCATGATAGCACCATGTTCTTCATGATTGAGAGCTTCTTGCTTCGTCACCACCATATGCTAGTGGGAATCTTCATTATATAACTTGTCTTGTACATTCCAATGATGGGCTCACTCAAAATTGCCCTAGGTCTTCGTGAGCAAGCAAGTTGGATGCACACCCACTAGTTCTCCTTTTGAGCTTTCACATACTTATAGCTCTAGTGCATCCTTTTGTATGGCAATCCCTACTCATTCACATTGATATCTATTAATGGGCATCTCCATAGCCTATTGATACGCCGAGCCAATGTGACCATCTCCTATTTTTTGTCTCACAACCACCACCACACTCTATTCCACCTATAGTGCTATATCCATGGCTCGCGCTCATGTATTGCGTGATAGTTATAAAAAGTTTGAGAAAGTAAGAGTGCGAAAACAATTACTTTGCCAATACCGGGGTTGTGCATGATTTACATTAGTTGTGTGAGGATGATGGAGCATAGCCAGACTATATGATTTCGTAGGGATAACTTTCTTTGGCCTTGTTATTTTGAAAGTTCATGATTACCTTGCTAGTTGTCTTGAAGTATTATTGTTTTCATATTAATAGCAAACTATTGTTTTGAATCTTACGAATCCGAACATTCATGTCACGTGAAAGTAGTTGCAAAGGACAACTATGCTAGATAGAATTCCACATCAAAAATTCACTCTTTATCACTTCCCTACTCGAGGACGAGCAGGCGTTAAGCTTGGGGATGCTTGATACGTCTCCAACGTATCTATAATTTTTGATGGTTTCATGCTATTATCTTGTCAATCTTTGGATGTTTTGCATGCCTTTTATATATTTTTTGGGACTGACTTATTAACTTAGTGACAAGTGACAGTTCCTGTTTTTTACATGTTTTTGACCCCTTTTAGAGGAGATTTTGAAACAAAGTCCTAACGGAAGAAAATCCCAGAAAAGATTTTTTCCAGAACGGAAGAAGATCGGGAAGCTTGGGAGCCAAGGCTGGGGAGCCTGAGGGGCCCCACTAGCCCCCACCCCGCGGCCAGGGGGTAGGCCGCGCCACCCAGGCTTGTGGGCCCCCTGAGCGCCCCCTGACCTAGGGGTTGCACCTATAAATTCCCTAAAAATCCCAAAAAAACCAGGAGATGATCAAAAACACTTTTCCGCCGCCGCAAGCTTCTGTCTCCGCAAGATCCCATCTTCATGACTTTCCGCGGTTCTATCAATTGCTCGACAGTAATTTGTTCACCCACCGTGATATTTGCTATTATGAGAGAATCCTCTAGTGAACACTATGGCCCCCACGGTCTACTCCACACCATATTTCAGCCTTACACATTTTACTTCGTTGCACTTTCCGCCTTCACATCTCACTCTGCAAACAATCTTGAAGGGATTGACAACCCCTTTGAAGCGTTCGGTGCAAGCTTGTTTGTGTTTGCACAGGTACTCTAGACTTGACGAGGCCCTCCTTCTGGATCGATACCTTGGTTCTCAAACTGAGGGAAATACTTATTGCTCCTGTGCTGCATCACCCTTTCCTCTTCAAGGGAAAAACCGACGCAAACCAGAGAAGTAACAAGAAGAATTCCTAGCGCCAAGGAAGGACTTTTGTTGCCACAGCAGAAGAATTTTTGGAGCCATTGCCGGGGAGGAAGATCAAGTCAAGAACTCATCCAAGTTGGTGTCGCAAACTCATCTCTTGCATTTACTTTGTTTTCTAGTTGCCTCTCGTTTTCCTCTCCCCTACTCCACCAATTTGCCTTTTTCGTTTGCCTTTTTCATTCGCCTTTTCGTTCGCCCTTTTTCTTGCCTGCTCTTTGTTTGCTTGTGTGCTTTATTGCTTGCTGAAGTCACCATGAACGAAAACACCAAACTTTGTGACTTCTTGAATACTAATAATAATGATTTATTAGTACTCCGATTGCTCCCGCCACTTGCGGAGTCATACGAAATCAATGCCGCTTTGCTGAATCTTGTTATGAAAGAGCAATTCTCTGGCCTTCCTAGTGAAGATGCCGCATCCCATCTCAATACCTTCATTGAGATTTGCGATATGCAAAAGAAAAAAGATGTGGATAATGACGTGATTAAATTAAATCTTTTTCCTTTCTCGTTGCGAGATCGCGCAAAAAGTTGGTTTTCTTCTTTGCCCAAAAATAGTATCGATTCTTGGGATAAGTGCAAAGATGCTTATATATCCAAGTATTTTCCGCCGGCTAAGATCATCTCTCTCCGTAATGATATCATGAATTTCAAGAAACTTGATCATGAACATGTTGCACAAGCTTGGGAGAGAATGAAATTAATGACTAGAAATTGTCCCGCTCATGGCTTGAGCCTTTGGATGATTATTCAAATCTTTTATGCTGGCTTGAATTTCGCTTCGAGAAATATCTTGGACTCCGCCTCAGGTGGAACGTTCATGGAAATCACGTTAAGAGAAGCCACAAAGCTCTTAGACAACATCATGACGAATTACTCTCAGTGGCACACTGAAAGGTCACCTACTAGTAAAAAGGCAGACGCTATAGAGTAAATTAACTCGTTGAGCGCTAAGATGGACGAGTTAATGAATTTGGTTGCTAGTAGAAGTGCTTCTTTGGACCCTAATGATATGCCTTTGTCTTCTTTGATTGAGAGTAGCAACGCTAGCTTGGACATTAATTTTGTGGGTAGGAATAAGTTTGGCAACAGCAATGCTTTTAGAGGAAACTATGTTCCTAGGCCTAAGTTGGTCTACTCCCAAGGAGGGAAATAACCAGCTCCGGGGTACTCCGGAGTGGACTGAGGATGCCAGTGTTGTGTGAGCTCCTCTGGCTCCCACTGATAAACTGGCGTCTGGTACTCCATTGGTGTCTCGGGCACGGGCACCTACGGTTGGGCTATGCCCCAATATGCGTAGATGTCCGAGGGCATAATAATGTACCTGCCTGTATGAAGATTGAACAAAGAAGGAGCATGCAAAGTAATAGTCTCACGAGTACCGTGACTAAATACCAGGTTATAAATCATCCTTCTATTTATATCTCTATCAATAAAGTCATGGAGAACCATGCTATCATAATCTAGATATCTCTCGGGAAGAAGAATCTCTTCTTCCTCGTCCAGTCTAATAGGTATCTCAAAATGTCTAGCAAGACGAGTAGCATAGATACCTCCATAGACAACGCCTTTAGAACGGTTCGTGTTCAACCGTTGAGCTACTATAGTGCCCAAGCTATAAGTTTTATCATTATAAAGGGCTTCGCGCAAGAGCGCAAGATCTAGGGAGCTAATGGCCCCTGCTTTCCCACGGCCAATCAAACATTTTCCCACGAAGAATGAGAAGTACCGAAGCACGGGAAAATGTATGCTAGCAGCTCTAGCGCAAGACACTCCTCTCTCCTCTCCTCCAGCAATAGTATCTATGAAAGCCTCCAAGTCCCGTGGACGAGGTTCATGAATATCCCTAACATAAGTTAATTTGCAAACATTGCAAAAATCCTGAAGTGACATGTGCTGGGGGATATCATATAACTTGAACTCAACGATAGGAGGATTCTTCCTTGGATAGAAGTTAAAGCTTTGCATGAAAATATTAGTGAGGAGGAGGTATTGTGGACACTTATATTCAACGAAGGCGGTAAGGCATGCGTTCTCCACCAAGTAGTAAAAGTCCTAATAAAGTCCGACGACACGTAAAAAAAATCGCTTGGCCACTCGCACGCTCGAACTTTTGCAACTCGAGGGACCGGATACTTGGGTTTCTTCTTCTCACTTCCATCATTCTTGGGGTCACGACTTGAAGAGCCTCTTAAGAACCTCCTCATCTTTTCCCTTTTCTACCTCTGAAAATTTCTGAAATTTTAGTGACTCTAAGGAAAAGTGAACAAGGCCCAACGAAACTCATAGTAACTACTCCAACAAGTGCCTAGAAGCAATATCACGCATCAAAACTACTTGGGACCAACTAAAATTAGCATGCAAAGCTCAAGAACAGGGTCACCAAGGCAGCAAAAATACGCGATGTATAAGGCACAAGAGCAAAAACTAATTGGACCAATGGAGGAGTCACTTACCATGGAGTAATTTCCCCAAAACAGCTTGGTGAATGGTGCTTTGCACAAGGAGATCGAAAATCGCAGCAAGAAGAGCAAGAACACGGGTTTGAGCTGCGAAATGATTTTTTTCTGGAGGTAGGAGAAGCAGATGGGAGCTAGAATGAGTGGAGGGGGGGTGCACGTGGGCCCCACAAGCCTGGGTGGTGCGGCCAGGGGGTGCCCGCGCCTCCAGGGCTTGTGGCCCACTGGTGCAGCCCCCTGACTAGCTCTTCGTCTCAATATTTTTCAAAAATTCTAGAAAAAATCATAATTTATTTTCAGGACATTCGGAGAACTTTTATTTTTGGGGTACTTCTCTACGGGACGCAAAAACAGAAAACAGGGAAAACTAAACTAATCTATCATTTTTCTTCTAAGCAACCGAAGGTGAAAGCTTGGAACAGAGGTTTGTGACTCCTCGATTCATCCATCTCATGGTCATCGAAAGAAATCTGTCAATGAGGTTGATCAAGTCTCCTTGACAAACTCTTTTGAATTGCAAAAGAGAACGGAGAATTTCTGAATAGTCACTAGGTTACCTCAATGGGGATGTGTATATCCCCAACAAGCAAATCATACTTCATCTTAACAGGAGGTATAGGGCATTCAAAGCTCCCAATAAGAATCGATGAAGTTTTTTGGATAGCATTGATACAATGTACTCGATATTGTTTCTTCGGAAAGTGCACCGTATGCTCATTTATGTTGACATGGAAAGTGACATTGCCTTTGTTGCATTCTATAACAGCCCATGCAGTGTTTAAAAAGGGTCTTCCAAGGATGACCGCCATGGCATCATCCTCAGGAATATCCAGGATAACAAAGTCTGTTAAGATAGTAACGTTAGCAACCACAACAGGCATATCCTCGCAAATGCCGATAGGGAAAGCAGATGATTTGTCGGCCATTTGCAGAGAGCTTTCAGTGGGTGTCAACTTATCCAGTTCAAGCCTACGATAAAGAGAAAGAGGCATGACACTAACACTGGCTCCAAGGTCGCATAAAGAAGTTCTAACGTAGTTGCCTTTAATGGAGCAAGGTATAGTGGGCACTCCGGGATCACCTAGTTTCTTAGGAGTTCCACCCTTGAAGGTATAATTAGCGAGCATGGTGGAAATCTCAACCTCAGGTATCCTCCTCTTATTAGTCACAATATCTTTCATGTACTGAGCATACAGAGACATTTTGAGCATATCTGTCTAATGCATTTGCAGAAAGACAGGTCTAATCATTTCAACAAAGCGCTCAAAATCCTCATCATCCTTTTTCTTGGATGGTTTGGGAGGAAAGGGCATGGGTTTCTGAACCCATGGTTCCCTTTCTTTACCATGCTTCCCTTTCTTTACCATGCTTCCTAGCAATGAAGTCATTCTTATCGTATCTCCTAGTCTTAGGTTGTGGGTAACAAGATCATCAGGCTCAATCTCCACATCCTTATCATTGCGAGGTTGAGCATCAACATGAACATCACTATTGATATTATCATTAGGCTCATGTTCATCACCAGATTGCGTTTCAGCATCAGAAACAGAGACATCTTTTGGACTCTCAGGTGTAACAGCAAGAGGGTTGCTAGCGTGCAAGTTCCTATCATCTTTCTTCTTCTTCCTAGGATGACTAGGTGCATCAGTGCTAACTCCTTGAGAATCTTGTTCAATTCTCTTCGGATAACCCTCAGGATACAAAGGTTCCTTGGTCATTCTACCGCCTCTAGTGACGACTCTGACAGAATTGTCATTCAACTCATTGAGCAAGTCATTTTGAGCCTTAAGTACTTGTTCTACCTGAGTAGTAACCATAGAGGCACGTTTACTCAAAATATTAAGATCATTGACATTTCTGTCCACACAAGCACTTAAATGACTAAGCATACAAGCATTCTGTTCCAATTGTCTCCTAACATAATCATTGAAACTTTGTTGTTTGACAAAAAAATTATCAAATTCATCCAGGCATAGGCTAGCAGTTTTATCAAAAGGAATATCACTCTCATCGAATCTACGAAGAGAATTGACCTCTACTACCTGTATCGGGTTATCAAGACCATGGATCTCTTTGATAGGTGGTAGATTTTTGACATCTTCAGATTTAATGCCTTTCTATTTCATATATTTCTTAGCTTCTTAAATATCTTCAGGACTGAGGAATAGGATACCTCTTTTCTTAGGAGTTGGCTTAGGAGGTGGTTCGGGAATAGTCCAAGCATTCTCATTGCACAAGATATTATTCAATAGGATCTCAGCTTGTTCTACGGTTCGTTCCCTAAAAACACAACCGGGACAACTATCTAGGTGGTCTCTAGAAGCATCGCTAAGTCCATTATAGAAGATATCAAGTATTTCATTCTTCTCAAGAGGGTGATCAGGCAAAGCATTCACTAGGTGGACGAGCCTCTCCCAAGCTTGTGGGAGACTCTCTTCTTCAAATTGAGCAAAGTTGTATATTTCCTACAAGGCAGCTTCCTTCTTATGGGCAGGGAAATATTTCTCAGAGAAGTAGTAGATCATATCCTGGGGGCTACGCACACCACCAGGAGCAAGAGAAGTGAACCAAGTCTTAGCATCATCCTTTAGTGAGAAAGGAAACAGCTTAAGGATATAGTAGTGGCGGATCTTTTCCTCACTAGTGAATAGGGTGGCTATATCGTGCAGTTTGGTAAGATGTGTTACAACCGTTTCAGACTCATAACCATGAAAAGGATCAGATTCGACCAAAGTGATTAACTCAGGGTCGACGGAGAATTCCTAATCCTTATCGGTCACAAAGATAGGCGATGTATAAAACTTCGGGTCGTATTTCATCCTAGCGTTCAAAGATTTTTCTTTCCACTTGTGCAGTAATTTCTCAACATCATAGCTATCCTTACAAGCAAGAAAGTCCTCAGCTATCTCTCCCTCCATAACATAACCCTCAGGCATATCAGGCAATTCATATTTAGGAGAGCTAGTTCTAGCCGGCAAAATAGCAGGTTCTACTTCAATAGTATCAGCAGTTTCAGAAGTATCATCACATCTAGCAGCAACTCTAGAAATTTGTGCATCAAGGAACGCACCTAGTGGCAAAGCAGTATCAAGCATAGCATCATCATAAGCATCATGGGCAGCAGAAGTAGCATCATCAAGCACAGGCGACATATCAAGATTTCTAGCAGGAGGTGGTGTCGCAAACTTACTCATAACTGAAGGTGAATCAAGTGCAGAGCTAGATGGCAGTTCCTTACCTATCCTCGTAGTTGAGGGCAAGACTTTAGTTCTTGGATCTTTCGGATTCCTCATAGTGATCAGCAGACGTAAATCCCAAGTGACTCAGAGAATATAGTTGTGCTTCCCCGGCAACAGCGCCAGAAAATGGTCTTGATTGAGATGTCATAAGCTTGGTACTTTGGAGTGAGCTTGAGGCACAAAGAGCAGCATGATAACCCACAAGTATAGGGGATCGCAACAGTTTTCGAGGGTAGAGTATTCAACCCAAATTTATTGATTTGACACAAGGGGAAGCCAAAGAATATTCTCAAGTATTAGCAGTTGAGTTGTCAATTCAACCACACCTGAAAGATTTAGTATCTGCAGCAAAGTATCAGTAGCAAAGTAGTATGATAGCAGTAGTAGCAACAGTAACCAGTAGCAGCAAAGTGACATGTCTAGCAGCAAAGTAACAGCAGTAGCAAGAGAGTAACAGTAGCAGTAGTGACAGCAGTAGCAAGAGATTAACAGTAGCAGTAGTGACAGCAGTAGCAGCTTAGTAACGTAGCAAGGACCAGTAGGAAAAGACTCGTAGGCATTGGATCGGTGATAGATGATTATGCCGGATGCTATTCATCATGCAACAGTTATAACACGGAGATATATGTAACTAGCTCCAGTTCGTCAATGTAATGTAGGCATGTATTCCGTATGTAGTCATACGTGCTTAGGGAAAAGAACTTGCATGTCATCTATTGTCCATCCCTCCCGTGGCAGCGGGGTCCTAATGGAAACTACGGGATATTAAGGTTCTCGTTTTAATAAAGAACCGAACCAACGCATTAACACTTGGTGAATACATGAACTCCTCATACTATGGTCATCTCCGGGAGTGGTTCCCGCTATTATCACTCCAGGGTTGCCGGGTCACAACACATAGTAGGTTCATATCTGAAATCATGGCACTCGGGCCTAGTGACAAGCATTAAGCATGGCAAAGTAGTAGCAACATCAATCTCAGAACATAGTGGATACTAGGGATCAATCCCGTCAAAACTAACTCGATTACATGATAGATCTCATCCAACCCATCACCGTCCAACAAGCCTACGATGAGATTACTCACGAACGGTGAAGACCATCATGGAATTGGCAATGAAGGAAGGTTGGTGATGACGATGGCGAGATCTCCCCTCTCCGGAGCCCAGAGCGGACTCCAGATCTGCCCTTGAGAGGAAGAACAGGAGGTGACGGCGCATCCGTATCATAAAATGCGATGAACTCTTCTCCTTGATTTTTTTACGGACGAAAGAGACTAAATAGAGCCGAGATTGGAGGCGGTGGAGCTTTGTGGGACCCACAAGCCTGCCAGGTGCGGCCAGGGGGGCCCGCGCCTGGTGGGCTTGTGGGCTCCACGCTCCACTTCCTCCGTTGATTCTTGCGCCAGTATTTTTTATATATTCCACAAAAATTCTCCGTAAATTTCCAGGTCATTCCGAGAACTTTTATTTCTGCGCAAAAACAACACCATGGCAATTCTGCTGAAAACGGCGTTAGTTCGGGTTAGTTCCATTCAAATCATGCAAATTAGAGTCCAAGACAAGGGAAAAAGAGTTTGAAAAAGTAGATACGATGGAGATGTACCAACTCCCCCAGTCTTAAAACCTTGCTTGTCCTCAAGCAATTCAGTTGACAAACTGAAAGAGACAAAAGAAAAACTTTTACGAACTTTGTTTGATCTTGTTGTTGCAACTATGTCTAACTCATATCCAGAATTTCCACAAGATCACAAGCAAACCACATAAGCAAATGACATCTAGATCTCACGGTAAACTCGTATCAATAATAATAATCAACTAGCGAGCAAATAATAATAAGTCTCAAACATCAACACTTCAATCAAAACAATCATGAAGCAGTACGAACAGATGGTATCTCGCTAGCTCTTTCTAAGACCGCAAAACATAAATGCAGAGCACCTTCAAAGACCAAGGGCTCACTAAACATTGTAATTCATGGCAAAGAAGATCCAGTCACAATCATACTCAATCACAGTTAAAAGCAAAGCATAAAAATGATAGAGGTGCTCTCTAATTGGTGCTTTTATAAGAAGAGGATGACTCAACAGAAACACAAATCGACAAGCCCTTCGCAGAGGGAAGCGTTGATTTGCAGAGGTGCGAGAGCTCAAGCTTTGAAACAGAGATAATAATTTTGGGTGGCATGCTTTCATTGTCAACGCAGATGCTTTGTCGGTGGTACACTAGTTTTGAATTCAATTTTTTGCAACCCGAGAGATCTAATCGAACACCCGTGTCGATGGAAAAGTTAACCAATACTCCGCATGGGAGAGGATTTGTGGCATGCGTGTACGGGGCGCCGAGTCCCTCGCGCGTGCTTTTTCTTCACACATTGCATTTTCAAACACTCACATTTTTTGAATAAGAAGTCCAAATTATGTTTTGTTTTCATATTCGTGTTTCTAGTGACCAGTGCTTTCAAATAAAATTGATTTTAAATACATTATGATATCTTTTGAA
Source organism: Hordeum vulgare subsp. vulgare (assembly GCF_904849725.1). Lineage (NCBI taxonomy): Eukaryota > Viridiplantae > Streptophyta > Magnoliopsida > Poales > Poaceae > Hordeum > Hordeum vulgare. The sequence goes on along the minus strand of NC_058520.1, from coordinate 398,666,789 downwards.
GAAATAAGTTTCAACTCTTGAAACTCAATACGAAATGGTAAATTTTAATGATTAAAACCTAGAATTTATTGTATCCATAAAGATCCAACTACTTCATGAATCACAAGACAATGGAGTGGCCAGCTTGGAATGTGCGTGCCCCCATGTGTGTACCCTATGTATTTCCACTCCATCCGACTATACATAAATGGAGGTAATAGCACCAGATGTACTACAACTTGAAGTGAATGTGATAGTTTAGTCCTAGAAGTTCCAAATTGACCCTATCAAGTCCCAAAACTTGCATGTGATGTGCATACCCAGTCCATAGCCACTAGGAGCTCGCCAACTGGACTGGGTGGGAACATGCGGGTCAGGTCTTGTCAATTTGCACACAGCCCCGTGCGTTTAACCCAAAATTTCCCTCTCCTGTCGGCAGGAACACACTTGAAATTAATATGCCTAATAACTCTTGTTCCCTCTCCTGTAGCTCATTATGCCCCCAACCGTCGGCAGCAACACCTCGTGCGGCCGCACTCCTATTCCCTCTCCTGTGTTGGAGCTGTGGGAGCCGCGATGATGGCGTTGCCGGAGTTCTTCGGTGGCGGCCAGGAACTTCCTGCCTCCATGCACCTCGTATGGCTGCAGTCCATCTACCCCCTCCCCCCCCCCCTCCGATTATGGTGCTTCTCCCCTTCCTCGCCTCCCTCGTGATCTCCTCCATTCTGCCTTGCTCCTCCTCTCTGCTTTGCTCCTCCTCTCTGCTTAGCTCCTCCCCTCTTCTTTCTCCTCCTCTCTACTGACCTACATGCATGTATGGATTTATGCTTGATGTACAAGGATCTTGGTACTGTGCCTTCATGGTGGTAAAGTTAGTGTTTTCAGCTATGGATTTAGGTTATGGTATTTAGCCATCGAGCTCTTGTTGTTGTGTGCAAGGTAAATTTGATCCTCGGTTTGATGGAGCTACTATTTGGGTTTTTTGTTAGATCTCGTGAGCACACGAGTTGCTGCAGCTGCTTAGTAGTACATATGTTGCTCCTGTTTTCAATGTAGTCTTAAAAACTGAATTTTTAACTGTTTGGATGCACTGTGTGATTCATTAATGGGAAAAAGTGTTGACACTCCTTTTTCATAATGAAAATTGAGCATCATGGCATTTTCTTACGAGCAGTCAGTGAACTGGAGTATTACAACTCTTCTGTGGAGGTGCTGGACTTTGTACATCGTGACACATTTTCATATGCAGTACTAGAAGACACTACTAGGGAAAAGCATAAGAGTAGCACAGTTTTAGGACTATCAGTAGCACGGGGTACAACGCTACTGATACGGCGCTACAACTAATGTTTATCAGTAGCGTGCTTTGGCCTGCGCTACTACTATAGCTACTTAGCAGTAGCATTGTCCATACCAGCGCTACTGCTAAGTGGCTTAGCAGTAGCATTTTCCTTTTCAGTGCTAAAGAGCACTACTACTATATTTTCCCATACCTTTTTTTGCTACATATTTGCGATGTTTTTGTACAGATTTTATACAGTATTCTATGATGAGCATATTTCCAGTTTATGATATGATTGTCATACACATAATAGTCTCATCATACCATCCAACAGAAATCATGTGATCACATCATAGTCATGATATAGCTATACAAGTTACATGGCATGTGTCATCATACATAATGTAGTATTTCTTGAGGCACCGATTCGTATCCCTCTCTCGCACTAGCGTGAACCTAAACTAACTACTTTCTGCTTCGGCTCTGGTATCTAACCCTCTCTGGTTGTCGCTCGGAAACCGGTACACCTGGGCGTCAAACTGTGATCACTTGTCGTATACTCCTGGTGTAGCTCTTCTTCGCCATCGATGATCTATGTACATGCATCTTCACATGAGTCGATAATATGCAACATATATAGTTGAGCAACAGAAAGAGACAGAATTGGCAAAAATAGAAGCAACATCTCATAAGCATAAATAACAAAGTTCATAGTACCCAAAATGCCCTGAGTAGAGTGATCTTCGCTAGTTGAGGAGGACGGTTTAATTACATCACAAATAAAGTTTCTCATGCATAACTCAATGTTTTTTCATAGAGAAAGTATGGACTAAACGGACACTTTGTCATATATTGTCAATCACTCCAACATGTCGTGCCATCCATCCAAGTGAGGGAGATAGTCCCCGAGCGCAGTGAAAGGCTTCTGGTCGAGACGCTGAGCCGATACACGTGTTCGGACGTCTTGCCATGACATTTTCCCTTCTTTGTAGAACATCCATGTTTTTTCGGCGACCTCGTTCATGATGATTTGGGCAAGTTCACGATGAATGTGATAGAACTCAGCTCAAAGCCGGTGATCCGGGATATCTCCTACGTTCTTTGCCCATTCCAGAATATGGGCATCGCTGGATCTAGGTGACATGCGAAGGTTCTGTTGATTCCGTGTGAACTCCAGCATGTGTGGAGGACATAGAATCCATCACTAAGAGTACCACTCGGTTGCTGGATGGAGCAGAAGTCGGTCTTATGGCCGAAGGTGGATGTGTGGTTCCTTGTCTTCCTGGTCGTGATCTCTCCACCCATTAGGCCGTAGAAAAAGATAGCACTATCGAGAACAGACTTCATGTGGGTGTAATCCTTTTTCTTCATGTTCTTTGATGAGTCCAAGTAAAGAGAATGGGAGAATCAGGGGTAAAGGATGATAAGGGTGGTGCGCCCATCGCAGCACAGAATAAATACACCTCAAATTAGCCTCCGCGCGTGCAAATTAATGATTAAAATCGAAGGAAAGATATCTGTGGATGACTTCCATGGGATGATAAGGCACGAGAATCGTCTCCTTGTCCTTATTGGCGACCATGAAATCAGCGATGTAGTTACTCGCGTATTCATGGTGCTTTGGGCACACTGCCAAGAAGCCCTCGTGCATGAAGTACGGGTCGGAGACACAAATATAAGGAATCTGCTCAAACCTGTTGATGTGGTTCATGTGCAAGGCAAAAAGGCGGACAAACGTAAAATCCAGCTTTTTCAAGTGAAACATGTCGAAGATGTAACCTAATCGAAGGAAGAATTTTTCTGCGGGGAATGTGTCGATGTACAACCTTTGCTACGACACGTTAACCACGCAGAGCGGGTATCCTGGATTTTTTGAGGCAATCAGGCTTTTATCTCTCCGCAACACATCGTCATGAAGTCTCCTTAGATCGCCGTATATGGCCTCTACCGCTGCCTTAGGTAGGATCGGAGCACCGGGGATATGAAATTTTGCCGTACCGGGTATAGGTATACGGTCTTGAACCCGAGGCTACTAAGGCGACTGGATCATAGGAGCAACATTGTTGCCTTTCCTCGATCTCTTCCTATGCTTCTTTGCCACTGAAAGTGAGCCTATAATATATTCATCCTCCGGCAATTCAAGCACCAACTAATCATGCTCAAACCCTGAGTACTCATACTGCTGAGCCATCAATCCATCGGTATTGAGATACTTTACAGGGTCATCATCATCCATCGTGAGAGGCACCGGTGTAGGATCAGGTGCGGGAGCCAGTGCAGTAGTAGGTGCGGGAGCATGTGCTGGTGCAACGCTAGTCGAGCTCCTTATTTGGATTTTCCTTGGTCCAACTGACGACAGCGGGAACCAAGACACTATATGAAGCTGCAATCTCCTCTTTTGCAGCAGCTACCGCTGCTTTGACTGTCTCAGCTGATTTCTTATCAACTGCAATCGCAACCTTCTTCTCAATGTTTTCTTCATTTAACCTTCGTATTTCCTTTCTCTCCTCAGTGGTCTCACGGTAGTACTTCTTCCATGTGGCGCCATCTCCGACGCCGTGCATGCATCCATATGGCGGCCGAGTATCCACCGGGAGTCCCGTCAATATGTTCAAGGCCCGGTTGAATGGGGTGTCCCACTTGGGCCTCGCCAACACCTCAGACGGCGAGTCGCTTTCGGCCGCAATCCTGTGCTGCTCTTTCTGCGAAAGGAACGTGGACCGTTTACAAATGTGACTAAAAGTGTAGTCGAATAGATCAAAAGCTAAAATTAGGGGGTAAATTAAAAATTACCAGTAGTCTCATGAACTCTTTTTGTGACCGCGTGTGTATCGAAAACCATGTTGACTCGGTCCCAATGGTACCGGGCCCTAATGACGTCACGCTGCTGCGGGACGGTGAATTCCTCCAAGGGGTCTGGGATGCCCAAACTTTCGCGTTCCGCATCCTCCTTGGCCCATATGGACCTCTTCACCACATAACCACTGCTTCCGAGGTGGTGGCACCCCATTTTCCTCTCTTAAAGCCCCTTCATGTACTCCGACTTTACTTTGGTAGCTTCGGCAACGCAAGCTGCCTTGAATATTTCAAACTGCTCTTCTGTAATTGTCGGATTATCCTTTACAATCTCGGAGTAAGGTTACTTTTTGTCGATGATTCTTGCTTTCACCCTTAATTTCTAGGTAGAAAATGCACTGCTAAACTTGCCCATGGCGCATTTGTCTATCTTCTTCATTGTCGGGTCTTTATCTAGATCAGTATAACTTTTTTCATCCTGGCCCGGGAACAAGAATACCTGGTGCAGCTTCCTTAGAAGAGAGTGCTCCATATCTGGTATCTTATTTAGTTTATCATCGTATATGGTGGCGGTTGTCCGTAGGATGCACCCTATTTGATTGTCGTAGCGTGTGCACGCTTACGCACGCAATTTTGGCTCAAAATTGCCAGAGTCCACCTTCGTGACCACCAGTCTAGTAGTGATTAGCTTGTCTGGGTGTCGTATACTCTTCGGTTTTGGTTCTATACTGGCTTTGCTAGTCTCAGTGCCGGCCTCCATGCTGGTCTGGGTCTCAGCGCCAGTCTTGATACCGGTTTCGGTGCCGATCTGGGCCTTAGTGCCAGTCTCAGCGTCGTTATTGATGTCAGTCTCAGTCTCCGATGTGATAGGTTGGCCCTCCAACAACCATTGCTCGCCGAGAAGGTTCCAATAAGAGTCTACCTCCTCATAGGCGTTGCAATCACCAGAACCGTGTCCTTCATAGTTGCTAGCCATGTTTCCTATGATTAAATCTAGTCAATCAATTCTAGACCTAATAAAATGAATAATGACATAAAAAGGCCTATGTTTTGCAGGACCATTGATTCATTCCCGGTGCGGAAAATCCCCTAGTTTGTAGCACAAGTCATGCCGAAATTCAAGGAAAATTTTGGCATGTCCTTTGCTAAAAAGTGGACAAATCGAGCACTTGAAATTTGCCGGAACGAAAATGAATCAACATTCCGGCAAAAGATAGGCCACTCGGCTTCATTCCGTGGAAACAACAAAGGCCACTTGGGCACAATCGAACCACTTCAATGTTGCATATAAGAGGACCACTTAGGAACATGTATATGAGCAACTACAATAGTAGATAAACATGAGCAAACACTATTGAGGAATTTGCATATAACATGGCCACTTCAAGTTTGCATCTCCTAGTGTTTGGCACTTCAAGAAAATCTACACAAATTTCATGCTCTCTCAAACTCAATTCAAAAACCAAATATAGATGGATGAACCCTAGAAACCTAGAGCCCTTACATATATTTAGTTAAGTACTTAAGCATATACAAATTATGTGTAAGCTTGGCCGTGTGGTTCAAGCATATGAGTTTTTGTTCATCACTAAGCCAATGATGGTACTTGTACAAAGGAAAGGATATTGGTCGGACCACATGCGCCAACATGACTTGTTTAAGGTGTTCCATTATACTGACCATAGCATAGGCAGCAAAATTGCCAAGCAGATGGGGAGCAAGGACCTATGGGACTCCACGTTCTACTCCTCATCGACCCGTGCATCAGAAGATATCATTCACAAGGTATTGGAACTAGTGTCGACAACATTGGGTCTTCCTAAAGCAACAAAGTTTGTCTGCAATTACATGTTTTTTCTGCTGGTTGCATGTCCCTACATGCCGCCTTACCCTGTTACCCGCCACGGGTATGTCCAGTTGTGCCATGATTCCGTCAATCATCATTTGAGAGGCTTCTACACCTATGAACTGCTCCAAGCCATATAGGACCTAATTAACTTAGTAAAACCCTACTTCCCTAATTTAAAAACATCTAATTAACAACTACTAGTACCACTATTGCCCTAACCTAATTAAGATCTACTAGTACCCCTATATATACTACTAGCAGCACCTAGTTAGTTAACCAAATTAACCTAGCTAGTTAACCTAGTTAATTAACCAAATTAACCTATCTAGTTCACTTAGTTACTTAACCTATCTAGTTAACCTACTTAACCTAGCTAATTCATAGGGTTCATAACTACACTCACCTAAGTTAATTAACCTAGAGAGGAGGGGTGGGGCTTACCGAGAGGCAGGGGCGTTGAGGGTGGCTCAGGGGAGAAGGTGGTGCGGAGGGCATCGAGGGTGGATCTGGTGGTGTCTATGGCGGCTCCGGTGACGGCGAGGGAGGCAGGGAGGTGAGGAGGAGACATGCTTGCAATAATGGTTGACCATTCAGACTTCATCAGTAATTTCAAGAAAGATTTGATATTGAAGGAGCCATTATTTGAAAGCCCTCTTAGAGTGTCCAACGATACTGTTGATGCAATCAATTCAACATCTATGGACAACATCATTTGTTTCAATGTTGATAATCCAATTTCAGCGGTTGGAGAACATAGCACAAAACCAGAGCATTTTCTTAGTGATTTTGCAAATCTTCTTACTGATGGTGTACATACACATGTGCTTACTGATAGTGCAGACCCAAATTTGTTGAATGATTCTACCCATCCAAATTTGTTGAACGATGATGCCCATCCAAACTTATTGAATGATGTTGCTCATACAAACTTGATGAATAATGCTGCCCATACAAACTTGATGAATGATGATGTCCATCCAAACTTGGTGACTGATGGTGTGTTGCTGTCAGACTCAGATATTAGTGACAGTGAGTATGACATAGATGATGGAGATGATGATCTTTATGAAGACAACATTGACTATGATGTTGATGAAGAGGCTGAGCCAGAGGTGGAAGATGTTGAGCCTCACTATTTACTTGAAGATGAAGATCTCAACCTCTCCATTGAACAACAAGAACAACTTAAGTACACGTTCAGATCTTTTAATTCCAAGGACAACTAATAAATGCAGTGCACAAAGTTTGGCCAAATTTAGAACACAAGTTTTGTGTGAGGCATATTTATCAAAATTTTAATAGTAAACACAAAGGAGAGGTACTCAAGCAAGATTTGTGGGCCATTGCAAGATCACCAAAAAACGTGAAGTGGAGAGAATTGTCTGAAAATAGATGATCACTCCCCAGCTGCCTTCCATTGGACTGAAAGACTTGAGCAAAGACCTGGTGCAAGGCATTTTTCAGTACATTTCCCAAATGTGATATCTTGTTGAACAATAACTCTGATCTCTTTAAGAGCTACATCCTTGATGGCACAGAGATGGTAGTGCTTAGTATGCTTGAATATATCTTCTACAAGATCATGCACAGGATAGTGAGTAAACAGAGAGAAGCTATAGAAAAGTGGACATGGCATATAATATGTTGAAAGATAAGGAAGAAACTAGAGAAAACACCGAGTTTGCTGCAAACTGTCATGTATCACAAGCTAGCCAACAAATCTTCACACGCCAGTCTGGTAACTCTAGCTACAAGTGGACCTTTGCAAGCACACATGTGAATGAATGAGATGACAGTTATCTGGGGTACCATGTGGCCATTCCATAGCTTGTTGTAGAGAGGAGAGGATTGACCCACAGACAATGGTTCATGATTTCTATATAGTTCAAACATATCTGAAGGCATATGGATACACTCTTTTTCCTCTTGCGGACCCAAAGGATTGGAAAATATAGAATGCTTACGAAGTGCATCCAAATGTGTTTACTAAACAGTTGGGAAGGCCTAAGAAGATCAGGAAGAAGACACCAAAGGAGAAGATTAAAAATGGTGTAAGGGTCTTGAACAAGAAGGGTGGTACAATGCACTGCTCAATTTGTGGCAGAGCTGATCAGAACTGGAAGGGCCACTACAGATGGCAAGAAGCTCTCATTGAAGAGGGAGTGGAGGTGGTTGATGAAAATTATGATGACCCAACATTCCTACAGGTATATTGTACTTAAATTTAACAGTAACTGGACTTCATATCAGGCTAGAACTGAAATTTTAACTGAATTTGCAGAACATCAACCCCAACCAGGCAGATCATGTTTTGGATCCAGTTAAATCACCAACAAGTATGGTCTACAACATGGCTTGGAGGGAGCTTGCTAGAAGGCCTCCTAATAGGGTTCATGGCCCACTACCAGAGCGGTCATCCTTTGTTGCTTCTGCTGGGGCTGCAATACCCCAGCCAAGGGTGACTATTGTTAGAGCATATATCTCCATATGTGGTTTTGGTAATTGATGACAACTCCTATGGACTAATGGTTGCTTTAAGTTATATTTATAGGACTTGTCCATAGACACTTCTTGAAGTCCATCTGTTGGGTTCAAGGAGTTTATATGATGACCAAGATGTTATTCAAGGTATTATCCAAAGAATGGTCATAGAAACACTAGGTTGATCAAGATCTCAGACAGAGAGTAAATCAAGATGATCAACACACAAAGCGTACAAGATGTACCAAGAGGGATCAAGTGATCCCATGGTATGGTAAGCATTGTCCATTACGTGTTTGTGTACTAACCCATGGTCTTTGTGAGACTCCTATGTGGGGGTTAGGTGTGCTTCCATTGGGCTTGCGTCAAAAGGAAGATCTCATACAACCCATGAAGGATGACGTCAAGTGGTGATCGTCATCAAGATTGTGGTGTGCAAGTTCAAGCGGATCAGCACGAATATATCATTGAAACTATTGTCAATGATCATGTGCTGACAAGGACAACCTCATGTGCTAACAAGGACAAGATCAAGATAAGCATTCCTGAGCACTACATGCTTGATTCTTCTGGATGTTCACATGGTCGACAGGACAAGATCAAGATAAGCATTCTTGAGAACTTCATGCTTGATTCTTGTGGATGTTCACATGGTGGAAAAATGAAGATGAATACATAAGCTAGGCTTTCCGCATTGTGTATGGGAAAGCTACTTGAATACTTCATCATGTCTTGCTTTCAACTTGAGCCAAGAAGGAACAACAACATCAAGCTCAGGTGAAAGGGCTAACTCAAAGGTATCAGTTCCTTTGACGTTAGTGGTGCGGAGTAATGATCAGCGAATAAAAGTATACACTCTAGTATGGATCATCAGTACTCTTTTATGATTCTTGAGTCCTTAGGGATCCCGCACTATTAAGAGGGGATCACAGTTTTGCGATGAACTTGCTCAAACTACATCTTCACTTTCTGTTCAGACCACATCTCCACTGCTCTGCTGTTATCTGAAAACGGAACCAGTGCCTCGGACATCCGGCCTCCTCCGGACGTCCGAGGACCAGACGACCGACTAGTTCGGAAATCGGGAATCCTATACCAGAGAAATCAGAGCCATATAACTCGGACTTCCGGCTCCCTCCGGACGTCCGAGTCCCGGATGTCCGGCCAAGTCCTGGAAATCCGGAAGCCTGCACCAGTAGAAGTTGAGTTCTATATCTCAGAAATCCGGCTCCCTCCGGACGTCCAACCGCCGGACGTCCGACACCCGTCGGAAATCCGGAACCTACCACCAATAGAAATTGTGCTGTATAACACGGACTTTCGGGCCACTCCGGACGTCCGTATGCTGATGAATTCAAATATGTTCAGGCATATCTACAGGCCTCGGACGACCGACCCCTGTCGGAGTTCCGGCCGCTGACGAATTCAGAAGAGTTCCATTCATGCCTACAGGTCTCGGACGTGCGACCTCTGTCGGACGTCCGGCCCCTCACGGACGCCCGGACTTCCGACAAGTGTCGGACGTCCGGACCCTCTGTGACTTAAAGTGTCCCCAACGGCTCTTTTTCTCTCCCCACTATAAATACCCCCCCCCCTCCCACTTCATGAGAGGGTTGCCCAACACAGCCTTATCCTCATAAGAACACATTTCCACCTCACACACATTTGCTCACTCCAAATCTTAGATCCCAAGAGCATTTGTCAGCCCCTTTGAGAGTTTTTCCAATCAAAAGATAGATCGTCTCCCTCTCCTTCTCTCAAACCAAGATATTTGTGATTTGAGCAAGTTTTGAGCATTCCCCGTGATCATGTTACTCTTGTAGGTTGGAGACTCCTAGGCGGTAGGAGTTCTTCGGAGAGGAATCAATCCGTGTGATTTCCCCCGGAAAAGTTTGTGAGGGTTTGGAAGCCACCTCAAAGGCTTACCACTAGTGGTTGAGAAACGCCTTCGTGGTGTTATCTCAAAGGGAGAATAGGGTGAGCTTTCGTGGCGTTGGTGTGCCTTCGTGGTAACATCCACCTCTCTAACGGTGACTAGCTTCCCTCCAAGGAAGTGAACATCGGGATACATCTTCGTCTCAGTGACCTTGGTTATCCTTAACCCTAACTCCTTACTTGTGGTTTACTTGTGTTATTTGAGCATACATACATTGCATATTGCTTGTGCTCATTATATTGTGTTGGCCATTTCTTGTACAAGATTAATCATTCAAGCATACCCTCTATATCCACACGTTCATACTTGCATCCCTTGATACATCGTGTTGATATAGTGTGATGTAGTATCTTGTGTTGTTCACCTACTTGTCGTGTGATATAGCTCAAGTAAGTTTGTGTAACTTACTTGTGCTTGTTAGTAACTGTATTGTGTCCATCTTGGTAGATCGTGTTGTTGATACACGTTGCAGTGCCTAGTGCATTTAGGATTTGTGCTTGACAAGTACCCTCTTAGTTTATTTCCGCATTAGGTTCAAGCCAAATCCGAAGAAGTTTTTAAATAGCCTATTCACCCCCCCCCCTCTAGGCGTCATCAAGGTCTTTTCAATTGGTATCAGAGCTAGGTCTCTTTTTAATTAGGTTTCACGACCTAGAGAGTATCGATGTCGACTATTGGATTAGTGCACAATGGCATCTTTGTCTTTGATGGCACAAATTATACCCTATGGAGAATTCGTATGCTTCATCACTTTCGGGCCATGGGCCCAAATACTTTACGAATTGTTCTTGTAGGGATTGCCGACAAAAAGGATGATGCATCTTCATCTACTAATGAAATGTATCTTGATTGTGAGGCCTTTCTTGCCATTGATCGGACCATAAGTCCTGAAGTGTTTAAGTCTATCTCGACTTGCAAGTCAGCTCATGAAGTTTGGACTAAACTTGAAGATATATATGGTGGGTCCAATCTTGATGAAGACGGTATTATGATGAAGGAGTTGGTGCATGAACTCTTCACTCTTTTCGATCTTAAAGAGTCCACCACTACTTCCATATCCGATTGCTTGCACAACTCAGCATCTTCAGTCTCACAAGGTAATGACATGGTAAGTGAAGAAATATATGTTCATGAAAATGGCATAGCCTCTATGGACACGAGCATATCTAGCACCACACATAGTGTAAATTATTGTGCTGATAGGTCATGCATTTCACCTAAAGATTCCTTGACAAATGTCTGTGGTGATATGCCTGCTTCCTCGTGTCCTCTTGATCAAAATATCTTGATTCTCCCTAGTTGCTCTATGACTAATCATTTAGGGGATATCAAGAAATATGAAGTACTTTTGACTAATGAAGAATCTGATTCACCAAAAGAATCATCATCAACTCCTCCAGTTCACATGTGCCTCATGGCAAGAGGTAATAATGAGGTATCATCTTCCCTGTGCAATAACGATGATATTTGCGATGAGGATGATGATGATGACTTGACTGAAAATATCTATGTGATCAGTAACATTCTTCATAAAGCTAAAAATAACGCTCTTCAAAGATTCCAAGATGTTCTTGCTTACTTTGAAAATTGTAATGATTCACTTAATCATGAACAAGCTAAAAGTGAACAACTTGAACATGAACTTGAGAAGAGTCATCAAGCATGTAGAGACTTAAGATCTTCAAAAGGAGAGATTGAAGTTGCTCATGATAAACTTAAAAAGGATTTTGAGGTCCTTCTCCTTGAATGCAATAATGTCAAGGGAGAGCTGACCAAAACCTCTGAGATCTATGAGGAGCTTCAATCTACTCATGAGAAGTCTCTATTTGCTACTTACTCCTCTCATATTGTTGATGATACTTGTACATCTAACTCTACCTCATTTGAAGTATCAACATTGAAGGAGAATGTTGAGCTACGTGCTCAACTTGATTTACTAACTAGCAATTATGGGAAGTTGGAAGAAAACCATGTAATGCTCACAAGCTCTCATGCCGATCTTCTAACATCCCATAATGTGCAAAAGTTAGCTCATGAGGCTATCATCACCAAGGTAACATCAAGCGAGCCTCATGTGGACAATGGCACTACTTCTAGTCAAAGTACTATATTTCCATGTGCTAGTCCTCGTAATTCGTCTACTCATAATGTTGCTACCTCGTGTGATGAATTACTTTCCTTGCCTTGTTGCTCTAACATTGAAGCTTACACTTCCTCTAGTACTTGCATTGATACTAACCGTGCAGAGGAAATCAAAGAGCTCAAGGCCCAAGTCACTTCTTTGAAGAAAGACTTGGAATAGTGTCATGACGGGATGCCCACACTCAACAACGTCCTGTGTGAGCAAACATCTCCGAATGTCAAAAATGAGTCTGGAGTAAACTCAAACAAGAACAAGAGGGGCCTAGAACATGTCAAGAATTCGGCCAAAATCATTTGCTTCAAGTGCAAAGTTAAAGGGCACCATGTTAGATCTTGCCCTGTGAAGACGAAGTCTCAAAGTCACAAGCAACAAGGGAAGCGGCCACAAACTCAATCACATATTCAACTACAAGTTGAAGGAAGACCTCTTCCCAATAAGACCCAAGCCAACACTCCCCGAGGTGAGAAATCAACTGGGAAGAAAGCAAAGGGTAGATGCTGCTACTTATGTCGTGAGAAGGGTCACGTCGCTTCGTCTTGCACAAGAGGTAACTTATCCAACCCAATCACTATTGATGATATCTATTCCCTTGAGAAGGATAAGGTTGGCAATGTGTTTGCCAAGTTTGTTTGTACTCAAGATGGTGTCAAGAAAAGAACCATTTGGGTTGCCAAGCCTATTGTGATTAACCTCTTAGGACCCAACGTAGTTGGGGACCAACAAGCTCAAACTTGATCTATAGGTGACTTTGGAGGACATTAGAGACTTGGATAACTAATGAAGAATTAAGGGGTCTTCATCATTCATATTATCTCAAGCCAAGTCATTTGGATTATCGAGTTTCTATCTTATATCCAATGTGCCTCCTTGCGGTAACTTATACTTAAACTGTTTACATTGTTAGGTGCTTGCCCCTTTGCATGTTGTGGTTTTGTACCTTGCATGCGTTTGTATATGTTGTGCTTCCAACTTGCTTATCTTGAGTAATCGAGTATGTGTATGTTGGTTTGCACATCATGTACATGTGAGTCTTGTATTGAGCCTATTTGCATCTTGTCTGTATTTTTGTTGGCTCTTGTGAGAGATTAATGGACTATCCCATTGTGGGGGAGTGATGTGCTTTGCACACCTCACAATCCTATAAATGTGTATACATGGGGAATACCACTTAGTTTTGATGCTTCAAGATTATCTAGTGTCTATGTGGTATGTCTTACTCATGAGAAATTCAAATTCTATATGGTCCATTAAGTATCTCTTGTTGGTTTTAATTTTCCACTTGTTAATGTTATTGGTTTATCACATTATGGGGGAGTAATATGCTATGTGCATATTACAAACCTAGAAAATGTGTACATTTGACGTATTGCCACTTAGTGTTGATATTGTAAATTATCTTGTTCCTAGGTGGCATGTTAGCTCTACAAGTGTCATTTGCTTGCGTTTTATGGGTAAAGATGATCTTGGATATATTTGTGATCTACCAATGAGTATCATTTCAAAAATACTTCTTGTCCTTGACAATTGGTATTCCCATCATGTGATTGGAATTGCTAATCATCTTTACATTGGATTTTGTGTTTCATTTGTCTTCCTTGCCTCTTATGAATCTATTTTTAACATGTCTAGAGTTTTTATAGATATAGAGAAAGTGATGATCCCATCGTGTGTGTTTTGTATTCAAATGCAAGTTCTATATAATGCACGTCCCTTGAGGGAGCTATCCTATTCTCTTTAAAACACTCTCTTTATTCACCCATCATAAAATCATTTGATCCCCATCAAGTGTGTGTTGATGGGAGGCAAGTCTTGCTCCTTATGATGCTTTGTGCCATCATGAAAATTTGTAGAGGGCTTTGTTTGTTGGAACCTAGCTCTCTCTTGGAAACTAGATACCTCGTGTTTGCTTTCCTTCAATTGGTTTCTTGTTGCCTTCTATTTGGCATGTGTCAATGGATATCTCATTCCTTGATGTATCTTTTAATTGATATCCTTCAAGGGATAGTTCTTTTGTTTTAGGATCTTATTATCACTTGATACCTTGTCTTTTGGTGACTTATCAACTTTGTGTTGAGTTGATTCTTGAGAGTCTTGAGCATGCGTATCTAGCTACTATATACAACTTCTTTTGCTTGCTTTCCTCCTTTGACCCAATATATTAGGGAAACTCCACCCTGTCATAAATTGGCTAAAGTGTGCATGAAATTCAAATTCATATCTATATGCACATATGTGTGTGGAGTTTGTCCTATGTATTGCTGGTTTTCTAACTCTTTGGTCCCAATGAGTTTGGGCACCATTTTGTTTGTTTTGTTGTTCCAGGAACAACTGGAGATGCATTGGATGCTCGGCTCACCTATAAGGAAGATGTTGAGACCATGTGATTATTGGAGCCAAGTTAGGATGATCAAAGAACAACTATCTACTACATCAATCCAATGTTGTCTCGGTAACAAGTATCCACTTCATGCATTCTTTTCTTGCAAAGGACCCAACCTGTCTTTTCTTTTCCAGGTTGCATCATGGCATGAATCTCTTGATTCGTTCTTGTAGTACCTGTTTGCTTTCTCAAAGCATCCGAACGATGATATCTTACTACTAGTTGGGATGTCTTTGATGTTCGTATGTCGGAAGTTCATATTATACAATAAGAAAATATTAGGCCATGTGCTATGCTTCCAAGCAAAAGATCTCATTGATATATTTATGACTTCCTTTTGGATATCTAGTTTGTTCCTTCTTGTAACCAGTTTGTGTGTATATCCTTCTTTGTGCATAAATATAATCATGATTGTCTTCTACTTAGAATGTTTTACACATGAGAGAAGTTACATCTCTAATTGATATCCTCTTTTCTTTCACGTCCATCGTTACATTTCCTTTCTTCAGTTTTTGGTGGCTTCGTGAAAGAATTTGTTTTGAGTGCGTATCTTATTTTCCTACATCTTGATGCACTTTTTGGCCGTGAAAATTATTTTTCCTCATACTTGTCTTGATGAGGGTTTTGCCATTTTCAATTAGTATCCCTCCTCTTGACAAGGTTCTTACTTCCTATCTTCACAATGGGTTGTCACAAGCGTTGGTTCTTATTTTGTTTATTAGTAAGCTTGTGAACCCATTTTCTAGTATGTGTGTGTGGGAATGATATGTCTTGCACTTTGTATCTCATTTCATCAAGACTATGTTGATGACTAATGCTCATCCTTATCTTAGTATTCTCAAGTGCTTTGCCATGACTCATACACATTACTTTGTTTGAGCCTATTCTTAAGTTGCTTCTATTACATGTTGCTCAACCATTTGCTTTGTGCAATCGATATGCTTATTGTCTCATCTATCTTCTTGCACTCATTGTGTGTTTTTATTAATTTTGGGGGAGCAACGATCCTATTTTGTGCACCTGTATCAAATACAAAAATCGCATATTAGTGCACAAATCATGGGGAGCTTCTCTAGTTTTCTTGATAAAACACTCTGTTGCCTTTATCATAATATATTCTATTCATGTGGTTCGAAGGACCATATGATTGTTTGTTCCATCATGAATCTTTTGATTGCTTGCCTCTATTTTTGTATGTCTTTGTGGCATATGATCCTTTTATTTGCAATCTTTCGGTCCTCAATATAGTCTGTTTTCCTCCAACTACTTATCATTGTATTTGTGTATTTTTTGCACTCATTTGCTGAGAAGTACACACTTTTTGGAGGACCACCTACTATATTGGCTTTCTGAACTTTTCGTCCATTTTGGCAATCGATGCCAATTGGGGAGAAGTTTAGAGAGTTTATTTCGGATATGTTTAGAGGGCTTTGCTTTTATTGCGTAAGCATTTACATCTTGCACACATGCATTATTACCTTGTATGTGTGCGCTTGGTTATGCTTATGTCCTTATATAAACTCTCGTGAAGTGGTTGTCTTCAATTACCAAAATGGGGGAGATTGTTAGAGCACATATCTCCATATGTGGTTTTGGTAATTGATGACAACTCCTATGGACTAATGGTTGCTTTAAGTTATATTTATAGGACTTGTCCATAGACACTTCTTGAAGTCCATCTGTTGGGTTCAAGGAGTTTATATGATGACCAAGATGTTATTCAAGGTATTATCCAAAGAATGGTCATAGAAACACTAGGTTGATCAAGATCTCAGACAGAGAGTAAATCAAGATGATCAACACACAAAGCGTACAAGATGTACCAAGAGGGATCAAGTGATCCCATGGTATGGTAAGCATTGTCCATTACGTGTTTGTGTACTAACCCATGGTCTTTGTGAGACTCCTATGTGGGGGTTAGGTGTGCTTCCATTGGGCTTGCGTCAAAAGGAAGATCTCATACAACCCATGAAGGATGACGTCAAGTGGTGATCGTCATCAAGATTGTGGTGTGCAAGTTCAAGCGGATCAGCACGAATATATCATTGAAACTATTGTCAATGATCATGTGCTGACAAGGACAACCTCATGTGCTAACAAGGACAAGATCAAGATAAGCATTCCTGAGCACTACATGCTTGATTCTTCTGGATGTTCACATGGTCGACAGGACAAGATCAAGATAAGCATTCTTGAGAACTTCATGCTTGATTCTTGTGGATGTTCACATGGTGGAAAAATGAAGATGAATACATAAGCTAGGCTTTCCGCATTGTGTATGGGAAAGCTACTTGAATACTTCATCATGTCTTGCTTTCAACTTGAGCCAAGAAGGAACAACAACATCAAGCTCAGGTGAAAGGGCTAACTCAAAGGTATCAGTTCCTTTGACGTTAGTGGTGCGGAGTAATGATCAGCGAATAAAAGTATACACTCTAGTATGGATCATCAGTACTCTTTTATGATTCTTGAGTCCTTAGGGATCCCGCACTATTAAGAGGGGATCACAGTTTTGCGATGAACTTGCTCAAACTACATCTTCACTTTCTGTTCAGACCACATCTCCACTGCTCTGCTGTTATCTGAAAACGGAACCAGTGCCTCGGACATCCGGCCTCCTCCGGACGTCCGAGGACCAGACGACCGACTAGTTCGGAAATCGGGAATCCTATACCAGAGAAATCAGAGCCATATAACTCGGACTTCCGGCTCCCTCCGGACGTCCGAGTCCCGGATGTCCGGCCAAGTCCTGGAAATCCGGAAGCCTGCACCAGTAGAAGTTGAGTTCTATATCTCAGAAATCCGGCTCCCTCCGGACGTCCAACCGCCGGACGTCCGACACCCGTCGGAAATCCGGAACCTACCACCAATAGAAATTGTGCTGTATAACACGGACTTTCGGGCCACTCCGGACGTCCGTATGCTGATGAATTCAAATATGTTCAGGCATATCTACAGGCCTCGGACGACCGACCCCTGTCGGAGTTCCGGCCGCTGACGAATTCAGAAGAGTTCCATTCATGCCTACAGGTCTCGGACGTGCGACCTCTGTCGGACGTCCGGCCCCTCACGGACGCCCGGACTTCCGACAAGTGTCGGACGTCCGGACCCTCTGTGACTTAAAGTGTCCCCAACGGCTCTTTTTCTCTCCCCACTATAAATACCCCCCCCCCCTCCCACTTCATGAGAGGGTTGCCCAACACAGCCTTATCCTCATAAGAACACATTTCCACCTCACACACATTTGCTCACTCCAAATCTTAGATCCCAAGAGCATTTGTCAGCCCCTTTGAGAGTTTTTCCAATCAAAAGATAGATCGTCTCCCTCTCCTTCTCTCAAACCAAGATATTTGTGATTTGAGCAAGTTTTGAGCATTCCCCGTGATCATGTTACTCTTGTAGGTTGGAGACTCCTAGGCGGTAGGAGTTCTTCGGAGAGGAATCAATCCGTGTGATTTCCCCCGGAAAAGTTTGTGAGGGTTTGGAAGCCACCTCAAAGGCTTACCACTAGTGGTTGAGAAACGCCTTCGTGGTGTTATCTCAAAGGGAGAATAGGGTGAGCTTTCGTGGCGTTGGTGTGCCTTCGTGGTAACATCCACCTCTCTAACGGTGACTAGCTTCCCTCCAAGGAAGTGAACATCGGGATACATCTTCGTCTCAGTGACCTTGGTTATCCTTAACCCTAACTCCTTACTTGTGGTTTACTTGTGTTATTTGAGCATACATACATTGCATATTGCTTGTGCTCATTATATTGTGTTGGCCATTTCTTGTACAAGATTAATCATTCAAGCATACCCTCTATATCCACACGTTCATACTTGCATCCCTTGATACATCGTGTTGATATAGTGTGATCTAGTATCTTGTGTTGTTCACCGACTTGTCGTGTGATATAGCTCAATTAAGTTTGTGTAACTTACTTGTGCTTGTTAGTAACTGTATTGTGTCCATCTTGGTAGATCGTGTTGTTGATACACGTTGCAGTGCCTAGTGCATTTAGGATTTGTGCTTGACAAGTACCCTCTTAGTTTATTTCCGCATTAGGTTCAAGCCAAATCCGAAGAAGTTTTTAAATAGCGTATTCACCGCCCCTCTAGGCGTCATCGAGGTCTTTTCAACTATAGAAATGAGTACTGCTAGGCTGACCAGGGCAACCATAGCACTTGATATAGGTCAAGGATCTCAAGCTTCTGTAAGAGCAAGGAGAAGGGCAAGAGGAGCAGCTTTAGGTGGAGGTAGAGCAAGAGCCGCAACTTCAGGTGGAGGCAGAGTAAGAGAAGCCGCTTCAGGTGAAGGCAAAGCAAGAGGAGCTGGTGCAAGGGCAGGCAAAGCAAGAGGAGCTGGTGCAGGGACAGGCAGAGCAAGAGGAGTTGGTGCAGGGGCGGGCCTTGAAACATGAGTAGTTCCAGTTGCAAGAACAGGAAGAGGGGCAGTTAATCTAACAGGAAGCAAAGGAAGGGGAGCATTTTCATCAAGAACTACAACTAGAAGGGGAAGAGGGGCATACTGGCTCCTTTTTGGAGATGATAGGAGCATACTTGATCTTAATGCTCCTCCTGGAGATATGGTGTCTCCACCTCTTTGATTTGATGGAAGTTATCGGTGACATTTTTTGTAAGGCCTACTATCATGTAACCTAATGCTGGCCTTTTTGTGGTGTAAAATATTGACAAAAACACCCTGTTATTCGGTGGTCTTACTGTGGTGATACATTGCAAAAAACTATGATGCAAAAAAATTGGAGTGATGGTCTTACTGTGGTGTTGTCTGTGACCTGTAGTTTGCAAGAGAGAGTGCAATGCCAGTAGTATAGGAGTAGTGATTTTTAGACTACTACCTTCTGTTGTAGTTATTAAGACATGTCCTCCGAGGGAGGGTGGCGATTGAAGTTTCGTTTCCCCCGGCTTTAAGACGTGTCGTACCACCGCTATCACTCCCCAATCCCCACTCCCCATTCCCATGTCCTTACCACCACCGAAACCATCGCCAGCCACCGCCGCCATCGCCATGGAGCACAGTCTCAGCTGGCAGAAGGACATCGAAGACCTTGCCAGCAACAATGTCGACCTACGCCAGCAGTATCGGGAGATCATGCGGTGGTTCCCATCCGTGCAGATGATGAGGAACCATGCCCACGGCCTGGTGAAGGTAAGGGCAGATGCTAAAAAGCTTCGTGCCTTTCCCAGTGCCCTCAACATCCCAGCCGCCACCGTCCTCCTCTGGGCAATGCGGGAGGTGCATCGCTCCCCCCACCCCACACAACGCCCCAGGTGGTGGATGTACCGCTTATTCACCACGCCGCCAACCCAGCCGAATCAGGAGCGCGTTGCGTCGAGGGTCGAGGACGTCTCCGACGCACTGATGGATCTCCGAGCGCCAGTGAACACCGTCTAGTGGGACCGCCTGAATCCCTGTGTCCTCGGGCCTGATGACCACTCCGACGACGAGGCATCTAATATATATGACAGCATATAAGTTAGAAATATTGGGTGATTTTTAGTTTTAGGTATCCTGATATATATGACAGCATATAAGTTATAAATCTTTTGGACTTAATGCATTGCTAAGGTTATGTTATTGCTATGGATATAAGTAGCAATGGATTGCTTCTCTTGTTTCATTCTGCATGTGTGTATATTGCAGCATGGTGGTCCACTTACTATAAGTAGCAAAATTGAGGAAAGCATAGATAACAAATTAATAGAATTGAGTGAACCAAATTTAACAGATTTAACAGATAAGCAAATGATGACCCCTAAGCATAGGGGATCTATCATAGTCCTTTTGATAAGTAAGAATGTCGAACCCAACGACGAGCAGAAGGAAATGAACAACGGTTTTAACTAAGGTATTCTCTGCAAGCACTCAAATTATCGGTAACAGATAGTTTTGTGATAAGGTAATTCGTAATGGGTAGCAAGTAACAAATGTAACAAAGATGTAGCAAGGTTTCCCAATCCTTTTTGTAGCAAAGGACAATCCTGGACAAACTCTTATATAAAGGAAAGCACTCCCAAGGACACATGGGAATTTTGGTCAAGCTAGTTTTCATCATGCTCATATGATTCGCGTTACTCCCTCCATCCATATATGTAGGGCCTAATGTATTTTTGACACTGTGTTTGACTATTGATAAGATTAATATTATATGAGATGTATAATGTAAAAATTATATCATTGGAAGATCCTTTCATGTATGAATTTGACGGTATGCTTTGTGTAACTTGCATGTCATATATTATTTGTTCTAACATGCGGTCAAAGTTAGTCTTAAAAAGGCATTAGGCCCTATATATATGGATAGAGGGAGTAGTTACTTTGATAATTTGGTATGTGGGTGGACCGGTGCTTAGGTGTTGCCCTTACTTGGACAAACATCCCACTTATGATTAACCTCTCTTGCAAGCATCCGCAACTACGAAAGAAGAATTAAGATAAATCTAACCATAGCATGAAACATATGGATCCAAATCAACACCTTACGAAGCAACACATAAACTAGGGTTTAAGCTTCTTTCACTCTAGCATCCCAGCATCTCCTTACTACTTCCCAATGCCTTCCCGTAGGCCCAAATAATGGTGAAGTGTCATGTACTCGACGTTCACATGACACCACTAGAGTTGAGACAACATACATCTCATGAAAATATCGAACAAATACCAAATTCACATGATTGCTTATAGCAAGACTTATCCCATGTCCTCAAGAACAAACGTAATTACTCACAAAGCATATTCATGTTCATAATCAGAGGAGCATTAATAATCATTATGGATCTGAACATATGATCTTCCACCAAGTAAACCTACTAGCATCAACTACAAGGAGTAATCAACACTACTAGCAACCCCTAGGTACCAATCTGAGGTTTGAGACAAAGATCGGATACAAGAGATGAACTATGGTTTGGAGAGGAGATAGTGCTGATGAAGATGTTGATGGAGATTGACCCCCTCTCGGTGAGAGGATCGTTGGTGATGACGATGCCTTTGATTTCCCCCTCCGGGAGAGAAGTTTCCCCGGCATAATAGCTCCGTCGGAGCTCTAGATTGGTTTTGCCGAAGTTCCGCCTCGAGACGGTGCCGCTTCGCCCCAAAAGTTATGATATGATTTTTTTTCCAAGACCAAACCCTTCATATAGCAGAAGATGGGCACCGGAGGCCTGCGAGGGGGCCCACAAACCTGCAGGGTGCGCCTAGGGGGTCGGGCGCCCCTTGGCCTGTGGCCACCTGGTGGGTCTCGTGATGTATTTCTTTCGCCCAATATTTTTTTTATATTCCAAAATAATTCTCCATGAGTTTTCAGGACTTTTGGAGTTGTGCAGAATAGGTCTCTCAGATTTTCTCCTCTTCTGGTCCAGAATTCCAGCTGTCGGCGTTCTCCCTTTTCATGTAAACCTTGTAAAATAAGAGAGAAAAGACATAAGTATAATATCGTAATGTGTATTAACAGACCATAATGCAATAAATATCGATGTAAAAGCATGATGCAAATGACGTATCAACTCCCCCAAGCTTAGACCTCGCTTGTCCTCAAGCGAAAGCCGAGATCGATAAATATGGCCACATGTTTAGAGATAGAGGTGTCGATAAAATAAAATACGTACATGAAGGCATCATGGTTATCTTTAGAACAGCAACAAACATTGACATAGAATATCTTATGCTAGAGTAACAATTCATTCGCAAGGTAAAATATGAATCAACAATTTTATTGAGAACTAACAAATTATGATTTCAGTCATTGAAGCAATTCCAATTTATCGCAATGTACGTAAGAGTCAATATAAGAGCTTGTAAAGCAAATCCACATACTCAATCATCGTATGGTCTTTCATAATTGCCAACACTCACGCGGTACCTATGAGGTCAAAGCTTCAATCGGACACAGAGAAAGATAGGGGCTTATAGTTTTGCCTCCCAACTATTTACGTCAAGGGTAATGTCAATAATAATAACTCATGATTACCCACATCCGAGTGGATATATTTGTCTAGATCATTCCCCAACACATGATGCTTGCCAAAAGATGAAGGCGAAATAAAGGAAATGGTGAAGATCACCATGACTCTTACATAAAGGTAAGTACTAGAAAGTAAAGGTAACACATAGGCTATTCGCAGAGGGTAGGAGAGGTTGTCATGCGCTTTTATAGTTGGATGCGCAATCCTTTAATGCAAAAGAACATCACTTTTATATTGCCCCTTGTGATAAACAACTTTATTATGCAGTCTGTCGCTTTTATTCCTTCCATATCACAAGTTCGTATAAAGTTTATTTTCCTCACACTAATAGATCACACATAATTAGAGAGCGTTTTTTATTGCTTGCACCGATGACAAGTTACTTGAAGGATCTTACTCAATCCATAGGTAGGTATGGTGGACTCTCAAGGTAAAACTGGGTTAAAGGTGTTTGGATGCACAAGTAGTATCTCTACTTGGTGCGGAATTTTTTGGCTAATATGGGGTGGAAGCAAGCGACACATGTTGAAGGATCTATAACCATATAACTTATATTCGCAAATAAGCAAACATAAGTCATTATGTTGTCTTCCTTGTCCAATGTCAACTTCTTAATATATAATATTTTAATGAGTGCTCACAATCATAAAATATGTCCAAGATAATATATTTATATGTGAACCTCTCCTTGTTTATTACTTCGTTTTAGTTGCAGCAATGACCAATAGCTTTGTTTGTCAACCCGCAACAAATTTCGATCAACATACTTTTTATAGGTAAAGTCATCACTCCCCATAATATCATTATATATACTCTTTTTCTTTTATTCTATACTTCTTTCTATTTCTATTTCTCAAGATCATACCAAGCAAGCAAATCCCTCAAATCAAAACTACTCTTTATTATATAACTCTCGAACTTGCTTACATAGGGGGGACATAAAGCAAAACTCAAAATTAGATCACACTAAAACTTTATTCTACTAGATCAAGGTATTACCAAAAATATAGAATGGAGAAAGACGAAGAAAGTAAAAGATGTGATGGTGATAAGATACCGGGGCAACTCCCCCAAGCTTGGCACAAGCCAAGGGAAGTGCCCTATACCCATGTGTTTAGTTGTCCTTCTTTGGAGGTGGTGATGTTGGAGTTGTTGGTGAGGTTGGAATCTTGTCCCCCATCTTCCAAGGCATGGTCTCACCATGGTAAAAAGATGAACGAGTCTCCGGGATCCTCAAATCTGCATCCAAACTCATTCTCTTAAGTTTGTATTCATCCTCATAGTTTTGGTTTTGAAGGTCATAGATCTAGGCTT
This sequence comes from Hordeum vulgare subsp. vulgare, assembly GCF_904849725.1. Taxonomy (NCBI): domain Eukaryota; kingdom Viridiplantae; phylum Streptophyta; class Magnoliopsida; order Poales; family Poaceae; genus Hordeum; species Hordeum vulgare. Next base: position 398,642,662 of record NC_058520.1, on the reverse strand, counting down.
GGAGATGCTCGATTTTCTCGTAAAGATTGAAGACGTGATCCCAGATGTCCTTGGCGTCTAGCTTGTGCTTATGGGTAAACTACGCGATCATCATGTGATTGGCATTGAATCCTCGTTCCACCATCCCTTGGCACTTGAATACTTGTTGCTCCATTGCTTCGAGCCTTGTCTCCATGCTTCCGGTCTTCTTTGGTCCCTCAACATCACGGATGTGCAGCACCCCCTCATGCATCTCAATGGTTTGAGGGTGTTGCAGCACCTCCGCAAGGTAGGGGTACGCTGATGACCCTCTCGAAGAACTTGTCCTTCAAAGCGCTTGAAGACGGCATGCTGATCTAAATCTACTACAGAAAGAGCTCAAAACAAAAACAGGAGATATTGTCGTGATACGAAGGTCAAAACTTTCGGGAGATTATATAATGAACTTTTACCGACCTGAAGGATTATTCCACAAGAAAATAGAGACCAGAGGGTACACGCGGTGGCCACAAGCCTGCAGGGCGTTCCCAGGGGGGTAGGGCGCGCCCCCCTGGCTTGTCGCCTCCTCGTGCACTCTTCGGGCTGCTTTGAATTTTCCTAATTTTTTAAATACTCCGAAACTAATAAAAAATGCCATTAGAAAAGTTTTGGAGTCGGTTTGCTTACTATAACGCATACCTATTACTTTTTGGAGTCTGGAACGTTCTTATAGGCCTCCCTAATGTACTCTTCCCGAGTTATAGTATTGAAAATATGGGTTTCAACATTTATGTGAATACCTGAGATATACTCTTCGATTCTTTTGCCCATTTACCAGCTTTGGATTTGTGCCTTCGGCGTTGTTGATCTTGATGGCACCGGAGCAATATACTTCCTCGATAGTGTAAGGCCCTTCCCATTTAGAGAGAAGTTTTCCTTCAAAAATCTTAAACGAGAGTTGTACAGCAAGACATGATCACCTACATTGAATTCACGCTTTTGTATCCTTCTATCATGCCATGTCTTAACCTTTTCTTTAAACAACTTAGCATTCTCATACGATTGGGTTCTCCATTCAACAAGCGAGCTAATGTCAAATAATCGTGAAGTGTCATGTAGTCGATGTTCACATGACACCACTAGAGGAGAGACAACATACATCTCATCAAAATATCAAATGGAGACAAAATTCACATGATTACTTATAGCAAGACTTATCCCATGTTCTCAGGAACAAACGCAATTACTTAGAAAGCATATTCATGTTCATAATCAGAGGAGTATTAATAATCATTAGGATCTGAAAATATGATCTTCCACCAAGTAAACCAACAGCATCAACTACAAGGAGTAATCAACTCTACTAGCAACCCCTAGGTACCAATCTGAGTTTTGAGACAAAGATCGGATACAAGAGATGAACTAGGGTTTGGAGAGGAGATAGTGTTGATGAAAATGTTGATGGAGATTGACTCCCTCACAATGAGAGGATCGTTGGTGATGACGATGGCTTCGATTTCCCCCTCCGGGAGGGAAGTTTCCTCAGCAGAATAGCTCCGCCGGAACTCTAGATTTGTTATGCCAAAGTTCCGCCTCGAGACGGCGGCGCTTCACCCCGAAATTTCTGATATGACTTTTTCTATGTTAAAACCCTTCATATAGCACAAGATGGGCAACGGAGGCCTGCCAGGGGGCCCACAAGCCTGCAGGGCGCGCCCACGGGGGTAGGGCGTGCCCCCTGACTTGTGGCCACCTGGTGGGTCCTGTGATATATTTCTTTCTCCCAATACCCCCTGACTTGTGGCCACCTGGTGGGTCCTGTGATATATTTCTTTCTCCCAATATTTTTTTATATTCCAAAATAATTCTCCGTAAGTTTTCAGGACTTTTGGAAATAGTTGTGCAGAATAGGACTCTCAGATTTGCTCCTTTTTCGGTCCAGAATTCCAGCTGCCGGCATTCTCCCTCTTCATGTAAACCTTGTAAAATAAGAGAGAAAATACATAAGTATAGTACCATAATGTGTATTAACAACCCATAATGCAATAAATAATGATATAAAAGCATGATGCAAAATGAACATATCAGCAAAGTTCAGGAAAAAGCATAAAAATGAAGTTTAGTTAGTTAAAACACAAGATTCAGTTCAATGCAAATAATCAATCAGTCTTGTGAATAAACACAAGATTTAGTTAGTTAAACAAAGGTTACATGATAGAAGTTCACCAAATAAGACAACATTACTAAGGTCTCACCAAATAATACATCCATTGATCACTCAAATTCATCTAATATCTTCGTGACATTACTTATCTTTGATTTTGTGTCTTTCTTATGCTTGAATGGGTCACCAATCATGTAATCTAACTTCTTTTTCTCTTTCTTCAACTCATCCCTCTCTTGCATCAATTTGTCCATCTCTTGCATTACATCATCCCTCTCTTTCATTGTTTTTTCCCTCTCCTGCTTCATGAGCTCAAGCTCTTGCTTCATTAGTTTGCTATCTTTCTCTGCCTTAGCCCTAACCACCTGATGAATATTTGTGGCCGATTTGTCTGAAATGCTCTTCTTCTGCAGCTCTTCCTTTAAGTCACTAAGAGCAATCTATGTGCTTCCTAGCTGGGTCAATGCCTTCTCTTTGTCAGCTACCATCTTAACAAAATCTACCTTGAAAAACCTTAGATCCTTTTCCATCTTCTCCTTCTCTTTCAGGACCTTAAAATTTTCTTCGGCATTAACAACATTTTTCCTAAGCCTAAGCTTGTTCTCATCTTCATACATGCCCCACACCCTAGCCAGGCTCATCTTTAATTAAGGAGACCACTCTGGGTCAACCCAGTGCACATAGCCACATTTAGGTCCTTCCTATGAATTAAAAAACAGAAACAAAATTTAGTTTTCTCAATAAGGTCGCTTATATAAATAAAAAACATCATATTATCTAAATAATTGGCTTATCTGAATAAAAAAACATTATGTTCTCTTAATAATAAACATTATGTTATCTAAACAACACACATTTTGCTATCTGAATTCATATTTCGAAATAATATCTTTTGCACATTACTAAGATACATAAAAACTGAATGACTATCATTCACATGAAAATCTGTACATCTGATAAACAAGTTTACAGCAGCCAGAATTCTGAAAATCTGATAAACGTGTAGATCTGATAAACAAGTTTACAAAAACTGAAGGCCTATTATTCACATGAAAACCTATCTTTTATAAATACTATTCCACATGAAAACCTGTAGAACTGAGCTACATAAACATGTTTACAACAGCCAGAATTCTGAAAATGTGTACATCTGATAATCCACTAACCTTTTATGCACAACCTAGTATCTTCTTCCACTGTCCACTGACTGAAAGGCAATAAATTTCTCACATATGATTTGGTGCTCACATCTAGCGCCTAGATCTGCAGCTAGGCCTCTCCACTTCAGACACAAAATGGTTGTCCACTCCAGACACAAAATGGTTGTAGGAGCTTAAGAGAGAATCTGGTCAGAATATCCTCATTCTGCAGAACCCTAAATGTAGGAGGGTGCAGAAGAGAAGCCCATCGGACTGCTGACGTCGCTGTCCGAGGAAGAGGACATTGATCCGTCACTCCAAGATACCATGCCGGGCACAAGCGACGAGTGTGTGGACCTGCTAGGGGAGAAGAGAAACAGAGAGGGGCGGGGACGACGAAGAAAACTGTCTCCTGCTGGTGGGTGGGTGTGTGGGGGGGGGGGGGGGGGGGATGGGAACTATACCAGAGAGGTGAGGGCTAAATTAATTCAGGTGCTCGCTGGGCTGGGTGGATTGCGGGTTGATTACAGGGGGTCTATGCAAAACGACACTAACTAGCCCGGTCGGTTCAGTTGGCGAGCTTCTATTGCCTGTTGATTGGATATATGCACATCACATGCAAGGTTTGGGACTGGATAAGGTCAATTTATAATTTCTAAGACTAAATTATCATATTCATTACAAGTTGTAGTACCCCTGATGTTATTAGCTGGTATAAAAGTGACTAGGCAGAGTCGGAAGGAGTCCGTGGTCCCGTCGACGTCAAGAAGCTTCAGCGCACGGGTCGCGTCGGTCCGATCGATTTCACGCATGTGTCGACCTGCTCCTGGCGGGCTTGGCCACCCGTTGAAAGTCACAGATTTTCGTTAGCCACCGAAGCACAAGAGAAGGATATCGAAGAACGAGAAGGACAACAACCGCACCAACCCACTGACCGACTGGATCCTAGTGCCATTTAAGTGCAAACCTAGGCTCTAGCTAATAACCGACCATGTGGCGAGCCTACCCGTGGCTGCCCGAAGATCTGCTCACGACCCACGACTCCACGAGCATTATTGCCGTTGCGAAGTCTTCGCAGTGCCGACGGGCATCTATAGATACGCTGCATTATTGCCGTTGATAGCTGGGTTGCTCCCTTCGTTGAGGTCACGCACCTAACCATCCAACGTTTTTCCTCGGCCTGTTTCTGTTAGTAGCATGTAGTGGAACCCACAAGGTGCCACCAAGGCCCCAAGATCTTGATCTCTGGCAGAGCGACTGATCGAGTTGCAGCACAACGGAGGTGGCCGATCGTCGCTTGCGAGAGAATGAATGTAATGAGCTGGGGCCTTACTCGTCTATTAGTTTCACGAGTCAACTGCATAGAGGGGAAATACACGTAAAGTACACCTTTACACTTATCAAACTACAAGGCTATGATAAACTACTCGTCTGTTCACAAATATAAGATGTTTTCTACATTAATATGGACTACCTACAAACTGAAATAAATGAACAAACACACGAAAAATTATTTGTATATGCCCGAATTATACAAAATAGAACATCATATATTTGTGAATGGAGAGAGTAATATTCAGTAAACAACTAGCAATGAGCACATGCGTTGTGACGGAAAGAAAAATTAATCAATCTCTTAACCCAATCACCAAGACCCAAGACCCCAATAGGTCCATGCCTTTTATTCCAATATATGGCATCTCATCTGTGTTGCTACTTATTCTCAATCCTATCTGCCGGGACCCCGATCCTAAGTCATCGGAATCCAGCCTGGTAACACATCGCATTTCTTTGCGGTCTCACGCACGGTTATCCCCATGGCTGCAGACTTACCTTAGCAGGGACCGTTTGCGTCTTTTGACTCGCGTATGCAATTGTGTCGCTAGCAATTCAATGACAAAGAACCCGGATCGACATGTCTAGTCATAAGCCAAAGTGGCAGTTCCGAACAGGGACATGCATACATGACTCAACAAAGCAGGTGTCGGTCACCAGCGAATGTAGACGAGTCGTAGCAAGCTACAAAGACTCCATTACATCGCGTGACATTTTCCCATCGGGGACAGACACAGCAGCTGAGAATGAAACATGTCGGTCAACCAATGTGTCTGGAGCAGTAGCGAACTAACATGGCTCGTTGGATCACAAATGGGCATTTCCCTGTAAGGAAAGCTACTAAAGCCTACGGCTAGGTAATCGAACCCCATACATATCAAGTACGACACACGTACGCATGCCATACTGATATGTATAGATACATCGATGGCATCACAACATAACCATAATCATACAAGCTTTATTTAAAAGGCTCAGAAGAGCCACACACATAATATTACACAGTAGGGGTCTCTCGACCCATCACAGCAGTCATTCAAGCTACAAGCCAGCGGAAGTAGATAAACTGTCTGAGTACAGACAGATGAAACTAGAAGGCACATGGCCTGACTATACTACAGACCCACCCTAGGGCCAGATCGTAGTCGGGATACCAGCTACTCGTCGTCATCGATGTCTAGGAAGAACCCTCCGTTAGGGTCATTAACAACCTCTGCAAGAAATATTAAGCAAACATGAGTACGGAGGTACTCAGCAAGACTTTAGGATAACTATCTATTCATGCAATGTGTCAATAAGGAATTGTGGGGTTTCATGCGGAAAGCCAGCATTTGACTCGTGGCTAGACAACCTGCATTTTTAAATAATTTTGACAACTTGATTTCTCGCACATGAGTCCACTAACACCACTACAATACTCCATCGTGGAATCATTCCGTCTCCATACGGAAATGCCGTCCACGACACTCACGCTTATCTTGACAATTTTATGAGTAGCCATTAAAGTTATCTATGAACAACATATGTCTCCAAGTAGTCCATATCTGCGGACGCGGCTATTCGAATAGATCATAACCCTGCAGGGGTGTACTTCGTCACACACGCTCTCGCCACTTATCGCCATGTGCACGTCATGCACCTCGGCAACCTTCAAGCGGAAGCCCAGCGAGGGAGTCGGCCACGACCGTTAACCACGCTAATACTTAGTCCATGTCTATCGCCTATCTGAGGGTAACCTGTACGGAAGTCGGGCCGAGGTTTCCGCCACGGCCCCAAACGATGTGCGCAGGGTTCCCAAACCCACCATCCGGGTGTGACTTGGTACACCGTGCCACTGCCTACCGCATCACAGCCCACCTCTCAGGTCAGCACTATGCACGACCTCCAGCATGACAATAAACACCAGAAACTACTTGCAACTCCTGGACCGAGTACTAGGCGATTAATAAGTCGAGCGGGGTCATATTTCAGGGCCCAGCATGTGGTAGTATCTCGTCTTGGATTACATACACGGAACTCAGTTCCTAAGGACGGTTCCAATGAAACAACCCGCCATGTACTTCTACATAGCCTTTCACCGGTACCTTTACCAAATCAGGTTCAACACACAACCTTTACTTACTGAACACATTCTCACAATTCTGTTCATCTCCCAGATGAACGACCATACACAACTCTAAGCTTAGCATGCATAGCAGGATAAGGCACATCATGGCTCAAGCATCTACCAGGTATGCTAGGTTGCAAGGTTCAGCTATTTACTGTGACAAAGACAGGTCATGCAAAGGAAGTGGGTTCAAATAACGTGGCAAAAGCATTTGAAGCATTTGATCCTAATCCAATAAGTAAGTGCAGGAGCGAGAACATGGGATTTATCGGGATGATCAAAATGGTTGCTTGCCTTGTTGCTCATAGGATGGACAATATCCGTCAGTCGGATATTCAGTGGAATCCGGAGGAGCGGAGCCTACCGAAAGAAATGACAACAATCAATAACAATCATACGCAACAAAATGATGCATGAGCATGGCATGAGGGTGCAAGGTGGTAAGCTAATGTAGCTATCTTTTATTAGGTTTGAAGTTGATTTGAATCAGATTCAAATATCACTTTAGACGAGGTATTCTCGAATACCATTTTAATTGATTCGACCTGATGCTCAGATCAACTTGTTTTAACATGCATGGGAATGATATGTTAAGTTGTTGGTTGTGATTGAACAATGTTTGATCATAGAATTTGAAATGATATTCAAATGATTTTCAAATTCCAACTCCAAAGCATTTATTAATTTTAACCTATTCATCATTTTACATGCTTGGTCAAGTAACATTTTCAAACATGTTTGAAAATGACATATTCATATTCCTTGGATTTTTCAGATACTTTTTCATATATAAATTATTTTCATTGGAGTTATATATTAATTTCTATGATTTTTAGAAGTTTGGACATTTTCTGGAATTCTTTTAAATCAGAAAATCCACTTATTGCGCCAGCATGGCATCAGCAGGTCTAACTGGCCGTTGAAAGTCAAACCTGACCAGTGGGACCCACTGGTCAGTGTCTCTGGTCAGTTTTAGATTAGTTTTAAACTTAATTAGCTAATTAACAGAAGTGGACCCACATGTCAGTGACTTATTAGTTTAATTAAATTTATTTTTGTTAACCAAATTCATCCAGAGGCTGGCCCCACGCGTTAGTGGCTCAGGCAAGCTGAGATCCACCGGCGACGAGGTCGTCCTCGCCGACGGTGAGCCTCCGGCGACACCAGAGACGGCGGAGGGCATCAGAAACTCGTCTCCCACGACCAAACGCACGACGGAGACCACAGGGAGAACGACCACTCAACGGCGCGCACGATGGGGCAAACCCCAGGGGCTGGGGTGGCCGGAATCGACGCCGGCGACGAGCTCGGGGGCAACCAAAGCTCGGCCATCGTCGAGGTCATCGGAAACAGGGTCAAATTGCGCGGGGCTGGGCTCCTAAAGCATCTACGCGACGGCCTGAAGCTGCTGGTGGCCTCAGAAGGACGAACCGTTCACCGGAGAGCTACCGGCGACGAGCTGCAACGGCGGTCCTCGTCGGGCACCGGTGGAACTAGGCCTAGAGGAAGAGATCGAAGGGGGAAGCTTGGGGGAAAGGTTGCTAGGCTCACGGGGAGTGCAGTGGAGGGCTTAGACGGCCCGGGGAGGCGCTGTGGGCAACGAATCGATCGAAGCTCGCCGGCGGCCGAAGCTTGAAGACGACGGTGCCGTGGGCATTGCAGGGCTCGGGGGACCTTCGGCTTCTGGAGGGATGACCAGCTCGTCGAGGCGGAGCGAATGGAGCACTCGGGAGGGAGATCCTGTGGCTAGGGGCACGGGCAGCTCGAGCTCGAGCTCCTGTCAATGGCGGCACATGGGAACAGGGCAACCGAGAGGAGAGGGGAGGAATGGTGCGCGGGAATGGATAGGCCAGTGCTCGGGGAGGTTATCCCCGCGCGTGCCAGTGCGAAGCGGCGGCCAGGCAGGCAGGGAGCTGCGTGGAGGTGCCGGGCGTCACGGGGGCCACCTCATGCTCCTACTGGCGAGGAGGAAGACGACAGGGGAGCTGGGCCTGGGCTGAGGTGAGCGACAGGTAAGCTCCTTTTCCCTTTATTTTCTGTTTTGTTTCTGTTTTGCTAACTATTTTGATTTGCTATTGATTTCAGCTCCAAAATAGTTTACAAAAATATTTTGAACACACCAGAATATTTGTTGGAATATATCCAACCATTCCTGAAGTTTTCAACATTTTTGAAAACTTAAAGTTTTTGAATTCAAATTTAAACTTGAATCGAGTAGCTTTTTGCATTTAAATAAAATGCCAAATGTGTTATGAAAATAGTTTTCTTCACTACTTATTTTCTTCCATGAATTATCAAAAAAGTTGAACTTTTCTTGAGGCCATTTGGGGTTCATTGATTTGAACAAGTTTAGAATTTCTTTGAATATGAGAAGTGGCTAGGGTTTTTGAGTTTTGCTTCACCACTTGCTTTGATCTTGTTGCAAGTTTCTTGGATGAAATGCAAAGAAGATATGAGCACAATGCTATACTTAATTAGGGTTCCAGGGATGTGACAACTCACCCCCACTCAAAAGAATCTCGTCCCGATATTTAGAAGTCATCGGGAATAACGCGTGATACTCAAGTCAGAGACGATCCTCTCTTTCCCATGTTGCCTCCTTTTCAGAATGATTTGACCATTGAACTTTAAGAAACTTGAGGTTTCAACATCGAGGGGTACGCTCAGCTTGATCAAGAATACACACAGGGTATTCTCGGTATGAAAGGTTATCTTGGAGATCAAGCGTTTCGTGTCCACTTCACGGATAGGATCCGAAAAGCAACGCCTGAGTTGCGAGACGTGGAAGACATCATGAACCTTGGAAAGATGCGGAGGAAGTTCCAACAGGTAGGCAACTTCTCCGCTTTTGGCAAGAATGCGAAAGGGACCAATGCGACGAGGAGCCAACTTGCCCTTGATACCGAATCGATGGGTACCCTTCAAAGCTGTAACCCGAAGGTAAGCCTTCTCGTCAACTTCAAAGGTCACAGCCTTATGATGTCGATCATATTGGCTCTTTTAACGAGACTGGGCTGTTTTCAACTTTTCACGAATGATGCGAACCTGCTCTTCTGCATCCTGGATCATATCCGGGCCAAAGAGTTCCCTCTCTCCGGTTTCTGACCAATTAAGAGGTATTCGACATCTTCGTCCATAGAGAACTTCAAAAGGGGCTTTGCCCAAGCTTGATTGATAATAGGTGACGATGGCGTCTCCCACCTCCCACCGCGGCGACCCAATGGCGATCTGGCACTCTAGCCGGCGTATCCTCCCTCCTTGCCGCTCCTCTGCTCAGGTGAACCCTCCCGACCCTCCTCACGTGGTCGTGCATGGCTTGCATGGGTGGTTCTACGTTGGATCTGGATTTTTCGCATGGTTTGTCTTTCTCTGATGAGGTTTATCGTCACTCTGGTGTTACTGTGCACCCTATGAAACACCGCCGCTCTTTCATCATGGTGGTTTCTTTTGGTCGTCATGTGTTTCGTCTCTCGACGGACACAGTCGCGGCAGCTCTGGAATCGGTGATTGGGGGATCGGCTATTGAGTTTTGTGTCTCTCAAGTGACAGACTCGGTTTTCTCATTCAAAGTGTCCTGCATGCAAGTCGGTTTTCATATTCTGGATTTACGCTCGTTCAAGTGCTCAAGTTTTAAGTGCTTTTTTCCATCTATGGGGACATGGTGGTCCTAATTGGCGTCGGGAATTTGCTCTGTGGAAGAAGCAATGTGATGCTGAATGGATTATTGTGAGTCCTTCTAAGAGGAGAGCCTCATTAGGTCTGATGGCGATGCATTCCAGACCCCTCAAATCTTCTCTTAAATCTGGATCATCTGTTCGTAAGAAGCTCACATTCACATCCCTCCAACAATATGAAGTTTGCAAGGGTTACAGATGTCCTGTTTCCCACGACGAGCTACTCACGCTTGAACAGGCTGGTTATTCGGTGCCTTCTCCTGAACGTGTCATCATCTTGGCGCCACCGCCGGCAGAACTCCGGTGGACGACAGCCACGCCGCATATTACGTTCGGGACAGTTTCTCGCCAACATTCATCTCCCGGATCTCCCGGTGATGATTTTCAAATTGCCAAATTAAATGGATCTTCTCCCGTGCAACAAGGTGCTACAGCTGATCCCACCGAGATTCATGGTATTTTGAATTATGAGAATCACTTTCCGGTGGCAAGTTTGGATTCTAGGCCTATTTCCACGCTCATTAATGAGCCTGCTGAGGTTACCTCCTTCTCTCGGCCCGACCCTAATCCTAGGATGGATATTCCCTCCTCGCAGGAGGCCCATCTGGCCTTTGATGAACTCATTAATGGCATGGTCGAGGATATCTTTTCTTGCTCAATTTGCAACGCTCGGGGCCATCTAGCTGCCAACTGCACGGCTTCGCCTGGATTCACTGACAGCACTGTGGGCCACGCACGATCTAGAGGAGCCTCTTTTATGCGTAATAATTGTCTTACTTGGAACTGTAAGAGACCCACCACTTCCCCTATCGCTGATATCTCGGGAACTGCTGATACTCTTGGTGAAACCGCAACGCCTGCAGCACAGTTCCGTCCTGTCTCATCGCCGTCTCATCCTCGAACTCCCTCCGAGACGCCGCCTGCCACTCCGCCACCGCCTCCCGCAATGATGAACTTCGAGATTGATCCTGAGTTCTTCCTCCCGCCTGGCCATAACATCATCGACGGAGGACCGGACCGGCTGCCTCGGACCTACACCACGCCTGCGGTCCCCATCACCAGACGTCATGAGCGTTTCGTCATCGCAGACGTCCACCCAGCACCTCCGGATGACAACGTGGTTCAGGTACAGCAAGAAGTTGCTGCTCTTCTTCTTCACCGAGGGTTACATGTTCGGTCTTCCCAGCCATGGATTGAGGGCGTTGGATTGTTTGAACTCTGAGATACGGCGGAAAGCTATGCTGCGGTCCACATGGTTCTGCAGGAAGTTGCTCATAACTCTGTTGTGTGCTTCCTGCGTCCCGATCAGGGTGTTGGTTTCTGTGGACAAGAGGGTTTTCGTCATGGCTGCCTCATGATTCTGGGGGTCCCCCTTGACTTCCGCAACACTGAAGATCTCCGGGCTACTGTCAACACCTTCGGAGAGTTCCACCATTGGGTCAGTGATGATCCTTATTTGGTTCGCTCCATCATGTTTGCTTCGTTCCCAGATGACCGACTGGTCCCTCGCAGTATCAACTTTTCTGAATATGCTGCTTGGGGGGATGCCAAGGTCTCCTGGTCTACGCCAGTATACATCCTGGGAGGGCGGCTGCCGAGATTCTGCCTAATGATGAGGATCCCATGCCCCTCAATGGCAACCCTCACCCGCTCCCTGGACACCTCGTTCATGATAATCTGCAATTTGCTCTGCCCCCGTATCCTGCGCTGGGTTGGAATGTGGTGCCGCTGGCGCCTGAAGATCCAGTGGTTCCTGCTGCTGATGCCGAAGGTTGGGGACAGCTGCCTGCTGCCGCTGATGGAGGAGGATGGGAACCTGAAGCGGCCCTGGAAGCACCTGTTGCCGATCCTGTTCAGGATCAAGAGTCTACGGTGATTGATCAACCGAGTCCTTCTTCGGACTGGGTTCATGAGCTTGTGGACCTCGACCCTCAGCCGCAGGGTGACATGAAGGCGGAACCTGCTGATCAAGAACCCCCGCCCCCTGACCTGGAGGGGATAGTGGCTAACCCTGATGCCCCTGATGCTGACATGCCACTGGCTGCCCAGGGCCACGATGCTGAGCCGGAGGAAGATGTGCCTGTGATGGAGGAGGCGCATGATGACAATCCTCTGGCAATTGTCCTCTACAAACCCCCTCACATTCAGACTGACAACATCTTTGTTGGGGCTGCAAGGGTTGTGTACGGGCCTCCTCTGCCGCCAGTTATTTCCTGGGCACGCACCTTCGATGCTCTCATGGGAGCTGTTACTTCTATGCACGTGCCTCGCCAACTGCAGATGCCAATTCTGGAGCCCATTATGATCCCCAAGCGATCCTGGGTGGCGACTTTCGACCCTGATGCTCCAGAACCACCACCATCAGAGCCTGCTAGTAGCTCTCTCTCAATGCAGGCTGTAATCCCTCTCTGTCCTTCTTCATCTGCAGAGGACTTATCTTTTCTTTCTCCTGCTCCATCGAAGAAGGGGATCCGCAAGAAGGCCACTCCTGTCGTTGACTCCTCTGTCCGTCGTTGTACTCGCGGCTCCATCAAGCGCGATGGCTTCAAACCAATCCTGCAGGAGCTGCCTGCGCACGTCCCCAAGAAGAGGAAGCCCAAGGTCAAGCCAATGCCCTATACATCGCAGGAGACTGAGGATGTGCAAGTATCTCCTGCCACTCCTATTCCAGTGATTCAGGAGGTTGGGCAGTCATTAGGCATTGCCCATGAGCAGCTAACGGTGGATCGACTTATGGAAGATCCTGCTGATTCCGTGCCATCGTCTGCTAATGTTTAATCCACCTATGTTAATCTGTTACTATACTGGCCCCATGTACTATGAAACTTCTGCTTGCTCTGTCTTTTGGTTTTCTGAACCTTGGTCGCACTGGCTATTACATAGCCCTGCTTTTGCTATATATATATTGTGCAATGGATAGTCGTTCTACGCGAAGTTGGCGTGTGCTGTGTTGGAATGTGCGTGGCCTAAATTCGGACCATAGGCAAGGTGTGGTCCGTAACAAGATTGATGAGAGCCTAGCTATTGTGGTGTGCTTGCAGGAAACCAAAATGCAGTCAATCGAGTTTCGTACATTCAAATGTTTCTGTCCCAAACGCTTTGATCAGTTTGCCTACTCTCCTTCCAGGGGTGCATCAGGGGGGCTTATCACCCTTTGGAACTCTTCCATTCTTACTGGTCGATTAGTGGAATGCACACCCTATGGCTTGATCATCTCTTTTACCTCAAATCACACTGGTGAATCATGGACTTTAGTGAATGTCTATGGTCCTTGTCAAGGTGAAGACAGAGATCTTTTTGTTAGCTGGCTCTATAATCTTCATATTCCCACTTGGGCTAATTGGTTGCTTCTTGGAGATTTTAATTTCATTAGATCCCCTGACAACAGAAACATTCCTGGGGCTGATGTAAATGACATGTTCATCTTCAATGAAATTATTGGGCATCTGGGATTGCTGGAACTACCCATTAAAGGCAGATCTTTCACTTGGTCCAATATGCAAGATTCCCCTCTTCTGGGGAAGCTTGACTGGTTTTTCACATCAGCCAACTGGATCTCCTCATATCCCTTACACAAGTGCTACCCCTTGCAAAGACTGATTCTGATCATCTTCCTTGTGTGGTCACTGTCAACACTTCCATCCCTAAATGCAACATATTTCGCTTTGAAAACTACTGGGTTGAAATGGAGGGCTTCATGGAATGTGTTCAGCAATCCTGGCTCATTCCTTCAAGGAAAACCTACATTACTGCTGTCATTATGGATAAGATGAAGCATCTTAGGCAGGCTCTGAAAAAATTGCAGACAAATCTATCACAGTTAAAAACTTTTATTTCCAGATGTAATCAAGTTGTGTTGTGTTTGGATGAGCTTGAGGAGTTGAGGTCACTTTTCAGACCAGAAGCTAATTTCAGGAAAATTGTCAAATTACATTTGGAGCATCTTCTGCATCTTCAGTGCTTATACTGGAAAAAGAGAGCCACTATCAGATTTGTTAAGGTTGGTGAGGAAAACTCTAAATTCTTCCATGCTATGGCTACTGAGAGATATAGGAGGAATTCCATTGCATCTCTTAAGTTAAATGATGGTTCTACCATATCTGATCATGATCAAATTGCTACATGCTTTTGGGCATATTTTAAGGATAGAATGGGAACTTCTCTTGGCATTAACATGGCCTTTGATTTACAATCCATGCTACATGAGGTGGAGGGTCTAGATATTCTCACAGAACCTTTTTCTAAGTCTGAAATGGACAAGACTGTTCAGGATATGCCCATTGACAAAGCTCTAGGCCCTAATGGGTTCAATGGTCTTTTCTTCAAGAAATGCTGGCACATTATCTACCCTGAGTTTTATCAACTTGCTGCTGCTTTCCATGCTGGTCAGGCTCAGCTTGAGAACAAGAACTCATCTTATATTACTCTGATTCCAAAGAAGAGATCAACTGAACATGTGGGAGATTACAGACCAATATCACTTACTGGGATGAGTCTCAAATTTCTGTCCAAAATGATTGCTAACAGGCTACAGTTGCAGATTGTGAAGTGTCTTCACAAGAATCAGTATGGTTTTATCAAATCTAGGACCATTCAAGATTGTATGGGATGGACTCTGGAGTACCTGCACCAATGTCATCAATCCAAGAAACCTATAGTCATTCTTAAGCTGGATTTTGAAAAGGTCTTTGATTCTGTGGAACATGAGTTCATTTTCCAGATTCTCAAGTACAAAGGCTTCAATGACAGATGGATACTTTGGGTCAAGCAGCTCCTAACTTCTAGCTCATCTTCATTTCTGATCAATGGTGTGCCTCGAAAGAAGTTTATGTGCAAGAAAGGTGTCAGGCAGGGAGAGTCCATGTCTCCACTGCTTTTTGCTATTGCTGCTGACTTTTTACAAACTCTGGTTAATCAACTGCTGGTGGAGGGGCTGATACAGCTGCTCATACCTTGTCATGATAAGGATTTCCCCATAGTGCAATATGCTAATGATACCCTTATAATCCTACATGCTGATAAATCCCAGTTGTTGCAGTTCAAGAAAATGCTCTTACTTTTCTCCCAGTCCAGTGGATTACAGGTGAACTATCACAAATCTGCCCTTCTACCTGTTAACACTTCTCCTCGGCATCTACAGGATCTGGCAGACTCCATTGGTTGCAAAGTGGGATGTTTGCCCTTCACATACCTTGGCCTTCCTGTTGGGACAGCTAAACCAAGAATCATTGATCTCATGCCTCTGGTTGATAACATGGAAAGAAGACTCAGTGCTAGTTCATCCTTTCTTTCTCAGGGGGGAAGGCTACAGTATTTAAACTCAGCCCTGTCTTCTTTGCCTATCTTCTTTCTAAGCAGTCTGGATATCCCACCAGGCATACTGAAGCAGCTGGAGAGAATTCAAAGGCAATGTCCAAGGAGAAGAAATGGGAATGATCATGCACCCTCTCTTGCTGCTTGGCCTCTGGTGTGCAGGCCTAAAAATAAAGGGGGGCTAGGAATTATGAACCTAGCAGTCCAGAATGAAGCACTCCTACTCAAGCATGTTGATAAATTCCTCAATCATGCTGATATCCCTTGGGTTCACTTGATTTGGAACACTTACTATCATGACACAGTACCTCAGGGAACTGCCCTTTGTGGTTCTTTTTGGTGGAAGGATATCTGTAAATGGCTTGACAAATTCAGATCAGTTACATATGTTCTGCTGAACAAGGGTGACTCCTTCCTGTTTTGGTCTGACTCCTGGTTGATTGGAAACTCCATTATGCCACTGGCTGCCAGATTCCAAAGACCGTTTTCTTTTGTGACTGATCCTTTCTGCATAGCTCAAGAGGTCTTTACAGCCTTTTATGATGACAGCATGCTCTCCATGTTCCACTTACCAATGTCTGCTCAAGCTTACCAGGAACTGCTTTCGGTCAAATCTTTGCTTCAAGACCTGGATCTTGATCATCAGGCCTCTGACAGATGGGTATGGGGAAAGGATGCTAAGGTCTACACAGCCAAGAGTTAATATGCTCACATTCACAACAGTATTACACCAAACCCTTTACTCAACTGGATCTGGAGAAGCTGCTGTACCATGAAGATTAAGATGTTTGCCTGGATGCTCATCATGGACAGGCTTAATACTCAAGATATGCTTGAACGGCGTCACTGGAATGTTTCCTACTCCAATCTCTGTGTTCTATGTCACGCTCGAGTCAAGGAAGACAGAGATCACTTATTCTTCAACTGTCTTTTCAGTACCAGGGTCTGGAATTACCTGCAGATCACATGACAGGGTCCATGCATGTGGAGTGCTGTTGTTGCTGCTAAAAGGGACTTCCATAACCCCTTCTTTGCTGAGGTGGTCTTCACTGCATGTTGGGACATCTGGACTATCAAAAATGCAAAGGTCTTCAACCAGGAGCATCCAAAGTTCAGAAAATGGAGATCTGGATTCATTCATGACATTTCTCTGTTAGCTCATAGAATTAAGGCTAGTTTCAGGGATGATCTCCTTAAATGGGTTTCCTTTTTGCCTCCTTGAGGTTTGTAATCTTTTCTCCTCTTCCCCTTTGTACATTCTAATTTCCTCTTGTACATATTGCTCTCATATATGGGAATAAAGGAAAAAAAAGGCTGTGGGGGGTTTTCCTACAGTAGCCGGTCAAAAAACAAACTATTGTTATAAGCAAATTCGGCGAATGGAAGGCACTTCTCCCAATTCATACCGAACGATATAACACAAGCTCGGAGCATATCTTCTAGGATTTGATTCACTCTTTCTACTTGACCACTTGATTGAGGATGGAAAGCAGTGCTAAAAGATAAGTGAGTCCCCATAGCATTCTAAAAACTTTGCCAGAAACGAGAAGTAAAGATACTCCCACGGTCTGAGCTAATCTCCAAAGGAACACCATGAAGAGACACTATTCGAGAGATATATAACTCCGCTAGCTGGCTAGCTGTTATACTCTCTCGGACTGGAAGAAAATGAGCTACTTTGGAGAGACGGTCAATGACCACAAAGATAGCATTATTTCCTTTCTTGGTCTTGGGAAATCCGGTAATGAAATCCATACTAACTTTATCCCATTTCCATTCAGGAATAGCTAAATGTTGAAGGGTGCCAGCAGGACTTTGATGTTCTGCCTTAACTCGACGACAAACGTCGCAGTTAGCAACGAAGTCAGCAATTTCTCTCTTCATCTTAGTCCACCAAAACCTGTGGCGTAGGTCCTGATACATCTTAGTACTACCGGGATGAATGGTGAGAGGAGAATCATGAGCCTCCTTAAGGATTAACTGCCTCAGATGTGGGTTCTTAGGAACCAGTAGACGATTCTGGAAGAACACAACACCTTGATCATTCATGGAGAATTCATTAGCGTTTCCGCTAATGATATTCTCCTTGATTCGTGATATACCCTTATCACGCTTCTGGCCAGCTATAATTTGATCCTTAAGGGTAGGCTTCCCCACCAGGGTAGAAAGGAATCCTTGAGGAACAATATGGAGATTTAACTTCCGAAATTCCTCATAGAGATGTGGTTGACCTCGTTGTAGCATCAAATTGTTACAATAAGATTTATGACTTATCGCATCAGCCATAACATTGGCCTTCCCCGGGGTGTAAGTTATCCCTAAGTCGTAATCCGAGATCAACTCAACCCACCGTCTTTGCCTGAGATTCAAATCTGGCTGGGTGAAGATATATTTCAGACCTTGGTGATCAGTGAATATTTCACAACGATTACCGAGGAGGTAATGTCGCCAGGTTTTTAGTGCATGGACTACAGCTGCAAGCTCAAGATCATGTGTGGGATAATTATCCTCATGTGGACGCAACTGTCGAGATGCATATGCAATCACATGAAGATCTTGCATGAGAATGCAACCTAATCATTGACGCGAGGCATCGCAATAGATAACAAATCCTTAGAAAAATCTGGTGGTAGCAACACAGGTGCGGAAGTCAGGCGTCTTTCCAGTTCCTGGAAACTATGCTCACACTGGGGTGCCCACTCGAACTTTTTATCATTGTTGAGGAGTTCAGTTAGAGGCTTTGCAACCTTGGAGAAATTCTCTACAAAGCGGCGACAATAGCTCGCTAGACCAAGAAAACTCCTAACTTGCTTAACCGATTCAGGTTGAGTCCAATCAAGGACAGCTTGAACTCTCTCGGTATTGACAGCAATACCCTTACCAGAGATTATGTGACCTAGATAGGTCACTTCTGCTAACCAAAATTCACATTTTGAAAACTTGGCATAAAGGCGATGCTCTCGAAGTTTCATCAATACCAGCCTTAGATGCTCGGCATGTTCTTGTTCGTTCTTCGAGTAGATGAGAATATCATCGAGGTATACCACGACGAATTTATCCAAATACTCCATGAAGATTGAATTCATCAGACGAGAGAAGGTGGCTGGGGCATTGGTTAAACCGAAGGACATGACGGTGTACTCGTATTGGCCATAACGAGTAACAAAAGCCATTTTTGGAATGTCCCCGTTTTTGATCTTGATTTGATGGTATCCCAACCTCAAATCCATTTTTGAGAAGAATGAGGATCCAGCGAGCTGATCATACAGGTCATTGATCCTGGGGAGCGGATACTTGTTCTCTATGGTGACCAGATTCACTAGTCGATAATCTACAACCATCCGATCCGTTCCATCCTTCTTCTTGACGAAGAGGACAGGGCAAGCCCAAGGAGAAGAGCTGGGATGAATGAAACCTTTATTCAAGGCCTCATCTAGTTGCTTCTTAAGTTCGGCTAGCTCCAGGGGTGCCATCTTATATGGTCTTCTAGCTATTGGAACAGTTCTCGGAACAAGATCTATTACGAACTCTACATCTCTGTCAGGTGGAATTCCTGGCAGTTCCTCTAGAAAAACATGCGGGAAGTCACGGACTACCGGAATGTCTTCAAGTTCCGGAAGAGGGTTGGCATTGAGGAAATAGAGTTGGCATTTGGCAACTCGAGTAGAGACATTGACTATCTCACCAGAGGGATGGGTAAGCTGAACATTTCTGGAATGAGTATCAATCTTGGCATAGTGAGCTGACATCCAATCCATACCCAAGATGATATTAATATCCAAAGATTTCAGGGCTATCAATGAGTCTAGAAAAACTAGCCTGTCTACTAGAATTTCATTGTCATAGGTTATCTTAGAGGTTTGCCACTTACTACCAGGGGTTTGGACAACCAATGGAATTGGCATATCACAGAAAGACATGTTATGCAACTGTGCATAACTTTCTGAAATGAAGGAATGAGAAGACCGAGTGTCAAAGAGAACAGACGCTGGGTGATGATTAACAAGGAGCGTACCAGTATGACGTCGGGATCCTCTACAGCTTCTTTTGCTGAAACATAGTTCACACGGCCACGTGCAGGGGTTGGCTTCACATAGTAAGCTTTGCCCGACTTGCCTTGCCTGACGGACTTTTCGGGTTGCTTGGCACCCACATTCTGAGGACACTCACGGGAATAGTGCCCTGGTTCTCAACCTGGTGAACACCATCCTGACAAACAAACTCACAGCTTAGACCAATATCATCATCAATACTAGCTATGGATTAAGAATGCACTAAACACATGGAATGCGGAAATGAATATCCGAACGACATGGTAACAAGCAATTGCTATATATACACCATGGTTCATACACACCCTTACATAGTTCAGTACAACCTTAACCCAAGAGCAAACTACTGAAATTATGAACTACTTATCAGAGGCTTACAAACTTCCTATACATTATTTATCTATGCCTCCGGAATTCATTTCACATCACAAGCATACTTCACAAGTCACACAGGACTGTCAACGTACAGCTACTACCATACTATCCTTCCACTCACAGCTCAGGCATCCGCATTGAACATCTCATAAAGATTGCCTCCATGGCCTGGAAGCTCAACCTGCGGATCAGGAAATACTCTGGCCTGAGATCCCTGGGATCCGTAAGGACACGGATGTGGCCTTGGTCCCCTGACTGGTGGTAGTAGGGGTCCCTGGAGAGGGGTGACTCCTCCTATAGATGGCCAGTCAACATGGGCTGGAAGATGGGTTCTAACAGGGTTCAGCATTTCCATATCTCCGTACCCTGTCTGGACTACCGGTGCTAGCTGCGTCAAAACCGTCCACAGACGGGCACGTGTAGCATAAAGCTCCATGCGGAGAGCACGAGCATCCCTGTCTCTGTTCTCTAGCATCTCAGTAGTGGACTGCAATAGCGGATCCTCCATAGAGGAATCAAAATAGACCCCACTGAGGTATCCCTCTTCACCTGGCTGAGAGGCAGGAACATAGCAGAACTCTGAATTCTGCAGCAGTGCATGTCTCGCCCTCATAATGGTCAGCATTGAATATGCAGCATCTTGTACTGCCATGTCAACAGTGACTCCCAATCCATAGGACCAATGGATTGGCTCCTCAGCTCCAGGGTAGTCTGGAAATACCCTAACGGTGCAGATATATTGGCTCTGGTTGAAGTCTCGGTACTGTTCCTCCACTGTGTACTCTGGGTACCAGCGGTAACCGCACACCGACATCATCCTGACCAGCATGGCCGTATGACCCGGCACATCAATGCACCTGGTCAGACGAACCACCTGACGAGAAGGACGGCCAGTCATCTGAAAATAGAGAGTAATGCAAAAGCATTAGAGCTCTGAAGGCAAAATTGGGCAGCATAACGGCTGTAAATGCTCAAAAACAATTTTGAGACAACCCAGAAAATAGAATAGCGTAACCACTCAACTATCAAGTTCAATTCTCTCATCATCACACTTCCTTTTTCCTAGGGATAAAAGAAACACAAATATCTCTCGACCCGCAGTATTATAAGCTACCGATCGGAAACACGAGCCTAGAAGAAGATGAGTAACCTAGTCCTTAATTCCCGCAGAAAGACGAGGATGACCAGAATAGAATAACTTGAGAAGAGAACAAGAGTCTTACGTTCCCTTCCAAAAACATTTCCCTTATATATAACTAAAGCAATTCTAAACTCAACTTCGACCAGTTTGGCTTAGTAGTCCTACATTCAGTCAGGCTGTGATACCAACGCTGTCGGGACCCCGATCCTAAACCATAGGAATCCAGCCTGTAACACATCGCATCTCTTTGCGGTCTCACGCGCGGTTATCCCCATGGCTCCATCCTTACCTTAGCCGGGACCGTTTGCACCTTTTGACTCGCGTATGCAATTGTGTTGCTAGTAATCCAATGACAAAGAACCCGGATCGACATGTCTAGTCATAAACCAAAGTGGCAGTTTCCGCACATGGATAGGCATACATGACCCAACAAAGCAGGTGTCGGTCACCAGCGAATGTAGACGAGTCGTAGCAAGCTACAAAGACTCCATTACATCGCGTGACATTTCCCCATCGGGGACAGACACAGCAGCTAAGAAGGACACATGCCGGTCAACCAATATGTCCGGAGCAGTAGCGAACTACCAAGGCTCGTTGGATCACAAAGGGGGATTTCCCTGTAAGGAAAGCTACTAAAGCCTACAGATAGGTAATCGAACCCCATACATATCAAGTACGACAGACGAATGCATGGCATACTGATATGTATAGATACATCGATGGCATCACAACATAACCATAATCATACAAGCTTTATTTAAAAGGCTCGGAAGAGCCACACACATAATATTACACAGTAGGGGTCTCTCGACCCATCACAGCAGTCATTCAAGCCACAAGCCAGCGGAAGTAGATAAACTGTCTGAGTACAGACAGATGAAACTAGAAGGCACATGGCCTGACTATACTACACACCCACCCGAGGGCCAGATCGTAGCTGGGATACCAGCTACTCGTCGTCGGTGATGTCTAGGAAAAACCCTCCGTTAGGGTCATTAACAACCTCTGCATCAAATATTAAGCAAACATGAGTACGGAGGTACTCAGCAAGACTTTAGGATAACTATCTACTCATGCAATGTATCAATAAGGAATTGTGGGGTTTCATGCGGAAAGCCAGCATTTGACTCGTGGCTAGACAACCTGCATTTTTAAATAATTTTTACAACTTGATTTCTCGCACACGAGTCTCGCCACTTATCGCGGACGTGGCTATTCGAATAGATCATAACCCTGCAAGGGTGTACTTCATCACACACGCTCTCGCCACTTATCTCTATGTGCACGTCATGCACCTCGACAACCTTCAAGCGGAAGCTCAGCGAGGGAGTCGGCCACGACCGTTAACCACGCTAATACTTAGTCCATGTCTATCGCCTATCTGAGGGTAACCCATACGGAAGTCCAACCGAGGTTTCCGACACGGCCCCAAACGATGTGCCAGGGTTCCCAAGCCGACCATCCGGATGCCACTTGGTAAACCGTGCCACTGCCTACCGCATCACAGCCCACCTCTCTGGTCAGCACTATGCATGGCCTCGAGCATGACTATAAACACCAGAAACTACTTGCAACTCCTGGACCGAGTACTAGGCGATTAATAAGTCGAGCGGGGTCATATTTCAGGGCCCAGCATGTGGTAGTATCTCATCTTGGATTACATACATGGAACTCAGTTCCTAAGGACGGTTCCAATGAAACAATCCGCCATGTACTCCTACATAGCCTTTCACCGGTACCTTTACCAAATCAGGTTCAAAACACAACCTTTACTTACTGAACACATTCTCACAATTCTGTTCATCTCCTAGATGACAGACCATACCGTTGATCCTAGTGACCGACTGGATCCTAGTGCCATTTAAGTGCAAACCTAGGCTCTAGCTAATAACCGACCATGTGGCGAGCCTACCCGTGGATGCCCGAAGATCTGCTCACGACCCACGACTCCACGAGCATTATTGCCGTTGCGAAGTCTTCGCAGTGCCGACGGGCATCTATAGACACGCTGCATTATTACCGTTGATAGCTGGGTTGCTCCCTTCGTTGAGGTCACGCACCTAACCATCCAACGTTTTTCCTCGGCCTGTTTCTGTTAGTAGCATGTAGTGGAACCCACAAGGTGCCACCAAGGCCCCAAGATCTTGATCTCTGGCAGAGCAACTGATCGAGTTGCAGCACAACGGAGGTGGCCGATCGTCGCTTGCGAGAGAATGAATGTAATGAGCTGGGGCCTTACTCGTCTATTAGTTTCACGAGTCAACTGCATAGAGGGGAAATACACGTAAAGTACACCTTTACACTTATCAAACTACAAGGCTATGATAAACTACTCGTCTGCTCACAAATATAAGATGTTTTCTACATTAATATGGACTACCTACAAACTGAAATAAATGAACAAACACACGAAAAATTATTTGTATATGCCCGAATTATACAAAATAGAACATCATATATTTGTGAATGGAGAGAGTAATATTCAGTAAACAACTAGCAATGAGCACATGCGTTGTGACGGAAAGAAAAAAATAATCAATCTCTTAACCCAATCACCAAGACCCAAGACCCCAATAGGTCCATGCCTTTTATTCCAATATATGGCATCTCATCTGTGTTGCTACTTATTCTCAATCCTATCTGCCGGGACCCCGATCCTAAGTCATCGGAATCCAGCCTGTAACACATCGCATTTCTTTGCGGTCTCACGCACGGTTATCCCCATGGCTGCAGCCTTACCTTAGCAGGGACCGTTTGCGTCGTTTGACTCGCGTATGCAATTGTGTCGCTAGCAATCCAATGACAAAGAACCCGGATCGACATGTCTAGTCATAAGCCAAAGTGGCAGTTCCGAACAGGGACATGCATACATGACTCAACAAAGCAGGTGTCGGTCACCAGCGAATGTAGACGAGTCGTAGCAAGCTACAAAGACTCCATTACATCGCGTGACATTTCCCCATCGGGGACAGACACAGCAGCTGAGAATGAAACATGTCGTTCAACCAATGTGTCTGGAGCAGTAGCGAACTAACATGGCTCGTTGGATCACAAAGGGGCATTTCCCTGTAAGGAAAGCTACTAAAGCCTACGGCTAGGTAATCGAACCCCATACATATCAAGTACGACACACGTACGCATGCCATACTGATATGTATAGATACATCGATGGCATCACAACATAACCATAATCATACAAGCTTTATTTAAAAGGCTCAGAAGAGCCACACACATAATATTACACAGTAGGGGTCTCTCGACCCATCACAGCAGTCATTCAAGCTACAAGCCAGCGGAAGTAGATAAACTGTCTGAGTACAGACAGATGAAACTAGAAGGCACATGGCCTGACTATACTACAGACCCAACCTAGGGCCAGATCGTAGTCGGGATACCAGCTACTCGTCGTCGTCGATGTCTAGGAAGAACCCTCTGTTAGGGTCATTAACAACCTCTGCAAGAAATATTAAGCAAACATGAGTACGGAGGTACTCAGCAAGACTTTAGGATAACTATCTATTCATGCAATGTGTCAATAAGGAATTGTGGGGTTTCATGCGGAAAGCCAGCATTTGACTCGTGGCTAGACAACCTGCATTTTTAAATAATTTTGACAACTTGATTTCTCGCACATGAGTCCACTAACACCACTACAATACTCCATCGTGGAATCATTCCGTCTCCATACGGAAATGCCGTCCACGACACTCACGCTTATCTTGACAATTTTATGAGTAGCCATTAAAGTTATCTATGAACAACATATGTCTCCAAGTAGTCCATATCTGCGGACGCGGCTATTCGAATAGATCATAACCCTGCAGGGGTGTACTTCGTCACACACGCTCTCGCCACTTATCGCCATGTGCACGTCATGCACCTCGGCAACCTTCAAGCGGAAGCCCAGCGAGGGAGTCGGCCACGACCGTTAACCACGCTAATACTTAGTCCATGTCTATCGCCTATCTGAGGGTAACCTGTACGGAAGTCGGGCCGAGGTTTCCGCCACGGCCCCAAACGATGTGCGCAGGGTTCCCAAACCCACCATCCGGGTGCGACTTGGTACACCGTGCCACTGCCTACCGCATCACAGCCCACCTCTCACGTCAGCACTATGCACGACCTCCAGCATGACAATAAACACCAGAAACTACTTGCAACTCCTGGACCGAGTACTAGGCGATTAATAAGTCGAGCGGGGTCATATTTCAGGGCCCAGCATGTGGTAGTATCTCGTCTTGGATTACATACACGGAACTCAGTTCCTAAGGACGGTTCCAATGAAACAACCCGCCATGTACTTCTACATAGCCTTTCACCGGTACCTTTACCAAATTAGGTTCAACACACAACCTTTACTTACTGAACACATTCTCACAATTCTGTTCATCTCCCAGATGAACGACCATACACAACTCTAAGCTTAGCATGCATAGCAGGATAAGGCACATCATGGCTCAAGCATCTACCAGGTATGCTAGGTTGCAAGGTTCAGCTATTTACTGTGACAAAGACAGGTCATGCAAAGGAAGTGGGTTCAAATAACGTGGCAAAAGCATTTGAAGCATTTGATCCTAATCCAATAAGTAAGTGCAGGAGCGAGAACATGGGATTTATCGGGATGATCAAAATGGTTGCTTGCCTTGTTGCTCATAGGATGGACAATATCCGTCAGTCGGATATTCAGTGGAATCCGGAGGAGCGGAGCCTACCGAAAGAAATGACAACAATCATTAACAATCATACGCAACAAAATGATGCATGAGCATGGCATGAGGGTGCAAGGTGGTAAGCTAATGTAGCTATCTTTTATTAGGTTTGAAGTTGATTTGAATCAGATTCAAATATCACTTTAGACGAGGTATTCTCGAATACCATTTTAATTGATTCGACCTGATGCTCAGATCAACTTGTTTTTAACGTGCATGGGAATGATATTTTAAGGTGCTGGTTGTGATATAACAATGTTTGATCATAGCATTTGAAATTGAATTCAAATGATTTTCAAATTCCAACTCCAAAGCATTTATTAATTTTAACCTATTCATCATTTTACATGCTTGGTCCAGTAACATTTTCAAACATGTTTGAAAATGACATATTCAGATTCCTTGGATTTTTTTGATACTTTTTCATATATAAATTATTTTCATTGGAGTTACAGATTAATTTCTATGATTTTTAGAAGTTTTGGACATTTTCTGGAATTCTTTTAAATCAGAAAATCCACTTATTGCGTGAGCATCGCATCAGCGGGTCTAACTGGCCGTTGAAAGTCAAACCTGACCAGTGGGACCCACTGGTGAGTGACTCTGGTCAGTTTTAGATTAGTTTTAAACTTAATTAGCTAATTAACAGAAGTGGACCCACATGTCAGTGAGTTATTAGTTTAATTAAATTTATTTTTGTTACCTAAATTCATCCAGAGGCTGGCCCCATGCGTCAGTGGCTCAGGTCAGCTGAGATCCACCGGCGGCGAGGTTGTCCTCGCCGGCGGTGAGCCTCCGGCGACACCAGAGATGGCGGAGGGCATCGGAAACTCGTCTCCGATGTCCAAACGCACGGCGGAGACCACAGGGAGAACGGCCACTCAACGGCGCGCACAATGGGGCAAACCCGAGGGGCTGGGGTGGCCGGAATCGACGCCGGCGACGAGCTCGGTGGTGACCAAAGATCGGCCATCGTCAAGGTCATCGGAAACAGGGTCAAATCGCACGGGGCTGGGCTCCTAAAGCATCTACGCGACGGCTTGAAGCTGCTGGTCGCCTCAAAAGGACGAACCATTCATCGGAGAGCTACCGGCGACGAGCTGTAGCGGCGGTCCTCGTCGGGCACCGGTGAAACTAGGCCTAGAGGAAGAGATCGAAGGGGAAGCTTGGGGGAAAGCTTGCTAGGCTCATGGGGAGTGCAGTGGAGGGCTTAGACGGCCCGGGGAGGCGCTGTGGGCGACGAATCGATCGAAGCTCGCCGGCGGCCGAAGCTTGAAGACGACGGTGCCGTGGGCGTTGCAGGGCTCGGGGGACCTTCGGCTTTTGCAGGGATGACCAACTCGTCGAGGCGAAGCGAATGGAGAACTCGGGAGGGAGATCATGTGGCTTGAGGCACGGGCAGCTTGAGCTCGAGCTCCTCTCAATGGCGGCAGAGGGGAACAGGGCAACCGAGAGGAGAGGGGAGGAATGGTGCACGGGAATGGATAGGCCAGCGCTCATGGAGGTTATCCCCGCGTGTGCCAGCGTGAAGCGGTGGCCAGGCAGGCAGGGAGCTGCGTGGAGGCACCGGGCGTCGCGGCTGCCACCTCCTGCTCCTACTGGCGAGGAGGAAGACGACAGGGGAGCTGGGCCTGGGCTGAGGTGAGCGACAGGTAAGCTCCTTTCCCCCTTTTTCTGTTTTGTTTCTGTTTTGCTAACTATTTTGATTTGCTATTTATTTCAGCTCCAAAATAGTTTACAAAAATATTTTGAACACACCAGAATATTTGATGGAATATATCCAACCATTCCGGAAGTTTTCAACATTTTTGAAAACTTAAAGTTTTTGAATTCAAATTTAAACTTGAATCAGTAGCTTTTTGCATTTAAATAAAATGCCAAATGTGTTATGAATATAGTTTTCTTGACTGCTTATTTGCTTCCATGAATTATCAGAAAAGTTGAACTTTTCTTGAGGCCATTTTGGGTTCATTGATTTGAACAAGTTTAGAATTTCTTTGAATTTGAGAAGTGGCTAGGGTTTTTGAGTTTTGCTTCGCCACTTGCTTTAACCTTGTTGCAAGTTTCTTGGATGCAATCCAAAGAAGATATGAGCACAATGCTATTCTTAATTAGGGTTCCAGGGATGTGACAACATCCTCGGTGACGGTGATCTTAATGCTCATACAATCAAAACGTGTTCGTGTGTTGTCAATCCTAAGCATTGAAAAAATAGGGCGCTATAGCGTTCTAATCAATGTCTCGTCAAATATGTGAGTGTATTATTTTTTTCTAGTAGCACGTTATAGTGCGATATAGCACACTAATAACGTATTTTAAGAGTGATCCTATTTTTCTATAGCGCGAATTCTTTTCCATTAATCCTAAGGCATCTCCCTCTCGGCACAACATGAGAAATGTGTTTTTATGGGGTTTTGATGACCCACGAGTATAGGGGATAGAAACAGTCTTTGAGGATAGTATTTTATCCAAATTTATTGATTCGACACAAGTGGAATCAAAAAATATTTATAAGCCTTAACAGTTGAGTTGTCCATTCAACCGCACCTCAGAACTTACTTCCTTGCCGCAAAGTATTAGTAACATAGTAATAATATAGTTTTAATAGGAGTAGTAACAGTAGCAATAGTTGGAACAACAATATGAATAGTGATTCAAGCAAGACAATATTATGATAAAGCTTAGGCATGCACTAGCGATGGATATTTGAATGAAATTCATTATGTAAGTCACAACTTAGAGGGACACGAAACTAGTTTCAATTCATCAATCATATGTAGGCATGTATTTCATATATGGTCATACGTGCTTGCAATAAGTGCTTGCATGATATTTTGTCCTACCCTCCCATGACAGTGTGGTCCTAATGGAAACAATGGGTAATATATGTGCTCCTTTTTACATAGCACCAGAACATAACATTAACACATAGTGAATACATCAACTCCTCAAATTACAATCATCCCCGGAGAGTATCCCAATTATTGTCATCTTGTGGTCTAATGTTCAGACTAATAACGTGCATATAACTTGCAAGATCGGATCTAAAACTCACATATATTCATGAAAACATAATAGATTCAGATCAGAAATTATGGCACTCGGATCTTAGTGACAAGCACAAAGCATAACCAAATCACGGCAACATCAATCTCACAACATAGTGTTGGGTAACGTAGTAATTTCAAAAAAAATCCTACGCCTCACAAGGATCTATCTAGGAGAAACCAGCAACGAGCAATGGGGTAGATCATCTTCATACCTTTGAAGATCGCTAAGCAGAAGCTTTACTAGAACGCGGTTGATGGAGTCGTACTCGTAGTGATTCAGATCGCGGTGGATTCCGATCTAAGCACCAAACAACGACGCCTCTGCGTTCAACACACGTGCAGCCCGGTGACGTCTCCTACGCCTTGATCCAGTAAGGTGAGAGGAGAGGTTGACGGAGAGCTCCGGTAGCACGATGGCATGGTGACGGTGGAGCTGTGTGGTCTTCCGACAAGGCTTCGCCAAGCTCTACGGAGGATGAGTAGGAGGAAAAGTAGGGCCATGCCGAGGGACAGAGGCAATTGTGTGTGCAGCCCCAAAAACCCCTTGGGTTTATATAGGAGCACAGGGAGGAGGGTGCCCACCCCTAGGGTTTCTACCCTAGGTGCTGCAGCAGCCCTAGATGGGAGGGGCGCCAGCTCAGACACGGGGAGGAGGCGGCGCCCTAGGGTGGCTTGCCACCCAAGGCAAGCCCCCACGCCTAGGGTTAGCCCACCCTTCCCTCTTGTGCGCCTTGGGTTGAGATGGGAGGCGCACCAGCCCATCTAGGGGCTGGTTACCTTCCACTCTTGGCCCATGTAGGCCTTTGGGGCTGGTGGCCCTTCCCAGTGGACCCCCGGAACCCTTCCGGTGGTCCCAATATATTACAGGTGATTCCTGAAACACTTCCGGAAATTAAATCTCCACTTCCTATATATGAATCTTCACCCCTGGACCATTCCGGAACTCGTCGTGACATCTGGGATCTAATCCGGGACTCCGAACAACCTTCAGTAACCATGTACACTATTACCATAACAACCCTAGTGTCATCGAACATTAAGTGTGTAGACGCTACGGGTTCGGGAAACATGCAGACATGACCGAGACACCTCTCCGGTCAATAACCAACAGCGGGGTCTGGATATCCATGTTGGTTCCTGCATGTTCCACGATGATCTCATCAGATGAACCACGATGTCGGGGATTCAATCAATCCCGTATGCAATTCTCTCTCTATATAGGTATGATACTTGCTCGAAATTCGATCGTCGGTATCCCTATACCTTGTTCAATCTCGTCGGCGGCAAGTCTCTTTACTCGTTCCGCAACACATCATCCCATGGATAACTCCTTAGTCACATTGAGCTCATTATGATGATGGATTACCGAGTGGGCCCAGAGATACCTATTCGTCACACGGAGTCACAAATCCCAGTCTCGATTTGTACCAACCCAACAAACACTTTCAGAGATACCTGTAGTGCACCTTTATAATCACCGAGTTACGTTGTGACGTATGATACACCCAAAGCACTCCTACGGAATCCAGGAATTGCACAACCTCATGATCTAAGGACATGATACTTGAATTAGAAAAGCTTTAGCAGAGGAACAACACGATCTATTGTTATGCTTAGGATTGGGTCTTGTCCATCACATCATTCCCCAATGATGTGATCCCGTTATCAATGACATGCAATGTCCATGATCAAGAAACAATGATCATCTATTGATCAACGAGCTAGCCAACTAGAGGCTCACTAGAGACACATTGTGATCTATATATTCACACATGTATTACGGTTTCCGGTTAATACAATTATAACATGAATAATAGGCAATTATCATGAACAAGGAAATATAATAAGAACCACTTTATTATTGCCTCTAGGGCATATTTTCAATAGTCTCCCACTTGCACTAGAGTCAATAATCTAGTTACATTCTGATGAATCGAACACTCATAGAGTTCTGGTGTTGATCATGTTTCGCTCGTGGAAGAGGTTTAGTCAACGGGTCTGCGACATTCAGATCCGCATGTACTTTACAAATATATGTATCTCCATCGTGGATGTATCCACGAATGGAGTTGAAGCGGCGCTTGATGTGCTTGGTCTTCTTGTGAAACCTGCGCTCCTTGGCAATGGCAATAGCACCAGTGTTGTCACAAAAGAGATTCATCGAGCCCGACGCACTCGGAATCACTCCTAGGTCGGTGATGAACTCCTTCATCCAGACTCCTTCTTGTGTTGCTTCCAAAGAAGATATGTACTCCGCTTCACATGTAGATGCCGCCACGACACTTTGCTTGCAACTGCACCAGCTAACTACCCCATTATTCAAAATATACACGTATCCGGTTTGTGACTTGGAGTCATCCGGATCTGTGTCGAAGCTAGCATCGATGTAACCCTTTACGACGAGCTCTTCGACACCTCCATAATGAGAAACATATCTTTAGTCCTTTTCAGGTACTTAAGGATGTTCTTGACCGCTGTCTAGTGATCCACTTGTGGACCACTTTGGTACCTCCCTACCAAACTTATGGCAAGGTTCACATCAGGTCTGGTACACAGCATGGCATACATAATAGAGCCTATGGCTGAAGCATAGGGAACGGTACTCATCTTTTCTCTATCTTCTGCCATGGTCGGGCATTGAGTCGTACTCAACCTCACACCTTGTAATATAGGCAAGAACCCCTTCTTAGCCTTATCCATACTGAACTTCTTCAATATCTTGTCAAGGTATGTGTTTTCTGAAGGACCTATGAGGCATCTCGATCTATCTCTATAGATCTTGATACCTAATATGTAAGCAGCTTATCCAAGGTCCTTCATTGAAAAACTCTTATTCAAATAGGCCTTTATGCTTTCCAATAGTTCTATATCATTTCCCATCACCAATATGTCATCCACATATAATATGACAAATGCTACAGAGCTCCCACTCACCTTTTTGTAAATACATGCTTCGCCATAAGTCTGTACGAACCCAAACGCTTTGATCACCTCATCAAAGCGAATGTTCCAACTCCGAGATGCTTGCCCCAACCGATAGATGGAGCGCTGGAGCTTGCATACCTTGTTAGCATTGCTAGGATGGACAAAACCTTCCGGCTGTATCATATACAATTCTTCTTTAAGAAAGCCATTCGCGAATGTCGTTTTGACGTCCATTTGTCAGATTTCATAATCATAAAATGCGGCAACCGCTAACATGATTTCGACCGACTTCAGAATCGCTAGGGGTGAGAAGGTCTCATCATAGTCAATCCGTTGAACTTGTCGATAACCCTTAGCAATAAGTCGAACCGATAGATGGTCACATTACCATCAGCGTTAGTCTTCTTCTAAAAGATCCATTTATTTTCTATGGCTCGCCGTTCATCAGGAAACTCCACCAAAGTCCATACTTTGTTCTCATACATGGATACTATCTCGGATTTCATGGCTTCAACCAATTTGTTGGAATCCGGGCCCGCCATTGCTTCTTTATAGTTCGAAGGTTCACTGTTGTCCAACAACTTGATTTCCATGACAAGGTTGTTGTACCACTCTGGTGCGGAACGTGTCATTGTGGACCTTCGAGGTTCAGTAAAAACTTGATCTTAAGTTTCATGATCATCATCATTAACTTCTTCTCTAGCCGGTGTAGGCACCTCAGAAACATTTTCTTCTGCTGCGCTACTCTCCGGTTCGAGAGGACGTGCGGTTACCTCATCAAGTTCTACTTTCCTCCCACTTAGTTCTTTTGAGAGAAACTCTTTCTCTAGAAAGGATGCGTTCTTGGCAACAAAGATTTTGCTTTCGGATCTAAGATAGAAGGTATACCCAATAGTTTCCTTAGGGTATCCTATGAAGACGCATTTTTCCGCTTTGGGTTCGAGCTTCTCGGGTTGAAGTTTCTTCACATAAGCATCGCAACCCCAAACTTTCAGAAACGACAGCTTAGGTTTCTTGCCAAACCATAATTCATACGGTGTCGTTTCAACGGATTTGTATGGTGCCCTATTTAAAGTGAATGCGGCAGTTTCCAATGCATATCCCCAAAATGATAGCCATAAATCCGTAAGAGACATCATAGATCGCACCATATCCAATAAAGTGTGATTACGACGTTCAGATACACCATTACGCTTCGGTGTGCCAGGCAGCGTGATTTGTGAAACAATTACACATTTTTTAAGTGCATGCCAAACTCGTGACTCAAATATTCTCCTCCATGATCAGATTGCAAGAACTTTATTTTCTTGTCATGCTGATTCTCTACCTCACTCTGAAATTCCTTGAACCTTTCAAAGCTTTCAGATTTGTGCTCCGTTAAGTAGACATACCCATATCTACTTAAATCATCAGTGAGGGTGAGAACATAACGATAGCCACCGCGAGCCTCAACGCTCATTGGACCGCATACATCAGTATGTATTATTTCCAACAAGTTGATTGCTTGCTCCATTGTTCCGGAGAACGGAGTCTTGGTCATCTTGTCCATGAGGCACGGTTCACATGTGTCAAATGATTCAAAATCAAGAGACTCCAAAATTCCATCTGTATGGAGTTTCTTCATGCGCTTGACACCGATATGACCAACGCGGCAGTGCCACAAGTATGTGGGACTTTCATTATCAACTTTACATGTTTTGGCACTCACACTATGAATATGTGTAATATCACGTTCGAGATTCATTAAGAATAAACCATTGACCAGTGGTGCATGACCATAAAACATACCACTCAAATAAAAAGAACAACCATTATTCTTAGATTTAAATGAGTAGCCATCTTGCATCAAGCGAGATCCCGATACAATGTTCATGCTCAATGCTGGTACTAAATAAAAATTTTAAGGTTTAAAACTAATCCCGAAGGTAGATGTAGAGGTAGCATGCCGACGACGATCACATCAACCTTGGAACCATTAGCAACGCGCATCGTCACCTCGTCCTTTGCCAACCTACGCTTGTTCCGTAGTTCCTGTTTTGAGTTGCAAATGTGAGCAACAGCACTGGTATCAAATACCCAGGAGCTACTACGAGCGCTGGTAAGGTACACATCAATAACATGTATATCATATATACCTTTGACGTTGGCGGCGTTCTTATCCGCTAAGTATTTGGGGCAGTTCCGCTTCGAGTGACCTGTTCCCTTGCAGTAATAGCACTCAGTCTCAGGCTTGGGTCCTTTCTTTGGCTTCTTCTCGACAACTGGTTTACCGGGCACGACAACTGCTTTTCCGTCTTTCTTTAAGTTATTTTTACCCTTGCCTTTCTTGAAAGTGGTGGTCTTATTCACCATCAACACTTGATGTTCTTTCTTGATTTCTACCTCTGCAAGTTTCAGCATTGAATACAACTCAGGAATGGTCTTCTCCATCCCTTGCATGTTGTAGTTCATCACAAAGCCCTTATATCTAGGTGGAAGCGACTGGAGGATTCTGTCAATGACCGCGTCATCCGGAAGTTCAACTCCCAGCCGAGTCAAGTGGTTGTGCAACCCAGACATTCTGAGTATGTGCTCACTGACATAACTATTCTCCCCCATCTTACAGCTAAAGAACTTGTCGGAGACTTCATATCTCTTGATCCGGGCATGAGCTTGAAAAACTAGTTTCAGCTCCTCGAATATCTCATATGCTCCATGTTGCTAAAAATGCCTTTGGAGCCCCGGTTCTAAACTGAAAAGCATGCCGCATTGAACCAAAGAGTAGTCATCACTCCGCGACTGCCAGGCGTTCCTAATATCCTGGGTTGCCTCGGGAATGGGAGGGTCACCTAGAGGCACATCAAGGACATATGCCTTCTCGGAAGCCATGAGGATGAGCTTTAAATTACGAGCCCAGTTCGCATAGTTGCTCCCATCGTCTTTCAGCTTGGTTTTCTCTAGGAACGCGTTGAAGTTGAATGGGACATTTGCGTTCGCCATTGGATCTACAATATTTGTAAAGACAATTTTGGACTAAGTTCATGATAATTAAGTTCATCTAATCAAATTATTTAATGAACTCCCACTTAGATCGACACCCCTCTAGTCATCAAGGTGTTATATGATCCACGTCGACTAGCCTGTGTGTGATTATCACGTGAGACGGACTAATCATTAATGGTGAGCATCTCCATGCTGATCGTATCATCCATACGACTTATGTTCGACCTTTCGGTCTCCCGTATTCCGAGGCCTTGTCTGTACATGCTAGGCTCGTCGAGTCAACCTAAGTGTTTTGCTTGTGTAAATCTGGCTTACACCCGTTGTATGCGAATGTTAGAATCTATCACACCCGATCATCACGTGGTGCTTCGAGA
Organism: Hordeum vulgare subsp. vulgare; assembly: GCF_904849725.1. Taxonomy (NCBI): domain Eukaryota; kingdom Viridiplantae; phylum Streptophyta; class Magnoliopsida; order Poales; family Poaceae; genus Hordeum; species Hordeum vulgare. The sequence continues at coordinate 398,607,364 of NC_058520.1, read as the reverse complement.
CAACGATCCTTCGCAATGGTGCACACTTAGGGGAATACTTATCTCAAAATTTTAATGAGGGATCATCTTATCTTTGCTACCGTCGTTCTGAGCAATAAGATGAAAAACATGATAAATATCACATGCAATCATATAGTGACATGATATGGCCAATAACATCTTGCTCCTTTGATCTCCATCTTCGGAACACCATGATCATCATTGTCATCGGCATGACACCATGATCTCCATCATTGTGTCTTTGCAAAGTCGTCTCGCCAACTATTACTTCTACTACTATGGCTAATGGTTAGCAATAAAGTAAAGTAATCACATGGCATTGCATCTCGTACAATAAATTAAGATAACTCATATGGCTCCTGCCGATTGTCATACTCATCGACATGCAAGTCGTAAGTCCTATTACAAGAATATGATCAATCTCATACATCACATATGTAACATCACATCATTTTGTCCATATCACATCACATAGCATACCCTGCAAAAACAAGTTAGACGTTCCCTAATTGTTTTTACAAGTTTTATGTGGTTGATTTGGGTTTTTAGCAAGAACACTTCTTACCTATGTGACAGCCATAATGTTGATATCAAAATTGTATTTACCCTTCATAAGGACCCTCTTCATCGAATCTGATCCGACTAAAGTGGGAGAGATAGACACCCGCTAGCCACCTTAAGCAACAAGTGCATGTCAGTCGGTGGAACCAGTCTCACGTAAGAGTACGTGTAAAGTCGGTCTGGGCCGCTTCATCCCACGATGCCGCCGAATCAAGATAAGACTAGAAACGGCACACAATTGTTAAAATCATCACCCACAAATTTTGTGTTCTACTCATGCATAGAATCTACGCCTAGAACCTGGCTATGATACCACTGTTGGGTAACATAGTCATTTCAAAAAAAAAATCCTATGCTTCAGAAGGATCTATTTAGGAGAAACCAGCAACGAGCAAAGGGGTAGGGCATCTTCATACCTTTGAAGATCGCTAAGCGGAAGCGTTACTATAATGCGGTTGATGGAGTCATACTCGTAGCGATTCAGATCATGGTGGATTCCGATCTAAGCACCGAACAACGGCGCCTCCGTGTTCAACACACGTGCAGCCCGGTGACGTCTCCTACGCCTTGATCCAGTAAGATGAGAGGAGAGGTTGAGGGAGAGCTCCGGCAGCACGACGGCGTGGTGACGGTGGAGCTGCGTGGTCTTCCGACAAGGCTTCGCCAAGCTCTCCGGAGGATGAGTTGGAGGAAAAGTAGGGCCGCGCCGAGGGAGAGAGGCAATTGTGTGTGCAGCCCCAAAAACCCCTTGGGTTTATATAGGAGGAGAGGGAGGAGGTTGCCCACACCTAGGGTTTCTACCCTAGGTGGTGCGGCAGCCCTAGATGGGAGGCGCAGCGTCCCAAACAGGAGGAGGAGGCGACGCCCTAGGGTGGCTTGCCACCCAAGGAAAGCCCCCACGCCTAGGGTTAGCCCACCCTTCCCTCTTGTGCGCCTTGGGTTGAGATAGGAGGCGCACCAGCCCATATAGGGGCTGGTTACCTTCCACTCTTGGCCCATGTAGGCCTTTGGGGCTGGTGGCCCTTCCCGGTGGACCCCCGTAACCCTCCCGCCGATACATTACCGGTGATTCCCGAAACACTTCTGACGATCAAACCTCCACTTTCTATATATGAATCTTTACCTCCGGACCATTCTGTAACTCCTCATGATGTCCGGGGTCTTACCCGGGACTCCAAAGAACCTTTGATAACCATGCATACTATTCCCATAGCAAAGCTAGCATCATCGAACCTTAAGTGTGTAGACCCTACGGGTTCGGCAAACATGCAGACATGACCGAGATACCTCTCCAGTCAATAACCAACAGTGGGGTCTGGATATCCATGTTAGTTCCCGCATGTTCCACGATGATCTCATCGGATGAACCACGATGTGGGGGATTCCATCAATCCCATACGCAAATTCCCTTTGTCTACTGGTATGATACTTGCCGGAGATTCGATCGTCTGTATCCCTATACCTTGTTTAATCTCGTTGCCGGGAAGTCTCTTTAATCGCTCCGCAACACATCATCCCCTGGCTAACTCCATAGTCACATTGAGCTCATTATGATGATGGATTACCAAGTGGGCCCACAGATACCTCTACGTTACACGGAGTGACAAATCCCAGTCTCAATTCGTACCGACCCAACACACACTTTTGGAGATACCTGTAGTGCACCTTTATAATCACCCAGTTACGTTGTGACGTTTGATACACCCAAAGCAGTCCTATGGTATCCGGGATTTGCACAATCTCATGGTCTAAGGAAATTATACTTGACATTAGAAAAGCTTTAGCAGACGAACAACACGATTTAGTGTGATGCTTAGGATTGGGTCTTGTCCATCACATCATTCCCCAATGATGTGATCCCGTTATCAGTGACATCTTGTGTCAATGATCAGGAAAGCTTGATCATCTATTGATGAACAAGCTAGCCAACTAAAGGCTCACTAGGGACACATTGTGATCTATATATTCACACATGTATTACGGTTTCTGGTTAATACAATTATAGCATGAATAATAGGAAATTATCATGAACAAGGAAATATAATAATAACCACTTTATTATTGCCTCTAGGGTATATTTCCAACACATAGTGGACACCACAGATCGAGCCCCAACAAATTGACTCGATTACATGATGAATCTGATCCATCTTCATCTACCTCCACTATGCCTACAATGATATTACTCACTCCCAGTGGTGAGTATCATCAGGTTGTTGGTAAAGAAGGGTTGTTGATGATGATGATGACGAATTGCCCACTCTGGAGCCCCGAACATACTCCAGATTAGGCCTCATGACAAAGAACGAGAGGTGAGGGTGGCTCCATATCGTAAAACGCGCTGAAACTTTATCTATTTTTTCTTGAAAATCCAGAGTATATGGAGTTGCGATTAGGTCAGACGGAGGCCGGAGGGCCTCACAAGGCAGCCAGACGCCCTATGAGGTAGGCGTGCCCCCTGCTTTGTGGGTATGTAGTGTCCCCCCTCCAGTAGATATTTGCCCCAGTATTTTCTATATATCTAGTAAAAAAAACTCCGCCAAGTTCATCCAATTCCATAAAAAATATTTATGCACAAAAAATAACATGAATGTAGTTCTTCTCAAAACATCGGGAGTCCATGTTAGTTTCATTCAAATCATGCAAATTATAGTCCAAAAAGGAGAAAAAGTTTTTGTAAAAGTCAATACAATAGAGACGCATCAATTTCCCCAAGCTTAACTCATTGCTAATCGTCAAGAAATTTAGTTGATAAATTGAAAGTGATAAATATTTTTTTACGAACTCATTTTTTCTTATTGCCATTTATAAGCTTACCTAGGGATCAAGTATTCTACAAGGATCATTAACTAAACACATATATGATAACACTTCAGATCCATATTTACTCATGAAATGACATAATCAACTACACAACAATAATGCCATGTCTTGAATACCAACACTTTGTCAAAATAACCATGATACAATATGATAGAGTGGTATCTTGCTAGCCCTTTCTTAGACCGCAAAACATAAATGCAGAGCACTCTGATCTTCAAGAAACGACTAAATATTGTAGTTTAGGATAGAAGACATATAGTCATAATCATTTACAATATTCATTAGACCAAATGCATGTTATGCTAAGAATTAGAATAACACTTTGAGGATAGGTGCTTGAATGAGAAGGTGATAACTCTGCAATAAAATAAACATATGGGCCCTTTGCAAAGAGAAGCAGAGATTTGAAGAGGTGATAAATCGCATTGTTTTTAAAGTAAAGATAATTGCAATTTTGAGAGACAGACTTTTCCAGTCATCACTTACATTAGAATATCTAATATCTTCTACGTTAAACACATTTCAGGCGGTTCCCAAACATAAAAGATCTTATTTATTTCTCTTCCATTGTAGCGACCCGACTCAAAACGAGTCAAGCCTCTGTGTATCTGTGCCATCCCTGGATCAGTATGCTAGCACACACAGTACATCAATGTATATATCAAAGTGCAATCACATGTAATAACGTAAAACTGATATATACCTGATAATCTTAGTGGAAACAGTCAAGGGAGTGGAGTCCCAATAAACACCAACGGCAAGTTGAGTGCAGACCGTAACCCTGAATCGTACTCTTACTTGTCGAAGAAAGGATCTGCAACATAAGATGTTGCAGTCGTGTAGGTCAGCATATTGAATATGTCGGCAAGTCACAAAAGAGAGGGGTAAAAATATCATCTATACTATATGCATATACGGCAGGTGGGGCTGTAAGTTTTTAGCGGAAAGCAAACTTTTCACCTACAACAAGAGAGGAGCTAAAAGCAAAATGTTACTACATTGTTGGTTGTTAATGAGATGGTTCCACCAGCCAGTTCTCATACCCAAGTTATCAATATTACCCACATCAAGGTTATATAATGGTGCTGAGAATGCCTGATAATTTCAGTTCCTTTGGCTCAAGTTGTCCATGTCCGTGGACACGGCTAATCGATTAGGTTTGAGTACTCTGTAGAGTTTTGCACACGTTCCCCACAAGATTTGATCGCCTCCGAATATGTCCTCGCACTTCAGGGTGTTTGAAGACTGGATGATCAAAACAAGGTTTTTCAACGGGTCCCTTTGATCCCCTGTCGGTGCCCATCCAATCCTACCATTCTTCTACATCTGCTAGCACCGCCTGTCCAGAGTCGCCACGTTGTCCAACCAAGCCAGAGCCCATAATGACTTGTGGTTGTGCAGGTAAGCCTTGGGTCTTGAAAATATCCGTCCATCTCTTTGAGCCTGGGTGAAGCTTTCCGCAAGATGTCATGGCCCTTCCCCATGCATCCCGGGTCGTCCACTGGTTTCTCCAGGGAGCCCATCTAAGCCGTCCTTCACCCAGATTTGCATTGCATCATGAGGTCTTGATAAGTCTTGACTTAACCGGTCTTGGTTATTAAATTATTCTCGCATCACTCATGATAGACTCTCAACCAGATCCTCGTCTACTCAAGCATAGCATAATAGATTTTGTCGTCCCGGGCCAAGTAACAGGGTTGTTGGGGTGCCTACCACATGATACTACATCAAGTAACCATATTTTTTTCGAAGTACCTAGTCATCATGCAAATGGGTATAGGAAGGTAGAACTACGATGCATAAAAACATAGGTGATAAATGATCGAATGACTTGCCTCGTGAGGTTGATGGAGAAGAAGTATCGTTCTCGAGAAATAACTTGATAGAACTATTCGTCACTCTCCGGTGAATTCTATATAACAAACATAGTATTCACATAAGCACTCACACTAGCAATCATTCTAGCAATCAATTAACAAACAGCAATAAAAGTTGATGCAATCCAAAATCAATAAGAAAGAGCGGATAAAAATCCAAAGGAAACTTCAAAGAAGCTAGGGAGCCTTCTACTACATCAAACACTATATAGTTTTTGTTCTAACTGAAAATAAAACACTAAAATAGTAAAATAACTGAGAATAAAATATAAATTTAACTAAGATAAAATCAAGTATTTTTCATAAAACTATTTGAAAGTATTTTCAAATGGGAGTTAATCTAGTAGGGAAATCAATTGCAAGTTATTAGAGAACTAGAATTGATTTCATAATAACAAATAAAAATAAAAATAAAAATTGTTGAAAACCTACTTTTAACTAACAGAAACAAAATATAAACTTTCTCAAATATAAAAGAAAATAATTTAAAAACAATTATAGAAAAAGAAACAGCCATAATCCTAAAAGAACTAAAACATAATCTATTTTGGTAAAAACCCCAAGTAAAAATATTTCAAAAACATTGAAACTTAAACTACTGAAAAATATGATCACTAGGAAATAGCAGCAAAAATAATTAAATTAAAAGCTATTTTTAAACTCCCACAATAAGGAAAACAAGATTTAAACTAAATCTGTTCTAACTCAAATTTTGAAATTTCAAATATAGGAACATAATATGTTTTCGGAAACTACAAGAAATTTGTGATCTAACACAAAAAGAATCACCTAATTCGGAGTTATAGAATAATAGATATGTATTTATAAGTTTTCTCTTTTTCTGAAAAAAACTGTGACGGGATTTCTATGAAGCTCACCGTGGCTGACAGAGAGGAAGAACTCCGGCGAGGTGGCTGCTCCGGCGAGGTGGGGTGGTCGCCGGTGGGGTGGGGAATCGGCAGAGGAGGATCGGCGCTGTGGGGAAGGCCTCGGGGCATACTCGCGTGGGGAGGGGCGTCAGGGGGGTTCCAATTAAATTTTGGTTTATTTTCTCAATAAGGAAAATGCTCTATTTCTTTTTGCAAATATTTTCTCAATTAAATTTTGGTTTTCTTGGCTCAAAATCTTTCAATGAATGTCCCTGGTTTTGGAGGGTCATGTTCCTCCTCTCTTTCTTGCTTGGCAAGAATTTATTCCCGACATTTCTTGAGTGGGAAAAAATAGAATTGCAGAACAAAAATCAAAAGAAATTCAAATGCCCCCTTCATTAAAATTCTTTATAGTTGAAGAAGTCATGTCATCTTCTCTCATTGATTTTAAATGGATGCATTTGAATTCACAGGAAAAAGGGGAAATTCATTTTATTCCCTCTCATTCAAAAGTTTTTAAAAAGTTTCTAATTTCACTCAAGTTTCAATGAGTCAAACAAACAAACAAAGAATCTAATAATTTTGTTAACAATCCAAAATTTGGGATGTTACATCCACCATACAGTCACAACCCATGGTTAGCCGAATTCACACGTGCCCCTCAACAATCACTGTCCATGGGAATTAGTTTATATTATTTTAATATTGAGTTGGAACTCGGCAGCTGGATTACTAGCCTCCCTCAAGTGACAATCGAATAAACTTTTGTCGTGAGGTTACACACTTAACGTCGAAGATATTGACTAACCCACCGCTCCTTTGAGCTTGTACACATGCACAAAATAGATGTTTATTTGAAGATTTAAATATGGTATTTGCAAATTTTCATGGGATGGCAGAGTAATACTACATATGGGTAGAGGTAGTGGACTCATATGCACAAGGAGTAATTCTGCTCAGCACATGTGAATGCTACCAATAAGTTTCAAAAGCAACCAACGTGAGAATGAGAGCGGTCAAAACATGCATTTTGAATAATTAACATTGGACATGAGCATGATGGGGATATAAACACCCTGAACATAGATATCATCATGAAAATATTGGGTTTGAATCAATTACATGTATAAACATGTGCCAAGTCAAGCAACTTGAATTTTTTAGGGGTGGAAACTATCGGTGTCAAAACCGGCGAATCTCGGGTAGGGGGTCCCGGGCTATGGATCTTGGATCAATGGGGAACAGGGAACACAAGGACAATATTTACACAGGTTCGGGCCCTCTCGAACAGGTAAAACCCTACGTCTTGTTTTGATTGTATTGATGTGTATATGACGATTACAGAGGAGATCTACCATGAGATCAGATGAAATAAACCCTAGATGGTGGTTCTGTCCTCTATAAACTAAAACTTTGTGGTTTATATAGACAGCAGGGGTTACCTAGGGTTACACATGGTCGGTTACCATTAGGGAGATAAACATGACGATTCTTCCATCCTCCCTTGGAGGACAAACTAGGACAATAGTGGTTTCCTTCCTGAACATGGGGTCACCTTATAGTTTGGTCTTCAAGTAATAGCCAAAGAGCAGCCACATGTCTGACTCATAAGAGATATGTCGGCGGCCTCCAAGGACCCCATAGTCCTGGACTCCCTCAGTAGCCCTCGAACTAACCTCCAATGCCTGGGTCCATGATTCCTTGTAGCTTCACACGTCCAAAGTCTCCGACTTGTGGGGCAAGTTCTTCTCCCATTCTATCTGCGGCTGATGGTAGTTCGGTCACCGATGACTTCCCGATTTCCGAACAGTATGTGTTACTTAGCCTCGAAGGACAATTGCTCGAGTATGAACAGTGCTTTCGCGTGACAACTTTTAGTGAAAGGTCACGAATAGTCATATCCTTTGACCAGTCATGAAAACCTGTTTCGCGGTTCGAGGCATTTCTTTTATTGGCGTGTTCCATCAATATGGAGATCGTGCCCCGTATTTTAGGGGATATGATCAATGCTCCGAATTATCCCACACACGCATAACGACATGATTATATTGGGAAGTGAGGAGGTCTGTCGCGCGATAAAATGACTCTTGGTATTATGGCAGCCTATAAAAGGGAACTATCCACCAAAGCCTCTACACGCTTCTCAAATCCCCCATTGATGTCACCTTCCCAATGTGCTGAGCTCGAAACGCCGAGATCCATTTGAATCCTCGCGAGTGCATTGGTATCCCTCCAAGCTTAAAGGGTGATGTAACACATCAACGACAAGTATTTCCCTCAGTCATGAAACCAAGGTATCAATCCAGTAGGAAGATCCACACGACTATGTAAGCAGCATCTGCACACAAATAGCAAATACTCGCAACCCAACGCATACAGGGGTTGTCAATCCCTCGTGGGTAAAGTAAGGATAGATTGGTAGATGCTAATAAGAGTGATAGAAAATAGAACGCAACAAGGTATTTTTGGGTTTTTTGATAATATAGATCTGAAAATAAAAGAGCAAATAAAGTGGAAAAGCAAATAGCAAAGTAGAGATTGGAAATAAATAACGTGAAGTAGACCCAGGGGCCGTAGGTTTCACTAGTGGCTTCTCTCGAGAAAATAGCAAGTAGTGGGTAGACAAATTACTGTTGGGAAATTGATAGGAAAGAAAATAATTATGATGATATTCATGACAATGATCATGTATATAGGCATCCCGTCCAAAATAAGTAGACCGATTTCTGCGTGCATCTACTTCTATTACTCCACACATTGACCGCTATCCAGCATGCATCTAGTGTATTGAGTTCATGGAGAAACGAAGTAGTGCCTTAAGAATGATGCCATGATGTTTACAAGATTTATTAATGTAGGAATAGACCCCATCTTTTTATCCTTAAGAGCATGATACATGCGTGTCATGTCTCCTTCTGTCACTGAGATTGAGCACCAAAAGATCGAACCCATCACAAAACACCTCTTCACATTGCCAGATAAAAGATCAAGTTGGACAGACAAAAACCAAATATCAGAGAAGGAATACGAGGCTATAATAATCAAGCATGAATATGTTATCATAGATATGATCATAAACTAACAATTCATCGGATCCCATCAAACACACCGCAGAAGAAAGAGTTACATCATACGGACCTCCAAGAGACCATTGTATTGAGAAACAAAAAGAGAGAGAAAGCCATCAAGCTACTACGTATGGACCCATAGGTATGATATGAACTACTCACGCATCATGGGAGGAACACCAATGGATATGGTGAACCCTCCATGATCGTGTTCTTCTCTATAAAAGTCTCTAGATTGGTTTTCGTGGCTCTGGAACTTGCGGCGGTTGAAACGATTTTTAGTCTACTCCCCTAGGGTTTCTGGAATGTTGGGATATTCATAGAGCTCAGAGGCGGTGTAGAAGCTTCGGGAGGGCCCCACTAAACACCAGGACGTGCCAGGGGCCTCTGGCGCCGTGGTGTCTAGTGGCCCCCCTGGACCTTGGTTGCTGATCAGTCTTGCCCCTCAATTTCCTTCTGGTCCAAAAAAATCTTCATAAAGTTTCGTGGCAACTGAACCTCATTTGATATGGATTTTTTGTGAAGGAAAAAAGCAAAAAACAGCAATTGTCACTAGGCACTATGTCAATAGGTTAGTCCCAAAAAAATGATATAAAATTGCTATAAAATGATTATAAAACTTCGAAGAATGCTAACATAAGAGCATAGAACAATAAAAAATTATAGATACATTGAATTCATATCACAATTCTTCCCACAAATCTCCTCAAGCCACTCCCTAGTCCATCCATGAGTGGTTCCAGTTCCAAGCGCAAGTAGGAGGCCTCTTGCGTCACCGACAATGACATCTAGGAGCTGACGTGCGTCGGCTATCTTCTGGTTGACATTTTCCACCACGCTATCGAGAAGGGTCACGTCATCCCCGAGACGAGGCAAGGCGAGAGGGTGGTGTTCATCCCCCACTTCTACCGAGGACTTGGCTTTCTGGTCCATCCCTTTGTTAGGGGTGTGATGTTCTTCTACGGGTTGGACTTTCACGATCTCCCCTGAACTCGTTTTTGCATATTTTCGCTTTCATTATTATCTCTGAGGCTTTTCTGTGGGTCTAGCCACACTTTAGCTTGTGGAGAAAGGTCTTAAAAGTTATGCCAAAGATAGGGAATAGCCAACATGAAGACTGTGGGGGTGTGGTGATTAGCAAGCTCCCCGGGTTGAGTGGCGATAAGTTACCTTCATATATACCATAGAAATCTGGCAAAGAGAGTGGTTTTATATCACTTAACCAGGCGACACGGACTAGGCAACACCTTCCGAATAAAAATCCGGACCCCTCACAAGGTTGGTGTTGTTGATCAAGAAAGGTCTCGACTAGAGGTTGGCAGTGGAGGTGAAATTGCTCCAGAAGCGCGTCTCCCAAATGACGGAGGAGGAGATCGAATTGACCAGTGTGATTCAGATCATGCTTCATCGTCGCCTCCTACCCTGGCAACATCACGCTGCCCCAATGTGGCCCTACAAGCCCGAAGACCATGCCAATGTGGTCCACCTTTTTCGGACCACCCATGACAAGTTGTGGAAGGTATTATTCAAGCCCTAGAAGGACATGTCGACCAAGGAGGAACACATCGGTCTTCATGTCACACACCTTCCTCAGCAGGTATAATAAAGTTTTGCTCCTATATTTGGATACTGCCTTTTAACAAGGAACTTGACCCTTTCTTCCCTATATTTCTGTGGATGGCTACAAAAAGCCATGCAGATCCATAGCCTAGCTTCGTTGCCCGAGGGCCTCATGATGGCCTTGCTGACAGAGGTTCTCGCCGAAGTGCCATACAATGCGCTGGAGAAGAAAGAGAAGAATAAGAACGAGAAAGAGGGAAGCCCGAGAAGGTCTCCGCTTGAGGGGACCCCATACACTAAGTCTGAGGATATCCAAAACCTTGTTGCTCATGAAGGAGAGCAGGGAGAGGATGGGGAGGAGAGCGACTCCTCCTGAACAAAGAAAAGGGCAGCATGCAATGATGCCGAGGAGGATGTGTCTCCTCTTTCCAAAAAGAGGCAGTGCAGGGCCAAGGTGGCGCTGCTCGATGACAGCTTGGACTCCACAGAGGAGTCCGAGGTTTCTGACATGGTTCCCCGAAGGAACCCTATGGTCAAGCCCCCGACCCAAATGTATAAATCCGAAGACTCTTTGTACATTCATGTTAAGGCTCATTACTAACCATATGCATGTTTTTCATGTTATAGCCCATCGCACGACCACCCCACCAATCGAGCCTCATAGGGGGATTCTCCGCCAGCCAAGCTGGCGGAGAGCGGACTGCCTCAAGCACTACACCTCCTCAGGTCATCGAGGAGACCGAGGATGTGTTGTCTCGAAAGACCCCACCTAGGCTGAACACGGGAGTCGGGGTGATGCCATCATGACCGAGGTTAATACCTCATCCACCGAAGACCAGGAGAGGGAAAATGTATTGGCAAACAAAGAAGGGGATCCTGGTCCATCCGAGCTCTCTGCGAAGACGGTCCCGGAGCCCCCAAGTTTTCCAAGGTTGTCCAATCTAACCTCCATCGGAGGGGAAGCCGAGGTGCCACCACCAGTGTCGCCATTAATAGTGTGGGTCAAGACTGGTTGGCCAGCTATGATGAAGGAGGCTTTTGATAGCTCCTCTATTACTAAAGAAAACTACGCCCTTATGGGTGCGGTTTTACAAAGCATTCGGTCCGTTGACAGCGGACTGAAGGAGGATTTTGACGGCCTCTTGGCAGGATTTAGGGTAAATCACATAACGCCTTTCTTAGAAAGAGAATTTATTTCATAGAGTTATGAAATCCTTGTATATAGCAGCCCCCGAGCCTTGGGTGAGTTTGGGAAACTCAAGCGGGGAACAAATAATTTCAAAAAACACTGATAATAGCCCTCGAGACTCTAGTAGGTTTAAAGAAAAGCTAGCAGAGAGTCTAGAAACCGATAACTCGGGAGTCTGACATGCGTGATCTTCGGCGTTGTACACAAACACCGTGGATCTGGCCATGGTGAATAGGAAGCTCTAGAGCTCCGATGAGGAGCTTGACCTTCTCAACAAGCGGTTCGACAATGTGCAAGGTAAGTCCAGACCGGACAGTTTTAATACCGTGGTTTCCTCATCAAGTGAAGTGTTCAGATTTATCCATAAGTGTGTGGGGCCTTTTATAATAGCAGTTGTCACCGCAAAGTTTGATAACCTAAAGGACGAGCTGAAGAAGGCGCGACAAAAGGCCAAAGAGCACAAAGCGGCGGCCGCTCTGACATCGGCAAAGACCGTCAGTGATAAGCATGATGCCAGGGTGGCCGAGGTGCAGCAGGAGCTCAAGGATGCGATCACCAAATGTTAGGCCCTTAAGAAAAACAATAAGGATCAGGCCTCCAAGCCGACCTCGATGAAATCGGCGGTCTAGGAAGCGCGGATGGAAGCGCAATGCTGCCAGAAGAGCTCCACCAAGCCAAGCTAATCGCAGATGGTAAGTCGTACTTACTGCAATGTTTCTTCGGTGGTAACTAGTTCACACTACTCACACGATTGTCGTGTTCTTTGGGCACTTTTGCAGATTTGCCGAGGAGTGCAACAAATGCGTCAAGGCACTATGCGTCCTCGGAGTGGAATGCCGAGCAAAGCCTATTTTGCGTGCAGTTTCAAGCCCCCGAGCAACCTCTCCTCCTTTCTAATTAGATGAAGCGACTGATGGAGTTGCATTGGATGGTGAAGCCGTCCATGAAGGACCTCTGCGTCAGGTTATGGCCTTCGGAGCCATTGCCGAGCAGCTACTTAGGTTTAGTGCATAAGCTTTGCAATGTAGCGGCCCGGATTAACATTGTGAAGAGCTCCATATGCATCAAGGGAGCTCAGATGGCCTTTCAAAGACCATGGTGCATTGCCCGAAGATCAAGCTGGCCGAGATGGACTCCAGACCCCTGCCTCCTCGGAAGGAGCATAGGCACCCCGAGCAGCACTTTCCCATCGTAATGGATGGTGCTCGGGCGATAGAGGCTCTGTGCCAGAAAGATGTAATTTATGAATGAGCGTACTATCATGTATCAAATGACAGTTGAACTCTTATTCTTTGTGATGATGTTGATTTGCATGGTTTATCATGCTTTGTTTTGTTTATTTTGACTCCTATGTGGCCATTTTGATTTGAAAGTTGCCAGTCGTTGGCTTCAGCCCCCTTGTAGATAATACAAGGGGTGTTTCGACCTCCGCACTTTGACCTTAGCCGATGTGTCGGTGCCCGTAGGCGGTAGTGTGTAAGGGAAACAAGGTAGTCAAACTATGTGGCTTTAGTGCTATCAGATAGCCATAGGAGCTTGACTGCGGGGTTAGTGACTAGCCCCTTGTTTTTGTGATGTTCGGGTATGCTCAGGTTGAAACCATTATCACTTGGTTTGTACAAAAACAAACCCTTTGTAGAACACAGTCAAACCTCCATCGATATTTAATTTAACACTTGTCATCGAATCACCAACCAATCCTCTCTTATTTTGACAGTCAGTTTTCGGCTTTCTCCACTCAGTTACTTGACCAGGCAAGCTTGAAATAAAACCACCGTTGTTCTCCCTTTAGCCTCTTAGACGAATCGTGTGGAACATAAGAGGGTAAACATAGGAGTCGGGCAACCCAACTATTGACCCAAGACATAATTCGGGACCGATTCATATAAGGCAATATCCGAGACGCCGAGCACTTAAGATAAAAGTAGTGCTGGAATGATGCTTAGGGCAAGTATTATAGTCAAGCCCCCAATCTATTATGTGGCCGTATCAAAGGAAAATATGCACCGAACTACTCCCTCCATCCCATAATATAAGAGTGTTTGTGATTCTACACTAGTGCCAAAAATGCTCTTATATTATGGGACGGATGGAGTAGTTTGCTTTGGCATTGAAGAGCAGAAAAAGGTTATGCAACATAAATGAATGAAGTTAGACCATAAAGAATGGTCTCTATTTCCAATGAACTTGTGACTTCTAACCGTAGAATCCGAGTTGCCAAAGCAACTGTTACAGATACTTTGTTATTCAAAAATAAACTTACAGAGGAAAGGTTTACACACGGCTTTCATGAGTGGTTTGACATCCCTACTATGCCTTGTTGCACGCATGTGCCTTTGCTCTAGAGGGGTGTACTTGTTTAGTGGAGGTAGTAATCGGCAGACGGACCTTTGAGAGAGGGTCTTGATAAGTCGTCGTGATATCTTATCTTGATGCTGGGTAGGACGTAGATGGTACCTACTATCGTTGGAAGACGTGATTGACCATAGCTCGGTCGAGCCGAAGACTTGGTCCCTAGATAGTGGGTCCCCATAGCTTCCCATGGTACTTTAAGGGTGAAATTGTGCCTTCGAGGTACATACCTTGCGGCTAGCGGGGTCTTGATGTGGGGAGTGTATTCATATTTATGTTAAGCATGGGAAGACTCCAGGAGCTGCGATAAATCTCAGGCTCATTTGCTCATCTCTCGTGCCTTACGGAGGACCAGGACTTCGGCGCCTCATTAACGAGCTGGACTTCGGCTACCAGAGCCATAGTGTATTCCTCCGTTTGGAGTGGGCACTCCGTGTTGCCATTGACGGTGATGACACCCTTGGGGCCGGGCATCTTAAGCTTTAGATACGCATATTGGGTAATAGCATTGAAGCGAGCGAAGTTTGTATGATCGAGAGGTGCGGGATAGCCGCTGCGGAAAGGGACGATGTTGAAGATCAAGTCTTCACTGCGGAAGTTGTCGAGTGAGCCGAACACTACTTCCAAAGTCAAAGTGCCTGAGCAGCCGACTTCGATGCTAGGAATTACTCCTTCAAAGGTGGTGTTGCTGGGTTTGATCCTTGAAGGATCGGTTCCCATCTTCCTTAGTGTATATGTGTAAATCAGATTAAGGCTATTGCTTCCCGTCCATGAGGACTTTGCTTAGGTAGTATCCATCGACACTGGGGTCAAGTACCAGAGCCGCTGATCCTCCATGATGGAAACTAATAGTATGGTACCTTTAGTCGAATGTGATCAGGTACGCTGACCATGGGTTGAATTTTGGGAGTACGGGCTGTACGGCGTCAACGTCCCAAAGTCTTCCTCTCCTTCTTTCGTATGTGTGTGGCATAGATCATGTTCACAGTTTGTACCTCAGGAGGAAATTGCTTCAGGCCTCCATTGTTCGGCCCGCGAGACTCATCAACCTCCTTGCTGCAGGGGCCTTGCCCTACTCCTTGGCTTCGAGTTTGTCGGCCTGTTTGAACACCCAACAGTTACAGTTGGTGGTGGTGGCGGGCTTGTCTGGTGTCCCATGGATCTGGCACGGCCTATCTAGGATTTTTTCCTGCACGGTAGGTCCATCCCTATTTTCCTTGGAAGGCTTCTTCCGTGGTCCTGATTTGGAATTGCTGAATCTGGCATTTACTATCCTATCCTTGGTATCACCGTTATTGTGTCAATTCTTGTTCTTATTGTGCCATGGTTTCCTGTTTCCATCCCGAACTTCAGAGGTGTCGGGATCTCCGGGATGGTTGCTACGATGAGCTAACTAGTTGTCTTTGCCCGTGCAGAAGTGGGTCATGAGTGAGGTAAGGGACGACATTGTTCTTGGCTTGTCCTGGTCGAGCTAACGAGCTAGCCATTCGTCTCAGATGTTGTGTCTAAAAGAGGCTATTGCCTCGGCATCCGGGCAGTCGATGATTTGGTTCTTCTTAGTCAAGAGCCGAATCCAGAATTGTCGAGATAACTCGCCGAGCTGTTGAATAAGGTGGCTCAAGTCATCAGAATCTAGGGGCCAGACATAGGTTCCTTGAAAGTTAGCTCGAAAAGCGTCCTCGAGCTCTTCCGAGCTCCCCATGGAATTTTTGGAGAGGTTGTTTAACATGTGACATGCTGGTCCTTTGATCTTTAATGCCAGGTATTTTATGGCATGGAGATCATCTCCTCTAGCCATATGAATGTGGAGAATAAAGTCTTCAATCCACACGGGCGGGTCTGTTGTCCCATCATATTGTTCAATGTTTACAGATTTAGACCCCTCGGCGGATATGATGCTCCATCGCCTCATCTGTAAAGCACATTGGGTGAGCGGTGCACCTGACCCAAGCTACGTCTACAGGAGGTCAGTTGTCATCCGGACCCGATGTTGTTCCCGAGCTCTATCATTTCTGTCAAGGCAAGCTTGGCATCCATCCCGTCTAGCGGGAGTATACCCTCTAGATCCATAGATGGATCTTGTCTGACCTGCTCTTGCGTCCAGGTCATTTCGTAGGTCGTATGGGTCCTCATGCTCCCTCCTTCTCTTGTAGGGGGTGTGGGTGGGTATTCAGACTCACCATCCGTTCCGTCCCGTCCTCGAGGGTGGCGGTCGGGCTGGTCGTCGTGAGTGTGTGTGTGGTGTATGATCGCAAGGGCCTCATCATCAAAATGGAGCACCAAATGTTGGCGCGGGTAACTTTTGTTTTGAACCAACTATTCACTGCCATACACTTCTTCAACTTGTAGCTTGTTCAGCCTTCGGGCGGTGGCTATAAGTTGTTCGGCTTTTAGTTGTTGCTGATGTTTCTTCACGCTTCGGGCGGTGGCTATAAGTTGCCGCTTGAACCGTTCTTGATCTAGTGGATCCTCCGGGACGATGAAATCTTCGGCTCCAAGTCTAACCTCCTCTTCGGTGGGAGGAAGGTAGTTGCTATCCTCGGAGTCATTGAGGTCCTCGGGGTTATGATCCTTGTACCCCTTTGAGTCATTTGGTTGTCGTTCGGGGCCAGTAGGGTCGTCAAGGTTTTCTATGTTGTCCGGGGTATCGTCCTCTCCGGTGCTCATGTTACTTTCCCTGCCCTTGCGCCGCTTGGATCATTTGCGCTATCGTCGACACTTGGGCGGCTCCTCGCCATTCTTTCCGAAGGTGCATCGCTTCTCTTTCCAGTGGTGTTGGGGGTCTCTTCATATCTTGAGTTGGAGCTTCTCTCTTATCCTGTACTCGTGTAGAACATGTTGAATTTCTTGACCATGAGGCTTATCTCTTCATTAGTGACAAGGTTGTTATTTGAAGTAGAGGGAGCATCACTTGAAGCTTTGTGAGCACTGCTTGACTTGTTGTGCAGCTCTTTATTGTCCTTGAGTGACATTTCATGAGCGACAATCCTTCAAATGACTTCTTTTGGCTTGAGGTCCTTGTAGTTTCGCATCATTTGGATCAATGTGCACATGGTGTCGTACTTTCCATCCAAGGCTCTAAGTATCTTCTTGATAATAATTTTTTTATTATCTCTTTGTGATGAGAGCGAGCCTAGAGTACATATCAACGACTCCTTCACCATCCTTCGTCTTGAACATGTCATGGTGACTTTGTAGAACATCCAACTTAGGTTCCCTGACATATTCGGTACCTTCGTGCATATTAATCAAAGTTTCCCAAATTTCCTTGGCATTCTCAAGATGGCTAATCTTGTTGAACTCTTTGGGGCATATGCGGATGAATAGAATGGCACATGCTTCATCGTTGTATTGCAACATCTTCAATTCTTTCGCAGTTGCTTCACTATCCAATTCCCTTCTGTCATGGTTTTGTCACGACATATGTCCTTGTGAATGGACTTAGTGGTGAGGCCATCATCGCGATGTGGAGACTCGAAGGGGTTGATCGGGAGATAGAGGCGGATTTACCCATGTTCGGTCCCTCCGATGAGGTAAAAGCCTACATCCTCTTTTGGTGTATATATTGATGGGGATCTCGATTACAAGGATGCGGAATCGCTGACCTAGCTCTCAAGGAGTTTCTTCCTTCATCTCTCTAGATCGAGGGCTGCCCTTTATATATAGGTAGAGGCCTCAAGTCTACAACCAAGTATTGGTCGAACAAGCACATGTGCCCTATTACAATCCTAATTTATCTTGGCTCCCAAGCTAGGGAAACTTCTGGCGTCTCCCACCTTGTGGGCCTTAAGTCGTCGTCTTCTGGTATTGGGCATCTGATGGCTTACTGGATAAGTATTTTGGTTTGCCCTCTTGTCTTCTATACAGTTTGACCTGGCCCAGTATGGCGGGTTATACCGCGGGGTTATATCCCCGAATTAGGCCCCAGGTTGATGTGAACTTGTTCATGTCAAGCTTCCTTGATCAATCAACAAGCCATCAATCTTTCGCCCTTGATCTCGTGAAATAGTATTTAAATTTGTGTTAAAAGTTATGTCGGGTCTTTACTCCTTCTCTTTGAGGCTTAATGCCTTTTCAGGCTACATTAGTATGATTTCATCGTGCTAACTGATGTCGTCTAGGTCATCACGATGAATCTTTTCAAAAGACAACACTAAATTCGGTCTCGCGCGACAATCTAGGTGTAAACCCACCCGCTCATTTCCTGCGATCGTTCCATTTCAGTCCCCCCCTTTTCTTATAAATAGGCACACGACCCCTTGTGTTATCTTTTCTTGTCCTCTTCTTCCTCGCACTCTTCCCCATTGCTTCCCACGTCAAATCTTCAAGGACGACGACCAGACCTTCCCAAGAGTATCGCCCATGCATTGGATCTTCCTCATGTTTGTCGAACTACACATGGTTGCTACCCTTCTTCAATGGCGGCGTGTACACATTCTTTCTCTAGAGAGTTTCCAGATTCGTTAGTACATTCATACTGTGTTCATCAAATCATCGAAGGAATATATTCTATAGATCCATCAACCTTTCCTCCTATGTGCGTCCACAACTCCACTACGGCCTTTATATCACATTTCTCATTGGATAGATGTGGAACGAATCTCTTGAGGAGAACTTTTCGCAAACATTGTGAGTTTTGGCCCTTCCGCCAGCTTAGAACACATTTCCCCCTATTTTCTGCTTATACGTACATCCGTTGTAAGGGATGCCACTTACTGTAACCTATTTGTGAAGAATTTCTACTTAGTCCCCTATGGATCTCTTTCTTTCAAAACCCTTTGCTTGTTATTGTCGGCTTAACACCTAGTTATAGCTCTGATAGGCTTAAGATACTGCGCTCTAATAGTTGTGGCGACTTAAGTCCTCCTTGAAATAACAACCAATTGGCCGATAATATCACGCATTAGCTTAGTTTCGTTTGTTTCCCTTCGTAGCTGTTTCAAACTACCAAATGGGCCCTAAGAATTTCAAGGCTTGTAATTTGGCGAGATCCCGAGTGTCTAAACTTACTTTGGGAAATCTTGAGAGTCAAGGCTTCCTGCCGGCTGAAAAGGAGATTCATTGGCGAGCTCCTAAAGAAGAGACTTATCCGCAGCCTCAAAAGGGAGAAGTCATTATTTTTACAAATCACTTATGGAGAGGCTTTCGACCTCCTGGTTCAACATTCTTCAGGGACCTTCTGCACTTTGTAAATCTCATGCGCCAAGATATTGGTCCTAATTCTATAACCAACATATGCGAGTTTCAAGTTTTATGCGAGGTATACCTCTAGATTGAGCCGTTAGTGACTCTATTTAGGGAGTTCTTCTATGCCAACCACTAGACAGAAGTCAAGAGCAGTCCTTCTTGTGAACTGGGCGTGATCTTCTCTTAGAAAAGAAAAAAACAGTTTGTTCCAGGAGTCAAAATTGGTGAGTCATCCGAAAGGATGGTATAATACATGGTTCTACTGCAAGAATACCGTTCCTGCAGATAAAATCCATTGACAGGTTACAGATTGGAGAGAATTGGCAACGATGTGGTACTCCCGGGTTGGACAATAGACGACGAAAGGGATACGATGCCCCGTGTTCGTACAAAGTTAAGGGACTTGGTTGCTCATGATCTTACTGGGATCGACTTGATCCATTGTTGGTTAAGATGGTGTATCCAACCCTTAAGTGTAAGTCCTGGCTTAATGTGTGACTACTCAGGTGACTCATCTGACGTTCAACGCTTCTCCACTGAGGATCTATCTGATGATGCTCTTAATAAAGGGACGAAGAAGTTTTTTTCTGACTCAAAGGACAGAAGCAGTGTTACCGGTTTAGGCCCATTCTATCTTCTAAATCCTCCGCCTTTGGTACTGATATCTTCTTGTTAGATATATTATGTTCCTTTGTTGGTTTAATTTTGACCCGCCATCTTTATGATGCTATTTTTGCTTGCAGGAGGATTCTAGCTTTTGGAAGGTCACACCTGAGATGCTTGCTTCTTCCAGGGGCCAAGGAAATAATCCGACTCAAGATGGCCCAGCTCCTGGTTCAAAGTCGGGAGAATCATCTGAGGTAGAACTTGACTCACTTAGCCGCTTCTTATTGAACTTGCTGGTATGCCTTCTTCTAAGGATGACTCTAAGGCCATCCAAGTCGGCGACATTGAGGTAATTCCAATTTCTTCCAGTTCTTCAGAAAAGTTTGTTGCGAGAAGGACAAGGCAAGTCGTCCGAAATATTAAAATGTCAAATCAAGACGCTCATTCAGCTACCAATTTTCTCTTGAAGAAAGTGCACCTAGTTGGTGAATCAAAACGCAAAACCCGGACCGACGCGGGTGAGCTAGACCCACGCTTGCCTCATGCACTACAAACTCGCAAGCCTCGTGTTGATGTACTGCATAATTTTACCGGTTCTTTTCTAAAGCTGGTCTCCTAAAATAGGCTCAGTCCTTAAATTCAGTTGACCACGAATCTTCTCCATCTTCGGGTGCCTCATGAGCAACTTAACTTCCTGTTTTTAATATCAACCGCGGGTAAATTTCTGATCATGACCTGATTGCCTATGTTTACCTTACTTAACATAATATTAGCTTTCTTATTTTTGTCGGACCAAGGCTACTTTATCTAGTCGTGTTTCCGGGTCATGCTGTGGTGCTGAGAACCAAGATATTTTGGCCTCTCAAACAGAAAAAACAACCGCCAAAGTTGACACTCCTCAAGGGAATATTAGAGATGCTATGACTGATCTGTAGCCGTTGTTGAAATGTCCCAAACGAATGTGCTAGTTTTAATGGACGACCCGACGACAATCATAAGTCCCTTAGTTGCTTCTCTTCTTAATGCAACAAGTCCGGCTCGAGATCCTAATCTAGTGACTCATGTGGATGATCCTATTCCACGAGCTGATTAGAGCGCTCCAGAGGTTGTATTTGTTAACGAACAATTCCAAGCTCATGTTGCTTCCACCTCTCTTGCTAAGATTGTGACCAAAGAGGAAACAATGGACTTATAAAAAGGTAAAACCAAATTGGAGTTCCCAGAAATGTATTTGTTAAGTGTTGAAGAGATCCACTGGCAATATTTGACCCTGCTGTGTGAAAGCCAGGAACTAAAGTCACAATGATTTGCGCTCTCAAGGAAAAATATGAGGTAAAGACTCTTTCCCAGCAGCACTCTCAATCTCTATCTTTATGTACTGTCTCCAGCCCCAAGGGTCGGCTTATTATATAAATATGGTAGGCCGGTTCTTTTACAACTTTAGTTGAATGTAAGCTTGCGTCCGTAGCCTCCAAGGACGCAAATTTTATGATAATAACAAGTCGGTGCTGCTTTAGGATGTAACTTTAGATGAACATTCAACGTGTAGCCCCCAAGGGCCGACTCATCTTATTAAAGTGAGTCGGGTCTTTTCCATCATATATACAGAAAAGCTGATATGCATTAGCCCCCAAGTGCCGAGCATATTGCGTGCAATATGCTAGGGACTTCACAGAATATCCCCTTATCATCACCTTCTTATTGGTTATAATAAGATGCCCTTAGGGTGTCTCATGATCACAATTCTTTGATAAACTTTGTAGATCTGTTAGAGGTATGTAGGAGATGCCAAATCTGTGGCCGCAGACCTACAAAGGCGCCTAAAGGAAGAGGCGAGGCTTAGGGCTGAGGTTGAATCCACGACCGTTTATTTCTACAACTCCGCTTTTCACGCATAGGATCATCTTGAGCAAGCCGTGAAACACTTTGAAACAGAAAAAAACTACCCTCTTGAGCCGTGCCGAAAAAGCTGAAGGAAAGCTTGGCCCTTTGAAAGAAAATTACTCAATTCTGGTGAAGCGGCTTAACAAGGTGCTAACAGCTATCTTTGGTAAGACCTTGCAACCTTTAATCCTTCGTGTTTATATGCTTTGATGTAAAGGGGCGACTCAAAGTTTATATTTGTCTTTGTGTATGATGGCCAAACAAATCAGTCCCTGGTGCAACTGCCCATGATGAAAGTGAAAGCTTTTTTTCCTATGTGGAAAAACTATACACCGGGTGTGTTTACTCTATCATGGCTTCCAAGAATCCGAAATATCCACCGCGTACCCTTAAAGACATCCTAAATAAACTCTCAACCATGCCGCAATGGATCTTTTAGACACGGAAATCAGCAGCCCGTGTCGGGACAAACCTGGCTCTCGCACGTGCCAAATCATAGCAACCAGAAGTTGATTTGGTGGCTCTAAAAGATGGGTTTCCAGAGTATAAGTAGGATGAATCCAAATTTACTCGAGAAGATTTTGCTCGTGTAATGAAAGTGACCCAGATGCTGGCGACTCTTCTTGCAGAGCTGGTTGACACATGTTAGTATTATGATGTGTATACTGCTGATAACGAACACATCCTAATGCCCAAAGATGAGCCCTCTGAGCCAATCCCACCTCGCTACAACAGAAAAACTGCACCTAAAGTTGGTGCTACTATCCCGACTGAAAGAACTTCAAGCTTTGAGTCGCTAAGGTCAATACGGTGGCTTCAGAAAGGCCACCAAGACATTGGTGATGAGGATGAGCCAGAAGAGATTAATGCTCAATCAGCCGGCGAAAAAGATTGAAGGCGGGTCAAAAATAACTCGGCTAGCAGAGAAACTGGTGCCTAGGCATTCTTGTATCAAAACATCTTTGAATTTTATACTACTCCTAATGTGAGTTTGCAATAGGGGAAGTAAAACTTCTGAGATGCTTTTGGTTGTGCCATCATGCACTTTGGTTTGCGCTTTTTAGCTTGCTATGGAAAAAACCTGTCATGATATTCTATCATCCTAATCATTTTACAAAAAATGCTTGTCGTCGCTTGGCTTTGGATATTTGATAGAGTTTTGAAAATGAAAAATTAGGTCATAAAAATATTTGTTTGTAGAATCCATTGCATTATTCCGCAATAAGACTTTGAACTGGTCATGATGTGATGGCAGTCTTTATAACCTGGTCACTCATGATGGGCTGGCAACAATAGTGCTTGTACATGAAAGGTTAAGACATACTGCCTTGCAGAGAATCAGGTGTTTCTTAATAAGCCGGCTCAACAAGACAATATAAAAAGAAATAAGACTGTAAACTGGCAAACAACTTGATTTGCAAGGCCCGTCTCTTAAATTTCTCACAACATTGTTTGTAAATGTGTAATTTTTGAACTGGCCATAATATGACTACGATTGTCATAACTCGGCTATTCATGATAACTTAAATAGTACTTATCCTTGAAAAATTAGGATGCAAAATCGCGCCGAAGATTAAACAGAATTCATAGGCCGGATGAGTGAGACGCGGTAAAAAAAGAGACCGGCTTTCAAGGCTCAAGTCTTGCTTCAATGAAGCGGGTATGATAACCCATGGTTTATCCTTGCTTTCAGTATGCCGGCTCTCACATGACAAACTAATGTTTAAACATTGCTGATTCAGGGTCCACAATGGATTGAATAGTCAAGAGTACATGGAATCACCTGATCAGAGTCCCATCAAACATACATGCATGTTTCACCATTCTGTGGTGTCTTTGCTGGATCAAGAGGGTGAGAAAGCTAAACTCGGTGAGTTGGAAGACCCAAGTGACCTATGACCATGGAAAAGCCGGCATAGGATTGGAGGGGACAATGCTATTAATGCCAAACAATCTTGAGACCACAGAAGGTGACTTCATTCCTTTGATCATAATTTGATAAATCTGATAATTTGTTTTGAGCTATAAGCCAACAAGTATCATATTTTCAAATAATAAAGGTTCATCCTCAATTTATGGCTAAAAGTGAGCTTTAGTAGATTCAAAATAAGACATAAGTATGTATAGAATTTTGGGTCGATGCAGAGATAATGAGTCGGTCGCTCTAACATGATAGGGCCGAAAAATGGTCGGGTTAACTTACTCAACTAGTTGCTTACTTGAGGGGGTCTTTACCAGCGTCGCCTTTCGGGGATTTTAACTTTTCGGTGATGCAGGACGACTCAACATAAGCCGCATCTCCTTCCTCACATTCTTGGGCTATCTTCCTGCTGCCTCCTACCGTTATGATGCATTTTGGACCCAGCATCTTGAGTTTGAGGTAGATATAACAAGGGCGAGCCACGAAATGAGCATAAGTCGGCCTTTCAAAGAGACCGTGATAAGGGCTTCTTATATTTACCACCTCGCACATTAAGGGTTCACATCTGGAATTATGCTCACCCCCAAAAGCAGTGTTAAGCTTAATCCATCCTACCGGATATGCTCACTTTTCAGGAACGATGCCATGAAAAATCATGGAAGAAGTTTGCAAACTAATATCATGCAGTTCACCTGCCGGAAAGTGTTGTAGTATAAGATGTTGATGCTACCCTCTCCATCCATGAGGACCTTTGTGAGAGTATAACCACCAACCTGAGGTGCTAACACCAAAGGTAGATCTGTCGGGTTATCAACCCAGGGATGGTGATCCTCTATCCTCCAAATAATTGGTTGTTCGGTCGAGTTGAGATATCTTGGGACTGCCGACTCAATCATGTTGATGGATTTCTGCTTACGCTTCCTGTCCTCTTTGCAACCGTTGGTAGTGAAAATGTGATATTGACCATTATTCAGCTGCTTAGGATTGCTCTGAAATCCATATTGATTGCTTTGTTGTTGATTGTAGTGAATAAAATGATGCCAATTACCAGTGTTTCCTTGACGCTCATAGCCTGATGTCGAGCCGCCTGGTTCGTTAAACACTGATTCTGGGAAACCGCTAGATGAGACGCCTTGCAAGCCGAGTTACCCATACTGACCCGGGTGTCCACCATTATCTCCTGGTGGCTCTGGAACGCTTGATTCCGGAACTCCTTCATGATATAGCAATGCTCCCATGAGTGAGCAGATGGCTTGTCCTAGGTACTATGCTTTGGGCAGGGCGCCTTGAGTGCTTCATCATAATTGTGTGGCTTATTCCCATTGTAAGGTCATCCACAGAGGTGCTAACTCTTGAACCTAGTATTAGTATTAGCCATGAAACTTGACCCGCCCTTAGGCTGTTTCTATTTGTTAGTCTAGCCTCCCTGGTTTCTGCCTTGTTGGTTTCCCTTACTGCTTTCGACCTTCTTGTTCTTACCGCCTTTCTCCTCGTCTGAGCCGGGATCCTTCATGCCATCTGATTCGGCATACCTTGTCAGGACATCCATCAAGTCGCCCATATCTTGAGTCTTCCACTTTAAGCGACCCAGCTTGAGAACCAACGATTGAAAGTGACATTCTTTCTCTAAAATCAGGACTTCTTGGGAAGAAGTAATGTTGTCTGATGAGTGGATGAATTCTACAACCCGGCGAGTCCAATGATGGGCTGACTCGCTCGTGCGCTGGACGCAGTGTTGTAGATCCACAATTGTCATTGGGCGCTTACATGTTCCTTGAAAATTCTTGATAAAATATTCCTTCAGCTCAACCCAAGTATTAATGGACTTGAGAGAAGATTCTTCAGCCATGTTCGAGTCGGACCTTCTAGCATCATCGTCAAATATTTTAATCATACCGCATCACTGACGTCGAGCATATCCATGGCCATCTCATAACTTTCAATCCATGCAACCGGCTCGAGATCTCCTGTATAGTTTGGCACCTTGCGAGGTCCTTTGAAGTACTTAGGCATAGGCTCGCTGCGAAGAGCCGGATATAGACAAGGAATGCCGATCATTGTGGTGCTATTTCAAGACCCATGTGTTGCTAAATGGGGTTCCGCCACATGCGGTCGAGCTGCCGTCCTTGCTACTGCTTCCGCCTCCACCTGTTGGGAGGCTCTCGCTGCATCAACTAGGTCTTGGGTGTTCTATAATTCTGGACATATTGGGGAAACCCGGGGCTGTTGTCGCCGCCCGTTACTGGAAATTGCCAGAAACTCCTCATGACGTCTGACATATGGTGTGGAGTGCATTCGATCTCAATTGTATGAAAACTGCGCCAGTTGGGCCATTGCTAGCTTCAGCATTTCAATGGCGCTTCTAGCTTCAATTTCAATCACGGTATTTCCATGAATAGGGAGTGCCTCTAAGTTACATGTGGCTGCTAACATATTGTCAACGGGGTTGGAGAAGTGACCCTGTGGGGTGTGAAA